>NC_138345.1:112982675-114182675 GCF_046562875.1 Panthera onca | reverse complement strand
CCGACTTCGGCTCAGGTCACGATCTCGCGGTCTGTGAGTTCGAGCCCTGCGTCAGGCTCTGGGCTGATGGCTCAGAGCCTGGAGCCTGCTTCAGATTCTGTGTCTCCCTCTCTCTCTGCCCCTCCCCCGTTCATGCTCTGTCTCTCTCTGTCTCTCTCTGTCTCAAAAATAAACGTTAAAAAAAATTTATAAAAAAAAGCTCAAAATACATGATTCCTATAGATGCTAGCAAAATTATTTGTGAAAGCACTACTGTATTTTCTTCCCTTATTTACCCCCACATTGATACCATACCAGATTAATTTCTGAACTACAGAGTTTAGTCAACCATAATTTTTCATACTTTTCAGGCCCTGTGGAAATACATTTTACGTTGTAATCCATTATATGTATCACCGAAATAAGTTTCAGAAAGCAATATTTGCTCCTAGGACCATGAAGCATTCTCATATTTCCTATCCCATTGTATTTCGTTAGTGATCTAAATTCAAATCTCACACACTAATGGATAACCAGTTTCTTGAATAGCATTACTTGCTCCTCGCCACATCCACCCCAGCACATATTAACAAGAGTTCATAACAAGTAGCATTCCTACATTTTGAACAGTAAATATTTAGACACAGTCTCATTCATATGACTTGGATAGGAACAATACTTCTGGGAACTTTAAAGACACAGTTCAATAGTTGGGAAAACTACATGAGATGATTTTACTTTTCTTGTGTATTGTTAAAACATCTTTTGTTTCTGAATATATAAAAGCCTTTAAAACATGAACAAACCGCTACATCTGTTCCTTTTCCTCCTTAGGCCGGTTTTTCAACAGCCATGGGGTAGCTTTAGCTTGCTCGTGTCTTTGGGTGGCCACGGCCCTGACTCTTGCTACCTCTGATGATCTTATAATGCTCAAGCTCTCCTCTGGTTTAATCACTCAGTCTCCATGGCTCTATGCCAAATTCTCAGAGGAGAGACTCTGGTTGGTTCAACTTGGGTGGCTGTTCATGTCTTATGTGTCAGCAGGGACCTGATTATGTGGGATCATGTGAAATGCTGGGGGCCCTTCCATAGTTCTCTAAGAATGTAGATAGTAGTCAGGGTCCCAGCAAAAGTGGATAACACACTGAGACTGGGGAAATTGAAGGTGTTAATAAAAAGGTGATTCATAAAGGTCTAGGCAGGATATAAGAACACCACGAGAAACTACCAGGGTGAGTAGCGCAGTATCCTTGGGTTAGCAATCACGAGGCGCCATTGCCACTCCTAGCCCCAAAGGGCCAGCAGGAGAGAGCAATGACCAGAACTTGGGGGAAGAGAGCTGGGTAGAAAGGCCTGCTCCACAGCAGTGTGGCCTTTGGTTGAGGGATACAGCCAGGCCACAGTGACTCCACAGGGAGAGCACCAAGGGAACAAATACATTACTCTCTTTCCTCCAATTTCCTGCTGGTTCTCCCTGCCCCTATAGTGCCAAGTGATTGGAAGGAAGCTAGAGGGCAAGGGGGAGCACCTTGCTGTGGGTCAGGATCTAGAAGCAGAGAAAAGGCGAGGTGGGGATCCGAAAGAACAAAGGCAAAGTATCTCGAAACCTGGGAAGTGTGGACAAGGAGGGAATGATTGGCATCTCAAATGCAGGGGGACATCCGGAAAGCTTTCTAGAGGTAGGAGTATTTTGAGGTTCATATACTGCCACTAAAGATGGGGAGACCCCAACATGGCAGGCACTATTCTAAACACATTGTCTGCTTTCACTTATTGCATACCAAAATAGGCCTCTGAGGTGGATATTATCATCACCCTTATTTTGAGGGGAGTGGGGGTGGAGGTCCTTTTTACTGAAGCCTAACATACACACAGAAAAGTGCAGATATAAGGGACAGCTCAATAATTGTCACAAAAGCAACCACTCAGGTCACCAATCCCCACATAAGGAGACAGAACACGACCAGCCCCTCTAGAAGTCCCTTTTCAGTCCCCACCACCCTCGGTGGCGACCACAATCCACTGATGATGTTTGCCTGTTTTTTGAATTTTACATATTGACAACATACCGCACTGATTCTCTTGTATGACTTCTTTTCCCAATGCTATGTGTGCAGCAACAGCGTTCTTTTTTAAAAAAATTTGTGGTAAAATATACATAACAAAAATCATGACTTTAACCATTTTTTAGCTTTATTGAGATGTACTTGACAAAGGTTGTATATATATATTTAAGATTACAACTTGATATTTTGATTACATATACATTGTGAAATCATTACTACAGTCAAGCTAATTAACATACCAACCGCCTCACGGAGTAGCCATTTTCTTTTTTCATTTTAACTGTTTTTAAATGTACAATTCAGCGACATTGAGTACATTCACAATGTTGTGCAACCATCACCGGTAACCATCTCCGTAACTTTTTCATCATCCCCGACAAAAACTCTCTACACATTAAACAAAAACTCCCTATTCTCTCCTCCCTCTAGCCCCTGCTAAGCCCCCATCTACTTTCTGTCTCTATGAACTTTCTTATTCTAGTCGCCTCATATAATGGGAATCATATAATATTGGTCCTTTTGCGTCTGGGTTTTTTCACTTAGCGTGATGTTTTCCAGGTTCAAACTTCCATCTTCATTTTATAGGTGAGGAAACTGAGGTACAGAATCATGAAGAAAGCAAGTCATGAGCCCAGGATATGAAGGCAAGCAGTCTGGCTTCAGAGCCTGAGTACTTAAGTGCTTCAGTGGGCTGTTCATCAATGGGTCTTCTAGTTTCAAAGTCAGTGATAAGTATTTAAGTCATGGGACAGTTGGATGTCTCTGATTCTCTGATCCTACCCACGCAGAGGGAAATGACTTGAAATTCACTTTCTCTCTCCTGTGTTGCAAAAGTGTGAGCTTCCCTTTATCTTCCGTGTCTCATTAAAAGGGCAGACTTTTCCTCCTGATTGCAGACTTTTACCTGACTGTTTCTACAGTCCCTACCATTTGTGAATTTCTATGATTTCTCTGCTGCCTTCCCTGAGACTGGTTTCCCACTCCAGAGCCTTCGTGTGGTTGTCTCAGCGCCCTGTTGGGTGGAACTCATCCTCCCATTACTCATGATTCTGTTCAGTTTGCTCAAATTATCAGCTGGATGGAGAGCCTGCTGTTGACATAGGAACTGGGACAATCCCCTTTGAAGCCAAAGATGCCAGCCTGGCTACTGTTAGGAACAGGGGAGCCGGGTTGGCAGGCACCAATGTGTCTCATCCAAAGTGAATTCAGGGTCCAACAGAGCCTGGGTCCAAGCTCCTCCCTGCCCTCAAGCAGTAAAACCACAGAGAACTCATGCATATTTACAAAAAGACCGCATATGGCCTGTGTTTTCCTGGCCAAACTCCCTGAATTTCCACATCTCAGAATGTTGGGTGCCAAGAAAAGGCAGGTAGCCACAGCTATCTTGGATGGCATGACTCAGCGGCTACAGAGCTCTCCAGCAAAGAGATGCTGTCCTTTGAATGCAGGAATGACACGGCAATACCAAATCATAAGCGAATTTTTTAATTTTTAAGATTTTTAAACACTTATTTATTTTTGAGAGGCAGAGAGAGAGAAAGAGCACAAGCAGGGCAAGGACAGAGAGAGAGGGAGATACAGAATCCAAAGCAGGCTGCAGGCCCTGAGCTGTCAGCACAGAGCCCGACGCAGGGCTCGACCCCATGAGCCATGACCTGAGCCAAAGTCGGATGCTTAACCAGCTGAGCCACCCAGGCGCCCCATGAATTTTTTAATTTGGGAATTTTTAACTATAAGGCCCCCTATGTGCCTATCACCCAGTGGGGGAAAAATCAATTTCTACCAACAGATTTTCTTTGTGCAATATAAAGAATTGTATTACCTTTCTGGTCCCTTTTGTCAACAAGGACAAAAGACAATCTGACCAAAATGCTGGCTCTTCCTTCTTCTGTTTGATCGTTAATATTACAGTGTGTTGAAGGTCAGTCCTTGCTATCTGTGCTCTTTTTCTGTGTAATCTCATCCAGGTAACAGGGCTTTAAGTGCCATTTGTTGTGAGAAATTGCTCGGTTGTGAGTAACAAACTCAACTATCTGAAGCAAAATGAGAATTTATTAATTCACATTATTGTGAAGTTAGTTTCAGGAATGACAGAGTCAAGGTCTTCAATGCCGCATCAGAGTGTGGCCTCTCTCCCTTGTCACTTGACTCTGTTTTCTGCTGTCATTCAGCTCACTCAGGCTATGGCCCCAAGGTGGTATAAAAACAAACAAAAGGTTCTGACAGCTCTAAGCTTACATTGTACCAGCTTAGCAATCATGCCAGAAAGAGAACTCTTTGCTCCTGATTGCTCCATCAAAAGTTCTTTAGCTAATTCATATTGCATTGACCTAATTCATTTGAGCATTTCTTAAGAATCACTGTGGCCATATGGATGGCATATGCTGACTGTCCAGGCATGAGATCCCTGCTGGCTACTTGACCAGAAGAGTGTTTGGGATTTTGATTAATAGCCACATCAAGATTACTAGCCAAGAAGGAGAAATATTTCCCCCAAAGAAAATCAAGATGCTTTTATGCTAGATAGCACCATGCTGTCTACATGTTGATAACTCCCAAATTTGTTTCTCCCCATCCCAAACTTCAATCCTAAACTCCAGGTGCATATTACCCAACAGCCTCCTTAACACATCTCATCAGCCTCTCAAACTTGACCTGTCCATCCAAGTACTAACCGGGCCCGACCCTGCTTAGCTTCTGAGATCAGATGAGATGGGGCGCGTTCCGGATGGTATGGCTGTAGACTGAAACTTTACCTATCCAAAATGTATCTCTCAGTTCAGAGCACCCTGCCCTCACCCTGTCTCTACCCTGTACTCATTTTGGTTACAAGCAATAAGAACTGGCACTGGCTAACTTAGGCAGAGAAGGCTTTAGGATCCAATGTGTTGATAAGATGCTGGAGTCCTGGGCTTGGGAAGTAGGAAGCCCAACAACTGCCTTCCAGAGGAAAACTTTGTTAGGAGCCGCCTGTGCAGGAACTGAATTGTGTTCTTCTCCTCAAGATTCATATTCTAGAGGTGGAATATCTAATTGGATTACCTCTTGGCTTGACTGTCACCTATATGAAAGAGGTGTTCCCTAACAAGAAATGGGGGTGTAGTTAAGAAAATGAATGCTAGACATTCAAATACCCAACACATATCCTCTCGACACCCTGTTCTTCCCCAACTCAGGAAGCCTGTCTCCATCCAACAAGTTGCTCGAGTCAGACACCTGGAAGTGAGCCCAAATTTCTCCCCTCCTTTCACCTCGACATCCAAATCATTACCAACTACTACAGCTCTGCTTTGAAAAGTCTCCCAAAGATACCTATTTTTGTCCTTCCTCATCACCGCCTCTTTCATCCACACCATCATTATCTCTTATCTAGACCCTCATAATGGCCTCCAACTAGTCTCTCTGCCTCTCATTTTGCTCCATGCCGCCACCAGTATGAGCACCTCAAAGTATAAAACTGGTCCTGACATCTCTGTGCTTAAAGCCCTTCAGTGATACCTTGGTCTTAGAATACCATCCAAACCACTGATCTCAATATGGCCATATAGCAGAGTGGTTATGACCTCACAGACCCTAGAGCTGGGTTGCCTGGATTTAAATCTAAGCTCTACCCCTTACCAGCTGGATCTCCTTGGGAATGTTGCATAACCTCTCTGGGCCAGTTTCCTCATCTGCAGAAGTGAGGATAATAATAGTATTTAGTTATAGAATTGTCATGATGGTTAAATGACTAATACACAAAAATAGCTTGAATAGAATCTGAAATCTAGTTAAGTGCTCAATAAACATGAGCTATGATTACTATAAGAGCCATCGGATCTGGTGCTGGTCTCCTGCACCAAGAGACCTGATGTCTGACTATATTCCCGTCTACTCTCCAACCTTCATCACCATGATCCCATCAGACTAAAATCCTGATCTACTTAGAGCAGCCAATTTTTTTTTTTTTCTACCTCAAGTCCTCTGTGTTTGCTGTTCTGCAGGCCCACATGTTCTTGCACCAGATTTCACGTGGCTGGTACCTTCTCACTTTTAGGTTTCAGCTTATGTGTCATCTTTTCCAGAGAGGCCTCATGCTATCCGAAGTCACCTCCCCTGTCCCCGCCCACCCCACCCCTGGCTTGTTACTCTATCGCGCCCCCCTGTTGATATCCTTTAGTGCACTTACAACACTGAAATGGTCCAGTTTATATCTTTTTCTGTATACTGCCTGTCTCCTTCTCTAGAATTTGAGTTCTGTGAGAGCAAGAACCTAGGCGCACAGCTGTTTACAGCCATTAAAAATGCACTTGGCACCGAATTTGGACCTAAGAAAGACTTGAATGAAAGAATGTATAACAGCTGAGTGAAGGAGTGAACGCTTGCTAATAAGTTAATAGGATTGGGTTTTTTTTTTTTCAATGAAACACACACACACATTTCTATTCCAAGAAGTCCCAGCTGCGTCCGTGGGACTGTCATTATTAAAAGGAGAACTGAGTTGGTAACTCCCAGAAACACATCCTTTCCCAGAGATGGGTCTGCTTGCTTTTAGGTTTCAATTGACTTGTATTTTTGCTGTTTTGCTGTTCTGTGTCTGAGGGCAGCCATGGGGCCGGGGAAGCATGACAACTTGAAGAATCTCAGCTTCCCATGTACCGATCTACTACTTAGTAGCTGTGTAATTGTGAGGAAGTTACCACTTCTCTGGGCCTCAGTTTCCTTGACTGTAATATGGAGATAAAATATAATACCTTCCGAGAATGTAGAGAAATTAGAACACTTGTACGTTGACGGTGGGAATGGAAAATGGCATAGCTGCTGCGGAAGACAGTCTGGCAATTTTTCAAAAACCTGTAAATAAAATTACCATGTGATCCAGCAATTCCTTTTCTCAGTATATACTGCAAAGAATTGAAAGCCAGGGCTCAAACAGATACTCATGCACCAATATTTGTAGCAGCCAAATACTGTATCCCTTACAGTAGCCAAAAGGTGGAAGCAACACAAACGTTGTGTGATTTCACTCCGTGAGGTACCTAGAAGCGGCAAATTCATGGAGACTGAAAGAATGGTGGTTGCCAGCACCTGGGGGGAGATGAAAATGGGGAGTTCTTGTTTAATGGGTGCAGAATTTCAGTTTGGGATGATGGAACACTTCCAGTGATGAATGGTGGTGACAGTCACACAACAAAGTGAAGATACTGATGTCACTGAATCGTGCACTCAAAAGGCGTTAATGTAGGGAATTTTACGTTACGTCTATGTTACCACAGTACAGAATAATGACGCCTTCCTCACAGGGCAGTTTCAAACAGTAAATGAGATGGTGTATGTCATCACTTACCAGAGTCAGTATTCAGTCACTTTGGCGTGAAATGAGCAGCAAATACAGAGAATCTCTCAGCCTTGAAATGTTTGTCAGTAGAGACGTGGCAGGCACAGAAGATGCAGTAAAAAGCATCCCAATAAAAAAGTACTAATGTATGGACTGTGCACTTGGCGGTCTTTGCTGACATTCCATTCCATCCTAGCCTGACCCAGGTTGGGTGGAGGGTAGGCTTTCTCCTGAGAGTACAGGGGAGCATTCTCACTGTTTTGCTCGGAAGAGCTAACTCAATTTCGAAGCAGTGACAAACTACTATGGCATATCCCACACTCAGCCACTGGGTTCTTCCTCATTGTCTCATATGGTTGGTGGGGGGTGCAGAGTCAGGAGCAGGCTTCTCTTGACCTTTCTCTGTGAATGCAGACATAAAAAGAGAAAGGAAAAGGAAGTTAACTGATTCCTGTAGTTGGGGAAACTTACTAGAGCAGCTCAAAGGAAAGCTTTAGGAATCACTGTTTCAAAACCTGGAGAGAAACTCAAACCAGCTGGAATTTTCTCTCTCCCTTCTGTCTGTCTCTGCTCCTTGTGTGTGGTCTAATTCCCTCCTACTGCAGATGGCAAATGGCTTTCCTACGTAGCAAGGAACATGTCTGCTGGCCATCCTAGCACAGCCATGGGGCAGAAAAATGTTCCACCTCTATGCTGTGCTCGTTAAGGTAGGCCAGAATGATGACAAACATCTATGGCTTCACCAAAACATCATTGCCATCTGCGTCCGGCTGGAAGACAAAAAATCATAGAAGGAAGGACTTTGTAGACCAGGTCTGACAGTGGCACGTGTCATTTCTGTTCATACTCCGTGGATGTGGCAGTGCCAGGCTGCAAGGAAGGCTTTGTGCCAGAAGGAGAGGAAAGGGATTTTGGTGAACGGCTATCAGTCTCCACCATGAATGTTCTTACCCCTCCTTGTCACCCCCCCCCCCCCCCCCGGCTTCTGACACCAGACCTTCTCTTATGTACAGCCTCCTGGAAAGTGGTTGCTTTACTCATAGGTAGTGGCCTCCTCCTCATCACTCACTCTCAAATCCTGATGAATATGATTCTCTCACTACGTATTCATGTCTGATGAATTCCTTGGTTTACTTTGCACACTGAAGACTGAGTCTTTTTCAGAGTAAGTGCAATCCCACGGTCATGCTTCTCCATGGGCCAAGCTTCCCAACACCTCTTCTCCCTCCTTCTTTCAGTTGAGACACAGAACTCACACAGACACACACACACCCTTGTCCTCTACTCCTGAAACTTATCGTCCTCTTAACTATGCTTAAGCGTGAAACTGTCATGGGTGTATTCTTATTTTGATTTTTTATTTTTAGTGTGTTCTAAGCGTATTGTTCGACTGCTTTCTATATCTGGTTTTAAAGGTCCAATTGACAGGAAATTTGAAAAGAATTCTTAACAGGGCTTAAAAGGTAGTGCTTGTGTATTTAGGCATTGAGTAAGTTCTTCCCTCCTTACCTGCCCCTTCACTTCTTTCCTTCTCCATGTGGCAGAGACAGACTACCAAAAGGCTCGTACTCTCTTCCCATTGTGTGAGTTTTTGCCTGACCAGCCCTTCCTTGTGACTAGGTGGTGCCATGTGACTAGCTTTAGCCAATGGAATGGCGAAGGAAGTCATTGGTGTCACTTTGGGCCAACCTAGTATCTACTGTACCTTCCCCATGCCCTGTTTCCTGTTTGCAATGCCCTTAGAGACCACATGTTGGAGATGGCAGTGTCACAGGCTGGAAGAAGGCTGGATCCCTGATTTACCTTCTGGAGGAGAGCTGTGCATCCAGGCACATATGCTGCAGCCCACATGAGCCTTTGCATAAACTGGGCTTTGTTACTGAACTTGCATTTAGCCTACTCTAATACTCTCCCTTTCCTTTGTTAAATGTCTTGGAGCCCCTACTATTTGTTGAGTGCAGTGCTGGGTATTAGGGATGCAAAGATAAATAAAACACAGTCCCTTCACTCAAAGAGCTCACAGTCTGGGCAGGGGGGGAATAGATGTATGCCTACATGTTTTTGTAACAACATTATAGGCATGTCCACATAGCTATGGCGAAGCAGTGCAAGACATCTAAGCCAGTCTGCATGGGGAAGGGAGTAAGGGTGGGAAAGATCAGCTAGATGTCGTGCATTCCAAGGAGATGGGCATGAACAAAGGTCGAAGCAGAAGAAGCAAGTCATGGGCAGATATGTGTAGTTGCTGAAAAGGGGAAGAGAGGATAACAAACTAGGAAATTTTGATTAGGATGTGCTATTGGTGTGATTCTGCAGGAGAGGTTTACTCCACAGGGACAATTATAACAAAGTCTCAAATGTAATTAACTCTCTACTTAAAATAGTCATCCTGTGGGACCATGATACCTCTGACTCTCCAGGGGAAAATATGACTGGGACTCAGATTTGAAGGTTTACTTTCTCATAATCCCTAACTTCTATTGAATGGCTTGATTCCAATGGATCATGACTCTACTCAAGGGGAACCAAACTGCTATTTCAGAGACAGACAATCACAGATGTTTCTCATTTCCTATGTGCTTAGCAAATCTGCACTTTGTGGGGTATCGCCTGTTTGTGCTGCTTTCCAGGGAGTTCTAGTAGCTGTTGGACAAAAGCCTTGTGTACATCTTAGTTCTATAGATGGTGTCATATTGAGCCATATGAGATGGTCAGTTTTTGACCATTTTCTACATAAGAGATGGCAATATTGTAATGTTTTAACTAATATAATCGTGGGTGGCAGATTGAAATCTTGGTCCCAATTCCTCATGCCTCGTGATAACACTATACTTCACACCTTTGTTCTATACCTATTGTAGGAGCAATATACTTCCCCATACCTTGGCTCTACTCTACTCTGAGTAGAGTAGGAAGCTGTTCATCGATTTTGGGTGGTGAGGTGACATGATTTGATTCACATGTTTTAAAAAAAAAAATCCATCTGCCTTTTATAGTGAAAATAGATGATAAAGGTTCAAGAGTAGAAGCCAGGAGACCATTGCACTAATCTGAGTGAGACATGATGTTGTGACCTGCATCAGGCTGGTGGCATTAGAGGTGGGAAGAGAGAGAGAGATTCTGGGTTACATTTGGAAGGCAGCACCAACAGAATTTCTTGACAGATCGGGAATGGGGTAAGAGGACAATAGAAGAGTCATGCTTGAGTCAAGTGTGACTCCAAAGTTTTGGGCTTGGCCTTTGGAAGAACAGAACCGCCATCAACTGGATTGGGGAAGACTGTGGGTGGAACAGGAGTTTGGGGGAAGATCGGAAACCCAGTTTGGGATGAGTTTGAAATGCTTTTAGCCATCCAAGTGGGGATGTTGGGGAGGTGGCTACTTATAAGGGTCTGGAGTTCAAAGGTCCTGAATATAAAGCCCCCAGCCTGGTACCTAGAGAAGAGCAGATCCTCTGTGAGTGGAAGTTCCCTCCCCGCTCCATATCGCTGACTCCCAGATTTGGCCTGTAAATACTGCGTAGAGGAGAAGACTCCCAAGTCAGTACTGATTAAAACACTACACGGGTTCTCCTTACCTTTATAAAGCCTTTATACAGCTTTATAAAAAAGAAATGTCTTGATTCAGTGACCAAGTTTGTTTTTTCAACCTCATCTTTATAAAGATGTTCTTTATAAAGAAGATGAAGTAATTATGGATGCAATTCCTTTTTCCTGCCTTCCAAAGGAGCAGTCAATGAAAAAATTCAACACCCTCACATCAGACACCAGAGTTGTCCTTTGGGGTCCCCATTTCTACAGTCTTCTTTAGATATTGTATCCTGGTTTCCTTGAACATGGTGGTAAGGAATTGTGTTTTGAATTCTTCTGGAATTAGCTCCTGAAGGCAAAACTGCTGGAGGTGTCTCAGATAGTCTCATGGCCCCTGGACATTTGGGTGGTACAGATAGTCATAAGAGACTTGTGTTCCTGTTTCTAGGGGCTGTATGCACACCCACTCTGCAGGTCCTTTTGGTTTGCCAAAGCTAGCCATGAGCCGAGAGGTGGACATCATTCAGCTTAGAGAAAGCATTTTTCCAGCATTCACTGTGGGGAGAAGGTCTTATCAAAAGGCCAGCTCTTCTGGAGTTTCAGGCTGTGAAGATGGCCCTTGGATTTGGGGGAAAATACACATAGTGGAGGAAAGGAAGGTAAGAGGGGGGACGCTTAGACCCAGCAAAACCTCTTACCTCCTGACTTCTGTCTGCAGGAGGGGGAGGTGCTGCAGAGGACCCAGGGCCTTGTGGCTTTTCTCCCTCACTTTCATGCTTAGTGCCATCTCAAGACAGTTCTTGTTTCCCAGGGTCAACTCTAAACAGGAGGCGCATGATGTTTCCTGAATGGCTCATTGGCTTTTACACGACAGGTGAGTTCTTGTGGCAGGAACCACAGCTCAGGTGTGGCAGAGTCTTGTCAACAGTGCTTCTCGGCTCAGTTCTCCCTTCTGTTTCAGCTGATCCTTGGCTCCGTGCTTGTGAGCATCTGGGAAACTGGGCATGGGAGCAATTCCACCCTTTGTTCGATAACTAGCAGACACACAGACGAGACGAGCCAGGAGCACAGCCAATTGCCTTAAGGAGTATGGGCAGAGACCACAGCAATTCGAGGAGTGGGGGGAATGGGCATTCAGCGCTGCCACCAGAGCACCGAGCCAAGCTGGCAGCCTCCGCATCTGGCTCGGGCTCCAGCTCTCTGACCCCCCTCTTATTCCATCCTTCCTGACGATTCATTAAGAGTGCTTAGGGGAGCACAGAAGACTTTTTATAGGCATCCTGGTTCAGCCTCGGTAGGGTTGCTGAAAACAAAAAAAAAATATTTCTGGAGTGGAAAGATCTTTAGAAATGTCCTTGCCAAAATGTTTTATTTAGTTCTTCATCACTGGGTGTATTAATGCAAGAAGGATTTGCCTAACACCTTCAGAGCTGAGAGGGGTGTTGTTTGCATGAGATGTTTGTGTGTCCTGAGGACCAGAGGAGCACAGGGACCAGGACCAGGGAGGTCTTGTGCTTCAGCTCTGAAGCTGCGTAAACCTGTGGAGATTTCTGGAATCACCACGCCAGGTGCTATGGGGATTCTCAGCCATACTCGTCATTTCCATGAAAATAAAAGAAATTTCTGATGTTAAATAGAAGGCAACCTTTTGACATCACCCTTACCAAAAATGAAGGTCTGGTTTTCATCTCTGCTTCTTGAGCTGGGGCCAGCTTTTCCTGTTGTCTCCTGTGTGGAATTTGGAATAAAGAGCGAAAGGAAATCTCCCTAAATGGGAGAAAGACTTCCTCCTCCCTGAGTCCAGACAGGAGTGAGTGAACCCATTTCAAAGCAGCACATTTTAACTAGTAGCTTCGCTCCATGACGTTGGAGACCCCACACTGAGCTTGTTTTCAAGCGGGCTCCCGAGCTTTTCTTCCTGTTTTCCGGTGTAACTGTCTGGACTTCTAAATTACAGGGGGACAGGCTGGGCACAGGAAAGCTGCTCTCGTCTGCTTTGGGGCCTGCCGCAGACTAGGGAGAGGAGCTGTGAATATCCTAAGATTTCCAGTGTGGCCTCTCAGACCTGCTGGTTTGAATAATCCCGATGGGATCTGGAGAAAAGGCCCAGGCACATGAGCATTTGTAAGCACTGAGTAGAATCTTTATCCTTTTCAGGTTCAGTGGAATGTCACTGTCACCACTAATAAATCAAGTATGTCATCTTTCCACTACCTCAGCACCTCGCGTCGAGAGCTCAGTGGAACAGCAAGAACCCTGCAGCTGGGATCAGAGTCCTGGGTTCTGGTCCTCACTCTGCCTCTGTGAGCTGTGTGACCTTAGATGAGTCAGTTCTCTTCTCTGGGCTTCATTTTATTCATCAGTAAAGTGGAGCGGGGAGGGGGGAGATACTAGATGGCTCTCTTTTCTTTCCTTTTTATTTACTGTGGCCAAAAAAACACAAAAAAAAACAAAAAAAAACCCATAAAATTTGCCATCATAACCATTTTTTAGTGTATAATTCAGTAGTGTTAAGTATATTTACATCGTTGTGAAACAGATTTCCAGAACTTTTTCATCTTGTATAACTGAAACCATACCCATTAAACAACTCCCCTTTCCGCCTTCCTCCCAGTCCCTGGTAACCACCTCTCTGTTTTCTGTTTCTATGATTTTGGATACTTTAGATACATCATATAAGCATTTGTCTTTTTGTGACTGGCTATTTCACTTAACACAGTGCCTTCAACGTTCATTTATGTTGTAGCGTGTCAGAATCCCCTTTATTTTTTTAAGTATTTATTACCAACAACAACCAACAATTATTTATCACCCCAGCACGGGGCTCGAACCCACTAACTGCGAAATCATGACCTGAGCCAAAGTCGGATGCTTAACCGACTGAGCCACCCAGGCACTCCAAGAATTCCCTTTCTTTTAAAGGCTGAGTGATATGTCTTTGTATGTATATACCATTTTGTTTATTCATATGTCAGCAGATATTTGGGCTGTTTCCACCTCTTGAGTAATGCTACTGTGGACATAGGTGTGCAAGTGTCTGTTTGAGTGCCTTCAATTCCTTTTAATATATACCCTAAAGTAAGATTGCTGGATCATATGGTAATCCTGCTCTTAATTTTTTGAGGAACCATCATAGCTTTCCCCATGGCAGCTGTTCCATTTTACATTCCCACCGGCAGTGGCCAAGAGTTCCAACTTCTCTGTCTTTCACTAACACTTGTTATATTCTTTTTTTTTTTTTTTTTTTTTTTTTTTTTTGCTAGTAGCTATCTTGGTGGGTGTAAGGTGGTAACCCACTGTGGTTGTGATTTGCCTTTCTCTGAAGATTCGTAATGTGGAGCATCTTTTCATTTGCTTATTGACCATTTGTATATCATCTGTGGAAAAATGTCCAAGTCCTTTGCCCATTTCTTAACGAGGTACTTATTTTTGTTGCTGAGTTATATACTAGGTGACTATGGACTGTCCATCTTAGACATTTATAACTAGATTCTTAGTGTCCTCAAACAGCTTTTTCATCTTTCCTTCCTTTCAAGAGATGGATAATGGTTAACCGCCACAGGATATGTTTATATGTTTGCAAGAAATTGAATCTTATCAGTGACTCTGACAGATTTTTTTTTTGCCTGCTGGTTTTTTGCTTCATGTGATAGGAAGCAAAGATGTGTTATTGAGGGTTTAATGTAACAGGATGACCATCGCTTGAGGGAAAAGTGTGGAGTAGGAATCTTTTTCCTTTTAAAGTTAGTGGTTCTTTTATAACTATATGCTGATCAATTTTCTATGCATTTTACATGTATTAGTATATTTAATTCTCACAGGAACAGCCTTATGAGGTCTATGCTAGCATTTTCCCCATTTACAATGATGCAACTGAGGCACAGAGACAGCAAGTAAGTCACACCTAAGGTCACAAGGCTAGTAAAGTTGAGGACAGAGGTCCTCTGCCTCCTGTTCCTCTCATCCTTAGTTGCTGCCTCAGACACACACCTCCTTAGTCTTTATCCTGTTATTTAGATCATGCCAGAATGCTTTCTTTTTTTTCTCCCCTGCCTCCCTCCCTTCACCTTTCTATTGTGCCATCTGAAACTCCATCCCGTGTAAACAGAATCCCTACATCCTTAACATTTGTACTAAATGTTTTTCTGGTTTTTTGCTGCCAAATGAGCCTTAGTCTCTTCTGAGCTCCCTGTTTCCCTTTTATCTTGCTGGACGGCACCTGCCCTCTGCTCTGCCCCTCAGACTGGGAGTTGGGAGTCAGTGTCTCCCTTGCTCCCCAAAACTGTTGCCTGGCTACCATTCCACCTCCCGTACAAAATTCCCTTTGGCTTTGAGGCTTGTGTCTCATCCCTGTGTCACCTCCATCGTGTCCACCTGCTTACCCGTCTCTGCACTCACAAAAGGTTTTTGGCAACAAACTCATGACCTTTCTCTCCCCTAAATTCTGCCACCTGTCAGCCTTCATCAATCCAGTGTCCAGGAGGATGACCTCTCTGAGCCACGGCTCCTCTGATCCTTGGCTTCAAGCCCAGTGTTTGTTACTTGGCATCTACTAGGGCATGGTCTTTCAGGAGTTCTACCGTGCTGTGTCGTCACTCAGTACTACCCCATCCCCAAATCTCAAACTCCATGTCCTTCCAGCGCATTCATGCCCTCACTGCCATTAGTTAGTTCATGGAGATGTCCAGAACTTAGACTCTCCCATGTGCACCCGGTCTGTATCCCTGGCCTGGCTTCTCCTCCATCCCCACTTCCCCCTTACCCTAGGGCCATTGTGAGCAGTATTTATGTCCACCCCCATCTTTCCCCATGCTTTGAAGAATGAAGCATCCCTCCTTCCTTCCAATTTAATAATTCAACCTGCGTCCACATCCCCCTTCTCTGGGCTCCTGCTCTGTCCATCATTTCCCATACGACCTGCATGTGCACCCTCTTCCCATCTCTCTGTGAATATGCTTTGCTGCCTCCAGTCTCCAGACTTCCCTTGACCCTGCACCCATATTTCAGCTCTGTCTAGTCTTACTTACTCCTTCTGCTTCTCTAAACTTCTGGGAAGACTCTCTGGTTATTCACCTCCTTTTTACCTCTCAGGCCATTAAAATTGGGCTTCTGTTCACAAGGTATTTGGGTACATGTGAGGCTGGGTTTGAAATCTGAAATAGCCAATGGTGGATTGCTTCCACTGACTCAGTGGAAGGGAAGGTCAAGCTGTGTGCTAAGAACGCAGGGCCAGAAGATGGGTGAACTTGAGGAGTGTGGTAGCACTGCAGTGTATCTGAGGGGGGAAGCCAGTTGGAAAGGATTATTAAGCACCACTCTATGCATCTTAATTGAAGGTTAACTTGCACGGTGCCTGGAACACAGGAGGCATTCAGTAAAGGCATTTCTCCCTCCTTTGTCCCCTCTCTTTAGAGCTTAGTTTTCTTTTTTGTACAGCATGGCGTTGGACCAAATGACCATCAGACCCCTTCCAGCTCCAACCTTCTTCATACAACAGAATTTCTCCTAGCAATGTCTTGAGTTTGTAACTGCCTTGGAGACGAGCCTTTCAAAAACTGCTTACCAAGAGGCCTGTGTTCTTTCCACAGGGCATTCAAAACAAATACCACAAAAAATGTTTTTAGGAGACAACTGAAACTCATTGCACAAAAGCCTGTTACCTCATTGTGCCCCTTCTCGAGTAATCTAAACCAACGTGTGTGTGGTGATGGCGGCATTGTAAGGTGAAAACAATGATGTGATTTCCATCTAAGTGAGTATGTGTGCATTTCAAAGGAATTTTTAGCTTTAGCACATCAACCTTAAGGAGTATTTAGCACATCAACCTTAAGGAGTAATTGATTCTGTCAAATTTTGGACAACATAAAGAAAGGCTGATGGTTTTTAGAGAGATGGGGGCTTGTAGGGACAGAGCTGGGCAAAAAGAACATGAAAAGAATACAGAGTTCAATCAGGCAGCAAAGAGATTAGTTGAATCCAGCCTAGGCCAGGGGGTTGCTGAATTCCATCTACCCAAATTAAGCTTCTCTAAAAAGGACCAGTATGTTTGCTATTTCAAGAGAATGTAACATATTCTGACCCTAAAGGATTGTCTTTGTGATTTCAATATAAAATGGGTAACATTCTAATCTTGAGATTTTAAGGTTCTTGAAAGGTTTAAGAGATGGTGATTAAGTTTATAAACAGAACTGGAATGCTTAAGGGAACTCAATTTATGATTTTTTTTAAGTTTATTTGATTATAGTTGCAATAAGAGAGCTTAAATGCTAGGGACTTTTTTTTTTAAGTTTATTTATTGATTTTGAGGGAGAGGGGGAAAAAGAGAGAGAGAGTGCATGTGCTAGAGCAGAGGAGGGGCAGAGAGAGAGGGAGAGAGAGAGAATCTCAAGCAGGCTCTGTGCTACAGTGCAGAGCCTGATTTGAGGCTCAATCTCCTGAACTATGAGATCATGACCTGAGCCAAAATCGAGAGTTGGACACTTAACCAACTGAGCCACCCAGGAGCCCCTGATTTTAATTTTTTAATTTGAATAGAGTTGACACAACAATGTTAACATTAGTTTCAAATGTAAAACATAGTGAATCAACAGCTGTGTTCACCACAGTGTAGCAAGGGAAGTTTTTGCTTGTTATAGTTGTAAATTTGCCCTGTAAGACATTGGAAGCACTTAGAAATAAGTTTCAGTGTCTTACTTTTGTTAATGCAGCTTAAAATTAAGACTATTTAATTGATTAAATTTGTAGACGGAACTGATTGTTTGAGCAGGTCAGTCTGTCCGCTGCAATTTCTGGAGAATTAGAAAAAAACTTGAAAATACTTTTCTTCCATTACTAGTCTTATAAACAGAGTTGTCATTTGAACTGAAAACAGTGCAACCCAGGTTTTTAAATTGGTAACTTTGGTAACTTGAATATTAATCGAGGAGTCCAGTAACTAAAAATCCTTTCTATGGAAAAGGCCCCAGTTAGAAATATGATAAGCCAAGACAGGAAGGGTGAAAACACCCACAGTGTATGGGCCAGGGGAGCTGTGTGGGGCTGGGGAAGGTGGGCAGTCCAGGGACATGATGGCAGATATAAGGGGGAATATGGAGGGCACTGAGTATACTCAGTGCACCAGGGGACCTAAAATATTTTCTCCTACATTTTTATAACATGAATACTTTTAGGAACACTTGGGTTTTTATGTTTATCTTTGCCTGTCCTTATTTTACAAGCAACAGATCAAGATTAAACCAGAACAAGGTAACAACACTCAAAATTGGATGACACATTAACACGATGAGGAGTGTTGATTGGTTTTTCAGCAGTCGAAATACAATATGACATCACTGTCCACTGACTTGGTTATTTTGACTTTTCTAGAAACTGGGGACCAAAAATAGGTAAAGAAGAAATGAGCAAAAGCTCTTAAATAACCAGCAGATAAAGTCAAATCCATATTTATTTCTGACCTTCTTGATTGACTTGGACCAAATGGTGAAGTAGCAGAAGCAACTGTTCTTGAGGTGCTCAGGATTCCCGTTCTCCTTCCCCGCTAAAATGTTTTTGTCTTCTCCACTCATCAGTTTCCACTCTCAGGTAGAATATGGTTATTGGTTGACATTTTAATGTGACTTTAAGTTCAAGGGGTGATTTTTCTCTCCGTCTTGTCTTCCATCATGGAGTGGAAGTAATGGTTCAAGGCTGTCCCTATAGAGGTGAGGCCGCCTTCACAAAAGTGCCTTTGGGAGGCTGAGGTCCAGGTAGGAGAGCACGTAATGTGTATCTCTTGAGAGAAAGACCAGGAGTACCAGGAGGGGCTCTTGTAATATTTATTCTGGGACTGTCCTGCTGGATGGGATGGATGGTGGGCTCATGTATATATAGGCCAGTGACTCCCAAACCTAGTTAGTCATCATAATCCCTTGGAAGAGGTGTTCAGAAAAAACTTTTAGGCCTGGCATTTCACATTCAGATTCTGATTCAGTCGCTCTGGGGTGCTGTCTGTTCTTGGTCAGATCCACTGGGGGAAGCCGGTGGAAGAGCTGTGATGAGTTTACTATCCTGTGATCATTACTTAGCAAAGCAGGTGGATACTCCACCATAACAATACAGTTATGATTTAGGGACACAGGTTTCCTCCACTCTTACTTATAAGCCCACAAGCCACTCTTACTTAGAAGGCCTAACTACTGTAATTTCTAATGAAATTAGTTTCTGTCTTGCTTTTTTGCTCTCTGTGTGCTCTCTGAGCTGTCTCTTCCTCTCTGTTTCTCTAGAACACTCTCATAGGCTGCCTTCAGGCTTTTTTTTTTTTTTTTTAAACTGGCTATCTGTCCATTTTGTTTTTACATCCTTCAGAATAAGTAAATGCGAATACATCCCCATTAGTTATTGAGAAAAAGAGGGCAGCAATATATATTTCCCTCCTAGATGAAATGACAGGAGAACTATGTGCCAGACACAACACTGACAGTTTTACTTATATACTACTTGGTTCTGTCCTCACCACAGTCCTGGGAGGGCAGACGCTTGACTCAAAAACACTAACATTACTGCCTAAAATGACTCTGCTCAGAGCTGACTAATTGTAGTTTTCTTAATCACCAGCCAACATTGATCAAGTACCTAGGACAGGCAGAGCACCGAGACCAGCCTAGACTGTCCTGAGCTTGCTAATTAGATCATGCTGCTCTTTCTTTGGTACACTGTGTCTTGTGGGATTGATGAAAACCAACACATTAAAAATAAGCCTTGAAAACTTTAGATCTTTGTCTTGCTTTAAAAAAAAAAAAAAGGGGCGCCTGGGTGGCGCAGTCGGTTAAGCGTCCGACTTCAGCCAGGTCACGATCTCGCGGTCCGTGAGTTCGAGCCCCGCATCAGGCTCTGGGCTGATGGCTCGGAGCCTGGAGCCTGTTTCCGATTCTGTGTCTCCCTCTCTCTCTCTGCCCCTCCCCCGTTCATGCTCTGTCTCTCTCTGTCCCAAAAATAAATTAAAAACGTTGAAAAAAAAAATAAAAAAAAAAAAAATACTGTGTTCTCTCCCATCCCACAAGTTGAACAATTTGAAAAACTGGGGGGAGAAAAGCATGAAGGAGAATCTAAAAATCACCAATAATTCTATTAATCGAAGAAAATAACTGCTAATTTTTTAAGGTACCTCTGACCTGCTTTTTGCTACACACCCATACACATACTTATAGAATCCTTATACTTTAAAAACACAAATTTGGCCATTCCACGTTTATATATCATTTCCTGTTTTTCTACAGCAGTTGTAGCATGTGTGATAGATGTGTGGACCAGGGTTCATTATTTAACTAAACATCTTTGATTGTTGATTACTTGAATTGTTTCCATTCCCACTTTTAAAACAAGGTTGTGTTATCTAGCCCAGCTGTCCTTTAAATATGACTATAGGCAACTAGTTTTAAACATGCAAGAAATCAGAGTATATGTAATCATAATCTCATCCTGAGAAGTCTGCTAGATGATGAACTGTATCCCACTAGAAGATGACTGAGGAAACAGCAGCAAAAATGCTGCCGATGAGCACCGACTGTATTTAACTTGAGGTCTAAGACTGTGAACAAAGTTGGAAGAATAGCCTGTAAATATTGCACATTCTTCTACATTAGAAATAGCACAGCTGACAATATTGGAGAAGAGAAAGGGAAGAGGAGGGATGCCTAGGTGGCTCAGTGGGTTGAGCATCCGACTTCAGCTCAGGTCATGATCTCACGGTTTGTGGGTTCGAGCCCCGTGTTGGGCTGTGTGCTGAACTCTTTCTCAGAGCCTGGAGCCTGCTTCAGATTCTGTGTCTCTCCTTCTCTCTCTCTGCCCCTCCCCGGCTCACACTCTGTCTCACTCTGTCTCTCAAAAATAAATAAATGTAAAAAAAAAAAAAAAAGAAAAGAAAAAGAAAGGGAAGAGGAGAAGTAAAATAAAACCACTGACTGGCATTTAGGTCATAAGTGGGAGTCAAAAGATACTACTTAAAGATCTAAACCAATTTTAGAAGTCCATGTAAGGAAAAGGGGGATTATGGCCATTAAAAATTACAAAGTATTAGTTAGTATAAAGATAACCACTGTA
The DNA here is from genome assembly GCF_046562875.1 of Panthera onca. NCBI lineage: Eukaryota > Metazoa > Chordata > Mammalia > Carnivora > Felidae > Panthera > Panthera onca. The sequence continues at coordinate 114,161,707 of NC_138345.1, read as the reverse complement.
GTAAAAATAGAAAACTTTTTAAATATCAAAATTAGAAAATAATAAAAAGATTTGCAAAAATAAAAATATTAAGACTCTATAAACTCATAAAAATAGCTACCTAAGAGGGTTGGAAGCAATTAGGGTGGAAAGGATAGCAATGGGACTAAGATTTCTCTGAGTTTATGTTTTTATACAGTTTTGATTTTTGAACCATGTAAAAATTATACATATTTTAAAAATAAAATTAAAATAAATAAAAAACAAAATTAAATACAAAGAATAAAAAGGGCAAACATTAAAACTGAATATAAACAAGGGCACCCTGGTGGCTCAGTTGGTTAAGCGTCTGACTTCAGCTCAGGTCCTGATCTCCTGGTTCACGAGTTTGAGCCCTGAGTCAGGCTCTGAGTTGATAGCACAGAGCCTGGAGCCTGCTTCGGATTCTGTGTCTCCCTCTCTCTCTGCCCCTTCCCTGCTCATAATCTCTCTCTCTCTAAAAGAAATAAAAACATTTAAAAATTAAAAAAAATATAAACAGAAAAAATGATCTTAACTGCATATCAAATTGTACATCAAGTATAACTATAGAAAAAAATGGAATTCAAAAAATGTTTACTTATCTATTTTGAGAGAGAGAGAGAGAGTGGGGAAGGGGCAGATAGAGAGAAAAGAGAGAGAATCCCAAGCAGGCTCTGCCCTGTAGGTGCAGAGCCCAACACTGGGCTCAATCTCACGAACTGTGAGGTCACACCTGAGCTGAAATCAAGAATTGGGTGCTCAACCGACTAAGCCACCCAGGCAAACCTAGAAAAAAATGGAATTGATTCAGGCACAGTGTTAATACACTTTTCTAGGATGTATTCTTTGAACAGAAAGAACTTTAAACAATATTTCCTTTAACTTAGATTTATTTGTGGTGGTCTTGGTAAGCAATACTGAGATTATTTTGAATGGATTGAAGCATACAGCAAATGAGAAAATATCTTTAAATTTTTGCAAATAAAGTTCTCAATGTGAGGGAAGATAAAAATATAAACTAGGAGAAAGAGAGAAGATTTCTATGATATTGGATTAGAATGGGAGGTATCAGTAAGAACCCACAATTTCTTGAAAAAATACATTCCTTAGTTCTGCATACTGAAAGAGTCTGTATACAGTTACATCCCATTAGCAATGAGCACACCTAGAAGCTAGATCTTGGTTTCTAAATATCATTATTTATTGAAAAGAACAAGACTCCTTGGAAAAATAACTGATTCTAGGTCTGAGACAGAAAAAGTACAAAGTGAGCCTAGACTCACTTTTGCTAGAAAGTAAGTGCTCGAGAATCAAAGAGCCAATGTCAAAATGATACAGAAACCAGATTCTATTGGCTTCCTTTGGACAAATGTGGGTCAATTGGAGCATCTAAAAGAATAATGATGGTAGTGGGGGGAAAGAATACAAATGAATGCCAACTGGTAAGTGTGGAAAGAAGAACGGAAACAGAACATTTTCAAACATGATGCCACTGTAGGGCATTTACCTTGACAGGATGCTGGATTTTATTTTATTTTATTTTATTTTATTTTATTTTATTTTATTTTATTTTATTTTATTTTATTTTATTTTATTTTATTTTATTTTATTTTACTTTATTTTTATGTTTTTAAAAAGATTTTTTAAAAGTAATCTGTACACCCAACATAGGGCTCAGATGCACAACCCCGAGATCAAGAGTTGCACGTTCTACTGACTGAGCCTGCCAGGTGCCCCAGGATTCAGGATTAAAAAAAATATATTTTATAAATATCATTTCAGGAATAAAACCTGAATTCTATTAACTAAAAAAATAGATCAAAGGGGGAAAAAGTAGATCAAGGGAAGCCAACTCAACTTCTTAGGCTAAATTTGAACAGAAGTGTTGCGTGGTTAAAGCATATTCTCAGCCCTGCAACCAGTTCAGCATCCACAAGGCAGTAAGAGGAATAATTTTATAGAAATAGGGGCAGTCATTTCAAGACACACGGCAAATTTTGTTCCTTAAACCAGTCTTCAATGTGAAAATCATTGTGCTTTGATTCCTTTCCTACCCCTGGGAACAAACAAAAGAATCAAAAAGCAGTAAGGAGGATGAAAAGGACCCAAGGAAGAGGGTCTACAAATGCCTTGGACTTTAAGTAAGACTAAGGAATAGGGAAGCCAGAGGCACCTGGGTGGCTCAGTTGGTTAAGTGTCCAATCTTGATTTCAGCTCGGGTCATAATCTCGCGGGTTGTGAGATCGAACCCTGCATGGGGCTCTGCTCTGACAGCGTGGAGCCTACTTGGGATTCTCTTCCTCCCTGTCTCTCTGCCCCTCCCCTGCTCTCTCTCTCTTTCTCAAAAATAAAGAAATATGAAAAAAAAAAAAATTAAGGAATAGGAAAGCCAGGGAGCAGCATTTCTTCCTCAGCACTCCTGTGTTAATGATTTGCCCGCTTTGACCAACACAAGAGAGATCTTCATCGCAGGAGAGAAAACATTCTCAACGATGTCCCTGCCTACTCTGCTACCGCACATCTCCCGCTGCCCCTCATTTACAGCCAGTGCTGCTTTGCCATCTACATTGAAACTGGGGGTTTTGGACGAGTGTCACCTGGATTTGTTCAGGCACTGTTTTTTTCAGTGAGTATATCAATGCGACATCAACATGTTCTGCCTGATAGCCATGGGGTACAAAATGAGGAAAACACGTGCCTATTGTGAAACGATTTTGCCACAAAACTGAAATACAAAGTTCGTGTGATTGCTCACTGATAAATGTGATTGTGAAAGGCTACTTGTACCTTACAGATGGATTGCCTTATGCAGACCCAAAATGTTGCGTGGAGAAGCTCTTTGTGGCACAAGGAGGCTGTAGATACCCCCGGATATTCCCATCTCTCATTTGAGCTGGTCTGGCCTCATTGTCCTAGAGGTTGTTTCCTTTCTCATCATTCCTGTGGGGGGAATTTTTGTTAAAAGGATATTTGTGGTCTGCAGTGGAGTCTTCATAGGGGCTTTGATGTCCCTGCAGATTCAAGGCTGGAGTGGTAAAGAAACCAGCCTGAAGTAGTTCTGATCTCAAACTCTCCAAAATATTTGGCATCATACAGGTGCTTTCTCATCATCTGAGCTCTTTAAATTCTCAGCTTTCCTGGAGCTGTCAGAACATGAGATATTGTCATCAGTCACCTCAACAGCAAGCCTAGAGACAAATTCATTTGGATTCAAGATTCTGGCCGAAACGAACTAAAACCATTTAAACTTCCATAAAGTTTAAAAGAATAAAGGAAGGAAAAGAGAGAAGGAAGGAAGAAAAGAAGGAAGAAAGGAAGGAAGGACTTTTATAAAGACACAGAGGTTTCTCACAGAGACCAAGGGCACATTTACACTTGGCCCTCAGGAAGACCTTGGAATCCAGGGGTGGAGAAGCCAGAGAACTCACTCTTTGTCTTGCATTGACTTCATTCTTTTTCAGTAGACCATGCTCTGAGTCTGCATATAAGTATAGCCACCTTTTAAGAAATTATCAGCATGTGCTAACTTCTGGCCCAATCAATGATGGTTAGAGAGGATGGTACATATTGCAAATATAACCACAATGCTCAGTGCCCAAAGGGGGAAGAATGGTAGTAAGAAGGGCAGAAATATTAAAAGTTACTCACTACTCATGTTGTGCAGTGTTACAATCTGGTTGAGCTCACCCACCATTCTAGGCCATCCTTTTTCATTTGCCAACTATGTATTAGATATCTATAAGTTCGATGCCACAAGGACACAAAGAAAAGTCAGACATGTCCTATCAACTAGGGCAAACAGGATATTTATAAATTAAAAAGTTTTTTCATTTTAAATAATAATTTCATTTTTTAAATGAATTACACATGTAGAAATTAAAATAGAAATGTAACCTGGAATAGAAGTTATATTAATATATTTATGAATTAACATTACTATTAATATGTTGTATTAAAATCATTTTATATTAATTATGCTAATAAAACTAATATTGACAAAATTAAAATAGAAGCTAAATTGCACTCCAAGGTGTTCAGCAGAAATGACCATAGTGGCTCAGTTGGTTGAGTGTCTGACTCTTGATTTCAGCTCAGGTCATGATCCAGGGTTGTGGGATCAAGCCCCACATTGAGCTCCTCACTGAGCTTGGAGCCTGCTTGGGATTCTCTCTCTCTCCCTCTGCCCCTCTCCTCTGCACTCTAACATAAGTCAGTTTGCAGAGAAGGAGATTGGAGGACCACAGCCTATCTTAGGAGCCATCTGCTTTGCCTTCCTTTCAACTGAGGAATCCCTTCTACCGTGTCTGTAGCTCTGGTCATGGGTCAGCCAGCCTCTGCTTGAATGAGGCAGACTCCTTTGCATTATTGCACAATGTTAACTGTTAGGCTATTCTTTCTTATAATAAAACAAAATGAGCCTCTTCCTGATTTCTGATCATTGATTCTACCTCTGAACATCCTTTACATGTGACAACCTAGCTGATATTTGAAGGTTTATGATGGCTTCCTCTCTCCCCTAAGCCAGAAAGTTGACTATCCTCCACTCTAAACTTTCCCAAATTCTTCAATGATTACTTAGAAGACCCAGCTTTTAGAGGTCCCTCTTGAACCTTGTTCCCCTCACGTTTTATCTGCATCCTTCTTAAATTAGTGAGCCAGACATAGACACCATAGAGGGCCTGACCTGTGCAAACAATAGCTTTTGCTCGATGGTGGGTCTGAAACTTCCAGAAAATCGGGGCTTTTTAAAAAAAAAACTCGGATTTCTGCCCAAGTGATAGCTAATCCCATTCTCTCTCTCTCCCTCTCCCTCTCTTTCTCTCTCTCTCTCAAAATGTGGTTCGTAGATACCCTGCATCCAAATTAACTGAAATTGTTAAAAAAGAAAAATGAGGGCTTCTACCCTCAGAATCTCTGAGTGTGGAGTCCAGAAATCCTCATTTTTAACTAACTCTTTTTTTTAATCTTTCTAAAAATTTTTTAAAGTTTTTTTTATTTTGAGAGAGAAGCAGAGAGAGAGAGAAAGTGGAGGAGGGGCAGAGAGAGGGAGAGAGAGAATCCCAAGCAGATTCTGCACTGTCAGTGCAGAGCCCGACATGGGCTCGAACTCATGAACTGTGAGATCATGATCTGAGCCCAGACCAAGAGTCTGATGCTTAACCGACTGAGCCATCCAGGCATCCCACATTTTCACTAACTCTTGATGTTTCTTACATACATTGACATTTCAGAACCATCAGTATGATGATTAAGAATGTAGGATTTCCCACTTCTATCTGTGTGACTATGGGCAATTTACTTGACTTCTCTGAGCCTCAGTTATTGAAATCTATAAAATGAACGTAATAACTCATTTGAAGATGATTTATTAAAACGATAATGTATGTGTAGTAAACACTGTTGACTATCTACCCATTTGCTACTTTCCAGCCCAATCCTTCTCTTCTTTGCCTGTGAAGACGTTTGTTTGGGAAGGTGGACACCATGCCATGTGTTCAAGGAAGGTGAGTGAGGGGTGAATCATGACAGGTCTAACATGGTATTGGCAGTCCATTTCCCTTGGCATTGACAGATTTAGGTGTGGTAAGTGATTTGATTCCAGACAATAAGATGTGAGGGAAATTGTAGGGACGCTGTGTGCAGGGTTTTCCTAAATAGTAAAAAGAGACATGTCGGAGGTGTACTTTTCTATATGTTGAGATATGGCCCCTGGAATCATTTCAGACATTGTGCAACCACAAGGAGAGATGTTGCTGACTCTGCAAGAATGGCAGAGTTGGGGGCGCCTGGGTGGCGCAGTCGGTTAAGCGTCCGACTTCAGCCAGGTCACGATCTCGCGGTCCGTGAGTTCGAGCCCCGCGTCAGGCTCTGGGCTGATGGCTCGGAGCCTGGAGCCTGTTTCCGATTCTGTGTCTCCCTCTCTCTCTGCCCCTCCCCCGTTCATGCTCTGTCTCTCTCTGTCCCAAAAATAAAAAAAAAATTAAAAAAAAAAAAATATATATTTAAAAGAATGGCAGAGTTGGAGGATGAGTTTCCATGGTGTTGTTATGCTGCTTGAGCAACTAACCCTGGAACCAGCCCCTTCACTACCTATGGCTGTAAGATAGAAAATCCTTACTACTCTGCCAATTTTTGTTGGGTACTCCAAATTGCAGCTGAAAGCATTCTAATGGACGTGGTATGTGATGCCTTTGGCATAATGCCTAAAACATAAAATTTGCACAATAAATGGCTGTCATTTTATTATTGTTATAGAAATATTGAACTTCCTATCCACTAAATTTTGGGAGGGGATTATGCACCAATTCCATTATAAGACACATCTGCTCAAAAATATTTGCTGAAATTGGCATTAATTCTCCTTGGTTTCCACTCTCTATTTCAGCCTATTGAAATACTGGTGGTTCTATTGTACAGTGTATATCAGCCCTCCTCCCTAGCCTTGAGTTTGCCACAAATTTGACCAGTTTTTCAGCCTTTTAAATTTTCATTTAAATTTAGCCTCCCTTGGAAGATGGTTATGGTTTGAATAGGGAGAAATAGGTTTCTATGTTGAAGGTGGAGACACACCATGATTGAAAATTATTCAGGGAGGGGTGCCTGGGTAGCTCAGTCAGTTAAGCATCTGACTCTTTATCTCAGCTCAGGTCTTGATCTCAGGATTGGGAGCTCAAGTCCCATGTTGGGCCCTGCACTGGGTGTGAAGCCTACTGAAAAGAAAGAAAGAAAGAAAGAAAGAAAGAAAGAAAGAAAGAAAGAAAGAGAAAGAAAGAAAGGAGGGAGGGAGAGAGGAAAGAAAGAAAGAAAGAAAGAAAGAAAGAAAGAAAGAAAGAAAAGAAAAAGAAAGGAGGGAGGGAGAGAGGGAGGAAAGAAAGAAAGAAAGAAAGAAAGAAAGAAAGAAAGAAAGAAAAGAAAAAGAAAGGAGGGAGGGTGAGAGGGAGGAAAGAAAGAAAGAAAGAAAGAAAGAAAGAAAGAAAGAAAAAGAAAAAAGAAAATTATTCAGGAAAACAGCCTAATTTCATGATTTGTCATGGGTGGTCCCAGGGTAAACATTGTAAAGGCATTTGGAGGGCAGCTTGTAGAGTGCAATGAGTTGGAAATTTATCCTGTAAATCCCTGGAGGTTTTTGTCTGGTGAGGCATCTGAGGCAGTTAGCTGGAGTTACGTGCCCTGCGCAAGGTCATTCAATGACGGTGTGACCAAAGAGGGATTAGGATTCACGGTCACAGTGCCTAGAATTCCTGTGCGTGACTAGACTTTGCTACGTGATGTTACTTGGGAGGCAACAGTAACTATTGTGGTAACAATATCTCCAAAGAACAAGGGGAGAGGACAATGGTAGAGTCAGACTCATCACCTCATAGAATGGTACAACTGAAAGCAATCTCCAGGACTGTCTGGCCCAACACTGTCATTGTACAGAGAAGGAAATTGACATCCGTAGAGATATATCCAAGGTCACATGGCCAACGAGTGGCAGAACAGAGATGAAGACTTCTGACTTATGATGTTTGCCTTCCTGCTTTTTCCTTTTATTAGTTCTGCTGAATGTATTACATTCTTCCTGGAATTTTATGACATAAGAACTGCAGACATTTGGCAATGTTGTAAAGTAGACTGCATTCTCTTCTTAGACCCATGGCTTAAATTTCATTTATTCTACTGTCTATATTTATCAGAACTTCCTGTATTTCTTTCAAATTCCTATCAGATATGCTAGGTCAGTGCTTAATTTCATGGCTGGCTTATTAAGCCATCTTTGTGAAGTATGTCTATACTGTAAAGAGACTGATGCTTTTGTGGCTCTTAGAAACCAATGTTATTACTTTATATTGAAATAGTACATATGAAAATTGGGGAACTATTCCTCATGACTGAACTATCATTATAGAATATCAGTCACATGATAAGAATTGATCTTGGCACAGCACACGTGATGTATCATTTTTATCTTTATTAAAAAAAACTGAGGGAAGTCCATGCTACAATGGCAGTTTTATAGATGACAGTGGAGATCAAGGTCACACAGCTAAAAGTTGTATAGAATTGGAGGTTGCTAGAATTAGAAGCCAGGTCCATTTGAATCTAGAACCCTTAATGGATTCTAGAGAACACAAGAGAGAATGAGAATTCGGACAGGTTTAGAGATCCACAGAAATACTTTGGAGCCTAAGGCACAGACCACAGAGGACAATGTGGGGTGTGGAGTCATTTGGTTCACCTGCAAAAGTAGTGAGATCCCTGAATTCTAGGAAAAGCAATCACCAGAAATCAGGAGGTTGCCTATTTCACAATGTTGCCTGGCCCTGCCCCTGCTTGTGAATATCTATCAAAAGTATGTTTGGTTTGGAAGGCAATATGGCATCATCTACCGGTCAGTTAGAGATGCCAACTAGGGGTTGAGGTTTTCAGACTGTCGATGTTTCATTCACGAAAGGAATTATGTTCTTGAATTCTGTGTCATGAGGGAAATGGAGCCTTGTTCAGCTTTGGCAGATGTAGTATAGGGTAAGGGTTTAGAGCCTGGGCTGTGGTTTAGACTTGGTTTGTCTTGTCCCAGGTCACCAGTCACTAGATACATGACCTTGGACTAATGACCTTCATGCCTAAATTCTCATCTCCAGAATGGGATAATGATAGCACTTACCTCATAGCCTCGTTGTAAGGGTTCAATGACATGATGCGTGTAAAACATTGGGCACAGAGCCACTCAGTAAACGAATGTTCACAGCTGTCATCATGATCAGTGGTGTTATTCCAGTGGCTCGACATTGAGGAATCAGGAGTGCGGGGCTCTACTTTTTCACTTCCTGTACAGATCTACATTCCTACTTTTTTCGGTAGGTCACACAAGTTTTCTGGACTTTGGTGCCATGACAGAAAGTCAGTAAGAGAGTGTGATTCCCCATACATCACCGCGCCACACCGGAAACAGGCAGAGATGAGGAAAGGGCCTGGCTCCCATCCTGGGATGGGGGTTATAGTACTTTGTGTTATCTTTTTTTTTTTTTTTTTAAACGTTTATTTATTTTTGAGACAGAGAGAGACACAGCATGAGCAGGGGAGGGGCAGAGAGAGAGGGAGACACAGAATCGGAAGCAGGCTCCAGGCTCTGAGCCATCAGCCCAGAGCCCGACGCGGGGCTCGAACTCAAGGACCACGAGATCGTGACCTGAGCTGAAGTCGGCCGCTTAACCGACTGAGCCACCCAGGCGCCCCACTTTGTGTTATCTTTTTGAAATTAGGTCATCTCTGAGCCAGATTTGAGGCCAAGAAAGCATGTTCCGAAAAATGACTACAAAAGCCCGTGGCCTTGTTTGTACCCACGGGACTCTGATTATGGATGACTGAGTGACAACATGGAAAAGCCAATACCATTGAAAGAAGAATTAATCCTTATGTTTCCTAAGAGGGGGCATGCCATGTCATGCAGGGCCACAAGAGGTCCCCCAGTTCCAGTCAGGAGGCAGAAAGGAGGGAGAGGAAAGCATAGGGTTTCTGCAGAAAAGGCAAGGTAAAGTAGAGTCAACAGCTAAGATTGGCTAGTTGGAATAATTCTCGTGGCCTTTGGATTGTGAAAGAGGTAGTTGCCTGGTACCTGGCCATGAGATGCATTAGGGAAGACAAATTATTTGGCTTGGTGTATGAGGGTTAGATAAAGGAGATGCTTAAGGGATATGGATTCAGGATGGACTGGTTTGCACATGAAAGTCATGATCAATGGTCCGATGTCATCTTTAGGAATTAGCTAGCCCTGGGAGGGGCACTCTCTCCTGGGTCTGTAATGTTCTCCAAATGTCAAAACATCATAAGATACAGAAAATTTTAAAAATACGATTAATACATTTATTGGGATCCTACTCTCATTCCCTGGTTCTCTGACCTTCAAGCTTCTCTGAAAAAAAAAAAAAAATAGATGAAGTCACAGGCATCAAGGTCAAGTACACTGGTCAAGTAGTTTTGGGTAGAAAAGCAAAATTTTTATGCTCTGGTAGATTATGCTAAAAGTAGCCTTGCATTATTTTTCAGGTTCAACAGTATCACACAATTTACAATCTATTTACAGCCTGCACAGAGAAAAGAAAAAGAAAGGCAATGACCAAGAAAAGAATTTCTGCAGCCCACTGTACCTTTTGATAGTATTACAGGCAACCGGCAAATTCATATCAGCTCTGCAGTTGCCTATTGTTAGCTTAGAATCTTTAGTTTGCCATTTTAGAAAGCAGTCTACGTTGTAGCTGTGGATTTTCTGACACAAATGATATAAAATGAGACAAAGGCAAACACCACTCACTTCCCACCCACACGAGAGAATTTGTGTTGTGAATTATTTACGGTATCTGATTTTCTTTCACTGCAGATATTTTCATAGCAGGTGTATGAGATTTCAAAGGCTGAATCAAATCTCACTGTGTTTCACAGCTACTTCTACTTATTCACTCATACATGTATTCCTAAGCCTCGAGCATATTATAGAATTATGGTTCACGCTTATCCACACTTGTTGCCAAATTAACTGGAAACCCAGACTTTGGGCCTGTTTTATTACCCCAGACTCCTAGCTGGTCTCCGAGATGGTATTCCCTTTGCAATTTATCTTGCACGTGTTATGGATGACTTGCTGATGCAGGCCAATGGGTTTTAGATACAGTATAACAAATCTTGAGACCAGAGTGTTGAAAGGATTGCATTTACTCTCAATTACTGCACATGAAATACTGTACATAATGAAAACGTTTTCATTCTTTCCAGCAATACTAGTCATATGTGTTCCTTTGATCTCTAATACATGATTTTTCTAAATATTTATTGAGTACCTACAAGCTCCTCAGACCTGTTCATATTTTTTATCCTTGTCACAAGCAGTAAGCTGTATTAGGCACATATTGGAAGCTAAACTTAATAGTTGATTGTGTAATTGTCTTACTGAAATGTTTCTCAAGGGATACTCCATGGTCCATGTAAGGTCTGAAAAGATCCATTTGATGGGCATTGAATGAACTAATCAGACAATGCGGGAGTTCCTGGATGTTGATTATGATATACTACAGCCTACGTACTAGTAAATAAGTGAGTTTATAGGTATTCCTATTTTTGTTGAGTTTGTTGACTATTCCACTGAGATAGCTTTGCTCACAGGTAATACTTGCCAGTGTTGCAAAACTCCCAATGCATGAGCACATATGCAGAGAGAGAGCTGGACTTCCCACTGCGTTTATGAAGGGTCTTTGTTATCAGTGAACGAAAGAGTCTGCCTTGAGTCAATCATGCTTTTCAATTGCTACTGTCCTTGACTTAACTAGTTTTTTTTGAATTTTTGCATTTGTAGTCTTTGTCATTACTGAGTTTTGTTTTGTTTTGTTTTTTTTCCTGATTGGAAAGTAGAAAGGAGTGGAATACATGGACCACAGAAACTTTTGTCCTGCCTAAGCTGTCCCCAGTCAAGATACTGGGAGAGCTACAGCTCTAGACCCGCGTTTCTCATGCCATGATTGCCATGATAAGCTGTGAGGTACCGAGTGCGCAAATGATTTATATTTCTGGAGAAGTGGCCAAGGACTCAGGGTTACTCCTGCAATAATGCTATTCTTGCTTACTGCCTTTGATACGGTCTCTTGAGTGGGAGAGAGTTATACAGCTGGAAATCGTAGCCAACCTGAAGCGTCCTTGTCAAAGTCACACCCTTCGGCAAGTGACTTGCTAATGCTCACAGGAGTGGTAATAACCAATTATTGCAGTGCTTATAAGCTGTGACCTCATGATTTTTTTCAGAAAAAAATTTTTCAGAAAAAAATTCTTTCTCCCTGAATATGAGGTGACTTATTGGACTTCCAGAATGTTCCCCTCTCCCTTACCTACATTGTAAATTTTGTTTTGGCGTGTGTGCTCGCTGATACAGCACTCCATTTTCTTTTCAGTTTTATCTGTGGGCAAATTTGTAACGCAGAGGAAGGAAAAGAAAACTAGGATGGTATTCTAGAATTGAATACTCATGATTCCAAACTACAGGCACCCAGAATAAAGTTGTGCCTGAAAAGTCACACCACCATTTTTTACTATTTATCAAACTCTGTACATTATAAATTTTTTTTAGGATTTTTTAAGTTTATTTATTTATTTTGAGAGAGAGAGTGCGAGCAGGGGAGGGGCAGAGAGAGAGGGAATCCCAAGCCCCAATGCGGGGCTCGAACTCATGAACTGTGAGATCATGACCTGAGCCAAAAATCAAGAGTCTGATGCTCAACTGACTGAGCCACCCTGTGCCCCATACATGATAAATTTTCTATTTTAAACAATGATTTGTGTGTGCCTAGTCTTAAATAGAACTTACATTATTAGTTGATTTAACAAATTTTATTCACACAGTATGTGCTGTGTGTAAAATGCTCAATGAGGTAACTTGGTCTTGTGTGCCCTAAAGCTTGTGACCTGCAGGTTGGAGGTGAGGAGGCTATAGTGTTGGGTGGGGGTGAGTAAATGACATAAATAAGTAAACAGGCAATATTTACATGTATTATGATATATGGTGTTAAGAGCCTCAGTAGGGTAAGCTTGGGGTTCCATGGGGACATATGGGGGGGAGCACATAATGCTTAATGGAGGGAGTCATGGAGAAGTTTTTAAGAAGGAAGTTTTATCTAAGTCAAGATGTAAAGAAGGAAAAGCATATTGACTTACGATATTACCTATAGAGTAGAAGTCTAGAAAAAAAATCAAGGTTCTTTTTACAAAATAACATTTAAAAATTTTAAATTTGGGGGTGCCCAGGTGGCTCAGTCGGTTAAGTATCCAACTTTGGCTCAGGTCACAATCTCAAAGTTCATGAGTTCAAGCCCTGCCTCGGGCTCTGGACTGATAGCTTGAAGCCTGGAGCCTGTTTCAGATTCTGTGTCTCCCTGTCTCTCTGCCCCCCTCCCCTGCTCATGCTCTGTTTCCCTCTTTCTTTCAAAAATGAATAAACATTAAAAATTTTTTTTTAATTTTATATTTTATTTGCTCTGTGTTCTTGTAAGATGCAGATATACTGTCGCTTATAAAAGCTTAGGGATCTTGAAGCATGTGATTTCATCACTCATACATCTGTCAAATGCTTCTGAATTCCATGCCCCCTTCCTATCTAAAAGCAAAATGGCGCCACTTATTTTACCTGACAAAAAATTAATTTTAAGATTTTCCATGATCTGCATACCCAGCATGGGAATGTGTCCTGCATGAGAACAACATTGTCAAGTGTCTCACAATGAGAAAAGAAGACTGAGCTTTGTTTATTCTATACTGACTATTCATTGAGGACTTACTATATACCAGAGTGTTCTACAGGCTGGAGATGTGGCAGTGACCACAGCAACACCTCCGCCCTCAGAGTACTTACATTCTAGTGGGGGGAAATAGGTAAAAATAAGTTAATGTACAGATGTCAGGTAGGGATGCATATCATTAAAAAAAGGCAGATGGAGTGATGAGATGGGAAGGGGTTATTTTAGCTAAGGTAATTGGAGAAGGTCCTATAGGGAGGTGATAAGTTAGCATAAGCCTTGAGGAGGTGGAGGAGTGAGACATACAGCTCCCTGGGAAAAGAGTGTTCTAGGTGGAGGGAACAGCAAGTGGAAAGGCCCTGAGGTAGGAGTGTGCTACAGTTAAAGCTGACTACCTGGAGGACAGGTGGAAAGTGATGTGGTGGTAGGAAAAATAACATTTGAACCTGGCTATTTCTCGGGAGGAGAGAGAAAGAAAGATTTGAGTAGTCTCTCAACTTTCCAATCTCTCTTAAGGAGCTTCAAAATTATGTTCTAAAGAAAGTAATAGTTCTGTCTAGAATCTAGATCATTGGTTCATATGCCTTAGAATATTTTTATTTCTATTTCTGATATCTTGTAGACCTAAAGTAGTCATCTTCTGCCCAAAGTCACACAGAGAGTGAGTGACAGAGCAGAGGTTTGAACACAGGCTGCTGGTCCGACTCCTGTGTTCTTACCAGGATGTTCACAGACCCTATGATAAGATAAATGTGATCCCTCTCTTCTTGGAGCTGGAGGAGGAAACAGGCATTAAACAAGTAATCGCAAACATGATGCATCTTGCCAGCAAGACCTAATCTCATCTGGAGAAAGTGACATTTAGGCTGAGGACTGAGGGAATGATCTAGATGCAAGAGATGTTGGTCAGGTCTCTCCCCTGCAGCTGTGGGAGCAGGTCAAGGCAGGGCGTCTGTGTCTTAGCTTGGATTCCCCCGGCAGTACCTAGCATCTTGCCCCAAACAAAGTCTAGACAGAAGGTGGTTTTTGTTTTGTTTTGTTTTTTAACTCCATCGAAATAAAGATATTTAATTCCTTCCTTATTGCTGACTGCTTCTGGTAGAAATCTCCCTTAGTCATCGTTTGTAAATCCCGGTCTTCACAGTGCCTTGTAAGGTCACAGAACCAAATTCTCCTTTCAGTTACCTGTAAGTGACACCCACTAATTTCAGTGGAAGCTACATGTATTTACTTGAGGAGAGAGTTTGGTCAACGGGATATTGCAGAGTAATTAATGACAGTTCCAGTCGCCGCAAATGCACATTTGGTATCTGTAATCATTGTTTAAGAAGATTACATGCCACGTGAATTAGAGGCTGTAGAGCTGGAGCCACCTCCATGTTCCGATATCTGTCCCGTCCTCATCCTGTTCGCCAGATATTTTACTTCTCAGATTAACACCATGTTGTTACTTTTCTTTTTTTTTTTTTTTACACCTGGTTTTCCAAGATTAAAAACAAAAACTACAGTTTAAAGCCTTTTTAAAAAGTATATGGAAGTCCGTTCTGAATTAAATTTGGGTGGAGGGAGGGGACCCTGCCAAATATTGCTCCCTGAGGATCTTTCCAAATTAGGACTGTCAGTCCAGGACGGTCTAGCTGGGGTCTGTCTGCTGCTGACTCCAGGGATCCATTCTGGCTTTGTTGGTCTGTTCTCTGTTTTCTTAGCACCATGCTCAGGAAGGAAATGTTGTTGTTGTGTCCTGCTTAGGCTGTGGTTTTGTATCTATGAATCATCTGGGTACTTCTCTGCATGTTAAAAAGTGTCTCAAAGAAAGAATAAATTTGTATATGTTTAGTGGCTGGAAGCTGCAGGTTATAGGCTCAACTGTATAAAAAAAAAAAAAAAAATTCTTTTAAAAAAATCTTTCCAGGAGCTCCTGGACGGCTCAGTTGCTTAAGTGTCCAACTCTTGATTTCAGCTCAGGTCACGATCTCACAGTTGTGAGATCGAGCCCTGCCTCAGGCTTAGCGCCAGGCATGGAGCCTGCTTAAGATTCTCTCTCTCTCTCTCTCTCTCTCTCTCTCTGTCTCTCTCTCTTTCTCTCTGTCTCTCTACCACTTGTGCTCTCTCTCTCTAAAACAAACAAATAAACAAACAAACAAAAACCAGATCATAGACCTAAATCTAAGAGCTAACACCATATACTTTCTAGAAGAAAATGTAGGAGAAAATCTCTGTGACCTTGGATTAGGTACAGTTTCTTATGTAGACTGCAAAGAGCTTGAACCATAAAGAAAAATTAGTAAATTGGACTTCAAAAAGACTAAAAACATTATCTTGTCAAAACATATAAGGAAATGACAAGGAAAGGCATTAATTCAAAGAAAATACCTGTAAGGTGTATATTTGAAAAAGAACTTGTATCTGGATAACATAAAGTTCTCTTACAACTCAGTAATAACAATAGTAAAATGGGGAAAATATTTGAATATTTGAGTAAATATATGGGTGGTCAAAAAGCACACAAAAAGACTCTCAACATCATTGGTAATTAGAGCACTGCAACTTAAAACCACAATGAGATACCACTACACCCCTACTAGAATAGCAAAGGTTCAAAGGACTGACAATAACAAGTGCTGGTGAGGATATGGAGCAACTGGAAATCTTATACACAGCTGGTGGGAATGCACAATGATAGAGCCATTTTGAAAAATGAAGTTTCTTAAAATGTTAAAATACACTTACCATATGACCCAGCAATTCCACTCTAGATATTTACCTCAGAAAAATAAAAACATAGGTCCATGGAAAGACTTACACAGGAATGTTCATAGGATTATTATTTCATAATAGTCCCAAGCTGGAAATAATCCAAATACCCATTTAAAAAGAAAAACAAGGGCACCTGGGTGGCTCATTCAGTTAAGCATCTGACTTGGGCTCGTGTCATAATCTGGTGGTTTGAGAGTTCAACCCTGCATCAGGCTCTGTGCTGATGCCTCAGAGCCTGGAGCCTGCTTCAGATTCTATGACTCCCTCTCTCTCTGCCCCTCCCCTCCTCACGCTCTCTCTCTCTCTCTCTCTCTCTCTCTCTCTCCCTCTCTCTCTCCCTCAAGGATAAATAAACATGAAAGAAAGAAAGAAAGAAAGAAAGAAAGAAAGAAAGAAAGAAAGAAAAAGAAAAAGAAAAAGAAAAAATAAAATGGTCATATACAATGGAATATTGACAACTGTAAGGAACCAAGTACTGATACAATAACATGGATGAATCTCAAAAGCATCACTCTAAATGAAAGAAGCCAAAAACAAAATATCACATATACTGTGCTATATGATTCTATTTACATGCAATTCTAGAAAAGGCAAAACTATAGTAACAACAAGCACACCAGTGGTTTCTTGGGGCCAGGGGTAGAGAGGGGAATTGAGTGCAGAGGGGCACAAAGAAAATTTGGGGGTCATGGAAGTATTCTAAAACGTAATTGTGGTGGTTGCATGGCTATACATTTACTAAAATTCATTTACAGTTAAAATTGGTGAAATTTAGTATACATAAATTATATCTAAAGCTGTAAAAACAGTTAATTCAGAATAAATGCTCAGAGCTTATAAAAAGCAGCACATTTTATAAGGCAATGTTTTGGCAGTTACAGAGGACAAGGGAGAAGCTGGTAAGCAAAAGGAGAATTTTTGAGGTTCACCCAGGAAAAACTTGTATTTGTAATGGAACCCCAGCAATCCTAGGCAATATAGCGCACAACTTGGGACACTGTCTGGAAGCACAGGCAGAAATGTCAGGCACCAGAAATAGGTTTCTTATCACCCTCACAGCAATCTCTGTCAGAGTCTACAGGCTGTGGCTTCTCTGCTTTATCTAGCTAGATAGGCCCTTAAGGGTTTCTCCTCAGCCACTCCCCGGAGGCCTGCAGGGGAGAGGTTGGCAAGTGTGGGGCAGCCCAGCCTTCCTGATCTGGGTTTGACTCACTGACACAAAGCGTGTCCTCTCAACCATGGAACTTCTGTAGCTCTCCTGCCACTCTTAGTGTTTCTGTGTATACTGCTTTCGTTTTTACATTAAAAAAATTTTTAATGCTTATTTTTGAGAGAGACAGAGTGCAAGTTGGGGAGGGGCAGAGAGAGAGGGAGACACAGAATCTGAAGCTGATAGCTCAGAGCCTGACACGGGGCTCAAACTCACGAACTGTGAGAGCATGACCTGAGCCAAAGTCGGACACTTAACCGACTGAGCCACCCAGGCGCCCCAGTTTTCACATTTTAAAATGTGGCTCTGGCTACACTTCAAGTCCTCAACAGTCACATGCGGCTAGTGGCTGCCATATCAGCACAGAAGAGGGTCAAACGTTCTGAGGAACAGTTTAGGAAATGCTGATGTAGCTACACTCCCTCAGCACAGATAAAACTGTAAAGGCCTGAGGGTCTGAGGTGACTTTCTCGAGTTACAGACCCTATTAGTGTCAAAGGTGAGACCAGCACACAGGTTTCCTGACCCCCATGGGATAGTTCTTTTACTACAACAAATCTTTTCCTTTGTAAAAGGGAGAAATCCAAGTTCCTTGCTTTGCCCGTCAGGAGAACTCTCTTGTCTTCCCTCCAAATTGAACTAGAATGGATCTTTGTCTAGGGACAGAGAAGGCCTGCATTTACAGTGACTATCCATAACCTTTCCTTCTACTGTGTGCTTCTTGGGATCTCTGCACTGTCCTTTCTTCCTAGGATTTGCACAGTATCCCTTCTTATTCACATCAGGGGCTCTTTCAGGCCATTGTGTACTAGGCTCCCTTATTGTGGGATCATTGTGATGGCCCCTGGCCACTGGGGCCCTGAATTGATGAGGATAAAAGGAATCTTCCATTCATCATCCAGTCAACAAATAGTTACTGAACACCTACTATGTGCCAATAGTGCCTACTATGTGCTGGGGATACACCAAGGAACAAACCAAGTCCTTGGCCACTGGAGTTTAGATTCTAGTGGCAGGAGATGGACAAAACACAGAGATGTAAATATATAGCACGTCAAATGGGAATAAGTATTACTGAGAGAAGATAAAATGAAATAAGGGGGAAGGGTTGCAAGCAATGCAGGTAGGTTGGGGAGTGAAGGATTCTTTTATTCTCTAAGTGTGCTACTTATTGATGGAAAGGGGGAATTGAGTTAAGGGAGATAACCTTCTTAGCTTGTATTATTAACATGGTTTAAATGCCTTTAACACCTTTGTGAACATGGAGATCCTCTTAAGCACATGCTGTTCACCAGGGACTATGCTGAGCGCGTGGTGTGGGTGTAGCAATTTAATGAGAAACCTGGGGTCTTTCCTACCTTAGTATTCATTTTCCAAATCTCTGTAGTTAAAAGATGTCAGGAAGGCAAAAATTGTCGTAATGAGCTGCCATTTATTAAAATCAGTCTCCATTCAAATATCCCTTCCTGTTTTACTCTGCGATACATCTCGCCATGGGTCAGTCCCCTTTGTCGCTCATAACTGCATTGATTGTTAGAGATTTACAATGAAACCGTACAATGAAACTATAAAGCAGATGAATCACAAAAGGAAAAAACACAATTTGCTAAATATTTAGAATTTCGTGGAGTTGAGGAAAGTGATACAGGAGATACTAGAATTACTTGCAAAGCCATTGGCAAATGTAGATTTGGCATGATGTAACCTGCTGATGGTTGAAGAAAACAATGACCGGAAAACGACAAGTTCTTCCGAAGGAATCATTCCACATCAAGGGAGCAGGAGAGGCCATTGCAAACCGATTACACCCAGAATATTTTTACAAAGTGTATATCCTGATAATGTTCCTTTGAGGTCAAATATGAAATGAACAGTATCGTGTGATGCCTTCATACAGTTTTGTTCGAAAACATTTAATTAACAAAAACCTCCTAAGTAACTTATTTGCAAGGTTTTTGTTTTTCCTGAAACTATACAGTTAAAACTTTGGAGTTCATTAAATGTAAGACAGTTTTATAATTTATATAGTTTTTAGTTCATTTTCCAAGAAAATGCTCCAAAACACCTATTTTTTCCATGACATTTGGGTGTATTCATTTTAAGTGACCTTTTCTAGATGTCAGTTACACTTGAATGACAAGAAATACCCTGTAGATGCTATTAGTATCTATACCTTTCAGGTGGAGAAACTGAGATATGAAGAATTTAAGTACTTTGCTCAAGGTCACGTAGCTAGTAAAAGAGGCTACAAGAAACGTAACCAAACTGAATCCAGACCACCTCTCCACTGCCCAATACTGCCTCCTAGAGGGGTCACGTTGGTTTAGCTTAGTCTTGACAAAAAACAAAACAAAAGAAACTAAAAGCCTTGCATAAAAAGATGTTTAGTACCCATTTCTTGTGGACCTCACAGGTAGGAATGATTCTACATGAAATATTTTGGCTCAAGGTGGTTTTGAGCTCAATGAGCACATTGTTTATTGTCTCGCCATTATAGTTTATACAGTCTAAAATGTTTGAAGTCTGAACCACCTAACTGCCAGTTAAAGCTTATTATCTTTGTGTTCGCTTAACCTCTGCAGGACATATCAGGGAAGTTAAACATATCTGTTATAAGTGTCGGGTATCTAATTGCCTTACCTTATAGCTCAGCCAAAAGGCAGACCTAAATAAAGAAAACCTCCCACCTCACAATAACATACTGTCTTCGTACATCTCTCAAGCAGAGGAAAGATAATGGCCATGTATGATTTTAGTCAAGACTGCTGATTTGCAGTCTCTTCAGGAAATTGTAGTGTTTCCCAGGACAATATTCCTAGTCAAAATAAATTAAACCTGAAGCCAAAGTGATGACCACAGTCAAAGTTAATGACACTGTGTGCTTGGCTGCAAACAACCGGAGGAAGACTAAGTTATCATTGGAGACAGTCCACCCTATAATCCCTCTTTATTCTCTGATCCTTGTTACCAGTGGGGTTCGAAGAAAATAAAGTTTTCTCTTTAGGTACTTTGTAGGTAGGGCGGAAAACCCTTGGCTATGATGAAATGGAGTCTAGGATAGAAGGAGATATGTTTTAGAGAAGGGCGCAGCTGTTTATTCACTAGTTTCCACTTTTGAAAGACGATAAGGCAATCCTATAATATCTTTCTGGATACAGAAGGTGGATACTGTGCTGCTGTCTGGTAACCATGGCCACACCAGCTTGACAGACGAAACAGAGAGAAAGTAAGGCTCATCTTTATTAGATGGGAAACTGCCAACATTAGTAGATCACTAGCAATCCCACTCCTGGGTTGACACCACAAGAATTCTAAGCAGGAACTTGAGGAAATATTTGTACACCCAAGTTTACAGCAGCACTGTCTGCAATGCTGAAACATGGGGACAGTGGAAGTGTATGCTGACAGATGAGTGGATAAGTAAAATATGGCATATACATAGACTGGAGTATTATTCACTCTTAAAAAGGAAGGAGATTCCAACTCATGCAACAACATGGATGAAACTTGAGGGCACTGTGCTAAGGAAACGGCCAGTCACAAAAGGACACATTGTGCATGGTTCCACTCATGTGACGTAGTTAGAGTAGTCGAATTCATAGAGACAGAAAGTAGCGCTGGGGTTGCCCAGAGCTGGTGGGGAAAGGGAGTGGGCAGTTAGTGTTTGATTGGCTTGGGGTTTCAGTTCTGGAGGATGAAGAAAGGTTCTGGAATTGGAGGATGTGGTGATAGCAGAAAAATGTAAATTGCACTTAAAAAATGTAAGTGTACTGAATGCCACTGAATTATATGCTTAAAATTGTTAAAATGGTAAGTTTTATGCTATTAAAATGTATATATACATAGAGAGAATGGTGAGGGCGGTGAAGGGGATGAGTAGTGAAGAAACACAGCTCTAAGATTTTCCATATTGTGGTACGAATATTATTTAAAAGTAAATTATCACTGGGGTCCCTGGGTGGCTCAGTCGGTTAAGTGACTGACTCTTGATTTTTGCTCAGGGCATGATCCCAGAGCCATGGGATCAAGCCCTGTGTCAGGCTCTGCCCTGAGCATGGCACCTGCTTAAGCGTCTCTCTCTCTTGCTCTCTCTCTCTCTCTCTCTCTCTGCCCCTCTCCCCTCTTGAGCCCTCTCTCTCTCTAAAAAAATTTTTAATTAAAAAAAAGAAAGAAAGAAAAAGTAAACTATCACTTAAAAGTAAAGAGAAGATCTGCCAGGTGATAATGTACTATGTTACTGAGTGCTTCCTAATTGTCAAGGATTACATTAAGGGCTTTATGCACAGTAACTCATTTATTCTTTACAATGACCCCAAGGGGGTGGATAATGCTATTTTACCCTTGTATAATTTAGCAAAATGAACCATCTACCTAAGCTGTGGAGCTGGCAAGTACCAACAGTACTAGAGTTTGAAACCAGGATGCCTGACGAGCACAGTGTTCCTCAAACATCAGTGTGCATCCGAATTACCTGGGGAGCTTTCTGAACCCCAGATTGCAGGGCTCTGTCAGAATTTCTGATTCACTAGGTCTGGGGTAGGGCCCAGGGATTTGTGTTTCTAACAAGTTCCCAGATGATGTTCATGTGGCTGTTGGGCACCACACTTAGAGAATCAGTGGAGTAGCCCGTGACTTGCTCTGTCCAAGAGGAGCCTGGGGGAATGGCACAAGGTAAACAGATGCACTGAAAGGAGCTACAGCAGGTGTGTGAGGGTGGGGGGTGGGAGATGAGCAGAGTTCACTAACTTTCTCAGCTGTGCTGCCGTCTTTGCTATAACACAGGGGCAGCTTCCAATCTGTATAGCAAGGAATGAGTTTGGAGTAGAATGGACAAAGACTGATAGAATTATACACTCTCATCAGTCTTTTTTTCCTAGTCTATCCAAATATTCAACCTCCTTCCAGCTCCAGGTGAGATCCCATCCAAGGCTGATCTCTTGGTTCTCACACCTGAGATTGTTTTTAGACTCCATGTTACACAGATTAGAAATTATTAACCTCTAATTGATTTATGTGCTGTTGTCCTTCTTCAGTTAGTTTAAAAGATTTCTGAGGTCAAGGATAGTGGCTTTTATTCATCTGGGACTTCCAATGTGGCTAGAAGACTCTTAGTCATTCTAGCTGTATAATCGATGATTATTCAGGAAAAAAATAGTCAATGAATTAAGGATTACCATTACATCAATATTAGTAAAAATAAGAGTAAACATATAATGAAAATACTGCAGAGTACTTAATGTTGGTTAGATGCTGGCAGTTCTGTAGCTAGTTCAAACGATGACTTTGGAGGGAAACAGAGGAGCCTCTGGCTCAAGACACCACACCGGCATCCATACAAATCTAAGAAGCTGCAAGAAAATGCAGCCTGGAGTTTTGCGACAAACATCTTACACAACTCGTAAGAGGTGGCCCTGTGTTTTGGATGGCTCACACAGGCTCACTGTCCCCTTCCAAGGCAGGTGATGGTCACCATAAATATCAATACTAACAGCTCTCCCACTGTATCTGGTGCATAGTTCTATAACTGCACTTACACAATATCCTATAATTTTCTAATCCCTGCTCTTTCTCCCACATTAGGTTTATTAGTGAGTGCCCTGAAGGTAAGCACTATGTTTTATCTTTGCATCCCTAGGGTCTAGGGAAGTATACTGCCTGTAGTAGGCCCTCAAAACAAATGTTTGTTGAATGAGGTAATAAGTCTTCATTATGAGACAAAACCGTCGGTATCACGTTGTTTGAAGCTCCAGATATGATGGTATACAATAAAATTCTTTGAAGTTTACTTTGAAATGCCTTGGAGAAATAGCAAGACAATAGGCATGTTCAAGGGAGAGAAGGTTAATGGTGCCATCCAAATTTTGGTAGTTCACCTTTGCAGAGTCCTACAATGATATTTCTTAGCAGTCCCACCAGTGATCGAGGATGGCAGATGGCTAGTTTCATCGTCCTCTTACACGTGAGAAAATTGCTCTTGTCCCAATTATATAAATTTCACATTTTGGGGGGTATTATTTTTCCTTGGTGGTTTTGTCAGATCAGGACACCTTGTTTCCACAAACAATTGTGGAGTTCATGCTGAAGGCTGTTATGGGGATATTCTATCTGAGAAATTATTATGGAAACGTAACAAAACTCATAAGTGCCTTATTCTCTTGAACATACTTCTTCATTTGACCTCCTAAAAATACCTACTTATCACTTGGCCTTTGTGTTAGTCATCAGCACTGTTCACCAGATATTGTCGGTGTCCCGCCCTCCCTTACCGACATAGGCAAGGTTGTATTTCCTTGTCCCCCCTGAAGTTAAGTGGGCTGTGTGACTTGCTCTGGCCAGTGAAGTATGAGTAGGGGGATATGTGTCACTTCCCGCAGAAGATTTATAGCCCGCGTGCCATTTTCTACTTTATCCTCCCCCATGCACCGGTGGTGGGTCAAACCAAAGCCTCCATTAGCCCAAGTTCCCTGAGTAATTTCTATGAGTCATATATTCACATTCATTATTAATGAGAAGTCAAAATGATCAAAGGAAATGTTTCTTTGAAGTGCCTTAGTGAAATAACTGGCTAGACATGTGTATTTCAATTTCCCCCCTTTTCTTTGAAGACGTTTCTTCACAGTGCGTTATGATCTGCGTGAGCAAGGGTGGCTTCAAAGGCCTGCCTATTCCAGGTCCGCCGTCCTTCTCAGTGTAAACACAAGTCTACTATGCCTTTGATTAGTGCCCTTCACACCCATCCGTCCCTGTCATTGTTGGGGACCCTAGACACACAGAATTATAAGCTTTGCTCAGAGAAAGGCATTTATTCCTCAATCCAAAGAGTTATCTGAAAGTTGTGTCTGCTTCCTAGTCTTTCCTAGCTAAGTCACCCTACATCTTTTGCCTCTCTTTTGTTCTTTTTTGTTTGTTTGTTTTGTTTTTAGTTTATTTATTTATTTTGAGAGAGAAAGAGAGGGAGAGAGAGAGTGAGTGAGGGAGGGGCAGAGAGAGAGAGAGGGTGAGAGAGAATCCCAAGCAGGGAAACCAAGAGTCGGATGCTTAACCTACTGAGCCACCCAGACACCCCTCTTCTGTTCTTGATTATTCCACATTGGCTCCCATTAGCACAGACATCCATTGCTGTCCTTTCTTTGCTCATATCCAGAGCTGGGCTGCGACAGATACCCTGAAGTACAGGTGACTGGCTAACCATTGGTCTTTGTGACTACTGATCATGCTTCCTCTCCTTGGGCTTGAAGCCAGGGATGACCTTGGACAAAGTTACTAAGTAAGTTAACTTTGTTCTCAGGCCCACACATCTCTCTTCACTCTTGGGTGACAGCACTGCATTAGACTTCTAGGGATTTAATCTCACACTACACTAACTAGCTGTGTGACCTTGAGCAGATGGCCTAAAAACTCTAAACATCAGTGTCCTGATGACATAAGTGCTGGTACCAGTCTCTTTCTCAAGAGGTGATTGTAAGGTTAAATAGCATAACACATATAAATGCCTGGCACATGGTAATCTCTTGATAGATTTTAACTTTATTAGTATTAGTGTTGGTGTTGGTATTTGTGAGTATTAGTATGAGTATGAGCATGGGTAAGGTGTAAATGACTGACAAGGCTTGACTGCACACCTGTTGGGCTGTTGGCTGCACACCTGTTGGGCTGTGAGAAACCTGGTGTGTAGGAGGCTGGTGTGAACCTCAACAATGTCTGTTTTCTCTATTCACTGATGTATGCAGTGCGACTCTTGTGAAATAGTAAATAGTTCATTTCTTTGTGAAAACAAAGTTTTAAAAAGGGTATCAGCGGGTGCCCGTGATGCAGATAAAAGTAATGAGCTCTGAGAAAGTGATGGTTCTTAGCTGGAAAGTGATCAGTCAAGTGGGATAAATGGAAAGTGGAACTTTAAGCCGGGCGGTGCCCAAGACTGGTGAAGTGAGTGAGTCCCCCATTTATGTTCCATGGAAAACATGGTTTGTGAAACTGTTTGAGAAAGTACTCCAGCTAGCATGAAAATTGCTGATCAGATGAAACGTGAAATTGCAGCGGAACTTGGAAACACAAAAGGGGTGTGAGACCATATTCCAGAAGTGCAAGTCTGGGTGAATCTGCAATGTAGAGGAAGTGAGGGGCCAGTCTGAACATCCTATATTTGTAGACCGAGGGACTGATGTAAGGCATCAGGTATATCCCTGTCCAGAGTCAAGAGTCAGCTTTAGTTTGTTGGCTTGCCTCTGCATTGGCTGATGGGCCAAGGGTTTGGTACTCACTGCTACCCCTCCCCCAAACTAGCCCCGTGACTGGCATGTGGTAGGTATTGAGTAAGGGCTCAGTGAGTGAGTAATTAAGTAAACCCACCTTGGGAGCCAGGTTGCGAGGACTAAGTGGGACTAGCAGCTGGGAAGCTTGTGACAGAACGGTAGACTATGACCAGAGTTTCTGCCCAGGGACAGTGTGGATGGAGGCATCTGGAGCGAGGCCGGCCCCTACTGAGGCATTTCAGCTGTGAAGTTTGGAGGTCTGCAGGGACCTCGTGTCCAGCTCTGCAAAACTTTACTCGTTCCACTGATGAAGATGCAGGAGAAGGGGTAAGGACAGCAGGCACAGCCACCCAGGAGGTTAGGGGACACCCACAGCTTTGTGGGAAGCCTGAAAGCCAGCTGGTGCCAAATCCTTTCAAGCCTCAGAAGGACGCCCCCACTTGGAGGATTAAGTTCTCCGTGTTTAGAGCATGTTGTGAAAACTCTACCTGGTTTAAGGTACCCAAGGCTCTTACCTGGATATGGTAGTGAGCATTTTCTGAGCCCTTCTCTTGTGCTAAGTGTTTTATCTACTTTGTCTAACTTAATTCTCAGAATAACCCAAAGGCGGGTACCAGTATTCCCATTTTTAAAGATGGGAACTGAGGCTTACGAGGGTTTGCCAACTACTAAGCCATAGATCAGGGGTTCGAATCCATGGCTGTATGGTGGCAAAGTCTCACGCCATCAACCACCAAGAAAATTTCCTAAGTTCATTTTATTTTTAGGTGAGGATGCGTGAGTATATGTGTGTAAGTATAAAATATCTTTCCTCATTCCATGGTTCCCCTACAGATGTTGCTTCCATTACTCCCTAGCCACACCCTTACATTTCTGAGGCTGGGGGACACAGACTGAGGCAGACAAGCTTTAAGGTGGCCCCCATGAACTCTGCCTCGTGGGGTTCACACCCTCGTATAATCCCTTCCCCTTGAGTGTAGGCAGGACCTGTGACGTGCAGCTAACCGATGGAATGTGGCAAAGACCACAGAGTGTCACTCCGTGATTATGTTAGGTTGTGTAAGAGACCATCTTGCCAGTAGACTCACACTAGAGTCTCTATATTCGTTGCTAACTTTGAAGAAGCAATTTACCACGGTTCCTACAGTGGCAAGGGAGTAAACTCAACAGCTTGAGGGAGTTTGGAGACAGAGCTTTCTCCATTCAAGCCTCTGATGAGACCCCAGCTCTGGCCAACACCTTGACAGCAACTTTGTGAGACCCTAACCCATAGGAACTATGAGATAATATGTGTTGTTTTAAGTCACGAAGCTTGTGGTCATTTGATACACATCATAGAAAACTAATACAGAAATCATTGCTTGGAGAAAACAAAACAAAACCCTGCTATTGGATGATTAGGCAGACGTGTACATAGGGTCCAGAGGATGGTGCAGAGCCATTTTCAGGCTTTTTCCATTGGTGGAAATTAGTTCATAAGAACCTCCTCCTCAGTGAGTAATGGGGCAGCAGGGGTAGGAATGGGGTACAACTTTCTGTTCTGCCTCCCCCTGTTCTCCAGCTGGCCCTCTGCCTCTCAGTGGTCTCTGGCGTCCTAGCTCCCAAGCCCTCAGTGAAGATGGGCTGTGGAGGGAGGGCTCCCCTTGAGCCACTCTGCCCGCTGGAGGGCCGAAAAGGAAAATGGCTCACCTGGTATGGTCTCAGGGTAAAGCATCTACATGATAAACATCTTCCTTTTACAGATATTCGTCACTTGTATTGTGTATTTCTCTGCATTGCTCTGCCAGAAGATTCTCTTTCTTCCCTCCATGTTACCAAAGACCCCTTTCTATTATGTTCATTGATAGAAAACAGTTGTTAATTCCCTCACCCCCAGGAACGAGGGGAAAGAAGAAAATTATTCCAGACCTCAGCTGTTGTCAGAAAAGAAGGCTTTCTATTACTAAGTGTAGGGAAACTACAGGTTAAAGGTTAAATTCCTTTGGCTATAATATGATAATAAAGCTTTTTTTATATAGAGAAGGATCAAAGAAAGCCTGTGCTTAAACCAACTGCATGTGCAAATACAATCCCTGTTCCTCTTGCTGTGACATGTTTGTGCTGGCTGAAGCCTGAAGCATTCTAAGACTGAAGGGCACAGGGGTTTGGGCGGAGAGCTGATCCTGAGCAGAGAGGGCGGGTGACCTATTGACTGCAAACAAATCCCCTCCCCGCAAGCAAAACAATTGTGCCACCGTCTTTCGTCATCGCGCTCAGTTGAGGGGTGCTGACAGAGTGTGTGTTTAGCCTGCTTTGTTGCAAGGAGGAAAGGGAGGGTTGCTCCATCCTGGATAAGGAGGCCAAGGTGGCATTCCTGTATTTTTGTTGGATCCCTTTGCACGAACAACCTCACCTGTCAAAACATGATGGAAAATGGAAATGGAACAAAGGAGGAAGAGGCAGGAACCAATGAGAAGATGGGCTGATCCAACTAGGGCCTTAAAACACAATCTGTGAAATATCTGATTGTTCATTTTATAGCTGTGGAACTTACTGTTTTTGGCTAAATTGTGTTTGTGTCTGTGTATGTGTTCATATATTTATCTTCTATGACTAACTGTAGGATCATCATGTCTAGGCCAATGAATATTCTAAAATACTGTCGTGCATGTAAATGTAATCATAAGTAATTTCTAGACAACGAGAATCAAACATATTAACTTGCTTTGTACAGCGTCTTTCACCACCTAACTATGGCTGGTAATTTCCAGCTTCGTAAGATATAATTTTACAAAGTGCTTTCACAGAGTTGACTCACTGAGTGGCCTGAACACTTGCTCACCCTCTTCTCTCAGGACCACCCCCCCCCCCCCCCCCGCCAAACTGCCTCCCTTGACTTCCAGACCTTGTTCAACAACTGTGTCCCCCCAAATTTTATGACACTCAAGTCACTGCAATCGGACACAAAGCCTGCTCCCTGCTGACAGCACCTCTGGGACTCTGAAGCTGCCCCCTGCCCCTCACTTGGTGATCAGCTAATGCAATATTTTCTGTAACCTTAACAGAAACCCAGAGATCTCCAGAGGATATTTCTTTCCCCACAGCTTCTTGAAGGGTAGGATGTTTTTTTGTTTTGCTTTTTCTTTTTTAATGTTTATTTATTTACTTTGAGAGAGGGAAAGAGAGCATACATGAGCAGAGCAGGGACAGAGAAAAAGGGAGAGAGAGAATTCCAAGCAGGCTCAGTACTGTCAGCACAGAGCCCAATGCAGGACTTGATCCCACAAACTGTGAGATCATGACCTGAGCCAAAATTAAGAGTCAGATGTTCAACCGACTGAGCCACCTGGGCACCCCTAAATTCTGCCTTTTAAAAAGAATGATCTACAAGCCTCCTCTCATCTTAATTTTCTTCCTTGTCTAGCTTAGAGTCCATATCCATTGATATCACTTCCTTAAAAACATTCTTGGCTCCATGGATATTGATAGTAAAAAATAAATGTTCACCTAAATCTCACATCTTATAAAAAAATTAATTCAAAATGGCTTATAGATTTAAATGTAAAACTATAAAACCTTCAAAAGATGACATAGGAGAAAGTCTTCAGGACATAGGTCTTGGTGATGTGTTCTTAGGTATGACACCAAAAGTGCAATCCATAAAAGAAAGAAACCTGAAAAGTGGGACTTCCTCACACTTTAAAAGTTTTGCTCTGCAAAAGACACTGTTATGAAAAGACAAGCAAAATACTGGAGAAATATTTGCAAATCACATATCGGACAAAGGACTAGTATCTACAATATATAAAGAAATCTCTAGGGGCGCCTGGGTGGCGCAGTCGGTTAAGCGTCCGACTTCAGCCAGGTCACGATCTCACGGTTCGTGAGTTCGAGCCCCGCGTCAGGCTCTGGGCTGATGGCTCAGAGCCTGGAGCCTGTTTCCGATTCTGTGTCTCCCTCTCTCTCTGTCCCTCCCCCGTTCATGCTCTGTCTCTCTCTGTCCCACAAATAAATAAAAAAACGTTGAAAAAAAAAATTAAAAAAAAAAAAAAAAAAAAAAAAAGAAATCTCTAATCTCAAAACAGAAAGTTATAACTGGAAAACTGCCAAAAAACATGCAGAGACTTCACCAGAGAGGATTTGTGGATGGCTAATAAGCACTTGAAAACATGTTCAGTATCATTAGTCATTAAGGGAAATGCAACTTAAGACTATCACTGTATACATATTAGAACAGTTAGAACAGTTAAAATTAAAAGAGTGACAACATACTGACATAAATAAATGGATGAATCAGTTAATAAATGGAGGGGAATAGACAAATCTTTCACACAGAATTCCAAATAATTTATATTTGGTACTCCACCCTCTGGGTGCATATGTCTTCACGTAAGTGTGGGCTACACAGGGTGACTTCTTCCAGAGAGCACAATATGGAAAGGGAGAAAAAAGAATAACTTTACAAAGGAGAAATCTAACAAACACAACTTCAACCAGGTGATCAAGGTCAATATCAACAGTGATAAAGTTGTGTTGATAGTATGTATCCTTGATAGGATGTGATGAAAATAGCCCTATACTGCTGTGCTCTTCCTACCAAAACTCCACACCCCCAGGCTCAGGCATGAGAAAAACATCAAAAAACATCAAGAAATCAAGTAAATGTTGAATAGAGACTGGAAGGCAACATTTCTGTCCCTAAAGCCAGCGCTTTTTCCACTGTGCTTAAAAAATTTTTTAATTTAATTTTTTCTACCCGATATTTATTTATTTTTTACATTAAATATAATTTATTGTCAAGTTGGTTTCCATACAACACCCAGTGCTCATCCCAGCAGGTGCCCTCCTCAATGCCCATCACCCACTTTCCCCTCTCCCCCCCCCCCCCCATCAACCCTCAGTTGCTTCTCAACATTCAAGAGTCTCTTATGGTTTGCCTCCCTCCCTCTCTGTAACTTTTTTTTTCTTCTTCCCCTCCCCCATGGTCTTCTGTTAAGTTTCTCAGGATCCACATATCAGTAAAAACATATGGTATCGGTCTTTCTCTGCCTGGCTTATTTCACTTAGCATAATACCTTCCAGTTCCATCCACGTTGCTGCAAATGGCCAGATTTCATTCTTTCTCATTGCCAACTAGTATTCCATTGTATATATAAACCACATCTTCTTTATCCATTCATCAGTTGATGGACATTTAGGCTCTTTCCATAGTTTGGCTATTGTTGAAAGTGCTGCTATAAACATTGGGGTACAAGTGCCCCTACGCATCAGCACTCCTGTATCCCTTGGGTAAATTCCTAGTGGTGCTATTGCTGGGTCATGGGGTAGATCTATTTTTAATTTTTTGAGGAACCTCCACACTGTTTTCCAGAGTGGGTAGTCTTGGAATCTGTCAATGTCACATGGTCTGAAACAGCCCAAGGGTCAGTGTGGTTGTAGATTGAGTTCACATCCATCAGAAAGCACCTTTGCATTTGCAAATTAAGCACAGTGGCATTCCCACCACCAGTTTCCATTGTGCTTAATTTGCAAATGCAAAGATGCTTTCTGATGGATGTGAACTCAACCTACAACCACACTGACCCTTGGGCTGTTTCAGACCATGTGACATTGACAGAATCCAAGACTACCCACCCACAGCAGGGGTTCCCAACCCCTGGCAGGGACAAAGTTTATACTCCTTTGAACCTGGAGTCCTTAGAACCCAGATTGAAGAAATGTCCCTCTTCCCTCCATAATGGCAGGGAGGGCCAAAATGGTTCTGTCCTAAAATGAGGAGCAGTGAGTGGAGAGCACCCTCAGCTTGCTTCCTTTGGGCCCCAGCCACTCAGCAGCTTTCCTACCTGTCTACAGTGGGCAAAGTGGAAGAAAAAAGGGCTTGGGAACATGGGGGCTCTTGTTCCTTAGCATCAGGATTTGCCTAGACTATTTCCAATTAATCACAACAGTATTCAGACTGATATTTTCACTAGTGCTCAATATAGAAGGGAATTTTTTGATAGTGACTGGTATAAAAATGAAACACCAAAACAAGCTGCATGATATAGCCTGTCCTCATAATACAATCGCACACAAATGTATCAAATACATACAAACAGTGCTACCTGATTAAAGGAAAACCTGCACCAGGGAAACACAACATACATGGTATTATAAAATAAAATTTAATGTTGTAAATGTTTCTGTATTTACAGAAAATCATAAATGTATCCTTTAAAATTATCTCTGGTTAACAAATAGTGTTTCTTGGGAAGAGCTCTCTTTTGTTCTGAAATTATGAACTTCCTACGCTTTTGGTGTTGAAATATCCTTTCCTTTCTGAAATGTTGGAAATGGTAGCTTTTTGTTATTGTTGATGTTGGCAAAATGAACAATTTGGCAAGTCAACTGTTCGTTAGCTCTCTCCATTGCTTTGGGAGTTTTACTGTCCTAAAAAAACTTAAGTCTATGAACCACTAACCTAAGAATGCTATCATTCTGAAATTTAAGATGATGAAATAGACAAAATTAAGAGGAATTCTACGTAAATTAAGGACTCAGGGGCCTCTGGGTGGCTCAGTCCCTTAAGCATCTGACTTCAGCTCAGGTCATGATCTGATAGTTCGTGAGTCCCACATTGGCCTCTCCCTCTCTCCCTCTCTCTCTCTCTCTCTCTCTCTCTCTCTCTGTCTCTCTCTGGCCTTCACTCACCTGCACCCTCTCCATCTCTCTCTCTCTCTCAAAAAAAAAAAAAAAAAAAAAAAGGACTCAACATTTGGCTGGTTCCATTAGTTTGTGTTTCACATAATCCATTGTGTAAAATTTCACTTCCTTCTACTGCAATAGTAGGTTAATTTATAAACACCAATGGTAGAAATGAGAATATAGTCTAGCTGCATAGTATCAAATATCACAATTCTTTAGAATACATATTTTTCATTGATTATTATAAAGATTTTGTTGTTGTAGTTGTTTTCATTGGGTGTGTGTGTGTGTGTTTGCTCTGATATTTTTGCTTCTGTCAGATAAATCTTATGGATAGTAGAGATGGCAAATGGACTCTAGGATGATTGGAGTGATTTCTTATGTTTGTATCAAAGAAACTAAGTTGATGAAAAATATGAAAATGTGCCTCTGAGGTTAGACGTTTTTCTCCTTTACACTGATAATATATGCAATAGAGCCATTGCGTGAAAGTTGAAAATAATTTCCTCATGAATTTTGTATCCTACTTGGGACATTTTGAGCATGGGTGTCTTTTTGCTCTGCCCAGCTGCTCAAAGCCTTTCGAAGGATATAAAAATGAGGCACTGATTGAATTTTCCCTTCATTTCAGTCCATGCCCCAATTCAGATGCATCTCATTTTGCCTCATTAGAAAGCAGATCCCTGCGCTCCATTCCATCCCATCTCCATTTCAATGAGCTGTAGAAGGAAAGCACAATTTCCATGACACCTATAGTTTCAAAATGAGACCATTTGCTGAGGCTGAGTGTTTCGCCCACAGCAGGTAGTTTTACATCAATCTGTGTTAATAGCGAAATTTGAAGGGGTAATTTGTGAATGTTTCCCTGCCCAGCCTGAAGACTGAAATGTGTGGTGTTGCGCCCTATATTTTTTGAGAAGTCATTCCTCTTTGGATTACTTGGGTATTCCAAAAGTTACTTGTACTATAGTTTTTCCTGTTAATGTTTAGAAACAATTTGATTACGGCAACATATGAGATACAATATGCTGCAGTTATCACAACTTAATTACAATTTGATTTTTTTCCCCCCACAAGTAAGGAGATAAAAATATGTCAGGTCTTACTTTGGGGTAGATCCTTTTATCAAGTAAACAGAAAGCAAATTCTCTATTGGTGTCAGCTACTTTCAAATACTGACATATCTGGTGGAGATTTCTCTGTAGAAAATAATGACAGGAAATACAGAAATACTGGTGAGGTCAGAGAAGAGCAGAAAGGAAGCTGAGATCTCCATGATGATGAATACAAGCAAATATTGCCTCAAGAACATTTGGAGAAGGAATATTGAGTTTGGAGATGGGAAATACGCTTGTAGAAAATCACTGTAAGACACCAACATTCCCAAACATTTTTTTTAATGTTTATTTATTTTTGAGAGAGAGGGACAGAGCACCAGCAGGAGAGGGGCAGAGAGAGAAGGAGACACAGAATTTGAAGCAGGCTCCAGGGCCTGAACTGTCAGCACAGAGCCCGACATGGGGCTCAAAACCACGGGCCATGAAATCATGACTAGAGCTGAAGTCGGACACTTAACTGACTGAGCCACCCAGGCACCCCCCAAACATGTTGATCTTAAACTGTGTATATGTATCAAGTTCTTGCTAAAGAAGAGAAAAGGTTAATATTTTCTAGCAGGAAGGAACCTTTAGCAGATTCATAAATTATAGTTTTATTTGTTCTTCCACTTGAAGGATACACATTTGTTAACTTAAGTAAGATGTCCTGCCTTACCCAGTTTCAGTGTGGAAAAAATAATATTGACCAAGCCTCTGATCCTGCCTGACATGAAACTGATACACAGTGGAATCATGGAATTTTTCAGCTGGAAAGTACCTTTGGATGAGATCTAAAGGCACTAAATAACTTGTGACCTTCACATCAGTCATCATTTACAAGAAGTAATGATAAACGTCATAGAGAGAGAAAGTTTAAGAAATTATACTGGGCAATAGCACAAGTAGGGTCCTAGTTAATGCACTTGAGAATTCTCTTTTCTACTATTTGCATGAAAGTCGAAGCTTTTCAAGTGGGCAACACTTTGAAAGTGACAGTCTGATTGCGGTGTTGGGCACACATGAGGAAGCGGAGGCTAAGAACACTAGACCATGTGAAGAGCTCAGAGCCACTTAATGATAAAGCGAAATTCAGCAGAGAGAAAGACCATAAGCTTTCTGCAAATGGGAAGTTAGAGCCCCCATTTGGGGAGGCAGCTTTCTGCCATAGACCAGGATAGCCTCAGAGGAGGGAGAGACACAATGAAGAACTCCAATACACCTGGGTGGGGAACCCAGATCAGACTGAATCATTCTTTGAAAGGCTCTTTTCTGTTTGTTGAACATCTCCTTGGTAAGAAAGAACTTAAATCAGAAGCTCCCAGAGTATGATTTGTACCTTGTAGTATATAAAGGAACTTAAATGGACTGCTTCGGCACCCAGAGATAGGTACCTGAGTGGTCAGGACCTCAGATCCTGGGTGCCAGCTCCCAGGCTTTGGTTGTAAGATGAGAGAGGAATCACCATGCAAATCTTTGGAAATTATGTCAAAGACTTTGTGTTGAATCCTAACAGCATTGGGAAATCATTTCAAACCCAGTATTTGAAACAGAAGGGTGTATTCAAATTCATACATGAATTTGACTCCTACCTCTGTCCATTACTGCTTGTGTGAATTTGGACAACTTATTTATCCTATCTGTGCCCTTTGTTCTTCATCTGTACAATGGCCCTCACCTTTTACTGCTGTTATGAGGATTAAATGAGATAATGCTTTAAAGTGCCCCAAACAATGCCTGGGACACAGCAGGCACACAGTGGGTAGTAATGGTATTCAACTCTGCATTCTCGATATTATGACCCAATAGTCATGATACATCAGGAGGGACCAAGGACAAAGACCCAAGGGGAGCTAAAAGGTTGGTGATAGAGAAGAAAAAGTGGGAGAAGAGGAGGAACTGAAGAATTCTCTAGACCTATTCACAATTAGTGGTAAGTGGGAGATACAGATGGAGAGACAGTCTAGGTTTTGAAATTGGACTTCAGAGCCATCTTACCTTTTTAACAGCTCTTTAAAATACTGAGTCATCCATGGGTTGCCCGGGTGGCCCAGTCGGTTGGGCGTCCGACTTTGGCTCAGGTCATGATCTCACTGTCTGTGGGTTTGAGCCCCGTATCGGGCTCTGTGCTGACAGCTCAGAGCCTGGATCCTGCTTCAGATTCTGTGTCTCCCTCTCTCTCTGCCCTTCCCCCACTCGGGCGCTGTCTCTGTCTCTCTCAAAAATAAATAAACATTAAAAAAATTTTTTTAAAAATACTGAGTCATCCATTAGCAGCATCCTTTACTCTTCAGTGCTGATAATTCTGCAGCTCTGCTTCGAATTCGGCTCTTCTTGGAATATCCAGTGCCCACTTATTTTCTAACCTGCAGGAAGAGTGATCGTAACAAACTCACCACCAGACCCTTCCAATCCAGCCTCTGCCCGTGGCTCCCATGTCATCTCACCCCTCCTGGCCTTGTACTCCATGCTCTCACTTGTACTTCAGCACCACTGAATGACCTGTAGCTTCTGTTTTTTATTTCTACACACTGAGTACATCTTCTAACCTGAACTTTTGCTCCTAAGTGTCATCTTCCCACCCAGCTTGCCCATTCTGGCCCCACTGACCCCCACTGCCACTTCTCTCCACCAAGAAGCCTTCTCTGATGCCTCCTCTCCCCTCATAGCATGCCCCCCATGTGTCACATTAGAGTTCCCGGTTCCTCCTTTTGGCTCTGAGCTCTTAGCATCCATTGTGTTCAGTGCTTGGCTTAGAGAAGGCTCTCATAATGAGCGAACCCTTTGCTCCACGCAAACCAGTTTACCCTCAGTCCTGGACTTATCATTTTCATGGATGTAAGTTTCCCTTCATTTTCAGAATTGTTTCAGCTCTTGTTCTGTGTATTATGTGCCTCTTGGTTGTCTGTTTATTTCACTATCTGTTAGGCCTTCTTCAAAAACCAAATATTTGGGAGACTTATAAGTCTCTTTATCCTGATAATTTTAATGTTCAATCCATGGAGGTGCTTGATAAATAGTTATCAGTGGTGAAGATGCCAATTTCTGTCTTCATTCTGGTTCCTGCCCTCCAAGCACAAAATCCCATTCATCTTTAAGGTCTTCTTCCATGGATTCCTGCAGTGTTTACTGCTTTTATTTCTCACTGGAGCACTTAATCATTCACTTTTATTTACTTTTATTTAATTGTTCTATGTGTGTACATCTTCTATCTCATACAAATTGTTGTTGTTTGTTTTGTTTTATTTTGTTTTGCTTTGTTTTGGTAACAAAATTGGATCTCATCTGTTGTAACACTTCCCTCCCCTACTAGGTAAAATCTTCTTGTTAACCTCATCAGAATGAGGTAAGCAGGAAAAGAAATTTCATAAAAGCATGTGAATGCCTCATGCGTACATGTTTCTGAGAATATGATGTGTAGGTTTGGTTGGTTTGGGAACAGTAAAGAGAAACAGAAACCATAAAGGATTTTTACAGAACCACATTTAAGGAGTAGTTGCTTAAATAATTTTTGTATTAATTACCTTAATGGAAATACTAAAAACACTTAAGAAAAGTGGAATGAAAAAGGTAAGAAAGAAAAAACATGAGCTTGGCTGGAGAAGGCTGGGACACATGGTGGTCACCACTGGGCTTTGGCATTAAACCATCTGGGTCCATTCTTGCTCCCCCATTCATGTGGGTCTTCAGCAAGTAATGTAAAAGGAAACTCAGTTCCTTTTCTTGTACAACAGGATGGAGTACCTACCACATAGAATTATTATAACAATTAAATGAGCTAAGGCATGCAGAACACGAATTCAAGGCCTGGGAAATATTAGCTACTAAAGATGATGATAAGGATGCAAGCTAAGGATGAGGATGTGAGAGGCTGAAGGGTAGGATAACTTTGGTTGGTAATTAAGGAGGCAGGAGGCTTTTCCTGGGGATTGAGAAAGGGCATGAATGAAACTGGAGGCAACGGAGAAAAAAGATGCACAAAAAAAGTGAAGAGCTACCCATGAAAGAAGCAAGCACCTGAGGCGGGGGGAGGGGAAGTGAAAAATTAAGGGAAGGCAGATAATGATTGGAAAAGTTAAAGGCAAGGCTTATTAGAAAGGGGTATAAAGACAATAGGAAGATGTAATAAACTAGGGTACGGGAAAATAGCTGACATACCCTGAACTACATTGCCACTCGTTCATAAATATTGAGGGTGCTTTGTCCTTTGTCAAACAACACAGAAACCAGCTGATCCACGGTGAGGTAATCCAGCATGGGCAGCGAGTCACGTTGCTATGGAGACTATGGTTGGAGAGGCAGAGAGATGGAAGAGATCTGAAAGCTTATTTAATAAGTCGCCTGACTCCATCCTCTTACTCCAAATCTGTGTTCAGTGTATATATAATAAATATTTCTAGCCCAGCAGTTCTCTTATGAACACCCAAAGAAATGCTATGTGGACAACCCCTCAAATTTTTCATATCCCAAACAAAGGGTATTATCATCTCTCCAAAAATCTGTGGTACCACTCCCTTCCTGCCTTGGTTAATGGTGCTAATTGTCCTAAACTCTAGACTATCTCTCCTTTGCTCTCACATTTTGGCATCCAATTAATTGTCTTTATCGTAACATATATTCATCTTTTTCTCTCACACATTTGTCCTGGAAGAGACCTCATTTTACAGAGGCTCAGAATGGTCAAGCGACTTAACCAAAGTCACACAGACAGTCAGTGGGCCAGTCATAGCAATAAGTGGAGCCTATGGGTCAATCAGTTTTTTTTTTAATGCCTGATGTTTGATGTGCATAAAAATACCCGCACAACAAAACTGAATTAGTAAGCCTCAGGGTCTCCAAGGGCAAGCTCATGCCTCTAGTTTATACCTCTCAGCAAATGGCTGGCAGATGTAACATCCATCCTAAACCCTTTTCTAAACTTAGTTTCACATGTCCTGCTGGACATCTTCAACTGAATGTGCCAATGCTTAAAACTCAGTATGCCTGTATGGAAATTTTTCATTTTCCTCCTCCTCACTCAGAAAGGCAGAGGGTAGTGATGAATTAGGATCTTGGCTTTAATCTCACCTCTGCCGTTTATGAAGTTAACCCCCTGAAGCCTCAGTCTCCTTAGTTGTAAAATGGGAATGACAATAGTACTAATTTAATGGAACTATTGGGAGAAGAGACGTAATAATCATATTTGACACTTAGCATAGTACCCCTCATGCAGCAATCAGTCAACGATATTGCTAAAATCTCCCAATGAGAGAGCTCGACATTATCTTCAACTCTTCTTTCTTGTTCCCCAAATCCAGGCAGTTGTAGAGTTCTGATCACTCCCCCCATACGGTATCACTTGCATTCAACTACTCCTCTTGATTCGTATTGCCAGAGAAGAGAGAACCTTGGCTGATAATTTATGGATCTACAAGTAATCATACCTTGACTGCCATAGAAATAACTTTCTTCCCCATCCATTTTTCCCCTCCCTTCCTCTAATTAGCGCTCAGATTGCCCCAGTGGAAGTCATACGGATTGCGTTTCACATGAATAGCTCACCATGTAGCACAGTAATGACTCTGCACATGAGTGAATGAGTCAGGTCAACTTTTCTGCAAGTTTTCTTCCATCTCAGTGCTGACATCCACATTTAATCTGTTGCCTTATATAACACAATATGCTTTCAGCTCCAAATAAATGAAAAGGCACATTGCCAGTAAAAACCAGTCAGTGGAACCTGCTTTGCCCAACTCCTCATTGCAAGTCAATTGTTTCCTTATAGTTTATGTACATAGAGGGAAGCTGCTGGTATCTAAGATGTAAGGCATTCAGAAAATTGTTCGGGCAATGGATTCACAGTGTCTAGAATCTCCATGATTCAGTTTTCCACAAATGTTCTGTTAGGGGAAATGCTCACAGATCAGCAACTGTGTACTTTTGTTGGCAGCACAAACATTGCTGATGTGCACAATTCCAAATTGCAAGCAGTTTCCCAGTGGAAACAATGAAAACAGAATCACAGCACTAAACTGTTGGCAGGAAATTTTAGAGATAACTTAATCTCCCCCTTTGTTTTGGACACGATCCTGTTTTCAACTCTTTTGAATAGATAAAAGTCCACTCTATTTTAATAGGTCTTCATCACTAAATGCCTTCAAATATCCCTGTCCTTCAAAGTAGGGAGTAATTCCTTCTGTCTGGAGAAGACAGTATGGTTGCCTCGCCAAGAGCCTTTGCCCGATTTCTCCTGTCTTGTTAAGAACCAGTTTGAGGGGCTTGTCTCTATCTCTTCCCTACTTGTCAGGATTAAATTCTGGTCAGTCTGAGCTTGCCAGTGATTGGTTTGTAAAGGGCCAGTGACCCAGTTCTATGCAATAAAATGCAATGAGATGTCAGAGGGAGTTTCTGGGTAAGGTTTCCTTGCTCCTGGAAGGAAACTTATAGGAAAAGTAGTCCTTATTTCTGGCTGGGCATGATACTTGAGCTGCGGAAGCTCCCTTGCATCCATGAGGGGACCCAGCCAAAGATAAATCCATACAGTGATGATGGGAGAAGAGAGATCTGGGAAGAATCTGTATCTTTGATAATATTACTGAGCCACTGAATCAGTCAGCTTGCAGCTAAACTACCTAGATTTCTTGCTATATGAGATAGTATATTTTCCTATTGTTTACATTGATGACTATAAATTGGTGTTTTTGGTGTCCAGAATTTTGCTGAAGTCTGACATTCAAATCTCCATATTCATATAAAATCGTCCCAGAGTATGGAACAACATTTATATGAAGCATTCAGAAAAAGGAATGGTGAACAGTAGGACCTACTTTGGACTTCACAAGACTGAGTGTGCCAAACTAAAGTCTTTTTTTTTTTTGGATAGAATTAGTAGATTACATATCAGAGAAAGTCATGGACATCAAATACTTGATATCAGCAAACAGTAGATAAAATTGCTTATAATATTTTGATCAACAAGTTGGGAAAATATTGGGGGAAGACACAGATGTTGAAGAAAGACAAGATGCTGAAGGAAGACAAGACTGGTCAGCAGGTCATGGCATTTTAAGGGTATGGTGACAGGGCACCTGGCTGGCTCAGTAGGAAGAACATGTGACTCTAGATCTCAGGGTCATGAGTTTGAGGCCCACGTTGGGTGTAGAGATTCCTAAAAAAAAAAATAATAAACTTAAAAAAATTAAAGGTACTGTGATAGATAACAAATAGGTGATGATACAGGCAATCAGCATGGAGGAGATTGACAAGCGTCAAGTGTCTAATACAAATGGCAGGGCATACTAAAAGATGGGCAGTGTGTGGGAATCAGGTACAAGTGACAATTGGAAACCTAAGTAGGCAAGAGCCGGCACCACTGAAAAATTGACAGGTTACAGGGTTCCCATTTTTGTGTTGGAGCTTGAGACGGGGTGGAGGGGTATATCTTTGTATGGGGATTTAGGTGGCAAGTAGGTGAAAAGATCGCAAGTTTAACTTTTTTTTTTTTTTAAACAGGTCTCCACTCATAGGATAATAGGAATTAAAAAGCAGCTTATCAAGGCAGTACTTTAAGAATAGGCCACATGGCAGAAGCCTACTTGTTACACCTTGGGTGAGGGCTAGTACTAGGAGAAAACATGACCCATGCTGAGTTCCAGAGTTTTGGTCTGGAGACCTTCCTAGGAGTGTTCCTACACGTATGGGGAGGCCAAGCCCACATATAGAAGTGAAATAAGTCTATAAGCCTCAGCTATAGAGAGAGTAGAGATACAAGGGGAAGGAAACAGGAAGTTGCTTTCCCCAAACATTGTTGATTAATCAATGGATTCATATTGGCTTTGTGTGAAATCTCGTAACTATTTGTCTGAGAACTTTCTCCATGACCCTGATCTATTCAAATGTTTTTATCATGAACTTGAGTGAAAACAAAGAAGATATGAAAATCAAATTTGTAGACAATACAAAGTTGAGGAAAAGTACTAATATATTGGACTCAATAATCAAAAAGTTGAGTGTAGTAGTTAAACCTGCATCTGGTTTAGTAGCTCCTGATGTGGCTTTTTCAACTTCATAATAAAATACTTATGAAGACAAAAGAAAACTTGAAAAGTCACAATATAGTGTAGTGGGACCATATACAAGGACTGACTCAATGTGGGTACCCAGAGGAATTTCCGTGAGTTGTGAGGCCAAAACAAAGTAAATGAAGGAGGGAAGTGTAAATATCATGTGCTCGTGTGGGGACCCAAGTTGCCTGAAAGGGTTTGTCTTGCTTCTGCTTCTGGCTCTGGATCAGAAGCCCCAGATCAATTCCAACCAGAAACATAGACCATTGCAGGGTTTTACTCTGTGTGTGTGTGTGTGTGTGTGTGTGTGTGTGTGTGTGGCAGAGTTTAAATTTTTATCCTCTCCATATGGTGAGCCAGTTTTCTCCACATCATTTACCAGCCAATTTATCTTCTCCCTATTAAGTGTTGATACCTCCTCTTTCATAGATCAAGATCCTGGGATCTGTTTCTGGACTCTATTCTCTCCCATTGTTTTATTATCTGTTCCTGTGCCATTACTAAATTGCATGTTAATTACCTTGGTTTTATAATATATTTTAATATATGGTAGGGGAATTTCCCTTCCCCCCCCCACTCTGCTCTTTTTTTCTGGGAAAAATTGAATTTTTTTTTTCATGTAAATTGAGCAAATACCCTCTAACCCCAAATTTTATTGAGATTTTGGTGGGAATGATATTAAAATCATAGACTGGTTTGGAGAGAATTAGAATCTTTGTAATGGTTAGGTTTCCCCACATGAGCATACCTTCTATTTCCCTTTATCCTTTAACTGTTACAGTACTGTGCTACTCAGTGTGTGGTCTGTGGCCCAGCTGCTTGAGCCTCACCTGTGAGGTTCTGAAATGCCAGCTCTTAGGCCCTGACCCCAAACTAGAGAATCAGGATCTGCTTTTTAAACAAGATCCCCAGGTGATTTGCATGTACATTAAAGTGTTAAAAATAATACTTTCAGGAACGCCTGGGTGGCTCAGTCAGTTAAGCGACTGATTCTTGGTTTCAGCTCCGGTCATAATCCCACGGTTAGTGAGTTGAAGCCCCACCTTGTGCTCTGTGCTGACAGCATGGAGCCTGCTTGGGATTCTCTCTCTCCCTCTCTCTCTGCCCCTTCCCTGCTCATGCTCTCTCTCTCTCTCTCTCTCTCTCAAAATAAACTTCTTAAAAAATGTTTTTAAAATAGTACTTTTGTAGAAAGTACTTTTTAAAGATTTCTCCAAAATTTTGTGCATATTTGTTGGGTTAGTTCCTAGGTTAATACCGTCAGAAAGATAGCAAGACCTTTTGCTGAGTTCTATTAACAATTTTCAGTAGTTTTTCTATCTAATCTCTTTTTGGTTTTCTGTGAATATTTATATCATCTGTAAATAAGGACAACTAAATCTCTTGACTGTCTGACCTTTATATCTTTATTCCTTTTCCTTTCTCTTGATTTATTTTATTGGCCAAGACTTGTAATATCACATGTAAAGTAAGGGTGAGAAAAGGCACCCTAGTTTTATTCTCAACCCTAAAGGAAATGCTTCTAATATTTCTTCAATAAATATTAAATTCACTGCTGAGTTTTACTGGATAGACTTATCAGGTGATGGAACTTTTCTCTATTCCTAGTTTTCTAGACAACCTTTTTCAAAATTTCACAATTGATTTAAATATTGTTTTCTGCATGTATAAGAGAAAAGCATGTGATTTTTGTCCTTTGGTCCATTAACATGAGTCACATTGCTATTTCTGTCTTAGAACCATCCTTACATTCCTGGAATAAATCATACACTGTTATAATTCACCCTTCAACACTCTCTCTTTTATTAGGTCATGTAGAATAAAGCATGTAGCTTTTCATATTAATTAAATTATAGGAGTAAAAGTGCAACGGAACTGAATTTTGCTGAAAAAGTATGTTCTCATTCTCTGCCTCTTTAATCAAAAGAACATGGGCCAAGATAGACACATAAAACTTCTCATGGAGATAAATTGCTCTTGTTTGTGAAGTCAGTAAACATTTGGAATAAAAGAATGAATACAATTGTTGCTTTTTTTTTCCTCCATGGTTTGGTTTCATAACCTGGATAAACTTTGCATTTAATCTATGGTTGAATGTCCTCACCCATCTGTCGCATGCAGCTAAATCCACCATGTGACAGAGTGGTTACCTTGTGGTCAAGTTCCTCCTTCACTCTTTGTATCAAAAGATGATGCCCATAACTTCAATGACCAACACTGTGTAGGTACACAAAAGTCCCAGGCACAGCCATTTTATATACTGCTCCTGCAAGATCTTTGTAGCTAAAATTTCTGATTAATAAAGCCCAGTGTGCTTTATAGTTACATATGGAGTGGACTGAGGTCCCCTGATGTGTAACACACCAAGGCCAGGATTGTCTGTGTTCTTGGCGCAAAGCATCTGAGCAAGGTGCTTGCAAGTCAGCATCCATCGGTTCTTCTCTGTTGACTGACTAT
This sequence comes from Panthera onca, assembly GCF_046562875.1. Classification (NCBI taxonomy): domain Eukaryota; kingdom Metazoa; phylum Chordata; class Mammalia; order Carnivora; family Felidae; genus Panthera; species Panthera onca. The sequence continues at coordinate 114,117,976 of NC_138345.1, read as the reverse complement.
GACAGTGCTTCTCCTCTATCCCCAGTTTATGAGTATCTGCTTGGGGCAGGGATTCTTTCAAGAATCCACTAGAAACTCTTTCCAGAAAAAAATGAAAAAAAGAAAAGAGGCAGATTACTTCCAGAAGTTCACAGCCATGATTTCAAAGCCATGGTTTGAGTAGGAGTCTGTGGTCTATAGGTGAAAACTCTTGAGATAGAGCCAGAATAGGGGAGGAAAAAAAAAAAAAAAAAGGCCGGAAACATCACAGTGTGGTTGACTTGACTTTCAAAAGAGTCACTCAAGGGAAACGCTCATTTTCTTGACAGTTCCAGTTTTGTAGGCAAGCAGTTCAGGTGACAGCTAAACTGAATAGCAGCTTGCCAGGGATTTTGTGTTTGTGGTGTGGTGGAGTCTAAGGAGTGCAGAGGTGCGCAAGATCTTATCGGGCCTTTAGGCCCTTTGAGAAATTGTGCTAACAGCCAGAACCATGCATAACCTTTTGCAGATTTACTTTTGTACAAAGCTTCTAGAGTATAGTCATCACGAAGTACTCCTGGAAGGCTCGGCAAGGGCAGTGGATGACACTCAGAGCCTTCCCAGAACTGGGTATTGATTCTGACACCAGTTTCCTGGCCATTTGTTACATCCTGGGTTATGGACACATTCATGCATCTGCTCATTCATATGGTCGTTCATTTACAAATATTCAGTTGATACCACCATAAACCCAACCAGGCCCATTCCTGGTGAATTTTCTTCTTCTCCTTTGCCAGGAAATGTACAATGAAAAAAGATATCCTTTGGGGTGAAGATTAAAGAAAAAGGAGTATTATTTTCATTTCACTGCCACAGCGTGAGTCTTCATGCAGAGGAGGAAACATGTTCTGGAGCAGAGCAGAGCAAGGGAGAAAAGTAAGATGAAAGGTCTGGCAATTAATTTTTATGTCTGACGTGCGTTGTGGTGGGAAGAATAAAATGACAAGGACATAGTGATTTTATACCTGATCCTAAGCTTAGATTTTAGATATTGAAGGCTTGTATACATTTTAAAATGAAACCAAAAAATATACAAGCAGAAAAGGGCACATCTTTCATTTGGGGAAACATAATAGAAGTGCCAAGACATATGCCCTCAATTCAATTTTAATAAAGCAAATTATACTTGAATCAAATCCATTTGTTGCTTCAAAGATCTGAAATAATTAAAGCCATTGAATGGGATATCCTACTATTTATAACGTAATGATTTATACTTTAAATTAACTTTAGAACGTGTGGTTATTTTATTTGGGCTCTGAAGAGTTTGCCTACCTTGGATGCAGAACAAAGCACTGCTAGAACCCACAGTTGCTTGACATATGATTACATAATAGAAAATCCCAGCAAGGTACGAATCTGATCCTGACTTTGATTTAGTCTTGTTTTGTTTGTCTTTAAATTAAAACCACATACAATTCTTAAATTAAGACTAACTTTTTTTTTTTTTTCCATTTTGGAAAGCTATTAGGAAGAGCTTTTTAGAACCAAAATATGAAGGAATTTAAGAAAGGACTGACCTTTTTCTCCTTCTCTAGAACCTTTAAAAATGTAAAAGTGAGATGTTATAGTCTCAATTAAGCTAATTGTTAACAGTTGCTAAACTGTGATACTGTTTATGTTGAATTTCTGCAAACATGGGAAGTCCTGACAAGAAGAGGTTTTATGTAAGAAAAAAAAAGTATATATTGGAAATGGGGTATAGATTAGAACAATACTATGTATCATTCTCCTTGACCTGCTCTGTCTGAAACTGTAGGCACCAGCTATATGTGGCTATTGAGTGCTTGAAATGTAGTGTTGAGAAGGAAAAATCTTCTCCACCCGCTTAGGTTCAGTGACTGGGAACCTGCAGAATAAATTAACTAAAGACAAGTTAGCAGGATAAAAAGCAACCGAATTTGCATTATGGTTTATGTGCACAAGAGTTCCCATAAAGGAAGTGAAATTCAAAGAAGGGGTTAGACTTGGGAGCTCATATACCATTTTAACAAAGGAAAGAGGGTTTGGACTTGAGGGACCATAAGTCACGGAGAAATGGCTAGGAAATATACGGGGGAACTAATGGAAGATAAGGATTATCTTTGTAAGGCCTGTTGTTGTGAATTCATCTCTGTATCTCCAGTGATAACAGTGGCTCTTCCCTTCCTGGCACAGGGAGGTGCCCATCTTTACAAAAGGAAATGTATACCCTTGCTTTTAGGCAGATAAAGGAGAACAGAAAACTCTTCCTGCATCTGTTGATTCCCAAGAGCCTTTCGTTCAAATAATCGTTATACCAAAGTGGCATATTTGGGGATAGCATATCCTGATTCCCTTCAGTAGCAAATCTGAATCCAGATGTACCATAAATGTAAAATACTACCAGAGACTTAGCCCGAAGAAAAAGAGAATGTAAGATATCTCATTAATAATTTTTATATCAATGACCTGCTAAAATGATAGTATTTTTTATATACTTGGCTAAATGAAATGTATCATTAAATTAATAATTTAATTTCATCTGTTTCTATTTTTTTTGTAATGTGGTTACTACTACAACATTTAAAATGACATGGGTTTTGCATCATGTTACTATGAGACAGTGCTGCCCTGGACGTCAAGTTTAGGGTGTACTTGGATTTTAAGAGAGTGGCCTTTATTGCCAGACAGACAGCAGATGTTAACTTATTTACTAGAATGACAACAATTTATACTCACTTAAACAATGGGAAGACCTCCTAGGATGTTTAGAACAGCGGAGAGCATTTTTGTTGTGTTTGTTGTTTTAAACTTTCAATGATATATAGGTAGTCTATTTGGGGTGACACTTCCCATGTCCACTTCAAAGACAGCCGTCCATTCTTTAGAACATCAGACAAGGACAGTAAATCCTGAGTTGAATGGTAGGGATGAAACCAAGTTAAACAGGAGGAGAATCTGATGAAATAAAAGTTGATTTAAGGGCTATTCCCGAGTGGCCAACTTTCATACAAGGAATGTGACCATTTATACAAACATAACACAGCAAACATGATGTCCCAGATCACATCAACCTGAGACAGAGTGAGGGCACAAGATAATTGTAACGAAAAGAAAACTATTATTTTGCACAGGCCCCCATTGTCACCAATTCCTGGAATTTGGGGGAGTCTTTCTCGATGGCTCAAGATGGCCATGGAGATGGCTGTGAATGAAACCCAAGGAGTCTTTTTGTCCCACATTTTCTCTTGGCTCCTTGATTCTGAAATGGCTCCCAATCATTTCCAGGGATTTTGGGGACCAGAGACCAATGACCTGTCACCTCCAGTTCTGCACCTGCTCATAGGACATTGGTGGAGCTGATGTCACCTGCCATAGCTCTGCCCTCAGCAAACCTTAACAGCTTCTGTGTTCCCCGGGGCCCGCAATCTTGAGCCTACCACAGCTCACCCCTCTGCACAAGAAACTAAAACCTTCCTAGTTTCTTTCCTTCCCTCTTTCCTGTGGGGAACACTGACCTTGCTTGGGCTTAACTATCTTGAGCCTGGGCAACAGGCCTGATCCTACCATGAGTCTTTGTCCATCTTATGCTTATGTTTTGACAATGTTGAGTTTTACCTGGAGGTTAAGAAAGACCCTCACCCTTTTGTGTCAGGAAATGGTTTTCACAAGAAACACCCCTCCCCATGTGACTTGCATGAGACTTCTGAAGCTCCCCCTTGCTTCCCTATCACAAGGCCAGACATAGAGCCCCCAAATTCTTACTCTTTGCCTCAGAAATGATTAGTTGAGCTTGTTCCCACTGATCAATCAGGACAAAGTGTTTGTCAACCAAACTTTGGTTAAGCTTCCCTCCCAGTCCCAGGTCCCTGAATCGTGGCCCATCCTGCAGCCCTTCCTTGAGGGCCCCTCCTTAAACTAGGCTGGCCTCAGGGTGGGACATTCTCTGACCCGCTAGCCCTCCCTTACCCTTCACTTCCCCACACCCAGCTCTTGTTTACCCTTCTCCCAGTAAGAGAGAAACACTTTTGGACTAACTCTTGAGACACTTGCAGATCTTATGGTCAGAGCTTTCTCCCTATTGAAATGGTCCCTGCCTGCCCCTTTGTAATAATCCTTTTGAATGAATCCTTTTGAGGTTTGGGAAGCCTCTCCTTCCCAAACCCGAATTTGTTTTTTGTTTGCCAGCTTTTACAGGTGGAGGAAGGATATACCTCAGAGGAGGCCCAGCCCTGACGCTGACTCCCTTCAGAAACCAGTGGTTACTTGCCTTTGTTTACCTCCTATTAAGTTGGATCAATGTATTGTGATTAAAAAACAAGGATTTTGCTACATTTGCATACATTAAAAGGACTTCATAGATGTAACTCATCAGCAGCATGTGTCTGTAGCTAAGAACGGTGCAGTCAGGAAATCCTGGGCTCTGGGAAACTTGCCTGTCACCTGCCACAGCTGTGCAGCATGGTGACATCACCTTCCCAAGCCTTATTTTCACCCCAATACCAGACGTAACCAAATGGTAGTCCCTGGGTGAGATTTAGCCTCAGATTTCCTTTATCTGCTCCGTGTAGCATTGGAAATACTATTTTAATTAGTTACCACCATTTTTTGAAAATCAGGAGACTCATATAAATCTTCTAGCTTCTCTTGAAAAATAGGAGCTGGAAACGTTTACACCTGTCCAAAGGGCAACAAGTCTTCTTAACCCACCTGCTTCTTCACTCATTTACATTGCCAACCTGGTCTGTGGCCTTGAATTGTTAACCCTCGTCATGGCATGGAGCAAACGGTACTACTCTCATTTAGTTGTTTGGAGGTCAAAATAAGATAGAACATAACGTGTCTCCCAGTAAGGCCTTGGTAACTGGTGCCTCTCCATCTTTACTTGCTGGTATTTAGGCTTGTGGGCTTACACTGACTTTTCAGCATTTAAACAGATTTTCTACTTTGAATACATGGCTAATGGTTACAAATAACCACAAAAGAGGTTAGAAGCACATCTGAGAGGAAGCAAATCCTTAGGAGAAAAGAAGCTGACTTCAGAATCTTGAAAATTTGTTTGAAACTTTTTTTTTTTAAGATTTAAATCTTGGACTGTAGTTATATCTTCCAAATGAATCATTGAATCCATGAGATTGTTCATTGGTAGAATAGATGTTTTCCCTACACTGTGCCAAATATCTGATTTGATTGATTTTACAATTAAATTGAGGGAGGTAGCTGATTATTTTTGCAAACTCATTCCTTGTCCTTTATTGATTTGGCTTAAATTTTAGCCATCGAACATTACAGTAAAGCGACTAATCCACCTTGAACTGACAAAAGCAAAGACAGTCACCAGTTGAAAGGACCATGCATAATAAGATGCGTCACAGCTCTCACTCTCACCGAGTTTTGAGTCCAACTTTTCCTTGAAAATTTGCATCTGTTCACTGGAATATGAAGGCTAACATCTCTATCTTGACTTTAGCTCTGGGCCATCAAAGCTGCCTCAATTGATGCTGTTCATCTAGAGGGCTGAAAAGTTTTCACAAGAACTCACTTGCAGGTTCCATTTCCTTCCCTGGAGATTTCTTTGCAGATCCAAACCTTGAAGAGGCTTCTCTCTCCTACCCGGCTCGCTTGTGCTTCCTACTAAGCCTACTGTGACCAACTGCGTATTTCAAAATTCTCAAGTGGTTCTTCCTCCCCCTAATGCTTGCAGAACACTGACACCAGTGTCAGTTTCAAGAATGATGCACTTAGTTAAACAGCCGTCAGAAGAACACCCCCCTGCCCACCATTCAGAGTCTACAGACACCTCACACCAGGCCTTCAAGGCCCCATTTCTTGGCCCGAAGTGCAGGGTGGGATTTGGCAGAGGCCTGCCCACCTGGCCTCCCTGACTTGCAGCTTCTTCCAGCCTCGGGTTTCTCTTTCACAATACATATGATATTCTCTTCTAGATGCTTCTCCTGGCCAGGCTTCTCTTCTTTGCTTTTGGAAAATGATGCCACTTCTTTCTCCCAGGGGAGGTCTTTGAATGTGTCCAGCATTTTCACAGATTTGCTTTCCTTCTTTTCTTAAACTTTGGTTATGGAGCAAAATGTTGCAAATTTAGGTGTTTCATTAGCTCTGGCTAAGCTGCCTCTCTGCTTGCTTTGTAAACTCTTTCCAGGACCCAATGAAAGTTTAGGCACTAACTTTGGTTTTTTGAAGTGAACTGGCACCCTCTATAGGCCAGTCTTTTCATAAGCATGAGAAACCACATCTGACAATGGAGTGTTCTGTTTCTACTGCCGGTGCCTAAAGCAAAAAAAAAAAAAAAAAAAAAAAAAAAAAAAAAAATGCCTTTGTCAAAATTATCCGTGAAAATCCCTGAGATTATCAGCCGGCATAAAGGCCAAGAAAACCTGGTTATTTTGTCTCTCTTTCAGTCTGGTGGCTGCTTCCCTTTACCTGAAGCAGCGACACTTCAATCGGGGAAGAAAGATGAGGTTAAATAGATAGTCTCTTTCTCCACCCCTCTTTTTGTCTGTCCTGCCCCCAATTTATTTTGAGAAGCTCATGGTCTCCAAGTCCCATTACAGTATATTCACTCGGCAATATTTTTACTGTCTACTGGGTGCTCACCACCCTTAAAGGCTCTAGCACAGAGAGATCCCTGCTTTCATGAAGCTTACATTCCAATAACGAGATGAGTAAGATTGACTTTGAAAAGAGATGCTTCTTTCAGAGAGCGATGAGGACTCTGACCTTGCTGTTTGCTTGCCTTGGCTGCGTTTCACTCCTGTGGTGGCTCTCGTCACCCTTTTCTCTTTTGCTAACACCGATGGCCGCATCAAGCCTTTTCTCTGCTGCCTCCCAAGCTGTGGGAGCATCTTTCACACCCAGGTTTGAGATGGGCAAGGCTTCCTCAGTGGCTGCCTGAAAGGGCAGTAATAACCACTGGGAAATATGGGGAAGTATTAATAGCCCACTGGAAGATTTTGACCACCAGTGAGAGGCAAAAAATCAGAAATCGCTGCTACGTAAATTCCTCTCTTACCCTGCTCGCCTTCTAATGCCTTGCCTACATTGCCTTCACCTGGTAGCTTGTTAGAAATGCAGCAGACCTATGGAATCGAGTCTGTATTTTAACAAGATCCCTGGGAGATTCATATGCACACCAACATTTGAAAAGTGTTGCCGGAAGACATAGCTGTCCCATAAACAAAACAATACCAGCATCTAGACACATTCTCCCAAACGACCGAAAACCAAGGATAAAGCGAAATCTCCAAGGCAGCCAGAGAAAGGAGACATTTTACAGGGGATCAAAGAGAAGAATTACAACAGTCGTCTTGTCAGAAGCTATACAAGCCAGAACACAGCACAGCGACATCTTTAATGTGCCGAGAGAACGAAACTGTCAAAAATATCTTTCAAAAATGAAAGATGAAGGCTTTTTTCCAACAAACAAAAAACCAAGAGAATGAGTTATAAGCAGTCCTATGCTCCTAAGAAATCTTAAAGGAAGTTCTTCAGATAGAAGTGATATTATATCAGCCAGGAACTTGGATCTACACAGAGAAATAGTGCTAGAAATGAAGTGAATATGAAAATTTAAGTTCTATTTTCTCAAAAATTGTAGCAGTTTACTGAAGAAAAATTAGTATCACCATACAATTGTATACAGCACATGTAAAGTAATATGAAGCATGATGGTAGCACAGAAGGTGGGAGGCATGAATCCAGAGTATGTTGTTATAGGACATAATATTATTTGAAGTTAGAGTGCAGTTAATTAAAGATCAACCAAATTGACCTAAATGACTTTGTAAAACACTTTCAAAAGAGAATACCTTTCAACCATAACAGAAATAAACCAGATATTAATAACAGAAAGATCCTTTACAAATATTTGGAAATTAAACAACACGCTCCTTAAAAAAAAAAAAAAAAAAGCTTTTTAAATTAAAAAAAAAATTTTTTTAACGTTTATTTATTTTTGAGACAGAGAGAGACAGAGCACGAACGGGGGAGGGTCAGAGAGAGAGGGAGACACAGAATCTGAAACAGGCTCCAGGCTCTGAGCAGTCAGCACAGAGCCCGAAGCGGGGCTCGAACTCACATACTGCGAGATTGTGACCTGAGCCGAAGTCAGACGCTTAACCGACTGAGCCACCCAGGCGCGCCAAAGCTTTTTAAATTTAAAAAAATCGCGTGTTTCTCTATTTTTTGAATTTTAATTTCAGTGTAATTAACATAGTGTTATATTAGTGCCAGGTTAAACAACACACTTCTAAATAACTGCAATAAATAAGCCTGAAAAAGGAAGTGATAAGGGAAATTACAAAATATTTTGAGTTAAATGAAAATGAAAAATGTTAGTGACATACAGTTAGTGGTATAGGGGAATGATTAAATTGTACATCCCACCCATTTTCTGGCCACACGCGCACACACATACACACACACACACACATCACCACCACCACCACCCCACCCCTCGGTTGGTTTCTAGGTCACTGCCTAGATGCTTCTTTGTGGTAGAGAATCTAAGAAATAGGGTAAAGTAAAAAAAAAAAAAAAAAAAAAAAAAAAAAAAAAAACAAGCAAAAACAACAAAACCCTAAAAAAAAATCCGAAAACACTTGGTTGATAGCCACGATAGTGAACTGAGGCACAAATGAAGGAAAGTGTCAAGTAGAGTTCTGTTTTTTTTAATTTATCTTACTTATTTATTTTATTTTTTTTATCAAGTAGAGTTTTCTGAAATAGAGACAATGGAGAACATGAATCTGGGAGAAGCCTCTGTAGAGCACATAAGAGAATTTGGTGATTAAAAAGGTCTCTGAAGTGTATTTCAAAGAGTTTTGATGTATGTTAAAAGTATACCCTAACTTCAATATTTTATCAAAAGACTAAGCAAAGATTTAAATTTCGTTTGACTTTATTTTTCTGAAACCGGCTGTTTCATTGAATGTGACTCTGAGACAGGACCTCACAAGGCCCGGTACGGCCAGAAATAGGCCACCCTCCTCTCCTTCATCCATTTTACCAAGCAGCACTCTTCCTTCTTTTACATTCTCCTCAGGTCTACAGATCGTTCTTTTGTCCTTTTGTAATTTATGTTCTTCCTGAATGCCTCTCTGGATATTCATTTGTTTCCTTTCCTTTACAAGGAAAAGCCTTTATAAGGAAGAGGCCTCATGTACTCCCCTGCCCAGGGAGGATTAAATCCCTCAAGCCCTCTAGGAAGGGCCCTTGACATCTCACATTTAGTTTGAGAGTATACAACCTTTCATTTTCATCAGGCATCCGAGTCCCAAACGACTTCCCTTCCCTGACCCCAGAAAATGATGAGCATATGACCCAAATGAACCCGGGGAATTTGAATCCAGAACACAAAGACACACAGTTGGAAGGTGCCCGGGGCTGAGTCATTTTGCTGGCAGCCTCCACAATGTCCCTATTCCAGGAATTCCTGGTACTGCGATCCTTGGGGCTGTCCCGGTTTGTTTCTTTCTGAGACTGGTTTTCTTTTTCAAGGCTGCGTTTTCCTGTATTACTCCAATCAGTTCTTTATTGCTCGAGTTAGCCAGCATCTGTTTCTGCTGTTTGCAAGCAAAGGATCATAATGTTATGTTGTCAAATGACAACATAAAAATGGTACTGGGTGCTGTGCCAGATTCTCTTGAAGTGATCCTGCTTGTGTTGATGCAGGCTGTGTAATGACTCAGTGCATCCACATATTCTGTTTTCTCCACGTATTCTGCTATGACACCTCTGATCTTAAGTGGACGATGTATTGGGACACCACTTATTCCTCACTTGGCGCAAACACATCATTTATGTTTTGAGTGCACATTTGTTCTTCGTTGATTAGTCTATTGACACCATACGAAACCATTTGGATCATAAAAGTAAATGGCATCCCTCAGTTATAAAGCGGCCCTTCAAATGATCCAGAATATGTTTGTATTCATTTTTTGACATTATCATTGCAAGGAAAGCACATCACTGAAAACACTTTAAAAAGGCTGTTGTGGTAGACCTGTACTTTATGTTGTATTTCAGACTTCATTTTTCTCCCTTCATTCTCAGTGGGGATCATGTTCACCCTTGACAGATGTCTGGTTGAGTTTCCTAAGCTTAAAAAGTTAACACGCTCAGACACGAACAGAGAATTCACAAAAAAAGGAAGCACAAGTGGTCAAGAAGCCTAGGAAAATGTGTTTCATTTCAGTAAGATAAAGATGTTTAACGCATCAGTCATGATGGCCTAGGTAATGCTCGTCAACCCCAAATCACAGTGGCTTAAAACAGCAGAGGTTTATTTTTTGCTCATATTTTTCATGGTTTAGCTGGAGGCTTTGTTCCATGCAATTGATTACATTGGCCTGTCCATATTAATCAGTTATTCGAAGGAGGCCAGTTTCTGGGATGTTACTGCTGGTAACCAATAGCCCAATCGAAAGAGGGCTCTGTAGGGTCTTGCGCTGGCAATGAAATACTCGGTCCAGAATGATATATATCATGTCTAGTCATAGCTCAGTGACCAGAACAGGTCACCTAACCTCAAAGGCCACGCAATTCAATCCTACTATGTGATCAGGGGGTGGGAAGTCAGAAATATTTGGTGTGCAGCATTAACAACTACAACAGGTAGCCAAAACAGTAATGAACCATTATTTGTCGGCTGTCAGCTTGGTAACTTTATAAAAATAAATAAAACCTGGTCTCAGCAAGTGTGTGGTAGCCGGTGCTCTCATACATCAGGAATGAAAGTTTGTGTACCATTTCTGAGGGAAATTTGATGGTACACACACACACACACACACAGAGTGTACATATACATTACCTACAATTCCCACTAGGAATTTGACCTAGAGATATTCACAATTGTGGAAAAGACAGATTTACAAAAACCTTCATTACAGCTTTGTGTGTAACAGCGGACAAATGGGAACAACCCATAAATGCAACAGCACTGTCGTGGCTGAAGAGCTTAGTTACAGCTGTACTGTACGTTACGCTTACCAAGCATCTGAAACTAAGCAGTATCTCTATTTTCTAAGGTGAAATGACAGAGCAGCCTATACACATTCAGTGTAACTTCTCACTGTTCTCTGCAAGTGGGAAAAAGTACCTCAGAGTTCTTCCTGTCTACCCTCCAGTGATCACAGCCCCTTCAGCAGAGCCTGTATGTGTGCTATTAGGACTCCAATTAGGGCTGGCCTTCCACGGGGAACTCAGTCTATTTTATAGCTTAGCTGTTCCCCATCCACAGAAGCTATGCTCCATTTCCCTTGAGGCTTATTTCTGCTCAGGACCAGGGAAGAGGTGGAAGTACAAACTCCATTCCCAGAGTCCCTTTAGGTGAGTTTTCCTTCCCTCCTGCTCTCTAGGGATTAGCAGAACACTCTGATCCTCTCACTTTGGTTCTCCCTCCCTCTCTTCTTCCTTTCTTCCTTCTTTCCTCTCCCTTCCTTCCCTATTTCCTTAAAAGAAACGCTGAATACTTTTAAGTTTCAGGCACCGTACCCTGTGCTAGGAATACCACAATAAATAAGATACTCTCTCTACCCCCATGGAGCATTTTATCCATTAGGGAAAAGAAGAAAAAGAGGCAGCTGCAATATGTCCCTGTGCTAGGCACCCGTGAGATCGCCCAGATAATCCCTGCCTCCTGCTAAATGCCCTTGTATAATCCCCTCTCCTGAGTGTTGCCTGGATTCAGTGATTTGCTTCTAACAAACAGAAAATATGGCAGAGCAGTGGGCTGTCACTGCGGAGGTTAGGTGATAAACAGACTGGCTTCTGTCTCCCTCCATCCTCTCTCCCTCTCCCCCTGCTTTAGGGGAAGCCGCTGCACCTGCTTCAGCACCGTGCTACACAGCCAGTGCCATTTGTCAGAAATAGAAGGCAATCGTAAAAACAATCACAAGGAAAACAAAACAATTATGTTCATCCTAACAAGACTAGAGAGATTGCCCACCCAAAGCTCTGAGGCTAAGACTCCCTGCTCCTCTCTGCGGCACTCCTGAGAGGTGGTGAAACTTTACTGGTACCAAACTGGAATTTTCTCTTTGATGTCATCAGGATTAAAGAGAACTGAAAAAGGAATCACGTGATTCCATTTTAGTTACTGCTGCATCCATGCACTACTAACATTCACCTCTTGCTTGTCAGCTAAGACCCTCACCCACAAATACAGCTCAGTGCTCCTCAGCCAAGGAAAGCTGTGCACTTTTTTGTTTCGGCTTTTAATGTTTATTTATTTTGAGAAAGAGAGAGAGAGAGCAGGAAAGGGGCAGAGAGAGAGGGAGACACAGAATCTGAAGCAGGCTCCAGGCTCTGAGCTGTTAGCACAGAGCCCCAATCGGGCTCGAACTCACAAACACCGAGATCATGACCTGAGCAGAAGTCCCACACTTAACTGACTGAACCACCCAGGCGCCCTGGAAAGCTGTGTTTTTAAGCCAGACCCAAGGCAGTTATTCTGTACCTGGGTGCGTGGAGCAGTGGTGTCCCACGAGTTTTTATGGGGTGTTACCAGATTTTGATCAATATATAAAATAGATTTCCCCCCTCCAACTGAAGATATGTATTTTTATGTATGTATGAAGGCTCAGCAAAGTGAGTTGGGTATCCCCTTCTCCCTACTTAAAAAAATCAGCTTTAAAACAAAAAAAGAAAGAAACCTCACCTTTCTGTGGGAACTGTGAATTGGAACACTAGTCAGTACTATAACCCCCCAAAGGCTACATAGCAATAAAGGGTGACCCAGCAAATAGTAAAATAACTCAAGAGAAGCCTTTTCAGTTTTCCAAAGCTTGCTTTAAAAGAACAAAAACAAAAACATTCACCTCTTAATTCCTTTGAGCACACTGTCCAAACTTCTAGAATTCAAAGATATACCTAATCCTTCCACTTTAGGGCTGAGACCCTCCACTAAGAATCAAGTCAAATTTCAACATTCTTGCAATAGGGGTTGTGTGCTTGTGGGAATGAATCCTTCTTATTCATTTGTTCTGTCACAGCAGTAAAACATGACTAGTGATTTGTGGGGATAAAATTCTCTCTGAAATGCTTCCTAACAAGCAACTGCATTTTTTCTCTCTCTCTAAGATCTATGACAAAAAACACTTTGAACCTGTAAATGATTCGTTCCAAGTGACAACAGAAAATAACGTGTCCTAATGGAATAGTGTTTTTCCCTTCTCAGAATTTTGGAATATGCCTGATGTATTTTTAGACAAGTGAGATCAAACAGCATGGTCATGCCCTGGAAATGCAGGGGTGGGGGAAGAGGAGGTGCAGGGCAACAGTTGGGGGTGCAGTTTCGTGCATAATAACAAAAGAAGGGGGCACAGGGTTAGAGAATTGTGATTTCTCCTCCAGTGCAGAACTGGGCCACGCTTGGGTGCCTGCAGTGAGCTTGGCAGATAGTCACTTGCTTCCTCGAGCTGTTGTCGCACAGGACTTTCTGTCTACATTACCGTCTTAGTGAATGGCCTATTTTGCACACTAAATGCCACAGTAGTTCCACACATCCAAATGAGAGGAAATATGCTGACCTAAAATATGAAAATCTATTGAGAGAGCACGCTTGATTATTTTCTTGCTGAAGTTCTGATAGCGACACTTGCCTAGCAATCCCGAAATGATTTTAAATGAGTATCTAACTTGGATTGAAATGTGTGAGTTCCAGACAGGAAAAAAATAAGTCATGAGAAGAGGCTGGAGAGGAGGGATTAGGGTAACGCTTTCTCTCTTAAGAAAGATTTGTGACTCCCTCATCCCTATTTTCTGCCCTCTAAGAAGGAGCTTTACAGAAGCAAAAGGAGTTCTATTTGCTGGAAAGTACAAATCAATAACAATTACATTTAATTGGGACATTAATAACTGAGGAAACAAGACAGATTGCCATACTCTAGCCGGTCAGCCTCAGGGCATGCAGGACCTCAGTGTCTGGCTGGTGGGGAGCAAGTGAGGGCTCATCCAGGCTCAGGAACACCATTTGGCTGTGGCTCTGACCCCCGCAGATGCTGGCTGGTGGTCCAAGTTAATGTTCAAAGGGGAGGAATAAAAAAATGTAATTGCATCCAATGCTGGTACCCAAGGGGGTCTAGTTGACAGGTGGAGCATTTCAGCAAAGGGCTCCACACACAGGGGATGCTTCAAGTTAGCAGGGAATTAATATCATACTTGCAAATGCTTTTAGAGTAAAACACCCGCTTGCACCTTGGGAATCAGTGGCGAGTCTCCAGACCCTCAGGAAGAGGAACAGCGAGGCTTGGCAGTGCTCTAGCGGAGTAGAGCTGGGGTCTCCTTCTTAGAGAAATCAAGGCAAATTCAACTCCCACAGTGAGATTTAGGGAAATGTTGTAACTCCGTGGGTGGACCCATCAAATGCATCACAGACGTTGGGTCTACAGAAAAACAATGATTTCCAGAACCCATCCACCTGCAAAAATGAGGCTGAGTTAGAATGTAGGAACTGATTAGTGTGACATAACAAAGGTACTTTGCCATCGCAAGTACTCATTGAAAGTGTGCTGAGGGGATAGCCCTGTACTGTATTTTATGGAAAGAAAGTATAAAAGAATTTCTAGAATCCCAAAAGGCCAATAAACAAATGAAAGATGCTCAACCTTATTGGCAATCAGGGAAACAAGTTAAAACCACTATCTGGAGCATTTCAAACCCATCAGGTACATGAGAGCATCACTGCGGCGTTGCAAGAAAATGAGAATTACCTAAACATTCATCAGTAGGTTGGGTATTTGACTCAGCAATAAATATTTATGGTAACTGAAACTTTGTATTCTATTTTGCAATACAATGCTATAAAAATGCTATAAAGCGGTGAACATGAATGAACATGAACTACTGGAGAAAATTGAAAGCACACTCGTGAAACAAGTCATGTATTTCTAGAGCAACACAAGCTTAAGTTATAGAGTGTATCTAAATACTTAAGTTAATTCAGAAAAGCACTGTATTCTTACTTCTAACGTAACACTTGCCAGATTCTATTGCACACTTTCATTTAGGCACCCAGTCACCCAATATGACAGCCAGGATTTTATTAAAGTATAATTGACAAAAAGCATTATATTCGTTCGGCTGTACAGCATAATGACTTGATATTTGTATACATTGTGAAATGATCACAGCACTATTTACCATCTATTATGGTAATGGTTATTATAGTATGGTATTATGGTCTATTATTTACCATCCATCACCACGGGGAGTTACATAAAAATATTTTTCTTCTGATGAGAACTTTCAATATCTACTTTCTTAGCAACTTTCTTTTGTTTTATGTCAAGTTTTCATTTAAATTCCAGTTAGTTAACATATAGTGTAATATTGGTTTCAGGAGTGTGAATTTAGTGATTCATCACTTGCATATAACACCCAGTGCCCCTCATGGCAAGTGCCCTCCTTAATGCCTATTACTGTCTTAGCAACTTTCCAATATGCAGTCCAATATTATTGACTATAGTCACCATGCAGTACATAATATCCCCATGACTTATTTATTTTATAATAGTATATTTGTACCTCTTGATCCCTTTCACCTATTTAGTCATCCCCCTCCCCTGTAGCAGCCACCAATCTGTTCTCTTTATCTGTGAACAGCCACCAATCTGTTCTCTGTATTTTGTTGTTTTGTTTCTTTGTTTCGTTTTTCAGATTCCCCATATAATTGAAGTCATATGGTATTTGCCTTTCTCTGACTTAGTTCACTTAGCACACCATGCTGTTGCAAGGTCCATCCATCTATGGTGTTGCAAATGGCAAGATATTTGCAAGCGACTTATCCAATAAGGGGTTAATATCCAAAATACATAAAGAACTGAAACAACTCAATAACAAAACAAAAAAAACCAATCTGTTTAAAAAATGGGCAGAGGCTCTGAGTAGACATTTTTCCAAAGAAGACATCCAGATGGCTAACGGGCACATGAAAAGATGTTCAACATCACTCATCATCAGGGAAATGCAAATTAAAACCCCCGTGAGATATCACCTCACACCTGTCAGAATGGCTATTATCAAAAGCACAAGAAGTAACGAGTGTTAGCAAGGATGTGGAGAAATGCAGTGTTTGGTGGGAATGTAAATTGGTGCAGCCACTATGGAAAATAGAATGGAGGTTCCTCAAAAAGTTAAAAATAGGGGCACCTGGGTGGCCCAGTCAGTTGGCTTCAGCTCAGGTCATGATCCCAGGGTCATGGAGCCTGCTTACGATTTTCTCCCTCTCCCTCTGCCCCTCCCCTGTTCGTGTGCGTGTGTGTGCACGCACCAAGTGCACGCTCTCTGTCTCTCCAAAAAAAAAAGGTTTTTAATTTAAAAATTAAAAATAGAACTACCATATGATCCACCAATTTCACTTCTAGGTATTTATCTGAAGAAAATGAAAATACTAATTCAAAATGATTCCTGTGCTCTTATGTCCATTGCAGCATTATTTACAATAGCAACATATGGAAACAACCTAACTGTCCATTAATGGATGAATGGATAAAGAAATTATCACACACACACACACACACACACACACACACACACACACACTAGAATACCACTCAGCCATAAAGAAATAAAATCTTGCCATTTGCAACAGTAAGTTTTTTAAAGACAAGAACCAAGCAGAATGCCTTTACAGAATGGATACTGAATAATGTTAGTGGGGAATGAATTAGTAAATGAATGAAGAGTTCAATGAAGACACAAGTTGCGGGGCACCTGGGTGGCTCAGTAGGTTAAGCATCCGACTTAGGCTCAGGTCATGATCTCAGGGTTCTTGAGTTCCAGCCGGGTCAGGCTCTGTGCTGACAGCTCAGAGCCTGGAGCCTGCTTTGGATTCTGTCTCTCTCTCTCTCTCTCTCTCTCTCCCTCTCGCTCTCTCTCGCTCTGCCCCTCCCCTGCTTGGACTGTCTCTTTCTCTGTCTCTGAAAAAGAAATACACATTACAAAAAAAAAAAAAAAAAAAAGACACAAGTTGCTCAGCTGTCATCTCTTGGACCAAGGTCAAAACCGTCATTGCTAATCTTTGGTTCCTGCTCCTCGTCCTGTCCAACCTGGCCTTTTCCTGGAGCCCCTGACTTTCCCTTCCCATGCTCTTACTGGACCAGTCAGGACAAGTTGGGAGAGCAATGATCTATCCCCATTGCTCACTCTTCATCCACATTTTTCATCTCAGCTTGGATAGTCTGGATACCTTTAAGAGAACCTTGCAAATAGACTGTGCTGTTTCTATGATACGTATTTGTGTTTGTTTATGGGTTCTCATGTGCATGTGCATAAAATACAGGCCAAATGCATGGGCTGGATGTTGAATTTTCCCTCTACTGTATCACTTCTAATTTTAGGGACACTCAGAAAAGTCACACACAGAAAAATAAATGAAACATAAACACTGTGGCTACCCTCAGAGCACTTTGGTGGGCCTTCACTTCAAGAGGCATTTCAGGGACGTCTCTAGAATAAATCCAAAGTATAGCATGTGCTAGGAGGGATGGAGGCCTTTAAAAATTCTAAAAAGGACAATAACAAAAAGAATGTTCAACGAGTATTTAAAGCAGGAAAAACAAGAAAAGGAATAAACCTACTGCCAAGGGAACATGAACAGATGGTACCAGAGAAAATGGAAAAAACCCACTTTTCCTTTGATTTTCCAAAGCAGCACTTCTCAAAGTGGGTTCCACAAGATGCTAGCTCTTTGATTTTGCAGGAAGAAGAGTTGCATGAGCAGATACATTTGGGAAACATTGGGAAAATACTCAGATTTCTTTACTGCAGGATTTTTTGAGTGCCTTAAGGTGTTACAACATTCTTTGAAGCCCTAAGGGAGGGATAGAGTCTTCACCGCCATTCAGATTTATGTAATAATTGACACTAGTGTTTTGTGGAACATACTTTGGAAAACAGTCTTTAAGGCAAAGAGAATGGTTTCTAACCAAAACTTGTAGAATAAATACTGCAAAGACAAAACTACATTAGGAAACTACTTTTGTCTTTGAGGAAACTTTGAGAGACAGAAAAAGAGAACTTGACTATTTTCAAAGATTTCAAATCTTTCAGTCCCCACAGATACATTCCAACTACTAAAATCAGTTGTGAGGAGTAAAAGAAAAGGTTAAAGTTTCTATTAGGTTGGAAATAACCAAGTCACGTATCCTAAGAAAAGTTTTAAAAACTTGAGGCCAAAATACCATCTCCACTTAAGACTAAAATAGATTTTTATCCCATTGTGATTTTTCTATTTCAAGCAACAGAAACCAACAGTGACCATTTTAAGAAAAAAAAAAAAAAAGTGGATGAACTAGTGGGACTTTTACTGGGAAGAAAAATGAGAAACTAGAGACTCAGGCTTGAAATCAGGACAGGAACTAGGGATGACGAGGGCACCAGAGCCTGAAGTACATGCTATCTTTTTTTTTTTTTTTTTTTTTAATTTTTCCAACATTTTTTATTTACTTGTGGGACAGAGAGAGACAGAGCACGAAGGGGGGAGGGGCAGAGAGAGAGGGAGACACAGAATCGGAAACAGGCTCCAGGCTCCGAGCCATCAGCCCAGAGCCTGACGCGGGGCTCGAACTCACGGACCGCAAGATCGTGACCTGGCTGAAGTCGGACACTTAACCGACTGCGCCACCCAGGCGCCCCACATGCTATCTTTTAAACTTGGCCATGGCTGAAATGAATTTCTTCAAATATTTCTCCCCATCAGTTACTCTGCTAAACATGCTAAAGTCCCAGAAGAGGGAGTCCGGTTGGAATCTGCCTCTTGGCCACGGGAGAGCTGGCCACCAAGGATACACAAGTGGGAAGATGCATTACCTAACATAAAATGAACTGTTGGTAGAAAGAGAAAAAATGAATAGGGAGTGGCTGAAAAGCAACAAATTCCTGCTTCGTGTTTCCTAAGAACAAGCTATATTGAATTAATCTAATTGCCTGGGGTTGGTAAAACTCTGAAATGGCATAGAACTGTATCACTGATTCATTGTGTATGTTTAATTTATTCATTTACTTGTAAATATTCAATACTAACCAGGAAACACAAGGCACTTAAGCACACAAATCACATTAATCTCCTGCTTAAAACCTTCAATGGTTTACACTTAGGATAAAATGCAAAATCCCTGATGTGGCCTCAAAGGCTCCAGAACATCTAGATCCCCGACTGTCTTCCGTCCTTGTCTGCTTGGCCCGGCCATTCCAACCTGTGCCCCCAACACCCGTGGGCCGCACGTCCCACACACTGTTGTGTCTGGCGGGCACTCTTTTCACTCAGGCCTGAATAACCTGAGTAACTCCTGAGTAACTTGGGCCTCAAGTTAAACACTGGTTCCTCAGAGAAGCTTTGCTAAACCCTCAGTCTGATTCTGCCTCTCCTGTTGTTCTGGCCCCTTGGAGCCCTGGATTCTTTGCTCATAACACAAATTGCATTCTCCTGTTTTTCCATGTAAGAGTCTCTTCCTCAGAAGATGGCATATCTCCAGAATGCAAAGACCATCACCTAGTCTGTTCGGCTCTAAATATAATATCGATCACAGACCAGCGTTAAAGCAGTGTTGGCACACAGCAAATACTGTTCAATGAGGGTTCAGAAGTGGGTACGGACTCTATTTACATGGAGTCTGTGTTCTAGGGACGAACATTATGATGTCCACTAGAGGGTTGTAGAAAAAGTACCAAAGGAGCACCCTGAGAGAGGGTTACTTTGGCCATGAGGCAATTCCACGAGGTCTCTCTTCAGGTCCTTGAAGAGTTCTCTGAGAGGGTGAAGTGGGAGATAGAGAACGCCGGGTGGCAGAGGCACAGAGGTGGGGAGGAAGGAGAAGGAAGTCTGACGGGTGTGGCCTTCAGTGGGGAGCCACGGGATTGTGTCTGTTGCCCACTCTGCAGTCGGTATCCAAGACTTGGATGAAAACAGAAAGGATGAAAACAGTCGGTTAAATGTCTGAGTCTTAATTTCAACTCAGCTCATGATCTCGCTGTTGTGAGATTGAGCCCTATGCAGAACCCTGTCAGCGCTGAGCCTACTTGGGAATTTCTCTCTTCTTATCTCTGCTCCTCCCTGCTCACATGCATGTGGGTACTCTCTCTCAAAATAAATAAACCTAAAAAAAAAAAAAAAAGAATTATGAACTCTGCACATGACACAGAATTGGAAAGAATTATTAATATGCTATCTTGTCCCAAAGTTGTTTTTTCAGGTTTGCCTTAAAAATGCAGTCTACAAATAATCAGCAAAACTAAAAAGCAACCGACAGAACAAGAGAAGATATTTGCAAATGACTTATCAGATAAAGGGTTAGTATCCAAAATCTATAAAGAACTTATCCAACTCAACACCCAAAAAACAAATAATCCAATGAAGAAATGGGCAAAAGACATGAATAGACACTTCTCCAAAGAAGACATCCAGATGGCCAACCGACACATGAAAAAATGCTCAACATCACTCGTGATCAGGGAAATACAAATCAAAACCACAATGAAATACCACCTTATACCTATCAGAATGGCTAACATTAACAACTCAGGCAACAACAGATGTTGGCGAGGATATAGAGAAAGAGGATCTCTTTTGCATTGTTGGTGGCAATGCAAGCTGGTGCAGCCACTCTGGAAAACAGTACGGAGGTTCCTCAAAAAACTAAAAATAGAACTACCCTACAACTTAGCAATTGCACTACTAGGCATTTATCCATGGGACACAGGTGTGCTGTTTTGAAGGGACACATGCACCCCCATGTTTATAGCAGCACTATCAACAATAACCAAAGTATGGAAAGAGCCTAAATGTTCATCGATGGATGAATGGGTAAAGAAAATGTGGTATATATATACAATGGAGTGTTACTCAGCAATCAAAAAGAATGAAATCTTGCCATTTGCAACTATGTGGATGGAACTGGAGGGTATTATGCTAAGTGAAATTAATCAGTCAGAGAAAGACAAAAATCCTATGACTTCACTCATATGAGGACTTTAAGGGACAAAACAGATGAACATAAGGGAAGGGAAACAAAAATAATATAAAAACAGGGAGGGGGACAAAACAGAAGAAACTCTGTGGAGTTGTATGGAGAACAAACTGAGGGTTACTGGAGGGGTTATGGGAGGGGGGAATGGGCTAAATGGGTAAGGGGCACTATGGAATCTACTCCTGAAATCATTGTTGCACTATATGCTAACTAATTTGGATGTAATTTAAAAAAATAAAAAATAAAACAAGTTAAAAAAAATTACAGGCAGTTATAACAAATAGCTTTATGTGACATCATGTTCTCAACAAAAAAAGTCCTTACAATGAAAGCAATTTTTAGTCTTTACCATAATCCACTAGCCTAAGACCCCATATTTGCCCATAGCCGGAATTCCCAGTAGGGGACTCTTGCTTCTAAATTTATGAACCAAATAAAATCATTTTAAATCAATCCCCCCAATTCCCTATTCCTAACAACATCTGTATTTTAAAATGTGGGCCATTACACTGATCTATGGTTTAATGTTTTGTCAGACAGGAAAGTAGAGGGATAAGAGAACAGAGGAACTGAGGGTATCAGAAAGAAAGTGAATAAAATGGAGATCTTACGTTCCTTAATGGAACATTTGCTTTCTATTAATGAGTAGTGTCTTTGTGTTTAAATATATCTGTAACTTACGTCAAATGACTTGGAAAATGATGTTTCTAACAGAACAGATCAATGGCTTGATATTCTGGACTGTTGAATACGTTACAAAGCTAATTTGTGATGCCAGTGTTAAAAACAAAAACATAAAACCCAAATGCTTAAGATTTCTTTTTCCAACTCATGTGCTGTCAGCCTTTCCGTTGTTACCATAACATGATTTTTATTAACTTCTTAATTTTCTTTCACTTGTACAATCAGTTCTAAATACCACGTTAAACACACTATCGAAAGACCATTAACCAATTGATGCTTACTCAGTTGTTAAAATGAATAAAAACCATTTTCCCTCTCCTCCCTCCATCTTTCCCTCACTTCCTCCTTTCCTCTCTTCTTCCACAAACATTTATTAAATTCTAACATGAGGCTGGAGCTCTACTAAGTGCACACATTTTGAATATCTAATACTTGGATTCAGGCGTATTTAACAGCTTTGTCCATGATGAACATGATTTAACATGATTCAATTGGTCCATCACAGTATCCCTCCAGAAACCTCTCCTTCATGTTTAAACTTCTTATTGGAGTCTAGTCTGATGTAACAGAATTGCCCCTACACACACACACACACACACACACACACACACACACACACACACACCATCCATGGATAATGACTCATCACCATGCAGTTCTTGGTTACTTTATTGTTCACTCCTCACTCCTCCTTTGGCTGAGAGCTGAATAAAAATGTACTCAGCTGACTCTTGAGTGAGTCAGTAAGCCTCCTTTTCATTTCCTAGTTAAGGCTGGAATAAGCAGTTCTCCACCCAGCAATTCTAATTAAACCCACAATTTAAAGAAAATACACGTAAACCTTAACATGTCAATTAGAATGGTTATAGGTTGTATCTAATAAAAAATGGGAATCTAACAAGTTCTGTGTATGACATATTAAACAAGACTGGGTGTATTTAATTCAACTGAATCACTGGAGACCTGCTTCCTCGTCCTCTGCTGTTTTTAGAAATGTTTTCCTTTCCTTAATTGTTTTTGATATTTATTTAGTAGACCACCGGGGTCTTCTTGAGTAAGGACCAAAGACAAACATTTGTTAGCACTGTGCTTAATGTTCACCAACATCCCACTGACACATGCAAAAGTATCCTGGAGAGGATTATTTAAGTTTGAGTTTATCTCAATCATTTATTTTAAAATAAAGTAGGAAATTCTGTAGGTTTAGCAGAATTACTTTATAAAGCCAAGTTGAGGGTAAATGTTAATAGATTGGATGTAGATGGAAGTTTTTCTGTTGATAGTAATTTAAAATACAGCCTCAGAGGTGTAGGAGATTAGTGAGAAGCAGCCCCATATTTTAATTTTTAAAAATTTTGTTTGTTAGAGAGAGAGAGCATGGAAGTGGAGGAGAAAGGCATGGGGGGGTGGGGAGAGATCTCAGGCAAGGCTCCACACTCAGCACAGAGCCTGACTTGGAGCTCGTTCCCACAATGCTGGAATCATGACCTGAGCCGAAATCAAGGGTTGGATGCTCAACTGACTGAGCCACCCAGGTGCCCCACCTCCCATATTTTAAAGAAGGGTTCTCTATACATATACACAGGCTTTATTATGAGTCTAGCAACCATCCCTCCCACAGCCATTAGCAGAGAAAGCGAAAGATTCAGTTGGGAAGATGCATCTTTAGAGAGACTTCCCAACAAGAGAGAGCACAATAGCATTTCTTCCCTACATGCATGGGACATTGCTCTTCCAACCAGAGCCAAGAGACGGAGGCAGTGAGGGAGCCACGTAGCGAATTGTGAGTGCTAGCCAGACAAAAATGCTGGATTCTCACTCCTTGGCCAGATGCTTGCCAGGCTTAAGGAATGTGTACACCTGCCCTGTGCTGTTACAGGAGTGGAAGACAAGTGAGTTTGGGGGGAAGGTACTGAGGCTTCCCTGGAGTTTGAGGAGAATAGAAAGACAGTAGACTGGAGGCTGGCTGGAACTGCCCCTAGTGGCTGGATGAGGACATAGGGTTCTACCATTCAGCTGGATAAAAATATGCAATGTTTCTCATGGACCTAGGAGACAAGGTGGACACTGTCTACCAACTAAGATAAAAAGGCAGGGAGAGAAATGGGGATATTTGAATTAGATAAAAAATTAAAGTTAATTTAGGCCAGACTGGAATTTTCTACAGCTGAAAATGAGACTCTTTTCACATCTGAAAGTGACCCCAAAGGTAAGGGATCTGCCTGAAATGTCATTGGGGGCAGAGAAGGGAGATATTATTTAAAGATAGTGGTGGGTGGGGGCACTGGGCTGGCTCAGACAGTAGAGCGTGCGACCCTTGATCTTGGGGTTGTAAGTTCGAGCCTCACATTAGGTGTAGAGATTACTTAAAAAAATTTTTTTTAATTAAAAAAAAATAAAATTAAGGCAGAGGGGGGAGGAGAAAAGCTGTTACTAATTATAATCACTGACTCAGCACATTTAATGGAGCAGTACATAATTTATTTTAAAAGGAGACTGTTAACACCACCTATGGAGTAATCTTGCCAAAACAAACAAACAAAAATTTTGAACCTGAGTTTAATCAAACGTCTTGAACCAACCACTAGATTATGGGAAAGATGGGAGATGGAAGAACAGGCTAATGACACCGGGAGGATGCCATCAGCCAATTGCAATTAGAAATACCACAAGACAGAACCTTTTGTATTTCACAAGTGTGATGATTGGGTGTTCAGCCACTGTGTGGGATGTGCTTCCTTCAAACTTTGTCATAACATAATTGGCACCTTACCCATCGGGGGCACCTGGGTGGCCTAGTCGGTTGAGCATTGGAGTTTGGCTCAGGTCATGATCTCATGGTTCGTGACTCAAAGCCCACATCGGACTTGCTCATCAGCACAGAGCCCACTTTGGACCCTCGATCTCCCTCTATCTCAGCCCCTCCCCTGCTTGTGCTCTCTCAAAAATAAATAAAACATTAAAAAAAATTTTTTTAATTGGCACCTTATCCATCTGATGTGAAAAGAAAAAAAAAATCCCACAGGGACAAAATCCCCTTCTTCTTCAACAAACACATTGGGTAAAAGAAAAAAAGAGAAGGGGGATTGTCATAAGGTAAAAGAGACCTAAGAGAATGTCTAAATATGTAATGTACACTATTTGAATTTTTATTTGACAACTGTAAAAAGATATTTGTGAGACAAACAGGGAAAGTTGAACTTGGATCAGAAATTAAATATATGAAGGAATTTTTGTGAATTTGAGAAGGCATGATAAGGCTATTATGTTTTTTCTTTTAAGTTCTCATGTACTAGAGAAACATTCTAAGGTATTTATAGGAGATGAGATATGATGTCTGGGATTCAGTTTTAAATACTCTAGGATAGGGGTACCAGGGTGGCTCAGTCAGTCAAGCGTTGACTCTTGGTTTTGGCTTGGGTCATGATCTCATGGTTCATGGGATTGAGCCTTATAGTGACAGCACAGAGCCCCTCTGCTGCCAGCGTGGAACCTGCTTAGGATTCTCTCTCTCCCTCTCTCTCTCTGTCCCTCCCCTCCTTGTGCATGCTCTCTCACTCTCTCAAAATAACTAAATAAACTTAAAAAAAATTTTTAAATAAAGAAAATACCATAGAATAAGAGAAAATAAAGTGAATTTGAATAGAGGATTGATGAAAAAATAATGGTAAAATGGGAATAGTTGTTGAAGCTAAGTGATGGGTACACGAATGCTTCATTAATTATACCATTCTATTTTAGTACATGGAAAATTCTCCATGATGAAAAGATAAAAATTAAATTAAAAATCTGTTTAGATATCAAGTTTTTTTAAAGGTCTGTGTGTAGCAGAATGTAAAAAGTTTAAATGCAGAAGTTCAACTTGGTTTTGAATGCTAGCTACAGCTGTTATGTGACCTTAGGCAAGCCACTTAACTTTCTAAGCCCCATTTTCCCCATCTGGAAAATGAGGAGAATAATAATGCCTATTATTATTGCTGCAAGGGTTTAATGAGATAATACACATAAAACTTAACAAAGTACAGGGTTTCTGCAAGTATTAGAGAAATTAGTAATCTCTGCAAGGAGGCACAGAGTAAGTGCAAATATTAGCTTAATAAGATTTAATTTTCACTTCTCTCTCTGGACCTATAGTTGTCCTGTTACTTTTAAGTCTGAAAACTGCAGTGCTGAAGTGAAAATGTGCTTAGGAAGAAATCCTCAGAGGTAGAGAACTGGGGTCTTACTCCCTTTTGAACCTGGTGTGTCATCTTTATGACTCTCATTAATGAGGTAAACAGCTCTTTGACTCTATATGTGCCCTCTGAGCATCATGGGCTTAACTTTCTGAAAATTCTATATTAAGATATAGAAGTGATTTATATAGCTCTGATTTGCCAACCATCTTTAAAAAAAGTTTTTTTTAATGCTTTATTTATTTTTGAGACAGAGAAAGACAGAGCATGAACAGGGAGGGGCAGAGAGAGAGAGAAGCACACAGAATCCTCAGCAGGCTCCAGGCTCTGAGCTGTCAGTATAGAGCCCGAGATGGGGCTCGAACCCACAAACCATAAGATCATGACCTGAGCTGAAGTTGGACGCTTAACCAACTGAGCCACCCGGATGCCCTGACCAACCATCTTTAATGAGCAAACAAATAACTAAAATATATATGCTAAAAATATGTATGTTAAAAAAATAAAACTAGAAATAAAAAAACCTTATGGGTTGACGTTTAATATTCTCATGTTGATGGAATATTAGGCATTAAAAATGGAAATCCTGAAGACCATGGAGTTATAAGGGATGAAATGTTCTGAGAATGTTTCAAAAATATGTAGTGTTAAGAGGTAAATGGAGGCATATTAAACTTTTTAAGTTTATTTGAGCAAAAATCCATTTGAATCTGGCAATGTCAAATGAGAAGTCTCTACCAACAGGAGTAGGGGGAAACTTACATAGATCGGGTGCAAGTGCAGGAGGAAAGCAAGGGAATTATTTGATTGGCTACAGCGTAAGCATTTGCCTTACTTGGAAAAGTCTATTTGGCTGTTTGTGATTAGTTGTCCTTAGGTTTTGATTTCTTAATCTTGAAGCATTTCAGGTATAGGTTTTGGCTTGCTTGGGTAGGCTGCTGAGGTGTTAAAGTCACCTCATCAATGACCTCTTTGTTTAAGTAATTTAGGCAAATAAATAAAACATTTGAACCCTAGAATAATATCGGCTACTTCACTGGGATCTTATACCAATCCCCTAGATATTGAAGTACTTGAAATCATTAGTAGTACAGGCTCTGGAGTTAGACTGTCTGCATCTGGAGTGCGTGGGCGGCTCAGTCGGTTGAGCATCAGACTCTTGATTTTGGCTCAGGTCATGATCCCAGGGTTGTGGGATGGAGCCTCCTGTCCAGCTTCGCACTGAGCACGGAGCCTGCTTAGAATTCCCCACTCCCCTCTCCCTCTGACCCTCTCCCCAGCTCATGCATGCACGCTCTCTCTCTAAAATAAATAATAATAATAACATAAATAAACAAACAAATAAATAAATAAAAAAGACTACCCACCTTCAACCACTGCTCAATCACTTCTTGGTTCGGAAAAGTTTATTATTTATTTATTTATTTATAAAAACGTTTATGTATTTTGAGAGAAAGAAAGAGTGCGCGTGTGCCCATATGGAGCGAGTAGGGGAGGGGCAGAGGAAGCGGGAGGGAGAATCCTGAGCAGACTCTGTGCTGTCAGCATGGAGCCTGATTTGGGGCTCCATCCCACGAACCTCAAGACCATGACAGGAGCTGTTAACCAACTGAGCCATCCACGAACCCCTGGAAGAGTTATTTAATCTCTCTGTCTCGTAGGATTATCATGAGGAATAAATGAAGTAATGTAAGGAGCTCTGAGCAGTGCTAGTAAGTGCTCAATTCATGTTACCTGTAAGCTGTCTCTTGGGTTACTTTGTCCTTGAAAAGTTATGATACACAAAGCAATGTAGAACAAGTAAGTAACCATTGCAACTTTATTTAAAAACAATACACAGAGACACCTGGGTGGCTCAGTCCCTCGAGTGTTGGACTCTTGATTTTGGCTCACGTTGTGGGACTGAGCCCCATACTGGGCTTCTCACTGAGCATGGAACCTTCTTTAGATTCTCTCTCTCTCTGTCTCTCCTTCTGTGTCCCCCACTCACACACTCTCTCTCTCAAATAAAATAAAATAAAATAAAATAAAATAAAATAAAATAAAATAAAAACAATACACAATGTTTGCAATGTTTAACAGAATGACATTTCTCAATATTGAAAAATTCTAGTTACCAAATCAAATCTTTCAAATCAATATGGATTCTCATCCACCAAAATAGTCCTCTATTTTATTTTTATTTTATAGAATAACAGAACATTTTACAACCACAATTAAATGTTGTTTTCTAGTCAAATCTATGTCTCAAGAAATAGTACTTTTTGGCATGAAAAAGAAACCTCCTAAACTAACTGTTACTTGAGTAAGTGGTTGGCAATACAAACGAAAGATGAGGCAAACATTTCTTTGGAGTGTTTATGACTGAACCCACTTCTGCAAAATGTTAGCAGTTAATAATGTCCCAAACAGAATAAAATACACTCCCCAAATTAAATACAATAAAATGGAACAAAACAAAAATAGATACAGCTCCCTTTAGACGGTTGACACAATGATTCAAGCCAACGTACTAATTGGGTTCAGCAACGTACTAATTGGGTTCAGCAAATACTTTGCAGGCTGGAAAAGTAACTTGGTCTTTTCAAGTGTCTTCAACTTTCCAGGTCACAGCAGAAGACACAACAGATCCCTTGATTCTATTCTACCTCATAGTATTTGACACCCAGATTGTCAAAATCGAGGGACAGAAAGCTTGACGTACTAACAATTCCTTTAACTTTCCATTTTAAAATGGCTCCACTAAGTTGGTGACACACTACCTTAAAGGTTTTCTTCCATATATAAAAGGATTTAAAGATGGTTTTTGTCGATTATTTCTCATCACAAGATGAAAGTATTTATTATTAGCTTTCAATTTGTTAAAAAGAAACAATGGGCCCCAAATAGTCACTTTTGCTAAGCCCTGCCAAGACTTAATACCTAACCTAATGGCAGTTCCAGCCTCTCCCAGGGGTGGAATTTTAATCCAATCAGTCTGGAATTTCCTGGTTAGCACCAATGAGGTAATGTGTCTGATGCATCCCTGCCTTCCTCTGGGGGAAGGTAACCCTGCTTGAAGCAATTCGCTTTTAAACTTCCTTGTCCCACCCTCCTTCTGCCCATAAAAACTTCCATTTTCTACAACTTGTGGAGGGCTCCCCTCTCTTTGCTATGTGGGGTGCTGCCTGCTTCCGAAGTCATTGCATAAAGCCAATTAGATCTTTAAAATTCAACTTACTCAGCTGAATTTTTTTAAAAACAAATTTCATCCTAGGATGTTATAATCCAATTGTGTTATATGTAGTAGTTTGTTGAATGAACTGTAGGGGAGGAAAACTAACTTTCCCTTCACCCTCTGAGTTGTTGGCTGAGACACCCTGTAATAAAAGGCAGATGAAGAGAAAAACAAATAGAAGTGTATTAACATGTACCTTTGTGTACACATGAGAGATGCCAGGGAGAAATGAGCAGCTTCCCAAGGAGGCCTAAGCTGCCAGTTCAAAAACCATATTCAGGGGCTCCTGAGTGGCTCAGTCAGTTAAGCATCCAACTCTTGATTTCGACTCAGGTCATGATCTCACTATGATAGGGGAAAATAGGATAGACTAGGCAGAGAGAGAAAGGATTGGCACCTGAGGTCCCTGGGTGGGGGAAGACACACATTTTGGAACGATGCTGGGAATGTCTGACTACAGCAAACTGCCTGAGCAGTTTGGGACCTTATCCCTGTTAAGAACGTAACAGACACCACCTACTCCCCCTCAGGTTCCCCTCAGGAATTTGACAATCAAAATACCTAAACCATAAAACTTATGTTACATGAGGGATAGTAGGACCAGTCTGACTCCTCACACAATGGAGTCGAGCCAATCAGGAATGGACAACCCAGCACCTAGAGTTGTCAAGCCAGTAAGGGTGGGGCCTGAGAAGGAACAAGGGGGAAGGAAGGGGGCGGTGACCAGAACCTTATAAAACAAGGACCCTTGCTTATAGTCCTGGGACATTCACCTTCAAATGTCCCCTTTCTGTTAAGAGAGCTTTCCTACTAATTCTTTCTTTCTAATCTTATACTCTAATAAGCTTTTGCCTGCAGCTCACTTTATTTTGTGTCCACCTCTTCATTCTTTGAAGTGGTAAGACAATGAACCCTGGGTACTGAGGTAAAATATCCTGCAACACCACGGTTGTGAGATCTCCATGCCCTGAGTGGGGCTGCTTCAGATTCTCTCTCCCTCTCCCTCTGCCCTCCCCTGGTCACCCACTTTCTCTCTCTCTCTCTCTCTCTCTCTCTCTCTCTCTCTCTCTCTCTCAAAATGTCTCAAAATGACAAAACAAAAGAAAGCAAAACAAAACAAAACCCATCTTCAGCTAAAGATGAAAGAAAAGCGGACAGATGTGTTGGTTGCTGGTAGGTTGTGAGACTTAAGGGAGATGATTCATCTTCAGAAATACCAAATAAAAGCTGTGCTGTCTAGTTAACAGCAGGTTTACAACCTATTGGAAATATTGATGAACCCCCTCCTCCCCACAATGGAGTCCCAAACCCTTAGACACTTTACTTCCCGATTCTTCCCCTCTCCTTTTTGAGGACTTATTTTTGTGGGCTTTACAATGAGCATGCACCAAAAAAACAAAGGGAGGAGGGAATTAAAGTCTCTGCATCACCTCAAGGAATGTACATTTGCTCCAATCAGACTACTTTTTGCCTTACGTGGGCACAGGTGTTGACTAGATTAATGCTGTAATCTCTAGTACTCAGCCAATGAGGAATGGGGGGGAGGGGCTTGCATGCTAGGAGATAAATTGTCTGCTGTAACTGCCCCAAGTGTGCCTGTCCCTCAGACACTCGCTCTTGTAAGAATGTTGATTAAAGCCTTGCTTCACTGCGCTCTAAGTCTCTGTGTCCATCCTTCGTCTGGGTCGGTGGGCTTATTTCTCACTGGGTGGGGGAGGGAAGCCAGTTCTGGGAGGTAACCAGGAAAAGCCATATTCCCTCTTCCTGGTACTGAGAGAGGACACTCTTACAAATAGAGACTTCCTTACAAAATGATAACTTATACCCTTTTTACACAGCATCTCCATCGGCCACTTTTTTTTTTAAGTTTATTTATTTTTGAGAGAGACAGAGACAGTGTGAGGGAGGGGCAGAGAGGGAGTGAGACACAGAATCCCAAGCAGGCTCCACACCGCCAGCACAGAGCCCGATGCGGGGCTTGAACTCACAAATTGTAAGTTCATGACCTAAGCTGAAACCAAGGGCTTAACCAACTGAGCCACTCAGGTGTTCCTGCATCAGCCACTTCTCAAAATAATCAGTTCTAAATAATCCTTCTGCCGAAGAGGTATATTTTGGGGTGACAAATCCTGCTATCTATCAGAACAAAATTCTCATCTGGATTTCAAGTTGAATGGGGCAAATTAACCATTGTTTTTGAAGGCCCCACCATGCTCCACACCTTGAGCAAGATGTATGAGGTTGAAGGGGATCGGAATATGCCACTTGAGTGTATTAATTATTTTGAGCTAAAGGCAACTGAGAAATAGCAGAAAGAGCCAGAGACGTTGAAATAAATTTCTGGGCCCAAGATGGAGCTGCTTCTGTAGGGGCCAGGGAGGGGTGGGGACTGCCATGTAAGCAAATCAAAGCTCAGATAACCTTTCCAGTGGGAGCCCGACCAGAAACATAGCATACCCAGTTAACCAGTCCCTTAATGCCAAGGCACCCATGGGCCTTCTCACTGAAATTGATGATGTGGCCCCCACCAATCAGATATTTTCTTTTTTTTTTTTTTAATAAATGAATATTCTAAATTTTTTAAATTTTTATTTTTTTAATGTTTATTTATTTTTGAGAGAGAGACAGAGCATGAGTGAGGGAGGGGCAGAGAAAGAGGGAGACACAGAATCCCAAACAGGCTCCAGGCTCTGAGCAGCAGCACAGAGCCTGACATGGGGCTGGAACTGAATGAACCGTGAGATCATGACCTGAGCCGAAGTTGGAAGTTCCACCGACTGAGCCACCCAGGTCCCCAGATGTTTTCTACTTGTCT
Organism: Panthera onca; assembly: GCF_046562875.1. NCBI lineage: Eukaryota > Metazoa > Chordata > Mammalia > Carnivora > Felidae > Panthera > Panthera onca. Next base: position 114,086,125 of record NC_138345.1, on the reverse strand, counting down.
CTTCCTTGTTCTTTGTTCTTTATCCTGTAAAAGCCTCTCGCCTTTTGCTCCATTTTGTCATTCTCTGAAACACTGTCCACTTAATGAAATGTTAAATAAAGTTCGTTCATATACCCTGAATTGTCCAATTTATTTTATTTTTAAGTTTATTTATTTATTTCGAGGGAGAGAGAGAAAGCATGAGCAGGGGAGGGGCAGAGAGAGAAGGAGAGAATCTGAAGCAGACTTTTCATGCTGTCAGCACAGAGCCCGACCTGGGGCTCCAACTCATGAACTTTGAGATAATGACCTGAGCTGAAATCAAGAGTTGAACACTTAACCGACTTAGCCACCCAGGTGCCCCAGCTTAAATTGTCTTCTTGAATCATCTTTTTTTTTTTTCAAGATTTTTAATGTTCTTAAAGTAATCTCTACACAATCTTGAACTCACAACACAAGATCAAGAGTTGCACACTCCACTGAGTCAGCCAGGCACCCCTTCAATCATCTTTTTAGCAGAGTTCTCTGCCCTCCCTCTTTCTGCCTAAAAGCAGGTTATAAACTTTCCTCCCGGTACCAGCTAAGGAAAGCTCTCTTTACTACTTGTTAAAAGATAAACTGAGGCTTATTAAAAATTTTAAGAGTTTATTTGAGCAAAGTTTATTAGCGTCGGGCAGTTCCAAATCAGAAGTGGTTAGCATTCTACCCACCTAGCTAAGGGCAAGACTTATATTTCCTATTCTTGGGGAGCAAGATTTCCTGTCCCCTTCAAGAGCCTGCTAGCTGAACTAAGAATCAAATTGGCATGAGACAGATTAACATGAGAAAACCAAACTTAAAAGTGTTATATATGGGAAATCCACATAGACGTGGAAATTCCAAAGACAGGCAAAGGAGGTGTGTTTGAGGAGGGGTAGGGGTCTGGGACTTCAAAGGGAAGGAATGCAATTCACAGGAAGATGAAAAAGAGTAAACATTTGGTAAACAAATATTTGCCCTGGGCTCCTGAAGGGCCACTCAGATAACATTCCTCTCTACTAATGGTTCTTATTCTGGAAAAGACCTCCAATTTAGATTCTTCTAGGTGATTTAAGGAGGGGTAAAAGTTTCCTTGAGCCCTCGGGGTCTTGATTGCCTTTAGCTCAAAATAATCCACATGCTGAAGTGGCCTGTCTGGGGGCAGCCTGCCCTTTCCCCACCATTTATCTGCCCGAGAAACCAAAACTCTTTTCCCTTTGCGTAGTCGCTTCTCAAAGTCACCCTTTATTAAAATGATATATAAGCCTGAAAATCCAACCGCTTCTTTGGGTTTTTCTCTCCCTCTTCTTCCTCTTCCTCATCCTCTCCTCTTCCTCCTCCTTCTTGTCTTTTTCCTTCATGAAGACCTTATGCACATATAAATGAGTATCAGTAGAAATGGTCTGCTTCGTCTGTTAATCTGTCTTTTGTTACTTTACTTTGCACATCTTCAGGTAGTACTTAAGATGAGAAAGTAGAGGAAACGTTTTCTCAAAATAAATAAACATTAAAAAAGACAAGAAGAAAGGGTGCATGGGTGGCTCAGTTGGTTAAGCTTTTGACTCTTCATTTCCGCTCAGGTCATTATCTCACGGTTGGTGAGATCGAGCCCTGTGTTGGGCTCTGTGCTGACGGTGTGGAGCCTGCTTGGGATTCTCTCTCTCTCCCTCTCCTTCTCTGCCCCTCCCCCCTGCTCCCCTGCTTTCTCTCTCTGTCTCTCTTTGAAAATAAATAAACATTTAAAAAAAGAGAGAGAAGGGAAAGGGAAAGTTTTTCTTCTTCTACAAGGCAAAAAGGAGAGGAGATGGTATTTCCCCAAAGTTGCCTTTAATTTTCTCACCAGATTACTTTGTTTGCTTGTCCATTTTATATATTGACTGAAATCTGCCAAATGAAATGCATTTTTGGATCTCATTTTTTAGTCAACTAACCTGTAAAAAGCATTGTCCTTAAAGCATTTTTTAAAGGTGTACCTTGTATTTTTTATGTAATCTTGCAAGTTCTGATATTAAATATATGTAGAACTGACAGCATGAATGAGGTGATTGCCCTAAATTATAAGGTTGATTTTTTTTTTCTCCTGTAAAAAGAAAAGAGGTTTTTCTTTTTCTTTTTTCTTTTTTGAAGTACAGATAGATATAGAGGAAGGAGAGAAAGTGTGTGAGAAAGAGCTCCTCTTCCACCCAGAATATTTTCTACATAATAATAATTTAACTATTAATAATAATAATAATATTAAGTAAAGTACTTTATCATCTCTTATTCCTTATTCATCCCACCTTTTCTGTGGCAAGGCATTTTCAGATTAGTATATTATAAAGGATCATTTATTTGAGTCCTGACAATAATATTCTACTTTAGATTTTCAGACAATTCTAAAGCAATTCATGCTCTTAAGCAATGTAGTGTTTGAAATAGATGGCCTCTGGAATCTTCTAGCACTGAGTTTCTATCAACTCATAAGGAGAGATGGAAGTGAGGTAGGTCTAAATTCTATACAACTTATCATTCTAATTATGCAGCCCAGGGAAGGCAACTGGCTGTCAAGAGACCTCGGGAAGTTCATTTACATTGGTAAATTTGCTGTGGTACAAGCTCTGAATCTTTGCTTTGCAGGCTCAGAACTTGAACTTTTGTCAGCACATTGAAAGTAAAGTTTTCTCTTGGCAAACTCATATTATCCAAGCTCACCGAGACTGAAATGTCATTTTATTAATTTACAGTGGGCAATAAAATATTCATGCAGATTGTTACGCTTGCATCAACAGGACTGGGGCATTTACTCTTTACAGACAACACTGCCTGGGAAGCCAATTATAATTGAAAAATTGGCAGGGGTGGGGAGGGGGTCTGTATTCAGAACAAGATGAGGCAGTTGAAGGTTGATGTACCTTAGGGACAGACTTGCCCTATAGCCTAGAGTGTTTTGAGACCGCCAGGGTCTCTTTTCCCCCAGAATAGGATTGAGTACAAAATTAGGGTGCACATAGGTTGGGTAGCTTAGTTGGGGGTATGTGGTGGGGGTAAGAGTTGGGCATGAGTGGGAATTAGACAAAGGGAGGATGAACGTAGGGAACATTTCAAGCATGTGTAATGACCAAGAGTAGGGGAAAGACTGATGAATCAGGAAACTGCAATAGTTCAGCATGCCTGAATTGTATAGTGCAAGGAAAATAATGTCAAGAGGTAAGAACTCAGAGGTAGCTGGGGCAAGAGCATGTGATGGCCTTGTAAGCCACAGTAAGGGATTTGAATCTGTATCCTCAAAATCATGGGGAACTCATGAAAAAATTTAAGCAAGGGAATAATGATGATCAGATTTGTGCTTTAGAAAGATCATTCCAGCAGCACTGTAGAGAATGAATTAGAAGAATGCAGACCAAAAACAGAGATGAGCTGGCATCTCAGGTTACAATGGAATGACTCAAAAAATGGGATGATACGAGATAGAATTTGCAGGACTGGGGGGCACATGGGTGGCTCAGTTGGTTAAAGCACCTGGCTCTTGATTTCGGCTCGGGTCATGATTTCCTGGTTCATGAGAGCCCCTGCGTGGGGCTCTGTGCTGGCAGCATGGAGCCTGTGTGGGATTTTCACTCTTCCTCTGTCTTTGCCTTCCCCCACTCACACTCTCTCTCTTTCTCTCAAAATAAATAAACATTAAAAAAAAAAAAAAAAGAATTTGCAGGAGTGGGTGATTAATTGAATATGGACAAAAATTAAAAGGGAACAAAGAAGACAATTTCTGGCTTGAGCATGCCAGCACTGATACAGGAACCCTGGAGGTCACAGGAAATTGGATGAAATTGTGAGCAGAAGAGGCAGAGAATGAGTCAGTTTAGAGTTTAGACATATCGAATTGAGCTTGAGGATTCTGTAGATTGAAGTGGTTTTGTCTAGCAGGCTATTAAATATTTAAGCTTCATATTTAGAGGAGAGAGCCAGACTGCAGATTTGGGGATCACCAGCAAATAAATAGTATGTAATAGAAACCATAAAAATGTGTGGTGACCCATTGAGAAGATATAGGAGGTAGGTAATAATAATAATACCAATCGCTCTTCTGGGTGCCTTCTGGCAACCTCCTTCCAGAGTTGAGTAGTTCTAGTACATGACTAGAGGCTTTGAGTCCAGGTTCATGACATGATTTGTTTTCACACAAGGCAACCTCTTGGAAGACTTACTGAGCTAACAATCACATAAAACAAAAACATTTCACTTGTATTTGTTAAACAGCCTTAAAGTAGCCCCAGAAGTCACATTTGGAGCAAGTCACTAGGTCCCGCCCACCTTCAAGGGAAAAATGAGAGCCTACCTTTTGGTGGGAGGAGTGTCAAATAATCTGCAGATATAGTTTAAAATCATCACAGTCAGGGAAAACAGAGGCTACATGTTTTGGAGGCTTTACCCCGTAAGTTTACTGTGAATAAGTGGCCTGAAATTTAATTCCTTCCTTCCTTCCTTCCTTCCTTCCTTCCTTCCTTCCTTCCTTCCTTCCAAACTCATTTACAGAGATTGGCTACCATCTTGTCACAATAAAAAAATTCCAAATTGAAAGCACGTATCTTTCTTTAAAAAAATTTTTTTTTAAACAATGCAAGTTTATTATCTTATGGTTCTGGAGGCAAGACATCTACAGTCCACTAGACTTAAGTCAAAGGTGTCTTCAGGGGTTGGTTCCCTCTGGAGACTCAAGGAGAGAATGTTTCTCTGCCTTTTCCAGCTTCTGGAGCCTGGCTGTACTCCTTGGCTCATGACCCCTTCCTCACATCATTCCAAGACAAGGAAACTGAAGGGAATCTGTGAAAAACAAGCTGTTTTTTTTTTTTCCTTTCCTTTTCTTGCTTCTATTCTACCTAAGACTTGCACCCCTGCCTTCCACATACCTTAATGTATGTCCTCCTTTTCTTTTACTGTTTTTAAATTTTTCTTTCTTTCTTTCTTTCTTTCTTTCTTTCTTTCTTTCGTCCTCTTTATGAAGGTCAAGAAGTTAAGGATTTCTTTGGACCCTTCCAGCCCAACAGACAGAATACCTACGGAGTGATCAGCTGAGGTCATCATGTACATTTTCTAAGACCCCTGGCTCCAGAGCATAAGTGGCATATAGAGGACACCTGAGCAAGGGCTTGTTCGCTAAGTTCCCGGATGCCTGTGAGGACATGTGCCCCAGATCATCATCCTCCATAAAAGCCCTAGACCCCAAGCAAAGACGACATTCATTCTTCTTTCTTTTCTGAGTCTCCCAGACATTCGTGTCCTCTGTATCTGCTCTCTCTCTTTAGGTCTTCAAAAAACTCTGCTCTCGCTTCCTGCTGGCTTACATTCGATTTCGATCCTGCATGCAGCCAAGGACCCCCCTTGGCTGGTCCGGTGGGACCCCCCCCCCCCCCCGAGTCCTTGGACCCGGCCTGCTGGCATCAGTTCCAACCCCTTATTTCCATTGTCACACATTCCACTTCCCCCTGTGTCTCAAATCTCTCTGATTTTTTAATTGTGGTAAAACATCCCTAATGTCAAATTTAGCATTTTAATTATTTTTAAGTGGACCATTCAGTGGCATACAATACATACACATCATCGGATAACCATTCCTAACATCTATTTCCAGAACTTTTTAATTGAAAAGAGTTTTAAAATGTTGGCCCTTATTATTATTATTATTACTATTATTATCATTATTATTATTTTGAGAGAGAGAGAGAGAGAGAGAGAGAGAGAGAAAGGAGAGAGCATAAGTGGGTGAAGGGCAAAGAGAGAGGCAGAGAGAGAATCCGAAGCAGGCTCCATGCCCGGTGCAGAGGCCGACAAGGAGCTGGATCCCACAGCTGTGAGATCATGACCTGAGCTGAAAGCAACAGTGGGATGCCTCACCGACTGAGTCACCCAGGCACCCTGACCATTATTTTTATCATTACCTTCAATGTGGTATATGGGAAGAATCAGAGCTTGGTAGGCATGGACAAGTTTCCAACTTCTGATCCTCAGTGAATTCACCTATGATATTTAGATAGAGTTGTAGACAGCATAAATGAGGTGTCTAGAACTAGGCCAGGCTCTTTGCTCTTAATAGTTTATTTAGATCTAGTGTACATGAACATATAGAATCCAGTTTATTTTCTTTTTTTTAAGGTTTTTTAAAATTTTTAATTTTGAGAGAGAAAGAGAGAGAGCAGAAAGAGGGAGAGGGGCAAAGAGAGGAGAGAGAGAGAGACAGAGAGAGACAGAGAGAGAATCCAGGCAGGCTCCATGCTGTCATCACAGAGCCAGACATGGGGCTCGATCTCATAAACTGTGAAATCATGATCTGAGCTGAATTGAGCTGAAATCTGATGCTTAACCAACTGAGCCCCCCGGGCGCTCCAAATCTAGTTTATTTTCCAACACTTCTCCAGAAGGAAGATAGCTCGACTCCTATTTAACGTGAGATCTTAACGGCCCGGCTTCCGGAGACTGAACTTGATCTGCTCGCTACGTCCACTGGCTCCCTTGCTCTTTGGCTCCTTGTTTGGCTGGACCAGTGGGAAGCACCTGCGGGAAATCCTGAAGGTGGAAGGGAGAGAGGACAGGACGTATACTTCCTTGGTATCCTCCCTTTCATGTCTAAGTGTTCTCTAAATATTCCTTTACTGAAGGTCACAGCTCCTGTCCTGCTGCCGCCAGTCTGTCGCATAGTTCTCCTTGAGTTCTGGTAATGGCTTCCTCCTCTTGCCCCTTTAGGCACTAGTCCAACTAGATCTGCGGGAACTCCTTCTGTTGCTAACAAAGGTGTGCTTTCCCATTTCTTACTGGTTTTCTCAACCTCTGACCATACCCATTTAAACATTTCCCTCCTTCAAAATATTTTCTAATTTTTTTTTAATGTTTATTTATTTCTGCGAGAGAGAGAGTGAGACAGAGCATGAGCCGAGGAGGGGCAGAGAGAGAGGAAGACACAGAATCTGAAGCAGGCTCCAGGCTTTGAGCTGTCAGCACAGAGCCCGACGCAGGCCTTCAACTCGTGAACCGCGAGATCATGACCTGAGCTGAAGTCGGAAGCCCAACCGACTGAGCCACCCAGGTGCCTCCAAAATGTTTTCAATTACACTTTTTCTTTCTGGGCCCCTGATTGATACGTTCCTTTGTTTTGTTTTTGTTTTTTTGTTTTTTGTTTTTTTGGGTTTTTTTTTTTGGTAACAAATCTTACTCAGAATTCTATTGTGCAAAAAAGATAAAAATGAAGCTGCCTCAGCTGATGCAAGGATGAATAATACAGGGCCTCAACTGCTTGCTTCTCCCCATCGACCGAGGTGACTTCTGAGAACTTAGGGTTTGGAGGGACACACTTAGAAAAACACTGGACTGAGAAAATCCAAGGAAATGCCAGCCCTGACCCATGTTTGGATGGCATCTCTCTACGAAACTCATGAAATAAATTCACCTGACCTCACACACACACACACACTTGGGAAACATGTGAGAGCACAGCTTTAGATCCTGGTTCCATTTCTACAAGGCATCTGCACTGTCTCTTATAGTAGTCCATGTGCCTTACTTATTACGTTTGGTTAGCTGTTTCAGCGGGGGGGTCTACAGGTTGGTTTCTCAGTTTAAAGGCTGATAAGAATGATGATTTGGGGGTACCTGGGTGGCTCAGTTGGTGGTCTCTGACTCTTAATTTTGGCTCAGGTCACGATCTCACATTTTGTGAGTCCCAGCTCCGTGGTGTCAGGCTCTCTGCACGGATAGAGCTGAGCCTGCTTGGGATTTTCTCTCTTTGTCTCTCTCTGCCCCTCCCCTGCTCTCTCTCTCTCTCTCTCTCTCAAAAATATACAAATACATTTTTTTTTAAAGTGATTATTTGGATTTGGCCTAACATCAATTTCACTTTGATTTACTATTGAATTTTTTCTTCAAATACACAATGTAGAGAATATTCACAAGATTAAAAAAAAAAGAGTTATCCTAGCTTGCCACTGTTTGCTTAGTTCCCAGAATGTGTGGTTTTGGAAAACCCATGCAGAACGAGAAGTCTACCAGGTCAGAAATCCCAACCATAAACTTTGGATTGGATGAACCATCTCAGCACTCAAGAGTTCTGCCCTGTTATCATAAATGGGAATTTTTGTTGTGTCACCTCTACATGATCCCCTGGTTTGTTTCATTCTCCATGAACGTGTGGTTTAAATGCAATTGGCCATGGCCTATCACATATATATTAAGGGCGTCATTTTTATTACATCTTAAAATATAACTATTATTTTGGATCTTCCCTAAACCTGCCTCCAAAGAAATTCAGTGGTGACCTGATACTTTTTTTGAGGTTAATCAAGTCAACTAGAATATGGAAAAAACCAATAGAGACTTCTGGAGAATTCACGTATCTCCCACGCGTTAGAAGTCCTTGCCTTTGCCTCCCTCCTCATGATCCCCTCAAAGGCTAAAAGAAGCACGATTGATAGTAGGCTTCAATTGGTTCAGTGCTGCTAATATAATTTGTTAAAAGTGAACAATTCAGTTAAGTTAAAAAAAAATCTACTTGATGACAAATAGCTGTCTGGTAGTCCTGTGTCTATACCTTAGGATCTCTAAACTATTTTTGTCTTACATATACAAAGCCATCATCTGCATTTTGCTTATTGTGTTGTGAATTTTCATGGATTTGCTTTGCTTCTAATTGCAAATGAATTATGTGGTTGTCACATGTTAAATTGACAAGAAGAAAAATGTTCTAATTTACAGAGGGTCAGGAATAGGTTGTTTCCCAGAAACACTGGGAAATTTTCAAGAGTCAAGCAACATACATACATACTAAAGGAAAAGAAAAACAATGACCACATAGGATCAAAAGATTATTGAACTGCTCTCAAGATTGTTGGATTTGGACCATATCTTCACAAGTAGGAAGATACTAGCTTGAGGTACTTTGTAAGGGAGCCATTATAATAATTGTATACCCTTCTATCTTAGTTTGCACTGCTGTAACAAAACTCTACGGAGCAGGTGTCAGAAATGTATCGCTCACCGTTCTGGAGGCTGGAAGTCTGAGATGAGGGTGCCAGCATGGTTGGCTGAGGGCCATCTTTTGACTGCAGACTTCTTGGATCTTCACATGGAGGAAGGGCCTAGAGAACTCTATGATTTCTTTTATAAGAACACTACTCTCATTCATGAGGGTTCCACCCTCATGACCTAATTACCTCTCAAAGGCCCTACCTACTAGTATCACCTTTGGGGGTTAGGATACATGTGAATTTTGGGTGGGGGCACAAACATTCAAACCATAGCCCCTTTCCTTCCTTTTTTCCTTCCTCCCTCCTTTCCTCCATCTCCCTTTCCTTCCTTCCTCCCTTCCTTCCTTCTCTCTTCCCTTCCTCCCTGCCTTCTTTCAATCTTTCCTCCTTTCCATCTTTCTTCCCTTCCTTCCCTCCTTCCTCAACAAATATTTATTGAGCACTGTTTAAATTATTGAGGATTCAGCAGTGAACAAGAGTCAAGGTCCTTATACTCAGGGAACTTACATTCTTTGGGGAGACATAAATAGACAAACAAGAAAAGTCAGAAATGATAGTTTTCTCTGCTATGCAGAGAAGTAAAATGGGTGATGGGATGGACTGGAGACCCATTAGAAGAGGTGATCCTTGAAGATATCTCTGAGGAGGTGACTTTTTTTTTTTAAAGCTTTCAATTTTATTTTATTTTTTATTTTTTTTTATTTTTTATTTTTTTTTTAGTAATATCTACACACAGCACGGGGTTTGAACTTAGAACCTGAGATCAAGAGTCACATGCTCTTCTGACTGTGCCTGCCAGGTGCCCCTGAGGAAGTGACTTATAAGGTGCCACGTGAATGCCGTAAAGTTAGCCATAAGATCTCAGGGAGCAACATTTCCTAAATCAGAAAGGTTGGCACAAAGGCAGGAATGACCTCTGTGCAATGGAAGAATAAAAGTTCAAAGTCTGGGGCATGGTAAACCAAGGGGAGAGTGTTATAAATGGAAGGCAGAGAAGTGGGCAGGACCAGATGGACAGGGTGCGTGAGCCAGGATAAAGTCTTTGGATTTTATTGTGATTGTAATTGGAAGCTTCAATGAAAAAGGACAGTGACATTATTTGATTTGCATTTTAAAAAGTTGTTCCTAGTTGCTCTGTAGTCTATGGATGATAGGGAAGTCAAAGTGAAAACAGGGAGACTGACCAGGAAACTCTTACAGTGGTCTCGACAGGAGATGAAGGTGCTAAGACTAGGGTGATAATGGAAAGAAGTGGCAGATTTAGGATTAGCTTTGGAGGTAGACCTGTTGGGATTTTCTTTCAGATGGATTGACTGGCGGAAGGGGAAGTGATAAGATAAAGAGAGAACTCAAACTCCAAGATTTTGGGTTTGATCCACCCAAGTTCCTAGTGGAAGTATATAGAGAGACAAGAAAACTGGCAGAGAAGCATTTTGATAATAAAAATGAAGCCGTTTTGTTTGGGCCATGTTAAGTTTGAGATGCTCATTAGACATCCAAGGAGAACTATGCAGATGGTTTGTTGTGGAGGTCTGGAAATCTGGGGAGAGGTCAGCACAGGAGATATAGACTCGGGGATCTTTGGGCAGACAGATGAAATTTAAAGCCAGGAGACTGGTTGAGATCACTTCTAGGCTCTGTGGGACAGATAAAAGGAGGGACCCTAGAACAGAGCAGGGACACTGTAACATTAAATTATGCAGTAGAGAAGTCAAAGGAGTCTGGAAGGAACGGCCATCAAGGAGAAAAGCCAGAAAGTGGATTGTCAAGGAAGCCAAGAGAATAAAATGATTTGAGGAGAGAGTAGTCAATTGTTCTCAGTGTCAGTAACAAAGTCAAAGCAATAAACTTGTCTGTGGATTTGGCAACAGGTAGGTCATTAGCATTAACATGAGTAGTCTCATTGGAGTAGGTGAGAAGGAGGCTTGATTGGAGTGAGTTAGGAAGAAAATGCAAGGTAAGACAGTGAAACCACTATCGGTGTGATAGCCATTGTGGACAAAGACCAGAGAAGAGAATGAAGGTGGGGAAAGGGTAGCAAGACTGCTACCAGATCATGTTCAGTGACTCTCTGAGCTCTGTGGTATTTTAAGTTCATTTATTTATTTTGAGAGAGGGGGAGCACAGAGAGGTGCAGAGAGAGAGAATCCCAAGCAGGCTCCCAGCTGTAAGCACAGAGCCCAGAGCAGGACTTGGGGCTGGACTCAGGAACTGTGAGATCATGACCTGAGCCCAAATCGACAGTTGGATGCTCAACTGACTGGGCCACCCAGGTGCCCCCGAGCTCTGTGGCTATTAATGTAAAATGAGCACGATAGCCCCTGTGGTACATATGTGTGCACCTCTAACAACATTCAGCTCCTCCTGTGCAGCACACAGTAGATGGGTAGTTGGGTTTGGGTTCTGCTAGATGAAAACAGTGGAGGAAGTAGAGGGAGGTGAAGGTGTTAAGTATATTCATAAGGGGGTGGGGGTGGCTATGAAGCTGGATCGTGGCTTTAAGTTAGGTTTTGGTGGAAATGAGGATGCTAGGGAAATGATTGATAGTAAGAAAGTGAGAGGAGCCAATGGAGTGAAGATCTTGATGGAGTCAAAGAATTAATGGAATATTAATGTAAGAGAGGTGAATAGATAGGGGTTAGTGGCCAGAGAGAGTAAGCAGTTATGTGTGGGAAGATGCTAAATTAGTGAAGATTATTCTTACATTATTATGTCTCACCCAGTGTTTATTTACTTTTGAGCAATTACATTCTCTAGTGTATTATTCCAGTCAGATCATAAGCTGCAGGGGAGCACACAAACTTTTGAATAATCCACCTAGCTGAGCAGATGAGTCTCTTATATTATTATTATATTAATTACATAATAATTATATTATTATTATATTAATTATATATCATTATTATATTAACTACATATTATAATATTATTATATTCCACAGGAGGGGCACCTGTCTGGTTCAGTCAGAATAGTGTAAGACTCTTGATCTCTGAGCTGTGAGTTCAAGCGCCACGTTAGGTATAGAGATTACTAAAAAAAAAAAAAAAAAAAAAAAGATTCTGCAGAATTCCAGTGTAGAAGGCCTTAGCATGTGACATTAACAAACAGCTTTAAACTAAATAAACTTTTGAAAAATAAACAAAAAAGAGAAACAAATGTCACTTAAAAAAAAGAAACTTGTTGGGAATGCAAGCTGGTGCAGCCACTCTGGAAAACAGTATGGAGGTTCCTCAAAAAACTAAAAATACAACTACCCTATGACCCAACAATTGCACTACTTGGCATTTATCCATGGGATACAGGTGTGCTGTTTTGAAGGGACACGTACACCCCCATGTTTATAGCAGCACTATCAACAATAGCCAAAGTATGGAAAGAGCCCAAATGTACATCGATGGATGAATCGATAAAGAAGATGTGGTGTATGTACACACACACACACACACACACACACACACACACACACACACACAATGGCCTATTACTCGGCAATCAAAAAGAATGAAATCTTGCCATTTGCAACTATGTGGATGGAACTGGAGGGTATTATGCTAAGTGAAATTAGTCAGTCAGAGAAAGACAAAAATCCTATGACTCCACTCATATGAGGACTTTAAGAGAAAAAACAGATCAACATAAGGGAAGGGAAACAAAAATAATATAAAAACAGGGAGGGGGACAAAACAGAAGAGACTCATAAGTATGGAGAACAAACTGAGGGTTACTGGAGGGGTTGTGGGATGGGGGATGGGCTAAATGGGTAAGGGGCACTAAGGAATCTACTCCTGAAATCATTGTTGCATTATATGCTAAGTAATTTGGATGTAAATTTTAAAAAAGAAAAAAGAAAATTAAAAAAAAAAGAAAAAGGGTTAAATAAGAAAAAACAAAAAAAATATGTTGATTTCACAACTACAAAAAACACTTGTTTCCTTTCTCTACTTACAACCCTTTTATTTTTTTAAGATTTTTTTATTTTTATTTTTAAGTAATCTCAACACCCAGCATGGGACTTGAACCCACAACCCTGAGATCAAGAGTCACACACTCTACTGAATGTATCAGTCAGGAACCCCTACTTCTAACACTTCCAACACCCAATGTGCGGGGTTTTATTCCACACCAGGTAATTTGCCAATTCTCTGGATAGCAGCTGGGTGTCTGTTGGGAAAATGAATAAAATTTTACACCGCAAGATGGCCGATGGGACTAAAACAAGCTCTGGTCTCTAGTTTAGAGACCCCTCTTCCGGGTTCTTTTTGCCCTGTTTGCCGCGCGAGTGAAAACCCATCACAGATATGGAAGCTGACAACTATAAATTACCCTTCCCCCCTTCATTCGGGGCTCAGATCTTGGAGAAACAGTCTCCTCTGAGACCGCTGGTGCTAAATAAATCTCCGATCCACCAAGATCTCCGAGTGCCTCTTGGTTTTTCCGCCAGCGTTCCGGCCTGGTTCTGTAACATGTCCTACAATTTAATTCAATTCTGATACAAACTACCTGGAGCCAGTGCAGACCCTCCAGGTTCAGGGCTCAGTCCACAAGATTGCCCCCACTTCAGACACCAGTCACAAGGTTCAGGTTGTCACCTTTACTTTGGACCAGTTGGCTATAAATTGGAGGTTCCCACAACACCCTCCTCAGGTTTGATAATTTGCTATAACAGCTCAAAGATCTCAGGGAAACTCTTTACTTACCATTACTGATTTATTATAAAAGATGCAACTCAGGAACAGCCAAATGGAAGGGATTCGTAGGGCAAGCTATGGGGGAAGGGGGAGGGGTTCCCTCTTCTCTGGGCATATCATTCTTCTAGTACCTTGGTGTGTTGGCTAACCTGGAAGCTCTCCTGGGTTTAGGATCTTTATAGAGGTTCTATTACATAGCTATGGTTGATTAAATCAATGACCATTAGTGATTAACTCTTTCAGTCCCTCTTCCCTACAGGAGGTGGGGGGGATGGGGGCCCTCAAAAATTGCAACCTTCTAATCATGCCTTGACCTTTCTGGAGATTAGCTCCTATGAGAAAGCTATCTAGGGACCCCCAACCACCAGTCATCCCATTAGCACACAAAAAGACACTCAAGGGGCACCTGGGTGGCTCAGACCCTTGAGCATTCAACTCTTAATTCAGCTCAGGTCATGATTCCATGGTCCTGGGATTGGGCCCTGTGTTGGGCTCTGAGCTGAGCAGACTCAGTGTTCCATGCTGATTCATTCATTCATTCTCTCTCTCTCCCTCTGCACCTCTCCCCTGCTGGCTCTTGCTTTCTTTCAAGGGTCTTAGAAGCTTTGGTGTCAGGAAGTAGAGTCAAAGATTAAATATTAGAACAAAAGATGCTTCTAGCATCCTGCCAGTCAGGAAATTACAAGGGTCTTACAAACTCTGTGTCAGGATCTTGGTACAGAGACCAAGTATATATTTATTATGCCACATAGTTTTATCACCCTATGTTGGTCAAAGTATTTCCCATGTTGTCTGAAAATAAAGCACCCTGTGTCTGGAAAGATGGAAAAGTGTGTGCTTTGCTATGTTTGTCTGGAAATATTTAAGTGCAATAATCAATAGTGATTAATAATGTATTAGTTTTAGGTGTGACTATTTTGTTGCACTATAGACACACACACTAAAACACAGAACATGTTTGGAATAGAAACATATTATATCATATGCTTTACACTTTAGAAAAAACACTTACATTAACTCATTTGAAAAATAGTATTTGCTGCATCTTTTCAAACAATCTGGAAGTACTTTCCAAAAAGCACTCCATTCATTGCTTGGGTAGGCAAGGTCAATTGCATTACTCCTTCTTTTCCTATTTAAATAATATTAAAGTTTTCTCTTCTTCTCAGGGTAAAACTTCTGAACCTCTTAGCTTGTGAATATTAGCAGAATGGTAGGACTCTGGAGCTGTGATTGTTGAGTTTAAATGATGACATGGTGCCTGGAAGTGAATTTGAAGTCCACGTCCTTGTTTTGGCACACTGTTTATCTGTGACCTTATTATTTTTTCTTTATGAAACATACGCATTAATGTTGACTCAACTCATATACCTATTATTCGAATAGGACTTAAAATTCCTTAGGAGAATGGGCCACACATGTGCTTTAGAAAGACAAAGTGTATCATGTTAGCGACATCAGTCCATTAAATGTTGTTGTTATGGTCCAGAAAGGAGAACCCTAAACTTCTCTTGCCAACTCAAATTCCAGTTTCTTCCTATCCTTTCTTCTGATTCTATACTTTCTCTTTGGCTGAAATTGGAAGCAAAAAGGGAGTAGAGAAAGGAAAGCAGGGGTTGAAGAAGAGGAGGAAAGCCCAACAGACAGGTTAATCCTGTCTGCGATTCTCTGCTTTCACCCAGGGGCTAAGCTCTTCCAGCAGAAATGAAGATGCAGTCCAGGCTCGGCCGAGACCAGGGTCACGTTGACAAATGTGACGAAGCAGCCTGAGTTTTGGTCGCAGGTGCGCACCCCGCAACCCCTCCACCCGCCGAGGTCTGGGACCACCCCAGGCCGCGGCCCAGGTCTCTCCATCCACCTCCCGGCGGGCACGCGGTCGGCGCGCGGGCACGGCCTCTGACGGAGCGCGGGCGTGCGCTCGGCGGCCACGGCGTCCCCTTGCCCGCCGGAAGGAGCGGCGGCGCCAGCGTCCTGCCGCCTGTCCGTCACGCAGCCGCCCACGCCGCCGTCGCTTCGGATTGGTCGCAGGCCGGGCCGGGCCCCTTAGGGCCCCGCCCCCCGCGGATGGACAGGCCGGGAGGGCGTGGCGCGACGGGCGGGTCCGCCCAGCTGTCAGTTACGGGGGCGGCCCGGCCGGCGGGCGGGCGCTCGCTGGCTACCTCGTCTCTCGCTCGCGCGCGAGCTCCCTCTCGCCGCCTGTGGGGAAGTCGGGGCCGCCCGAGCGGCTGCCGCCACCGCCTCGCCCCGACCTCCTCCCCGGTCCCTTCCCGGCTCAGTCTCTCCCGCCCGCGCACCCCCGAGTAGTGAGTGGTCCCGCGTAAGGTCCGGAGAGTCACCGCGGCGGCCCGGGTGGTGTTTAAACCATGTTTAGGAGGATTTTGCAGAGGGTAAGAGAGTGAAACCGTCTTTCCGGCAGCACGTGAGCGGGAGAGCCCGAGTCCGGGGCTGCGGGCGCCGCCGCCGAGCTGAGGAGCCCAGGCGGCGGCGTGGACGCCCCTCCTCAGCGCGGGCTCTTTCCTTCTGTAGGCCCCGCAGCCCCGGGAGGCGGTTAGGCCTCGGCCGTCCTCTCCGGGGGCGGGCCGCGGGGGCAGGGAGGGCGGGTGGGGCGGCGGCGGCGGGGCGGCAGGCCGGAGCCCGGGCCGGCGCCGAGTCCCCGGCGGCCCCGCGCGCCCAGGCCCGGCGCCGCGCTCCCGCGCGGGGCTGTCAGTGCGACGGGCGGCGGGGCGGGAGGGTGTGGTGCCGGCGCGTTCCTTCCAGCTCCGGGAATGGCAACGCAAAGGGAGTTAGTGCGTCCAGACGGGTGGAGAGCGCCCCGTGGGAGATCGCGGGAGGCTTGCTCAGCCTCTGCATCCTTCGCGCCCACCGCGCCCCCCAACTTTGCACGCACCTGCCACTCTCGGCTGGACAGTATTGCAGGGTAATGTGGTTAAACCCGGCCTAGCTCGGGCCCAATCGTGGTACCGACACTTACTGGCAAAGTCAGCTGAGGAAGAAGATATTACTCACTCTTGGAACCCCCCCCCCCCCCAACCCCCAGTTAAAAATGCGTTTCCCCCTCTCAGCCCAGGACCCTTTTTGAGCTCTCCAAGAATAAATTCGCAGTAAGCCTTATCCAGTGATATACGCATACTCCTTCACTTTCTGCCAGTGCTACTATCCCTATTGGAAATCTGGGGGAAAAAAAAAAAAAACAACAAAAAACCCTTAAGATATAAAAAATAAGAACATTGGAAAGCTGTAGGTGTGTTGTTTAGAAATCAGTTCCTGGAATAATAATAGGGCATATTTTCCTACAAGAGTTACTGTACTCAAGTTTTTGTTTTGGATAGCTTTTTTTTTTTTTTTTTTGAAAGTGATGGGGGTGTGCAACAAAATGTAAATGATTGAAAAGTTGGGGCCAAACTCATTAGATGGTTGCTGGGGAAGTAGCCTCACTAGTTCAAAGGACAAAAGACATTAGTGCGTTTGTAGTATTCAGCCAAGGAATGTGCCAAAGACAGTTGAGTCATCCACTATATGGAAAGGGAGTGTTCCTGGCTCCTGCATAGCTTTGTGAAATGTTCAAGTCATGTGAAACTTGGTCATCCGTCAGGGGGAGAAATAGTTAACTTTTGAATCTACCACCCCGTATTGACATTTGATGATTTTCTGCAGTGGTTTTGTCAGAGTCTTTTAAAATCTTGATAAGCCGATGATTTTGGCAGTAGCAAGGGCATGCCCTTTACCCTTGCCGTCAGTTCCTGTGTTCCATAGTAAAGACATCTGTGCATGATTTGCTTGTAGTACTTGGAGATTTTTCTTTTATGGGACCTGGAGGAACGGATTAGCTCATGCTTCAGATTGTGTTTCTGTCGTAGTTCCACATCTGAAAATTAGTTTGCTTATGGTCTGCTTTAAAGTTTATAAATAAAACAAAGTGTTTACTGACTTACCAGCAGCTTCTGGTAGGGTTGCCTGGCTGGCTCAGTCCAGGGAGCATGCGACTCTTGAGCCTGGGTTCAAGTTGTGAGTTCGAGCCCCATGTTGGGTGTAAAGATTACTTAAAAAAAAAAAAAAAAGATTAATTAAAAAAAAAGTATTCTGGCATTTATAGATTCGTTTTCAGAAATATGGAATACTTTCCAGTACTCTTGGTTTAATGTTGTTAAGCATTACCATCATATTAGGACTATTTTTATATAAAGACCACGTGTTGATACATACACATCAACTGTGACCGAAGTTTTAATTAAAACTGCAAAATTGGAATTTATTCTGGTTATTACTGAGATGTGGTATAGAATCATCACATATGACTTAAGTCAGTTGAAGACTGACTTTCTTAACCAACGCGTTATTGACATTTGTGACTGGATAATTCTTTGTTGTGGGGGGCTGTCCTTTGAATTCTGAGATGTTTAGCAGGATCCCTGGCTTCTCCTCACTTCAGACCAGTAGCACCCTTCCCCCATTCCCTTTCCCCTCGTGACAACCAAAAATATCTCCGTACTTTACCATATTCCCCTACGGACAAAATTGCCCTTGATTGAGAACCACTGTGTTAAATATGTATACTCTTTTATACGTATAAAATTTGAATTGTTTCTCAGTTACTTTTTGTTCCCTGTGTATTTATTGAGTGTCAGTAAATGTCAGACATATGCAAGGGGCTGGGAAACACTTGATAAATGGGTCCTCCCTTTAAAACTCACAGCCAGATAGAGGATGTCGACCATTTAAAAGTAATTACAGAGTGCCCTGGGTGCCACTCTGGGTCAGGGTGTTGGGACCATCAGGAAAACTTCTGGTAGGAGGGCATATTCCTACAGTATATACTTTATTGACTCCACAGGTGGTATTCACTAACGAGTATAACTAGAATCTTTAAATTATGTAACATGGCAACCATTTTATTTTACCCCACCCTGATAATCTTATTTCTCGGCGGAGGTGATAAGATATTAAGATGAAAGTTGCTAATTTAGGGATTTGTTTGAAATGGTCTCCATGCTTTAACATTCTCTTTTTGGATGACCTTTTCATTTTAACTGCTGTTATTTTCTTCTGAATAGTGTCCTTTAAAAAGCATTTTTAAAGAAGAAACAGACAATGTGCTTGCAGTCAGTTGTAACTCTGAGTCACTGAACATCACCAATAAGGTCCCAGGGTACTTTACAGAAAATGTTTGTTTTCTTCTTCCTTTTTTTTTTTTTTTTTTTTTGTTTCCATTAGCTTACTATAAGTTGTCTTTCTGAGGCTTGAAAGGGTCTGATTTAGAAAAAAAATTCTTTTTATGGTTGCTTCAACATGTATGTATTGACTATTTCGCTTAATGGTCCTTTGAAGAGAAATACGAATTTAAAGTGCTTGATGACCATGGGGCGTCTGGCTGGTTTAATTGGTGGAATATGCAATTCTTCATCTTGGGGTTGTAGGTTTGAGCTCCACGTTGGGTATAGAGATTCCTTAAAAATAAAATCTTAAAAAAAATAATAAAGTGCTTGACCAGACAGATAGATGATCAGCATTTAGTACTTTAGGCAGTATGTAAACTTCGTTGCTATTTCTTTCTTAAGGAATTTACAGTGGTTTAATTAGAGTATTAGATTTCCTTTCGCTGGTATATGCCAATAACATTGCTAAAGAAAAAAATGGACTTAAGTATTCTAGAATTGTAGAAATAAAAGGCTTTTTTTATGGTCAGCAGGTCTATTTGATTTTAAAAATGAGGAAGTATAAACAGATTAAGTGATTTATCTAAGGGCAACACGGTTAGTAGATGTCAAAACTGAGCCAAGAGCCAGATTTTCCCAACTCAATCCATTTCTCTTTCTCTGGTACCTTGTTGCCCTTTCCACTACTACTCAATTGATATGGTTAGCACTCTGCTAATCACAGTGGAAGATATTGGGAAAATATGAGACATAACTTCTTCCTCAAGGATATGATTAAGTGCCAGAGAAATTGGTACAGACAACGAAGGCTGTAGTGGTACAAAAGAGGAAAGATCAGAATGATCCTGTGTGAGTGGGTAGTCTCCTTGGAGAAAATGAGCATGAGGTGGGGTTTTGAAGAATGTGTGTGTGTGTAGGAGAGGTCTTAGGAAGGTTTCTTTTTCGGAAGGAGTTACAGTATAAGTAAAGATGCAGAGATGGGAATGAGTTCGTTCTTCCTGCCTTCCTCCTTCCTTTACATATTACTTTTCAGTAAGCAGATATTTGTAACACTTGGCTATGTGCTAGAAACTGGGGATACAACAGTGAATAAGATACAGTCCTTACACTCAAGTAGCTTACACCAAGTGACTTTTAGAAGAGATCTGTTTACAGCACAGAGAAATTGAGAGAAATTTACAAAGATAGTGTGACACCCCATTGTGGAGATTCTTGATCTTCTAGCTCATCCCTGTTCAATGCAAATGTGAATTTCATATGTAATTTGAAGTTTCTAGTAGCCACATTTAAAGTAAGAAGAGGTGAAAAAAAAATAAAGTAAAAAGAGGTGAAATTAATTTTTAAAACATATTTCTTTTGACCATGTATCTAAAATATTCAATATAAAAATTATGATATATCTTACATTCTCTCTCTCTCTGTTTTTTAACTAGGTATCTGAAATCTGGTGTGTATTTTGTACTAACAGCATATCTCAATTTGTACTAATCATATTTCAATTATTCTATAGCCCTGTGTATTGGGTGGTGCCGTTTTAGTTGAATGCATATTTAACTTTTAACTTTTTATTTGGAACTAGTTTCAAACTTACAAAAAGTTGCAAGAATAAAATAATAGGAACAAGGAACAGCTTTTAAAAATTTTTTTTTCAAGTTTATTTATTTATTTTGAGACAGAGAGAGAGAAAGGACAGAGGAGGGGCAGAGAGAGAGGGAGAGAGAGTGAATCCCAAGCAGGCTTTCAGATGTGGGGCTTGAACTCACAAACTGTGAGATCATGACCTGGGCTGAGATTAAGAGTCAGATGTTTAACCTACTGAGCACCTAGGTGCCACTACAAGGAACATTTTTCTCACTTTCTTCTCTCTTCTTTTTCTGTGTCTTTTTTTTTTTTTTTTTCTTCTCTGACTCATTTGAGGATCAATTATGGTCTTTTACCTCTGAATACTTCAATGAAGAATAGGAATATTTATTTACATAGCCACTGTATAGTTGCCAACTTTATAAATATACTTTGGTTCAGTTACTATCTATAATTCCAGTTTTGTCAGTTGATCTGGTATGTCCTTTGTAACATTTTGCCCTCACCAGTTTAGGGTCCAGTTAGGATTAGGTATTATATTTAGTTGTCATATTGCTATAGTCTCTTTTTATCTGGAACATTTCCACGGCATTTGTTTGTATTTATGAAGAGTACAGATCCCCTCCTGCTTTTTTCCCCCTACACTGTTCTTCATGTTATGTTTATGTGATATTTTCTTGTGATTAGATTGAGATTATGCATTCTTGGCCAGGATGTTGCCTAGAAGATGTTGCCTCACATCTGGAGACCCAGGGTGTCTTTCTGTCCTTCGTAGGTGCTGTTAGATTTGATTACCTTGTCAAAGGTCAAGGTGTAGCCCATTTTTGACTGTATAATACTATTCTTTCTTCTTTTGCCATTAGTAGGTATCTACTTATAAGACCCTGCAAATATCTTGCTCCTTATCAAAAATTTCCCTTAAATTTAGCATCCATTGTTCATTCTTTGTTGTTCATTGCCTATCTAGTCTTCACCATAATGACTGCAAAATGATGATTTTCCCACTCCAGCATTCCCTTCTCCTTCACCAATTGGTCATTGGGTTTCCCATTCCTCCTTCCCTCTCTCCCTCCCTCTCCATTTCCTTTCTGTCAGCTTCCTTTATTCTTTACTAATTTCAGTTTTTAAAAATGGTTTATAACTCATCACTGTTCTTAATTATTTTGGTGCTCTAATTGTGTCAGATTTGAACAGTGGGAGCCCATTAGGGTGGCCCTGTGTCCTTTTGACATTCTCCAATAATTTTTTTTTAACCTCTTCGCTACTTTTTGGTATAACAGTGTATTCTAAGCTCATCCATTACTCTTTCGTAGCCCTGAAAATAGCCAATTCTCTGAGGAGCTCTGTTTCTTTTAGTGGGGATCCAGATCTGGGGTAACTTTTCTTCTTGTTTATTTCAGCAGACAAATCTGACATTTTGAACTTTATTCTGTAGGCATTATGAAATCAATAAGATTTTATTAAGCAGGGGTGCCTGGCTGGCTCAGTTGTAAGAGAATGCAATACTTGGTCTTGGGGTTGTGTGTTCGAGCCCATATTGGGTGTAGAGATTACAAAAATAAAATCTAAAAAAAAAAAAAAGGTTTTATTAAGCAGTGAAATATATCTGGTATGCAAGACAGGCAAAATTTTCCTCTACCTTCTTAGGGTGTGTCTGGCTGGGCCTAAGAATTTAACTGACATAAGGCAGACTAACAGGAGAAAAGCATGCAAGTTTTATTAAAATTTTACATGTATATGAGAAGCTTCACAAGAGTATGAGGACCCAAAGAAGTGACCAGACCAGGTGTTTATACCTTGTAGACAAACAATACGTTTGTGAAGAACTGACAAGACAGTGGGTTTGGGTTAGGGGTAGTAAGTGGTGAAGAAGTAGCCAAGAAGATAAAGGTTAGTTTAAGAGGTTTGTTTATGCAGATTTCTCAGTTCCAAATTCTCTGTGTCTACTGATGAGAAAATCTTTTTTCCTCCTGGTACAGCGAGGGTGCCTGTCACATGAGAGTTTTATCTCTTGCTTTCAAAAAGAAAAAAGAGGGTCAGAGTGTTCTTATACCTGCTGTTGTAGTGCCTTTAATTAAAGATAATCAATATGCTAACCGGGCATATTTTGGAATGACATTCTGGCTTTCTTCAGGCACAGAGTTGGGAGTTAAAAAGTTTGTGGAATGAGTATGAAAGGAATGTTTTAAGGAAGAGTAATTTGTCAGTGTTGCATGTGATGGATTAAAACCATAGGAGAGTATAGGTAGAGATGAGATAGGAGAGATTTTGATATTTTAGGTGCTCAGAAATTGTAATTTACATTAGAATGACGACAGTGTGTGCAGGAAAAGGTAATGTATAAGGAAGACCTTTTGAACATATCTCTTCCTCACATGCGTAGTATGGGCCCACTGTGTGTTGTGGACACGCTGATGAGTAAAAGACATAAACCCCCGTGGAGCTTGGTGTAAGAGAAACTGTTCAAAAATCCCATAGCTGTATGGTCACGTGGGTGAGTCTTAGGAAGGAAAAGCACAGGGAGCCCCAAGAGCATACAGCAAGAGGGACCTGATCTAAACTAAGATGTTAGGGAAGGCTTCCTAGATTGGTTGCACACTTAAGTTTGATGCAGTTACTACTAATTTATGAAACACATTTTAAAAAGTGGTATTATTTTCTCTCTGTGGAGATTTATTTTTAGTGTGTTAAGAATAGCGATTGAGATACAAAAGAACCAGGGCTCGAACTAAGTTTTCTCTTCTTATCCTGGTGGTCTTTTGCTTGAGCTAAAGAGAGAGTATAATTAGTGGTTAACAGTCTGAACTCTTGAGCCAGACTGTCTAGGGTGATATTGTTTCCTAGTTATTAGCTGAGTAGCTTTGGGCAAGTTACTTGATTTCTCTGCCTCCTTAATAATAATAGTACCTGTCTCATAGGGTTGTTGTGAGGGGGTACTGAATTAATACACGTAAACGTCTCTGACAGTACCTGGCACAGAGTAACTACCTCTCTATAAATGTTAGCTGTTGCTGATGTTGGTATTTTGTTACTATATACTCCAGGTTTCTTCAAGGAACACTTTTCTTATCAATCTCCTTGTGTATGTGTGTGTGTACATGTGTGTACAGTCATTCATCATACTATTGGGCATTTATTCTGTGCAAATTGCTGGGCTTGGGGATAAAAAACTCTTGCGGAGTTTTAATGAGGGAGACAGATACTTAAATAATTACAAAGTAATTTGGAAGATGTTGGGGCACCTGGGTGGCTCAGTTGGTTAAGCCTCCAACTCTCAGTTTAGGCTCAGGTCATGATCTCACAGTTTGTGAGTTCGAGCCCCACATCGGGCTCTGGGCTGACAGTGCAGAGCCTCCTTGGGATTCTCTCTGTCTCTCTCTGTCTCTCTGTCTCTCTCTGTCTCTCTGTTTCTCTCTTCCTCTCTCTCTCTCCCTGACCTTCCCTGCTCATGTGCGCTCTCCCTCTTTCAAAATAAATAAATAAAAACTAAAAAAACCCACAATGTAATGTGCTAAGTGTTAATAGATACACAGAGGAAGAGTTTGTGAGCACAAAAGAAAGAGTAATTCTGTGAGGGGAGGGGTAGGTGGAGACTGTTGAAGGCTTTACGGACACTGGCAGTGACAGGCCAAGAGGAGCAAGGGAGAGGAGCCATCTTTAGAGATGGGGGCCAAGCAAACACAAGAGCATGAAATAGCGAGCACAGCATTAGGGGAATTGTGAACATTTCTGTATGTGGATGGGGGTAGTTATAAGAGATGAGACTGGAAAGTTTTGGTCTATATACCATAGGCGATAAGGAGCCTTGGAATTTTTTAAATGATGAAATCTGTAATAAGGAAAACCCTCCAAAAATATTTTTTCCAGGTAATCTTTATAAAAAGTAAATTGGGTAAACCACTCTTTTGTCTAAAATCTGTTGGTGACTAATCACTGCCCACAGGAGATGTCCAAACTTTTTACTTTGGCACACAAAGCCCATAATGCTCTGGTCCCTTTATAGGATTTCAGGCTCATCTCCATCTACTGCACATGCTCTGCCCCTGCCTTTCTCACCAGTTGTGTTTACCCTGTTCTCTCATCCCTTCATACCTGTGTAGAAGTGCTTCGTTATGCTCACAGTGTCCTACCATCACTTGTAGGCATTGCTCAGTTCAGATGACACTGGGACTTACTTGCCTGC
This sequence comes from Panthera onca, assembly GCF_046562875.1. Taxonomy (NCBI): domain Eukaryota; kingdom Metazoa; phylum Chordata; class Mammalia; order Carnivora; family Felidae; genus Panthera; species Panthera onca. The sequence continues at coordinate 114,061,532 of NC_138345.1, read as the reverse complement.
TTTTTTTTTTTTTTTTTTTTTTTCCCCTCCTCTTCTCCCAAAACATCCCATACTAATTAGGAGAACAAGCTTTTGGTATTAGACTGTCATTTAAGGTCTGGGCTCCTCCACTCATCAGGGTGAGATCTTGCACAAAATTTCAGGCTCTCTGAGACCCAGTTGCTTTATCTGTAAATGGAGGATTTTATATACCTCAAGTGTTGTGGAAGGATTAAATGCAATAATGTTCATGAAGCACTCACTACAGGATCTAGCATTCAGTACACATTTAGTATTTAAGAGCTATTATACTTCAGGTCTCTAGAAAAATTTTTATGTTGTTTTTGTAATTTGTTTACTTGACTATTTGTCTACTAGACTTGAGCTCTCTTATGGTGAGGATTTTGTTTTCTTTTTTAGTGGGTAGGCTCTAAGTTGGTGTTTGATGCTTGGTGGTTTTTCACTACCATACTCTGACTACTTGGTGGCTGTGTAGAGAGGATGGCTCCATTAGGGGAGAGACTGGCTAGAGAATAATAACGTTTTATTCCTAAAATTGCTGCACATTAGAATCATTTGGAATTCTTATCCAAATTCTTCCATTGAAACAGAATTTCTGGATCTCTAGTTTTCAGTTCAGGAGATGGTTAAAGCTTGAATTTAGACAATGGCTTTGGGGATAGAGAAAGAATAGAATGATTTTCAAGAAAATTAAGGCGTAAAATTGATAGGGTTTTTGGACTTGTGAGTAGTTTGGGTAACCGAGAGGATGATGGAATGGACTAAGGTAAAGGGTAGAGGAGGAAGAAGAGCAGGTTTGGGGAGGAAGATGAATGTGAACTAGAGGTGTGGCCATCCCAGTGGAGATGTTCACGAGGCAGGTGGAAATATAGGTCCAACACACAGGAGACAAGTGGAGGCAAGTATTAGATATGTACAGATGTTGTAGAGAAGTCAAGTCAAATAAGGACAGAGAAGTGTCCACTGAATGGAACAGTTGAGTCATACCTAGTTCAGTTTCGGGAGAGTCATAGGGATAAATTGAGAAGTAAGGAAGTAGAAGCAGAGAGCACAGATTACTTCCTGAGGAATATAGAGTAGAGGAAGCAGAAACTAATTTAATATTAAATGCATGAATGAAATTTGTCATCCTTAGACCACGTTCTAATAAATGATTTTTATCTTATTTTAAAGTTTAAAAAAAATTTTTTTAATGTTTATTTTTGAGACAGAGAGAGACAGAGCATGAACAGGGGAGGGGCAGAGAGAGAGGGAGACACAGAATCTGAAGCAGGATCCGGGCTATGAGCTGTCAGCACAGAGCCCGACGCAGGGCTTGAACTCACAGACCGTGAGATCATGACCTGAGCCGAAGTCGGGTGCTTAACCGACTGAGCCACCCAGGGACCCCTGTTTTTTTGTTTTTTTGGTTTTTTTTTGAGAGAGAGAGAGAGAGAGAGAGAGAGAGAGAGAGAAAGCACAAGTGGGGGAAGGGCAGAGAGAGAGGAAGAGCAAGAGAATCCGAAGCAGGCTCCACACACCCTGCCAGCGTGGAGCCCGATGTGTGGCTTGAATCCATGAACTGTGAGATCATGACCCAAGTTGCTTAACCAACTGACCCACCCAGGTACCCCTAATGATTTTTATTTTCAAGAATTATAAACTTCAAATCAGTTTAAGTTGAAAGGGGGATTTATTGTAAAATTTCAAAGTGATCCATGAATAAGAATTGCTATACAGTTGGGTCTGACGAGAATGGTGTCAGGGACAGAGGGAGTTTTTCTCTTTGTCTCACTCTTTCATGGACCACTGGCATCATTGTGTCTCTGTGTCCATCTTCCTCATTGCTGCCTACTCAGTATGCTCAAGACCCCAAATGGTCATCTGACCACATAGTTCTACTTACTTTTCACCTTAGTTTTGTGTAGCCAACTGACTCAGTGTCTCAATTCCCAAAATCCGAGAGAAGACTAAAATGTCCTCAGCATCTTTTCTTGTTGGGTTGTGCATAGGTCTCTGGCTGGCCAAAGGTGTTCATTGACGGTTTAGTCAACTGAGGTTGGAAGTGGAGTTGGTCATATGATACTTAGGACTGTTCCTTCTAAGAGTGGTATCATGAAACACACATTTTGCATATCATTCTTCTAGAAATAAGCTTTACCATGGCTCTGAAATAGTGATAATAGTTATGATTAAGTTCATTTGGTTCTAGGAATAAAGGATCCATCAGCTTAGCTCAAAAATAGCATAGTAGTGGTTATAAGGATGCATTTGGCAATAAGATGGAATTTCATAGAATTTCAAAACCAAACATTTAATATGGTGCTGAGCCTCTCAGACACTTTTACTGGAAGGCTTTGAAGGCTCTAAGGCAGTGCTATTCGGAACTTCATGACAGGGCTTTATAGATTATCACTCTAGAGTTGAGCTATTAAAGGACTCAGTAACTCTTCATATATTTGTGTCCCCTATATCTATCTACTTTTGATTTTGCTCTCAGCTAATTTTCTTACCCTCTATTCTAGTTTTTTTTTTTTTCTTCATGGCTTCTACATACTCAGAGTCTATGGTCTTTTGAAACCTTAGCTGGTTTATAGCTTTGATTTGCTGAAGTCTTTCATGTACTTTTACTTTATCTCCTGACTACACTGTTTATCTATTTAGTGCCAGTTTATGTGGCTAATTGATCACTTTTCTTCATGGTTTGCAGTTCAAAGGCCTAATAAGCATGGAACTCAGCAGTAGTTCATTCTTGGTATTGGGGTGCTTTTTTTTTTTTTCTTTTTTTCTTTTTTTTCTTTTTTTTGCCACTCGGCCATGTTATTGGCTGCTAGCTAGCTTGTGAATATTTGCTATCTGGTCCAGGTGATCACATCTTTTGTCATGGCAGTAGACATGGGGTCATATAACCTGGCTGTCTTGGACTGTATTCTCAACCTGGGCTATGGTAGGATAGTTTACTTTAGGATGGAACCGTGGCCATTGCCTGTACTATGATTGATTGACATATTTAATACAATAACATGAATAATTTAGTTGCACTGACATCTGTTTAAGTGTTGCATGGACTGTAGCAGTAGTTGAAATTTAAAACCACCCTTTCCCCCGTCATTTCAGTTTTTAATATCAGACTATGGCTAAGTTTTACATAAATATGCTAATATAAAAGTTTTTAGAGTTTCATTGATACTTTATTTGGACTTTATTGGCTAAATAATATTTGGAAAATGTATTAAGAATTTCTGTCTTTATACAGTGCTATGTCAGAATACATTGTCTTGTGAGATGGATTAAATGGTAAATCATATTGAGTCAGATCTCTGATAAGGAAGTATGCATTTATTTTGTCCTGTGAAACATTTTTTTAATTTAACCTCATATCTGCTTGTACCTTTTGAATGTTTGAAGCAATGATCTAGTTTTAAAATAAAAATATTTAAAAATAATAAAATATGTTTCTGGTTATGAAAATAAACCATGTATATCATAGAAGTTTGAATATATCAGAAAAGGAAAATTGAGAAGCAACAGGGCTATAGCATTGTGGATGGTTTAACATTAAGAGCACAAGCTTTGAAGTCAGATGGAATCCCAGCTTTATGCATTATTACATTAAAAAATACATTTTTTAATGTTTATTTTTGAGAGAGAGAGAGAGAGAGAGACAGTGTAAACAGGCAGGGGGCAGAGAGAGAGGGAGACAGAGAATCCGAAGCAGGCTCCGGGCTCTGAGCTGTCAACACAGAGCCCAATGTGGGACTCATACTTGCGAACTGTGAGATCATGACCTGTGCCGAAGTTGGACACTTAACCGACTGAGCCACCCAGGCGCCCCAGTGTGTTATTATATTTGTAAGCTTAGCTGACAATTTATTTAACTTTCTTTAACTGTATTTCCCCCCTTGGCTAAATGGGAACAATCCCTTTGACTTTATTCAAGGATTGTTAAAAGCATTAAATGATATAGTGTAGACAAAGTGCTTGGCATTATGCCTGTCATAGAGGTTATATGTTAGCTATTGTTAATAGAAAGATAGAATATTTCATTTAGCAGATGACCGATTGACATTTTTTTAGTATAAAATTCAAGTTTCTTACTTGCATCATTTTAAAAATGCAAATAATCTAGAAGAAGTAGATACTCTGAGCTTTACAATAAGATTCATGGGTTATTTTGATTTTGTTAAATTTTTGAGTATAAAAGCACCTGGGCAAGTAGAGAAATCCCTGAATTTGAATCAGAAGACTTGAGTTCATGTTCTCTATCTCTGCAGTCAGTGTGATCTTAGGCAAATCATGGAGTTTCTCTTGACTTCACTTTCCTTATCTGTCCACTGAGGGCATCATCACCTAGGCAATTTCTAAAGTGCTTCTCAGGGTAAGCCTGTTACTTGAAAACCAAAAGAGTACCAAGATTTTGAGTCTGCAGATCATTTGCAGCCCTGAGGTAGCATTTTAAGTGTTATATAACAAATCAAAATAACTTTTAACCTATTTTCTAGCATCTTTGCTAAGGAAAAAAAAAACTGTCTTTAGAGCAAGAATTCAGTGATAAAATTTGATAACTCGTGTAAGGTTACTGTCACAGCACTGCCATGTAGTAGTTTTCAGAAGATAGTAGGTCCCCTTCTCTACTGAGATCTTCCTTGCCCCCAGCATGCAGCCCTTTATAAGTATCTCAGATGCAAGTAAGGGACATTCATTACAGTAGATGCTTTGATGCAGCACCTAGATCTTCCTTTAAGATGGAGTCACATTCCCCTAGCTGCCTGGAGTCATGGCTGCCGATGGCTCTTGGCTGCATCCTTCTCTGGGAGTTGCCCTAACAGAAAGAAGCTGCCTGATCCAAGATTATGTCCCTTTCCTGGAAACAGCCTGTACTTCATTACTGGTTGATGTGGAGAATACAAAGAATCCTCCTCTTGCCTTGGTTAGGGACTTCTGTGAAGGACCATCCAGCTTTAGGACTCTTGGTGGGATTAACTAAGGCCACTGTTGTAATTGTGCTACTGATTAGCGCTGTTCGTATGCTTTCTCTGCCCCGTCATATTGCCCCTGTGCCCGTACGGGTGTTCTTGGGAGCATTGCCCAGTAAAACTGCTTGTAGTTTTCAGGGCCTCAGAGTCTGTTTCCTTGGGAGCCCAGATTATGAATCATCTGCTATTTGGATAGTGTGTCTTAGAGATTTTTGTGTCATAAAACATGATTATATTCAGGATGGATTTTAATTTTATTATCTTTGTGTTCTACTTCTTTAAACTGATCCTCTATAGATCTCTTAGAAAAGGAATCTGTACTCAGTAGATTAGAATTTGTTAGATTCTAAAGTACCATGCAAGACTATTTGCTGGGATTTTAAGTGTGGCACACTGATGCTCTGTTCGGGAGGTTTTATTATCAGCACCATTCCCAGTTCCCTCAACAGATTTTAAGACTTAAAGAATGAAAAGTGGCTTCTTCTTTTTATTTTTGTAATGTTTATTTATTTTTGAGAGAAAGAGACCAGTGTGAGTGGGGTAAGGGCAGAGAGAGAGGGAGACACAGAATCTGAAGCACGCTTCAGGCTCCGAGCTGTCAGCACAGAGCCTGACGTGGGGCCCGAGCTCATGAACTGTGAGATCATGACCTGAGCTGAAGTTGGACGCTATCCGACTGAGCCACCCAGGTGCCCTGAAAAGTGGCCTCTTCTTAAAACTAGATTTTGAACCCTATTTTGGTATATTTTTGTGTCTGCCTATCTGTATTTTTTGAATCAAAACACTTGATACTCTAAATTTGCTTCAAATATATAGCTCAATTGTGATTATATGTTAGATATTTAAAAAATGTTGGATATTAAATACTTTTACTCCTTTACTTAATATTGACTTAATTGTATGATGTCTGTAAGCCCAATTTAGTTACTAATAACTTATCTGTAATTAGTTTTAATAGTCTCAGTCTCTTACTGATTTGACTGCCTTTTTCTTTTTCTTTTTCTTTTTTTTTCTTTTTGACTGGCTGCTTTTGAGAGATGTTACTTTCACATAACCATTAATAACTGGTAAAAGTTTTAGAGTTTTGAAAGTGTCCATAAGAAAGCAAAGTATATATAGAGATTGGAAATATAGTTGATTGTTTCTGTGTTTTTCTTCCTGTTTATTTTGAGAGAGAATGAGGGAACACAGGGGAGGAGCAGAGAGAAAGAGAGAGAGAATCCCAAGCAGGCTCCTTGCTATCAGCACAGAGCCCCACATGGGAATTGATCTCATGGGCCATGAGATCATGACCTGAGCCAAAAAGGAGCTGGAAGCTTAACTGACCGAACACCCAGGCGCCCCTGGACGTGCTTTTAAGTTAGCCAATTTAGGACTCAAATGAATCATGGAATGAGAATTTTAGAGCTGGAAGGACCCGTGATCTTGTCCTGTCCCTGTAATTCTTCCTTGAAGAAGTTGAGATTAGAGAAATTGTCTTGATGGGGATCAGACAGATGACCAAGAAATATTTTGGTTAGTAGAGAGAATATTGAATTGGGACCTGGGAAACCTGTTTTAATTGCAACTTTACCATTACCAGAGTGATGTCAATCAAGTAAGCTTAGTTTCTAGGGCTAGTTTCATCATCTATGAAGTGATACAATTGGAATATAATTTCTGAGATGTTTTCCAATTTTTAAACTTTGTTTCTCGTCTTAATGATATGAATGACTACTATGTACAGTATATCTACCAAATGCTAGGCAGTGTTTTAAACATTTTAAGTGTATTATTTCATGTAATTCTTACAACAGTTCTGTGAGGCTGACATTATTAGTTCCACTTTACAAATGGGAATTTGGGGCTTAGAGAAGTTAAATAAATCTACAAAGCTTCTTAGTGGGTAACTGGAATGAATGCAGATCTGTGAGACTCCGGCTTCTGTATTCTGAATCACTATTCCTAGATTTAGGTGGACTTTTGCTTTTGGAACACTTAATAGGCACTGCTGAAAATAGGAGCCAGTTGCATTAGGTAAATATATGCTTCTGACACCCGTCTCTGGCATAGGGTAGTATTGTGTGTCAGTATGTTAGCCAGGAAAGACTTAGGATTCAGAAGTATATTGTGTGTTAGTACCTAGGAAATTTTGGAGAGGATTGAAATTAGATACAACCGGGGGATAGCCTCTTAGAAGCCCCTTTGAAAGACAAATTGAATAGGAATTGCACTCAATTTAGCATTAATAATTTAACAACATGAGTGATTGTATTTGCTTACTCATTAAAGTTGTAGGATGGTTCCAGGTTAGGTGGAATTGCTCACATTTCAGAAAGTAGGAATTGTTCTCAGTTCAAAGCTGATGAAAATGAGTTAGTTAAATGTGGTATGTTGGCAAAGAAGCTTGCCATTTTTAAAAATTATTTATTTATTTATCTTAAGTAACCTCTCCACCCAGCACGGGGCTGGAACTCATGACCCCGAGATCAAGAGTCACACACTCTACCGATTGAGCCAGCCAGATGTCCTGAGAAGCTTACTATTATTGTATGTGGTTGTATGATGGATAGAGAAGCTTCCGTGAAGTCATTGGTACCATAAGTTTTCTAGGTCATATTATTGCAAAAGTCTGAGTAAGCTTTCTTCCTTCAGGATATATTCTGTTTTAAGAAGGCAGAGAAATAAGAAGGAAGTTTCAGGACAAAAAAAAAGTAATTAGCAAAAATGAATTATGAAACAAGTTTAAAGGTGTTAGAATTATAATGGAGATGAGAATATAGAGTATTAGTGACCATTTTCAAGGTTGAAGACTTAGAGCAAGTAAGAAGGACTTAAGAGACAAATTTTACGTGAAGTTTGAGGCTGACAGCCAGGAGTTAGAATTAGGAATACAGGAGGTGTGAAATGAAAAGTAGAAGGACCCCTCCCTAGGGAACACTGGTAATAGTGTCTTTGTATTTTTCCACAATTTTCTGACGCATATATCCATTAATATTATACAGATATGATCATAGTCTTCATATTGGGTTTTAATTTTTTTCACTTAATATAGTTTGGAGATCTTTAAGTACCAGCACTTTCAGAACTACTTCTTTTATTATTTGTTTATTTTTAATAACTACGTTATATTCTATGGATTAGCAAAATATGGCTAGTCCCCTGTTCTTTCCTTTTACTCCCTAGGCTTCTTGGGCTTACTTAGGTCTGTTTACTAGGACTATTTTTGGCAAACTTGATAAAAGATTTTTTTGGTGGTGGTAGTAGGGTTATGTAGTTATATCTTTGACTTGCTTACTTTTCTGGGAAGGTAAATCCCAGAAGAAAAGCCACCTCTACTCTGGAAAAATAAAGGATACAGAAATGGGGAAAATGTAGTTCTTGGGAGGTACAGCTTTTGTTTCCAGTGCTTTTGAGGATGGGTTCACTAGTTTTAAAACCTCTTGTGGGATGAAACTGTTGAAATGTTGATGGGTCAAAAATGAATTGCTAGTTTTATACAGTTCTTTATATTAAGTATGTAATTTAAAGGCTCTTTAACTTTTTCACCATTCAGCTCCCTTCTTTTTTTCTCAGATGCAGGAGTTGTCATCAGATCCAGATACCTGACTTTTATTTATAAATTCATGTCTCAAGCATACCATTTTGGGAAAGAATCTTACTATGTTTTTTAGAGTAGGGTAGATAATAGATGATAGAATCGTTAAAACATGAGAATCTTATGGATTTTAAATGAACACAATAAAGACAGACTCTGGATAAGTTTGGAACGTTTTAGAAGGTTACATTTTGGGAAAATGTGACAGGAATGTGGATCATCTATTGAGGTTTGCTTCTTTTTTTTTTTTTTTCTTTTTAATATCAAGAAAAGTTTCACTGTAAAAGTAATTTGACTATGGATCTAAAATTCCGAAAAAAAAAAAAAAAAAAATGAGCAACACCAAAACCTGAAAAACTAAAAACCAAAATATCCATAACTGTTTTGCTACAGAAATCATTATTTATATTTTGGGATATATATCCTTTGAATCTCTCATATGAATAGTTTTTGTACACAATTATAATTACAGTGTGTATGTTTTCTTATTTTTCTGTGCAGCTTTTATAATCATTTTAATGGATGAATTTCAAAGTAGTATCACTTTTTCCTTACTTGGCATTTTATATTAAATATTTAATAGTTATGAATAGGATGTTTGCTTGTTGAGACAAATGTGTAGTGAATTGCTCTCAGTCTTGGGTGCTTACAGTGCATCTCAGTGGAGATGTCCAGCAGAGAAGCAGTATGGTTTAGTGATGATGAGCTGGTTTGCTCAAGTTAAAATCCTTTCTTCCATTAATTAGCCATGTGACTTTGGGCAAATTACTTATTTCCACACCTCATTTCTCTCGTGTGAAATGGAAATAATGATAGTATGTACCATTAATGTTTTTTGCTGAGGATTATTAAGTTAGTTGTTGTGCTCTGAATCTTGCCCAGTGTTTGACTAGATTTTCAGTTCCTTTAAGGTAACATCTAGATAGTAATGAATGATGATGTTAGAGAAGAAAAAGAAGAAGACCTTTAATCCTCCAGATTGTATGTATCATTGGGATGGAATATCAAGTATTAGAGACAGATTGGTAATGGTTGGCATGGATGGCAGATGGATGGGCTGTGTTGATCTTTTTAACAACCCTCAAATGATTGTAGTTTAGTTGGTGTAGTAGAGAGAGCAATGCAAGAGGAATCAGAAGATTAGCATTTTAGATTTTTTTTTTAAATTTATATTCAAGTTAGTTAACATACACTGTAGTCTTCACTTCAGGAGTCGAACCCAGTGATTCATCTCTTACAAATGATACCTGGTGCTCATCTGAAAAGTGTGCTCCTTAATGCCCGTCACCCATTTGAAATCCCCCCACCCCCTTCCAGCATCTCTCAGTTTGTTCTCTGTATTTAAGAGTCTCTTATAGTTTGCCTCTCTCTGTTTTTATCTTAGTTTTCCTTCCTTTCCCCTAGTTCATCTGTTTGTTTTTTATATTCCATTGATGAGTGCAATCATACAGTATTTGTCTTTCTCTGACTGACTTATTTTGCTTAGCATAATACACTCTAGTTCCATCCACGTTGTTGCAAATAGCAAGATTTCATTCATTTTGATTGCTGAGTAATATTCAATTGTATATATATATACACCACATCTTCTTTATCCTTTCATCCATTGATGGACATTTGGGCTCTTTCCACACTTTGGCTATTGTCCGTAGCACTGCTATAAACACTTGGGTGTATGTGCCCCTTTGATGCAGCGCTCCTGTATCCTTTGGATAAATATCTAGTAGTGCAATTGCTGAGTCATAGGGTAGTTCTATTTTTAATTTTTTGAGGAACCTGCATACTGTTTTCCAGAGTGGCTGCACCAATTTGTATTCCCATCAACAGTGCAAAAGGGTTCTCCTTTCTCCACATTCTTGCCAACATCTGTTGTTGCCTGAGGTGTTAATTTTAGCCATTCTGACAGGTGTGAGGTATTATCTCATTGTGGTTTTGATTTGTATTTCCCTGATGATGAGTGATGTTGAGCGTCTTTTCATGTGTCTGCCATCCGGATGTCTTCTTTGGAAAAGTGTCTATTCATGTTTTCTGCCCATTTCTTCTCTGGATTATTTATTTTTGGTGTGTGTGTTGAGTTTTGTAAGTTTTTTATAGATTTTGGATACTAACCCTTTATCTGATATATATCATTTGCAAATATCTTCTCCCATTCCATAGGCTGCCTTTTAGTTCTGCTAATTGTTTCCTTTGCTGTGCAGAGAAGCTTTTTATCTTGATGAGGTCCCAATAGTTCATTTTTGCTTTTGTTTCCATTGCCTCTGGAGATGTGTCAAGTAAGAAGTTGATGTGGCTGAGGTCAAAGATGTTGCTTCCTGTTTTCTCCTGTAGGATTTTGATGGTTTCCTGTCTCACATTTAGGTCTTCCATCCATGTAGAATTTATTTTTGTGTGTGGTATAAGAAAGTGGTCCAGTTTCATTCTTGTGCATGTTGTTGCTGTCCAGTTCTCCCAGCACAATTTGCTAAAGAGACTGTCTTTTTTCCATTGGATGCTCTTTTCTGCTTTGTTGAAGATTAGTTGACCATACATTTGTGGGTCCATTTCTGGGTTCTCTGTTCTGTTCTGTTGGTCTCCGTGTCTGTTTTTGTGCTAGTACCAAACCATCTTGATGATTACAGCTTTGTAATATAGGTTAAAGTCTGGGATTGTGATGCCTCTGGCTTTGGTTTTCTTTTTCAACATTACCTTGGCTATTCGGCATCTTTTCTGGTTCCATACAAACTTTAGGATTGTTTGTTCTAGCTCTGTGAAGAATTTTGATGGGGATTGCATTGAATAAGTAGATTGCTTTGGGTAATATTGACATTTTAAGAATATTTGTCCTTCCAATCCATGAGCATGGAATATTTTTCCATTTCTTTGTGTCTTCTTCAGTTTCTTTCATAAGCTTTCTAGTTTTTAGTGTACAGATCTTTTACCTCTTTGGTTAGGTGTATTCTTAGGTATTTTATGGTTTTTGGTGCTATTGTAAATAGGATCGATTCCTTGATACCTCTTTCTATTTTGCTTCATTATTGGTGTATAGAAATGCAACCGGTTTCTGTACATTGATTTTTTATATCCTGCAACTTTGCTGAATTCATGTATCACCTCTAGCAGTTTTTTGGTGGAGTCTGTCAGGTTTTCCATGTAGAGTATCATGTCATCTGCAAAGAGTGGAAGTTTGATTTCTTTGCCAACTTGGATGCCTTTTATTTCTTTGTGTTGTCTGCCTGCTGAGGCTAGGACTTCTAACACCATGTCGAACAAAAGTGGTGAGAATGGACATCCCCGTTGTGTTCCTGATCTTAGGGGGAAAGCTCTCAGTTTTTCTCTAAGGTCTTCTTTCTGATTTTTGTTAACAGTACAATCTTGAGAAGTCTTTTAGCCACTTTGAATCTGTTTTCTCATCTCTAGAGATAACATTTACCCTTCCTCTCTCAGAGATGTCATTATGACTAAAGTGAGTTGAAGACTATAAGGCACTATATACAAATGTAAACTTTTTATTAATTTAGAAAGACTAAAAATGAGAGAATGCATACAGAGACCTTGATACGGTATTGGGCACACTCTGCAATGAAGGATAGCTGCTAGTGGTATTTGTCTTCTTTTATGTGTAAGGCTAGCCCTGTTTACTGTTTAGATTATTAAGTAGTTTATGAATATATTATTAATACCTACTTTGATTTTTTTTTTCTCTCTTCTCTGTTTCAGACTCCTGGGAGAGTTGGCTCTCAAGGTTCTGATTTAGACTCATCAGCTGCTCCTATAAACACAGTGGATGTCAATAATGAAAGCTCTTCAGAGGTATGGAAATAATAATTTGGCAATAAAATTTGGTATTATTAAAGGAAAACGAGCAGAGGCTTGAAGTAGTGGTCAGTAATTTAAACTTTCATAGGAAAGGTCTCATCCTTCTTACAAACTGGAATATGACTTTTGAATCACACTTCTAGAAAAATACGGTGTTTAGTTCTAAGACTAAGAAAGTGTATATTAAAATTGAAAATTCATATTGTTGATTTGTCTTCATTGCTAATGTCATCTGAACTTAAGGAAGATTCTGACATCTGTTTATAAAAATTACCAATTAATTAGTGTTTGTACTGGCATGAACTACTGAGTTAATAAAAAATTAGATAAACTTATCTATAAAGTTTATACATTACTTGCTGTCTTTACAACTTTGCAAGAACTTTTATCTTTCATAGTTTATTAAAAAGTAATGGGGAAAGTAAGAAAGAACTCAATTTTTTTGAGAAGTTAGCCTTAGTATTTGCTTTATTATGATTAATTATTTTTAACAAACATTGTTTGCTCATTATAGAAAAATGAGAAAAGGGAAGAGAAGAACATAAAAACCACCAATAATGTCCTTAAGATATGGATGCACTCACATTCTGCTCTGACAGTTTTTGTCACTTGCCCCTTTCTGGGCCCAGTTGTACTGCCTACCTAGTTCCCCTTTTCTGTGCTCCCCTTTCCACACCTGTTTGCTGGTGAGTCTGTTTTCTGTCTTGTGTATTTCTGATTTTGTCTCTATGCATTCATCTTCCTGTTTTGTCTCTTTCTGGCCATCTGATTTCATGTATATGGGTATTAGCCTTGAGAAGATCTAAAAGACCATGAAAGTGAGAATAAAAGTATCAGTTGAATTTTATTAAGAGCAAGTTTAATTGTTGACCTCAGTTGGATCAAAAAAAAAAAAAAAAAAAAAGAGTCTCTAGTGCGTAGTGAGCAGTGCCTGGTGATCCTGCTGTATTTTCTTCTTAGGGTCATTTTCCTACTCTTTGAGATAGTTTTACTGTCTTCTATATCCTCACATCTCTCATGTGTGCTCCCCTCTCCCATCTTCCCTCAGTCACCTTCTATATCATAGGAAGTATTGGCTGAATGTCCAAAGCTATACTTGGCACCTTTGTTCTCTCTTTTTTAGTACACAGAAAACAGTTCCTTTTCTTATCAAATTTCAATCCATTCTCTTGTGTTCTGGATTCCATTCTCTCACATTCTCATTTTATTTTCTGTCCCTCCTGCCACTAGTTTTTACCCATGTCATGAATTATTCTTATTGGCATATAATACTGCTCTATAGGTTCATATGCCCAGTGCTTGGGTACATATTTGTCAAGGTCTTGGGTGATCTCTATTTCTCTCTCTGTCTCTCTCTCTCTCTGTCTCTTTCTATCAGTCTCTCTTTCAGTTTGTTTCCCTTTTACCTTGGCATCCACTTTGTACAAACCCTAGGTTTTAACTCTGTGCCCTTAGCAGCCATCTATATGGAATTTGAAATGTCTCTGGGACTTTAAAGAAATAGTCAGAAGAGCGCCTGGGTAGCTCAGTCCATTAAGCGTCCCACTCTTGATTTTGGTCCAGGTCATGATCTCACAGTTTGCGAGACTGAACCCATGTCAGGCTTGGTACTGACAGTGAAGAACCTGCTTGAGATTGTTTCTCCCTTTCTCTCTGCCCCTCCCCTCCTCAAAATAAAAAACTTAAAAAAGAAATAGAAATAAAGCAATGCCTTGCTTTATTCATATGATATTTATGTCATATTTTATTATTTAAGATAATGTGTAATATTGTCTTCGTATGGGCTGTTATAAGAAAAGTGCTATAGACTCAGTGGCTTAAACAACAAACATTTACTTCTCAAGAGTTCTGGAGGTTGGGAAGTTCAAGATCAAGGCAGATTCTGTGTCTGGTGAGGGCCTGCTTCCTGGTTTATAGGTGGCCATCCTCATATTGCTGAAGGGGCAAGAGAGCTGTCTGAGATCTTTTACAAGGGCACTAATCACATTCCTGAGGGTTCCACCCTTCTGACCTAATCACCTCCCTAAAACCCCATCTCCTAATACCATCACATTGGGAGTTAGGATTTCAATATAACTTCAACATAATTCCAATATGAGGATACACATTCAGTTTATATCAGACATGTAATGTGTATAATATGTAATGTAATAAGTGATTTTTTATATCCTTCAGTTATCACCAGGATGGTTGTTCAGAGTATTTAGTATAATGAATCGCCAGAAGCAAATGTCTTTGTTCACTCTTTATCCCTGTCTAGTCTGGCTTCCATCCTTAGTACCCACTAAACTACTCATTGATGACCCGCATTTTCCTGCTCCTTTGGCTAGAGAGGGCAGGTTTTTTTGTAAGCGCTCACTGAAGTTTCCAGGTTGCCAGCTTCTCCGGCACCCAGTCTGGAATATATGATGCAAAAGAAAACCCAGAGTATTCATCATTGTATCAGTGCTTGGATCCCAAGATCCTTAGCTGGTCTTCCTTCTCTTCACCTTTCAGAGTTTTCTTATGTTTGTTTTATATATAATGTCTAGGGATGTTAGGTGTGCTCAAGAGGAAGAATAGGGAAAAGTGTATCTATTCCTTTCTGTCTGCAACTGGAAATCTGACCACTTTAAAAGTTGGATTATTTCTCTTTTTATTATTGAATTGTAAGAATCATTTATCTACTCTGGGTGCAAGTCTTGTCGATAGTTTGATTGCCTCCTATTTGCCCTGTTGGCTAGGGAAGGATTCCTGTCCTGGGCTCACAGGGACGGCTGAACATAAACTAACCTGACACTGGACAGATGAAGTCAACAGCAGTTTATTATTCAAAAGACTCATGGCCCAGGAGGACACTGTATGCCATGAAGGGCCATATGAGGATTGGACTCGGGAACAAAATGAACAACCACGGGCTGAGAGAGGCAAGGTTTATAGTATCAAGAGGATGAGGTGCCCCTTGGTTCCTGGAGCATATGATTGGCTTGTTAGAATAATTCTGTGGGCTGACAGGGAACTGAAACCTGCTGTTTAGGCATATGGAGGCTCTGTGAAGAGGAGGGGTGTTTGACTGCAGGCCCCTATTTGTGGGAGCAGAGTGGGGAGGGAACTTGTAGTTAGGCCACGTGAAGCTCTCCCCTCGCCTGTTGACAAAGGAGTGCATAATACTGGGTCTCAATTTTCGACTTTACACCACAATCAGATATATGTGATGTTATGTTTTTTTCTTAGTCTGTGGTTTGCTTTTCATTTTGTTCATGGTGTCTTTCAAAGAGAAGTTTTTAATTTTGGTGAAGTCCAGTTTGTCAGCCTTTTCTCTTATGGATAGTGCTTTTTGGGTCGTTCTATGAATTTTTTTGCCTAGCTCAGTGTCATAGAGGCTTTCTCCTATGTTTACCAATGGTACTTAAAAAAATTCATTTTAATGTGTATATTTAAGTCTGTGGTTTCTTTTAAAATATTGTGTATGGTATGGGATAGTGGTTGAGGTTCATTTTTTCCATATGGATATGGAAACCACAGCTTTTTATATAGTTGTTTCAGTACTATTTGTTGAAATGTTACCTTTTCCTATTGAATTAAATTTTTGCTTTTGTGGGAAATCAATTGACCTTATATGTGTGGTTCTGTTTCTTTATGCTCTTTGATCCAGGCATACAGATTTCCCGCTTTTAAGGTGTGCCAAGTTTTTTCTTATCTCTGGACATCTGTATGCTGATCCCCATGTCTTACCTGTTCTTTTACTTTTCTGCCTGGTTAATATCTTATTATCCTTCAGGTCTCATTACAGATAATTACTTTTTCAGTAAACTTCACTTGACTCACATGTAGGATAGATGCTTATTCCATGTGCTTCTGGGGAATTGTATTTCCTATCCTTTTGATAATGATTATTCTGAGATACACTTATTTATCAAATATCTATTGTTGTCAGACGCTGTTCTGGATGCTGGAGATATGACAGTGAGTAAAATAGTCAACAATCTTTATCCTGGTAGGGGCACCTGGGTGGCTCAGTTGGTTAAGCGTCCGACTTCCACTCAGGTCATGATCTCGCTGTACGTGAGTTGGGCCCTGCGTCTGGCTCTGTGCTGACAGCTCAGAGCCTGGAGCCTGCTTTGGATTCTGTGTCTCCCTCTCTCTGCCCCTCCCCTGGTCTTGCTCTGTCTCTCTCTCTCTTCCTCTCTCAAAAATAAATAAACATTAAAAAAAAAACCTTTATCCTGGTAAAGCTTATATTCTTTTAGGTGGAAATAGGCAAAAACCCCCAAAACATACGAAAACGGACAGAGGGAAACAACTGGTGTTATTGAGAAAAATAAAGCAGGGAAGGAGGCATAAGAAGTGTTTTGGGTGGTTGCAATTTCAAATAGGATTGTCAGGGAAGACTTCTCTGAGAAGGGCATAGCTCAGGAAGAACTGAAAGAAGTGAGGAAATGAGTCATGTGGGTTTCTGGAACAACCATGTTTCATTCATGTGGAACAAGTGGAAAGTCTCTGAGGTAGGAGCATGCTTGGCATGTTGAAAAACGAGCAGGGAGGCTAGTGTGGCTCCAGCACAGTGAGTGAAGAGAGTTGGGGTCTGTGAGCTAATCAGGTCCACCTTATGCAGGGCCTTTCAGGCCTTTGTACAGACTTTGGTTTTTACTGCTGATGAGATGGGAAGCCATTGGAGAGTTCTGACAAGGGAAGTGACAAAACTTGTTTACATCTTTATAGGATACATTCTCACTGCTGTGTGGAAAATAAACTGTTCGTGGAGTTAGGATAGAAGCAGAGAGGCTGTTGAAAGGCTGTTGCAGTGATCCCTGTGCGGTGTGAGACTGATTTGCGACAGGGTGGTTAACAGTGGAGGTCCTGAGGGTCTAAATATAGTTTGAAGGCGGTTCTACTGGGATTTTCTGATTCGTGTGCTCTAAAATGTAATTACTTTCTTTCATAACTTTTTCAAGAAGCCTGTAAGCTTCCTGAGGATGGGACTTTGTGCCTTATTTTATCATTTTGTTCTCAGTACCATAGAATAATGGCTGGAACACAGTAATCACACTTGGTACACACATTTTGAGTGAATGATTGAATATTGTATGTGGAAACTTACAGTGAAGAAACTAGTAAAGTCAAAGGCAGAACAAAGCTATCATGGCAAAAAAAAAATATGCAAATGATGCATTCTTTTAAGGAATTACTATTCTGTGGTTCCAGCACTTTGGACTGTGGTTGCCTAGAAGACAACTCTTTCATCAGTAAAAAGAGAAAACAACAAAGAAAGAATTCACGTTCCTCACTTTCATCCTCTGGCTAATCTCCTTTAAGGGTTGTTAACAAAAGGAATTAATGATATTAATCATTGCTAACATTTATTGAATGTTTTCTTTGTATCAGATGCTATGATAAGCACTTTGCATGTACTATCTCATTTAACTTTCATGAGACCCCCCCCCCCCCCATATGAAGTAGGTGTTACTGTTACCCCATTTCACAGATGAGGAAATTGAAGGTCATGTAGTCTACTAAGAGTGGTGTGAATCCAGGATTCGAAGCCTAGCTCTTAACTACTGCCCTGCCTGCCCTCCCACTTCGGGTCCTTATTTACAGTCATCCTCTCCTTTGTTATATCCTTAGTGACATTAGTGACTCAAGGAACATCCAAGTCTCCCAGTTTTTAATGTTTTCAATGCTAGTGATCTTTATTAATTTTTTCTAGCTACTCAAGTTCATGGCAGTACCTTCCATCTTATGCAGTAGAATAGTTCACCTGAGATGTCAAAACTGTATCTTTCCATTCTTACACAACTACCTGTCTTCTCAAAAATTTTCTCATGTTCTTACTACTTCTTTGGCCTTGCTGAATATTTCAGGTTTTTAATTCCTATTTTCTGGTCTTTCAACCTTTCCTGGCTTCATTTCCTTTCCTCTCTAACCATACATCTAATGACAGAATATTTATTGAACAACGCCTTATGACTAGACTAAGCATTTTATGTACTTCATGATAACTCTAGAGGAATAGGTACTAACATTAACCCCATTTTATAGATGAGGAAGTTGACGTTTAGCAAAGTAAAGTAACTTCCTTAAGTCATATAGTTAGCATTGGTTGAGTCTCAAATCCACATTATTTTTGACACAAAAACTCATGGCGTTTATAACCTATTGTCCTTCACTACACTCTCCATTTTATTCACTTTCCAATACCCTCAGTTCCTCTGTTCTCTTATCCCTCTACTTTCCTGTCTGACAAAACATTAAACCATAGATCAGTGTAATGGCCTACATTTTAAAATACAGATACTGTTAGGAATAGGGAATTGGGGAGATTGACTTAAAATGGTTTTATTTGGTTCATAAATTTAGAAGGAAGAGTCCCCTACTGGGAATTACGGCTATGGGCAAATATGGGGTCTTAGGCTAGTGGATTATGGTAAAGACTAAAAATTGCTTTCATTGTAAGAACTTTTTTTGTTGAGAACATGATGTCGCATAAAGCTATTTGTTATAACTGCCTGTCATTTCTTGATCGAAAATAAAAGCTAACTTGCCAATAATGGCCCTTAGATAAGTAAGGACAGACTGTCATAAACAAAAAGAATAATAATATTCCAACTAAAGCAACTGGTAATTGTAATAAAATTGAACCAATGGGAATTTCCAGCATAAGGATGGGAGCTACTTTTAGACGTCCTACTTTGAATAGATCTTTCAGTTTTTGTATATAGTTACTACTTGAAAATTTCCCTTATGTATACTAAAAAGAGATGTACTAATTATTTTCCTGTTATGTCTGTTTTCATTGTCTGTATTTTGTTTTATAAATAACTTTTTATGTATATCCTCCTAAAAGTTGTTATTTCACAGGGTTTCATCTGTCCATTATGTATGAAAAGATGTATAACTGCTAGTGATTTGTCGGAGCATTACCAGCAAGTGCACGCTGAAAATGAAACAAGAGGACAGGAACTTCTTAATGACTCCAGTGTTACTGTGGGTCCTGTATATTTTGCTTTAGCAGCTTGGTTATGGTTGCAGAATAGCTTTGTTTTTCCTTGCCTTGGTGTTGCTTAACTTTTTCTGCTACAAAGGGAATATGGATTGCTTTAATCATGCATGCTTAAAAGAAGGTTCAATAAGGAAAGCAGGCTCTTGGGAAGTTGGGTTCATTGCTCTTACTGTTTGCAGCTGTCTTTTTTGTGAATCTGTAAACAAATATAAAAGTTTAAGTTAATATTTTTCATAAATTTTGCCATGAAATTCAAAATATAAAGTGAATGATGTCTGATTTCACCATTTGTAAGTTGTATCTTTATTATTTAGTTAATGTTTTATTAACGCATATTTAAAAATGCTTTGGGTTAAAATGCTTTATACTCGTATATAGAAAGAGGACTTTGCATGTTAATTGTTGCTGTTTTTATTTGAGAAAGTATCCAGCATTAGAACCTGGATGTACCATTGTTTCAGTCTTTGTTTTGACTCCCTAGACTTGAGGAAGGTGACAAATGGCACATACTCATCATTAACAGTGTATCATCCAAATGTCTCTCTGTAGTGTGTGGGACGGCCCATATCTAAGGCTGAGGGTGGAAGCCAGTGAGGGCAAGTATTGCCCTTTTGCAGGCTGGAAAAAGTTTCTTAGATGGTCTTGATCTATCTCTTTCTTTTGAAAATCACTGCAATAATCTAAAAACAAAGAGAAACATAGCTTTTCTGATTCTTTTGCAAGTCTCACAAAAGAATGAAACTCCTTGTATCCAGAAAGACACAAGAAAAAAAAAAAAGACATGTGTTTTTCTGTCTGGCAATTATATATATAAGAAAGGATTTCACCAAACATTCACTTATTTGGCATATTTGTAGTGTACTTCTTATGCATCATATATTTTGGTAAGTAAAGAATATAAAAAAAGATATGATCTCTATCCCAGGCAATTTCTGTGATAAATATTATTTGTAAAAAGAGTGCAGTGGTGATTCAGCCTGAGGAGAACCCCAGAAAAGCTTTACTGGGGAACAGTTAAACCAGACATTTTCTAGGGTGATACGGAAAATGGGTGCAATATAGGAAGACACCAACTGGTTAAACTAGCTACCTGGTGCAAGCAAAAAGAGAGACCTAAAAGATTCTTGGAGCTCTCCTTAGCATTTTACCACTTGTCTTTCATACCTCTTGTGCCAACTTTTCTTCTTTATGGGTTAGCCAAAATCAAAAGTGACAATATCACCTACTTGTCATTTAAATAAGAACTTTATTTTTAACTGAAAGAGCACTTGGTATAAGAAGGATACCATAAATATCAAGTTAAGGTAAGTTCTTTAAGTGTAGTGTATCTGAGAAAGGATTAGAGATCGCTGAAATCTCAGAGTAATCTTAAGTAGAGTGTGTGTGTATGTCTGTGTGTGTGCATGTTTGGAAGTTGGTGAGAAATTTGGAATAATTAAGGGAAAAATGTAGCTGGCTGTTTTTAGTGTTTTACTGTTTACTAACAGCATTTTTGTGGAAGTTATCGATCTACCCTCGAAGGTGGTTGCGAAGAAATAGAGAAGCAGTCTCTTAATATCCACAATTAGTATTACAAAGCCCATGAATGAAAGATCATGCACTGTATTCAGGGGGCATCCCTCAGATATTCACTCTGAGCTTATGTTACTTTCATTATAAATGACTGATGTGGTCTTGATAGGCTTTTTTCTTTATCCTTCCCATCTATATCAGGCTAGCATTACTAAAAATAGCACGTGAATAATATTTTTAAAACATTTTTGTCTGCGTTTATTTATTCTGAGAGACAGAGTCTGCAAGTGGGGGAGGGACAGAGAGAGGGAGAGAGAGAGAATTCCAAGCGGGCTCTGCACCATCAGTGTGGAGCCCAACACGGGGCTCAGACTCACCAACTGCGAGATCATGACCTGAGCCGAGACCAAGAGTTGTGTGCTTAACCGACTGAGTCACCCAGGCGCCCCACTATGTGAATAATTTTAAGAAATGATTGTGGAAAGACAAAACAGGGTGTAAGAAAAAACTATAAACTGTGGGTCCAGAAATTAAAGAGGCCAGAATTAATAGAGTAAAAGTCACCCGTTCAGTGATAAATATTTATGCATCTGAAACACCAAACAACAAGTTCAGTATCTTCTATTTAAGAAGGTGAGAAAGTATATATATTTTAGAAACATTTATTTTTATTAGAAATGTCCCAAAATTAAAGTGTTATTTAAACATGGAAAATTCATTTAGGTGAATCATATGGAAAATTCACTTAGGTGGAATATTTCTATGATTAAATATATATTACTGAATTTCTAAAATTTCTCTTTAGGGATGAATCAGTTCTTTCTGGAGTATTAACCTGGTAATATTTAGAAGCTTTAAGAAGGTATGGCATACCTTAATGTGATCGTTAGCTTTCTTGGTATCTTTAGATATCTAGACCCAAAATCTGGAAGTAGAGACAATAGTCAAAAAGCCAAAGTTGTAAAGATTAAATAGTGTAATTGGTCTGTGGCTTCTCTGGGGAACATTCTGTAATTTGCCTTCTAGATACTAGTAGAAGCTGACATGCAAAAGAGAAATGACCGGCTAAATAGTATAGCTGTTGCACTAAAAGCATGTTAACTATTGTGGTACAACAGTTACCGAGTAGAAGTTATAAGAATGGCAAATTAGGTATAAAGTGGAGCCGTCAAAAAACAATGGTAGATAATAGATGATTTTGAAGAAAGAGCATAACATGAGCTAGATTAACACATAGGCTGGGGACATTCATTCATTCAAAAGACAGTGCTGCACATCAAATATCTCTGGAGCCAAATGGCGTCATTCAGATGTGCAAAGGTACATCCTGAGTACTTAGTGCTACTACCTTTGCTTATTTCAGAGTTTCATAGGTGACCATTGCGTTCACTCACCTGTTGGGCCCCTGCCCTTCGCTCTACTTCTATGATCAGAACATACCTCTGTTTTCCAAACGCAGCACGTCTGTGTTTCAAACATCTTTCCACACCTTTGTTAGAATGCCTCTCTTTTATTTCTGACAAGTGACTCCTACTCGTTCTTCAGTACCTAATTCCAGTGTCCAGTGTATATACACATACATATAACATAAATGAGTTTCTGTGTAGTTTTTGTAAAACACTAACTCCTGCAACAGACAGAGTTGGATTCTTTTTTTCCTGTGTTCCTATAGTTCCTTATATTTACTTATGTTATACCATTGTCTGGTAATGTTTGTCTACATATCAGTATTCCCTAGTACTCAGTGAGCCTTCATTCTGCTACATAATGTACATAAATAAATGAATATATGCTATTTGTATAGCACCCAATGAAGGAGAAGTTTATTTTTAAGTTTTTACTTGTTCGGAGTACTTATTACTTCACTCTATTTCTTGGAAAGTTTTATAACCTGCAAGATGTTAAAGCTCTTCTGTCTTTTTGCCAAATTCTGCCCTGCCAGGTTCATTCATATTTTTGTTTTTTTATTTTTATCTATTTTTTAAGTAGGCTCCATGCCCAATGTGAGGTTTGAACTCACGACCCTGAGATCAAGAGTCTCATGCTCTAACAACTGAGCCAGCCAGTTGTTAATTTATTTTATTCATATTTTTAAAATAAATATATAACATAGAAAATATAGAGTGTGTTCAAAAATAATACAGTAGCCATTAGAGAAACATGGATGAAAAGCTCCAGTGTGTTGTGTATTATAGGGAATGTAGAAACTTGACAAGCTACTAAGGGTAGTGCTGGAGGGAAAATCAGTATATGCAAAGGCCCGGGAATGTGGGATACCGTGGTGGGTTTGGAGAACGTAGGTAAATCTGAATAGTTGAAAGTGTCAATATAATTGTGGAGAGTGAGAGGTGCCCCAGCATCAGAGTGATTATTAGGTCATTGAGGAAATATTCATGTAGGACCTTGTATGCCATAACCATATAATTCTGAGAATATTTATAAGTGTTTAATATTTTATGGGTCTATTAATTTTAGGCTTTTACAGTGTTCATCTTAGGTTAGCAAAGAATTTACTGACTAGAATACTTCTCAAGCATTGTGGATACTCTGTGGTAATTATGAGTTATTTAATACAGTACCTTTTCCCTCAGTGATCAGAATGCTTTATAGTCTTAATTTTTTGGTTATCATTACTAGGAAGTAGATTGGAACAGCTGTTATTTTACTAAGGGGATATCTAGAGAGAGGGGTGGGAATATGATGGCAGACTTCTCAACTAGTCTTCTAGGTTAGAACTTCTCAAATTAGAATTCTGTACTCTAGCCATCAATTTACTCAACCTAAAAGATAGTTGTAAGGGTTTTTTGTTTTTTTTTTTATATTTTGTAAACTTCAATCAGAATAGATGGTGATGTACTTTTGCACAATACCTGAATTTGGGCTTAACATCGTAAGTTACAATTTACTAATGGCACCATTGGTGTAAGACATTAGACCGTATTTCATAACACACAAATTGCTATTTTACAATATTCAACACAGTTTTGTAACCTTTTTCTCCCTCTTTCTATAGGGTTTCATATGTCCCCAGTGTATGAAATCCCTTGGGTCTGCTGATGAACTTTTCAAACACTATGAGGTAGTTCATGATGCTGGTAATGATTCAAGTCATGGAGGAGAGGCTCTTGCTCTGAAGCGGTACAGTACAATTGCTTTGAAGCGTAATGCTATTATGAATGCACGTGATCTTACCTCTTTCCTGTGTTAGGGCCTTGAGAGTGTGCTCACCATTCCTTGTCAGACTGACTCTTAGGTGAGGAGAACAGAATGTAAGAAGTTTGACAAGACTCAAGGAACAGAAAGAAGCCAGTGTTGCTTGAGCTGAGTGAATGAGCAGGAGAGTGTTAAGACAGGGACTAGATTGTATAGATTGTATATCCTTGTTAATGAGTTTAGATTTTATGCTAACTACAATAGGAAGGTATTGATCCTTATGGTTAGTAAATTAATGGGAGATATTTTGTTTCTGGCCTCAGGCAGTTAATGATTATATCATTTCTGTGATAAAGTGTTTTTCCATTTATGAATGAGGAGCTTTCAGAATAAAATTATTTTTCTAAGGGTTATATATATATGCCAGTATACATAAAATTCTAAGCAGCTTTTTTTTTTAAGAATTGCAAAAACTAGAAATTAATGTGCAGTCACTAGCCATGATTTATTAAGAGACCAGGTTGTTAGAGAACATTAATTATTAATTCCTTTTTTCTCCAATATATGTTTAGAGATGATTTAACACTACTTAGACAAGAGGTCCAAGACCTTCAGGCTTCACTTAAGGTAAGAGTAGAAATGATTACATTTGTGTATTTTCAGTGTTTCAGATAATAAATCTTTTGAAATTTAATTAAAAATCTTTTTTTTTTCCTTAGGAAGAAAAATGGTACTCAGAAGAATTAAAGAAAGAATTAGAAAAATTTCAAGGGCTGCAACAGCAAGTAAATGCTTTTAAATACTTGAAGTGTGTTTATTAGATGTTTATTTTCATTGTTAAAAATAAGCATTTTGTAAGCAGGTGGCCTGATATAAATAACTTCCTAATGAATTTATCTGTATTTAATAGCCTACAGTGTATATTCTTTGTAATTCTAATGAATGCAAACAAATATTTTGGAAGCTCAGATGTTATTTCTTAAAGGTGCTCCATTAAGAATCAGTGACCTGTGGGTTTTTTTTTTTTTTTTTCTTAATACCAGGCTGCATTATTCTTATTTTCTGAAAATATCCCTAAGTGGTTAAAAAATATAGGTTCAGACAATAGTGAGATTCTTCAGAGCATTTGTGTTGTGACAAATGGGAGATCACTAAATTGTCTACTAGTAAGGAAAGAACTACTATTAACTGTTTACTGTTTATATTCTTTTTAAAAGAATTTTTAAAGTTTACTTATTTTTGAGGGAGGGAAGGAGGGGGAGAGAGATAAAAAGAGAGAGAATCCCAAGCAGGCTCTGCACTCTCAGCATGGAGCCCGACATGAGCTTGATCTCACCAATAGTGAGATCATGACCTGAGCCGAAATCAAGAGTCAGTTGCTCAACCGATTGAGCCACCAGGCACCCCTGTTAATATTACTGAAGATTGTTTGAAAATATGGGGAAATGGTTGTATTAACAATTTTAGTTATTTTTTTAAACAGTATTAGGTTTTAAAAAACAGAATAAAGGTATTTATGTATATGTGTATGTATACACACAAACACACACAGCTTTATATAAAAATAATATGTAGAAAAAACGAAAATCATGGGTAACAAAAGTGGTTACTTTGGAGTAAGATTCTGTTGATACATAATTTAATGTATTTTCTAAATGTCTTAACCAACTATGATTTTTATATTAAAATTATATTGGCTTTTGCACTACAATTACATGAAGGATCATAGAGTAATAAATTTTACTAAATGTAGTTTTCATTTGTAAGAATAAAGTGGATAACCTTCAATAATAGTTCTAATATTTTTATAAAGTAATTAGTGATCCTGTTGCCTGTTATCTTAGTACATTGTGACTCTCAGTCTATCTTTTTTGCCTTTTTGTTTTTTCACCAAAAATTGTCATTTGGACTAGAAAAAAAAATCCCAAGTAAATGGATAACAAGATATTATTAGTCTTATTACTACTCAGCTTCTATATTTGAGGCTGTGAAAGAGGTTTTTAGTAATCTAAAGTACTTAAAGTTCATTTACTCTGTTTTACATAAATGCCATTAACAAATAATCAAACATGTGCTGTATTATTTTTTTGTACTTGAAAACAGAGGAAATTGTTTACCACATTTGAGATGACTATTTCACATTTAATAAATTAAATTCTCCACAGTGCAAGGTGACATTGCCTTGGTAGGAAATTTACCTTGGGGAAAATGTATTTAAAATATTGATGGTTCTTAGCAACCAATATGTCTAAATCTAATGTATAGGAAAATAAGTCAGATACACTAGGAGTTGCTTTATTAAACTCTTGAAGATATGTGTAATTCTTTAGAATGTGGAAATAATGACTTGGCAGTATAGTATTTTATTCCTAATGCACATAATAAATTAAACCTTATGGAATATATTCTTTATTTCTGCTTTTTTAAAAAATGATTTATAATCATGAATTAAAAATTTGTGCTTTTAATGCCAAACTTTATAGTAGTGATGGTTCATGGCATGTTTTCACTTTTGCAGATTTTTATATATTATAGTATTGAATCTTATTTGCTGACTTCAGTATTGGCTTTAGAATCTATATTTATAATGATAGTTTATACTATTTTAAAATCTTTACTGAATTTATAGAACTTAAGATGGTACCTATTATAAGATTCACAATAATTTAAATATATGTTAACATAAAAAAAATTCTTAGAACCAGTGACTGCAGCTAGATCATTATGCCAGTCTGCCTAATGGTACTTTAGAAATCTGGAAGATTGTGAACAGACCAAAATTTAATCAGAATCTTGCTACTTACCTGATAGAATGTGGCTTGTAGAGACTTTTTTTCACATTGGCAATTATAATAGTATTGTCTTTTTCTTTTAATGCGTTTGTTTATGTCTTGTTTCCATTGAGGAGTCTAAACCTGATGGATTGGTGGCTGATTCATCAGCAGGTAACTTTGAACTTTGCTTAAAGCAGATATTTCTTCATTTTTCTTTTTCTTCTTCTTTGTTTATTTACTTATTTTTGAGAGAGAGAGAGAGCTCAAGCAGGGGAGGGGCAGAGAGAGAGGGAGACAGAGAATCCCAAGCAGGCTCCACATGGTCAGTGCAGAACAGAGCTAGAGGCTCAAACTCAGGAACCCGTGAGATCATGACCTGAGCCCAAATCAAGAGTTAGAAGCTTAACTGTCTGAGCCACCCAGGCACCCCTCTCATTCTTCTTTTTCACTTTTTACTTTCTTTTGCTCTGATCCCTGCTACATGAATTTGTATTGTGATTATACTTTCTGGCTTTAAAACAGTGAAGCTAATAGTCATATTTTAGGTTTAGAATATTATTTGTGAACTTTATAGTTTAATCAGTTGATAAAAATCTTAGTGTTTTCTTTGTTCTGTATATTCTGAAGTTATAAACTTCTGAAATATCACATTAGTACATTTTAGTGAAAAGTTAAATCTAGTTTGAAGAATGATGTCCTCTTTTTCTCTTGAAATAAAATGATGAAGCTAGCATCTTTGTAATTGACTTTGGAGGAATGCTCAATGAATAATCAAATTTGTATTTTGAGGTTAGCTGTTGTATTTACTTTCCCTCTGAAATCTGTCTCGCCCTTTTTTTTTGAAATCTCTTTAGGAGAATGGAGTATTAGGAGTTGACTGCATATTTTAATTATTTTATTTAAGATTTGGATTGTTCTTAAACCATTTCTTTCTTTTTTTAATGTTTATTTTTGACAGAGAGATACAGTGTGAGTGGGGGAGGGGAGGAGAGGGCAAGAGAGTAGGGGAGGGGGAGAGGGAGGCACAGAATCTGAAACAGGCTCCAGGCTCTGAACTGTCAGCACAGAGCCTACTCTGGGCTCGAACTCACAAACTGTGAGATCATGACCTGAGCCAAAGTTGGATGCTTAACCGATGCTTAACCCAGGCTCCCTGTTCTTGTTTCTCAATATAATCAATTTTATTTAGAAAGCCAGAATATGTTCCTTTTTGGACAGTTGATGGTTATAGGAAAATAACTGAAATGTAAAAGCAAAATACTTTTGAAACAAATATTTATAGATTATTTGAGTATGATGCTAAATATTCCTTTAATTTGTTTTATATATTTATAAATTATGACTTGTGTCTTAAATGAATCAGATATGCTTAATTCTTGAAATATGAAGATTCTCCATTTATAACTGGATGATAGACTCATGTTGATTCTCTTTTTTTTTTTCTTTTCATGTTGATTGTCTTTAACTACAACAATGATTAGGATATAAGTAATAACAGTTTAGGAAATGTAATTAGCATTAATTATGTATTTAAATAGCTATGATACATTTTTGTAGAACTACAGTCTTTGGAACAACAATTAGAAGAAGCCCAAACAGAAAATTTTAATATTAAGCAAATGAAAGACTTATTTGAACAGAAAGCAGCCCAACTTGCCACTGAAATTGCAGGTAAATTGAATCAGATCTTTTTAGCCAATGATGAGTCTCGTTACCTTTTTGCCATTGTACATCCTGGAAATAAGGCATTGTATTTTAGTGTATTGTATTTTGGTGTGATAAAACATTTGTTATAGACTATGGTAGTGATTATTGGAATTTAATAATAGAGTTGCTGTATAAATTATTTTGTTTGTCCTCTCACCTCTTCCTTTCAAAGGATCGATTTTCTCTGTAGAATTTTTCTTCTAATTTAGAAAAGGTGAATTTTCTTTGGGGCATGCTTAAAGATTAACAAGTAACATTTTGAAGAAATTAAATAATACAGTTAGATTTAACATTTGGTTATGCTATCAATTACTTTTTCTTTAACTACATGCTTTTAGGTTAAACTATTATATGTGATTAAGTATACATTAAGATGATAATTAGTGACAGTGCTGTATGGAATTTAGACAAAAACATCTGATTATTTTAAGTTCATCATTTAATCAGAAGTAAAAGTTTATTGTATATATTTAGGGTTATCTAAGGAATGTGAATTTGAATTAATATTAATAATATGTACATACTAGTAATATGTAGTTATCCATACATAATAATATGTAATTAATACATATTAACATGTAGATATGCAATGTAATAGTTAAGAATTTATAAAACTACCCTTTCCTAGAGTTAATGTCATGAAACTAATATTTATGTAACTATCTTTAATTAGATATAAAGTCAAAATATGATGAAGAAAGGAGTCTTCGAGAAGCTGCTGAACAAAAAGTGACATATCTGACAGAGGAATTAAACAAAGAAACAACTATAATTCAAGATCTGAAGACTGAACTGGTAATTCAGAAACCTTATTGAAATGTACTTTTATAATTTTCTAAATGAAAAATGAAATATATACTCTGAAAAAATGTTAAAAGTATTGCTTGAGTAAAATGAAGGAAAGGAAAATTCCCTCTAGTTCTATCCTTTACACATATACCAATGTGATTTTTTAAATAAAAATGGAATGTGTGATACAAAATTTATTACCTTAACATTTTTGTTGTTTCTATCTTAATATCATGTGTCTTTTTACTAGTTTCCTTATCTGCGTCTCTGATCCTGACCTTTCCCTGCCCTTTAGTTTTATAAATCCACCTACTTTTAGAAAACTTCTGATTGCATTTCTAGCTTCATTTCGGATTCAACAAGTGTAGCATCAGGTCATCGTATTTCCTCCCCAACTATTTCTGTCATTGGTACTATACGTCTTCAGTGCTCTCCCAAGGTGTACAACTTTGGATCTGTCCTTGTCTCCTTTCTGTCCTGTATGTATGTATGTATGTATGTTTATTTATTTTGAGAGAGAGAGTGAGAGAGCATGAGCAGGGGAGGGGCAGAGAGAGAAATGGAGAGAGAGAATCCCAGGCAGGCTCTGTGCTGTCAGCGAGGAGCCCGAAACAGGGCACGATCCGATGAACCATGAGATCATGACCTGACCTGAAACCAAGAGTCGGACACTCAACCGACTGAGCCACCCAGGTGCCTCTCTGCCCTTTATTTAGCACTCAATAAACATATGAATAAAATCAACCATATGCATATCCATATCCATTAGCAACAAACCCTGATTATGCTTACATCTGCTCCTTTATTTTTATTTTTTTTTTTTTAATTTTTTTTAGTGTTTATTTATTTTTGAGACAGAGAGAGACAGAGCATGAACGGGGGAGGGTCAGAGAGAGAAGGAGACACAGAATCTGAAGCAGGCTCCAGGCTCTGAGCTGTCAGCACAGAGACGGACGCGGGGCTCGAACTCACGAACTGCGAGATCATGACCTGAGCGAAGTCGGACGCTTAACCGACTGAGCCACCCAGGCGCCCCTGCTCCTTTATTTTTACTATCAGTTTCCTAGGATAGAAAATGGGGCATTTATGCTTCAAAATGTGGCATTTATTAAGTGATTGTTATAACCATGGAGTGTAGTTTGTGAAGGAAAAGAAAGCAAATAAAGCACTAAGGATAATTGTGAATTTGCTCTCTTTCACATTGTGGTGATACTATTAAATATGACAAAGATTGGGAAGAGGAGAGGCTTTTTGGGAAAAAGATATCAGTGGTCAACATTTGCAGTCTAACAATTGATATTAAAGATTATTTTCATTTTGATTTCTTTGTAGTAAAACCATATTTTGATTTTTCACTATAATTTTTAATGAAAATGCTTCACAGCTTCAGAGACCTGGTATAGAAGATGTTGCTGTGCTAAAGAAAGAACTGGTCCAAGTTCAAACACTAATGGACAACATGACGTTGGAGCGTGAAAAAGAATCTGAAAAACTCAAAGATGAGTGTAAAAAGTTACAAGCAGAATATGCTAACTCAGAGGTAAATAAGTTCAGTGTGCCTAAATGTGATTGTTGTTAACTTGTTTAGTGTATACTGTTGAGTGAAGCCAGCAGTTGAAATTTTTCCAAGCGATCTATCAAAACAATACTTGACTTTCATTTGCCCTGAGTGATATTTGTGTATAGTCAGTATAGTCTGAGAGACAATATTTAATTTTGCTTTATAAAGCTAGACATTTAGAGAAGAATGTATAAAAGAGTATTGTCTATTTAATAAATGTACATATTGTGGAGAAATGATTATTTAAAGTTAAATTTGATCCAGGCTAGTCAATAAGTGGTAATTGAGTTTATCTCAGTTTGGTGTAGGGGTAAAGGAAGCATGATTTCATTTTTTTACAATTGTATTATCAATGTTGTTTAGGAAAAATATTTAGGAGAACTTATTTTCTAGTAGGCTTGTTTTTCACTTATCGATTATTGAATTATGTTGTTGAAAGAAATCTTAAAAATCTGTTAGACTAACACTTCACCCAGGACCCTCCTTTGTAGCCTCTCTGATAAGTGATCCCCAACTCCTGCTAGGTGGTATAGGGGTGCATGTTTCTTCATAAGTCAGCCGTTCCATTGAATTGACATTTGTTTCCCTAGAATTTCCATGCACTGATTCCAGTTCTCCTTAGGAATTACACAGAATAAATTGTTCCTTTTTTCCACATGAGATATTTGGAGACTGTTCATATTTACTCTGAGTTCTTTCTTTTTCAGGATAAACATTTTCAGTTCCTTCTGCCATTTGTCACATGGCTTGACTTTGACCTGTAAATCCTTGATATAATTATGTTAGTATATGGCAAGCTCTAGGATTTTTAGTGAATATATTTGCTTAAAAATGTAGCCTTTGTCTTTTTTACTAAAGTATTATAGAGGATATTTTGTTAACAGTTAACAAAATATTAATAGATATTTGTAGTTCTTAAGATGCCTTATGTGACATGGACCTCTATTTTTCATATTTTCAGTTTAAGAGGTTGTTATAGTAACGTTGCAGTTTGCTTTTCTTAGAGTTTTTAAGCTGGTGATCTTAAAAGCCATTCTATTCATAATTAGTAACATAATGAGCTATGGAGTATAAATATTATAGATAACCATGTCACCCTTTATTTTACTTCTTCCTGTATCTTTGTAAAGGGGGAATGGTGAACCTTTGTAGGTACAACATGCATAGGCATGTGAAGCTTTATGATGCTTACTTAACACTTTAGACTTTAAAGTTTATGAACTTCAGGTGCAGACTTCCCACAAGTGATCTTTTTTAGCCCAATGACACTTGACCCCACAATTTTTCAAACAATTTTAGGGGGTTCATAAATTTATTGAAGGCAGTTAAAAGCTTTTAATGTGCAGTCAGGGAGATGCTGAATCAAAGAAGTCTCATGAGGAAAAGTCCCATTCAGATAATGTGAAAGTAGAAATGCTTGAATCTGAGTGAATCGAGTCATTTATTTCTGTGTTTTAATAAGAATTACTTTTGATTAAATCTGCCTGCCCACTGGTATTTCTCAAATTTTTAAAAAATTATACTCTCTTTTGGTTAAAAATTCCTTTAATATTATATGAGGTTTCAAATCAAATGTAACAGGTTGACTAAAATTGAATCACAGCAATGGCACTTTTAGAATATATCTCTTTCATTTTTAAAAAAAAATTTTTTTTTTTTTTTAACGTTTATTCATTTTTGAGACAGAGCATGAACAGGGGAGGGGCAGAGAGAGAGGGAGACACAGAATCTGAAACAGGCTCCAGGCTCTGAGCTGTCAGCACAGAGCCCAACGCGGGGCTCGAACTCATGGACCGTGAGATCATGACCTGAGCTGAAGTCAGACACTTAACCGACCAAGCCACCCAGGCGCCCCTAGAATATATCTCTTTTAAAGTATAATCCTTTCTGACTGTTTCCTGCTGAGAATTGTGGAGTTATACATATACTTGTTATACAAATAGAATTTGAACAGGGAGAAGAAATTTATATATTTGCTTGCATTTTGGGAAAAATATATGTGGGAAAATATTTCTGAGTAATATTTAAGAATTACTTTAATATGGAGGATTTTTGTAAATTTGTATTTTTATTCGTGTAGATTGGATTATCTTCTATGTTATGGGAAGACGTCATTTAAGGTGAAAAAGTATAACTAGAGTTATAAGATTTGGGGGAAAAGGATTTAGTGACTTCCCTGTACTGTCCTGCTATCAACAAGAGTAATTGTGGGAAACAATTTTTTTTTTTCTCTCAAAAAGATGTTTCTGGAAAAGAAGAAAAATGGCATAGAAATTCATTCTTCACATCTTAACTTTTACATTTTCATAAAGGTTTATCTTTTTAAATGTTTTGAAATAAATGTTAAAATAAAGAGATTTGCTGAATAGCACTTAACATTTCATCATCATTTTAGTAAAACAAGGGTAATATTTACTTTCTAGTAGTTAACTAATAGGTGTGTAATGATTGAGACTTCAGATTATGTTGAACAAGTTTAGGAAGTGGTAGCATGAGTCAGAGTAATATTATTATTGGAAACAAGCTCTTAGGTTTTGAGCACCACCAAGTTTTGGATAATATGCCAGGTACTTTAAATATATGGTCTCTTTTGTTTCTTTTAACTCTGTAAATTAAGTATTAAGTTTGTTTTATGTGTAAGGAATCTGAAGCTCGGTGAAGTTAAATAACTTGTTTAAGTTCATGTACCTCATATAAGGAAACTAGGATTGGATCCCAGGTCTCCTCCAAAGCCTCAAGTCTTTTCTGAATCATGTTATCTCTCATATAGGGTGGTCTGATAATTGCCTTATAAGTAAATTCGTGCTATTAATTTTGACCTAATACTTACTGTTATTACTTTTTATATTTTGCCATATTATATGTTGTAATATTTATATTGAGTACAACTTAAAATTCTTTTGAGTTGTTTCACACCATTTTTATATTAAAACAATTAATGTCTAGATATTCCATCTCATTTGTTTATAACAATGTTATAAACCATTTGTTTTTAGCTTGTGCTTACTTTTTAAATATGTGGCATGTATTTTATTAATTTATTAAAATTAAATCCTATTCTTAAATTTGTTGGTGAATTATAGCACTTAATGAAAAACTTACTTTATGTATTTATTACTACTTTACTGAACGTAAATACTGGTATCTGAAACAAAATACACGAACAGGAATTAAAGGAGCTAAAAATGTAATGATTTGTTTGGTATTTCTAATTGAAGCTAAAGACATATGATGTAATATACATTGTTAAGTATGTCCTTATGTTCCATTACATTCATTTAGATATGCCTATGAATTCATTGACAGGTTTTGTTTTGTTTTGTTGTGTTTTTGGTTTAGATATTTTAGAAGGCATATAGAAAAATAATTCATTCTAAAGCATTTGAAAGTACTTTATAAATAGTTATCATCAGAAATTGAGGATTTAAAGGTTAAAATAAGTATTATTTTTAAAAATTTACATTACTGAAAATATCAAAGCTATAATCAACTTACATTTGGTGTGGTCTTTAATGTAAATGGTTTTTTAAGAATTTTATTTGAATTCCAAATAAACTCATTTTAAAAGCTAAAATATTTACAAAGATATGGAATAAAAATGGTTATACTCATGCATAGTTATTAGAGTACTTAAATATCTTTTAAAAGTGTACTAATATTAGAGATCAGTTTTAGCAGTATGTTTGGACATTTTTATTATGTGTTCAGTGTGTACTTTTGTCAGTCTTCCACCTTTCATCCATCATTTTATTATTTTTTTTTTCTGCTTTCTAATGGAGATGCTTAAACTTGAGGTAATGTGTTTTGGGAAGGCTTTTTAATGTTAGTAATACCTTTAATATAGCTCCTTCTGTTGTCAAATGGAAATTTTGTGTTTTGAGGCAATCTCAGAACTTCAAAGATATGCTTATTTTTGTTAATCAAGTGAATTTTCAATCGTCTTTAAATAATTACATACAAATTGTAGTAGAATATTATTAGGACAATAATTATAATTCTAAAACACTAGCAGGATATTTGCTCAAAATATCTCTAATTATTTTTTAATTTAAAATTTTTTCGTAAAAGTCTAACTTGAATTCAGTAACATGGCTTCAAGGAAATGGAGGCTATTTTATCGGGTCTCAGATACTGGGAACAAATATCTGTTAACTCCTTGGAGACGAATCACTCATTCCTTTAGAGAGTAGTTTTTGAATGCCTAGGGTCAGTAGCTGTTTTAGGTGTGGGGAATACAACAGTGAATAAGACAGAGTACCTGCTCTCATAAAGCTTATAGTCTTTTGTGGAAGCCAGATAATACATGAATAAATCAAATCATGATGGAAAATCAGGTAATAATAAATGCTATAAAGAAAAATGAAGCAGGGTATGTATGGGCAGTAGTGGAGCTGGCAATAATGTATGACAGTTTTAGATAGAATGATCAGGGAAGGTCTTCTGAAGGAGGAATGTGTGAGAAGTAAGCAAGAGGGTGAAGAATTGGGAGTAAGCATTCTCAGGAAGAGGGAGTGCAACTTTAAAGTCTCAAAGCGCAGATGAGTTTGGCCTGTTAAACAGTGAGGAATGTCTTTGTGGCTGGAGTGGAGAGCCATCTTTGTTTGAATTTGACCCATAGTCATATTTGAACAGGGAATGTATTTTCTTGCACA
Source organism: Panthera onca (assembly GCF_046562875.1). Lineage (NCBI taxonomy): Eukaryota > Metazoa > Chordata > Mammalia > Carnivora > Felidae > Panthera > Panthera onca. Next base: position 114,026,078 of record NC_138345.1, on the reverse strand, counting down.
TTTTGACTTTTCAATTTGTATATTCCCCCAATACAAACATAATGCATGATCACTGTAAAACATTGAAATGATTCATGATGTACAACAGAGAAAATGAACCTTATCTGTAGTTCATTCCCCTCCTTCCCCTCTCCATGACTAAAGTATACCTTTTGGTGTAAACTCTTCCCACATCTTTCTTTTTTCCACCCTTGAGTAAACTAAAAAATTTCAAATGGTTGCTTTTAAAAAAATTATAGTTAAAAATATACATATTTGTACAAAGGATAAATGATATACCTAATGTTTAATTCTTTAGGTATTAAAATATAAAGTCATTTATAAGAACATATTTTAAAACTATAAAATATAACAAGATATTGTTGAATATATTTGCTTTACATTTTGCTTGTTTAGTTTTTTCTACATGTCAGAGTTAATCAGCAAGACAGATGTTACTCTTGGCTTACTATATCTTATAAACTTTAATGTGGAATCATGGTTTTTTAATGAAATATACTCCTAATTTGCATCTTAATATGCACTATTATTTCTGTTTATTATGTGTTACTCTGCTAAATCCTTTGATAAGATATTTACAAGCCAAGATTTAAATACAATAATGTATCTTCTTTTGTGATAAGTTGGCATCTACGCTAATGATTAAAATAGGGTAACTTAAAATAGCCAAACTGTTCCTAATATTTCTCTGAACATCCATAATGTTACTAACAGAAAATGATCCTGAGATTCAAAGTTATTAGGGATAGCAGTTTGAAATAAACTCCCAATATCAATGAAAAGGTTACATGATCAGTTTAAGAAAGAAATTATTAGGATATGCCTTTAACTTGAATATAGTTAAAAATAATGAATATTTAAACATTTCCTTCTTTGAAGCATAGGATATATATGGCATATATTATATGTGTGTGTGTGTGTGTGTGTGTGTATATATATATATATATATATATATATATATATATATATATGTGTGTGTGTGTGTTGTTATATGTTGAAACACCCTGTTTAGAAGCTGTAACTGTAAAGCAATATGACAGATTGCCTGTCAGTATATCAGAATTGGTTTATTTAGATGAATGTTTTCCATAAAAGGTTAGGCCAGGAAGATATCTTAGACATGCTGCTATTTGTAAAAACTTTTTTGAAACCTCTTTTAGTTGACTTTAAACCAGTTTGGAAAACACTCAAAAAACTAGTTTCATCAACTTATGGTTATTAAAATAATATAAGCCCAAGTGTTTAATCATTCAGTTCAATCACTTACCTTCTTTACTAGATGGTTTTCCAAAACTTAAAACCAAAGCACTGTAATAGATGAAGATATACTACCAAAGAGAATCCTTAAAAAAAACAAAACAAAACAAAAAAGTACCACACATACTGGAAGGGTTTTTAAGAGAAGAGTAGCAGATCTCTTGGTGTTACTGTCAAAATAAATCAGTAGCCTTCTAAGGTTTCTCCCTTGAAGATGTATTTGTAATATTTGATGTAGATAACTACTCTTGTGTTTATTAAAAAATTTTTTTAAATGTCTTCCATAATAAAATTTATTTACTAATAAAGAATATAGACAATGAAAATGTAGCTTTAAGAATGTAAAAAGTGAAGTCAATAAGCTAAATATTAGAAATAGAAAGTTCTTTTGTTAATGTCACTTGCAAGAAACCATACTTAAAAAGCAGTACTTAGTGTCTCTCTCTGGTCATTGAAGCTTTCATGTATAGGAAGTTTCTATTTCTGAGACTTTGCTTAATTTTCTCTTACTTTTAAATGATCAAAGCTTTGTCTTAATTTCGTTAAGATGCATTAAAGCAAATTTGTGTCCAGCTATTATACCTAGTCATGGAATGACCCAGCTTAATAAAATTATATCTAATAAAACTCTGTATAACTTCTTTGGACAGATACTTTCCATTACAGTCAAAAAGATGATTCGCTACCTTTCCAAGGTGATTCTGTATTGTGTGTTTGTGTTTATTTAACATGTTTTTAAAGTAAAAAGAAAGGCTATCCTGTAGAAGTTGGGATAAAAGGTAGGCAGCAACTTGCATATGTTCTTTAAATTCAGAAGGATTAAAGTACAGAGTTTCAAAGCCAGTAAATTCAGGTTGATAGTTTGATGCTGACGCAGATACATAAAGTAGGATGCCAACTATTCATTTCATTCATTATTAAATAAATGAGGTTAAACATTTTGGATAAATTTTAAAAATTAATTTTCAGTCAAAAATGATGTGGGGTGGCAGTAGGGTGGTAGGAAAAATAACTAAATTGAAACTTCGAAGTATTATATCAATTTAACAACAACAGTGACAAAAATCTGTGTAACTTTAAAACCTTTGGATACTTCCATTCTCTTTTCCATTTTAGTTCCCTCTAATTTTTTTTTTCTTTTTTTCTTAAGGCCACAATAAGCCAGCTAAGGAGTGAACTTGCCAAAGGCCCCCAGGAAGTTGCTGTATATGTGCAGGAACTACAAAAACTTAAAAGTTCACTTAATGAATTAACACAAAAAAATCAGGTGAGTATTTAAAAACTACATAGAGTGGTGAATTGGTTTATGTATCTTAAATTTTAATCTCGTGTATGTTATTTATATATTGTCATGAGTACAGTGTGACTTATTACTCTGTTGGTTTTTTTTTTAAGTGTTAAGTACATTCACATTGTTACAGAACCGATCTTCAGAACTCTTCCCATCTTCCAGAACTAAAATTCTATACTCTGAACACCCCATTCACCACCACCTTTTGTAGAGGAAAAACACTCCTGTGTGTCTCCTCTACTCTCAGTACTTTACTACACCTTTACTTCTGACACCAGACATATGAGTGTTCCACACATCAGCAGTTCTGTGACACCAGTGGATGACCTACAGTGTAACTCAATTCTACCACCATTTACTTGGAGATAGTGGGAAATAGTGTCAGATCCCACAGGGGTTTAGCTGCCCCCTCCCCCCACAAATACCAGTTCAAAGTCCAACTTGTTACCTGTACTTCTCACCAAATGGCTGTGGCTGTAAATGGGAGGTTCCCCCAACCCTTGCCTTAGATTGGATTAGTTTGCTAGAATGACTCACAGAACTCAGAAAAAAACATTTTACTTACTAGATTAATGATTTATTTTAAAAGATTATAATTCAGGGGGTGCCTGGGTTGCTTAAGCTTCCGACTCTTGATTTTGATTTGGCTTGTGATTTCACAGATCATAAGATGGAGCTCCATGTCAGACTCTGTGCTGACGAGTGGAGCCCGCTTGGGATTCTCTCTCTTCCTCTCTCTCTGTCCCTACCCCGCTCGTGCTCTCTCTCTCTCTCTCAAAATAAATAAATAAATAAACATTAAAAATAAAAGATTAGAACTCAAGAATAGCTAGATGAAAGAGATCGGTAGAGTAAGATGTATGGGAGAGGTCATGGAGCTCCCACGCTCTCTCTGGGTGCTTTCTATGTGTTCGCCAACCTAGAATCTCCCTAAACCCTGTCCATGTGGGTTTTTATTGAGGCCTCCTTACAGAGGCATGATTGATTAATTTATTGGCCATTGCTGATTAATTTGACCTCCAGCTCCTGTCCCCTTTCTGAGGTAGGGGGTGGGGTTGAAAATTCCAACCCTTTCATTTTGGTTGGTTCCCATGGCAACCAGCCCCCATCCTTAGGAGCTTTCTAAAAAAAAAAAAAAATCACCTCATTAACATAAACTCATTGGTGGTTGAAAGGGAGTTGTTATGACTAACAAAAGACATCTTTGCTACTCTTTTCACTTAGGAAATTGCAAGGGTTTTTGGAGTTCTGTTGCAGAAATGGAGATGAACACCAAATGTATATTTCTTTTTATACGTTACTATCACACCTTTGATGCACAGAGTTTTTGATTTGATGTAATCTAGTGTCTGTTTTTACTTTTGTTGCCAGTGCTTTAGGTGTCATATTTAAGAGATCATTGCCAAATCCAGTGTCAGGCAGCTTTTCCCCTGTTTTCTTTTAATGGTTTTATACTTTTAGGTCTTATGTTTAGGTCTTTGATTCATTTTTGAGTTAATTTTTTTTAATAGTGAAAGGTAAGGGTTTAGTTTCCTTCTTTTGCATATAGATAAACAGTTTCTCCTGCACCATTTGTTGAAAAGACTGTCCTTTCCTGTGGTCTTGGCACCCTTGTTAAAAATCATTTGACCATGTATGTGAATGTTTACTTATGGGCTTTCTGTTTTTATACCGTTAGTCGGTATGTCTGTCTTCATGCTAGTACTCTACTGTTTTGACTACTGTAACTTTGAAAAAAAAAAATTTTTGTTTTTAATGTTTACTTATTTTTGAGAAAGAGAGAGAGAGGCAGAGCATGAGTGGGGAGGGACACAGAGAGAGAGACACACACAGAATCCAAAGCAGGCTGCCGGCTCTGAGCTGCCAGCACAGAGCCCTACACGGGGTTTGAACCCACAGACCGCGAGATCATGAGTTGAGCCCAAGTCAGACGCTTAACCTCCTGAGCCACCCAGGTGCCTCTGACTACTATAGCCTTCAGTAAGTTTTAAATCAGGGAATGTGAGACCTTCAGCCTTGTTCTTTATTTTGGAAAGTTGTTATTTCCCACCTTGTTTCTTTATAGATGAGCAACAGATAATATTAAGTTTGGGGGCAGGGCAAGTATTGGTTAGTACTTTTTTTCTGTGTCTTTACTTTTTTGGTCGTAGGGGAGTAGAGTCACTAAACCCTTATATTCAATGGTATGGTGAATTTGTTGGCTTGCTTTTTAATAAGTTGAACCTAATATTTTGATGAAATATAGCAAGGGAAGAACCAAAGAAAAGAACGTGGTAGAGGGGAAAAAGAAGTAAGTATAATTGGTTGGAAATATCAGGCCTCCTGCCAACAGCCAGGCGAATGGGCTTAGAAGCAGATCCTCATCCTCCAGTTCTTTTCAAATCATCAGAGACTGTAGCTCTGCTCTGGCCCACAGCTTACTACAACAGTCTCATGAGAGACCCTGAGGTGTCACCGTCAGCTGAGCTGCTTCTGGATTCCTGACCCTCAGAAACTGTGTGAGATAATAGACACAATTTTAACCTAAGGTTTAGGGTAATTTGTTGCTTGTGCCCCTGGCCAACCTCAAACCTCTTGATCTCAGGAAAGCTGTATGTTTTCAAAATTGTTATAGACTCCAAAGAGCTTTTATTTTTGGGGTTATATCTATGGATATTTAGTATATTAGAAATTAAAACATACATTTAAAAAATATGTGTTTTTAAAACATTAATTAATAAATATTAACAATACTATTTCTTATGAAAGATGACTATTTTTTAAAACAAAAAATAGTGGTGGTGTTTTATATTTTTGCAAACCTCTTTAATGTCTAGCTTAATATTAGGACAGATGGATTCTCACATCTGCTTTTACATTTCATCTGTTGTGATATGGTTGAAGGGTATGAAGAAAATTCAATCTCACATAGGTATGTAGTTGGGAAGAAGAGGAATCTCTGAATAGCTTTTTTTTTTTTTTTTTTTTTTTTTGGATAATTATAGCTATTTTTATTTGATACTATACCAAAACTAGATAAGGCATAGTTTCTCAATAGCTAGTTACAGTCTAGAATCTGAAACCATATCAATGCTGTTTATATATTTGTAACACTAAATTTATTAGTTTTTTTTGCCTTTTGAGTGGGTTTTATAACATCATGCATTAGTCAGGTGTAAAATATTGGTTATGCAGATCTTCCAAATATTAACACATTACCTTGTGCAATATAAAAACAGTGTCATTTGTCAATATCTCCATCAGTCTCTGAATAGGCTTTAAGTATGAGGAAGTGTCAAGCTCATGGTGATGGATACTGGTTTTCCAAAATTCTGCCCTTCTTTGAAAGCTTGAATTTTATTATTGGAAACAAATAGTATCAATTCTGTTTTCTTACGTGATAGGTTCTTTTCCTACCAAGTATGAATAATCATAGTTTGTTATTCTTGCCAGTAAAAATGGTGTTTTATGAAAAACAGCAACCAGCTCAGCTTGTAATTTAAGACCATAAATGCTTTTCCATGTGACAGTTCTACTATTGTTTGGTATGCAGCAGAAGTGATCTATGCATACTTCTACTTTTTCACATAGATTTTATTTTTCCTTGCTATTACAAATATTGCAGCTGTGAACATTCACATCTAAATCTCATGCATTCGTGCAAAAATTTCTTTGTTATGTCTCCCAAGTGAAATGGCTGGGGTGCAGGCTACACACGTTCAAGTTTAGTACGTGACCTCAATTTTCTGAAGTAATTATATCAGTTTACCGTTGTCCATTTCTCTGTCAACTCTTGATGCTGACTTGATCTTTTTCTGTGGCTTTATGAAAACCTGTCCATCCTCCTCCCCCTTTTGTCTCCTGTCAAGCTATATGTGGAAAACTTCTATATACAATTTAGTTTTATCTTTCTCCCTCAGTTTGATTTTTAATTTCTTAAAAATTGACGTTCTACTTTTTGGGAATTGACCAAGATGTGTACATAAAGTGGATGTTTATGATCAGTGTCATTTATTATATAATTTTGAAGCATTAAACTATTAATAAAGGACATGATTTGACATTGATAGACTGAAATGTATGGTCAGATAATGAAGCACAGATTGTATGTATACACACACACGTATTATTAAAAGAAGTACTATGAGAATTTGATAAATAGTATATAGAATCAAGATGATTTAGTGTGGTTAAGACTGGAATATGATTGATTAGGGAATAATGGCATCTTCTACTCATCTTAATAATCCTTACATCAGTGTAAGACTTAACAATTTTTTTTCCAAAATGTTTTTCTGGTTAGGATTTGCTCACCAGTTAAAGTTAAGTGCAGAAATGCATCCTTTTCTTATTATCCTTGCTATCTGCCTCTCCCACCTCTCCTCATCCCATGTCCTTGGCAAACTATGATTGCTGACAGTGGTGATATCCACGTGTTTTGAATTTGGAAATCTTTGTATTTGGTCTTAGGAAGACCATTACATGAAATGCCTTGGGCATTTATTATAGGTTATATACCAGCATCAAGGTGGATAGACAATATTTTAACACATAATGAATGGAAACAATAATTGCTTTTGCACTAATATCAAGGTATCCTCAGTATTAGACCAATGTTTTGTAATTACTGCTTTTGAAAACTTAAAAATAAAAGGGAATATTGAAAAAACTTCCTTCTTAGTTTCAAATAAGAATCATAGTCTGATATTCATTCATTCATTCGTTCATTCATTTATACACTAACATTTAAACACAGTTCTGCAACTCAATTTAATTATTTTTATGTAAATTCTGAACAAAATAATATGCTTAGTTAAAGCTCCTGGTATAGGTCATTGTAAGAGACTGAGTTATTTTTTGGGTTTTACCTCTCATCCTTTTTCCATCCTTTTATTGCTTTCCCTTTCCGGTAGTCCTAGTATTAAGGTGCTCATAGTCCAAAGCAAGAGCCAGATGTGACAAGTAGTTCTGTTGTTGTGTATGACCACTATATTTATTGCAGAGTGGTGCACTGAGGAATGGTGTATGTAGTACAGTGGTGGAAGGCATGTTTAAATCCCAGCTTTGCCACTGACTGACTGTGACAGCCTCTCCAAGTTTGTTTCCTTTCCTACCCATTTGCCTCTTAGGAGTGGTATGGGTCTTAAATAAATTAATAGATGTTTAAGTGCTTAGACCAGTGTCTGGCTTTTAGTAAACATCCCAGTCAAGGTTTGTTGTTTTTGTTTTTGTTTTTATTTGGTAAGTGTTGGTGCAGGGTTGGGTCAAGACCAAGGTGGCAGTTTTCCTAACTTACTGCCTAGTAAATCAGCAAATGCTTTTGTAGAAGACAACTGTTTAGCTTAGTCTTCAAGGATGTTAAGGAACATCCTTTCACATGGCAGAGGGGTTGATTGCATTCATTTTGAGAGTTAGATATGCAGAAGGCATGGGAACATGTAAGAGCACAAGAGAATATGAGATGTTGGAGAGCTATAGTAGTTCAATTTGTTTTTTCTCACCAAGCTGTTTTGAAGAACAAATGAGATGCCTGAAACTACTTTGTAAGCTAAAAAAATGCCATCTTTTTGCATTCATTCTCATTACTTGGGCAAGTAATAAGTGAAAACTGGAGTCTAATATAGGGAAATTGTCTCTGTAAGAAAATCTGTTGAGAGCAGTTGGTGAGGAAATCAAGAGGACGGGACAACATTTGGAAGGAAGGAGTTTTGCTTACCCAAAAGATAATTATGTTATGAGTTAGGCTTAACAATCATTTTGGAATTTAAACTTGAATAGAGTGTTTTGGGGGAAGCATGAATTGACTCACTGCGTGTCTAAATTGTGTTGTGACAATTTACTGGACTTGGAATCATAATATATGACTCTGCCACTTGGCCAGGTCATAGAGGTTCTTTGAGTTTTTACTTCCTTATTCAGAAAATGGAGATAATAATGTATCTCATGTTTTGTTTTAAGAATTAATATGGACATGTGAAAGTGCAATTACTATGTTCTTTAATGACTCTCACTATACTTAAATCAGTTTTCAAAAACCATGTATTTGCTATAATATTTTGCTTCAGATTTCATGGGAAGACTGTAGTAAGAATGAAAATTTGTAGTACTAAATATAGTTAGCCTTCTGCATGTAAAAATTATGCAGTGTGAGTGGATTAAGTCTTTTTTTTAGAATATATTTTTTAATTTATTCATTTTGAGAGAGTGTGTGTGTGTGCGTGTGCGCGTGCGCGTGCATGCATTAGTAGGGGAGGGGCAAAGAGAGAGAGATTGAGAATGTCAAGCAGGCTCTGTGCTGTCAGCACAGAGTCCAACTCAGGTCTTGATCCCATGAACTGTGAGATCATGAGCTAAGATCAAGAATTGGTCGGGGCGCCTGGGTGGCGCAGTCGGTTAAGCGTCCGACTTCAGCCAGGTCACGATCTCGCGGTCCGTGAGTTCGAGCCCCGCGTCAGGCTCTGGGCTGATGGCTCGGAGCCTGGAGCCTGTTTCCGATTCTGTGTCTCCCTCTCTCTCTGACCCTCCCCCGTTCATGCTCTGTCTCTCTCTGTCCCAAAATAAATAAAAAACGTTGAAAAAAAAAAAAAAAAAAAGAATTGGTCACTTAACTGACTGAGCCACTCAGGTGCCCCTGGATTAGGTCTTTTAAAAAGAAAGTGGTTGAGGTTCTTTTAAGGAAAATTTAATTATCTCTCATCTGTGCTATAAAGCCTGGTAGCTTCCAATTAATTTTTTAGGACAAGTGAATTTTAAAGTCTACGGTTGTTATGTGCCTTTACTTCTTAAAGGTTGAAGCTGTCTGAGGGGTCATCTGTGTATAAATTGGTGGGAATATTTGGTCACACCATAAGTAAGCCTGTGGAGAAGCCTTGCTAGCTCATTACTAGCCTTCAATTTTTGCAGCATGTTTTAAAATTATATCCTGCCCACATTCTTAGTATATGTGAGCATGGCGGCCTTTATGAAATTCAGTGACTTAGAATTTTCTTTAAAAAGATGCAGCACAGCTTTGAGTGGGGGAGGGAGGATGTCAGGGTCAGGGTGGGGGGAAAATGTAAAAAGATGCAACACAGTTATACATCAATGAATAGCCTTAATTTAACATATGAAGTCCAAAATAAATGTAATTTTCTTAAAACAAAAAAATGTAAAATTACATCCAGAAAGATCTGGAGTTACTAGCCAGTAACACAAAGAAATGTTTATAAAAACATTTTCTTAACAGATAGTTTAACTCAAAAGTTGTTTTCTTCCCTCTAGTCTTTCGACTCTTACTCTTTCTTTGTTTCTGTTGGTTGGCCAAGGCACACATCTCTTCTGGGTGCTCTTCTTACCTTTAAGTTTGTCTCACATCTTGTCTTTTTTACATATACCTATAGCATCTTCTGGACACTGCTTTTCCTGTAGTATATTCCTGCCTGGTAATCTATTTACATTAATGTACCTTTTCTCAGATGGTGTTCAAGAATCTTTACTGCTAACTTTGCTACATTGGTACCTAGATTTATTACTCCCCTTGAGGTAGTAGTGTTTGCACTTTCCCCACATGTATGTTGCTTGTCTCTTGTTCCCTTGTGTCTTTTTATGTAAATTTTTGTGTCTGTTTCAATGACATGGTGTGAGTCATGCATACGTATTACTTAACTCCTATCACCACTTTACTAAGCTCAAACTTTATTTTCAAGTGATTATAATTACTAGTTAGCCCCATCTGACTTTGCTTATTTTATCAAAAAAGAAAAATTATTCACTTCTGACACAGGTTTTGTATTCATTTTTTTAAAAAGCTTATTTATTTATTTTTTGAGAGAAAAGGAGCGTGGGAGGGGCAGGGCGAGAGGGAGAGAGAGAGAGAAAGAGAGAGAGAGAGAGAGAGAGAGAGAAAATCCCAAGCAGGCCCCACACTGTCAGCACAGAGCCCCATGTAGGGCTCAGACTCATGAACCATGAAATCATGACCTGAGCCAAAACCAAGAGTCTGATGCTTAACCGACTGAGCCACCTAGGCGCCCTGTATTAATTCATTTTTGTTTGAGAGAGTTATATTTTAACTTTCTTGGAAAAGTTTTTTTTTTCTTTAATGTGTGTATTTCATTTAGATTATTTAGAGACCAGAGGCTTTGATTGTCCTCTACTATTTCTTTTTTTTTTTTTTTTTTTTTTTTGTCCTCTACTATTTCTATATTATTCCCTTCTAGCACACTGCATATAAAAAGTGAGTATAATCAACATCCACAGCTTGACTTCTCAGATGCTTGTAGTAGCTTTTTATCCTAGCTATCGTTCTTTTAGCATTGAGTCAGAGTTCTGATTCAGGTCTTATATATAAGTGTGTTGACTTAAAATGTTCTATATTAATTGTAACAACTCCACTGAGACTAGATGTCAACATTTGAATAGGCTAGTTGATCCAGATCTTTAATTGGAGGTGTCATTTTTTTGTATTTTGTACTTGATAGTACTGATTAAAATAATAAAACATAAGGCAAGTAAATTATGTTTAGATCACTATTTTTATACACCTAGAAAGAAATTTGAGTTAATCTTAAACTTGTGACTCATATAAATGGTCTTTATCAAGAAGAGTAAAAATAAAGAATCAGTAGGATCTACATACTAAAGCAGCAAGTGGTATTGTTATGCTAAAGCTCTTATCAGCTATGAAGTTACAACACCTCAGGGCGCCTGGGTGGCTCAGTCAGTTAAGCGTCAGACTTCAGCTCAGGTCACGATCTCGCGGTCCGGTCCGTGAGTTCGAGCCCCGCATCGGGCTCTGGGCTGATGGCTCAGAGCCTGGAGCCTGCTTCGGATTCTGTGTCTCCCTCTCTCTCTCTGCCCCTCCCCCGTTCATGCTCTGTCTCTCTCTGTCTCAAAAATAAATAAACATTAAAAAAAAAATTAAAAAAAAGAAATTACAACACCTCAAATCAATTGCTGTATATTGTTATTCAAAGTAATTTTTGATGATAGAAGGTAGGTTTTTTTTTTAATGTTTATTTATTTTGAGGGACAGAGAGAGAGAGAGAGAATAAGCACATGAACAGGGGAGAGTCAGAGAAAGAAAGGGAAAGAGAATCCTAAGCAGGCTCTGAGCTGATGGTGCAGAGCCTGCTTCAGGGCTCAAGCCCACGAACTGTGAGATCATGACCTGAGCCAAAGTCAAGAGTTAGACACTTAGTGAGCTACCCAGGCATCTCAATGATAGAAGGTAGTTTTATTACTTAATTCAAATGGGAGAGTATAAATATATTGTATACCCTAAAGAATCTAGTAGATTTTAGTGTTTCATTTTATGTCAAAATTCAGTTGGTAATCCTTGTATTAGTAGAGCTTAGTCAAGTGGGCCAATAATAAAATAAGTTAGTATGTAATAATTTAGTCCTATTTTGGCCAGAATATATTCAGCCAAATGTTTTTTTATATTGCAGTGTGGCTAATTTTAGTGGTATTGTTGTAAAGATAGTTTGAATAATTAGAATAATTAGAAATATTAAGAAAGGAAATTGTTTCATCGATATTTCAGAACTTGACTGAAAAGCTTCGTAAGAAAGAACTGGAGTGTACTCAGTTAGAGGAGAAACATAACGAAGAATGTGTGAGTAAAAAGAATATACAAGCAAGCCTTCATCAAAAAGACCTAGATTGTCAGCAGCTTCAGTCAAGATTATCTGCATCTGAAACCTCCCTGCAGAGAATACAGGCAGAACTAGGTGAAAAGGGGGAAGCTACGCAGAAGCTCAAGGAAGAATTATCAGAAGTAGAGGCCAAGTACCAGCATCTTAAGGCTGAATTTAAACAGCTACAACAACAGAGAGAAGAGAAAGAGCAGCACGGGTTACAACTCCAAAGTGAAATTAATCAAGTAAGAGATGTTACTTTTATTTATTGGAATTCCTCCTGTGGTTTCTTGTGTGCTTGGTAGTTATTTGATCATAATATTGTTCATTAAAAAAAACAGTCATTTGAAAAATTAACTCTTCATTTTCATAACTGGTAGTACTGAATCAGATCTCATTTCCTTTCATTTCAGTTTTCCTTAATGAGAAAAAAATGTTAGCACCCATCATATAGTATTGCTGTGAAGTGTTTATGAATTAATACCTATAAATTGCTTAAGATGGTACCCGGCACAGGGCACTCCGCTTGTGTTAGTTACTATAATTAATTCACATCGTTGACTATTCTTTAATTTAAAAATTCTTATGTTTTGTTACTAAATTTTTGAAATATAATTATGGTTAAATCAATAATTTAAACATTAGATATTTTAGTTATTTTAAAGTTTATTTGAGAGATAAATATTTATTTATCACGTGTGTGCACACATGCAGGGGGAGTGGTAGAGAGAGAAGGAGAATCCCAAGCAGACGCTGTGTTAACAGCACAGAGCCTGACTCAGGGCTTGATCCCACGAACTGTGAGATCATGACTTGAGCCAAAACCGAGAGCAGGACACTTAACCAAGTGAGCCACCCAGGCGCCTCAAAATTAGATACATTAAAAGAAAAAACAAATTAGCCCTAATAACTTTTTAGAAGTAAATAATTGTCTATCAGATTAATCAGTAATTTGATTAATGAAAGTTTGACTTTGCCATTAACTTAAATTAAGTTCTGTATTCTTATTATTGCTTATAGATAACATTAAAAATCAGTTGAAGAATGGATATTTGGGAGGCATTAAAGTCCTCAGCCACTTTTTTGATAATATTCACCTATTTTCACTTAAATATTGCAGTGATACTTGTTTTCACGGCATCAGTCCTTCTTTCTTGGCCTGAGATATTTTTCCTGTTCCTCTTCTCCTTGGTGACCACATGGCTTACTTCAGTTGTCACTCTTCTATAGAAATCCTTTCCTGTACATTGCCACTTCTCCCACCCTGATCCCCCAGAGATGGCTTAAGCATTACTTACCACAGTACAGTATATTATCATAGTTTATGTGTCTTTCTTCACTGGACTCTGTACTCTTTGGATGCAAAGACCATGTCTTACTCATTTTTTACCTTCACTACCTGGCACATTGCATGTTAATGAGCAGATATTTTAGTGGATAACTTAGATATTTGATGTTCATTTCAGATAAAGAAATTGGGTACTTATGGTTTCTAAAAGACATTATGTTTTAGTTGTTGGGAGATACAGAACTGAAAAAAGAAACAGTACTTACCTTAAATCATTATGTAAATCTTATTGAGGACAAGGCAAGTACTATCCTGTACTAAAGAATGGGAGGATTATAATAAAATGATCCTATATATGATGGGAATTTTGCAGAGTTCCTCTTCTGTTTTCTTCTCCTATAGCACTTCATTTGTGTAATTATTTTATCCAGTATGTGATCAGGAAAAGCTTTGTGTGAGAGATAGAGGTGGTGCATGAAATTATGATTTTGGGTAGGTATTGACAAGTGGCAGTTTGAAGGTAGAAGAATCTTCCAGGCAGAAGGATTAGTGAGAAGAAACTAGTGTCAGCAAAGTATTATAAGAACCAGGAAGGGGCACTGATTTCCTCTTAAGATAGGGTGTGTGTAATAGGAATGGGCTATTGTGATTAGAAAGAGCATTTGGAACCTTATTGTGTAGGGTGTTGAATAGCAAGCTGAGGAATTTGGGCTTTATTTGGTTGTCAGTGGGAGGAGGGGTATCAGGAATTTGAGAACCTACTCAAACATATTTTTATACAAAGACTTGAGCATGTGATTAGTTGGTTTAGTCACAATTCTGTAATAAATAAAGAGGTCATACTGAAGACCTTGAAGTGACACCATTTATCTTCTTTTAGCCTGCCGTTTACATTCTACCTTCAAAATATGTCTCAAATCTGTCCACTTCTCTTCATCTATACTGCTACCACTCTTTTTTTTTTTTTTATGTTTATTTATTTATTTTGAGAGAGAGAATGAGAGAGAGGGAGAGAGTGGGCATAAGTGAGGGAGGGGCAGAGAGGGGAAGACAGAGAGAATCCATCCCAAGCAGGCTCTGCACTGTCAGTGCAGAGCCCAACTCAGGGTCCAAACCCATGAACCACGAGATCATGACCTGAGCTAAAGTCAGACACTTAACCGACTGAGCCACTCAGGTGCCCCTGTACTGCTACCGCTCTTAATTTAAGCCACCATCATTACTCACCTAGGCCACTGTATTAGCCTTCTTAAAGTTTCCCTTCTAGTGAGCTCCATAATCTATTCTCCTCCTCTTCCTCCTCCTCCTCCTCCTCTTCCTCCTCCTCCTCCTTCTCCCCCCCCCCCCCTTTTTTTTTAAGTTTATGTATTTATTCTGAGAAAGAGAGTGTGAGCGGGAGAAGGGCAGAGACAGAAGGAGAGTGAGAAGCCCAAGCAGGCTCTGGGCTGTCAGTGCAAAGCCCGCCATGGGGCTTTATCTTGTGAACCCATGAGATCATGACCTGAGCCAAAATCAAGAGTTGGACGCTCAACTGACTAAGCCACCCAGGCACCCCTATATTCTTCTTTAGAACACTTTACATTATATAATTAGTTTTTGTTTACTTGCATATTGTCTGCCTTTCCATTGGATGCAATTCCCACATTCCTTAATATGAGGAATTTGTTTTTTTATACTGTCGGCCTCTATACTTAGGGCTTTCAGCAAATATTTATTGGAAGAATGGACATGAATCTTACCTTAAACCTTTTTTCATATCCTTAGTGTAGGTATGAATCGGGTTTGTCTTGCTCTCCATTGTATCCTCAGCACCCATTTCAGTAGTGACAAAAGTAGATAGCTGGTGATTGTCATGAAAGGACCTGAAAACACAGCAGCCTGTATTCTTCATATTTGGGTTTATGACCACTTCCTAAGTAGCCACAAATGTGCAAATAATGATGTTATATAACTGAAAGCTTAGATGTCATCATTTTAATTTTAAAAAATTATCTAACATACATCTTGAATAGCATAGTGGATTTAGAAACCAGCTGCCTGGGTTCCATTTCTAAGGCTTGTAAGCCATGTGATCCAGGCACATTATTTAATTTGTGCCTCAGTTTCCTCATCTCTAATAAGTAATAGTGGAATCTTCTTCATAAGGCTATATATATATATAAGGATTAAATTAGTTAATATTTACATTTAGAATAGTAAATGTTGGCACATAGTAAATGTTAGGAGTAAAATGAATAAAGAATTATATATTATATATAGGTTTACAAAGTGAATTTATTATAGATTGTATATATATCTTAAAATGTGACTTTAGAACAGACCATTCTATTAATAATTCCAGTGTATATGATTTTTACTCTTAATTTAACCTCTTCTTTTTTAATATGTTTATACAAATAGTATAGACATCATTGTTTAAGTGATTTTGGCCTACTCCCACCATTGGACAGCCTTGATTTGAGATTATTTTTAAATTAAAGATCAGGGACTTACCAGGAATTGTGCCATAATGAATGAAAAAGTTATTTATAGTATTATCTCACCCCTTTAGTAAATCTTCAGAGCAATAGTTCTCTTTAATTCGGTTGGTTCTCAATTCTGTCTGCACATTAGAATCACCTGGGGAGATTTAAAAAATTACCATTATCAAGGCCTTACCCCTGGTCCTATTAATTCCTGATGGCTGGCATAGTCTTAGGCATTGTCATATTTAAACATTTCCCCTGTAATTGTACTATGCAGTTGAGATTGAACACTGCTGCTTTTTGAAGTGTTACTTTTTGGTAAGTCCTTTCTAAAGAGTTTCCTGAAACTCAGTATAATCTGATTCTTGTGATGAAAACATGGATTTCTGGGCTTTAGCTCAAATGTACTAAATCTAAATTTATATGGGACGAGTCTGATTATCTGTGTATTAACAATGATATCAGGAGACCCTTTTATATTATTTTTTTGGTGCACGTACAGCATAGCGATTTGACAGTTTTATACATTACTGAATGCTCACCATGGGGAGTGTGGTCACCATCTGTCACCCTACCATGTTACTATAATATTATTATTAACTCTTTGCTGTGCTGTACTTTTCATCTCTGTGACTTATTTTATAACTAAGTTTATACCTCTTAATCAGCAGGAGATTCCTATTCAACAAGTTTTAAGAACTAGATATGGGTGATGCCTGTTTGTAAGAGATCACACACATTAGATGCTTGAAATGTGAGTTTACTTTGAAGGCCTCCCTTTTACATATCAGGATTTTGCCTAATTCTTGTAATAAGAAGGAAGTTTGGGTACTTAACCTTATAGAGCTAATCCACTGCATTTTAACAAGAAGAATCAAAAGAGAGACGTCAGGATGCTGGCTAAGGACAAAGATAAAATAAATGCATTCTCTTTAGTACTGATTCTTGTTTTAGTTAGATGGAAACATGTTTTACTTTAAAAATTGACTTTGGTTTTCCTTATTAAGGATAGAATATATTCTAATAGCGTCAGGGTGTTTCACAGCATAAGAAAATAGTGGGTGTCCACTTTTCTGATAAAACTTTTCTGTTTTTTCCTGGCCAACTATGAATTTTTATGGAGAAATATGCAAGTAGAGAGCATATATATAGGAATATGACACAAAGGCTAGAGATTCTTAATACTCTCACCATTAACCTGAATAGCTTTGATTGAGAACAGTTGTACAGAATGCTTTTTATTAATTACTAATTTTAGTGAGGCACATGAATGTGTTACGAGGCTGGTGTGGAGGAGCACTCATAGTGTATAAGCCTTGCCAAATGTCTTGCAACTTTTTCAAATATCATACAGCTCATTTTTGTTTTATATTTCCAGCACTTATGCAGTAATTCTTCTGAAATTAATACAAACTTTTTTTCTTTTTTTGATAGAACTCCCCCTCTCCTAAGAGAAACCGACTGCTATTTCTGGTAGTATTAGAGAAAATAACGAATTTGAGAAAGTGATGGTTCTTAGCTCCCGGGCAAATCTTTCAATTAGTTTTAACTGGGTAGTAATTTTAAAGTCAATGAATGAGGGCCACCTAATATTAAAAAAATATATATTCTTTATTCTCTTTTATTTAGAAAATTATGTGCCAATCTCTGCTGTCAGGGCAGAGCCTGCTTTGGATCCTCTGTCCCCTTCTCTTTCTGCCCCTCCTTCACTCATGCCCTCTCTCTCTCAAAAATAAAAATTAAAAAAAAAAAAGAAATTATGTGCCAATTTGAGGATTTGGGAGTGGTTTGTGCTCTATTCAATACCCAAATGTAAGAAGTTAATTGTGGTGGTTCATAACTGTGATAAAATAAGAACCAGTATGAAATTAAAAAAAAAAAAATACTGTGGAATAGTATTGTATGTGCCTTGACTGTCTTGATTTAAAAAAAAAATTTTTTTTTTTAATGTTTATTTTTGAATGGCAGACAGAGCATGAGCTGGGGAGGGCAGAGAGGGAGACACAGAATCTGAAGCAGTCTCCATCCAGGCTCTGAGATGACAGAGCCCGACGTAGAGCTTGAACTTACAAACCACGAGATCATGACCTGAGCCGAAGTTGGATGCTTAACCGCTTGTGTCACCCCAGGCGCCCCTGAGTGTCTTGATTTTTACATTTCATTTTATTATTTTAAGTTCCTCAAGTGATTGTAATACTTAAGTCCAAAAAAGAGCCTTTGGTTCACTATATTTTTAAGAGAACAAAAACCCCCAAAACTGTGATGCTTAATCACAGTTTTATGTGATCCATCATAATTCATGTGATTAAAATTCAGCTGGATCTTAGGTTCCCCCAAAGTATATGAAAATTAAGATTAAAAAAAAAACACATTGTTTAGATGGTAGTGATGAGTGTGTGTTTGTACATAGGTAGTATACAACCTTTTTTTTTTTTTTCTTTTTTAAAGTTACATAGCAAACTTCTGGAGACAGAGCGCCAACTAGGTGAAGCTCATGGTAGGCTGAAGGAACAGAGACAGCTTTCAAGTGAAAAGTTGATGGATAAAGAACAACAAGTGGCTGATCTACAACTCAAACTTTCTCGTTTAGAAGAACAGGTAAGCTAACATTTCAAGTGAGTTTATGTTAGTAAGTTTATTGATAGATTTGAGGCATGTTAAATATTCATGATGGTTCAATTTTTTTATTGTCAGGAGCTTTAATTGGACATTTTTTTTAACTTTAAATTGTGACATTTATTTCTCCCCACTGGAAACATCCTACTTCCTATTCACTATATATGGGTCATTTTGTTGTGACTATATTCTCTAAAGTTCTCAACTAAAATGTGTTAAGAAGACTATTTTAGCTTTAGGCAAGAAAGATTCTGGGAGTGAACCTTTCATAGGCTGCTGGGAGGGAAGAGTCTCCCTACCCAGGAAGGACAGCATCCCAATAGAACAGTGAAAAATGAACACAGTTGGTGAGGATCATTAATGACACATATTTGGTGCATGTAAACCTTGAGTTTGCACTTATGGATTTTCACTTTCAATTAAAGCATAAGATTGAATGCTATTCTAATTAAAGGTGTGGTTGCTAAAAATGGTAAGTATTATTTGGTTAAAGTTATCATTAAATTATGTCTTTTACTAAAATTGAACAAATAATGAGAGTTAAAATCTGTAGCTGCATCAAGCTACATCTAGCTTCATCAAGCTAGGATTTTCTTCTAGACCCAGAATCTTGGACATGGTAGAGGATTCTGTTTTTTCCCAATAAGCGATAATTATGATTGTTTTGGAAAAAAATAAAACAAATATTGATACTGTGATTTAGATTGTTGCTACAAAAAAATTGTATGTAATTAATTCCTTGATCATATTAGTATAGAAAAAAGCAATAACAAACTGAATGCCAACCTAGAGAAAGAATTGTATTCTTAGGATGAGTCCCTAGGAATACCTAGGGAATAGTTTCATAATCATGAGATTAGGATTCTATAAGTAATGAGATATTGCTTTTAAAGTTGATTTTATGTATTGTCTGAATTTAGGGGTTTTTTTTCTTTTTTTTTTTTAATGTTTATTTTTTGAGAGAGAGAGAGAGAGAGTGTGAGTGGGGAGGGGCAGAGAGAGAGGGAGACACAGAATCTGAAGTAGGCTCCAGACTCCGAGCTGTCAGCATAGCCCAATGCAGCGCTCGAACCCATGAACCGTGTGAGCCAAAGTCAGATGTTTAACTGACTGAGCCACCCAAGCGCCCCCTTGAATTTAGGTTTTTACTTCAGACTCGAGAATTTTGAGAATTGAAGTAATGCCAGATATTTACAAATGATAGCATTATGCTTTTAAGTTGTTAACTGACAATCTACATTTTTTTTAAGTTGAAGGAAAAAGTAACAAATTCCACAGAATTGCAACATCAATTAGATAAAACAAAGCAACAACATCAAGAACAACAAGCTCTTCAGCAAAGCACTACAGCAAAACTTCGAGAAGCTCAGGTGAATATTATTTGAATTATTAGCCTTTTAAACAGGATTTAACCAGGTCATTATTCTTTTGTTGTACTAAAACTGGATAATGCAAAAAACTTGACTCTGAAGGGTTTTGATAATTTTCAGTATCTAGATGAGCAGAAAATCTTTTTCTTTTGATTGCTATGTTGAAATTTTCTATTTTAAAATTATTATAACTAGATTTGCTATTGTAAGTGTACTTATTTATATAAAATGTTTAAATTTTATTAAATTTCTTTATTTCTTTATGTAGACAAAATATATTATTGCTTATTATTTATTATTTTTAAAAGTACCTTATTTGAAAAATTAAAGCAAGTACAAATTTCCTGATTTAGTTAGCCCAGTAAAAAAGAACATTTTGTATATTCTACAGTAGAACTTAGTATTTGTTGGTCATGTCTTTCCTGCTTTAGAACCATCATAGGAACATTGGAATTGTAGGCATAGAAAATATAAGTGATTAGGTTAAATTTATACAGATTCTATAGCGTAGCTTAGAAGATTGAAAGAAGTTAAATTTTCGTTTTGTTACAGCGAGGGGAAGAGGGTGCCCTCTTTTGACATTTGTTTATTCCTTCAGTCTTTCATTAATTCATTGAATGTTGTTGCGTACTACATGTCAGGCACTGTGGTAAGCACTGAAAATAGAGATGGGTAAGACAACGTGCTTGCCTTCTAGAAAATGGTAGTCTAATGATGTGTAAACAGAAACAATGTTGGAGTTATTTAAAGGAGGCTATAAGTAAGATGTCTCTTTCCCTTCTGAGTTTGGAGAGTGGGATGAGAGTCAGATGGATAGAGATAAAACTATTGTATTCATGTACTTGTTCTTTCATTTATTCAGTAAACAAATATGTATTAATATCTACTCTTAGCCAAGGAAGTGATTTTATGGACGTGACAGCAAATGAAATAGACAAAGCTGTCTGTTCTCATGGAGCTTAGTGAGGGGGACCAACAATAGCCAAGGTAAATAGGCAAAATGTGTGGTGTGTTAGATGGCAGTCAGTGCTATGGAGATGACAAAGGAACGGAGATTAGAAATTATCTGGGGAGCTGTAGGTGGGACTGCAGTGTGAGATAGGATTGCCAGGGAAGACCTCTCTGAGAAGATGAAAGAGCCAAAGGAATAGAAAGTGTGAGGCATGTGGATATCAGAGAGAACAGCATCCATACATTAAAAAGCCTTGAGGCAGGAACATGTCTAAGGACTATTGGGAAGCTGGTGACTGGAGTGGTGTGAGACATGAGAGGGTGACAGAGTCCTGGAGATCACAGAGGAGTAACATGTCAAGCCTCGTAGATAATTCTGAGGATTTTACTGTGAGTGATATGAGAAATCATTGCAGCGTTCTGAGCAAAGGAGTAACATGATCTTATAATTTCACAGGATTACTCTGGCTGCTGTATTGAGAGTAGACTGTAGGGACATGTGATTATAAGCAAAGAGATTAGCTATGAAACAACTACAGCGATCCAGATAAAGAAATCATACGGCTTGGATCAGAGTAGAAACAGTGCAAGTAATGGGAAATGGTCAGATTCTACATATATTTTAAAAGTGAAGCTGACACATTTACTGATAGATTGATGTGGGATATATAGAGAGAGAAGTCAAGGATGATTTCAAGAAGTTTGGCCTGGTTAATGAGGAGGATGGAGGTCAAGCAAGATGAAGACTGAGAATCCATTGGATTTGGCAACATGGAGGTCATTGATGACATTGATAAGAGCAACTTAGAGAAGTAGGAATGGAAGCCTGATGTAAGGGGTTCAAGAGAAAATGGGGCAAGAGAAGTTTGATACAATGAATGTAGATAACTGTAGGAGTTTTACTATAAAGAGTAGCAAAGAAAAAGAGTAGTAAGACTGAGGTAGAGAATTTGGCATAGGTCTGCAGCCGTGGGCTTTTTTTTTAAAGTTTATTCATTTATTTTGAGGGGGAGAGAGAGAGGTGCACACAAGTGGGGGTGGGGCAGAGAGAGAGGGAGAAAGAGAGAATCTCAAGCAGGCTTTGCACTGTCAGCATGGAGCCTGATGTGGAGCTTGAACTCACGAACTGTGATATCATGAGCTGAAATCGGACGCTTAACTGACTGAGCCACCCAGGAGCCCCAAGTGTGCTTTTTAAAAAAAAATTTTTTTTTAATGTTTATTTATTTTTGAGACAGAGACAGAGCATGAACAGGAGAGGGGCAGAGAGAGAGGGAGACACACACAGAATCTGAAACAGGCTCCAGGCTCTGAGCGGTCAGCACAGAGCCCAACGCGGGGCTCGAACTCACGGACCGTGAGATCATGACCTGAGCCGAAGTCAGACGCTTAACCGACTGAGCCACCCAGGCGCCCCCCAAGTGTGCTTTTTTATAGTGTGCCCCAGAATTAAATTTATTCATCCAGTGACAGACAAAGCTGGAAATGACAGGCTTTTAACTTCTTATAGGCAGGTTGTCTCTTAGACTGAGGGGAAAGGAAGGGGCTGAATTAAACATGCTTAGCTTCTTTCTTTCTTTCTTTCTTTCTTTCTTTCTTTCTTTCTTTCTTTCCTTATTTCTTTCTTTCTTTCCATTTATTTATTTATTTATTTAATTTTTTATTTTTAAAAATTTACATCCAAATTAGCATGTAGTGCAACAATGATTTCAGGAGTAGATTCCTTAGTGCCCCTTACCCATTTAGCCTGCCCCCCCTCCCACAACCTCTCCAGTAACCCTCAGTTTGTTCTCCATATTTATGAGTCTCTTCTGTTTTGTCCCCTCCCTGTTTTTATATTATTTTTGTTTCCCTTTCCTTATGTTCATGTTTTGTCCCTTAAAGTCCTCATATGAGTGAAGTCATAGGATTTTTGTCTTTCTCTGACTAATTTCACTTAGCATAATACCCTCCAGTTCCATCCATGTAGTTGCAAATGGCAAGATTGCATTCTTTTTGATTGCCAAGTCGTACTCCATTGTATATATATTTACCACCTCTTCTTTATCCATTCATCCATCAATGGACATTTGGGCTCTTTCCATACTTTGGCTATTGTGGATAATGCTGTTATAAACATGCGGGTGCATGTGTCCCTGCCTAGGAGTGCAATTGCTGGGTCATAGGGTAGTTCTATTTTTAGTTTTTTGAGGAACCTCCATACTGTTTTCCAGAGTGGCTGCACCAGCTTACATTCCCACCAACAGTGCAAAAGAGATCCTCTTTCTCCATATCCTCGCCAACATCTGTTGTTGCCCGAGTTGTTAATGTTAGCCATTCTGATAGGTGTAAGGTGGTATCTCATTGTGGTTTTGATTTGTATATCCCTGATGGTGAGTAATGTTGAGCATTTTTTCGTGTGTCGCTTGGCCATCTGGATGTCTTCTTTGGAGAAGTGTCTATTTGTGTCTTTTGCCCATTTCTTCACTGGATTATTTGTTTGTTGGGTGTTGAGTTTGATAAGTTCTTCATAGATTTTGGATACTAACCTTTATCTGATATGTCATTTGCAAATTTCTTCTCCCATTCCACCGCTTGCCTTTTAGTTTTGCTGATTGTTTCCTTTGCTGTGCAGAAGCTTTTTTATTTTGATGAGGTCCCAGTAGTTCATTGTTGCTTTTGTTTCCCTTGCCTCCGGAGACATGTTGGGTAAGAAGTTGCTGTGGCCAAGATCAAAGAGGTTTTTGCCTGCTTTCTCCTCAAGGATTTTGATGGCTTCCTGTCTTATGTTTAGGTCTTTCATCCACTTTGAGTTTATTATTGTGCATGGTGTAAGAAAGTGGTCCAGGTTCATTCTTCTGCAAAACATGCTTAGTTTCTTATTCCAGACTTTCAGTTGGTTAAATTGAATTCCCCATTCCCTGGGGAAGAAGAATAAGAAAAGGATGACAAAGAGACCAGGCAAAGTCTCTCATTATGGAAATTTCAGAAGTCCTAAAAACTAATTAAAGAGGTAGAATCAGTGTCGTTCCAGGTGTATATATGTGTATAAAATTATTATGGTAGCACAGAGGACAGTTATCTAACTCAGTCTGGAAAAGAGCCGTCATTGGAAACTTCTTAAAAGTGACAATTTGAGTTGCAGAGCATGTGCAGATGTTCCTGGGTTGTGAAGATGGTGATAGTAAAGATTATACTCCGAATCAAGGAGTTAAAAGGGCAAGGATAGTGAAGCTGATATGAACTAAACTGAGATTGGAGAAGAGACCAGAGCATTAGACATGGGTGAGTTTATAGAAGGTCTTGTGTGACATTTGTCCTTGAAGACAGAAAAGTATTGAACGTCCTGAGAGAAGTGCCATAGCCAGATTTGATTATTGTTTTTTAAGTATTTAGAGAGAGACAGAGTGTAGGGAAGGGGCAGAAAGAGAGGGAGAGAATCCCAAGCAGGCTCCGCACCATCAGCACTGAACCCTGTGTGAGGCTCGAACTTACAAACCATGAGATCATGACCTGAGCCGAAAACAAGAGTCAGACACTTAACTGACTGAGCCACTCAGGCACCCCCCAGATTTGATTTTTAAATAAGTTATTCCTGTGGTTGTGCGAAAGGTGGATTTCAGAGTGAATATTCTGAAGCAGGAGATCAGTTAAAAGACTAATATATGCAGTAGTTTAGATGAAAAATAATAATGGCCTTAGTTCAAACAATTGTTAAAGATGTTATAGGGCAAATATGAATAATACCTGGGCAGTAAAAAAAAAAAAAAAAAAGAAAAAAAGTAGGACTTAATAGTTGCAGGGAATGAGAAAGAAAGTAAATGACTTCCAGAGTGGTAACACTGAGTACATGGTAAATGGAGGTGTCATCAACTTTGTTAGTGCATCTGAGACAAATGGCCATTTCATTGGGCAGCGTTGTGAGTTCAATATTGGATGTTGTTGAGGTACCTGTGGTATATATTCATTTAAAGCTGTGAGAAACATCACAGTATATATGGGGTAAATGGAATTATTAGAATAGATGTGATCAGCCAGGGAGGGAGTGTAATGAGGAGAATAGACAACTGGTAACACAAGACTTCTGGGAAACATTAGCACCTAACAGGATGGATGATTGGAGGAAGCGTACCCCAAAGGAAGAGCATGATCAGTGTAATTAAGGAGAACCTGCCAAGTGGAAGCCAAAGGAATGGGGAGAGTCAAAATTTCAGATTAATCAGCAACTTCAAATGTGCATGTGTCGTAGGGATGCCAAGTATGATAAGTGAAAAATGTCCATGATATTAAGCTATAATTATTTATTATAAATACATATTCTTATATATATGAAGGATTCTTATATAATATTCTTACATATTCTTGCTAAACATAATTGCAATAAAGTGATAGAGATGAAAGGCTGATTTTTGATGAGTAAATGAGAGATTTGCAAAAGTAAATTTGAATTCCTTTTGAAATTTAAATACGAATTGTATAAAGACTGAACAGTAGTGAGTGGGGCTTGGTCTGCGAAGTTTTTGAAAACAAGAGATACCTGAACATGTTTATAGTCTGGGACAGTCTGGGAGAGAGGGAGTCATTTGAAGATATTGAAGGAGAGGTGACTGAAGGAATAGGGTATTGATAAGCTGTGAGGTCATTGATACAGTGGGTGGTGGTAAATTTGAACTTATTCTCTGAAGGATATTCTTTGAAGCTTGAGGAAAAGACTAAATATGGATTTATCTGTCTGTTGTCTATCTTTATAGATAAGAGAGTGAAAAATCAAGGTGCATCTTCCCTGAAGATACCCTCTCCCTCCCTTTGTTTTTTATGGATAAAGTTGGAGATAGTTGAATGGAAGGCAGGCAGAGATTAAAAATCTAGAGAGAATATTGAAGATTTTATTTTATTTATTTTATTTTTTATTTTATTTATTTATTTTGAAAGGGAGAGTGAAAGTGGTGAAGGGGACAAGAGAGAAAGAGAGAGATAATCCCAAGCAGGCTCAACACCACCAGTGCAGAGTCTAGTGCAGGGCTCAAACTCACGATCTGCAAGATCATGACATGAGCTGAAGTCGAATGCTTAACTGACTGAGCCACCCAGGTGCCCCTTGAAGCTTTTAAATAGTTATTGAGGGGAATGTTTGAGGGTAAGAATCTTACTCAAGTGAAAGGATTGACAAGATGATTTTAAGTATATAATGGAGGCTGCGATCTAGAACTTTGTAGTGGCACCAATCTCTGAAGGTTTATGATTTTGCTCTAACAGTTCTTAGAAATGAAGGTGTGGAGTAAGAAGATTGCAACACTGATCTAGGATTGGGCTTTTTTAGGGTGGCTGTGTGGGGAATTTGTAGGTGAAAGGAAATGGAGAATGTTGAATAGTTGAGAGGATAGTTAAGTTAGTTCATATCCATGTATGAGGTTCAGGAAGAGAAATGAGGCATGTGCTATATAAGTCAGAAGAAAATTGAGGTCAGTGTCTCTTTGGCATTGCATTGAAGAACAGAAATGAGGTCATGAAATTGGAAGATGGTCAGGAAGTTGTGGTCACAGAGTAGGACAGTTGAGATTTTTCATCTGGAACAATTTCAAGTGATTACAAGATCGTACATGTGAGTGAGTGAATAGAATGAGGTCCAGGAATTAAGATGATATGACTGTTGAGGCTGTGCTCTTAATTCTTTGTGTATTTTGTATTTCCCAGGAAATTGGCAGAAATTGGGATTGAGAGAAAGACTAAATCAGGTCTCAAGTCTTCAGTGAATGAGGTAGGGATTTATAGATAATAGCAACACAGAATAGAAGCTAGAATAAATGAACGACATACTTCCCAAAGCAGCATGAAGCTTTTACATGAGGGGGAGAGTTATGGTGGTGAAAAACCAGGAAGAAGTCAACCTCCCCTGCTTGCCCAGCAGAATGGTCCTTACGTATCTGAGAGTGTTGAAGGGGAATCAGCATCTATAAAGGGTGAACTAAAAATTTCAGTTCTGACTGTTCTGGAAACAAAACTTAGGCCTGGAACTGTGGTTCCAGAAGATGAGTGGGATGTGGAGAAGAGGGTCATTAGTGGCAGGAGTAGAGAATGAGAGCAGAGAGGTAGGTTGCCTTTCATCATTTTGTGACTGAAACTTAGATGAGAAAACATGTTTGAAAGTGATCTCAAATAGTGTAATATTGGTGCAAATTTTGGAGAGTACCAGTACCAGGTGGTTGCTGACTCTGTCCGAGCAAGGTGGTATGGGGTATAAGGTTTGTGGAAGGGCTTGTTAGGACCTGGTTCTGGGGAGAAGTGAGGCAGAGCCAAAGAATGTGGGTCGGATAGCTCCAGAATATTAATGGACATTGTTCTGGATGTGGGCTAATACACCGTGCTCTGTGTAACACTAAGACCCTCGGTAAAGTAAAAGAAGAGGGATCCCTTGATGTATCGATAGAAGATTCCTCTTGGGGTATTGAAGTGAGCCTTCATGAGTATGTGTGTGTTAGAGTGCAATCCTTTATTTTTCTGTTCATTCAACAAACATTGTAGAACATTTGTGTCTTGGATACATCAACGAATAAAACAGACAAAAATCCTAACCTTTGTGGAGCATATATTCTAGTGAGGTGGAGGGAAGCAGATAAACATGAAAAATAAATAAATAATTTATTGTGTTAAAAGATAAGTGCAATGGAAAGAAATAAAATATTCAGGAGAAGGAATATTGGGAAAGGCTGCAATTTTAAATGTAATGGTCAGGATAGGCCTGATTGAGTAGGTGTCATTTGAACAAACATTTTTTTATTTGTGAATTAATTAATTTATTTTTTTGATAGAGAATGTGCACTAGTCAGGGAGGGGCTGAGAGAGAGGGAGAGAGAGGATCCCAAGCAGGCTCTGCGCTGTCAATGGGACTTGATCCAATGGATCATGAGATCATGACCTGAGCCAAGATCAAGAACTGGATGCTTAACCAACTGAGCCACCCAGGCATCCCTTGAACAAACATTTGAAGGAGAGGGAATGAGCCATGTGACCTTGTGGGAGAGGTATTCTAGACAGAAGAAACAGTGAGTTCAGAGGCCCTGAGGTGGGAGTGTTCCTGGTGTGATGAAGGAATAAGGAGAGTCCCATGTGTCTGAAATGGATTAAACAAGAGGGTACTGGGCAATGAGGTCAGAGTGTTAGAGTAAGAATGTGGTTAATTGAAGGTTTGGGGGGGGTTAAATTCTAGTTTACTATTGATAATATAGATTTATATTATTAAATACATAGTTCTAATTACTTAAGTTTGCTGTGTTAAAATGTAACGAGTAGGAAAAGACGTAAGACTCAGAATTTGAGTTGTAAAATGTATTATCAGTCATTTTCTGTTTGAGGAATAACTTTTCAAGTTCTCTATCGTTAAGGTAGTAGTTTTCACTTCTTTACAGAATGATTTAGAACAAGTACTACGTCAAATTGGCGATAAGGACCAGAAGATCCAGAACCTTGAAGCCTTATTACAGAAGAGTAAAGAAAATATTTCCTTACTAGAAAAAGAAAGAGAAGATCTTTATGCAAAAATTCAGGCTGGTGAAGGAGAGACTGCTGTTCTCAACCAGTTACAAGAAAAAAACCATACATTACAGGAACAAGTAAGCCTGTCGAATGTGTTCTATTTCTATTTTTGTTTGTTTTTCTTTTTAAATTTATTTATTTTGAGAGAGAGAGTGTGCATGAGCACAGGAGGTGCAGACAGAGAGAGAGAGGGAGAGAGAGAGAATCTCAAGCAGGCTCTGCGCCATCAGCATAGAGTCTGATGTGGGGCTCAAACTCATGAACCAGGAAATCATGACCTGAGCTGAAATCAAGACTTGGACACTTAACCAACTGAGCCACCCAGGTGCCCCAAATGTGTTCTGTTTCTAAAACTCACTTTTATCTTTCTAAATATTGCTAAGTACTTTATTTAAATGCCTCTTCATTCTGGTTATTATTAGTACTTTTTAAATATTATGTTTTTTTTGACAAATACCATCCAATTTACCTTAGAGATGGGTTGCTATTGTAGTAAAAGTAAGTTAGCATGATTTGACAAAGATCTCAGTTCATGTCCCAGTATATAACCTACTACCTGTGTGACCACAAGCAAGTAATTTCATCTTGTTAGCTCATTAGAAAGATAGAGATGGTGTTAATAATACATACTTGCCTCATGGCATTTTGTGATGTTTTGAAAAAAAAAGAATAATAAATTATATTTATAAACTAAAAGCACTAATCAACTGCTAGTTATTACTATGTATTGGTTAATATGCAGGCTTACTAGTTACTTATATTTTGGTAATTATGTCTTTGGAACACATAGCTAATAATAATTTTGATAAGTTGCTCATATGTAGCTTAAGAGAAACTTAACAAAATTTGGCTTAATCCATTTTCAAACTGAAAGAATTTATAGTTGCTTTTTTGGAAGAATTGCCCAGTAACAGAGTTATAATTATCTAAATGAGAAAATAGTAAAACAAAATATCAGTAAGTAACAACCACTTTTCTAATTTTATTTATTTATTTATTTTATTTTTAAAGTTTATTTATTTTGAGAGAGAGCGCAAGCTGGGGAGAGGCAGAGAGAGGGAGAGAATGAGAATCTCAAGCAGGCTCCACACTGTCAGTGCAGAGCCTGGTGAGAGGCTTGAACCCAGAAACCATGAGATCATGACCTGAGTGAAACCAAGAGTTGGACACTTAACCAACTGAGCCACCCAGGCACTCCTCGAATTCTTTTTAAAATAATAAATAAAAATAAATCTATGTTATTTGTGCTTCTGGCCATGTTGAAGTAACTGATACCTATTTTGTCCTCTCACCATAAACAACTAGAAAAGAAAAAAAAAGTATCAAGTCACTATTTTCAGATACTGTACAACAAGCAATGCAGGGGTTTGATTCCTGAGAGAAGAGAAGCAAGGGAAGTGAACCTTTTGACCATTCCAACTTCTGGTAACCCAGAGGCATTTTCCAGACTGGTGTAGGTTGGGGGAATCCAAGGAAAGCACAGTGGTCTCACTGAACAAAGTACTAAGAGATTAAAGTTTAGGAAGGTTGAGGAACCTCAAATTGTGGGGCAGAATATCAGAGGGGAGGGAACAGTGGAGAGAAGAAGCTCTAAAAATCTGCATAGGGATCAACTTAAGCCTTCAGCTGACTGCTAAACTTTGCATTCTTATGTGGGATTTCATGTGGCCAGGCAATGAACAATTGTTAGGAGTTGCAAACTGAAAAATTATCAGAGCTTGGAGATGTTTATGCAAGAGCACAAAGACGTGATTGAGCACTTTGGGGCCATTTAGTAGAAACCCCGGAAATGTCACACCTTGGGATAAAGGTAAACCAGCCCCTAGGGTAAAAGCTGGTGTACACCTGACTTAACAAAGCATGAAAACAAGCCTCAGAGGATCCAGCTGAGCCATATGTGGGTTAACTGCCTGCTGGGACAAAATTAAGCATTTTTGAAAGAAGGCGACAAAGTCAAGATTTGTTTCCATAAATATCAAAACTTTCTAGACATTCAAAGAAGAAAACGTGTATGGCTCTTAAAATATGCTTATGGTTGTAAAGGAAAAACTATAATGGAAATAGAAGTGGGAATGATTAAAAAAAAAGAAATAGAACTTTTCTCTCTATATATGGAATTAAAATCTCATTGGATGTGCTTAATCAACCAAATAGAAAACAAAAGTGAACATTAAGACAAGGCAATTGAAACTGTCCAAAAGGAAGCACAGAGAGAAAAAAGACTGGGCTAAAAACCAAAAAAACTATGCTTTAGTGACCTGTGGGACAAGATCATGTAATCTAACATACATATAATTGGTGTGACAGAAAAGTGGGGAGGGGAAAAATATTTATTGAAATAATGGCTGAAAAAAATTTAAATGTGATTAAAAATATGAACGCACAGATTCAAGAAACTCATTGAATTCCAATCAAGGTGCACCAAAGAGACATTAGATGAATTGGATTTCATCTAAATTAGAATTGTTTACCCTTCAAAGGATACTGTTACAAAAATAAAAGTCAAGACAGAGTGGGAGAAAATACTTGAAATACACATATCTGACAATTCAGAAATACTAAGAATATATAAGGAACCCTTATTAATTATATCCATGATTGTCTGGGGCTAGAGATGAGTGGAGAGTACTGACTGCAAAGGGGCATGAGTAAACCTTTTGGGGTTCTCTATCTGATTGTTCTCTATCTGATTGTGGCAATGGTTAAGTGAGTGTATATATTTGTCAAATCTCCTCAAGCTGTGCAATTAAACTAGGTGAATTTTATTTCATGTAAATTCTAGCTCAGTAGAGATAGTTTTAAAAATTGAATTGGTGTTTTCTTATGATTTTGAAAGATTATTTACTTATTTGTGGAAAGATGAATAAATTTTCTTAAAAATATGAGATAACTTATAGAGCACTTTAATACTCTCATGGTCCTTAAATTTGTTTTTTTTTTTTTTTAATTCTTCTTATATCATTTGTGACCTTCATAATTAGTCTTCCTTGTACAATAGGTAACTCAACTAACAGAGAAGCTGAAGAATCAGTCAGAAAGCCATAAACAAGCCCAGGAGAATTTGCATGACCAAGTGCAAGAGCAGAAGGCACATCTTAGAGCTGCACAAGACCGTGTCCTTTCCTTAGAAACTAGTGTCAATGAATTAAGTAGTCAATTAAATGAGAGCAAGGAGAAGGTCTCCCAGCTTGACATACAGGTAATTTTGAATTATTCAATTTAATGTGAGTTTTTCTGAATAAAACACCAATTGTAGGCCATCAAAAATTTAAGACTGTAGATTTTTTTTTAATTCAAATCCAAGTTAGTTAACATATAGTGTAATAATGATTTCAGGAATAGAATTTAATGATTCATCACTTACATATAACATCCAGTGTTCATACCAATAAGTGCCCTCCTTAATTCCCATCACCCATTTAGCCCATCCCTCCACCCAACACCCTGTCATCAACCCTCAGTTGTTCTCTGTATTTAAGAGTCTCTTATATAAGGTTTGTCTCCGTATTTTTTATTTTTTTAATTTTTTTAATTTTAATATTTATTTATTTTTGAGACAAAGAGAGCACAAGCAGGGGAGGAACAGAGACAGAGAGGGAGACACAGAATCTGAAACAGGCTCCAGGCTCTGAGCTGTCAGCACAGAGCCCGATGTGGGACTCGAACTCCAGAATGTTGAGTTGAGATTATGACCTGAGCCAAAGTTGGATGCTCAACCGACTGAGCCACCCAGGCGCCCCTATCTCTCTCTGTTTTTATCTTATGTTTCCTTCCCTTCTCCTGTGTTCCTGTTTTGTTTCTTAAATTCCACATATGAGTGAAATCATATATTTGTCTTTCTCTGACTTAATTTCGCTTAACATAGTGTACTCTAGTTCCATCCACATTGTTGCAAATGGCAAGATTTCATTCTGTTAGATTGCCGAGTAATATTCCATTATAGATATCTACATATATATAGATAGATATCTATATATATATCCCACATCTTCTTTATCCATTCATCCATCGATGGACATTTGGGCTCTTTCCGTACTTTGGCTCTTGTCGATAGTGCTACTGTAAGCATTGGGGTGCATTTGCCCCTTTGAATCAGCACTCCTATATTCTTTGTATAAGTACCTAGTAGTGTAATTGCTGGCTCATTGGGTAGTTTTTCATTTTTTGAGGGACTTCCATATTGTTTTCCAGAGTGGCTGCACCAGTTTGCATTCCCGCCAGCAGTGCAAAAGGGTTCCTCTTTCTCCGCATCCTCACCAACATCTGTTGTTGCCTGAGTTGTTAGTGTTAGGCATTCTGACAGGTGTGAGGTGGTATCTCATTGTGGTTTTGATTCGTATTTCCCTGAGGCCATCAAATGTTTTAAATTCTGTTTCTCCCTGTGTCTCTGTCTTTCCGTCTCTCTTTCTGTCTCCCTGTCTCTTTGTCTCTCTCCCCCTAATCTCTGACCTCTCTCTCACTCTCTGCTTTACTTAGTAGTGGAAAAACCTTGGGAACAAGAATTAAATAAAGGTGCTATCTAGACAGTTTGTTTAGCTTTCCTGTTTGCCTTTTTCCCTCTTTATCTCTTCTGGCAAACTACACCTTCTGAAACCACCAGAGCCTTTTGCTTTTCTTTTTTTTTCCATGAAGTCCTTATTATTGTTTTTGAAATTCAGTCATTTGATATTACACCATTAGATTTCTATGTTAAACACTTTTTGACTTTGATTTTTAAATTTTACTTTAAAGGTTAGGTTAAAAAAAATACTTTTATGTGCTACCATTATATATTTTTAATAACCTTCTTTCAGAGGCCAGTACAGAATTCACGTTCAATGCATCAGTGTCGGGGTGGGAATTAAAACGTGTTTCTTTTTCCATTGTCATCGTTGGTTTCCTATTCTACACTAAAGTAGAGAAAGTTATAGAAACATATCTAAGCCTTGATTTTATTTTAGGAAAACAATTCTATTGAAAGTAAGAAATATAAAATAACAGGCATGCATATTAACTTGGAGGAAGAAGATACACATTTCTTTCTAATTAAAATATAAATATTTGTTAGGTGGGTTACATGATAACCCAATATTTGGAAGTCCAGTTTAAAAGAGGGAGAAGTGTTTTGGTGTCATATAGGGACATATATATCATCATATATATCATAATAAATCTCATCATTTGTCCAAACATTGTTAGGAGTCTTTTCTCCCATGTTCATTCCTGTTTTGGGATTATTACATACTTATTTTTCAGTGTCTAAATCCTTATTTTTTTTTTTTTGACAAAGGGCTTAATTTTTAAAATAATTTGACAAAAGCAATGCATGTTGAAGCAAGAGAAAATCAAGAAATAAATACACATTAAATGACTGGCAAATTTTGTTACAGATTAAAGCCAAAACTGAATTATTGCTATCAGCAGAAGCAGCAAAAACTGCTCAAAGAGCAGATCTTCAGAATCATTTGGACACAGCCCAAAATGCATTACAAGATAAACAGCAGGTAGGTGAACGTGATACAGTCTCATCCCATAACCTAATGTTTTGGTAGATAAATTAATTGCAAACATGTATGAAAGTGATACTCAATTTTATTAATATTGTGATCTACTTGTTTTTTCCCCTTAATTTCTGCCTGAGTTCAGAACCAGTTCTAGATGCAGGAGTCAGACAGATGAAGATAAAAATATCATTTTTGTTTTTGATAAAGTGCAATTGGTGTGTAAGCATGGTTGGGCTTCTTAATTTTGTATTAGTCCTTAGTGTTGACTAAGGTGTGCAGCTGAAATATCTGTTCCTAATTGTTGAATTGTTGCTTCATTGCATCAAGTGCCAATGATTGGTAAAGGGAGACAGACTCTCACACCTGTTCTTAGTAGGTAATCTGGGCCATGACCTAGATTTACTTACCTCTTGGAAGCAGGAAAAGAGCGCCATATATTCCAATGCAGTAAGAGTTCCTCTTTTATTTTGGGGATAAGAATAAGTAGGGCTGCAGGGAATACATAAGTTACTTTTCTCAATACTTCTAATAGAATAAAGGCTTCCTACTTAAGGGCCAAGGTCAAAATGCTGATAGATTTTTCTTTCCTTTTAGCAAATGAGATTTTTTAAATTTACTTTTTATCTGAGTGGTAACACTGGTTGTTGGCCTAATTTTTTTTTGATCAATCTAGTAATATATCAAGTTAACAAAATAAAAGCTTTGTTTTCTATATTTACCCTAAACTTCAGTCCTATTTTCCTTCTTAGAGGGAATGTTTGCTCTTAAATTTGGTATGTACCTGTCCAGAGTTCTATAAGCATTGGGCAAATATGTGTGTGTATGTTCATATATAACACACACACACTAATATTTTCTTTTATGCACATAGAATTACTGTGTATGCATGTTTTGCAACTTTTTACTCATTGCTACATACATCTGGAAAATATCTAATCACAAGATCAGTGCTAGAAACTGTAATGAAAAGATTATTGATAAGAATAATCACATAAAAGTTTAAAAATTTTTTGCCAAAAATATTACTAACAAAATTAGAAAGCACATAGCAAAAGAATAATACACTTTCTGAAATATGTCCGACAAAGGATTAATATCTTCGATATTTAAAACAGATAGGAATTGCATGAAGCTACAAAAGAGTAAATGATCAAAAATATATTAGTGAATGTTCAGATTAAGAATCAATTGTAAATTAAGACAATCAATTGTAAATTAAGACAGTATGCCCTTGTTGAGGTGAAATGTGTTTGTTTAATACTGGAAGGATTGGAGATGGTGTAGAAGAGGAAGAGTAAGTCACTTTCATACGTTGCTGGTGGTAGGTAAGTTCAACCTTTTAATGGTGATAGGGAGAGCTGTTTGCCAATATATTTCAAGAACTTTAGGGTTTTTCATATTCCTTAGCTCACTTTTAGTCGTTTATGCTAAGGGAATAATCATAGCTTTTAGGATGCCATTTACATTTCTGTTAATAACATACGGAGAGTTTAGTAGCAATCTAAGAATCTAAAATAGGACATTTGGCTAATAAAAGGTCTGAATCAATAAAATGGGAATTTATGCAGTCAAATACAATATTTTAGAAAATAATGACACAATTTCATGATGCATTGTTATGTAAAAACAAAGGTTATAATAAAACCTTTGTATGGCTTACAAACCTGTAGTATGTAAAGCGAGGTTCTACCTCTATTTTAAAAGTGTAAATATAAACCACAACTTCTTTATCCATTTGTCAGTTGATGGACATGTAGGCTCTTTCCATAATTTGGCTATTGTTGAAAGTGCTGCTATAAACATTGGGATACAAGTGCCCCTATGCATCAGCACTCCTGTATCCCTTGGGTAAATTCCTAGCAGCTTGGCAATGAGAAAGAATGAAATCTGGTCTTTTGTAGCAACATAGATGGAACTGGAGAGTTTATGCTAAGTGAAATAAGTCAGGCAGAGAAAGACACATACCATATGTTTTCACTCATATGTGGATCCTGAAAAACTCAATAGAAGACCGGGGCGCGTGGGGGTGGGGGGAGGAGAAGGGGTGGGGAAAGTTACAGAGAAGGAAGGAGGCGAACCATAAGAGACTCTTAAATACTGAGAATAAACTGAGGGTTGATGGTGGGAGGGAGGGGAAAGTGGGTGATGGGCATTGAAGAGGGCACCTGTTGGGATGAGCACTGGGTGTATGGAAACCAATTTGACAATAAAGTTCATATTAAAAAAAAAAGAAATAATACCAATAGTAAATCAAGTAAAAACAAAAGTGTAAATTAAAAAATGGAAACATACAGAAAAGACTGAAAGGAAAGTTATCAAAACATTAATAGTGATTATCTGTGGGTGGTGGGTTTACTAGTGATTTTAATTCTTTCAGTGCCTCTAGATATTACAAATGAACAAGTTTCATAGATGTAGTCACTGTAATAGTTTTTAAATGTTATTTTTAAAAATTGCATCTTTTTTTAAATACGAAATTTATTGTCAAATTGATTTCCATACAACACCCAGTGCTCATCCCAACATAAAAATAGCATCTTGAAGATTGAAAACATTTAATTATAATATAAAAGTGTTATTTTATTATTAGTATATTTAATGTTCTATTGTATCTTTTGAGTCCTAAAATAACTCTTTCTAGAAAAAGTTAAGTGGTGATGCATATAAACTTAATATCTCATGCTATGTACAATTTCAGTTCAGGTCCTTTGTACTAGTAAAATAACTTCTGATAGTTCAAATAGTTTCTTAACCTTCAAATAGTTTCTTAAATAGAATTAGAGTTTTCAGTAGTACTTTGATCAAACATTTGGGAATACAAGAAAGAAAACCTTACCAAAGTTTTCAATTGTACTTTTCTATAGGAGTTAAATAAGATCACTACTCAGTTGGATCAAGTCACTGCAAAGTTACAGGATAAGCAAGAACATTGCAGTCAGTTGGAAAGTCATCTTAAAGAATATAAAGAGAAACACCTTTCTTTAGAACAAAAAACTGAAGAATTAGAAGGTCAAATTAAGGTTTGTATAAAAGATATTGAGTGTATTACTTATATTTTCTGCTACTGTAGTAATGGAAACTGATGACCTAGAAGGAATCAAAGGTTTTAAATTTGCAAACAAAGGTGAAGTTGTGTTATAGAGTTTTAAATTACCCGGAATTTTTCTGGTTTTAATTTTGAATTCCATTCTTAATTTTAATTTCTTTATTAATGAGTGGCTTTTACAAATGACAGTTATACTGGTTCCTTTGTAATGTTTCAAAAAAAACAACCAACCAGGGATTTACTCTGTAATTACAAGGAACTTACCATTTTGTTGTCATTGTTGTTGTTATGAAGCCTCTTCTGTTCCATCATTCCTATCTCCTTCCCTCCTTATTTCAGAATATATTTCACATATGACAGACCTCTTCTCTTTTTGAATTTTACATTTATATCTTTTGGATTTTGTCTTTAGTTTAATAATAAGTTTATGCTGTGGTAAACTGCTTCTTAACTTCAACTCCAAGTGAAATTGTTGATGTACTAAAGAGATTAAATGAGTAGACCTATCAGACAAGGGTTTGACCTGAGTCCTTTGTCCTTGAAATGGGATCTACTATTGATTAAACAAAGATTTCTCAAATTACTATATATATGTAAATTATACCTTCACAAACAGAACACTTCTGTAGAACTATTGGATGTGTACATGTATATGTGTATATCCACGCCAATATAACATGGAAGAAGAATTACATTTTTAATTCTATTTATGAGTTTCTTTTTCTTTATGGCCAATGATGATAGTAATGACACATTACTTTTTGTAATAATTTGAAAAGAACAGAAAAACGATTTTACTGAAAAGTATCTAATGAGAATTCTTTTTGGGTATCTTTTACAAATAATTGTTTAGAACCGAGAGTGTCTCTTGTGATAATCAGATCTTTAACATTTGGTAATTATTTTAGGGAGTATTCCATATGTTTTTTGTAATTATTTGTTACAAAATTTTACAGTTGCATCAAAATCTATTGTAAGAGTTGCATAAGAGCTATAGATACCTAGGTTGGTTTATAAAATATTTAGGGTGCAAAATTATTACAACTATGCAAGAAAATGCATTACTCTTATATATTCAAACTTTATATTTAACAGTTTGATTTTGCAAATTTGTAAAAATGCACACAGTTATATGTATATGTATGAGACAGAAACTACACTGTGAGGAACAACAGTCTCTAAACCGAGAATTTAAAGGTGCAATATCAGGAATTCAGCTGTCTTTATATTTAGCGGCAATAGGTACTAAGGAGAAGGATGATATGACAACTCCATTTTAGTTTTGAATATTTACAATTACATCAGTGTTGTTTACTGTATATAAAGGATAATATATGTTAATGAGCCTATGTATGAACCTGTTACCTAGTTTTTTCGTACTTAATAACTTTTACTCTAGCAATAGACACAATTATTTTGTTTATTCTGTTATTTAGAGTTAATTTTAAAAAACAGAAACTTGGTGACTGCCTGTCATGTACAAAGCCTGCTGGTAGGTCCTCTGAAAGATTCCAAAATAAATAGTTCCTTTACTCAGTAGTGGCTTCAGAATGGAAAATGTGTTTTTTGTTATAACATAAACATTTTATGGTTATTACTCTGTGTTATGTCAACACCAATTTGAGTATAAACAAAAATGTTATATTTAATAATAAATGGATAATTATTGACATTAACATGGTTACTGTATTCTGTTTCTTTCATAGAAACTAGAAGCTGATACTCTTGAAGTTAAAGGAAACAAGGAGCAAGCTTTGCAGGATCTACAACTGCAAAGACAGCTGAATACAGATTTAGAGCTTAGAGCCACAGAATTGAGTAAACAACTTGAAATGGAGAAAGAAATGTAAGCTAAACTACTTAAGGGAGAGGATTATAAACTAAGTATTAAAATCTTCTGATTTCAGGTGTGCCTGGGAGGCTCAGTCAGTTAAGCGTGCCACTCTTGATTTCAGCTCAGGTCATGATGTCATGGTTTGTGGGATCAAGCCTTGTGTGAGGCTCTGCGTTGACAGAACCTGCTTGGGATTCTCTCTCTGCCCACCACCCCCATTGTGTGTGTGTGTGTGTGTGTGTGTGTGTGTGTGTGTGTGTGTGTGCTTGTGTGCTTGTGTGCTTGTGTGCGTGCGTTCCCATTTTCTCTTTCCCTCTCAAACATTTTAAAAAACTCTTGGGATTTCAGTTTTGCTATCACAGTGCTTGAAGATTTATTAAATGTTTTTTCCTATTGGTTCTATAATCTGATGTTAATACTGAATGAAAAATAAAAGCATCATAGTATGGTTAAATTTACCTTCACTAGAAAGGACTGAAAATTTGGGTCATCTAGTCTCTTTTCAACAGTAATATGGTATTCATTTATCTGGGTTAAAGCAATTGTTTTGAGTTGTTCACTGATTTGAATAAATTACTCTGAAATTAACAAATAGAGGAGTATTTATATATATCACCCAAGGGCAATCAGGCTTCTGTGTTGAGGAACTATACCAAGTAGGGAATGTATACTTTCTTACAAGAAATGACTTATTTTAGCTTTGTGGTACATCTTGACAGATCGTATTTATGAACACAAGGGAAACACCAGAATCAGTGTACCTTTTAACAATTATTGAAGTAAAATTTACATACTGTTAAATGCACAGATCTTACATATAAAATTTTGAGTTTTAGTAAGTGTATACTCTGTGTAATAATATGCCCTCCCACCCACAACATTTTCATACCCATGGAGTTTCCTCGGGTGCCCTTCTAGTCAATACCTTGTAGAAAACCACAGTTCTGTTTTCAGCCTTCATAGATTAATGTTGTGTGTTTTTGAAATGAAATCATACAAGTATGTTCTTTTTTTTATGACTGGCTTTTTTTTTTTCTCAATGCACTATTTTTAGTTTTGTCTGTATAGTTGAATATTATTCCACTGAATGCATTACAGTTTGTTTATCTGTTTTCTGTTGGTGAGTATTTTTAGGTTGTTTGCAGTTTTTAGGTGTTATGAATAAAGATGCTATCCGTTCTTATACAAGTATTTTTGTGAAAGTACAGGGCTGTGGTGGAGTAGATGTATGTTTAACTGTATGAGAAATTACGAAACCTTTTCCCAAAATGGCTGTACCATTTTATACTTCTACTGGGAATGTTTCATTGCTTCATATCCTTGCTAGTATTTGGTGTTGTTGGTCCTTTAATTTTAGCTATTTATTGAATATGAAATGGGGTCTTATTGTGGGTTTAATTTGCGTTTCTTCACTGTGGAGTGTAAAAAATTTTTCCCCATTGGGTCTTTTTATTACTGATTTGTAGGAGTTCTTTATATATGCAAAGTTCTTATTCTTTGCCAGATAGCCAGTGAGTTAACCAAATAGATTATCAAGACTTTTCCTAACAGCTTTTTGTTTTGTTTTGTTTTGTTTTTTGTTTTTTGGTGATGTCTTTCAGTGAAAAGTTTTAAATTTTGCTTGAATTCAATTTGCCATTTATTTTTATTTTATGTTTAATGTTTTGTGTCATTTCGAAAAAACCTCTGCCTATCCCCAGGTTTTATGAAGAATTCTCTTATGTTTTCTTCTGGAAGTTTTACAGTTTTAGTTTTTACATTTAGGTCTAGGATCTATGTTGAACTTATTTTTTGTTAGAGGTCTGAGATGGAGTCCAGGATCACCTTTTTTCCTGTACATCATTAAGTTGTTCTGGTACCATTTGTGGATAAAACTTTTTTCTTCCAATGAGTGGCCTTTGGTGCCTTTGTCAAAAGCAGTTTACCTAATATATGTGAGTTTATTTGTGGGCTTTATTCTGTTTTATTGGTCTATGTGTCTATATGATATCCAGACATCAATACCGTCCTATTTTGATTTTTGTATCTTCTTGGTATAGGTATTGATATCAGGCTGTATCAGCCCTCCAACTTAATTCTTTTTCAAGGTTGTCTTGGTTAAGTTCATTGCTTTTTACGTATAAATTTTAGTATTAACTTGTCCATTTCTACAAATAAAATTATTGGGTTTTGATTGGAATTTCAGTGAGTCTCTAGTTCACTTTGGGAGAGAATTAATGTTTTAACAATACTGAGTCTTCTAATCTGTGAACATAGTATATTTCTAATAATTATGTCTTCTTTAATATCTCTGGTCAACATTTTGTTGTTTTTAAAATAGGGATCTTGAATATCTATTGCTAAATTTAATCCTAAAAACTTTGTTTTTCAATTTTATTGCAAATGGAATTGTTTTTTAAATATAAATTTGTGATCACTTGTGGCTAGCATAAACATACAATTGAGTCTTATCTATTGACTAGCCTTGTTAAGTTTGCATTTTTGTTTTCTAGAGTTTTTAGAATTTTCCAAGTGGACAGTCTTGATATATGTGAATTAGCAACAGTTATCCTTTTTTTTTTCCTTCAGTATGTAGGTCTCTGATGTTTTTTATTTTTTCTTGACTTACTGCTAGCCAACACCTCCAGTGAACATTTGAATGTAAAAAGATAGTAGATATCCTTGATAGGAAAGTAGATTCCTTTCCAGCCTTGAGCAGGAAACATGAAATACTTCATTGTTAATTTTGAAATTAGCTGTAGGTTTTTTGTGGATTCCTTTATCAGATTGAGCACATTTCTGTATATACTAGTTTTCTTAAATTTTTTTATTAACTTTTTTCTGCATCTATTGTCATGATCATATGTTTTTTCTCCTGTATTCTGTTAATATGGTGAATTTTATTGATTGCTTTTTAAATATTAAATAACTTTGCTTTCCTGGGATAAATCCCACTTGATCATCCTGTATTATTCTTTTTATATATTACTCTATTTGACTTGATAATACTTTGTTTAAAATTTTCTTTGCATTCATGAGGACTACTGGTTTGCAGTGTTCTTTGGAATCATGGTTATGTTGGTCTTAAAAATAAATTGATAGTATTCCCTCTTCCCCTCCTTTCTTAAAGAGTTTGTATGTGATGAGTATTATTTATTTGTTAAATGTTTGATTGAGTTCACCAATGAACCAACTGGCCTGAAGTTCTCTCTGGGTTGCTTCTTAATTTGGAGTTCAATTTATTTAATAGATACAGGGCTATTATTGTTTTCTAACATTTTCGTTGAGTCAGTTTTGGTAATTTGTGTTTTTGAAGGAATTCATCCATTTCATCTAAACTTAAATTTATTGGTATAATGTTCATAGTATCATTATACTTTTTAAGGTCTGTAGGGTCTATAGTGATGTCTTATTATTCTTAATAGCAGTAATTGGTATTCTCTTTTTCTTGATCAGTCTAATTTGGGGTTTGTCAATTTTCTAAAAGAATCTTATAATTTGATTTTGTCACTTTTGTGTTTAATTTATACCTCATCTTCTCTTTAGTAGTTTCTTCCTTAGATTTTGGGTTTAGTTTGCTCTTCTCTTTATAGTTTTTTAATGTGAAACCTTCCCTGTGAATGTTTACCTTTTGTAGTATCTGTTTCATTTTCTCAGTTCCTCACCCTCTTTGTATTTTGTCAATGCCAGATGTCAGGCTTCTGCAGATGGTAGTTACATGTCTTAGTCTAGTAAAATCAGTATAGTATGACAGTTTTTTAACAGATGGAGTAAATTACCTTGAGGAAGATTGTCTTTTTTCTATTTTGCACTAAGTGCTTAATGGGCTTATGAAAGCTCTGAGTATAAGGATGGATTAGTTGAGAAGATATTAGAATCTAAAATATTAATTTATGTATGAAATTCCAAATGTCCTTGGTGGCAGAGAGGGTATGTGCTTCCAGACATAACCTAAATAGTGATTAAAGCTGCAAAGATGAGCTATCTTTTGTTCACTACGAAGATAGAATTAATCTCTTAGCTTGCTCTTGATGTTGATGCTTGGATTGGGTCTTGCTACAAGATCTACAATGGACACAAAACTCACTAGAATTATGATGGGTAAAAACCAGTTCCACCCCATTCATCTGGATGTCTTATGGGAGGGCTTGTGACCAGTCACATTTCAGTAGACTTTGCCTTTAAATGTTAAGTAGGCCACTGTGAGTTGACAGACTTGATCTGTAACAAGGGTATGAAGAGTTTTGACTCTCAGTCCTACAGATGGAAGCTGAGAGCCTGGGAAAGGTACCCTTCAGGAAAATGAAATAAAACCCATCAGACTGATGATAATTAAGTTGTTTGACACCTTCATGGTTTTGTCTTTGGAAGTGATGATGAAAGATTTCTTGTTTTCACATCCAGTAGAGTGGATCCTGATGCTTTGAATTTGAGGATGTAGAGGTACATTAGATACCTTAAATGGCATTCCTTCTCACACCAGTGCACAGATATTTGGGGAGCACATCTGATCCTTCATATCACCCATTGAGTAGTTTGTCTTCTCTGGAACCCAGTCATCAGTCCATGAAGATCACCTCTGAGTTAGTTCTTATTCTCCTTCCCGAGGTCCCTATGGGCCCAGTGTTTCTTTCTATTTCTAATGGGTTCAGTGTAAATGCGCCCATTTCTAGTCTATGTTCTAATAATATATGGTTCAGAACTCTCTCAGAGACTTGTATCTCATTTTGAGGTAGGGAAACCTTTTAATATTAAAGGGTTTTTTTTGCCTATATACTTTATGGAAATGTTTTTTATGTGGAGTCTTGCATTTCTACTGTACTACATAGGAAAAAAAGGGCCAAGGAAACACATCTGGGATTTGACTAAACCTTATCTCTGATCCCAGGGCTCAACCCAAAGAACAGGGTAAAGTTTTCCCTTTCCCAAGGCCCACCTACACCTATGTATCTAATTCTCTTTCCAGCTCTCATCTTTTGATGTATTTTCATTACTGTACAGTTAATATTTTTTCTAATCTCCTTTGAGATTTTTTTTTTTTTGATGCATGGGGTTATTTAGAAGTATATTGGGTTAGTTAAAAGTATATTGTTTACTTTCCAAATATTTGGAGATTTTCTAGATAGCTTACACTTATTGACTTCTAATTTAATTCCATTGCGAACAGAGAACATACTCGATAAAATTCAGCTCTTCAAACTATCTTATTTATGACCCAGTGTATGGCTTATCTTGGTTAATTTTTCATGTGCGCATATATGTATTCTGTGTTAGATAAAGTGTTTTATAACTATCAAATCAAGGTGGTTGATAATGTTTAAAAACATTCTTTTTGTTTGAGTATAGTTGACAGACAATGTTACATTAGTTTAGGGTGCACAGCGTAGTGATTTAACATCTCTGTATGTTATAGTGTGTTCACCAAAATGGTAGCTACCATCTGTCACCAGACAACATTATTATAGTACCATTGGCTGTGTTCCCTATACTGTACTTTTTGTTCCCTTGACTTATTCATTCCAAGTAAAGTTGTTTAACCTTCTGTATCTTTGCCATTTTCCCCCCTCTGGTTGTTCTGTCAATTTCTGAGAAGGAGTGTTAAAGTTTCCAACTGTGATTGTGGATTTATTACTTTAGTACCCTTTTTAAAAATAAAGTTTTATAGTGACCATGAAAGCCTTTATTTCTGTTTTGCCTTCTTTAGTTTACATAATCTTATGATTTTATAATAATTATTTATGGGGAAGTTAAGTAGCATAGTAATATATATCAAGTCCTAATTTATGGTTGCTTGATAGGAATTATAACTATATTAAAAAGGTAAAATAATATTAATGTAATGACTTTTCTGATTGTTTTTAAATTTATTTATTTATTTATTTAATTTATTTAGAGAGTGTGAACAGGAGTGGGATAAAGGGAGAGGGAGAAAGAGAATCTTAAGGAGGCTCCATGCCCAGCACGGAGCCTGATGTGGGCACTATCTCATGACCAACTATGAGATCA
Organism: Panthera onca; assembly: GCF_046562875.1. NCBI lineage: Eukaryota > Metazoa > Chordata > Mammalia > Carnivora > Felidae > Panthera > Panthera onca. The sequence continues at coordinate 113,981,384 of NC_138345.1, read as the reverse complement.
TGACCTGAGCTGAAATCAACAGTCTGTCACTTAATCGACTGAGCCACCCAGGTGCCCCAGTGTAATGACTTCTGTTTATACCTTTGAAAATCGGTGAGGTGCAGTATCCTATGAATGCACCCAACTCCCATCTTTTCTAGCCACTTAGAAAGTAAAAGTTAAGTTTCTGGGACTAAAAGTTGAAAATTTTCAAAGTGTAAATATTCTGGTATTGTATGAATACCCAACTCCACAAATATGTGGCTAGTACATCTTTTAACAACCTCTCTGTAGCATATTATTGAATTTATGCTGATTATAAAGCATCAGAAATAGTATGTATTCAAGAAATATTACTTTGCATCCAGTTTCATTTTCACTTTTAAAATGGTTTATCTTTAATGTGTTTTTCTTTTAGTGCATAATTTCATTGAATTTGGTTCATAATTCATAATTTTATCAAAACAATAGAAGTTTTTAACTTTCTTGAAGCTATATTTCCATTTCCTTATTCTTACAGCTTTTTCATTCAGGTGTAGCAAATTTATGTTAAGGGACAAATGATAACAAGTCTCTTGAATAATCTGTTAGGCTCTAGGATTAAAGTAAATCTTTTTTCTCTGTGCTTGAAATGAAATTTGCTTTATTTTTTTCTGGGTTAATCATGTTTTGAAGTTTAATACCTAAAAGACAACATAATGTGTTGTATATTTTCAAGGAATGAGGCAAAATTCTCTATATGCTTGGGGGCTAACACAGTGAGTAGATTCTTTAAGGTACCCGAAAAACTTTTCTGGCTGTTGTAGATTAGAGGGTGTGCTATATGTTAGAAGGTCTGCTATATGTACAGTTTGGGGGGGCATCTATTGCAATAGATAAGACTGGATTAAGTCAGGAGAATTGTTAGGTAGTCTTAGCTTTACCACTAACTTATTTGACTCAAAGAAAATCATCTCTGTTACATGATCAGATCATATTTAAGGTTTTTTCAGTTGTGTGGTTTTATGACATTAATTTATTCTTTTTTATTCTGAGCTACACAAGGAAGTTTCAAAACTCAATAATTATTAATTTTTCATGGTAAATTATGCATCGTTTAAAAAGTTGTTTCTTAAATATCTAGAGTATCCAGTACAAAGTTGGAACTACAGAAAAAATCTGAAGCTCTTGAAAATATTAAGCAAATGCTTACCAAGCAAGAGGAAGAAAAAAAAATCCTTGAACAAGAAATTGAAAATTTAAGTCAAGATGCAAAGATGCAGCACAAGGAATTGAATAACAAAATTCAAACAGCAGCAGCAGAACTGCAACAATCGAAGATGGAGAAAGAAACTCTAATGACAGAGCTTTCTGTGGCCAAAGAGAATTTATCAAAAGTTTCTGATTCTTTGAAGAACTCCAAAAGTGAATTTGAAAAGGAAAACCAGAAAGGAAAAGCTGCTATATTAGATTTGGTTAGTTGTTTATGTTTACTTGGTTAGGTAGAAATGATTTTTATTTAAAACGTACTTTTGTTTCTGCTTAAGTCACTGATGACTTTTTATCCTACATTTAAATGATTTTAATTCTTGCGAGGAAATGAACTGGGATTGCTTAACCTGAGAAAAAGATATTGGTGTTTGTGAGTATAATTTTCCAGAGGCCCAGGAAACTTTCAGTTGAATAAACAGTTTTTCTTTATTGCTGGTATGATGCTAGATTTGGGAGACTGCCTCCTGTTTGTCCTCAGAGAAATTTTCACAGAGAATATAGCTGCTGGTTCAGACATTATTCACTTGCCTAAAAACCAGAAAAGGATCAGAAAGATCGTGACTTTTAATTCTGGCACTGTAAACTTTCTTCTTCTCGACTGAATATTCTAAATCTCTAGATAATACCATGCCTTGGAGATACCATAAAACACATTTAAACTATATGGAAAAAAAGTCACACAGTCTCAGGAAATTCTTAATGGGGAATGTATTCTTAGAAATACTTTAACCCAGAATAACAGAGTAGCAGCAAAGGTAAAATTCTTTTGTTCTCAGTGTGAAGATCAGTGAAAGTGTTTAGTAGCACAAAAGATATATGGTATTAGTATGTTACTTTTATGTTTCTTTCTGTTTGGAGAAATCATCTCCTACATGTACATCTTCCCTCTTAAGTTATATGTGATTATTCCTTATTTATTCTTTTAATGCTTTCTTTCACAAAAATTTCCTTTTTTCCATTTTCTTAAGGATTGTTATGCTTTTAAAATAGCATGACAAGTTAATTATAATTAATTATGTGATATAAAATGTGGATTCCAGAGAATTCCAGAGTATTCTGCTGATGGTTGATGATAGAAGTTCTTAACCTTTTCCTGTCCCTCTACCCTTATTGCTGTAATATTTGCCAGTTTTATAACTGAAATGGATGATTCTATCCCATTCTAAACCATCAGTGATTCTGGTTTATTTCTATGTGTGGATCTTACTAAGTGTATAAATCAGAGTTCTTAAAGCTACTACAAGTATCTTCTGCATAATGTAGTTTTTTGTTTGTTTGTTTGTTTGTTTTAGGAAAAAACTTGCAAAGAATTAAAGCATCAGCTTCAAGTACAGACAGAAAATGCACTTAAGGAACAGAATGAACTGAAAAAGTCACTTGAAAAGGAGAAGCAAGTAAGATTTTCTTTTTCTGTAACATAAAATATGTAAAGAATAATAAGTTCTATATTTACAAAATATTTTCACACTGATACTTAAATCAAAGGAGGTTTATTTCTCTGAAACATAATGGATCACAAAAAAATAGTATAAAATTGACATTTGCGTTCTACCTACTACTAAAAAGATTTAAGCTAGTTCATAATAAAAGACCCAAAATAAAGGATTATAATTAATAAAGTTAATTGAATCAACTTACTATAGAGTTATAATTAGATAACTTAGATTTGGGTACATTATTTATGATTGAAAAAATAGATAGGCTTTCAATAGAAATAACATTTTAAGGGCTCTTTATTTCATGGACATTTATATTTAATGGTATGTTAATGGTTGTATAACAACAGATTCTTTTATGGTTAATGCTTTTATTGCCGTCCATCAAAAACAAACCAGCAAATGAGTAAATAAATGGGTATAATATACAGCTGTTATTCTCTGAAGACCTACCTCTTGCGGTTAGAACCCAGGTATATAGTTTTTCTAGAGCTATGATTTGATAAAAGCAGCAAAACGTAGTCCTGAGAAATCTTTAATGTGATTATAGTCTGGTTGTTGATGGAAAGAAGACACCTGTGTTTTAGATGCCAGCCTTTAGGTGGAAAAATTATGGTGACTTATTACCCGAGCTCTGAGTCCAGATTGTCCAGATTTCTATCCTGCCTGTGCCATTTGCTCGTTATGCTGACTTGCCTTGCTTTAGGCACATTACTTAATTTCTCTGTGTTCCTGTTTCCTCAGCAGTAAAATGGGGCTAATAAGAGAATCTGTGCCATAGGATTATTATAAGAGATGAATGGGTTAATATATTTCAAAGTCCGTAGAACACTTAACAAAATAAGCAAATAAAAGCTCAAATGTTAGCTGTCAGTTTCTCATTGGTTATCATATTATAATCATCATTATTGTTACACTACCTGTCTTCTGTTTTGCACAAAAATACTTCCCTTTGTGCTGGAGATGAGCTGAAGCAACCATATGTAGCAGTGAAACTTTTCAAAATTAACTTTGAATATAGTCAAATGCTCAAATTAGGTTCATAATATGCATAAAACATGAAAACATGACTTTGGCTGGAAGGGTGGGAGATCATAGTGGTTCACGCTGACCACAGAGGAACCTCAGTGTGACTTTTTATAATACCTAATTTTGAACAGAAATAGATCCTAGTAGACTGTAAAAACAAAGTAATAGCACAATATGCCCCAGATCTCTAAATAAGGAAACTATTGAATGGTATAGTTTAGTGTCATCAGACAGATACTAAACATACTTGCGAAAAATGATTTTAGTTTTATCATAGTTCATATGGAGCTGTTCTTTTTGGTTAACCATGGCCATCAGACTAAGTTAGCATTTTGAGAATATTCTCGAAAGTCAGTAGACATTCTAGCAGTCTAAAGATTGATGTTGATATTCCTATTTCCTATGATACAAGGTAATAGCAGTTTCGCTCATTTACAAGCTCTATCCAAATATATATTTACAAGTTAGAAAGGAAGGTAAGATTAAACAAATATTGACGATTAATCCAGCATGTCATCTAATAGCAAATAGTCTCAGTTATGAAAGCTCCGTGAGGGTAGGGATTTTTTTTTTTTTTTTTTTTGGTTTACTGTTGATCTCCTATGGCCATCAGGGGAGTGGTGGTTTCTACCTGAGTAGTGCTTGGTGTGTAGTAGGTACTAAATGTGTCTTCATGGAATGAATGCTAAACAGATTTTATTTTCTTTAGACTTCTCATCAGTTGAATTTGGAACTCAGTTCAATGCAGGGACAAGTGGCACAGGCCCAGAATACTTTAAAACAAAAGGAAAAAGAAGAACAGCAACTTCAGGGGAACATAAATGAGCTAAAGCAATTGACTGAACAGAAGAAAAAGCAAATTGAAGCACTCCAAGGAGAAATTAAAATTGCTGTTTCACAGAAGGTAGTAATATGATATGTGTTTACTTTCTATGGGAAGACAGTCTTTGCAGTTAAGATAATATAACACAGATGAGTTGCAACAAGGAAAAATTTACATGTGCTCACAATTTTTTAAAGTATTTTCTAATGTATAAAAGCACTTAAATATGTAATTAAAAAATATAAGTCTGGATTTCCATTCACTATAACCACATTTTTAGATAATGTTTATTTAAAATTCTAGTACTAATGATTTGATAGACATAAATAACAACATTTAATGAGATGGGAGTAATTTATATAACCTCTCTAGTGTATTAGAAAATTTTAAAGGAATTTAAAAATAAATTATCCTAACCAAGGGAAGATAAGAGCAAAAACCACAAAATGGTATGCATTTAAAAAATTAAGGAATGTAGGTTTCATATAGTTATAACTGTTTGATATTTTAAGTTACATCTTTAATGGTTTCCATTTCTAAACTATTCTAATTTTTTATTAAGTATCTATTTTTTTATTCTTAAGTATGTTTTAATACTTGTCCACACCAAGAGTTGACAAAGTTGTATTATACTTAATATTTGAACAAAAAGCTTTTCCCTACTGTTGGTATGTGCATATCAGTTGGTCCATGGAAAAGAGAAAAGTGAAATCTCTATTATGTAGAACAAAGTATGTCATATCATTAAGAGTTGGCTATTATATTACTAGAGAAAATAAAATTAACCTTGCAAATAGGTAATTTATGTTGACCACTGTTTTTATAACCATTATTAATGCCACTTTACAAAAGAGTAATTTTCTAATAAACAAGAGTAGACAAATTTGCCTGTGCATTTTTGGTGTTACATATAATCCTAAGTCAGGATGTAATTATCACAGTACATATTTTGTTGTACGATTTGATGTCTTGAGGTCATTCTTTTCTCCCAAATCTATTAGCCTCATATTCAGGTATTCCCCACGTCTTCATTTTTATAGCATCATAACTTCATGAATTAAAAAAAAAAAAAGCCCAACTATTTTTAACACAATTTCTCTTGAATTATTCATTACAATATGATTTCTTTTAGATTTATGATTAATGTAAGTGCCCATACTTTGTATGACTTTACTAGTTGACACCATAAGAATTATGAGATTTAAAGGAAATGTTTTTATTGATAGTTGTCTTAGTTTGGGTTGCTATAACAAAAATACCATAGACTAGGTCGCTTAAACAGTAAATGTTTATTTCTCACAGTTCTGTAGGCTGGGCAGTCCAATATAAAGACACTGGCGTATCCAGTGATATGAAGACCCATTTCCTGGCTTGTAGGTAGATGCTTTTTGCTGTAGCCTCATAAGGCTGAAAGAGAGATTATCTCTCTTGTGTTTCTTCTTGTAAGGGTACTAATCCCATGTATGAGGGCTAATGACCTAAAGGTCCTACCTCCAGGAGCACCTGGGGGCTCAGTCACTTAAGCATCCGCCTCTTGATTTCAGCTCAGGAAACCATGATCTCATGGTTCATAAGTCTGAGCACCACTTCTGGCTCTGCACTGACAGTGTGGAGCTTGCTTGGGATTCTCTCTCCCTTTGTCTGTCCCTCCCCCATCTGCATGTGTGTGCACTCGCATGCGCACGCTCTCTCTCTGTCTCTCAAAATAAATAAATAAACTTTAAAATATTTTTTTAAAAAAAGTCCTATTTCCAAATATTATCACATTGTGGATCTAGGCTTCAACATGAACTTTTGGGGAGACACAAGCATTCAGCCATGGATATAGTTAATTTATGTTAGTGTATGGATGCTAAAATAAGGAGCACACTTTTTAAATTGGGGGGAATTTTGAATGGATAGCCAGTCGCTATAAATTAGACTTTAAATTTAGAGTAACTAGGTGCCCCTGGGTGGCTTAGTCAGTTGAACATCTGACTCTTGATTTCAGCTCAGGTCATGATCTCACGATTCATGAGATCGAGCCCCATGTTGGGCTCTGCACTTCCAGTGCAGTGCTTGGGATTCTCTTTCCTTTCTCTCTACCCCTCCACTGCTTGTTCTTTTTCTCTCTCAAAATAAATAAAACTTAAACAAATAAATTTAGAGTAACTGGAGAATCACTGAAAGGCAAGTATGGTTTGGTTTTATTGAGAAGCAGTGTAGCATGGAAAGGACATATGTTGTAGCTAGTCAGATCTGAGTTTAAGTTTCATGTGACACACCTTAGGGTTATGGTCACAGGGAAGTGGTTATCTTTCCGAGATAAATGAAATAGAATCATAGAGTTGTTGTAAAGATTGAGAAAATGTATTTAAAATGCCTACTACTGTGCCCAGTGCAGTACGGAAGCAAAGTGGTTCTTGGCTATTAAGTGGAAATATAGCAAACTATGATCTAAGTGTGTCAGTGTGCATGGTCGGCTATGCAGCGATGGTCTGTGACAGTTAATCACTGGCCCACAGTGAAATAGGAAAAAAAAAGATAATGTTTAAGTGGGTATAAATATGTGTGTGTGTACACTTACATAATACGTGGCTACACACACACACACACTTTGGAAATGATTGTTTGAGAGCCAAAGATCAAGAATTCTGCAAGTAGGTTATAAGTCATTGGCCCCTGCACCAACTTTATTTGGAATCTGTTATGGGAATTCAGAATGAATAAGATACAGCCCCCAACTCTCAATCAGTTTGTAATTTAATGAGGAAGTAGATATGTAAAGAGAAAAAAAAAAAAAAACCCTAATGTATAAAGGAGAATGAAACCAGAACTTAAACAGAAATAGAAAAATTAGAACTTAATGGAAATTTTGACTGGCTTTCTAAGGAACTAGCATTTGCACTGGGCCTTTGAAGATGATTATAATTGTGAAAGCTTAAACAAGAGGAATTTAGATATTTAAAGGAGATAAAACAATATTAGCAAAGTTTGCAAGACTTAGAAAATGTTGTTATAGAAGGTTAGCTGTTGGAGTACATGATAAGTGAAGAAGCGAGGGGAGAATAAGGTGAATAAGGGAGAATAAGAATCAGGTGAAGTCAGATCACAGTAGATGTTGTATAGTTGTTTCCATTTTACAATTTTAATATTGGAATATTAAAGACTTTTAAGAAGGGAGGAGTGTGATCAGACCTGTTTTAGAGCAAAAACTGGTCGGTTTGTGAAGGATGAATTGTAAATGACTGACCCTCCTGTATCCTTCTTTGGAAGTTTGGGTGTATGTCTGTTAAAGCAATTATCAAACTGCTGCATTGGTCTGGTTTTGTTTTTGTTTTAAATTGACTTCTCCACTAATAGATTTGAGTTTCTCAAAGTCAGAGAACTGTGTGTTTTGACAAATAAGCCATTGATAATTTTTTTAAATGAATGAATCAGCCTGTCAGAGTAAAGATAATGAAGGCCCCAAGTATGAACCCAAAAGGCTTTTATGGTCATTACTGAGACTTTGCAGAGGGCTTAGTTGAGAGCCATGAAGGTGACGAAAGGGAAAGAAAACTAGATTTGTGGGGAGGAAAAAAAAAGAAAAAAATAGTATTCTATAGAAGAAAATATATAAGTGCACTATAGTCTTCAAGATGAAGAAAGACGTACAGGAATTCTTCATCATGAAAAATCTAAATTGGAGGGAATGAAAAGGAGGTGACATGGGGTGTTCTGAGATAACATACAGGGAGATCAAACCCCCTTTCCTCCATCGGCAGTTAGCACACCTCCTGTCAACCTACCTCCTAACTCTCTTGAATCCATTCCCTTTTCTCATTTCCCACTGTCACAGTCTTAGTCCAGGCCATTTTGTTCTCTTAACCAGGCTATTATAAGAGCTTCTTAAGAGTCATTCCAGGCTTTTCCACCTCCAATCTATTTGCCATTCATTCCCTTAAGAAATATTACTAGGCACCTATATTATGCCATGGCACAGTTTCGGGTTCTGGAGATATAGTCATGAACAGATAAGGAACCTGTTCTTGTGGAGCTTACACTTCCCTGGGAAAGAAACTAAACAGGGTGATGGGAAAGACAGTGATGGGACTGAGTCCTGCTAAATGTTGGGTGACCAAAGAAGCTTCCCTGAAGAGATTTGAGCTTGAAAGACAAGAGCTGTCCATACAAAGGTCCAAGGGGACAACTAGTGCAAAGACCTTAAGCTATGACAAACTTGGTATTTTCTAAAAACAGAAGACCAATGTAGGTTAAGTGTGATGGGAAAGAGGAAGAGTAATATGAAATGAGCTCAGAGAAGTAAATAAGGGCCAAAGCATATGCATGAAGATTTATAGATTAGAAGGTAACAGAGAATAATATACTTTGTTCTAAGGATAATTAGAATCGATTGGAGAATTTTGAGCAGAAAATGGTGCAGTCTAACTACAGAGAGATAAAGGAGCAAGCAGAGAAGACATTGAAAAATGGTTGCAATAGTCCAGACAGTACATGATGATAGAATGAATTAAAGTGTTAGAAGTGGATGATTTGAAAATCCATTTTGGAAGTTTGGGTCATCAGGACTTGCTGATAGATTAGATGATGAGAGGTGATGGAAAGAGGAATCAAGAATAACTCTACAGGGGCATCTGGGTGGCTCAGTTGGTTGGGTGGCCGACTTTGGCCCAGGTCATGATCTCGTGGCCTGTAGGTTCGAGCCCGCATCGGGCTCTGTGCTGACAGCTCAGAGCCTGGAGCCTGCTTCGGATTCTGTGTTTCCCTCGCTCTCTGCCCCTCCCCCACTCACACTCTGTCTCTCTTTTTCTCTCTCTCAAAAATAAATCAACCTTAAAAAAAAAAAGAACTCTACATTTGTGGCTTGTGCAAGTGGATAGATGACCATATTTATTGGAGGAAAGAAGCTTTTTGATGAGCAGCCTTGCTGTCAGGAATCAAGAGTTCTGCTTGAGATAGATCTCTGTCAGTCACTGAGGTGGAGAGGTCAGGGAAGTACTCAGTTATAATGAGCCCAGAGTTCAGGCAGAGAGATCGGGGCTAGAGACACAAATTCTGGAGTCAGTTGTCAATAAATGATATTTAAAGCCATAGTTGAGTATAGTTCAGATCTTCTAGAGAGAGAGAGACTGTATATGGAATAAAAGAAGGTCAGAACCCTGGCATCCTACAATATTGAGAGGTTAAACAGAAGAAGAGGAGGTTGTAAAAAAATTTAAGAAGGAATGACCAATGAGATAGGTGCCCTGGAAACCAGGTTGAAGAATGTTTCTAGGAGGGAACATCATCAACTGTTTGAAGTACTGCTGGGAGGTGAAGTCAGCTGTGGACAAGGACATGAATAGTGGGTTTTGGAACAAGGGGGTCACTGGTCATTTAAAAAGAAGTTGCATTGAGGTAGTGTATTTATTTTAAAAGCCAGTGCTTATTTTCATACTCTGCACACATATATTTTAATTATGTCATAATTTGTGTGTATCTTCTGAGTCTTCATAAAGACTAAAGACAAGTTTAGCGTTTAGAGGAGTCAGATCTTTGCAAGATTTCTTTTTCTGCCTTGTTGTTAATAAACACGATCTTGTAGAAATGTCCTAAGTTATTCTAGAATTTCAGGGAGTAGAAATGATGAACGCAGTAATGACTTTTTTATTTCTTTCCTATAGAAATTTCCCTTAGTTCAACCTTAAATTATATCATCTTCTAAAGCATCTAGCACTGTATCTTCCTTCAGAATGTGGTTGTTACTCTCAGTCTCCTGAGACATTGATACTTGGGACTATCCAGTGAAATGCTTTTTTCTGTATGTAATGCTTTTTCATTTTTTGGTTTTTAAATTGGGACTTGTTGGATTTTGTATTTTGTAAATCTCTTAAGTTTTTTAGGGCATAAATACAGTTTAATTTGTTCTCAGGGATCTTCTTGTGTGGATTTCATTTTGTATTTGTAACTGGTTTGTGATATGCATACTGTTCTAAATAACTATTGTGTGTTCCAGACAGAGCTTGAGAATAAATTACAGCAGCAGTCAATACAAGCAGCCCAGGAACTTGCAGCAGAGAAAGAGAAAATGTCAGTGTTACAAAATACCTATGAAAAAAGTCAGGAAAATCTAAAACAGCTTCAATCTGATTTCTATGGGAAGGAATCTGAACTTCTTGCCACAAGGCAAGATCTTAAGGTATAGTAAAATATATCATAAAAATATTAGGAAGTTGTTTATAGGCATTCATTAAATGGTTGATTTGAGACCAGATAGACAAGGTAGTGTTAGTATTTGTGGAATATCATGCTTGTTTTCTATTAAATTATTATTTTTGGAGTAATATGCTTTTTAATAATGAAATTGTTTTATATTATAACAAAATATGATATATGTTAAATATGGGCATTTAAAAATAACATCCATAACAGTAAAATTATTTGGAAATATACTGATTGCTACATTATTAGCTTATCTAAAGCTGTCTTCTTATAAATGTAAAAAGATAACTTTGACTTTAGTTTTTATGTTGGTCAGCTTCCCAAGACTACCAGAATGTTTAATGATTAAAATTAGGAAATTATAGCTCAAAGTAAACTTAACCTTAATCTAATTATCTAAACACTTTTGGGATGAGCACTGGGTGTTGTATGGAAACCAATTTGACAATAAATTTCATATATTAAAAAAAATAATAATTATCTAAACATATATTGTTTGTTCTTGACAAATCTATTTGATTAATGTATCATGTTTATTAAAATGAAGAATATGGAAAAAAGATAAATAATTTTTATGCAGTGTTATTAAAGTATGAGTTCCCTAAGATAAATGGAACGTTTGTGTTCTTTCCCACAAGATTCAGCTAGTTCTTTTTTTTTTCTTTTCTTTCTTTATTTTATTTATTTATTTTTTTTTTTGTCATCATGAAATGTTATGCTTTTTGTTTCTTTCCTTTCTGGTTTCTTTTAATTTGTTAATTTAAAGTACATTATTGAAGAATTTTGTTGAAAATCACAGGATATTTTTAGACAACATAAATATACTGTGTCTATATTTTATCATAGGCTGTTATAAGGAAGGCTTTCTGAAGGAGGTGGGACTTGAACAGGTGCTCAAGGATATATAGAATTTGAATATATAGAGAGTCCTGAGGAAGGTCATTTCACTCAGGGGCACATTTGAGAAAAGGTACTGCAGGGAACGAACAAAGGCAGGAGACAGTTACCAGTTGCTAGCATGCTGGTTTGTGTTTGGAGGATAAATTTGGAAAGATTGGGATCAAATTGTGAGGTTTCTTAGATGCGGAGCAAAGATGATTGGAATAAAATGAAGAAGGAATAAAATGAAGAAGACAGTACTTTGGACAACTTAACCAGGAAGAGGTTTATAGATAGCTTGGATTGGACCCGGGGAAACAAGACGTAGGAAGATTAGGGAAGAGGCTGTCTCCCTTCCTCCACAAATTCCATTAATCAAGGTGTGAATTGACTAGAACTGGGCTTAAAGTTCAGGAGGATGGAGCAGAAGAGATTAATGAGAGAGACAGGATGAAACAGGAGGGCTGGATGCAGACAGGCTGCAAGGGCACTGAGGGAACTAGGGGTCACTAATGATTTGACAAAGAAATAGGAAACTTGGGTCAAAAAATTTTCATGGTGCCCAGTTGTTATAAGAAAAAAAATACCACCTGACATTTAGAAAATGTCTTATTTGCTATGCTCCCTTAGTAGCTTTAAATTCTTTTTCTTTTTTTCTTTCTTTTTTTTTTTTTTCCTTTAGAACACTATTAAAAGTCAGGGAAGGTCTGTGGAAGAGTTTGGGCTTTATTGTAAAAGCAGTAGGGAACCACAGAAAAGATTTGCTCAGATCTGTAGGTTGGGCCAGTGACTGGCTGAGAGTAAGGAGTGGATTTTGGAGCAACAGGGCTGAGTGTAGAGACCAGAGAGGAGACGGCACTTGGTCCAGGTGCACACGACGGCGGTGTGGGCAGTAACAGTAAGGATGGGGAATATGGATGGATTAGAAGGGTGTTTAGCTGATCAAGGAGATGAAACTTAATGATTGATTGTACAAGTCCTATAGAAATCACACTTTTTTTTCATACAGATGTATTATTTACCCAAGAGCATTACATGGTGACAGGACTTAGATCTTTGATCAATATTCTTTCATTAAGCCAACAATGGTTTTTATTATGCTCGAAAGCTATGTTGTATACTAATAATTTTATACATGAAAACAAATCAAAGGCATGGAGAAAAAAAGAGAAGGGCAGAGAGTCAAGCCTGCTGAGGAGTTTTCCAATTGTTAAGAGGCATGGCTAGGTCCTCTATTCCAAAGCCTCCTTTTGCAGACAAGACTGAGTGAGGCCTGGCGTGGTTTGTGACAGACCCAGAATTGCACAATAACAGAACCATGATTAGACCTCAGTTCTTGTGATTCACAGCCCTTTACTCTTTTATCATCACTAGGATTTTTAAATATGAAATAGAATATTGCTAAATTCTATTATTAATGTTTCCAAAATGAGAAGTATCTGAACTACTTAGGAAGCTAAAAAAAAAAAAAAAAAAAAAAAAAAGATGAAGAAGTAAATTCCTCGAGAACTTGAAATGATATTTATGGACCAGAATAAGAGATGGTTATCAGCCATTATTTTTCTTTTGCTTCAGTGATGAATGATCTTGTTGCATGTGAGAGAGAAGGGGAGAGGTTGAGAACTTTGTAGCATGACACCTACCTAAGTCAAGGCTGCCATCTGTGGGCTGACATTGTACATCTAGATACCAGTAGAATGGAAAACAGGCTGGTCTGATCCATGCTTTTAGCCCCATCTGCTGGATTATTTATGAAATACTTACGTTTGTTGACTGTATATTGCAAAACGGCTGTGCTGTGTGCTATTCTTTGCTGTCGAAGAAAGGTAGAAGTGGAATGTAACTGTACATTTTGCACCCTGAGTAAAGTGAAAATTCTAGGATAATAAGTTTAGAATTAAATATAAATCTTTATACTATTCCTTATATCACTTAATCAGACATCAAGAAAATAATAAACATTTTAAAAGTTTATTTTGAAAGAAGAGTAAAATTGTGGAGCAGACAAAAAACAATAGCTACCAGAAAACACTGCAGAAATTTCTTTTTTAGCTACACTGCTGTAATTCGATTGTGGTATTCAGGGTCAAGATTGGTAGTTGATCTACTCAGGGATTCGCTTGTTCCAGTGGGAGTCAATGGGTTAAAGATAGGCCCACAAAACTGTTGAATGGGAGACGGGAGTTCCCCAAAGGAAGATATGCTGAGTAGGTGAAAATAAAATGGCCTATAACAAGAAAGATAAAAGGAATATTTAAAATACATGGCAGTGTATCACTGAATGGCATTGACAAATATTCAGAGACAAGGTAGAGCAGTATGTCAGCATAGCCCAGATTTTGAGCTTGACTTTAAAGATTTAGTCATTGGGTCTTGGGAGTTAAAATTTTATTGAGTATTATTTAAACCATGGGCAGTTTGGAATTCTTGTGGTCAGAGATTGGGGGAGCTGTTAATTTCAGGCTCTAGCAAGCCTTGGTGTTCTTTAGTATTAGATCAGGACCTCTGTTACCTAATAATAATTGCTATAGACCATATGGGCTAGGTTTTGTCAAATTTTATTATCTTTATTTGAAATCACTCTCACCCTTTGTGATGCTTATGTCAGTTCCCACATGTACCATGGAGCCTTACATAAACACATTTCAGGGAAAGTTCTCGCACTCACTGTTTTTCTGTGCGTTTGGCATTATAGCAAGTGCTCTTCTGCTACGTACAGCTTCCATTTTATGTGGTGGTTCTGTTTTTCGGGCTACATAGCCAGCTTCTTTAAGTTAAGGACTGTCTTTTACCTTACCAGTATACTCAGTTAATGGCTAACAGCTTGGTTAGTAAAGGACTAGATGACTTTAGGATTCTTTAAAAAGAAGCCTTGGGATTTTTAGTGTTCTCTAGAAGCCACTGGAAATCAAACTTCATTGATATCAGAAAGACTTCAGAACTGGGTTTATTTGTAAGGAATACACTGTCTCTTTAGGGAACCTTGAGAAACCCTTTAAATACAGTCTTCATTTAAAAAGTATTCATTTATTTCTTTTCCAATGGTTGCTTACTATAGTCAAGCCTAGCCAGCAGGGATCCTTCCCAAATTAGATCTTCTCCCTCCTTTTCAAAGGAACTGTATCTCCAGAATAAGGAAGAGAACGTCTTCCAAATGGTGGAAGAGTATCATGGAGTTCATTTCCTTCCCTTCTGATTCTTTGCAGTTGCAACTGAGAGTGGCAAGGTCCCTGCCAGTTTCCACTACTCACCTGTTACCATATCTACCCCAGTCTGAAATCTAAGGGGCCTAAAAGCTTGCCCTTTTCATAAGCTTTGGCTTCTCAAAATATCTGGGCTTTAGAACAGTCAGTAACTGTGGACAGTGTTAACTGACGACACTGTTTCTGCCACATCAATGGGAAGTGAAGAGGATGGGGTGAAGGCCTTCTCAGAAACAGAACCCCATGTATCTGGTGGACTTTCTTCTTTTGGTTCACTTGATCAGGTTTGCAGATGTGAAATACAGTTGTTGGTTTTTGTTTTTTGTTTTTTTCCCAAGACAAAGACTATTTATTGAGGATTTCAGCATGTCAAGGGACATATATGTATATATTTTCGCATATTGCAAATGTGTTCGATATGATCCCTTTTTATTTGATAGTCCTTAATATCACTTAGCTAGTAGTACTTACTATTTCTAGAGGTTTTGGAATTGCTTCAGTTTTATTAAATATTTTACACTAAAATGTTTTTCGTAGGCAAGAGAGTTAATGGTCTAGTGTCCTTTCTCTTTTACATGATCTTACTAAAGGGCATAACAAGCTATCCTTTTATAGTATATTGCTTTCTACTATACTTACACTGTTATGTTTCTGTTGACATTTGCTAAAAACAACAAAAAAAGACATACAATAATTTGGGGAAATTGGTTTTTTGTTTGTTTGTTTGTTTTTTGTAAGTCTGTAGAAGAGAAGCTTTCTCTAGCACAGGAGGACTTGATTTCAAACAGAAATCAAATTGGAAACCAAAATAAATTAATTCAAGAACTGAAGAGTTCCACGGCTACGTTGGAGCAGGATTTAGCAAAGAAAGAGCAACAGTTGAAGGAGCAGTGTAAAACGCTTCAAGATATTAAAAAAGAAAAGGTATTTCATTTTCTGACTGAATCTAGAATCTGAGAGTTGCGGTATCTTTAGAAATCATCTAGTCAAACCTCTTCTCCGATATGGGCATCACTTTACTTCAATAGCTCTCCTTAGATGGACTTCTAGTTTCTGATACAACACCGTGGTAATTGGAATGTTAATGCCGGGAAGTACTTCTTAACAGCCCCCTTGTCATTTCTACTCATTTTTCTTACTGCTCTTTTTAGTTTTATAAACAACTCTTTTTCACATTGTAGACCCCTGGTTATTTAGAAACAGGTATCGTAGCTCCACCACTATTATATAACATTCTTTAGATGTGTGAATGAGATTAAAAGATCTAGAAATACTTCTTATGCTTATAATTCTTTTTTTTTAATTATTATTATTACTTTTCTTTTTTTTTTTTTTTTTTTTTTAGCAATTTCTACACCCAACATGGGGCTTAAACTCACAACCCCCAGATCGAAAGTCTCATGCTGTTCCAACTGAGCCAGCCAGGCTCCTCTTATTCTTACAGTTCTTAAAATTTAGAGCCAGCTTTTTCTTAGGGAAATGGGAGTGTATTTTACATAAATTATGCTGAGTTATACGGTTGAAAGCCTTGGGACCTGGGTCACTCAGTTGGTTAAGCGTCTGACTCTTGATTTTGGCTCAGGGTATGATTTCCCTCTTTGTGAGCTTGAGCCCCGTGATGCTAACAGTGCAGAGCCTGCTTGGGATTCTCTCTCTCCCTCTCTCTCTGCCCTTTCCCCATTCTCGTTCTCTCTCTCTCTCTCTCTCTCTCTCTCTCTCTCTTCTCTCTCAAAATAAATAAAAGTAAACTTAAAAAAAATAAAGTTAAAGCCTTGTATTATAAGACCACTATGTTTAAAAGTTAAGATGCTATATGAAAGAGAAATTCAGATTCTAGGAAGCACTTTATTTTTGGTTTCATGGTTGAAATATATTTCCATTAGCTGATAAGATATTATTCTGAAGTATACAATTCCAGAAGTTTGTGGTGTATCTTAATTGTGCAATTCCGGAAAGTCTCTTTAGTTAAAAAAATTAAGGGATGTTTTTGTGGGGAGGTAGAGGTATTGAAGCTGGTATGATATTCATGATTTGTGTCTTGGGTTTAGAAAATTCTGAGAGTTTCATAGGCCTTTGTTGCAAGGGCTTTAGCTCAGTCAGAACGGTTGTAATTTTGACTATATCTCTAATAGATTATTTCACTTCTCCAAACCTTTATTCTCTAAACCTTTGTTGCTTATCACATGAGGATTAAAAAGAGCTATTTATATTTAGTATTGATATTAAATTAGGTAATATGTCACACTACTAGCTAGGCACCTTAAATAAAGGCATTGATAGTAATAATAGTAATAAGGATAATAGCGTTAAGAATAAGAATGATAGGCTAAATTTTATAGTGTTCTTTCCTTGCTTAGACACTACTTATTTCACAGTATTAACAGTAACTAATGCTTATGAAGATCTTATTAGTTGTTCACATTGTGTAAATAAGGACACAGAGGCAAGTGAAGGTAAGTAGTTTGCTCACGTTAACTTAGGTAGAAAGGGGCAGAGACCATGTCATGCCTAGTAGCAGTTATTCTCATGACATTAGTTTTAAGCTAAGTATTTACTTAAAATTATTTTTAAATTATTTTTCTACAGTCACTGAAAGAAAAAGAACTAGTAAATGAAAAGTCTAAATTGGCAGAGATAGAGGAAATTAAGTGTAGACAGGAAAAAGAAATTGCTAAATTGAGTGAAGAACTCAAGTCCCACAAGCAAGAAAGCATAAAGGTATGTGAAGATAATCATTGTCCCTCCTTCTATCCTGTATTATTGTCATTTAAATAAAAAATATGTGTATATATCTTACTGAGAATCTACTATGTGCTAGACGCAGTTTTGTTGTTTTGACAAATACTCTTGCTCTCCTCCCTGTGTTGTGTGTTATCCATATACATGTGTTGAAACTATGTTCCTTTTGTTTGCAGATTAGTGAATAAAGCAAAGTAGGTCTAAAAGTTTAGATTTGTTGAGATGATAATCAACAGAGCTGTTGATTTAGAAAATTGTGCCTATGTTGGGGCGCCTGGGTGGCTCAGTCGGTTAAGTGTCCGACTTCGGCTCAGGTCTTGATCTCAGGGTTCATGGGTTTGAGCCCCGCCTCGGGCTCTGTGCTGACAGCTCAGAGCCTGGAGCTACTTTGGATTCTGTGTCCCTGCCTCTCTCTGCCCCTCCCCCACTCGTGCTCTGTCTCTCTCTGTCTCTCCAAAAATAAATGTTAAAAAAAATTAAAGAAAATTATGCCTATGTTTAGAATTAAGATTTTCAGGGGATTCTGTTGTTTCAGTTGTTTTTCTTCCTAAAATCTTTTAATACTCTGTTCGGAACATTTTTCCTGTCATAAGTGTACCTAGGGTGCCAGCTGAAGAAACTAATTGTCTATCATTTGCTTTGTAAAAATGTTATTCATTTTCTCAAAGGTTAGATTCTCTCTTGAATGCTCTCAATAACACCTTTTATGTCTATCAGTATACTTCCCATTTTGCTTTATAACTTATTACCTCTTTATGTTATTATATTCTTACACACTGTGACTTCCTTAAAGCAGGTAATGTATATAACCTTTATCTGCATCCTTAAAACCTAACACAGTGTGTGATGCCTCAGTGGTGACCAATAAATGCTTGCTAAGTGAGAAAAGGGAAAATAAGGGATAGAGGTTCTTCACATAATTTCATCAAAACGTGCATGTAAAGTGTCACTTGAGTTTAAATGATTGTTGAGCAGGAAGTAAATAATCTTGCGTCTTTTTAACCAGTTGTTTGAAATACTGAACTTTAGGAATCTCATAAGAGAAGAGGCTAAAACTCTTTTATATTGTTAGGATAAGTTGTATAAATTTCAGCTACATTTTGAAATAGTCACTGTAAAGGATGATTTAGTTCCGGCCTTTTTCAATAGGAGGTAACAAATCTCAAGGATGCCAAACAGCTTTTGATTCAGCAGAAACTCGAGCTTCAAGGGAAAGTAGATTCCCTGAAGGCAACCCTTGACCAGGAGAAGAGAAACCAGCAAATGCTAAAAGAGCAGGTGAAAAAGGAAGAAGATGAACTAAAGAAAGAGTTTACTGAGAAGGAGGCTAAACTGGTCAGTAAGTTAATGGTGGGGAGTGTGTTTTGTAACTGATTTTGTAAGTCAATCCAGTAAGAGAGGATTTTTCTACTTGGAAGTTAGGATTTAAGTGCTCTTACCTAGCATTTTACTTTTTGATTGAGAAAGGAGATCTGATTTGTTTAAATAGCTGATATGTGATTGGAAATATTTTAGTCTGTAATTATATTTTGGTTTAGAGAAGTGAAAATTCAATGAAACATAATTCATAAAAAATAAACACACTTTTAGTGCCAGGAAAACAAACAAATCCACAGCTATGTAGATTGAGGTAAATGGCGTGAATGCGGATGATGTTAAACTCATTTGTTTGGTCAAGTGAGTGTTGATAAGGGAGAACGGAAACTTCAGTGTGGAATTTTGATGACCAAAGTCTACTTTTCCTTCCCTAAATTGTGCATGCCAAAATGGGAAGCATCTGGCTTTCCTCTGTTGAATTAAGTCCAAATATCCCCACATAACTTGAGGGCTGAATGTTTTAGTTGAAGATTTGTGATTTCAAGTTCACACAGTGAGTTGAATGGCTTGGAATTGGTTTTTTGGCAGGTTGATAGAAGAAAAGGTACATGTGGATTTTGAGACTGAAAATGCCAGCTTTGTGTCCAGGGCACCTTGCTATCCCTAACTATGTGTTCTTCCCCTGTTCTAGTGAGGAAAACGAAAACCTCAAATTGCTGTATGTTAGTGGTTCTTCTTAGAGGCTTGCTGACTCTCATTTCAGCATTATGGCCTTTGAGCCAGTTCAGATTACACAGATGTTTGTGGAATCAATTTTATTAGTATGACATGAATACATTCTCCTGCCTTCTTTCCTGAAGAAGTAGTATTACTTATGTTGCCAGTATTTTAAGTTCAATAGCTAACTGAAATTTATTTTGCATTACTTTAGGAATAGGTTTTTTCCTCACTGTTCTTCCTTTTCTCAGCATTCCGAAATAAAAGAAAAAGAAATAGGAATGAAGAAGCATGAAGAAAATGAAGCTAAACTTACCATGCAGATTACAGCATTAAATGAAAACTTGGGCACCGTAAAGAAGGAGTGGCAGTCTAGTCAACGTAGAGTCAGCGAGCTCGAGAAACAGACGGATGACTTACGGGGTGAAATTGCAGTATTAGAAGCCACAGTTCAGAATAATCAGGATGAAAGGAGAGCACTACTAGAAAGGTGATTGATGTCTCGTAAAATTAGTGTGTTTCCATTCTAAGTGACAAGAAGATTGTCTTTTTCCACATTTTTTAAAATAGAAGAGTCTTGAGAAGAGTACATTGGTCCCGCAGGTATTTATGCAGCCATTTAAAAACTAACTCTTAAAACAATCAGATAGTTGAAATTAAAGTATTATATTTGAGGTTACGAAGTAGTTTCTTATCTCTGTTCTAGAAGGATCTTTGATAATTTTTTTTAAAAAATTAATGATTGCTTTGCAATCTGTTCTAGATGTCTTAAAGGAGAAGGTGAAATAGAAAAGCTTCAAACCAAAGTACTAGAATTGCAAAGAAAGCTGGATAATACGACCGCAGCGGTGCAGGAGCTGGGCAGAGAAAATCAATCCCTTCAAGTAAGTCATCTGGTAATGTGAGGCTGTTTTTCAGTCTAGAGTTAACTCTTAGTGAAAAGCATATTTGCAATCTTTTTTGTTTTTTGTTTTTTGTTTTGAGAGAGAGAGAACCTGAGTAAGGGAGGGGCCGGGGCGGGGGGGGGGGGGGGGGGCGGAGACAGGATCCCAAGCAGGCTCCACGCCATCAGCGCAGAGCCCGACATGGAGTTGATCTCACAGATGGCAAGAACATGACCTGAGCCAAAACCAAGTGTCGGATGTTTAACCACCTGAGCCACCCAGGCACCCCAGCGTATTTTAAATCTTTAAAAAAAATCTCCTGTATTTAATAAATAACTTTTGAATGGTTGCTCTCTGTATAGCAATATTGTAAGTGTTATGGATAGTTGAATAAAAGTGATAAAGAATTAATCTGAGAGATCCCAGGGATCAGTTAGAAAGCCTTGTCATTCACAAATTGGCAGCTCTGGGAAAATTGAGAAACATCAAGGAATAGACGAGCTGCTATGTGTTAAAGAAGTGATCTGAACATGTGCTCAGGGTACTTAGGAAGGATTGATCATTAGGGTTAGAAGATTAGGAAATCACCAAAGATTAGAAATTGCCGGTGCCTTTGACGGTAAAAATTTGACTTAATTTGTCATTCAGACTTAAGAGTGTAGCAGCTTTTGACAATGGAAGCCAACCAAAGTATTTCTGATTTTTAAAATTTTATCCCATGGTGCCTATAAGTCTAAATTTTGAGAAACTTGGGCACCAAATAAGAAATTATCCATCATTCTTTAAAATGTTGAGTATTATAATCTATGCACACCCCCCCCCCCTTTTTTTTTTTTTTGATAGATCAAACACACGCAAGCGTTAAATAGGAAGTGGGCGGAAGACAATGAAGTACAAAACTGCATGGCCTGTGGGAAAGGCTTTTCAGTAACAGTGAGACGGGTAAATGATTTTGTTCATATTGCTGTGGTTCTGGATTTTATTTCTCAGTATCAATTAATGTTTTAACCATCAAAATCTTGTATTTGACAGATTTAAAAATTTTTTCTATTTATTGGTTAACTTTACAACTACATAGAATGATTAAATTTTATGCAGTCTAGTTTCTGGTCAGCATATGTATTTCAATTTTAGTTTTAAGTATAGTCCTTGCCTTCCTACTCAGTTACTCTCTGGAATAGTCATTTTCTGAACCACTGGGCCATATGTTTAGTCATTATGTGTTTAACTCATATGTTTTAGTCATCATTGGGTTATTTTAAAGAAAAAGCAGAGATGAAAAAAATGTTTATTCTGAATAATACCATGTGAAGTTTATATTCCTACTGAAGAAATTATGCCTGAAACACTTGGCAAATAGAAATGGTTTTCAGCTGGTCGAGGTGCTTTATTATCACTTTTTAAATGCCTCTGAAGGTTCTTTTGAGAATTCTTGATGAATTTTATATCAGATGTTTGGCACAGTACCTGAGAAATAGAAAGCATTCAAATTAAGAGATTAAATTGACATGTTGAAATATTTTTAAATAATACACTAATCCCTTGAAAGTTAATATACCTTCACAGTGCAGTTTGCAGTATTCTTATATCTCATCATGCTTTTGGTGTAGTTTTTATGCTTGAAATTGTTTAATTTTTGTCATTTACAGCATCACTGCAGACAATGTGGAAATATCTTCTGTGCTGAGTGTTCGGCCAAAAATGCCTTAACTCCATCTTCTAAGAAGCCTGTTCGTGTCTGTGATGCATGTTTCAATGACTTGCAAGGATAATGGGTTATCACAACTTCAGAATAGTATTACACTAACATTAGATTTTTAATAAATGCACTTAATAGAGGTCTTGGACTACTATTTGATTTGGACAGTGGTTGCAATATTAGACCAAATTAGAATTCATATATTTTGGAATGTTATCAATATCAAGTAAAACTCTTCTATTTTTGTGAGACTTGGGCTCATCTTTCATTACTTTTTTCCATTTAACCCCTGGAACAGCTTTCATGCCAAGTTTAGAATTAGCCAATGAAATGTAAATAAACTTTGGACAGAAAATAGCAATGTATTTTTTTAAATATAATTTCATTGTTCACAAATGACATGAATATACGCTTCCATAGCTTACTTTTTTCTCCCAAATTTAGTATACAAAAATGTACATGGGTGATGTTATCACATCATATATGTTGCACAATAGCACATTATATTATTATTACATTAGATACTCTCTTGGTGAAGTCATGCACAGAACTATAAAACTTTCTTTTTTTCTTATATATAGGTCCATAGCTCAGTTGCATTGTTATGTTATAAATTTACTACTCATGTGTTCTAAGTACAGTTTATGTTGAAATATGTACTAACCATGAATTTGAACATGGTTTTTGTTTTAACAATATTGATTAAATTCTCTTGGGTAGATTTTATGAAAACCTCTGTAAAATCAGTTTGCTTACTTTATGGTTATCCTGGGGTTGTATTTTAAAGATTAGGGTTAATTTTTCTTTGTCTTTTTCTATCTCATGTTTAAACTCTCACATACTGTTAAGAATTCTATAAAACTACCCACCCTCACCCCCCAGCTGGAGGATGAATCGTAAAAATTGTATAATGGTTCTATTGTCAGTTTCTTGTAAGTAGGAAGGTTTTGGAGATTAGCCTTTATGTTATACCCTCGGATTGTCTCTCCAGCATTTTGGGAATCTGAGTTTGCTTTTTTAATGGATCTATTTTTCCCTTTATTTGGTTTAACCTTTCGAACTGTAGCTCAGCTTCACTGTAATAGTTTTATAATTTTGCATCTTAAAGCCAGTAACTGATATTGCTCTAGTCTTATCTGTGAAAACAAATACACGTGGGAAGGAGACATTAAATATTCGACTTTACATCTTCTTACCTAATAGGGAAACATTTTTGAAAGTTGTGAAGTTGACTTAAATTTAAAATGGTTATGAATTTGGGGTTCCATATTTACTGGTAAATCTTTTCACTTTGCAAAAATACTGCTATGAAATTGCTTTAAAGTAACAATTGGAGAATAGAATATCACCAAAAACAAATATATTTCGGAATCCCAAAGTTATAATCAGAACTGAAACAGAATGGCTAATTAAGGGTAATTAAAAGTTAGCTTATTTGTATGCTGAACAATGGAATTGAACTTTAATTTATCATAGTCTTCTTAATTTGGGAAACATCTGTAGAGAGGTCATTAATATTGGTTTATTCTTTCTAGAGAAAAAATATAAAGTTATATATTTGTGCAGTGTAATCATCTGGTAATAATAAGGAAGAATGGGAGTTAATATTTCGTTTGCAATAGTCTATAATATGCACTTGCTTTCAAATATCATGCCGAAATAAAGTTATCGGGTTTATGCTTTACCTGTAACATCGATAAATGAAGAGATTGTCATATTCATTTAATTATTTTATAAAACTCAGTTAAGTAAATCCTGCTGTCAGTAGCTATTAAGGACCCTGATGGTGTCCCTAGACTAGGATAGACATACATCCTTGAGCATACATAAAGAAGAAATACAATGACTCTTTATTAAAAACAACAGCTGGATGATATAAATTGAGCTAAAATTATTTGTGCATTTTCATATGCTTATAAATCCTTTCAAAGAGTCTTAATTCTACACTTTAAATATAAGGAAGTTAATATGAAACTTAGAAATTTTCTATGTTGGAAAAATAGATATTCACAGTACCTTTTTTTTTTTTTTTTGAAGATAGTAAAACTTCATGAGGATTCTAGGTTAGAATATTTGTTCACTTCATCTCCTAACTGGGTGCGCTGAAGGCCTTTTCCCGTCTTATCCACTCACCCACATATTCACAAAAAAAATGTCGGGAGGGCAACAAACAAAATTGTATGTGTTTGAGTAATCACTAGTTTTCATCTAGCTAAATCTCATTTTATAGGTCCTGAATAATTTACCATAGGCTACTACACTAATGCTATCAGAAATGAACCTTTTGTGTGTGTGTGCTTATTAACTCTCACTAATTTAACGTGTTTTGGAAACAAAAAGGGTTTTCTTTTTCTTTTAACTAAAAAGTCATCTTCTGAGTTCTTATTGGCTCTACGTTTTAGATGTTTGCTGGTACTATTTGTCAGTGAGTTAGGGCTGGCACGTCCCAGCTCTTGGCTCTAATGCGAAGCCTGTTGGCATCACATGTTAGTAAATTCCAAACCCCAGCATAGAAATGTGAATTAAAATCAAGTTTTGCTGGGTTAGAGTACAATAGAGTATACCTACAGATTTTTTTTTTCATAGGAAGAAGACAAAGCTGCTGGTATAGGATTAGTTCATTTTGAAGAAAAAAGAGGGAAACACAAAGACCTCAATGCAGTGTACAAATAACATTTTGTTCAACTACCTCTTAATGTGGAATTAGCTAGTTTGATAGTTTCCTCACAGTAATGTTAAATAGTAACTGCCAAATTTGTTAGTTTCCCATCTCTCTTAGAAAGGCTTTGGATTATTTTATAGTTTTGAGAACTTTGAAGCCACTTTTTTTTAACTTTGCATTTGCATAAAAATGTTTAGCTTCTAAGTGGAGAGCAAATTATGATCATATATTTTGATATTCATGACCTATTTGACTATAGCAATTTTTTTTAATGCACTTTGGCTATAAAACCATGGATGATTTGATCCATAAGAGTTAAATGTGCCATCAATTTAGTATTCCTAGACATGAGCTTGATGAATGGCATTCTGTAATTATAATGTGCCACACATTATCGTGTCTTAATTGCCCTTTGCCTGAATTTTAATGATCAATTTGTTATTGTTGCAGATGTGAATATTGTGCATAAACTTACTAAATTTATGTAAAATTGTATAAAATAGAATTGGAAATAGCTAAGTTCTTTCTGTGTAGAAGTAATGAATTTATTGTAACATGATGCAGTTATGTATATGACATTCTGTACTTCCTTGAACTGGATCATATATTCATAGTTTCTATAGAAACTTTTGCATGAATATTTTCTCATTTAGGTTTTGGATTCATTGTTTGTATTGTGTTTACTACTTGTGATCATGTAGTTGTGCCTTATTTTGTGAGAGAGTTTAGCTCAGTAAATACTGTAATTTCTAAACTCAGTGAGTGGAAGGTTATTGATTATAAATGTAACTGATAAATTACACAACAGCATTTAAATCTGTATAAAGAAGAATGGAAGGATCCTTATTGAATTGTTGATTTTGTTTTTTTAATTTGTTAAAGATGATATTAAAAAACATTTCTTTCTAGTAGATGTATTCTGTGACTGTAAATTATTTTTTTCTATTAAAAAATAAAAGAGAGTACATGGGGCGCCTGGGTGGCTCAGTTGGTTGAGCGTCCGACTCTTGATTTTGGCTCAGGTCATGATCCCAGGGTCATGGGATCAAGCCCTGCACCGGACTCCTCACCAAGTGTGAAGCCTGCTTGGGATTCTCTCTCTTCCCCCACCCCTCTCTCTGGCTCATGCACGCCCTCTCTCTCTCTCTCAAATAAAAATAAATAAAAAAGAATAGAAAATATTAACCATTTTGTACTTATTTACAGATTGTTAGAACTTTCCACATGGATGTAGACCGTGGGTATGCTTTGATGTTCAATTTAGAATTAGGAATGAAGTTCATAATTGCAAGAGAAATCACTAAAGCCATTTTGCTTAAGACATTCCCTTCTCATTCCATTCATTATTGTGAAGAATTAACAAAACTACAAAGAAATACTAAACAATATTAAAGTCATTCCTTCTTTCATTGTTCATCTAAGTTTAGTACCCAGGTGACCATTTAAAGGCACTTTTCTGAGGGCTCAGTATACCAGTCGCTTATTACCGTGTTTTTCCTGGGAACCAAAATTCCAGAAGTGTTTTTTTTTATTTGACTCTAATGTGCTTCCCTCTGAAGAGTTCAATGTGTATATCCTCAAGAACTTCCTAGCTTATATATTAGACATGTTTTTTTGTGAGCACTATAGAATTTCAGTTTAAATATGTAGCATATTCTTTTTTAAATTTTATTTTATTGTGATCACATTTAACAGATCTACCCCCTTTGAAGGCTTTTAAATTCTAGTAGAGTAGACCTGTAGAGCTTCCTCATCTCACTTCACTGAAACTTTATGCCGTTGGCTGGTAACTTCCCATTTCTCCCTCCCTTGGCAACCTCTATTCTACTCTGATTCTATGCGTCTGACTACTTTCGATACCTCATGTCAGTGGAGTCCTACAGTATTTGTCTCTCTGTGACTGACTGACTTCTTTTAGCGTGATGTCCGAGGTTCATCTCTGTTGTTGCAAATTGCAGAATTTCCTTCTTTTCAAAGGCTGAATAGTATTCCATTGTATGTATATGTCGTATTTTCTTTACCTGTTCATCTGTTGGCGGACATTAAGGGTTTTTCCGCTTCTTGGCTATTGTGAATAGTGCTGTGATGAACATGGGAATACTAATAGTTCTTTGCATCTAGCGTATTCTTCTTCAGCTGTTTTCCATCTTGATGTTAATTTACTCAGTCTTTCCCTTTAATGAGATTTAAGGGTAAACGAGTTCTTTTTTTTTTTAATTTTTTTAATGTTTTTATTTATTTTTGAAGGAGAGAGAGACCGAGCATGAGCAGGGGAGGAGCAGAGAGAGAGGGAGACACAGAATTTGAAGCAGGCTCCAGGCTCCAAGCTGTCAGCCCAGAGCCTGACGCGGGGCTCGAACTCACGAACTGGGAGATCATGACCTGAGCCAAAGTCGGACGCTTAGCCGACTGAGCCACCCAGGCGCCCCACGAGTTCTTTATACATATAATTATTTATTGGACTCACAGGATTTTTAAAAAAAAATTTTAATGTTTATTTATTTTTGAAGGAGAGACAGAGTGTGAGCAGGGGTGGGGCAGAGAGAGGGGGAGACATACAATCTGAAGCAGGCTGCAGGCTTTGAGCTGTCAGCACAGAGCCCAGCTCAGGGCTCGAACTCATAAGCTGTGAGATCATGACCTGAGCTGAAGTTAGACACTTAACAGACTGAGCCCTTCAGGTGCCCCTGGACTTAGAGGATTTTAAAAGGAATCTTGAGAGATCACTTAGTCCCGGTCTGTGTCCTTCCTCTTAGGTTGGTTTTAAATATTTAAAAGTTTCTACAAGATGATTGTTGATTTTTTTTTTCTAAAAAATATATATTATTTTTTGGCCAGATATTTCTTCCTAAATCTTCTCTTGCACAAATCTGTATTGTCTTCTGGATGTAATTGCTTTCAATCCCATCCAGGTCCCCTCTCTAGGAACTCACCTGCAGTCTAGTCCCCATTCTTGGCCCTCCCGTTTTTTTTTTTTTTTCCCCTCATTTATTCTTAGACATTAACAGTAGTTAATTGCTTTCGAGATTCTCCTTTTAATTCAACTTATTCTTAATAAATATCTGAAGTGATTATATAGATACTGCCGCTCCCTTCTAATAGTGCTTGGCCCTTGGACAAGAGCCTTTATGCTGCAGTGTGGCGAAATCTGTTTTCCTCAAAGAATTAACTGCACGTCATGACTTTCTCAAGCCCATCCTCTCTGTCTCATCCTCCAACTTAAGGAGATCAGTTAACATATCACTTATCTTCCAGCCCAAATTGAAAAGTGCAATACGTCCGTTTTGGAAATTGCGGAAGTTACCATTCCTGATATTGAAATTTGTGGATTTCCTCTTGATCTGACTATAAGAACCCGTTTTTTTAAATGAAGTTAATAGTGTATTCCACCATGACAATATAATAATTCAAGCTACTTTTACTTGATAAAGATTCTAATGACATTTCAAGTGCTTTCTGCCAAATAAACTTGGCTGTTCTATGCCAGCACACACACCACTCAAACCAGAAAGTGGTTTTATGACAAACTTCATCGTTCGTTCCTCAAAAAATGAGGTTCAGAGAAAGCTATCTTAACTATTTCTATGAAAATCTCTCACGTAAAAGTGTTAACTGGCGAAACTGGAACAGACACTTGCTTTTTTTCCCCTTAAAATAAGGGCATTTAATCTCTGGGATTTTCTACTTTCAATTTAGGGTATTACCAAGTATACCTGAGGTAAGTAAACTGTTGGCAAATAGGAATTTAAAAACTGTTAAATATAGACCTTATTGATTGCTTAATCTGTTAAAAAAGCAACCAAAGTTGTATCAGAATTATCAATGCGCTTTAGGGGTGCCTGGATGTCTCAGTGGGTTGAGCATCCAACTTTAGCTCAGGTCATGATCTCACGGTTCGGAAGTTCAAGCCCTGCGTTGGGCTGTGTGCTGACAGCTCGGAGCCTGGAGCCTGCTTCAGATTCTGTGTCTCCCTCTCTGCCCCTCCCCTGCTCATTTCTCTCTCTCTCTGTGTCTCAAAAATAAACATTTTAAAAAGTTAAAAAAAAGAATTATCACTGCATGTGAGGTAGGGCTGTAAAGCAGTTAAGACTGGTTTATGAGCCATGTAGGAAATATGGTTTCATTATTGACATACACAAAGTGAGATGCTAGAATTCATACTGAGCACAAGCTGTGGACATTGCTTTCCTTCTGACCCTCCATTCATCTGATCTTTCACCCTTTACAAATTCTAATAGCACCATACTTCACTCCAACCTCTTGCGAGCCCTGCTGAAACATGATAAGGTATCAGTATATACCCGCCAAAAAATTCCTCAGAGTTCAAATTTGTTGCGGTCATTATTCCTCTATAATGAGGATTTTCCTAGCTCAAATTCTCAAATTCTGGAACTCCTTTAAAATGCACATTTCTTTCTAGCTCATCACTAAATAAGTGTCAGAAAGTTTGAATGAAAGAATACCTTAATCCTAATGTCTAAAAAATGCACCACTTGTTTTAGGTTCCTACATTTCAAAGGATTCTGCAGGCGACGGACATAAAGTTATCTTCTTGGTTTCCTGGTTCTTGGTGAAGCAAGATATTGCTGCTGTTATTTGTGTCATCCATGTTTTCTGTTAAAAATAATATATAATATATACTATATATATAATATATAGAGAATGTTGACAATTATTCCCATATTTGGACTAATATTTTCCTTTGTATTTATTGACTTGCTCTTTAAGAGTAATGAAACACTTGCATGTTTCCCGTTTTCTTTAATATGTCACAAATACCTCTAATCATCTATGAAAATGGAAGTGGATTAAATGAGTATGGTATGGAAGTTGGGAAAAGAGTTACGAATAACCGAGGAATCATAATAGTCCGTGATGACTAGAAAAACGAGCACTGAGAATATAAACAGTTTGAAAATTGAATTCCTTGAATTTCCATTTTGTATGGAAATGGTTCTTAACAAGTGGCATAATTTGCAAAGCAGACTGAGGGAGGTGACCCTGGAAATTGAGTTATTAGGGCTAAAGCAACACTGCGTTAATTGGCTACGTTGTTGCCGTGATGAAAACCTTCCTGGGGAAAGAAAACTTCTAAGATGGAGAAACCAGTCACGCGGCTGCTTCTCAGTGCCATAGCTGAGTCAACAGTGGCCTCTTTTCTGAACACTGGCGTATCTTCAAAGGCGGTTCGTTATTGCGGTGGCCCCTCATTTGAGCTGACGTCACATAATTTGCATACCAGGACGTTCACAGTCGGAACACCTTAAGAGTCAATCATGCAATCCAAAGCAGTTCTTTCCCGTTGTTTCACGTAAGCTGTGCAACTCCAAGGCTGCTTGAGGTTCTGCTCCAGGCGAAAATGAAGGAGCTGTGTTGGCTCTGTGAGTGTGAAGAGGTGGTCAGTTCTTGAGATTTCTGAGCATGATAGGGACTAGATGTCCACATCCTTCCCCGTCTTAACCTCTGCCCTTCCCAAAGCCGGCGAAGGAAATACACAAACTTTCCCACTTCCCATTACTTAAGAGGCTTGGGGGGAGATTCTTCCTTATGTCAGGTCTGAAGAATCAAAACCTGCACAACTGAGATACATACTTTGATATTTTCCCTTTGGGTTTGGAATAAGAACATTGCTGTACACACCGTCGAAATCTGTTTTCATGTTGTACAAGGAAAGCATTTCTCAGCCCAAACGCTAGAAAAAGGTTACACAGGCAAAAGAAATCGTTTAATATTAAATCCAGTTTTTCAGGACAAGAACCTAGAGTTTTTGAATATTCTCAATGAATATGGAAAGTTTATGTAGATAACAAACAAAAAAAGGGAATTGATTCCGAGAGCAAGACTTCACTACCATGCCCAAAGAGAGCCCACTTAAATATGAGAACCCTTTCTTCCTTAGCTAACAACTTCTGCAGCTTGATGAAATGCAATTATGGCTTATGTGATGGAAAATGGGCACCTTCTAGAAGAAATTTAGCATGCTAGGTGGATAGTGTGTATGTAAAATACAGATAATAAAAAGATGGAAAACAAGGTAACTGTTGTCTCTTTCATCCACCACTCCTGTTTAAAATGTTACTGTTGTATTTAAAGTGAAATCACATGGAAGCAAGGGTTATAGACAAAGTAAGATGTACCAAAAATACCAAGTCTCCTGAGTGCTTCATTAACAGGCCAAAAAATTGACTCAAAATTCAGCATCTACAAATTATGTGAAATGTGAAACAAACAAAAATAAGTGTTGGTGTGGTTTCTGTGCTTGTAAAAGAAAGTCTGTTCTGTCATTACCTAGCTGGTCTCTTAGAGAAATGACAGGAGATACTGAGAGAGTAATTCTCGTGTTTTTATTTTGTTTTATTGTTGTTTTTTTTTTTAATGTGGCAGGTGCTTTTATTTTTTTTTTTATTTTTTTAACGTTTGTTTATTTTTGAGACAGAGAAACAGAGCATGAATGGGGGAGGGTCAGAGAGAGGGAGACACAGAATCTGAAACAGGCTCCAGGCTCTGTCAGCGCAGAGCCTGGCGTGGGGCTCGAACTCGTGAATGGCGAGATCATGACTTGAGCCAAAGTCAGACGCTCAACTGACTGAGCCACCCAGGTGCCCCAAGACTTTCATTTTCTTAACTGCAAGAATTATTCTAGTATCACAGGTAATACTCATAGCAGTCTAAACTTCCTAATTCCTAAATTCTACCACAACAAAGTCTGTTAAGGGCATGACATTCTGTCAGCTTCTCTGAGATGGGAGGACTATTAAAATGACTTTCTGGGGAAAAAAGATCTGAGTGAATTTGTTTTACCCCTTGATTTTTCTCCTTATAAATATTCTGTAGGGAGTGAGGCTTTTCAGATGAGGTGGTTGTTCTTGGCTGGATTTTGGAATCCGTTATCCTCAAAAATTGTAACTGTAGTTCTCAATTATTCAAGGTATCCGTCATCTGCTTGATTTGTAACATGGGTACAGGGAACATTATAAGCAGGGGAACTGGTCCAGCGAGGCTTGTAAAATAAAACGAGGAGAGAAAATATGTGGTCAAGAATCGCCCTTTTTCTTGCCTGACATTCTAATATAGCAATTAACAATAATTAATACAATAACTGACACCATTTATTAAATCCTTATTCCTGGGCACTGTATATTTTTTCCCCTCCTTTTTGTATCATTTAAACCACACAGCAACTGAGTAAGTCATCTAGTTCCTACTTACGAATAAGGAAGCAGATTTCATTTCCCCCAGGTCACACAGCTTGCAAATGATACAGCCGGGATTTGAAACTAGGTTGTCAATCACTCCAAAGCCCCATCTCTTCTTTTTTAGCCCTTTATTCTCTCCCATCCTACAGCTATTTTGGTTCATGTACTATCTGGACAGTCAAAATAATAGATGAGAGGAATGAGGAAAAAAATACATGAATGTATAGAAGACGAGATAGTAGTAACAAATTAGAAAATAACAAAAAAATGGTGGAAACACAGCTTTAAAAAAAGATAGTTTTTATTTAAAAAAAAAAAAAAAAAGGAATAGAGAAGAAAAAACCTGCATCTCCCAAGGTAATCCAGGGATGTGAGATTTCCCAGAAAGTCGAGTTCCTAAAGCCGGCAGGGCCGACACTAACCTGAGCCCCCAGCCTCAGTAAGCCGCTTCCACTCCTGCCCTGGGGTTCTGACAGCCTCCTGCCCTCAAGTCGGTTTACCACCTTCTGACTGTGGCCGCTGGAGTGACAAAAATTTCCTGCCCTAGGATGGCCTCTGGTAATGGCATTTTTCCCCATGAAAAAGTAAACTAAGCAAGCAGACAAAAGTACTTCTAGGCCCCCGTGCTGAGTGCCTATCAACACCCCTCTGCCGTTGCTGACCAGGGAGGGGGGCTCCCCGGGGGCAGTGGCAGGGATGGGGCTGGGGAGCACACTCACGGACAAAGGCTTTGCTCCCCTTTTTAGGGGACATTTCCTCTAGAAATGTCTTCTGGCCTTAGGCAGACTTCAGCTTACACAGACCCCAAGGGGTCACAGTCGATTCAAATACGAGGCCTTTCAGCCTGCGCAGGTCACGTTTCAGCAAATCCCAGCAGAAGTGGAAAGAACAGACGAGGGCAGAAGGCTCGGGTTCTAGATGTTGCCTCTTCGTGGAGCCCATCTGCTCTTGGGGAAAGTTTGCTTCCACTCATGAGTTAACATGCGAATCATTGACATACAGAACTTAGTTACATAACACAACGATGTCAATGTTTGCCATTATTATTATTCAGGTGTGTTTTCATTCATTCACTGTGTAGTGTTTCTCCGCCGTGTTTAAGGTCACCCTATGCTTGTCAGTAAAGCTCTGGGCTTGGCTGCTGGTTTGGGAGTTGAGAACCATGGGTAGTGCTCCTGTTTTTTCCTGCTCCTCCCTTAGGACTGAAAGGTGATCCCTTCACCCCCGCCAGCCTGGCTTCAGCAGGTCTCCTAGGAGCCTGTACATGTGGCAGAATCCCCTTCTGCTTCCTTCTGAACACAGGCCATTCCCCCAGCACTGAGGAAACTGAGTCCCAGGGCTTCCACATCAGGGTTTACTATGGATCTTTGATTATTCTGAGGACTCCCCCCAAAACAAGGGCTGTTTCTTATTTGTCTTTCTAACTCCAGGCTGCCCACAGAGTGCCTGGTTCTCAGGAGACACTCAGGGAATGCTTGAGCAAATGAATAAGATGATATGTATTTTTGACATATACACCTACATTTTTACGTGCACATGCGCATCTCTCTCTCTCTCTCTCAAAAATAATAAACATTAAAAAAAGAAAAAGCCACAGTTAGTGAGTGGTAGAGTTGAGTTATCCAAGCACTGGAAACCAAGTCCAACAGTTTTTTCAGAATTAATTCGTAGAGTGAGTGCTAGTCACATAGGAACCAGGCGTTGTATCTTACGAAGATTTAAATTGGATTCATGTCTTATCACCAAAACAAGGCCAATATAAAACTCCATGATGGCAAACAGCTAAGCTGACTGATGAAAATAGACACATGCCAGACATGTGGAGTGGATCGATACTTTTGACCACCAATCGGTCTAGTGGAATGGGCTGATCAAGTACCATACACGAACCACCCTCTTTTATTACTGTTCACGGCTCAGCAGTAAGCGAAGGACACATTAAACCAGTGCCTGAACCTTCAAGTTTCCCAAAGAAGAAAATAATGCAATAAATAGGAAATCGACACTGATGCACATACCTAAGGTGCGTCCTTAACCAAATCAATTTTTAGAAACAATTGCTTAAACTCCAGCTAACGATTTTTTCTGGATCTTGAAAAGCACTTCCCTCCAATACATAGCGTTTTTATTTATTTATTTATTTATTTATTTATTTATGTATTTATTTCATACCACGTATTTTTTAAAAATTTTATTTTATTTTTTAAAATTTACATCCAAATTACTTAGCATATAGTGCAACAATGATTTCAGGAGTAGATTCCTTAGCGCCCCTTACCCATTTAGCCCATCCCCCTTCCCACAACCCCTCCAGTAGCCCTTTGTCCTCCATATTTAAGAGTCTCTTATGTTTTGTCCCCTCCCTGTTTTTATATTATTTTTGTTTCCCTTCCCTTATGTTCATCTGTTTTGTCCCTTAAAGTCCTCATATGAGTGAAGTCATAGGATTTTTGTCTTTCTCTGACTAATTTCACTTAGCATAATACCCTCCAGTTCCATCCATGTAGTTGCAAATGGCAAGATTTCATTCTTTTTGATTGCCAAGTAATACTCCATTGTATATATATACCACATCTTCTTTATCCACTCATCCATCGATGGACATTTGGGCTCTTTCCATACTTTGGCTATTGTTGATAGTGCTGCTATCATGGGGGTGCATGTGTCCCTTCAAAACAGCACACCTGTATCCCGTGGATAAATGCCTAGTAGTGCAATTGCTGGGTTGTAGGGTAGTTCTATTTTTAGTTTTTTGAGGAACCTCCATACTGTTTTCCAGAGTGGCTGCACCAGCTTGCATTCCCACCAACAACGCAAAAGAGATCCTCTTTCTCCGCATCCTCACCAACATGTGTTGTTTCCCGAGTTGTTAATGTTAGCCATTCTGACAGGTGTAAGGTGGTATCTCCTTGTGGTTTTGATTTGTATTTCCCTGATGATGAGTGATGTTGAGCATTTTTTCATGTGTCGGTTGGCCATCTGGATGTCTTCTTTAGAGAAATGTCTATTCATGTCTTTTGCCCATTTCTTCACTGGATTATTTGTTTGTTGGGTGTTGAGTTGGATAAGTTCTTTATAGATTTTGGATACTAACCCTTTATCCGATATGTCATTTGCAAATATCTTCTCCCATTCTGTTGGTTGCCTTTTAGTTTTGCTGATTGTTTCCTTCATTGTGCAGAAGATTTTTATCTTGATGAGGTCCCAGCAGTTCATTTTTGTTTTTGTTTCCCTTGCCTCTGGAGACGTGTTGAGTAAGAAGTTGCTGTGGCCAAGATCAAAGAGGTTTTTGCCTGCTTTCTCCTCGAGGATTTTGATGGCTTCCTGTCTTACATTGAGGTCTTTCATCCATTTTGAGGGTTTTTTTTGTGTATGGTGTAAGAAAGTGGTCCAGGTTCATTCTTCTGCATGTCACTGTCCGGTTTTCCCAGCACTACTTGCCGAAGAGACTGTCTTTATTCCATTGGATATTCTTTCCTGCTTTGTCAAAGATTAGTTGGCCATACGTTTGTGGGTCTGTTTCTGGGTTCTCTGTTCTGTTCCATTGATCTGAGTGTCTGTTCTTGTGCCAGTACCATACTGTCTTGATGATTACAGCTTTGTAGTATAGCTTGAAGTCTGGGATTGTGATGCCTCCTGCTTTGGTTTTCTTTTTCGAGATTGCTTTGGCTATTCGGGGTATTTTCCGGTTCCATAAAAATTTTAGGATTATTTGTGCTAGCTCTCTGAAGAATGCTGGTGTTATTTTGATAGGGATTGCATTCAATATGCAGATTGCTTTGGGTAGTATCAATATTGTAACAATATTTGTTCTTCCTATCCAGGAGCATGGAATCTTTTTTCCATTTTTTGTGTGTGTCTTCTTCAATTTCTTTCATAAGTTTTCTATAGTTTTCAGTGTATAGAGTTTTCACCTCTTTGGTTAGACTTATTCCTAGGTATTTTATGGTTTTTGGTGCAACTGTAAATGGGATCGATTCCTTGATTTCTCTTTCCGTTGCTTCATTGTTGGTGTACAGGAATGCAACCGATTTCTGTGCATCGATTTTATATCCTGCAACTTTGCTGAATTCATGAACCAATTCTAGCAGTTTTTTGGTGGAATCTTTTGGGTTTTCCATATAAAGTATCATGCCATCTGCGCAGAAGAAAGTATGACCTCCTCCTGGCCGATTTGGATGCCTTTTATTTCTTTGTGTTATCTGATTGCAGAGGCTAAGACTTCCAACACTATGTTGAATAGTAGTGGCAAGAGTGGACATCTCTGTCTTGTTCCTGACCTTAGGGGGAAAGCTCTCAGTTTTTCCCCATTAAATGATATTAGCATTGGGTCGTTCATATATGGCTTTTATGATCTCGAAGTATGCTCCTTCTCTCCCTACTTTCTTGGGGGTTTTTATCAAGAAAAGATACTGTATTTTGTCAAATGCTTTCTCTGCATCTATTGAGAGGATCATATGGTTCTTGTCTTTTCTTTCACTGATGTGATGAATCACATTAATTGTTTTGTGGATATTGAACCCGCCCTGCATCCCAGGTATAAATCCCACTTGGTCATGGTGAATAATTTTTTTAATGTATTGTTGGATCCAGTTGGCTAATATCTTGTTGAGCATTTTTGCATCCATGTTCGTCAGGGAAATTGGTCTATAGTTCTCCTTTTTAGTGGGGTCTCTGTCTGGTTTTGGAATCAAGGTAATGCTGGCTTCATAGAAAGAGTTTGGAAGTTTTCCTCTTCCTCTTCTGGGACCCCTAGGATTCTGATGTTATTCCTTTTTAATGAGTCACTGATTTCTCTAATTCTTAAATCATTCTCTTTTGCCTTAATCTCCCTCTTTTTTTCTGCTTCACTGTTCTCTATAAACTTGTCCTCTATATCGCTGATTCTCTGTTCTGCCTCATCCATCCTTGCCACCGCTGCATCCATCCATGATTGCAGCTCAGTTATAGCATTTTTAATTTCATTATGGCTATTTTTTACTCTTTTATCTCTGCAGAAAGGGATTCTAGTCTATTTTCGACTCCAGCTAGTATTCTTATTATTGTGATTCTAAATTCTGGTTCAGACATCTTGTTTGTATCTGTGTTTGTTAAATCCCTGGCTGCCATTTCTTCATGCTCTTTCTTTTGGGGTGAATTCCTTCGTTTTGTCATTTTGAAGGGAGTAAAGGAATGAATGAGGTAGAAAAATTAAAATAAAAAAATTAAACACACACACACACACACACACACACAAATCGAATAAATGATGCTAGATCCTAGGTGTGTTTTGGTCTGGGTGTTGAAAGTGCTTTGACAGATTAGAGAAAAAAAATTGGGGGGGGGGGAGAAAAAAAAGAAATCATTTGAGAATTTGAAAAAAATGAACACACTGAAGTAGACTAAAATGAGATGATGGAGGTAAAATAGAATTTGAAAAAATATACACAGAAGTAAAGAATGTAGTAGAAAAAAATTAAAGAAAAATATTTTTATTAAAAATTAAAAATAAAAATGAATTTTTTCTTTTTCTATATTCAAGAAAAAGAAAAGAAATGAGAAAGAGAAAAAAGAAAAAAAGGAAAAAGCAAATCGTTTGAAAATTTGAAAAAGTGAATACACTGTAGTAGACTAAAATAAAATGATGGAAGTAAAATAGAATTTGAAAGAATTTACATAAAAGCAAAAAATATAGTAAAAAAAGTAAAGAAAAATATTTTTAATAGAAATTGAAGGTAAAAATGAAGTTTTTCTCTTTCTGCATTCAAGAAAAAAAATGAGAAAAAGAAAAAAGAAAAAGAAACAAGAAAAGTAAAAAAAAGGAGATCGTTTGAAAATTTGAAAAGGTGAATACACTGAAGTAGACTAAAATAAAATAATGGAAGTAAAATAGAATTTGAAAAAATTTACACAAAAGTAAAAAATATAGTAATAAAAATTAAAGAAAAGTATTTTTAGTAAAAATTGAAAATAAAAATGAATTTTTTCTCTTTCTGTATTCAAGAAAAATAAGTTTAAGAGAAGAAAAAAGAAAATTGAATAGATGGACCTATTAACAAACTGAAGTAGGACTGAAATTACTTCGTTTTCCCCTAGAAGTCAGTGTTTCATAGTCAGTGTTTTATAGTTTAAAGTCCGTGCTTTATAGTTGATAAACTAAGCCGGCAGTGAGACTTGTGTCCTTGAAGATCGAAGTTGGCCCGGTTGGGTGGGGCTCAGTGTAACGGCGCCGCTTTCCACTAGATGGCGCTGCTAGCCTACTGGGGTGGATTGTTGCGGCGCTCATAGGTGCGTATGCGCTTGCGCGGGGGCGGTGAAAAATGGCGCCAGTTACCCAGTCTGTTCTTCAGGATCAGCAATCGCAGACCCGTCCTCTGTCTTCAGCTTTCATCCACTCCCTGCTTTTTCACTCTCTGTGACCAGGCCCCAGGCAGTACCTCTCTCCTGAATTTTGTCTCAGATGCGGCTGTTTTCCCCGGCCCCTTACTTCTGAAGGACTGCGGCTTTGACCCGTTCCACCCCTCTGCAGGAGGGTCTCACTGAGCAATGGCCGAATGAGCAATGGCTGAATGTCGGCTGCACCCAGGAACGCTTGCTGGACCCTGCTGCTGCCAGTGCCCCAGGACTATGGCCAGGTGCCAGCCCGCCTCAGAAAAAGTTCGCGAGATAGTGTTGCAGCAGCGCGTCAGGGATTATAGAAAATCACAACACACATCGGGCACCAGGCTTCACCCTTAAGGACCTTGTTCCAGCACCAGCCAATGTGGCCGTTTTCTGGGGTCTGCTGGGACCAGGTGGCTTCAACAGTCTCTACCAAATGTCCTTCCAGCAGTGGAACTGCTTTTCCCTGTGTGGCCCGAGAACCTCCCGGACCCCACTCTGTTCCTGGGGATTTGCCCTTCCCACCAGAGCGCCTCCAGGTATGGAGCTGTGGAGTTGCAGCCTTTGCGCTCCCCTTGTTTACAGTCTTAATGGAATTTAAACCCTCTCCTTCCTCCTTTCTCCCTTTTTAGTTTAGTCCCTGCGGCTGTTTCCAATTTTCTACTTTCTCTCCAGCTGCTTTTGGGGAGGGGTGCTTTTCCCGTATTTTCCACCCCTCCTCCCCCGCCCCACCCAGTTTCCGTCCTCTCTCCACTCGCAAAAGTACCTCCCTTCCTGCACCTTCTCACTCCCCAAGTTCACTTCTCCGCGCCGCATACCTGCTGAATTCTGTGGTTCAGGTTGTACGGATTGTTGTGTTAATCCTCCAATCAATTTTCTAGGTGTGTAGGATGGTTTAGTGTTGGTCTGGCTGTATTTCATGGACGTGAGACACACAAAAGCCTTCCATCAATACACAGTGATTTAAAGCCGTAAAGTACATAGTGTTCCAGGTCCCCAAGTTTAATTGTCTGTATAAATAATGGGTGAGGTCCATGACTGGGAAACATTTAAATTTCCATCACATGAGTGGGAAGATTTTCAGTTCCAGTCTCTCTAGTGCTATGTTAGATGAATCAGAAAGGGGAGCCCCATTTTGGCCAACTCCATCCATCTGTGGAATCTAACACTGATAAATAGATTCCATGCCTATTATTTGTAAATAATTGAATTATTTAAGATGCTGAATATAA
Source organism: Panthera onca (assembly GCF_046562875.1). Taxonomy (NCBI): domain Eukaryota; kingdom Metazoa; phylum Chordata; class Mammalia; order Carnivora; family Felidae; genus Panthera; species Panthera onca. Next base: position 113,941,795 of record NC_138345.1, on the reverse strand, counting down.
GATGCTGAGTTTTTTAAAAAGAATGTCAAAGATTGTGATTTGCACGACATATATTGTGCATCAAATAGCAAAGAGGAAAAAATAGAGGAATTTAAAACATGCCATTCTTTGTTTTGGAATCCGGTTGTGAAGCATGAAACCAGCATATTAGCTTGTGGTTAATACGGGCTGCCATTCGTTCACTTGCTCTCATTTCTGCCACTATTTGAAGTGAAAGCAAGCTGTGTTCGCGTCAAGGTTTGTGAAGGGGATAGAGATTTTTTAGGGCTTGACTTATTCAGATAGGATGGTCAGGGTAGCTTAAAATAGGAGGCCATCCGACCTTCCAAACTGTGACTCTTCATATTTGGTGGCACCGTTCCCTTCCCAAACACCGATCAGCTATTCATAGATTGATTAATGGGTATCTATTTTATTGCTTAAAGAGCCTTAAATTATTTAGCGCAGCTTACCACCATGCTGCCTAGAAGCTTAGGTTATTAAAAGATGTGAACTATCTAGTTTGCGATCTTATATCTGTGCAAAGCTAGTCATTTGGTAAAGAGGCAGAATGAAACAACAGTGGACGTCTCCGAGGACCTAAGACAGACCGTAGCTCCTCCTCCCCACTCTAAGGGCAGGTGTCTGAGAGCCTTTGAGGAGGCCCCCCTCCCACTACCACTTGGAGCACGCTGGGAAGGGGGAGATCAGAAAGCCTTTAGCAGACCCCGAGGCCGTGGCTTAACCTGCGGTAACAACAACCATCGTGGTAACCATCAACACTTAAGTGATGGGAAAAATCCCTGTTCTCAGAAGAGATTTTGTGGCATTAGCCACACACACATTTTTTTTTTTTTTTTTAACGTTTATTTATTTTTGAGACAGAGAGAGACAGAGCATGAACGGGGGAGGGTCAGAGAGAGAGACACACAGAATCCGAAACAGGCTCCAGGCTCTGAGCTGTGAGCACAGAGCCCGACGCGGGGCTCGAACTCACGGACCGCGAGATCATGACCTGAGCCGAAGTCGGCCGCTTAACCGACTGAGCCACCCAGGCGCCCCCACACACACATTTTTGTCTGTGACGCCAGCTGCCCATGAATTGGCTTCTGCAGCTCTTATATACAAGTAGGCACTGAGAGCTCGGGACTCTCTCCCACCCCTGGCTCCCAAATCGTCATTTCTCAGAACCCCCCGTGAGCTTTCAAATCAGAATGAGGGATGGAGATCACCTCAGCACAGGACAGCAGCTGCTTTTGCTGTGGCGGACAACCTGGGGAGGCACTGATGCGCACTGCTATCCCGGCAATGCCACCGTGGTGGACAAAGGCCACCATGGATGAAAGTGGTTTGTTTTCGTTTGTTTCATTTGCTTAGGCAGGTGAGGCCAAAAGTCCAGGCTTCTGGGACTTACCTCACTAGTACACAGACAAAGTCATTCTAAAAATGTGTGCATTCTTTGACGTCTTTAAGAAATGTAATTTGCTTTTGGTATTGTTTTTCAGTTCAGACCTGTAAGACTAAAAAAAGCCTCCATTTTTTAGAGGATGCCCCCATTTCATCATGCCTCCATTTTTTAGAGGATGAAATCCAATCTTATGTATAACAATCTTCTATATTTTTTAACACAACTGATTTAGAAATATTTCTAAGCTTATTTAGCAGACTTATTTAGAAATAGCAGCATTTTACCTTTTTGTTGCAATTAGTTTTCACAACTAAGAGGAAATCATCAAAGAGAAACATATAAATACCTAGGAATCTTGTGCTTTCTGAGGAGAAAAAGGTGTAATTGGGGCTGGAGATAGTAAGCAGAAGGTGGTGTTTTTTGAATCAAAGAATCCCTTAGAAAGCAAGACAGGGCAGTGTCAGGGCACAGGAGGCTCGCAGCTTGGGAAACTCCGATCATGTTGATCAGAAAATTGCATTACTGTTAAACCGATTTCCCCCTAAAGCAGAGACTTGATGTAAGCCCATGCTTCCGCCTTTAAAGACATTGTATTTGTGATGTATTTCATGTGGATCCAAGGTAACTTAGTTGGTATTTGCAATGGATTCAGCTAAGCCTAGGACACATCTATCCACTAATGGAATTTGCAATATTTTCGCCTCTCGACCCATCTGGGTGGTCATTGGCCAAGGTATACTTGACCAGAAAAAAAGGCATTTTATTATTGCTGTGAGCTGAATTGTGTCCCCCGCCCATTCCCCCAACTCATATGTTGTAGCCCTAACCTCCAATGTGGATTTACGAGGAGTAAGTAAGATGAAGTGAGGGCGTAAGGGTGGAGCCCTGGTCCATTAGGATTAGTGCCATCACAAGAGGATGTACAAGCCAGCCGATTCTCTCTGCCACGTGTGGGCACTGAGAGTGAGGCCATCTGCAAGCTGAGAAGAGAGCCCTCATCAGTCACTGAATTGGCTGGGAACTTGATCAAGCACTCCCAGCCTCCAGAACTGGGAGAAATAAATTGCTGTCCTTACAGTGGCCCCGTCTGTGGTATTTTGTTATGACAGCGCTAGCTGATTAAGACAGTCAGTAAAACGATTTGCCTCTTGAGTTTTCCAGTGTGTCCATCCATGTTTAAACGTTCGTCATGTAGCTTTATATTTACAAACTTTTCTGGTATCACTTTTCATAGTTACTTAAAGCAAATGCCTTTTATATTTTTCCCTAAGAAAGGGATAGTAGTAGAAGAGAAATCAAATAGACTGGGGAGGGGCACCTGGGTAGCTCAGTCGGTTAAGCGTCTGACTCTTGGTTTCCGCTCAGGTCATGATCTCACGGTTCATGAGTTTGAGCCTCGCGTTGGGCCCTGCGCTGACAGCTTGCAGTCTGCTTGAGATTCTGTCTCTCTCCCTCTGCCCCACCCCCACTCTGTCTCTCTCAAACTAAACAAATAAACTTAAAAAAAAAAATAAAATGAGGAATTGCGCCTCCCTATTCTACTCTATCCCTTAGAAATTAGAAAAATAAATGGTTAAATATAAATGATTTCAGAGGAAAAAGCAGTCCATTCAGAGGCAGATGTAACATGTTTAAAATAAATATAAGAAAAATAAGTAAATTAATTAAAAAGCTAATTAATATTAGTCTAGGAGTTCTTTCTCAGGTGCTGTAAGCCCAGGAAACTATGTGGCTTAAGGTTAAGTTGGTAGATAAAATATTTAGAATTCAATTCTATTTTCTCCTCTCTTTTAAGTTTAGAGGAAAGATTCTATATTTGCATATCAGATATTTTATTCAATCTGGAATTGTCCTTGAATATATTTTTTAAATGTTTATTTATTTTGAGACAGAGAGCATGAGTGAGGGCAGTGCAGAGAGAGAGAGAGGGAGAGAGAGAATCCCAAGCAGGCTCCCCACTCAGCACAGAGCCCAACGTGGGGCTCAATCTCACTAATGATGAGATCATGACCTAAGCTGAAATCAAGAGTCAGATGCTTAACCAACTGAGCCATGCAGGTGCCCCATCCTTGAATTTTTTTAAAAAAAATTTGGGGCACCTGGGTGGCTCAGTTGGTTAAGCATTTGACTTCGGCTCAGGTCACGATCTCGCAGTTTGCGGGTTCAAGCCCTGCATTGGGCTCTGTGCTGACAGCTCAGAGCCTGCTTCAGATTCTGTGTCTCCCTCTCTCTCTGCCGCTCTCCCGTCATGCTCTGTCTCTCTCTCAAAAATAAATAAACATTAAAAAGAAATTAAAAAAAATTTTTTTAACATTTATTCATTTTTGGGAGACAGGGAGCATGAATGGGGGAAGGGCAGAGAGAGAGGGTGATATGGAATCTGAAGCAGGCTCTAGGCCTCGAGCTGTCAGCACAGAGCCAGCTGTGGGGCCCGAACCCATGAACCATGAGATCATGACCCAAGCTGAAGTTGCACGCTTAACAAACTGAGCCACCCAGGCACCCCTGTCCTTGAATATTTTTTACAAATTATATTTCATCGCTACGAAACTTACTTTTTGCAAATCAGGTTGTGGCAAAGACTGCTTGCTGATTGTCCCTTAAAAACTTTTCACCCCTCCTTTGTAGTAGCAGCATTTCTGAGTTTTAGTGGGTACATGTCCATTTCCAATAAATACTACATCTCCAAGCTCCCCTGTGGTTAAATATGACCAAGCGACTAAATCTGACCAATGAATATGAACAAAAGTGTGCAGCTTCTGGGCCATGTCCTTAAACAGCAAGGCTCTGATCTCCTGTCCCCCTTTCCACTTCCCCCCGGCTAGAATGGAGACATGCCGGTGACTCGTCTTGGACCACACAGAAAAAGCGATTTCCCAGGGATGGCAGAGCCAGCATCCCATCCAGGTTTCCACGACAAACACCTCGCTCACGCATGACATGTGAATGCACATCTTCACGTGGCTCTTCACCGAGAGATGGTCATGGGCATGTCCTCCAGGTTCCACCTGACTTCTCATGATGCCCAAACCCGAGCCTCAAAACTGACTCTCTGACCCACTCTCTCCGCCAGTCTCAGTGTTGCTCAACCAGCCTTTCAGCACATAGGTTAGGACACCCGGGGACGGCTTCGACTCGTTCCCTCTTCACCCACTTTGTCCATCAAAAGGTCCTCCTGCTTTTGCCTTTGAAACATCTCTCCCATTTATCTTTTTCTATTTGTGTCCCTTTCTAACATTTTAGGATAGGTCAGTGCCCCTTACAGTGTTGGGAATTTGGTAGATAGAGGGCAGGGGTCCATAAAAATCTCTGATAATTTCAGGTGGAGGCGGATTTTGGAGGGAGAGTCATGTTTGAGCACAGGGCTGTGTTTTGCTTCATTACTTTGATTTGGTTTTGTCACAATGCAAAATTATTTTTAAAGTGGTGATAACATCAAAGAAAATGAAAATTGTCATCTTTTCGAAAGGATGTGGGAGGGGCGTGGCCTGCAGGTCAAGAACAGTTGAGAAGCCCAGGCCCGGCTCTTTTCACCCCACCCTGCTTCACTGAGGAATTTGCAGCGGGTCTCTGTGCTCTGGTACCCTTCTGTAGCTCCGTGCCGTTTTGTGCTTTGCTTCTGGTAACTCTTTCTTCAACAGCCCTTTAAACCTATCATGCTCCTGTCCAAGAGCTCAATGACTTCTTGTTGCCAGCAGTTTTCTGGCTGGGTCCCTCTGCTTGGTTTCCAAGGTAGTTGCTGTGATTCTGGAAGCCTGCTATGCTGAGGTGGCCTGGTGCAGGTCTGATCTCTGCCATTTAATCAGCCAGGTGGCCTTGAGGACGATTCTAGAACCTCCCTAAGCCTCAGATTCCTTACCTATAACATGGGATTAAGTGTAACTTCTCTGCATAACTCACTGGAAGGAGAAAATGCATGAAACAGCCCCTTGAGGTCAATTGCTGGGCATGTCTATCTTTCCTAAACCGCAGTTGCCAGGTGGGCATTGTGTCCTGAACTGCCATCTAGCGCTCTCCCTAAATTATTCTCAACGAGGTGTATTCAATAAGGAATTAGCGCCCAGCTCCGCCCCCTGGATCACATGACCATAAATAGGCAACCCCACTTCCGGCAGGGCTTCACACACAGCAGGTGACTAATCAAGAGTCTATGCAGACATGAATAAATGAGTGAATGCAAATCTTATTTCAGTCTGGCAGCCCTTTCTGATCATGATAGTATTTACTGAGCACAGGCTGGGCGCCAGCCATTCTTTCGAGTGCCTATCCATCAGCTCATTGAATCCTCACAACAAAGAGAGGAAACTGAAGTGTGGCAGGATTGCTGTAGGGGCCCGAGGTCACACAGGCACAACAGGCTGAGCCAGGAAGTGAGCCTGGCAGTCAGCCTCGGAGCTCGCCCTCTGGACCTCAAACCATGTTGCTAGAGTCTCCACCTGCCAGGTGGCTTCTGCCTCCAAGACTTTCTTCCTGCTATGCTTCTCATCTGGGATGTAATCCCTCCTGTCCTTCCAGGGACCTCTATCTTTTCTATACCCCCAAACCCACCTCCAGCCCTATGGACCACCCCAGGACGCCAGCTTCACAGACTCTTAGCTTTTCTGAACTTACGCTGCAGGTCTGCTCATTATGGCAGAGCTTCTCAGCCAGAGGGAAAAGATTATACAGAACAATTACTTCATATTCTCCAATGGTATCTACCTAGCACAGCGTGTATTACATAATAGGGTCCCAATTGACAGGGTGGCCGCCCCAGTCACTGGGGGAGTAAAATGGTGATGATAACAGGTGATGTCGAGTGTTTACTGTATTTCAGACCATGAGCGAAGCTCTTCATGTATATTACTTCATTTTAACAACAGCCTTATGGTCATCGCATTTCATAGGGAGAAAATGGAGGGCCTGGAGCTAGTTATGCTGTGAAGTCTTTGATCAAGCCAGAGTCTGCATGAGTCCCTAGGATGCTCTGATCCACATTTTCCATTGCCTTTGGCCATACAGAGCAAATGCGATTCCTCCCACACTTCAATTAGTAATGATTGGACAAGTTACAAGATAGCATAGATGTTGAATCAAAAAAAAATTTGTTTGAATGTTTATTTATTTTTGAGAGAGAGAGACAGAGCACAAGTGGGAGAGGGGCAGAGAGAGAAAGAGATACAGAATCTGAAGCAGTCTCCAGGCTCCAAGCTGTCAGCACAGAGCCTGACATGGGGCTCCAACCCACAAACCGTGAGATCATGACCCAAGTTGAATGCTTAACTGACTGAGCCACCCAGGTGACCCCAAAGATGTTGAATTTTTAAAGGAAGCAGCTATTTGCCTGCAAGAGTTAATTTTCCTTCATAGAAAAGTTGTCTGGTGGTTGGTGACAAGATGTTTTCTGCCATGTGTTCTTTAAAAATATGTTTCAGGAAAAACAAGGAGAGAAAATCACAGAGATATTGTTAGTGATTAAAAGAGAACACATTCCAGGAACCGGGGCAGCACATTTTACCTAGAAGGTTTGCAACATTAGGAAATGCTGGAAGGTGGACCTGAGAATGGGAAAGAATGGAAAACTGCTCAGAAGGGCCACCCCAAGAATGTCTGATGATGTCAGCCTCCCACATACAATGCCATGTGGATGAAGGCTTTACTTCTGGTTCATAAAATTAGATTTATTATTCAAGTGGACAGCTGGGGACTTTGTAAGACTAGCTTAACAATTTCCATCTACGTACCAAACTTCTGGGGAGGGACGTAAGTCCTAATTGAACATTTTTGTACCTCTGGAATGAAGCTTTTTGTTTCTATCCCATAGTGGAGGCCACACAGTAATCTTCCGTAGATGTCTACATTTTTGGCAATTGTCAAGCCACTTCACTTTTCCTTCAAGGATCCCTGAAAAACGAGACACAATATGTTTTTAAATGCATGTGACATTGCAGCATAAAAGTTAACCAAGATCCACAGAAATCATTTAGAAACACTGACTGTCCCTGGAGCCAGACCGTATCTTAGGTTCATTTAACATATTGCTTGTTGTTTAAATGTCTTAGAAAAATGCACTAATTTGAAATCAGCCTCTTGAAGAGAAAAATGAAGCTTAATTAATTTAATTCAGCAAGTTGGAAATGTATTGTGCATTTTTATTTCAATAATATTAATAAAGCCTTTGTAGGTTTCTCTTCGTCCCTACACCATATAGTCTTTAATTAGAGGGGGGAAAATCAGACAAACAAGGACAAACGTATCTTTTGTACTAATCGTAAAACCTACATTAACTTCATAAGGATGATTATTGCTTTTTGACAAGAACTCATTTTCTCTTCTGAAGGCTTATATTAATTTTCCCACATTAAAATAACATATTACTAATGAGCTTTTGAAATAATTTTTGGAAATATGGAGGGCAAGTCATAGACCCACAGAATCACATGGTGGGTGGGATTCCTGAGAATTCATCTTTCATCTCATAGACTTATAGGAAGCCACAGGAGTCTCTTCCCTCAATGATAAGGATCTATTTTTTTTATTGAGAAATCTCCAGAAGAGATGCTGTTCCCCATCTCACAAACCTATCAAAATGAGTAATAATCTGCAAAGTTTTAAAAAGTCTTGCTTTGAGTTTTTGTCTTGTTCACTTAATAAGCTCAATTCAAGTTCCTAGGGTCATTTTAGAATTTGAACAAAAAATTTAGAAAGAGGGAAGAAACTCCCAACTGAATGACCATTTTACTTTGAAACTTGCAAAAAAGTATTATTTCTGTACAGCTGATAATCGTCAATTTGAGTTGCTCCCTTTGGATGCTTCCCAGGAAATCTTGGTTTATGGGTATATATCAAAGATTTCTTTATTTGAATTTAGTTATAGAAAGCTCCACAAATAAACTTAAGGCATCAGAGGACTTGCTTAGTTCCTATTCCCAAATTTCAGTTCTCGAGATTGCAGCTGGCATAATTTTAGATGAGCTCTGGATTTCAGTGACCTAAAAAAAAAAAAAAGATGAATGGTAATTTAGCCTCCGGAAAGGCTCCCCATGGTGTTTACCCCCATTTGCTTTGTGTGTGGGTTCAGCATGGATGTGAAACACAAAGTGCTTTCAATCATCTGGGAAGTAGGTCTTTCCTGCCTGAACTCACTTCTGAACGCCTTGGAGACAGAGCCACGTCCTGCACAAACTTGGCGTGGGAGTTCTCATCGGGTCTGCCAGGATGTGACTGGAGTCCATTGTTTTGCGTGTTTGATTTACAATGCACTCCCACTCGAATCCATGTTTCCGAGAGCCATGACCTCAAGTCAATGGAATTGCCTTCTAGTGTGGAAGTCCAAATGGTTCCCAGCAGCCACGGGGCCCTCCATCGCTTTGAGTAAACTTAGACTGGAGCTCTGGGTCACCTATCTCAGGGGCTTACTGATTGACCTTTCCATCTTTTCCTTGATGCTGTAGATCATGATTTTCTCCATAGAGTCTCTACTCCATTTCCAGATATTCTTCAGCAACAAGGTGCCGAGTCACCCCACCTGTCCAGTGGGGCCACCAGCAGCTCAGGCAGGTGGAGCTCTGTGCTGTCCTAGTCGGGCTCTGTGCTGACAGCTTGGAGCCTGGAGCTTGATTCTGATTCTCTGTCTCCCTCTCTCTGCCCCTTCCCTGCTCTCTCTCTCTCTCTCTCTCTCTCTCTCTCTCTCATAAATAAACATTAACAAAATTAAAAAAAGAAGTATTATTGAATATTACTGACTTGTTACTTTCCAGTTAAAGAAACGAAAGACTCCTTGTTCAGATGTCTTGTCTCCCCAGTAATGGTGATGAAGGCAGCCGTCCTCAGCCCTCCATGTGACATCACCCAATCCTCCTAAATAGTTTGGAAATTCATCATGATTTTGATGTGCTGGAAAAGTGTGAAATTTGTTAAATCTCCCAGAGAATGCGTGGTCTACCCATGGCAGTGATAAGATATATTAATATACATGTTCCAGCTTTGTCTTCCCTTCTCACTTAAGAGTTTAGTTTCACCCATTGGTTTCTCCCTTCTCCCTGGCCCTTGGTGGAGATTTCTGGTTTCACCAGCTCTGCTCCCGTCCTCACTGTGATGCACAGTTAGGAGAACTGAGGATGCACATGGGGGTAAAAGGGAAAGGAAGGAATTTTGTTCATGGGGCAGTTCTTCAAGTCTCCTTTGTTGCTGAGATTCAGGGCAATGAAGAGAAAGTGAAAACAGAACTCAAGAGGCTAAGTTGATCTACATGATATAGAGCAGAGACAGGAACGAGGAGGGATAAAGACAGACAATTTTCAATAGGGAGAGGTTGGGCCAAAAGGCAGTTGCAAGGTGTGCAAGCACCGGGAAGATTTTAGTAAGTACTGCTATGGGTTATACACTGAATTTCCATCAAAGGCATTTGAGAGACACAAGTAAAGGTGCGAACGGCTCTTCCATTTCTTTCATCTGCTGGACTGTTTTTTGGAATGCGACATGGTCTTGAACGGAGGGGCCCTGGCTTTTGATGACACATGACGAATGGAACCCAGTGTTTGGCTGCTATGCACACAGGTGCATCAAAAAGTACTGTTAGTACTGTTAGTGTGTTCTCTCCCTCTTCTCTTCTCCCACCTGAGTTGAGCTGTAAAAGGGTCCTACCCTTAACTAAATGTTTTTCTTGGGGCACGTGGGTGGCTCATACAGTTGAGCATCTGACTCGATTTCAGCTCAGGTCATGATCTTATGGTTCATGAGATCAAGTCCCACATCAGGCTCTGAGCTGACGGCGCAGAACCTGCTTGGGATTCTTGATATTTTTTTCTCTCTCTTAGCCCCCCATGCTTGTGCTCTCTCTTCCCAAATAAATAAATAAACATTAAAAATTTTTTAAAACATTTTTTTGTGCTGCAGGCTATTGCCCCTTTTCCACTTTTATGCTCAGTCCAGGCCCAGGTTAAATCCTTTGTCTTGTGACCAAGGCACTCCAGGACCAGTCTCAAGTGGGCTAAGGCACACTATAGAGATTCTCTTTGCTTCCCCAAAGACAGCCGCATCCATCTTTATGCCCAAATGTCAGCCCTTGCATTTTGGAGATCTGGGTACAGCTGACTCAATGGCCCAGGGAAGTCCAAAGCCCTTATGTAGATATTTAGAAACTCACTGAGAGACACGGAGATTCCAATGGCTTTCTCTGGCCCCTGGACTCCTGTTTGCACGCATACTTCTTTTTTGAACAACATGGGACAAATGCCAAGCCAGGTCCATTGGTTGGTTTCCTATGTTGGTTTCCACTGTTAACCCCCTCCTGCCAAACACTTTATGAATTACATATTTATTTTACTGAAGATTTTGGGTTGTGGGGCGGGGTCAAATACACAGCCCACAGCCCTCCGCCATTTTTCTGGTGCTATTCTCTTCTCTGAAAAGAGAGCTCTTTGTCTCCCTTACCCCTGAACTTTGCCCCCTTTCTCTCTCAGCCTCTTGCTTAGCAATTTATGCTTGTCTTTCACAGTTTGACCTCGTCCACCACGGACAGGCTTCTCATCTGGCCACGTTAGCAGCTTTACCAAAGTATTTCTTCTGAAAACATTTAGGGCTCATTCCTCACAGGAATTCTGCCAGACACAGTCTTTTCCACTTCCCCATATACCAATGGCAGGTCATGAAAGTGAGTACTTGGGTGCATGATGAATGGAACTCTAGGAGCAAGGCTTCAAGGTCTTCTGAGGATCCCCTTCCCTTCTCTGCACCCCAGATTCCTGTTTTGGAAAATTGCAGAAGTCTCTAGACCACCTCCAAGTTCTCATCTGGTCAAAATGGCTGTGATTCTCATCACAGGTTGGGAAGGATGAGGAAGGACGCTGGAACTGCAGGTGTGGAGAGGCTGGGGGTGGAAACTGTGAGAAGAGGAGTGGGGGAAGAGGGCCTTCGTCTGTAGGCTTAGTGGCTGATTTCCATGCTGACTCACTGGCAGCTGCATTCCAGCCAGGGTGACTGGGAGCTCCAGTAATGGGTTTCCTCAAAACACACAGGCCCAGGCCATTGCCCCATATTTCCACGCCTCAGGGGACAGCTCTGGTGGCCAGCACCCACTTTTAGTGCAGGTAAACGTAGCAACACGCAATCTCCCCCACATAACAATATCAGGCAAGAAGTATCAGTGGTAAATAATTTAGACAAAGATCCAGGCAGGTAATTGGAAGCTTTTAGAGTTTTGAAAGTCCTCAGAAGAGAGAATAAAGCTATTTGATGATTCTAAAAATAGCTATGAGTTTTTCTTTTATCTCCCCTTTTGACTTTATTTTTCAGGTGCATTAGGGAAGAAAAGAACATCTCTATCAAGAAAGAGTAGACATAAAAGGCCTTTCAATGGATAGGTCTAGATCAATAGGATCTGCTTTTGTTTTATACTAAGTATCCAATGTGTTTAGGGGATCAGTGAAAGGAATTCAGGGCCCCAAATCAAACATTCTTCTCATAAATCTGTCTTGGTGGGACACAGCATGGTGCTGGGCAGCCAGCGTTTGTGGGATCTTGGGAAATATGCTTAAGCTCCCTAAACCTCATCTGTGAAATGGATAATGAGAATGATGATTTCATCAGGTTGGTGAGGGGTTTTGATGAGATAATCTACGCAAAGTGCCCAGAACAGTGTCTGGTATTTCTCAAACACTCGGTCTATGGTAGGTAGAGAGAGGTCTTAGCCATTGTTTAGTCGAGCCGCACGAAGAGACCTAGTATAAAGTTTTGTCTCTTTCTCTGTCTCGTCCTGACTGTTTAGGAAAGAGCAGGGAGCATTCTACTCCCATCAGTGTTTGCCAACACAACGTACAGACACTCATAGAGCCCAGGCCAATGTGGTACGGGGGTAAATTCATCCCAGTGCATTCAGAGCCCAATTCCAGGCAGCCCATAGCATGACACAGATTTCAGTTCTGCAACCACGCTGTTTGTTGTTTGTTTGTTTGAGAGAGAGGGTGCAAGTGAGTGAGGGGCAGAGAAAAAGAGAGAGAGAGAGAGAGAGAGAGAAGCAGGGCTCGTGTTTTACCTGAAGTGGGGCTTGGCCTTACCTGATGTGGGGCTCGAGCTCACAACCCATGATTCAGATCATGACCTGAACTGAAGTCAGGCCCTTAACTGATGAGCCACCCAGGTGCCCCAACCACGCTTACATCAGAGCATAGTAGGAGAACGAATGTCAGCTTCAGACAGGACTGAACTGGAATCCTGCCGGCGTCTTCCTTGAACGACTGTATCTTCCAGCAAGTTGCCTAATTTATCTAAGCTCCTGAAAAATGAGGATAATATCAGATCTCACAGGGGCACTGTATAGACAAAGAGATCATAGATGTTTAGTACGCAGCACAGTGCCTGGCCATAACAAGGGCTCAAGAATGAGTCACCTTTATTATTTTTACTTACTATTACATTATTATTATTATTATTATTATTATTATTATTATTATAATTATTACATGTTATAAGCATTATAATTCTTATATGTATTCTTATATGTATTGTATATCTTATATGTATTGTCATATTATGATTAACTACCTGTGGTGATGCTTTTGCTTCGTACCATGGGGCTGAGGAAGGCAGATGCACCTTCCATTCTTCCAGAGCCTCTACCTGACTCCTCAGTTTTGTTTCATGAGGCTGACAGCTCCCCAGCAATGGGAAATTTACCTGAGAAGTTGGAAATAGTTCTGGTGGAAAGACCATTGGATTTTTTTTTTTTTTTTTTTTTGCCTGAAGACTCTTATCCAGGTTCTTTTTTGCCACCTACTGGCCACGTGACCTTATAAAGTCACATAATCTTTCTTAGCCTCAGGGACATATGGGGAACATGTAATCAACTTCATAGTTTTGTGCTAAGGATTAAAAGAAATGTTTGACAAAGTGCCTGGTAAAGTATTATGCATTGTAAGGGTATTGTATGTTACCATTACAACATTTCACCCCCTATTTCTTTTCCCTAACTATCTCTGGCTGCTATATATATTTCACATGTAAATGTAAACGAGTTGATATGAGATTTTTCCACAGTTGTTTGGAAGCAGTGGCTGAGCTTTGTTAAATTCATCTCTGTCCTAGCTTGGAAGGGAGAGAAATGGACCTGGATTCTTCCCAGTTTGGGTCCCTGGCTAAGAGTCTAATCCATCAGCTTCCAGGGAAAACTTTTGCAGTAGGGTTATTCATATATTTGGAAATCTAATGAGCTTCAGTTTGAGTAGCAAATTAAATACTGAAAGGCTGAAGCTACAAAAATGGAGCCAAGTCTCTTCCCAAAGATCATTTTTCTTTTCTTGGGTCATTCCACATCCAGGCTTTCTGGCACATCTGGGCCGTGGCAAAGGTGCACTGATCCACAGCGAAGTCTTTGGGGAAAATGGCAGCCTTTCCTCCTTTGCCTTGCCTCTGAGCTGATGCTCTGGCGGGGCTACTTGCAGCTGCAGGGAAGAGCTGGTTTTCTGGAAAAGCTTGGACCATTTTCTCTGGATCACACAGAAGGGCTCTGGCATGATACTGAAAAGGTACAGGTCAGACTAAAGAAATATCAAAGGGAAGGGGGTTGATCAAAGGAGCTAGAGAAGTCAAGGAAAATTCCTTCAAGATTTGCTTATTAACAAATGCTTAAGTTCCCCAGCAGAAATTCCTTGTTCTGGCACTTTGGAAGCCACTGCTGCCATGTTGTACAGGGTCAGGGCAAACATTTCTGTTGTGCTCCATGAGGAGTCCAAGGGGCCGCCATTCACATAGACTACAACGTAAAGGGTCCTTCAGGCTTTTGTGCACTAGGATTTTCCTGTAACCAAATCGCACAAAAGCCAAACTTCTGGTCACAAACAAAGCCTCGTTTTTTGTTCTATTTTCTCCTTACACTGTACCAATTTCTTCCACAAACAAACCAATGAACAAAGAAAACATTTTTAAGCCCTACCCAAATTTCAGGAAAGAAAGATGATATAATGTTTCCAGATGTGCACCATTTAAAATTCCAAAGTGTGCAGTGGACCATGTATTTATGGGGAAAGCAGATTTGTAGTTAAAATGTATTGTTGAGCATTCATCTTCTTTCCCATTTAATTGGGGTGTAATAATTCCCAGTACCTGTTATGCCCAAAGAGTCTTAGGAAAAATATAAAAGAAAATGGTACTTTCCTTTTAAATAAATTCCACGGTCATCTCTTTGCCTCAGGCTCTCAAGATAAAAGACAGTGACTAAGTCATTCAGGCAGTAGGTCTGGTGGCTCTGACAGAGGCTGCCTCAGAAATACCGCAGGAAGAGAAGCAGAAGGAGACTCACAGTCAAGGAAAGCATGGACTTTCTCTTCACCTGTACCGTTAATCACAACAGGGAAAACTGGAAAGTCACCGTTATCAAGCAGGAGCTGTGACTGCGTGGGTAGAAACAGGTCGTCTTTATTATAAACATTTTTAAAACTGAAATGGTATTCCCATAATAAACAGTTCACTCCTCAATAAACCAACTCCCCCCATCTCCCACATGCTTAAAGAAAATTCTACTTAAGACATCTTTTTTTTTTTTAATGTTTATTTTTGAGAGAGAGAGAGAGAATGAGTAGGGGAGGAGCAGAGAGAGAAGGGACAGAAGATCTGAAGTGGGCTCTGTGCTGACAGCAGTGAGCCTGAGGTGGGGCTTGAACTAATGAGCCATGAGATCATGACCTGAACTGAAGTCAGAAGCTTAACCGACTAAGCCACCAAGGTACCCCTCCTTTGGATATCTTAATTTAATTCACCCTTTACCTCTGGTTGCCTTTGTTGAGGCCTACATATCCCGCATGGTTTCTGATACAAATATCACCTTTGATTTCAGTGCTCATGTTGGTTGATTAGTTAAGCTGGTGTTAGTAGTAAGTGATTAAAGTAGCAACATTTTACACGTCATCCAATAGTCCTCAGAAATATCCATAAATTTAATTTTCCTGCTGGCTTCTAAAAATATAGCATTAAATTTGGGGGGGGGGGCATCTATTAAATGTACTGGGCTTAGCACTTCTCTTCCCTTGTCTTCATTGTTCTTGTTTAACGTCTGAAACCTGCTCTAAAGACTTCACATTTGGGGGTGTCTGGGTGGCTCTGTTGGCTAAGCGTCAGACTCAGGTCGTGATCTCACGGTCCGTTAGTTCGAGCCCTGCATTAGGCTCTCTGCTCTCCGCACAGAGCTTGCCTCAGACCCCCTGTCCCCGTATCTCTCTGCCCCTCCCCTGCTTGTGCTCTCTCTCAAAAATAAACATTAAAAAAAAAGACTTCACATTTGTAAGCCATCTCAAATTTATTTTAGTATAAGGCAGATGGCCAATTCATATGTATATGTTCATATATCTAAGGGTCAAACAGAACACATCAAAGTGCCACCAGCCTAGCAAAGTGTGTCTTTGGGATGACAGTCACTCTTTTCTTGTTGCCAATGCTTCAGACACTCTTCTTCAGGATTCCATAGTGCCTACCATGTTGCTAAACCACGTGCTCCTTGATAGACCTATTTATTAAAATAATGAGTAATGTGTCCCATTAAGAGTTTTCCAACAGTGTGACAATGTGATGGAGCGAGAGAAGGAAGACAGATGTGCTTCTGATAATGTTACCACTCTAGGGAGTAGAGAAAGCGGACCCAGTGTAAAAAGCCACTAAGGGAAGCGACAGCAGTAAAGACAGAGATAACAAAAACCCAGAAAATATTTTTGTTACAGGACCTCAGCAGACAAAATGCTATGGGGAGAAAGGTCACAGTTTGGCTTCAACGAGAAGTAATTTGAAAGACAATGATGTGAGTTTATTTTTGAGTAGGGGGCTTTGATGCCTGGGCAGGAAATAGAGAGCAGGTCTTCTCAGGAGGCACTGAGATGCTTGGGAACTGCCATTGCCCAGAGGCTATCATTAAGACCACGCAGACTCAGGCTTAGAAATCCAGGTCCACAACCTATTAGCTCTGTGACCTTGGCCAAATTATCTAACCTCTGCAACCCTCATTTTCCTTCATGGTGACGTAATAAATGGCTCCCGTGTGAATAGCAAATGTCCCAGTCTTGCCCTGGTGAGCTGCTTGTGAGGCACTGTGGTATTACCCTTCCTCTGCTTCCCCTTCCTGGGGAGGATTGCACGTACCCACTCCACTGAGGGTGAGCTTGGCCACGTGCCTGTCTTTGACCTTTGAAGTATCAACAGACATGCCGTGCGTTGCTTCAGGCAGAAACTTGAAGAGTCCGTGAGTGCTTTGCCCTAATCTCTTATGTCTTTGCCATGAAGACTGGTAACATTCCAGGTGGTGGCTGCTCCCTCAGCATGGGTCCCAGAGCGAGGACAGTGACAAAAAAATGGAAACAGAGCATAAGTGAGATATGAGCCACGCCACTGAGATCTGGGGACTGTTATTGTGGTACAAAAATGAATTTAACCTGACCGATAGAGGACTTTTTAAATTTAGGAAAAGCTTTTATAATCCACCTTTGCACACTTGTAACATTATGTGAAGCATTCACGTGTGGGTTACGTTATAGACTTTGGCAAACAGTCTATTGATGCACCATGCTTTAGTAGTCTGTAAAGTGCTCTCATGCTGTGGTCTGAATATTGGTGTCCCCTCAAATTCATATGTTAAATACTAACCCCTAATGTGACAGTATTAGCAAGTGGGCCCTTAGGAGAACAGGTCATGAGGGTAGACGCCTTGTGAATGGGATTAGTGCCTTTCTAAAAGATGCTCCAGAGAGATCTCTACCTCCTTCTGCCCTGTGAGGATACAATGGGACCAGAAGGGACCCTCACCTGACCATGCTGGCACCCTCGTCTCAGTCTTCCACCTTCCGGAACTATGAGAAGTAAATTTCTTTTGTTTCAAAGCTGCCCACTCTTGTGATATTTTGTTATAGCAGCTGGAGCAGATGAATACAACTTATGTGTTTTGACGAGAAGTTGCTATTTCTCCAGACTATTTACTAAAAACTGCATGTAAATACGTTCCGACTCTGAAGGATTGAGATTTTATCTAATTCCTGATGCTACATTCTTCCTCTTGTTTTTCACAGCATTTCTTATTCAAATCTGTTTTCAGAATTTACTAAAGATCTCCTTACTATCACCTAATTTCATGCTTGTTTCACCTTAGTAAGTACTCCCTCCATATCTCACCTCAAGCATCACTGCCTTCCAAAGAATCTCCTATCTGTAACTACTTCACCATCTGCCCCAACCTAGAAGCTTTCTTTCACAATATTTATGTTCCTTTCCTGCCCCCCAGCATTTATCTCAATTTGGTTGTATCTTTAGCATCATTATTGGATTAATTTCTCCCCCACTAGACTGAAAACTCCCCGGGACCAGGGAGTGTATCTAATTTTGCACATTACCATGTATAGGGTCTCAGCTCCACACCTAAGCACTTAGTGAGTGCTCAATAAATCTCAATCTGTGTTTATTTTACTTTATTTTTAAATTTTTTCCTACATTGTTTTTAAATGGATTGTAAAAATTTAAATTTTGCTAAATGAGGATATGGATTAAAAAGGTCAAAGTGGAAAAGTGGGGGAGAAGGTCCAAATATCTACTCAGGAAGTAAATAGCATTTATCATACCAAAGGTACAGACTTTCCTCTTTTCTTCTCCTTCCATACAGAAGTCTTATTAAGGGTGTTGATAAATGTGAAGGTTTATTTTGTTCCTTTCTGAGAGCCAGGAACCTCGTTAGAAGAAGAACTGAACCATGTAATTAGCCTACACTAACTATCACCATGAATATTGCTGTAAGTTGAAGCAATTTAAAAAAACAGACTTGGAAATGGTTTTTCCATGAATGCAGAATTTTCTGTTAATAAAACCCACACAGGAGAGGTGACAATGGCAAACAGAAATCTGCCAGTTATTTTTGAAAATGTCAACTGACAGAGCATCAGATGATGGTTCCTTTGTGGGAGGGTGCTGATGGAAATTTCTCAAGCACAATAACACACATGCACACATCAAGGGGATGTAAACAGCTATCCTGGGAGGTGGGTGAATTTACTGCATGAAACTGGGATGTCCCAGAAGGATTTTGCCTTTGTGAGCATGGAGATGAAATCCATCAGTAGTGAGGTCTCAGAAGGCTCAGCATAGTCCTTGATGATGCCAAAAACACTGTTTACAAAATCGAAGCTTGTCTAGGGTCAGAGAGAAAGAAGACAAGAGTATAGATACTTCCAAGGGTAAGGCATAAACAATTTTTTTTTAATTTTTTAACATTTATTTATTTTTGAGAGACAGAGACAGAGCATGAGCAGGGGAGGAAGAGAGAGATAGGGAGATACAGAGTCTGAAGCAGGCTCCAGGCTCTGAGCTGTCAGCACACAGCCCGACATGGGGTTCAAACTCATGAACCTCGAGATCATGACCTGAGCTGAAGTCAGAAGCTTAACTGACTGAGCCACCCAGATGCCCCCTTCTGGTTAATTTTAAAACATGGCTACTGGAACCTTCCTGCTTTGACTCACCTGACTTAACTCTTCTAGGTTTGCAAAAAGTCTCCATAAATCTACATCCAGAAGATATTCATGAGTTTGTAGATATTTTAATGTATTCATGAAGATCTTTTTAGAAAATCCAATGCACATTACTTTATATTTTTCAATTTTGAAACTTGCCCTTTGGGAGAACATTGAACATAAACCTGAGTATAACTTTACAAAACAAGGTAGCAACCAGTATTTTCAAGGTTTAAGAATTTTACTAAATACAAATGATGACATTTAAGCTCCATAGAACACATATGGGAAAGGTGCTGTTCTGTACGAAGTCGCTGTTGCTTGCATGAGCCCCCTCAACAGTCCCGCTGAACATAATCTGTTCAAATGGGCCTTCTCTGCTTCTGGGGGCCAGAAAATTCTCAAAGGTTCTCTTCCTGCCATGGCACTAACTTGAGACCAAAACAACATTCATACTAAATTTTCATTTATTCCTTCCTCTGCAAAAGACCCAAATATCCTGTACATTCAGGAAATTAAAAATAAACAATTAATGAGTTAATATCTGATAACAGGGAAGATGTTTAGATTTGGAGAAAGGCATAAATATTAATGAGACATTAAGGGAGTCTTTATGTTATTATTACTTGATCAGATGCTTTCATACAATAGGAAAACAACAGCAAATCAAGGAGGAACTATAGTTCTCCAGATAACTTGCCCTCATTCTATACACTAGAGACCAATTTATTGAAACAGGACTACTTTGTAAAAATATGATGAAACATTCAAAGGGGCCAATTATTTCAAAGAGCTTAGGTGTGAAAAAACTGGACTTTAGACCACCAGTCTTCTCCAGTTTCCATTTTCATATTAATTAATGCAGTGGAGGCGCCTGGGTGGCTCAGCCGGTGGAGCGTCCGGCTTCGGCTCAGGTCTTGATCCCGCGGTCCGTGAGTTTGAGCCCCGCGTTGGGCTCTGTACTGACATCTCAGAGCCTGGAGCCTGTTTCGGATTCTGTGTCTCCCTCTCTCTCTGACCCTCCCCCATTCATGCTTTGTCTCTCTCTGTCTCAAAAATAAATAAACGTTAAAAAAAATTAATTAATGCAGTGAATGGTTCTAGAACTTGCATCAGAATCACCTAGAGGCCTTGTTAAATCAGACATTAGTGTCAACCCCCCAAGTATCTGATTCGGTAGGTCGCTGATGGGGTCTGAGAATATATATTTCTAGTAAGTTCCCAAGTGATTCTGATGTTGCCAGTGTAGGGACCCCCACTATGAGAACCACTGACTTAGAGCTTCCCAAAGTTCATGTACAGGCAAACCTCATTTTCTTGCACTTCACAGATATATCATTCTTTACAAATTGATGGTCTGTGGCAATCCTGTGTTGATCAAGTCTATTGGTGCCATTTTCCAATAGCATTTACTCACTTTCTATCTCTGTGTCACATTTTCATAAATCTCATGTTTCAAACTTTTTCATTATTATTATATTTTGTATGGTGATCTGTGATCCATGATCTTTGATGTTACTATTGTGATTGTTTTAGGGTGCCACGAACTATGTCCATATAAAAGGGTGAAGTTAAAATCAATCAATGTTGTGTGTGTTCTGACTGTTGCCCCAATCAGTCATTCCCCCATCTCTCTCCCTCTCCTCTGGCCTCCCTATTCCTTGAGACACAACAATATTGAAAGTAGGCAATTAATAGTCTTACAGTGGTCTCTAAGTGTTCAAGTGAAAGGAAGAGTCAATTGATGTGACAAACTTCATTGTTGCTTTGAGAAATTGTCACAGCCTCCTCAGCCATCAGCAACCACCACCCTAGGCAGTCGGCAGCCATCAACACTGAAGCGACACCCTCTACCAGCACGAGGGTTATGACATGCTGAAAGCTCAGACAGACGGTGGTTAGCATTTTTTAGCAATAAAGTATTTTTAAATTAAGGTAAACCACTGTTTTTTAGACATACTGCTATTGCATACTTGATAGACTACAATATAATGTAAATATAACTTTCGTATGCACTGGGAAACCCAAAGATTCCTTTGACTTGCTTTATTGCCATATTCACTTTATCATGGTGGGCAGGAACCAAACCCACAATATCTCTGAGGTATGCCTTGAGTATTGTTGTCTGGAAATTTGGAAACATCCAAGTATTTAAAAACCATAATTGTAAGAGACAGAAGTCATTGCTACAGAATCTTTGAGAAAATTTAGAAGAAATAGTATTTCTGCTATAAGATTCTTAACCTTATACAAAATTTTGCCACTTAAAAAAATAGTGAGTCCTCTGGTAGATTTATTTTACCACTTGACTTACAACAAATAACTTTGGGAAACTTGTATTGATTGTGTAAAGGAAGATATGTATCCTCTAAATACACTGGAACATTTGAAAATAAATAAACTCAAATTGACCTTTAAAAAAAACCCAGAAAATGCTAGTTTGAAAAGCTTGTGTAGCTTACAGTGGGATTAAATAATTCTTACGCTATTTATTAGGGCAAGGGCGGTAGCATAGCTCAGGGGGTTAGGGCTTCATAGTGAACATCTATTGGTTACCACCCAAAACTCCCCTTCCCTAACATCTTCTGGTTTTCACCTCAGGATCTACTCGTCCCTATGCCTCGGCTGTGCCATGTATCACAATGACCTTACTCTTAGAGATGGGCCTTCATTGTTTTAAGCCAATTAGCACTTTCCTTCCTCATCAGAGGGGTTGGTTCAGGAGAGGGCATGTGACTTAAGCCAGTCCAATCAGAATGAAAATGAAGACTTTGGCTATGAATGCTGAGAAGAGATCTCCTCTGTCCCTCTCTCTCTCTCTATGGCCTCAAGGACAGCAGCCAATCTGTGACTATAACAGAAGCCTGTCATAAGATGAGACTGATGCTATGGAAAGCAGGGATAAGAGATGGAAAGAAATTTTTCCTTGGTTTTGAATTCCTTGATCAAACCAAACTTGAACTCTCTCCCACCTGTGACATTTACAGCTACATGGGCCAATAAAATCCTATATTACTTAAGCTAGTTTTCTGTACCCTAACAGATATCATCTCTAAGTCTTAATTTTCTGAGTGTCTTTGTGGTTTAAATTTTGCCGGTAAAGTACATAACATTGTGACCTACCCAATCAATATTATTTACATTTTAACTGACATTTGTATAGCACCTGATAGATGTCAAAGAAAACTAATCTGATCATGGCAATGATTAGATGTTATGAGATAGCCAGAGATGGTATCGTCATCCCTCTTTTATATCTTAGGGCAGGGATTGGTAAATGACAGCCTGTGGGATCAACCAGGCCTGCTACTCAAATAATGTTTTATTGTAATACAGCTATGCACATTATTTTTCTTTTTTCTTCCTTCCTTCCTTCCTTCCTCCCTCAGTCTCTTTCTTTCTTTCTTTCTTTCTTTCTTTCCTACAAATTATCTATAGCTTCTTTGGCACTGCAACAAAAAAGTTGAGTAATTGCAATAAAGACCACATGACCTGCAAAGCCTAACATATTTACTGTCTGGACCTTTATGAAAATGTTGCCAACCCCTGATTTAGGAAATGGTGGACTAGACTTTCTTAAGGTCAAAGCCAGAGGCAGATCCAGAACTTGAACCCAAGTCTCCAAGCACAGCATTTTTTCCTGTGTAAGAGAGTAGCCTGAGTGCCAAAGCCTTATGGGCAGAGGCAACCTTGGCAGCAATGTGGCTCTTCCTCCCCTGTCATCTTGGAAGGCAGCTGCTCCCTGCCCATCATTTGCCCTGGAAAGGAATCCTTTGCCAAGGAATTCTCTGCTCATAACTGCACTCGATCACGGCTGCAGCAGCACACAACGTCGGGGGCACCATTTCTCCCACAGATACCACGAATATACTGTGGAATCTGACCCCACTGCATCACATGTGAATGGTTGCCCCAGAAATCTGTGACCTATGGCTGATAAGAAGATTTGCTTGGCATTGTTCAGAGGGAACAAGAGCTCCAAAAGAGGGAGCTGACCGAAGGTGGGACAGGTACTTTGAGGATGGCAGTGAGCTCCCTCACTCTAGAAGTGTATGAACATGGGGTGAGAAGGCAGAAGAGATTCAGACATCAGATGGGGAGCTGGACTAGTTTACTCAGAAGATCTCACACAAACCAAACAGGCCATGTTTAAAAAAGAGAACAAAGAGACACCAAGCAGCAGATAAACAAAAATACACCATAAATGCAATTTTCTTCAGATTCCCTGAAAGAAGGGACCTTCTCCTCAACTTCCTTTTTTTAGCATGGCAGGGAGAAATGAGTCCCCATAGAATCAAATTAATATTTTCCATCTACTATGAAACTGAAAGCCACATTACCATCTTAGGAACTGATAAAATGGTCCGATAAATCAATGCATTCACCTGTGAAGACTTCCAACTTGGCCACTTGCTGCTTTCTCAAGTCTAATTAATTGGTAGGAAGTTTTTGATATGTTTCCATGATTTCATTCCAGGTTTTATCCTGGACATGGGAGAAAAGAGAGAACAAAACATTTCCACCTCGGTGAGTTGACTTGCAAAGCAGCAGGAACAGGTGATTTCCAAAACCATGTTTCCCACTGCAGGCCCCGGGCATCCCTCTTGCTAGTGGTTCTGCAAACTACTCAGACTGTAGAACTTACATATCAGTAAGAACGAAGTTTCCTCTCTCTGAGGGACTTTGGGGTGCCAATTCCTCCTGATGCAAAGCATGGAAGCATAGTATCCATAATGAGAAGAAATCTAAATTGATGTTGTTTTGAATTATGCTTCAGAATTTAATGAGCCCTCTCCAGTTTATTGCCCCAAACCCTCAAAGAACCCCAACCTCAGAACTGGGAAGTCTGATCCAGGTTCCACTGGCAATGCTTGTTGAAATTAACTACTGAAGCATCATGAAATAAGAGTTTTAACGTTTAAAGAGACCTTGAGAAGTTGTCTTATCAACACCGAAAAAACAAGCAGTCCAGTGAAGAAATGGGCTAAAGGCATGAATAGACACTTTTTCTTTTCTTTTTTTTTTAATTAAAAAAAATTTTTGTTTAACATTTATTCATTTTTGAGAGTGAGAGAGACAGAGCATGAGCAGGGGAGGGACAGAGAGAGAGGGAGACACAGAATCCAAAGCAGGTTCCAGTCTCCAAGCTGTCTGCATAGAGCCTGACGCAGGGCTTGAACTCATGGACAGTGAGATCATGACCTGAGCCGAAGTCAGACGCTCAACCAACTGAGCCACCCAGGCATCCCTTAGACACTTCTTCAAAGAAGACATTCAGATGGCCAACAGACACATGAAAAGACATTCAACATCACCCATCATCAGGGAAATACAAATCAAACCCACAATGAGACACCACCTTAAACCTGTCAGAATGGCTAACATTAACAACTCAGGAAGCAACAGATGTTGGAAAGGATGCGGAGGAAGGGGAACCCTCTTACACCGTTGGTGGGAATGTAAACTGGTGCAGCCTCTCTGGAAAACAGTATGGAGGTTCCTCAAAAAACTAAAAATGAACTACCCCATGACCCAGCAATTGTACTACTAGGTATTTATCCAAAGGAGACAAAAATGCTGATTTGAAGGGGCACATGCACCCCAATGTTTACAGCAATGCTATCGACAATAGCCAAAAGGTGGAAAGAGCCCAAATGTCCATTGACTGATGAATGGATAAAGAGATACATAAAATGGAATATTTTATATTTATGTAAAATTTCTATTTCCATTTATATGTAAATGGAAATCTTTCCATTTACAACAACATGGATGAAACTAGAGGGTATTATGGTAAATGAAATAAGTCAGTCAGAGACAGAAAGATATCATATGATTTCACTCATATGTGGAATTTGAGAAACTCAACAGATGAACTAGGGGAAGGGAAGGAAAACTAAGGTAAAAACAGAGAAGAAGGCAAACCATAAAACACTCTTAAATACAGAGAACAAACAGGGTTGCTGGAGGGGGATGGTTGGGAATGAGCTAAATGGGTGACTGTCATTAAGGAAGGTACTTTCCAGAATAAGCACTGCGTGTCATACATAAGAGGGGAGTCACTGGATTCTACTCCTGAAGCCAAGACTACATTGTATGTTAGCCAACTTGAGTTTAAGAAAAAAGTTATCTTATCAAAAAAGGCTTAGAGGGGCTCCTGGGTGGCTCAGTCAGTTGAGCGTCCGACTTCGGCTCAGGTCATGATCTTGCTGTCCGTGAGTTCAAGCCCCGTGTTGGGCTCTGTGCTGACAGTCAGAGCCTGGAGCCTGTTTCAGATTCTGTGTCTCCCTCTCTCTCTGCCCCTCCCCCACTCATGCTCTGTCTCTCTCTCTCTCTCTCTCTCTGTGTCAAAAAATAAATACACATTTTTTAAAAAGGCCCAGAGATGTGAATAATAATAACAACTTTCCACATTTGTACAGGGCTTTCTGGTCTACAAAGTGCGGTTATAGCCATTACCTTTGTTAAGATAAAATAGCTTCTCCCAGATTTCAGTGTGCATTAGAGAGAGCAGACCATGTTCTGCTCTGCCTCGGGTTTGTCTCCTGCTCTCTGCTGGTATTATGAACAAGGGAATAATCTGACAACTTAAAATAATGACCACAAGAAAAAAAAAAAACCCAGCCTTGCAGCAAACAAGTTGAGTTACTTTATGGCAGTGGAACTCACAGTCCCTGAAGTCTGTAATTTTCACTGAGGACAGGCAGTTCTCCAGGTCAGGTATGTGCCTGTGTTTGTCTTTGCCCTGCTTAAAGAACATTAGAAGTAGGATTTTCAAACACGAATTCTTTAAGGACACAACTTTAGTAGCCACAGCATCTTCCATTCTCTAATATGCATGAGAAAAGATTGCACATTTTGTCTGTAAGCCACTAACACTTGAAAAGCCATTTCTGGGGCTCAGGTCATGATCTCACAGTTAGTGAGTTTGAGCCCTGCATCGGGCTCTGTGCTGACAGCATGGAGCCTTCTTGGGATTTCTCTTTCCCTCTCTCTCTGCCTCTCTCTCTCTCTCTCTCTCTCTCTCTCTCTCTCAAAAAAAATAAATAAATATAAAAAAAAAAAAGCCATTTCTGAGTCATAGTCTGACCCATAGAACCACAGAATTTTAGATCCAGAGGACATTGGCCGCTGAGGATGTCTAGTCTAAATATCTTGTTTTACTTATAAAAAGGAAAAAAATCCAAGACTCAGGACAATCATATATAGCAGTCTCAGCAGACAGATAAACTTTAGTTTATCACTTGCCTTGTGGGAGATAGAATGTCCTTCTCAATCCTAACTTCTCCAAATACTGGATCATAGAACTTTAACAGAAGGTGCCTCTGATGTCTTATTTCAACTCATCATTTAGCAGATGACTAAATAAAGCCCAATGTTAAAGGACTGTCCAACATGATAATTCTGTGCTAAAGAATATCAGAATATTCTAGAAACTCTAGTTTCCTTAGAATGGAACCACCCACATTTGTTGTTGTCATTGTTGCTATTGTTACAATTTTTTAAAAATAATATTAGTTTAAAAAATCTGATTACAAAGATAATCATGGTTATGACAGAAAATTTGAGAGACCCACAAAATCAAAATAACCCATAATCCTTATGTCTAGATAACTCCTGAAAACCTTTTTCTGATGGTATTTATGATTCATATTTAATGGTGTCATATTTACCCATCCTTTTGCAACTTGGTTTTTAAACTTAATATGTTGCGATCTTTTTATATTTTTATTTGACTCATTCAGTAGTCTGTTGCAACATCATGAATTATCCACTTAAAGAGTTCATTTTACCAACGAAACCGGGAAGAAACGCTCATAACAATGTGGAGGGCTTTCTGAAGTCTACTTGGCTGCATTTCAAATGAATGTTTATCACAGATAATTTTTTAACTTGTTCTGTTGCCTCAGGGTGCATGATGTATGGTGCATAATGGTGGATCTAAGCAGTTTGGTGAAGTTACTCAACTTTACTTTAAGGAGCGAGAGAAGGCATGAGTTATCTGCTGTTGTGGGCAGACGGCTCCCTGTATATATGTGAAAGGAGAACTGTAATAGTTCTAGAATGTGCTCATGGGTTGTGGCTGGTTTTTCTGGTAGGGTTATGGCACCGGAGAAAGAAATCTATTAGAGGCTCATTAGCTTCCACAGTAGCAAAGGAATCTTGCAGCCAGCTGGAGACCTCCTACAGGATTTAGGACATATGCCTTTTGTTGCTGTCTGAAACCATAGTGACTGCATGTTGTGGAAATTAAAAAATCAGCAGGCAGTGGGAAAATAAAGAAACTGAGACAATGGAAGCAGTGTTGGAGCTGTGGGAAAGTGGGCACCAGCCCTCTATCTTCAGGGGCACTCACTGTTACTTTCCATGGGTCTGACCAACCTCTTGACCAAAATGCTTGGTGGACATACCAGTGAGGAGGGAGGGGACAGTCATTTGAGAGGTCATATTAGCTCTTTAGGGTAACAGACCCCTTGTTGGAAACCTTGGTGCTTCTGCTTTGGTGGTATTGGCTAGGAGAGGCAATGAGAAGCATTTGAAGCATATTTGAAAGGATATAGAGAGCAAAGAGAAGGAATAAGCCAAGGTTAATTTTGGGGTCTCAAACTTAATAATTAAAAGGTGGATGGAATGGAAGTTTGCAGTAGCCACTGGTATCTTGGAGCTAGAGTAAAATGGACATATGTGGATATATACATTTTGGAGTGGTTGACAAAAATGACATTGAATCGGTAGGAACAGGCAAGATTTTTGAGAGCTCTGATAAGAGAAACGAATGAAGACTGTTCAGGTCTGGTCGTGAAGCCCCACGTTTGGAGAAGCAGGGCAATGTCAGGACCAAAACAGACTCAGAGCCAGATTGTCTGGGACTGCTGGGGAGGGGGCAAGATCCCACCCTACCATTTAAGAGCGGTGTGACCTCAAGCAAGTTATTCAGCCTCTCCAAACCTTGACTTACCCATTTGCAAAAGGGGATAGTCATGTGACCTACCTTGTTGGATTGTTGTGAGAATTAATGAATCAACATGTGTAAACTGTGACATACATAGACAGGAACACGTATAACAGAATCAGTGCCTGGTAGCTGGAAACATATATGTGTTTGCTTTTATTGCTAATATTGTTTTTTTGAAGTTTATATATTTATTTTTGAGAGAGAGAGAGACAGAGAGAGAGAGAGAGAGGGAGAGAGAAGGGGCAGAGAAAGAATCCCAAGAAGGCTCTTTGCCGTCACTGTGGAGCCCAATGAGGGGCTGGGTCTCACAAACTATGAGATCATGACTTGAGCTGAAACCAAGAGTCAGATGCTTAACCGACTGAGCCACCCAAGCACCCCACTAATATTGCTGTTGATCGTTGGGAAGAAATGAAGGAGAGAAGGAAGGATGGCAAGAAAGGAAAAATCTGTAATAGATTGGGGGAATCCGTTATAACATAGCAGTGCGTTTGTTATATTCTTGTGGATTATCATTTATGGAGATATGAATTACTTGATAAATAAGGCTCCAAAGATGAAGGAGCGAGTAGACAAGTCAATTTGAAGAGGAGAAAATATTGTATCCTTTTGAAAATGAGGCTTCAAGAAATGAATTTCCCTTCACTACTGAGAACATTTGCTGAACGTTTTGTCATTCCCCTAATTATTCTCTTTGTGGATCTCCATCACTGCCTACTCACCTCCAACATTGTGCAAGCCATTTAGCACGTTCTTTTTTTTCTCATTTTCATGTCAGTCCAACCTTCTCAATTGTGAGTTAGGAGAGGGCATCTTGGTGTCTTAGATATCTAGCCCAGTGCTTGGCACATACAGTCACCCAGCACATGTGGAACATGTTGCTCCTTTAGGGGGAAAAACTAGACCTGTGAGATTTAAAAATAGATTGGACATCTTCTAGGAGTAGACTTGTAGGAGCATCCCTTCCATAGGTAAGTCTCTCTCATCTGATAGCACGTTCTATCTCCCTGGCAGGTCTTAGAACTTCCTTGCTCTGGAGGAGAGCTGGTGGGAGATTCCCCTTCTCCTGGCACCTCACACCCGACTAGTAATGGGCCCTGCCTCCATTTTTATGATGAAGGAGCCCAGGAAAGGCTGCACTGCAGGCAGTCTCAGATCTGCCAGGAAAACAGCCCAATCATGTCCCTAAAGAAGGGTTAAATGAGAATGAACGATGAGCCACAGCCCTGGTGCAAACAGTGTCAGAATTGAACCAGTAGTTTATGATTTGAAGCTTGTGATGTTTAGACTGTGTCCCTACAAACTGAATGTGTCTTTCCCAAACTTGTATGTCAAAGCCCTAACTGCCAAATGCATTGGTACATTTGGAGAACGGGGCCTTTGGGAGGTAATTAGGTTTAGATGAGGTCATGAGGTTGGGGCCCCTGTGATGGGACCTGGGCAATTATAAAAAGAGGAAGAGATACCAGTGTGCTCTCTCTCAGCCATGTGAGGCTGCAGGGAGAAGGTGGCCACCTACAAGCCAGGAAGAGAGCCCTCACCATAACCCAACCATGCTGGCACCTTGATCTTGGACTTCCTAGCCTTCAGAATGTGAGAAATAAGTGTTTGCTGTTTAGGCCAGCCAGTCTGTGCTATTTTGTTATAGCAGTCCAAGCTGACGAAGACACTCATACAGATTTCTTATGCTTGAAAAAATTATGTGAAAGTCATTCATATATTCAGTTAGGAGAACAAGTAGTTTCACAAATTCCAATTAAAATAATACTGCCAATAATGTGGCCAGTACTGACTGACGTCTACCGCACGCCCAGCTCTGTGGTAAGCTCCTACAAACATTATCTGATTTACTCATCATGACCACCTTATGAGACAGGCACTATTACCATCCCTTCCTTACAGGGAAAGACGTGAAGCTGAGAAAGGGTAATTCATTTGGCCAAGGTCACAGAGCAGTAGTCAGAACAGCATAGATTGGAACCTCAGAGGGCTTTTGATTTCGCTATAGGACTTATAAAAAAAATATCAGTGTGTGTGTGTGTGTGTGTGTGTGTGTCCACGGATGACAAACTGATTGGAGGCCACGTGGGTAGATTTTTTATTAGAACGAGGCACAGCCACTACCCATAAGGCCTACCGCTCTGCTGGCTGTAGGCGTGTCGATATGTCAATGAAGCAGGCCTGAAGGAAAGGCTGGATTATGGCCAGTCCTTGTCTGAGGTAGTAAAGAACCAGGGATCATTGATCTCGACTTATAACTCTTCAATAATTGATGGAATCAAGAATGAATTTTAAAAACCTATTAGGATTAATCCAGCTGGCTTTCCCAGAAGTAGATGTGTACGTGTGGAATGTGTTTCTGTAATAGCTCATTAATTTTTCAGCGTTCCCAATGTGCATGGCGCTGATTGCAAGCTGGGGCATACGCTTGTGCAAGTTTACTTCAACGAGTGGGCTGTTTCCTAAGCTGTATCAAGTTGTAAATCTGGGGTTGTAAAGCATCACAATATTAGGATTCCTTGTTTGTTTGTTTGTTTTTGCAGAGCTCATTAGCCACTGGCAATTAGCATGTTTCGCTGCACAAAATGACATCATTTGGCACCTTCGGCGGCCACTGTCACGGATGCGATGATATCAGTTAAACTCCACGTGCCATCTGCTATCACGCAAAGATAAAGTGGGATGAGGGGGCTCTTTGGCCATCTCTTACTTTCTTAGCTACCAGAGGCTTAATGGAAACAAAAATGACTATGTGCAACACTCTCCGTGCCTCTCTGGGAGAAACACCATCTTGGCTTTTTGGATTCTGCCGGGTGAAATTAAAGAACATATATTAGTAATTCAAATAACTGGTGACAGATCAGTACAGCGGTTTACTAAACCTGCCCTTTCAAATGAGCTCAACAGAATTTATCCTGCTTTGATTCTCCTCTTGAGAATCACAGAATGAATATTTATATTTATGCAGATGAGCAAATAAAGCAATGTCACAACTTAAAGGTCGGTGTCCTCTGGCTACCTTAAGGTGACATTGCCCTGCTTCTTTACTCTTGTAGTATTGTTTAGCTTTCTTCCCCCATCACTTGAGGAGAAACTTATGAACTGCGTTAAGGATGTCCAGTAATTTCTTGAAGTCAGAAAGTCCTGTTTATACCGTTCTACCATACACCAGGCCAGCACCTGCAACTTCAGTAGCCTGGCCAGACTTGATACATGGAGATTGCATGGACCTGATAATCCCCATGTATGGTTAGGAGGACTCCTGAAATAGGAGCCCTATTGTCCTTGACCACCATCCAAATAATCCTTGGGAGTTTCTTTTAATTGAGAAAAAAGTCATTTTGGGGATTATCAGGAAGTGGGGATTAGATTCTGGCCTCTCGATTTTTATGTCATTTGCATCAACTTGCAATGCTACTCAGAAAAAGCCGGGAACTGTCTCTTAGGTTTAGACGAAATGCTCTGATGACTCAGTCTACAAAATGAATGTCTTGTGGGTCTGTCTCCTTTCTATTAAATTCATCAG
Organism: Panthera onca; assembly: GCF_046562875.1. Taxonomy (NCBI): domain Eukaryota; kingdom Metazoa; phylum Chordata; class Mammalia; order Carnivora; family Felidae; genus Panthera; species Panthera onca. Next base: position 113,910,473 of record NC_138345.1, on the reverse strand, counting down.
GAGACTCTGCAGAATACTTCAATCAAATAGAAGCAATTACCCAAGCAGCATTTACTACAAAGGATGCGCTTGAGGGACTTTTCCTACTGGAACCCTGAAAGGCAACTGTCTAGCTGATTATCTCGCTCATTCTGACCACCTTATTGATCTTTTTAAAGGGGAGATGGTGGAATCTTGGTAGGGACGAATCAGCTTCGTAACTCTTAGCCCTCAAATGCCCAGTGGTAAATTATTATGTCCAATTTGAACGGCAATAATTGGGGTCTCTGGTCTTAGCAAATTTCTGTCTGCTTTTCTAACTTCGGGGATAATTTTAGGGCCTTGGGGAAGAGACACAAGTGTTCAGGAGAAGCTTGAAAGTCTTTATTGAATCCACAATCTTATTATCTGTATCAAATACTAAGTTTTGCTGAAACAGAATCTCTATTTCAACAATATCTTTAAATGACACATTTGCACATCAAAGCTTGAGAAGCAGTGCATGTACCATGATTTTGGGACTTGGAGACTCTGTTCGAAACTCCTTGAAAAGGAGATGCGGTGGGGTACCGTGGAAGATGTTGCATATCTTATACTATGTGGTATTTCCCGTGATGGTAGGCACACAAGAGAGAACAATTAGTATGATTTAGAAGCACCATGAGCGGTGCACTTTCCTGGGCTCCGTCCTGACATAAATGCAGGCAGGGCCAGTTACCGCTGAGGTCTGAGGTCCCAGGGGAAGGGACATCTCCCACTTGCTCTTCAGAGGGCCCCCCAGTAAGGGCTGCGTGGGAGATCGAAATATGACTGTGTTCCTTAGTGTGGAGGTTCCCAAACTTTTTAGCTGGCATCAGAATCAACTGGAGGTCTTGTTAAAAAAAATAGGTTGCTGTGTTTGGGGCTCTACCCTGAAGTTTCTGATTTAAAAGGTCTGGCATGGGCTCTGGAATCTGCATTTCTGACAGTTTCTCAGGTTAATATGGAAGCTCTGCTCTGGGGCCACCAGCCTTTGGGAAACACCGTTCTAGGTGTTAATCCATGCAGATCATTTGCTCTCAAAGTGTACTAACTTGTGCTAAGTGTCTGCTGTGTTTAGAACGAGTTCTAATTTCTAGGGATCTGTCCTTGAGTAGATTGCTTAACCCCACTTGATTGTTTCATTTGGGTTATTATGTCCTACGAGACAGTACATGTTCATGTGGATTTGTTATGCCCAGAATTCGTGATCCCCAAAGACCACCAGGGAGCCGAGTCCGATGCAAAAGCAAAAGAGCCTTTATTCGAGCTAGCTCGAGCTCAATCCCCTACCTGCACCGACGCAGCGGTGAGATACCGGGGAGAGAGAGTGAGTTTCAAAAGCACAAAGGTTTTATTGGGGTCTAGGGGCAGTTGGTGAGGTAATGGCTGTGGGCTCAGCCAATTGGCTGGGGAAGGGTTGGAGTCCTGTTATGCAGGTCGCCAGGCGTGTTTTGATTGGGAAGTTTGAACGGGTGAGTGGGAGGTTACTCAAGGGGAAGAGGCATGGTTGGCCGGCATAGGTCCGCCCCTTCAGATTGTTGTGTCATATAAGACAGAAGAGGTGAAAGGGGTCCCTAAAGAGTGAGGAGCAAAGAAATGTTAGCTATGATTTATTCACTAGTGGCTTCCTGGTTCCATACACAGAACCTGCCGCTGCCCATGCTGAGTGGCTGAAGCAAGCTGGCTGGAGGGGGAAGAGGGGAAAGGGGACGGAGGGGGAGGAAGGGTATGGTTAGCAGTTAAAAGCCTAGGTGCCATTTGTCTGACTCAAGCCGTCTGACACCAGGCCTAGATCACTTCCGAGTCTCGCTTTCCCCCTTTTGTGAATGAGGAATGAGCCTGATGTTGTCAGGGGTCCAGGGCTTCTGGGGATGCCTTGAAGGTGAGCCTGTGGGACTTTCCCCAGCTTTCAGCATTGCAATTCCACCTGGATTGGATTTCCAAATAAGAATGCTTTTGTAAAGAGGGCACCACTAAAAACAAAACCCGTTTAAAGACTACCAGGGAGGATAACCTTTAGCTTTCAAAGTTCACCTTCAGACTCATGGAGGATGTCCCCAGAACAGCACGATTGTTCTTTTCTTTCACAACCAAGTTGAAGATGCAGACAATTTAGCCCTAAACCTGCCCCTCTCTAATCTGCTCTAACAGTAATCTGTTGTCACCAAGACCTCTGCCTCCACATGCCACCACCCTGGATGGAAAATCAGTGCCAGTCTGAAGGCCAGGAGGGAGGTGGGGTCACCAATACAACAATGATGGGAAGGTGCCCCCCAGCACAGAGAGAGCATTCTGCTCCCCGATGGTGACTGTCACTGGTGAACCTATTCTAGGTCCTAGACCTGGGGTAAATTATTTGACAAGAGGAGATTTTGCGAGAAGACCCATACCTTATACATCTCTGTAAGTTAACGCCTAATACCAAGACTGGTATTCAGCTGGTTCCAGTAATTCATGGCCGATACCTGTCCTGATTGGTGACACATGCATTCTGACTGGTTACTGCACACGTTCTATTAGTTATGAAATATTTTGAAGACCCCCTTTCCTACTCGTCACAATAGCTGTCCCCATGACATGTCTGCAGTGAAAGGAGAAGGAGCAAATGGGACCTGAGTTCGGTAGCAGAAGGGGATGGAACAGGTAATCTGCAGCTACATCTGACACCAGAATGTTCCCATGGGAACACATCAAGTCCAGGGAAGTTGAGCACCGCAAAACTCTGCTTAGGCTCATAGAACCTGTGCTTGAGAGATGAAAGGAGAGTTTAGAGCTGGCACACAGAGAGGGTCCTCCCTTGGGCCTCCTTTGGGCATCTGGAAGTGACTGCTAGCTGCCAGGTTAATGGCCGCTTTCTTGGAAGGACTTGGAGGCCACTGCACGTTCCAAGCACAGGAGGGCTGTGATCTCTCTCTCTCTCTCTCTCTCTCTCTCACACACACACTCACTCACTCACTCACTCACTCACTCGCATGTACTCAACACCTTTGGGAGGCTTATTGACCATTCACGATTTTGATTGACCCGCAAACGGGAGAGCTCACCTGGAAATGTCAATGCAAACATACCTGACTGAAATGTTCTGACTCAGAAGGATACCAGGAGAAAGCCCTCAAAGGCAGAAGTGTAAATCATGTGCAAAAGATGCACACTGCCTCCCAGGTGAGTAGGATCCATGGATGTGGCCACCAGCACCCCCTTGGAATCCAAGTTATCTAAAATGTATGCGTGACCGAGTCCTTCTTGGCTTCAGACACTTCAGCGGCTCTTTGTCTTGTACCAGAAAGTCATGTTTTTAAGCACACACATGAGCCTCTCATGACCTGGCCCATTTACCTTCTTGATATTCCTTACTCTGCAATTTGTTTTCTGGAAACAGGGAATGGATTGTAATTTCCACACAGAGCGGCCCACACTGGCGGTGTTTGCCCTCTTCCTGCCCTCCCCAAGCCCGACTCCTAGTCATCTTGTGAGATTTAGGGCCAGGGATTATCTGTTAAGTAACTTAAAAGGGAAAATACTTCACATTAGGCTGGTGTTTAATTAGCTGTGTGCCGTTGAGTTTTAAAATCTGTTTTGACTTGATCTTTCTCTGGTCTTCTCCCTCTCTATTATCTTCATTGGAAAATTTTAAGATAATGGTGCAGGTACTGCTAGGCGCTAACCCAATGTGTGTGCTCTCCATTTTTCTTGCTACCAAAACCCTGCTTTGCTTGGCGGCAGGTGCAGAATTAACATGCTGACTTGCTCTGAGGCCATGTGACTCAAATATGGCAATGAGGTTTAAGCAGGAGTTGCAGGATGTGGCTTCTGGAAAAACTTTCTCAAAGGGGACAGAGTTGATAGCTTCTGTCTTATATATATATATATATATATATATATATATATATATATATATATATATATATATGGTATGTTTATTTATTTTTGAAAGAGAGAATCAGAGAGCAAACAGGGGAGGTACAGAGAGAGGGAGACACAGAATCTGAGCTATCAGCACAGAGCCTGACATGGGGCTTGAGGTGAGGCTCGAACTCATGAACTGTGAGATCATGACCCAAGTCAAAGTCAGACGCGCAACCAACGAAGCCACCCAGGCATCCCTGATCTTTGCTCTTCTTGTGGTCTGGAATATGGCTTGATATCTGAAAGCATACCAGTGGTCTTGCAAAGATAACAGCAGAACAGAAAAACAGAAGGAGCCTGGCAGGTTGCTGACACCTGGCCTGGGCTCTGGTCATATTACAGGAGAAACACTCTTTATTTGTCTAGGTCATTCTAGTTGGATTCTGTTACCTGGAGGCAAATGCTATCCTAACTTACACAGATCTCTCCATCCTGGACTTCTTTCTCTAAGAACAAGGTCATCTTTTGGCATTTGGACCTCTTGTGACTCTTTTACCGTCTATATATGATGAGGTTTCATAATAAGATCATTAGAGATGATTAGAAAATCATTAACTTCTTACAATTCTCCCCTTCTTGCTATTTGCCAACCCAATGCCTATAGTGGTTATGAGGATAGAGGGGGCTGAATTAGGAGATGGAAAAGTTACAGTGATTTGAATGAGAAATACATTCTAATTTCATTGGATGTAAGATAATTAGACAGATACATAATAAATGAACAGTTTGCACATCCAGCCAGGAATTTTCACAGTGCCATTCCAAAGCCATTAGATAACATAAAATGCTGGGAGCCTGTAAGGGGATCCCTGAAAAGAAATATTAGCAGTTTCCCCATTAAATTTATACTTCTCTTGATAAAGATCCTAGAAGCATATGATTAGAGTTGGTGTGTGAGGGGATAGATGAACCTGGATTGGATGGGGCATGGAAAAATTTTAATCATGTGAGTGAGAAATGTAACCTAGTTGGATTTTGGGGAAAAGGTTTACCCTTGAACTTGAACTCTAGATGTTTCATAATCTGGTGAGTATCAGAAGTTTGGTAGTTTCCTAAGATTCTATAAGCTATAACTATAATCCTATAACTACTCGTGGAATAAAAGGACAAGTCTTCCCCAGCCATGTCTAGGCTGGCTTGTGTTTCTCTCCCCTGCTTCCATAGTTCTCTGGAGTGATGGTTAAGAATGTAGAGACAAATTGTCTGGATTTTAATCTTAGCTGTGATTGAGGGAGTTAATAACCTCTCTGGGCCTGATGTTGCCATTTGTGAAATGTAGACAATAATGATATTTACCTATTGGGTGAGGACGATTGAAGTTAATCAACATAAAGCACTTAGATCGGTGTCTGGAACTTACTTAGTAAGCTGTCAATAAATGCTATTGCATTGCTTATTGAATAAACTGTGATATGATGTTCTATTTATTCTACTAGATTGCCAGCTCCTTGTCAAACATGTCTTACTTCTTAATGTAGTGAGTATTCATTTAGTATTCAATCCATCGTTATTGAGGCACACGAATGAAATACCTCTCTGATGTTGCCTCCCTCGTGGAAAGTGTCTTACTTTATAAGGTGGTTTGCAGATTTATGTCTTATCTCCTCCCTTACCCTAAGCTCCTAGCTCCTGTTCTAAATCCTTCTGTTTAGTATGAGCTCAACAAACATTTCTTGAATAAATGAAACGTAAACATTTCATGTGAGGGTTCTCACACGCCCAGAATCGTCATTTGTCGTCTCCTGATATGAACTCTTGCAGAATGTGTAATCCAGTGATAGCAAGCTGCTCGCTGTTCTTTAAATGTACCCTGCCCTTCACGTCTCCACACCTTGGCTCAGGTAGCTCCCATCTGCCTTCTGATCTCCATTTTGCCTGGTAAACAAACCCACATACATGTCTAAATTCCAGCTTTGACTCTCTTCCTCCAAAAGTCTGTTCTGATCCTCTCAGGAAGAGCCATCCCTCTCTCTCCTTCCCTCTTCTACCCTCACCTTGTCTTTTTACTCTATAATGATTTCATTGAAGGCTCATGCTGTGTCTTATATATTACAGAACCTAAGTACCTCACATAGCACTTGACATAGAGCAGGTATTCAAATAAGCTTCTTAAAGGAATAGACACGTTGATCTATAGAAAGATACACAGACAGTCCTCTAATGAATGTGCTTTTCCATTCTAAGTCATAAATAAGTAATCATATGCATTCACAACAGCAAAGTTCAGTATGAATCCTCCTCCCCCCTCCCCCGCTCTCATTAGAGGTAGTTAAATTACTCTGTCCATTTCTACCTTATCCAGGATACCTTCTGACATAAAGCATCCATTTGGGAGCACACAGGCCAGGTTTGGGAGTTCAGTTTGCACATATGGAGCAGAGGGAAGACAACTGGCTGGCACAGCCCTTGAGCCCTGACCTCGGCTTTGTTGCCTTGGTGTTCAAAACCCAATGATGCTCATTCTGGAAAGGTGGGCATGCCCTGGAAGGGGAAAACAGAATCTGTGTGGACATGGCCCTTTTATGTTCATAAGAAGCACCCATGGGTTGATAAAAATATCAAGAACCACAGGGTAATTATATGAAGACCTAGGAAAACAATAAGAAAGAACATCTGCATATAGTAACATGAAGAGACATGAATTGGTATAGAAAACCTGCCCCTGCATCACCCATGCCTGGCAGTGGATTAGATTTCTGGGTACTCTCTCAAGAACCCCATGTCTGTGGCAGCCAGGCCTGTTAGGATCATTGGATTAATGACGTTAATGCAAATGGTTGCAGAGAATTCAGAATGACTTTGAATTTAGGTCTCATGGTAAGAGGGGTGTTGGTGATTCCAAACTGGTTATCTTCGTTTTGTTCTTACAAATAGAATTGCTTTCTATGGAAAAATGGCATGCGTGCAGGATCCTTGTGTCTAGTTCTGGACTGATTATTCACTAGAAACAATTACTGGAACAAATTCAGAATTTTTTATTTCCCTCCCCCAAACAAAATGGTGTGTGCATAGGGTAGTGGCATACTGTGTGGAAGGGGGTGGAAGGAAGGTTTTGAAACCTAATTTCCTCACAGAGAGGTCAGACTAGGAGATGGACTAACAATAAATACAAACATGTTTGGGGTTTGGGGTGGGGCTGGCAGTTTGCTGTCTCTGTGTAAATACAGTATAACTTATCCTGCCTTTATTTGTTTGGAAGCGTACAACTAAACAAACATCCTTGAGAAACGCATTTTTCTTTTTTGTTTGCTCGTTCGATGCTTGGCTATTCTGGTTATTTGCTTCAGGATGAAATTCTGGACCCAGGAGGTTGTGTAACCAGGTACCTGACCCAGACTTTGCAGCCCTCTTGGGCTGGTCAGCCTATCCCCCCTCCCCTCCCTCTCCACCCCACACAGCATCCAGAAACCCAAACACAACCACTCTAATCCTGAGTTGTGTTGCCCCAGGGGAGTCATATCCCAAGAGACTAGTCCCATAGTTGCTGGAATAATCTTGTCTCCTTTCTGGTACCAGAACGGCTCCTTATTCTATCTTCCACTGAAGATTCAAAGGTCCGTGGTGTGGGCTGGGAGAGCAACAATTTAGAGAATCCAGAGAATTCTCCTCCCACTGCTGAGCAGGCCACACACCCATGCATCAACAGTCAACAATGAGCCTACTCTTACACATTAGTGCCAGAAGAGTTTCTGGCTGGTGGAGATGTGTCCCCAACCCCCATACCGTGGACCTTGAATGCATACACATGGTAAAGAACAGATTGGTCTTGGTAAATATTTTATTCTAATTTAAAATCAGCTGGCACTTATTGGCCACTTAAGTATTTTAACATCATTATCATGTAGATTTTCCCAAGCACCCTGCAAAGTAGAATTTACTGTTCTCATTCTAGAGCCAAGAAAGCTGAAGCTTATAGGGAAAGATAAACAACTTACTTAAGGTTGCCTTGCTAGTGAACACAGAGCCAGAATTCAAAGTTTAAATATGCAAGTTGGACTTGTAAATAGGGGGAAGAGAAAGATACTACAAACCACGTTAGAGCACTACATTTATTTATTTATTTTTTAATTGATATAATGATGGTTACATCGGGTAGAAGAAGAAACGGAGTGGGTTGAATGGAAGCTCCTGGAAAGATAGGTCCCTGTCTTAAACTCTGGAACACGTACCTGGGATCTTATTTGGCTAAAGTCTTTGCAGGTGTAGTTAAATGAAAGAACTCGAGATGAGATTGTTCTGGATTATCTGGGTGGGCCTTAAATCCATCTACACCGTGTACTAATAAGAGACAGGGTGAGAATAGACATAGAGAGGAAGGAAGGTTATCTGAAGATAGAGGCAGAGATTAAAGTGGTTGCAGCCCCAGTCAAGGAACACCCGGATGAAGAAGCAAGGAAAGGTCCTTCCCTAGAACCTTCGGAAGGAGCCCAGCTCTGCCAGTTCCTTGATTTTGGATTTCTGGCTTCCAGAACTGTGAAAGCGTAAATTTCTCTTTGTTTAAGTCTCCTGGTTAGTGGTAATTTATTATAGAGGCCACAGAAGACTAATAAAGGGGGTAGTGCAAGTGAGTGGCAAGGGCACTGGCCAACTTGATTCCCAACTCTGACCTTCATTACGTTTGACCTTGGCATGGGGTCTTCCTGGGCCTCAGTTTGGTTATGTGGAAAACACCTGTAGTGAGACCCTTTCTGTCTCTGGTGAACCAAGGATTTAGGATCACTGCTCTCAGTTTCCATGCCAGTGGCCAGTGGGTGGGAGCAGTAATTATACGGTGACCTTTATCTTGGCAGAAATATTTGAAGATGAATAATGAAAGCTCCTCCTTTAGAAATATGACTAGTGCATCATTTGCATTTTTTTGCAATGGGCTTAAACCAAGAACTGTTGGCTTCTAATTCCTGGGTGCAAATTTTAAAGGAAAATAATGAAAAGTACTAGAGATTATGGGGGTTAGCTGCTGCCCTATGGTGATATGTGTGTCTTAATGGCGTAAAAATCTTATTGAAGGTACTATATTTTGGATAAGGCATAATCTGACTCTTCCTCCTGCTATGAATGTTGCCCAGTGGTTTCTTTCTTACCAGGCAAGCTCATCAGGCTGCATTCCTTGGATGTGATATCCTTGCCTGATAGTAAAATTCATGGTAAATATACCTTTTCCAGCAGGTGGTTTTCCAGTAATTGTGTGACTAGACAAGGTAGGTATTCTATTTTAAGAACCATGGTGTTTTACTCTATGCAAGAGAGACAGTGCAATTTGGAATGCTTGCTTAGAACTATGGGTTGATTATACAAGAGGAGCAAATTAAGAATCAGAAACAATCTTGGGGCTCCTGGGTGGCTCAGTCGGTTGAGCGTCCGACTTCAGCTCAGGTCACGATCTCACAGTCTGTGAGTTCGAGCCCCGCGTCAGGCTCTGGGCTGATGGCTTGGAGCCTGGAGCCTGCTTCCGATTCTGTGTCTCCCTCTCTCTCTGCCCCTCCCCCATTCATGCTCTGTCTCTCTCTGTCTCAAAAAAAAAAAAAAAAAAAAAGTTAAAAAAAAAGAATCAGAAACAATCTTAAAAAATATCTATCTCCTTTTATTTTTTCTTATTTTTAATTTTAATTTAATTTTAATTTTTTTATTATTATTTTTAAAGTTTATTCTTGAGAGAGAGAGAGAGAGAGAGAGAGAGAGAGAGAGAGAGAGAGAGATGGGCGGGGGAGGGGCAGAGTGAAAGAGAGACACAGAATCCGAAGCAGGCTCCAAGCTCTGAGCTGTCAACACAAAGCCTGATGCGGGGCTTGAATCCACAAGCCGTGGATTAATGGACTTAATGGACTGAGCCACCCAGGTGCCCCTAATTTTATTTTTAAAGAGAGAGAATAGGCAGGGGAGAGAGGGCCAAAGGGAGAGAGAGAGAGAGCGAGCACATGAGCTGTGGAGAGGGGCAGAGGGAGAGAGAGAATCTTAAGTGCCACACTCAGCACGGAGCCTCACATGGGCTTGATCCCACGACCCTGGGATCATGACTTGAGACAAAACCAAGAGTTGGACTCTCAACTGACTGAGCCACCCAGGTGCCCCAAATATCCCCTCTTAAAATAATCAACAGAGAAATGACAAATAGATTGCCAGTCGGTGAAATCTGGGATACATTTTTCCATTACGAGTCTCAGAAGATAATTGGGAACGTTCCTTTTCCTGTTTGACTATAATTTCCAGCTCAACTTTCTACCAAAAGATTCCATTTTCTAGAATCCAACTGAGACTTCAGAAAGGACAGGGAGCCTGTGGCTCTTGTCCAGGGCCTGCTACATAGTGGCCCCTTCATGAATGTGGAGTGAACATACAGAAGACTCATCCCTGACAAGCCAGTTTCAACACAGAACAGAGCCAGCCTGTGGAGTCTCATCAGTGTGGAGAACTCCCAAAGCTGTGACCTCCAGGGCTCACCCCGCAGTAGTTACCAAACACACGTGTGGGCCACCCCCAGGGCAGCTGCTGGTACTGGTAGCTGCCCGCTCTCACCAGCTTTTCAGGCTACTGTCCTTGCGGAATGGAAGTCGCAATACAGCCCAGGGGGAAGAGGCAATACTTGTGCAAATGCCCAGCAACTCCAGGTACACTTAAGAGAGAAACACAATTCAGGCTGGGAAGATGGGGAAGGTTACAAGATGCTGGAGGGAGAAAAGTATCTGGAGGAGAAAATATACAAAACACAAAAGGGATCATACAATTTCCCCTACCAGCCTTCTCCTAACTTAACTAACTCACCGACTAACTTCCTTTTTTCTTAAATAAACATGCACTATGCGCCAGGCTGTGTTCTAGGCACTAAGGATATAGGAATGAACAAAACAGACATGATCCCTGCGTACATGGATCGTCCGTTCTAGAGGAGCCGATGCCAGTGGAAGAATAACACACGGTTCCTGCTGTGAAAGGAAGCTGGCCGGCAGCCTTGCCCTCCAGCCATGCCCAGCTCAGTCTCCCTGAGACCCCAGTCTCCTCTTCTGACTAATTAACAACATGCTGTCTATCTTACCACAAAGGGCAAAAAAGTTGCAACTATATGAGGTGATGGATGTTAACTAAACTTATGGTGGTGATCATTTTGCAATATATACATATATCAAATCGTTGTAATATACACCTTAAACTTATACGATGTTGTATGTCAATTATATCTCAATAACATTGAGAGAAAAAAAGAAAGTGCAATCCAGTAAAATATGATGCTGTGGAGTGTGAAATCTTTCAAAAAAGCTAAAAAAAAAAAAAAAAAAAAAACCCAAACAACCCAACAATCAATATACAATCTATTAGTCTCTAGTTAATACATTTCTAACAAGCTTGTAGGCTCTGCAAGAGCCAAGACAGGGTGTTCTCCCTCTCTGGTGCCACCCAAGCTTTAGAGACAGTGCTACGTGTATGTCAGGTTTGAAATAAAAGTCTGTGGAGGATATAACATTGTATTGAATTTAATGTTCAGACACCTCAGATGAACTTCGGGCGATAGACCATTTTACTCTGAGATCAGAATATCTTAGAAAGAATAGGTCCGTAACTTGCATACAGGAAGTGCTTAATGAATGAATGAGTACATGGTTTAAAAAAAACCAAAACACTAATATTTGTGTTGCTCTATTTACCACATCCAAAGCCTATTAGATGAGTACTATTTGCATCCCCATTTCACAGATGAAGATTTTGAGGTTTTGAGTTAAGAACCATGCCTGAGACCACACTGCCAGAGAGAAACAGGGTTCAAACTCAGGGAGTTTGATTCTAAAAGCTCCCTAACACTATGTTGTGCTACTTCAGATCTGACTTGAGGGGGTGGGGGTGGGGGATGTCTTACTGGCATTCAATGTTTTTGTCTGGTTTCTTCCTCGAGAGATTTTCGAATACCTTGCTATTTGGGTTTTGTGCCGATGTTACTGTTGTAGGGCTTTTTACCCACAATACTCAGGATTCATTGTGTCGCCGCTTCAAAGAATGAAGAGGTGGACACGAAATGAGCAGCAGGCAAAAATTTATTAGAATATAAGATTAGAAAAGAAGAATAGTAGGAAAGCTCTTTTTACAGAGAGGGGACATTCCAAAGTGATGCCCCAGGAGTATAGGGGAGGGTCCTTGTTTATAAGGTTCTGGTCACCACCCCCTCCCTTCCCCCTTGTTCCTTCTCAGGTTCTACCCCGAGAGCTCTAGGTGCTGGGTTGTCCATTCCTGATTGGCTCATTTCCATTGTATGAGGGGTGGTCTGGGGCCATACTTAGGTCTTTTGTCAAATTCCTAAGGGAAACCTGAGAGGGAGTAGGTGGGGTCTGTTACATTCTTAAGAGGAGCCTATGCCTGAGGGGTTTGCTGTGGTCAGACACGCCCAGCATGGTTCCTAGAGGTGGCTTGTCCATTTCCGTTTTCAGCTTCAGGGAAGACTGAAAAATTAAGTGAGGCAGATGGCTTTCTGTTATAAATTTTAAGGGGGCTAGAAAGATCTCCCTGCCCATAAAATCTCCCTGTTTGCTTCCTGATGTTTAAAATCCCACCAATGCACCTTCATCGCTTGGCCTCAAGTCATGTCCTCTGTCAAAACGCAAATAAATCAGGGATTGATAAGTGACACTGTAAGTCAAGCCACCTGCCAGTCTGCCTGCCAACCGACTAAGTGACCGAGGCATCGTCTTACAAAGATTAAAGGTAAATAAGAGGTCTCTGCCCTCAGGAAGGTCTTGACTCTGGAAGCAGACAAATGGAAAAGAAATGCAGCAGTGTCTTAGACATAGGTTTAGGGAGGAATTCCTCCCCCAAAAGGAAAGGATACACTGCTCTACTTGGAAAGATGAGCACAGATATCCCTTAAGCCTAAAGTCCTTCACACTTTAGTAAGAATGAACTATAAAGACTTTTTTTTTCCAGAAGGTGTATTTTGGTGATAGGAGAAGGTTTGGAGTGAGTGTGAGTTCAAAGGAATAGTACAGAGGGAGAGAGGGAATCGCAGCAAGAAAAAAAAAGTTCACGAAAACCTGGAATCAAGGTCATAACCCTGAGCTGATTTCAGAACTGAGAGTAGATTGGACCCTCACTTATATGAGCCTGCTCAATTGTCAGGCCACATGTTAAAACCCCATAATAAAAGAAGAATCAGTATTTTTACAAAAGGGTTCATGTCTATTCTATAAGGCAAAAAATGTTGTGACTGACTGATACACATATAGGCAAGCACTTCTTCATTGAATATCCTAGGGGTCAGCAAATTTTTTTAATAAACTGCCAGGTTGTTAACATTTTAGGCTTCGATGGGCACTATGGTCTTTGTAGTGACTGTAGTGCAACTCTGCCATTGGCTTGTAAGAGGGCCAAGACCAGTTTTCAAATCAGAGGGTGTGGCTGTGTTCCAGCGAAATTATTTATGAAAACAGATGGAGGACTGAATTTGGCCCAGAGGCCGTAGTTTGCTAGCTCATGGTTTATATCATTTAATACACATATTATTCATTCATTCATTCATTCATTCATTCATTCATTTATTTTATTAAAAACACTTTTTTGAGAGAGAAAAAAACAGAGCAGGGCAGAGGGAAAGAGAACTTTAAGTAGGCTCATGCTCAGTGTGGAGCCTGACGCGGGGCTCAATGTCACCACCGTGAGATCATGACTTGAGCCAAAATCAAGAATCAGACACGTAACTGACTAAGTCACCCACGTTCCCTGCCAAGTTGTTCCTTTGAATTTACCAAAACTAGTTCTGTTATCTTACAAAGATTCTGCATGTCAGTAAAAATTACCTGCGTGCTATCTTTTGCAAATGGCTGGTTGTGTCCTATCACTTAAACTATATGTCTGCTAACTCCATCTTATAATCAGAGCTGCACACAGATTTTACCTGCTCTAAGAAGCATTCTTTTTTTAAATTTTAATTTATTTTAATGTTTTATTTTTGAGAAAGAGGAGAGAGAGAGAGAGAGAGGGAGAGAACGAGAGGGGGAGGGGCAGAGAGAGAGGGAGACAAAACCCGAAGTAGGCTCCAGGCTCTGAGCTGTCAGCACAGAACCCAACATAGGGCTCAAACTCGTGAACCGCATCATGACCTGAGCCGAGGTCAGATGCCCAAACTTGACATCAAGACCTATAACCCGCCCTCCCCCATTCTTCTCCTCCCTCACCTGTCCGCACATGGTTACCTAGATTGGTGAATGGAACTATCTGCCACCCAGAGATGCAAGCCAGAAGCTTGGAGGTCATTCTTGACAACTTCCTTCCTCTCACCCTGATGGTCTACTATTCACAAAGTCTAGATGATTCTACCTCCTAATACCTCCTCAACTGAAATACTTCTTTTTAACTCCGGTGCGTTCATCAGAGCCTAGCCTACTAACTTCTCGTATCTGAACATTCTAATTGTTCTGCTGGAGTCCTCTCTCACCTAAATGTCATGTCCACCCTTTATCCATCTGGCCGTGTCCGTCCTGTCAGTGGTTTCAGACTGCTCTTAGGGTAAGGAACAAAATCCCAAACACCCTATTAGACTCTGCACGATCGACTCTAACATCATCATCTTTCTCTGAGACTGCTCTCTCTTTCCCTTCCTCTGACACACCTGAATCAGGTATTATTTTAGAGCTTTATTCTCATTTGTGTCTGTAGAAGATTTGTATCAATAATTCCATTCTTTACCAACTTTTGTATCCACACCCTTTACCAAGTAACACTTCCGTGCTCTCCCATGTAGGTGACACATAATTTCCTACCCCACCCCCACTGAGTTCAGTCACGTGACTTGCTTTGGCCAGTAGAATTAGGACAGACACCGAGCCCATGCTGCAAGTGTCTTCCCGAACCTCTCCTTCCACCATAAGAAGAATATACCCTTTGGTTCCGTGAAAAGGATGAGGAACATGCAGAGTGGAACTACCCAGCTGAGACCAGCCTACTTCAACTCACACCTGATAGATGCACAGATACATAAGAAAAAATAGCTGGTTGTTGTTTTAAGCCCCTGAGGTTTGGGGTGGTTGGTCATATAGGAATAGCTAATGGAAACACTAACGCAATAATCTGCATTTTCCCGTGTGGCTTTGTAAATGTCCTCAGCCTTAGTCGATATGTTTAGGTCAACTGGGGTTAAGAGGGCTAAAATCAACAAAGATGGCATACACGGATCGCATTCCTCCGACTGAAAACAGCAGTATTTTGCTTGAGGATTGAGGTCCTGTAATAAAACAATGACCACTTCCTGACAATTTCTCCGTGACTTTCCAAATGAAATAAGGGCTTTCCTGCCCAGCTTGCCAACGGGGTGGGTGAAACTGAGCATGGATCTTGCCCTTGCTGTCACAGAGGCTCTTCATCCCCGGGAAGAATGGCAAGCCCACCGGCGCATCCCTGAGGACCATGCTGAAAATCCAGGGCTGGTTTCTGACACAGTCTACCTGCTTCTCAAAGACAGACACGATCTGTCAGAAGAGACCTTTGAAAGGTCGTCCTAGCTTCAAACAGCGCATCTTGCTGTTTTTATCCTTGTCCTCCGAGTTTCTCTTTGAAGAGCTGTTGAATGTTTCTGGCCTTTATATTTTCTCAGCCTGACAAAACCAATTACTAAGTGGATGTTAATTAAGCCACAGGGCCCAGTCATTGGCAATTCAAAATGAAAACCATGACCGCATGTGGCCGTCATACCTTGCCCCAAAAAGCCACAGCAAAATGCTCTGCCTTTCAAGGAGACTCTTGAAATTAAGACTCTGTCACCCATAAATGTTAAGCGACTCAGGGGCTGTAAAGCAAAGTGCCCTGATTAATGTGCCATCAGGTTTGCTATGTCAGAACAGCCACAGAGAGGGAAAAGTCAGCAGTGGACAGTTTTCACAGCATTAGAGAAAATAAAGACGTGCACAGCTGGCTGGGTGCAATTCTCTCTGAAATAAGTTTTTCACATGTACGTTTCAGTTTTGCTTAAATCCACCCCAAATTCCAAAGCAGACATCTGGAAAAGAGAGGCAATGAACTTTGCTAGCTAAAATGTTCTGGATATTTTCTTTTTGGTGAGGAGGGGGAGAAGATTAGATATTTGAACAATTCGTTCTTCCTCTGCTTTTAAACTAGCCCTACCAGGCTGTCTTCAATGGCCTGGATCGCAAGAGGGCTGCCTCTACTATATCCAATGGCCGACAGACCATCGCTAACCTGACCTTCTACTCTAGAAGAAGAAAGTGAACTAGACCTCTGTTCTCCTTCTTCTCCAAACTACTTGGAGCCAACATGTCCTGAAAAGTGTGTGACTTCCTGTGCTGTCTCCCATCATAGGAACTCATGGCATTTGGGGTAATATGGCAACCCAGAGATCCATCTTGCCTTGTAGTGCTCTGATCGAGCATGGGAGGTCCGACACCGTATTACCCGAGAACCAGGAGGCCTTGTGGCAGGGCTGGGTGGTGAGTGGCTTCCTCTCTCTGGAAGAGAGGCCTGGGAAAAAGATCCCCCACTGATGGGCTGAAGCAGGGGAAGGGGTTCAGATAAGATTGGATGTGTTCAGGGTGGTATGGCCGTAGATAGGAGAAGGGGTTCAAATGAGCCAGTTGTGTTGAGGACCTTTGGGGATCTGGAGGGAATCTTGGTTGGAGTCTCAAGGGTGATAGAGAATGTGAAGAATTCTTTGGGCTTCCAGGCGGACTTTTGGAGAGGTAACATGGAGAGCCTGCAGGCTCCTGCTGGCTTCCAGGCTCCTTCCAGGTGAGCACTTCCTAGGTCTCTTGCTCAGGCAGCAGTGTGACGACGCTCCACAGACATTGCCCCTTAATCTCCTGTAAGTGGGAGACGTAGAGATGCGGTCTAGGGCTTGCTGGTCAAAGTGGAGAAGATTCTCCTGGTTCTCACAGTGCTTCTTTGACAGACTCCTCACGGAGAACCGAGGAGATGCCCCACAGCCTCTTATCTGTACCTCTGGGCAGGGTGGCTCCATCTTTCCTATGCAGCTAAGAGCCCCTATTGCCAGAAGCTTCCAGGGGACGTTGTTGGACTTGCTGTTCCTGGGACCACACTGGGGTTGTTCAGTTTCTGAATCCAAGTGCCAGTCTTCCTCTGGTATGTCTTTGCCCTTTTCCAGAGGAAAAATTTACATGCAGGTTGTTGCATTTTTAGTGTGGAAGAGCAGAGTGTGCAGTCTTTTGCAAATGAGGGAGAGCAACGTGAGAAAAAAAAGGTATCTGAAATTTCAGGTGAAAACCTCTAATTTGTCACGGGACATCGGTAGAGACCAGTTATTAGCATCCTTTAAGTTTTGAGGATAAATTACATAAACGATTCCAACCTTCCCATCTGAATACTTTGTATGTTGAAATTTGTATACTGTTTACTTATGCCTTCCAGGTTGAAACAAAAAATGTTTTAAAAACCTTAGTGACCTACGAGATTTTCTGAAGCCACAAAGCTCAACACCTTTTGATTATTCCATTTTAAGACAATTAAATATACATTAACATTTCTTACATTCTCTATCTATCTATCTAATCTAATCTATCATCTATCTATCTTATGCTTTGGTGTATTTCAGGGATATAAGGCTATAAGAACAAGGAGAACAGGGAGCCTGGGTGGCTCAGTTGGTTAAGCGTCTGCTTTTGGCTCAGGTCATGATCTCGCAGTTCTTGAGTTCGAACCCTGCATCGGGCTCTCTGCTGTCCATGGAGAGCCATCTTTGGATCTTCTATTCCCCCTCTCTCTCTGCCCCTCCCCGGCTCATGCTCTCTGTCTCTCTCTTTTAAAAATAAATAAATAAAAGTTTAAAAATATATATGTATTAAGAAAAAAACAACAACGACAACAAAACCCTTTCTCTCAAGATTTAAATTACAGGATGAAGCATGGTTTCAGTCATCGCTGTAAAGAATTTTGCAGAAGGCGTTCTAGGTTTTTGTCTATCCTTGTATTTTGGAAAAATAACTTGCAAATCTGAAAAGAAAAACCCATATGTCACCCAAATGCCCCACTTCTTGTGATTAGAGGTGCTTTCTAGGATTCACTAATGCAGAATGATCTCTCGATTATACTTTTCTCATGCTCAAGGTAAACTGATTCTACCATTTGACAACTTGATCCATGGCAACATGGAAACGACTTACTACAGCTCTGTTATTTTGTAGTTTACCATATGAAGAAAGTAGCTTTGTGTGGGAAAGCATTGATCCTTACTCATCCTGCTAAAGATTGTGTAAGAGTCACCTCTCAATTACTTACAGGCCTGGTGTGGGGCTGTGGATAAGATACTATCTTCGTTTGCCATGGACAACGTGGGAAGTGGTTTCAGACTGTGCATGGCTTGTTTGTAGATGACGTATCAGTAATTGATCACATATTATGAGATCTCCAGTAACAATTTTAGCAAGTCTGTAATTCTAAAGCAAAACTCAGCCATCTGGAATGCATTGGGAATGAACACATTTGAATAGCCAAATTTTAAGGATAACTAATAATTTTCTTTAGTACTCCATGATTTTAATTGCACTGACAACACTTTTTAGTAGATCTTTTTCTACAGTGTATTATTTACCTCCTCAACTTGATAATAGAGAACACTGAACAGCTGTATATCTTTTCTTGATGACCTAGTCTCTTTATGTTGATTATCACTCATAGTACTAGTTGACATGCAATGGTTGTTACTATGTTTACCATAGCTTTATGAAGAATACAATAATTGTTACAGATTTTTATAGCATATGACTAAATGGCTTCACACCGATATATTCTCAAGTTCATATTCATTATTTCTCATTACAGTTGAGGTACTTGCCTAAAGCAGCCTCTCTCCCCTTTGTTTCTTCCAGTCTGTTTCAGGCATAGAGGTCCAATGACCCTATGTAGAGAGGATTCATAGGTTCTCACATCAATAAAGAATAGGAGTCCAATGTTATGATGTTGTCATGACAATACTGTGACATTGATTTGGGGGACTCCATGTTCTTTTATGTTTACTGTCTGGTTCTCATCTGGTTTAAGGCCAAATGAAACTAAAATACTAGATTTTAGACTGGAGAGTTGTTCAAGGAACTTCTTAGATACAAATTAAAGTCAATTCGACTCTTACCTACAAAAGAAATCTGCAATTATTAATACTGAGTTGCTGAGGGGCGCCTGGGTAGCTCAGTTGATTCAGCATCCGACTTCGGCTCAGGTCATGATCTCACAGTTCGTGGGTTTGAGCCCTGCCTCGGGCTCTGTGCTGACAGCTCAGAGCCTGGAGCCTGTTTCAGATTCTGTGTCTTCCTCTCTCTCTCTGCCCCTTCTCCACTTGCGCGCTCTCTCTCTCTCTCTCTCTTTCACTTTCTCTCTCTCTCTCAAAAATAAATAAACATTTAAAAAAATATTTGCTTTAATATTTTGAGCGGAGTTACAAAACTTCACATGTAGGACAAAAATGTGTGACGTACCTTGCGATGTACCTTATTTTGGGGACGATGGAAGAG
Source organism: Panthera onca (assembly GCF_046562875.1). Lineage (NCBI taxonomy): Eukaryota > Metazoa > Chordata > Mammalia > Carnivora > Felidae > Panthera > Panthera onca. The sequence goes on along the minus strand of NC_138345.1, from coordinate 113,891,121 downwards.
GGTGATACCAGCGAAGAAACTTACATTTTAGCTACAATGAGGTTGAACTGATTTTGTTCTAAGATTAATAATTTCTGCTGCTGCTTGAAAGGCTGCTACCCGCTTTGATGGAGAAGAATGAGAGGCCTGTTGTCACCATTGATGATACTAGGTTTCTTTTCAGCTCCTGAGTTGGAGCGGCCTGTTCCTCATTCTCTCAAGGAACAAATGGCCAGGTTGAGGTACAGGTACTTTCACATACATACACACCCAGGAAATTGTATTATTTTCTCCTTTATAGCCACGTCCAAGTTCTAGGCAGCAACACCACTAAAGGATTCAGTACATTTCCATAGGCACTTGAAGAAGAGCTTTATCAGAATTCTTAGTCCTTGGGTTTCCCCTTGGTCTTTGTGACTTCTTTCTCCTCCTCTGAGGGTTTAGGACCCTGCTTTGGATTTTGTTTCCAGTTGTTGTGGCCAGTAGGAAGTCATTATGTCCCATATAACGTAAGAGTCATTAAATACTATTTATTGGTCGGTGTCTGAAATATTGGAACTAAAGCAGCAGTGATGGCTGACATGATTCACCTCAGAACCGGAGAAACTTTAAATACAGCAGGTCTCTGGATGGCAGTTTGCAGAGAGCAGAGAGCCCAGTCTCTGGAGTCTACCACCTGCTGGCTATCCCCACCTCACTGCCAGCTAGCCTGTGACCCCCTCTGTCAGCCTCCAGGCCACATTTATGAAAGGGCGTCAGAGTACCTCCCTCCCTGGGTGGCTGCAGGGATTAGTGGATATAATGCATGGGCTCCTGGGAGGCCCTCCCTAAATGATTACCCCCATGGATCTGGTAAGGAGTCAAAAGGTAACAGAAAAGTAAGGCTAACTCTTCTCCTTTATATTCTCTGAAAGACAAACACAACACATGATCATTAAAAAGATTTACCAGGCTTTGACCTCCCAAGCCTTGTAAGAACCTAGGAAACACCACCCACACAGTCGGGGAAGGAATCTCTGTGTCCTCAAATTTAAACCACACAGATTAATGATTCACCCATTCTACTCAGACCTGAAGAGACCAGCCAGCCAGAACCAAGAGAAACTGGTAGCAACAGGATCTAAACAAATGGAAAGTCTGAGAGGGAAACAGCCCCAGAATGTTGGCTTTACCACCAGTGGGATGGTCTACCTCCGAAGGTGACGTTGTCCCAGTGTGGCCCGACAAGGGAGTTAGCAGATCCAGAGTGAATGGCCAGGCGAAGGCTCGGAAGAACAGGTTCCACACCTGTAACTATGGACTCTCCAGGCCGAGTGCAGGTGAACTTGAGGCGAATTTGAATGAGGAACTGGCCTTTCTCCTCCTTAGAGACTTTTCTAGTTATTTGTTTATGAAAAAGCCCAAAGGAAAGAAAGTTCAGAATCTAAGACTAAGACCGGCTAAGACAAAGTCTGGTGATTTGTTTTTGTTGAACAATGGATGATCCTATTCAGAAATGATGCAAATGTGGCTTTTTCCTTACCTCCAGGTGTTCAGTAATAGTCACTGATTGTTCTGCGAGGTGGTTCTCTTCTCTTTATTTTCTCTAAAGTTGTGAGAATCATTCCTTTCAACTTGACTTTGCTTGCATCTGAAAACATTTTGTGTGGCTCTATTTAATTCGTGGGCTGTTTTGATAAGCACCGAATAATAGAGGAAATGATCATCGTACTTGGGAACAAATCCGTGAGTGTTAATCTTCAAATAATTAAAACGGGAATGGAAAAATATGTGCAGGTACAGCATTCCCATTTAAGCAGGACCCAAGAATGTATGCAATGCTACAGAATATCTGCAGAATCTTTATAAAAACAAATTCAAACAAACTTGAATTAAGCCTAATTTACTGATGTGTTCATTGCTTAGAATCGTTACATGTACTTCTTGTGAAGGTTTCTGCTGTCAGTGGTTCTCAGAGTGGGGTGCCTGGATCAGCAGCATGAGCATCTCTTGGTAACTCCTTTGGAAGGCAAACTTTCACCTTCCCCCACCTCCTGCACTGGAAATGCTGGGGTGGGGCTGCCTGTCTGTGTTTTAACAAGTCCTCCTGGGGGGATTTTCACATTTGTTAGAAATTTGAGAACTGTTGCCATAGGGAAAACCGGGTCTAATTTTATCCATCTTGGCTTTGCGATAAACTTTGCATTAGTCTTTAATGTTCCCCTTTTGGCCTTATTAGAACATCACTCACTTAGAACTGTGGAAAATGACTTGAACTCCTCCCTTTTCAACCATTACCACTATCCCCGCCACCATACCAAAAATGAGGCATCAAGGGCATTTCTCTATTTTACCAGCATGAAGCCAGTACAAAAAAGAGTCTGAGTTCCTGCCAAGGCTAGAAATGAATTGTTTCACTTTAGGAAGAAAGAAAAATGAATAGAATGTTTCAGCTTTTGGTTTGTAGAAGGAAGGTCGTCCTTTATCTCCTAGTCTCCTCACGCATGCATGATTATAAAACTGTCTCTCCCGGGAGACATGATAATGGAATATTTGATCCCCATCCAGAAACTTCCAACCTCTGGTTGTAACTTAAATAGGAAAATTAAGAGTCTACAGAAAGGTCACAAAGTTATTACCAAGAAAGAAAATAGCGCAACTTCTAAGGAGAAGGACAGTTGGGAGGAATTTTGGATGGGGAGGGGAGCCCTGGCTGACCAGGCAATCCCTAGGTCAGCTTTTCCTTCAAGACCCTGGGGCAACTGCCTTGAAAGTGAAGGTGGCCCTTTAGGTCTCAGTGTGACACGTGAAGATTCTCTCCTATACTGTAGAGGGGGAGCTCTCTGCATGCTTTTGTCTCTGGTCTAGGTTATTGGATCAGGATAAATCTTGGTTGTGGAGAAAGCCACCTGGGATGTGTCCCGTGCAGTCTAAAGTCCACAAGCTATTTTTCTTTCATCAATATCTGCATCTGAGACAGAAAGCTCTGGAGTTCTGATTGGACCTTTAGCTTAAAAAAAATTAACCCAACGTTAAAAATTAAGAGATTTTACAGAAAAATTTGGATTGCAAGCTTTTTAAAGAAAATGTTTATTTTTGCATTCCTTTTCAAAATAGCACCAGCATTCTTCACAGAGCTAGAACAAACAATCCTAAAACTTGTATGGAACCAGAAAAGACCCCAAATCGCCAAAGCAATCTTGAAAAAGAAAACCAAAGCAGGAGGCATCACAATCCTGGACTTCAAGCTGTATTACAAAGCTGTAATCATCAAGACAGTATGGTACTGGCACAAAAACAGACACTTAGATCAATGGAACAGAATAGAGAACGAACCCAGAAATGGACATACAAATGTATGGCCAACTAATCTTTGACAAAGCAGGAAAGAATATCCAGTGGAATAAAGACAGTCTCTTTAGCAAATGGTGCTGGGAGAACTGGACAGCGACCTGCAGAAAAATGAACCTGGACCACTTTCTTACACCATACACAAAAATAAACTCAAAATGGATGAGAAACCTAAACGTAAGACAGGAAGTCATCAAAATCCTTGAGGAGAAAGCATGCAAAAACCTCTTTGACCTTGGCCACAGCAACTTCTTACTCAACACGTCTCCAGAGGCAAGGGAAACAAAAGCAAAAATGAACTGTTGGGAGCTCATCAAAATAAAAAGCTTCCACACAGTGAAGGAAACAGTCAGCAAAACTAAAAGGCAACTGACAGAATGGGAGAAGATATTTGCAAGTGACGTATCAGATAAAGGGTTAGTACCCAAAATCTATAAAGAACTTATCCAACTCAACACCCCAACAAACAAATAATCCAGTGAAGAAATGGGCAAAAGACATGAATAGACACCTCTCCAAAGAAGACATCCAGATGGCCAAACGACACATGAAAAAATGCTCAACATCACTCATCATCAGGGAAATACAAATCAAAACCACAACGAGATACCTCACACCTGTCAGAATGACTAAAATAATCACTCAGGCAACAACAGATGTTGGTGAGGATGTGGAGAAAGAGGATCTCTTTTGCACTGCTGGTGGGGATGCAAACTGGTACAGCCACTCTGGAAAACAGTACAGAGCTTCCTCGAAAAATTAAAAATAGAACTACACTATGACCCAGCAACTGCACTACTAGGTATTTATCCAAGGAATACAGGTGTGCTGTTTTGAAGGGGTACATGCACCCCCATGTTTATAGTAGCACTATCAATAATAGCCAAAGTATAGAAAGAGCCCAAATGTCCATCGATGGATGAATGGATAAAGACGATGTGGTATACATATACAATGGAGTACTACTTGACAATCAAAAAGAATGCAGTCTTGCCATTTGCAACTACGTGGATAGAACTGGAGGGTATTATGCTAAGTGAAATTAGTCAGAGAAAGACAAAAATCCTATGACTTCACTCATATGAGGACTTTAAGAGACAAAACAGATGAACATAAGGGAAGGGAAACAAAAATAATATAAAAACAGGGCGGGGGACAAAACGTAAGAGACTCAAATATAGAGAACAAAGAGAGGGTTTCTGGAGGGGTTGTGGGAGGGGGGATGGGCTAAATGGGTAAGGGGCATTAAGGAATCTACTCCTGAAATCATTTTTGCATTATATGCTAACTTGGATGTAAATTTAAAAATTAATTAATTAAAAAAAGAAAATGCTAATTTTATTAACTAATCTGACAACGCGATGTCCATATTCCAATACTTCCGTATCTATATAAAAGGAGTAGACCTGAGGACAGGCTTTATGTTTCAGATGGGACAAACAGCATCCATTTCACCACGTTCTCTGCCAGTTCCTACAATATTCCTGAGGCTAGTGTTGCGTCCTATTTGTCATTGTGTATGTGGTCTTATTTCTTCTGACAACACTACAAATAATAGCCCCAAACTGGAAAAACCCCAGTGCTAATTTCAGTATCATGTCCATCGCCAAATGACAGATACACTGATATACTAACCTATGAAGATAAAGGAACAATTGCTCTAGCCTTGAACATGATGTTCAATGAAAGAAGCCAGACTCTGTGATTCCATTCACATGAACAAGAATGGGCAGAGTTCATCAATAGTCTTACAAGTTAGGATGATGGTTTTTATCTTTGGGGGGAGGCAGGAGCGTGGCTTCTGGGATGCTTATATGTTCAATTTTCTGATCTGTGTGCTGGTACCTGGGTGTATTGTCTTTGTGGAAATTCATTCTCTGGTATGCTCATGCTAGGAGCACTTTTTTGTTTATGTATGCTCTGCTTGAGTAAACAGTGTCCTTAAAAAAGTACGTCTGGGCTGACAGATTATATCCTGGTTTGCTTACTTGTTTATATGACTTGCTGGCTAATACATATCTTTGAATTGGCCAATTTCTAAAAAAAAAAAATTTTCCCTAGTGTTTGAAAGAGGTAGGATTTTTATTTGAGTTTTCTTGTAGGTCTTAGGGTCATACAACTCAATGAAACCATGTTTAAAATTATTAGTCTCCATGCCTCTAAATATATCTCAACCTCTTTGAGGTACTTATTTAAGAAAGTTTTCTAGGCTGGGGCACCTGGGTGGCTCAGTTGTTTAAGCATCTGACTTTGGCTCAGGTCATGATCTCATGGTTCATGAGTTTGAGCCCCATGTTGGGCTCTCTGCTGTCAGCACAAAGCCTGCTTCAGATCCTCTGTCCCTCTTTCTCTCTGCCCCTCCCCTGCTAGCACTCTTTCTCTCTCTCTCTCTCAAAAAATAAATAAAACACATTAAAAAAAAAAAAAAAGGTTTCTAGGCAGTACATATTCCAAATGGTTTCATATCTGAAATTGTCTTTATTTTGCCATCATCTAGGAATCCTGGATATGGAATTCTCATGTGGTTGTCAGAAGAATTCAGTTCCTTGCAATGGTAGATCTGAGGATCTCCAGTCCTAGAAGCCACCCATAATTCCCTGCCATACTCTCCTCTCCATAGGCAGATCATACTATAGCCTGCTTCTTCAAGGCCAGGGGGCAGTTTTTCCCTCCAGTCTGGTAAGATAGAGTCTTGTAGATTTACTGTAACATAAGCACAGGGGTGACATTCCATCACCTTTGTCATATTCTATAGATTAGAAGCAAATCATAGGTCCTACCCACTTTCTTAGGGAAGGGATTACTCAAGAGTGTGACTTGGGGAGGGGGGCCCAATAGGCGGTGCCAACTACAGTCTTTTCGATAGTAATTTAACTTTTGAAAATTATTTTAAAATTTAAAATTTAAATTTTAAAGTATTTTAAAAAATGTTTTTGAATTGGTATGTAGCTATACCAGAGACATCCCCAACCTCTTGAGCCATATCTTTCTTTTACTCTTTGACATCAGATTGGCCTGAAGTATGATTTTAGTGTTTCTGAGGGATAGAAGCCAGTTGGAGAAGTAGAAATAAACCAAGCAACCACACATCACAGAAACCCACGAAGTAGGCACAGCTACGATTTCACAATTCCTTAGGCTGGCCCTGGCTCTGTACCAGCCCATCTGTGTTTGCCTACACCCAACGGAGGCACCGTGGGGTCTATTTCTTTCGTTTAATTGTAGTGTGGGCTGCTTTGAATTTTGCTTTGACGTTCAACAGGGGCTTACAGTAACACTTAGACTTCCGTGAATGAATTTCTACTGATGTTGCTTAAACCAGCAGCAAATTGCCTACTTTGGAAAGAGTGGAGATGAGATTTACGTGTGAAATTCATTTCTGACTGGTGCTGAAGTCCTGAGCTGCTGCTGGCTTACCCAGCACCTTTCATCCAGCTTGACTCAACCAATTTTTCGTAATGACATTTTAAAAGTGACTGAGTTTGCCTCCCTTGTCAGAATTCTGGCTGTGAAGAAGTTAATGACTGCAATAATAACCCTAGAAATGAGTCTTAAAAGCCCAATAGGGGGGAAAATGAGTCTGTGAATTTTATTTGTAAATGTAGTAAAGCTAGAACAGATAATTTGGCTGAAAATTATCCTGGTTTTGGTTTTTCATTGTGGTTTAGGAACCATTGTAAGACTTCCCCCACCTCACTATGTTCTCTGTCCCCAAGTCATAATTCTAGTGTGATTATGTCAAAATTATCTCCACAGTAGCCAACTGTGGTGTTATAAACAGAGAATTAAGACTTCAGGAGGTGAATAAGCAGAAGCAGCAGGAGCTCTAGAAACGGAGAGGCATAAACCTTCTGCTCTTCTGAAAATGTTCCTGAGGACAGCAAAGGAAGTGGGGGGTGGAGAGAGAAAACATGGTTTGTTACATAAACTAGAATCATTTCTTTTGTTTGTTTGTTTGTTTGTTTTGACAGAGAGAGTGCAAGTGAGCGAGGGGCAGAGAGAGAGAGAGAGAGAGAGAGAGAGAGAGAGAGAGAGAAGTGGGGCTCATGAAGGGCTTGTGTTTTACTAAAGTGGGGCTCTAGCTCACCCAAAGTGGGACCCAAACTCACGAATGGTGAGATCATGACCTGAGCTGAAGCCAGATGCTTAATGACTGAGCCACTCAGGTGTCCCAAACTAGAATCATTTCTAAATGGAAAGAAGGTGGATCCATTTTCTCAAATGACAATTATGAGTCCTTCTCAAGCAAAGGGACTTTGTGAGATAGGTCATATTTCTGTCTTGTTGTATATAGATGGAAATATTTTTCAAAATGTAATAGGTATATACTATTTGTTGTACAACCTACAGTTATTATATAAAAATAAAGTCATCTTTAAACTTTTATGACTAAAAGCACCTTACCTGATAATATTTTTTATTTCTTTGCATGCAGGAATATTTCTCAGGTTGTTGTTCCGGAGATTATTATAATCAGAAACTGATTAGCATGGCAAGTGCATTTGTTGGGGAATTATCAGTGTACAAGGCTGATAATACATTAGAAAGTTAAATAATCACTTGGAATTACTTAGTTTCATTTCTTGTTTCTTTTAGCAGACAGAGATAGCTGTATTTGGTGGCTATCCAATTTGTTTTAGCCTAGGAGTGCTCTTTGTACATGGTTAGAAACTCAGCTCACAGGGTCAATCAACTCAGGAAAGATTCCAGGGATCTATATGTCACTGTATGAAAAACCAATGCTTTATATTTTTATTTTCTGCTTTTCATATATAAGGAGAATTTTGTATGTGTATGAGGTATACTTTAATTTTAACGTGGAAATTAACAAAGATTTTCCAGCTATCTTTCAGGGCAAATGTGGGCTAAATTGGAGTTCAGGTAGGATAATGGGGATCAATTGTACCCTGAAAAAACTCATGAAGGTAAGTTGGACAGCAGGCTATACAGAGGGGTCACAAGTTTCTGTGTCAATCAACATTTTTATAAATGTTTGTATGATGGATTAGAAGTCCTGCTTATCAGATTTGTGGATGCCCCTGATAGATGGTGTGGCTGATGAAATGGACAGATGATCAAAATTACACAAGACAACCCCCCTCACTGATTGAAGTAGGACAGAAATCCAAGAAAATGGTGTATGACTAGGATACACAATGAAAGAGATTAAAATTTTTCTTTATTACATTTTATTTTTAGATATTAAAAATGTATCAAAATTGGGGTGCCTGGGTGGCTCAGTGAGTTAAAGGTCTGACTTCAGCTCAGGTCATGATCTCACAGTTCATGGGTTTGAGCCCTGCATCAGGCTGATTGCTGACAGCACAGAGCCCATTTCAGATCCTCTGTTCCCCTCTTTCTTGCCCCTCCCTTGCCCTCTCTCTCTCAAAAATAAGCTTTTAAAGAAGTGTTTAAAAATCATACAGGGGCGCCTGGATGGCTCAGTCGGCTGAGCATCCAACTTCAGCTCAGTCATGATCTCACCGCTCATGAGTTTGAGCCCCGCGTCAGGCTCTATGCTGACAGCTCAGAGCCTGGAGCCTGCTTCAGGTTCTCTGTCTCCGTCTCCCTCTCTCTCTGCCCCTCCCCTGCTCATGCTCTCTCTCTCCTTCAAGATAAATATTTAAAAAATTTTTTTTTAAATCATACAAAAAAGGAAATAAGTTTCGTATGTACTCACTTCCTAACTGTAGCATTTCAGCATGCTTTATAGAATTTTAAAAAGAATATGAGCGTGTATGTGTGTGTACATGCTCATACATGTATTTATATTTATATATTGTGGATGGATATAAGCAATACAAAAACGTGTTGCCCTGTGGCAGACTTTGAGTCTGGAGTTCTCTCTTGTCAGCCAGACAGCAGATGCAGAATTGAATACGAGAGAGGCTAATGTCTAGGAGGAGACAAGACCCCCCACCCCCCCACCCCGAGCAAGGGTCCTTGCTCCATATGTATTAGGATCAGAAGGCTTACAAACGTGATGGACATGCAGAAAGAGACAGAGAAACAGTGATTATTAACTCATGTGTATGAGAGAAAGGAGGGTTTGAAGATATGTGGTGTTAGGGGTTTGGGTCAATACAAAACAAAATCCTGGTGCCGAGCAGATGGCTGTTTATGGCAGGCACCGGGTGGCATGTCTGTTGATCTTAACTTTTCTAGGGGATAAGATGGACAGCGCATGCTACCTCAGGCTCAACAAGGTACCTTTCTTTTGTTAATTATCTCCAGGCAATTTCACGCTGCTGTGGTGGTCTATCACCCTGTTTACCTGTTTGCCCGTTCTATACGCTTTCGTCTGAAGCCTTGTTAACCCATTGGTGCAAGCTCAGGGAACTCCTAAACTTATTCCCCACATTGCTCTGTGAAAAATATATAGGTAAAGTTAGGTCCCGTTATAGTCTGCACATGTCCTCCCCAAATCCATATGTTGGAACCTAACCCTCAAATATGATGGTATTAGGTGAGGACTCAGGGAAGCGATTAGGTCATGACCCTTATGGATGGGACTGGTACTGTTTTCTCCCTCTGCTTCCACTAGTCCTACTCACACCAACACTCTGTACCCAGATATGTGGGTTTTTTACATGCTGACCAATTCTCTGACACCAAGTTGGTGTCCTACAACTCAGTGCAGGTCTGACACGATCCACCTGGAATTCGGCAGATTCCACGAGTCAGGGGCTCAGCCCACAAAACTGTGCCCACTTCAGACGCCAATTAGAAATCCTAGGTTGTACCCTGTGTTGCTGATCAATTGGCTGTAAATTGAGGTCGCACAACCCTCTCCTTGGGTTCAATAATTTGCTAGAACAGCTCACAGAACCCAAGGAGATACTTACATGTACTGGTTTATTATGTAATAAAGGCTATGATAAGGAATACAAGAGTGGCTCTGTCCCCATGGATTTGGGGTATGCCACTTTCCTGCCACATACATGTATTCACCAACCTGGGAGCTCTCCAAATTTCTACTTTAGAGATTTTTATTGAAGCTTCATTACTACTGCCTAGATTATTACTCAATATCTGGTCTTTCTCCCCTCCTCAGAGGATAGAGGACAGGGTTGAACATTCCATGCTGCTGATTATGACCCATCTTTCTGATAACCAGCCCCATCTGAGAGCTATTCTGGAGCCCACCCAGTCATCTCATTAGAACAAAAGACATTGCTATCACCCAGGAAATTCCAAGGGATTTAGGAGTTTTGTGTCAGGAACTCAGGTCAAAGACCAAATGTTGGAACAAAAGATGCTCTAAGAACCCCTACTGCTTCGGGGATGACAAGGGTTTTAGGAGCTCTGTGTCAGGACCCAGGGGCAGAAACCAAAATATATATTTCTTATTATTTCACAAGTTCCAACACCATTGTGCAGACTTTAAAAAATGTAATCAAGACTGTTGATATCACCGTAATCTGTAGCAGGACATTGCTAGATGAGAGTGGTTTTCTTCAGCCCCTTCTGGTAATTGTATCCTTTTTCTTTTGGTTGGAATGGGGCTGATTTTCCTTCCCTCTTCCACTCAACACAGAACCAGGGCTGGTCAGTCAGAACAGTTTATCACCAATGTGATTGGTTGGTAGTTGACAAGAATTACCATCCAGCTCAATCAAGACTTTTGCTAGGGTTCCAAGAAGCAGGTACTGCTTGATCTTCAATCACATGCTGTGAAGATGGCGTCAACTGGGCTTTGCTCATGGCCATACCTGCTACCATTTGGAAACACCTTCTCCAAAGTGAAGTCAACTCAAGGAAAATAAAGCATATGGATGCATGAAGCCAGTTCTAATCCCTTACATTTCCCAGCTGTGACATAAATTCTCCCTTTTAAAGCCGAGGTTGGCTAGGTTTCTATCACAGATATCTAAAAGAGTCGCACTTAACAGAGAGGTAAGGTTTAGTCAACAGAAATGGAGATGTTTAGCTTATATGAGACAGCTGGGAGTATATGAGACCCTCCTGCATTTAAACAACTTTTGTGTGGTAATAGTCTTATTCTGGATAGCTTCACACCAGAATTAGGTTGTAATTTAGAGAGAGGCAGATTTTGGCTCTAAATAAATAAACACTTGTAACACTTAGGGCTGTGTCAGAATGAAGATCTGCTCTGTCAGTGTTCAGAAGGCTATATCCTGGAGCAGTAATATGGTGGCAAGAAACTTCTATGCTAACCAAGGATACCTGTGGCTGTGGCCCAGCTCCTGGTCCTCAGGTCTTTAAGGGTGGTGATAATAGGATGAGGGAAGCTCAGGCTCTAGCTTGGGGCAAGCCAAGGGATGTCAGCTGTAGTGTTTTGACCTTCTAAGAGGGGAAAGAGCTGGACTGACATAAGTTGGAGAGGCGCTGCTCGACTGCAGTGGGGGTGGCTTATTCTAAGACTTCAAAGGATATTCAAAGAATATTCTTATTCTAAGAATACAAAATTGTTTTAACATTGGAACATTGTTTTAACATTCTCTCCCCACCCCCCCTTTTTTTAAACTTCAGGGCTTCAGTCTGCAAATTTTTTATTGACCTATTTTTGATTTTACTAATTCTGTCTTCCACTTTTAGTCTACTGTCAAACCCACCCATGAATTCTTAATTTCAGATATTTTATTCATTCAGTTCTAGAACTTCCATTCTTATTTTAATAGATACGATTCTGTGTTACCTTCCTTTTTATTTTTCTCAGCTTTCGGGGGGCACATTTATTATAGCTATTTTAAAGTTTTTGTCTGCTGACTCCAATGTATGGGTCATATGTGAACCTAATTGTATTGCTTTTTTCTTGCTCTTGATTACTAGCCTGTTTTTCATGACTGTTGACATGTCTTGTAGTTTTTTGACTCGGTATCACATACGTAAACACTGAATTTAGTTAATTTTGGTCCACCTCTGTTAGATGTCTCAAGGATGAGGTCTATGGCATGCTTGTCACAGAGTACTCCTTTCTGTGAAATTTCATTGCCTAAGCATCGCAAGACTGTGGGAAACTTCATAAATGCCTTAGGGAAAAATGGCCATGCATTTAGGGCTTTCTGGATTTCATCTGTAATGCCAGCTCATGTAACTATCAAAAACTGGGTTGTTTTTTTTCTCAGCTTCTAGCTGTGTCCCTCTGCCTCTGTCAAGCCAGTCTTCAACTCATGCAAGATTTAGCGTATGTCTCCAGGGAGGAACATAGCTAACAGTCTCAGTTTACATAGAAAGGTCTTTTCGTTTTTTCTAGTATTGCAGCTGAAATGATGCCTCGTTACTAGTTCTATTAGCTACTTCTGCTGCTACTACCACTACTAGATGAAAGAAATATCTTGGACCCAGTAATTCATAGCAGCTTCCCCCAACCACCTCCACCCTGAATTCATATAAGGCCCATATATTTCAACCCTTCTAAGTCACTGGGAATTCACAAACAAATGGATATACACATAGCTTTTTGGTATTTAAAAAAAGAAGTCTTCCAGGACCATGCCCTTGCAGGTTATAACAACAACAACAACAACAACAACAAGAACAAGATAAAAGCAATTTATTGTCCCTGTATTATATTTTAGGTAGTTTTCTAAACCCATTCTCAAAATCCCCAGGAGGAAGGCATTATCATATCCTTGTTTTATAGATGTAGAAGTTGAAGTTCCGAGAAGTAAAGTACATTGTCCAAATTGTCACTCAGCTCTCAGCTAATGAACGGCAGAGCTGTAACTCAAACCAGGTCTATCTGACTTCTGCTTCACTCAGTCGTTGGACTAGTAACATTTGTCAGGAGAAGGACGTTGGAAGTTATAAGTCACAAGGCATAATAATGGCACCTTTGTCATACGGAATGAACCTATTCACACTATGAAGCAGATGTACTCCAATGGCCGTTCACTGCCATATATATTTCTCACTTAAAACTGTCCTGGGAAGACCACAGGAATAGAGTCTTGACATTTATCAGGACAGATCCTTCATATTTATTTCTGGGATTATTTCAAGTGAATTCTTGTTCTACTCCCAAATGACTGGATTTCAAAATGTTTAAGGCCCCATACTTAAGCACCACTTTGATGTTGGTGACATTTTCTCATCAGCAGAACCCTGTAGCAGAACCCTGGTTTTTTTTGTTGTTGTTGTTGAAGGATATACAAGCAATTCTAATTTTTTTAAATGTTTCTTTATTTTTGAGAGAGACAGAGACAGAGCGTGAGTGGGGGGAGGGGCAGAGAGAAAGGGAGACAGAATCTGGAGCAGGCTCCAGACTCTGAGCAAGCTGTCAGCACAGAGCCTGATGTGGGGCTCTAACCCACAAACCGTGAGATCATGACAAGTCGGACGTTTAACCGACTGAGCCACCCAGGTACCCCTGTTTAAGCAATTCTAATTCAGTGGATCCATAAACTAATGCTAACTTTGCTAAGTTTTGGCTCTAATTATTCTCTCCTGATATTAGCATTGTCCAGAGATTAGGGAAATGGAAGCATCCTTCACTCATTGTTCCAACATGTTTTCCTTGGTTCTGAATGTGGTTTTACTTCACTGTTTTGCAGACACAGTTGTCTCATTAGAAGGTCCATGACTGAGTTATCCTGGCTCATTATATCTATTTTTTTCTCATGTTTTTATTTCTTAGCTTCTAGATACCTTTGGTCAAAACTCCTACGTGCTTCCTTCCTTTCCCGTGGTTTCTGCCGGCAGCAAAATCAGTCTCAAAAATTTCCATTTGGCTGAAAACAAAAAGAAAGTCACAGAAAATATGGATGGTGACAATGGCTTCTCCTCCTGGCACAGCCTTCTCAAGAGAACTTCCTCGGAGGAAGGTACAGAGTCACCAGTCGAAACACCTTCATTTTTCAATCATGGAAAGAAAGCCCAGTGATATTAAATGATTTTCCTAAGATGACTCAGCTTCCAGTGTGCTGCTGGCATCGAAACCTGGGAATCCTGACTTCTGGTTCCGTGTTCAGTGCTCTCTCCAAAGCCCATCACTGGCCAAGCCTTTGTTATAAAGCCACTCATAGTAAATGTTGAGGACGATGATACCACCATGTATATTTTATGACTTTTCCTTCATCAATTAGCATCTCAGGAATCCTCATTTTTACCTTTTTCAGGTAAGCCAAGACATCCACAGGCCTTATAACCACTATCTGTGACACCAAAGAACTTAACGGCAACACTTATTCTGGCAGCTTTGTCTTTGGCCATGTTTTAAGAATTTTCTATCCTGTGGAGGTCTCAGCAACAAAGGAGGGGTCGTTCTTATCAGAACTGAAGAACCATCTCAGGGCGTAGTCTTGTGTGAGTTCACAGCACCTGTTGCGCCAAAGAAATAGTGAGAAACAGTGGCTTTTGATTTGGGAGAAGCAAAATGACTATGTGGTCATAGAGTATCTCTGTTTTATGGATCTAGGTATTAGATTTTTTTTTTTTATTTAAAAATTTTTTTTCTTAACGTTTATTTATTTTTGAGACAGAGAGAGACAGAGCATGAACGGGGGAGGGGCAGAGAGAGAGGGAGACACAGAATCTGAAACAGGCTCCAGGCTCTGAGCTGTCAGCACAGTGCCCGACGCGGGGCTTGAACTCAACGGACCGCGAGATCATGACCCGAGCTGAAGTCGGCCGCTTAACTGACTGAGCCACCCAGGTGCCCCTAGGTATTAGATTTTTATCAGTAGTATTTATTATTTATTTTATAGATTTCTCTGATCCTTTCTTGCTCCCCTGCTTCTGTCATTATCTCTGAGAGTTGGCTCCAAGAAGCTTACTATAGATTGTTCTGATTCTAACATTTGGTTCATTAGCCACGGTACTTCCTAATCAAATATACACCAGTAAAAGCCTATTTAAAAGCGTGCTTAGTTTATTCTTTGCCTATCTGCCTTACCCTTTTCATTATTCTCCAGAGTTCCAGTGCAAGAAAAGAGTTCCACATCGGAACTAAAGACTAATTTACTACTTCAGGATAGCAAGCACTTAAATATTAACAAAAGCAATAACAACAATAGTGGCAACAGCAACGTAGAGTTCTTTGTGCCAAGATTCAGAGGCAGAATGATGAATAAGACACAGTTGCTGCTGATTTGCACGCTCCTTGAGGGCATGGCTAGGCCTCGTTTATCTTGGTGTTTCTCCCAGCGCCTGGCCCAGTTCCTGTTGCAGTAGCATTGGGATTTGGCTAAGCACAGAGAAGTAGAAGGGCTTTCCAATAAAACCTGGAGTTGAGTATGAACAGGATGTGCTGGGAAAGGAGGTGTGCACGAGGTGGTGACAGGGCAGAAGGGTGTGCTGACAGGAAAGTTGAACAGACCTGGGGTCAGCCATCTTTTATCAGCCATCTTTTATCCTGGGGTGCTGCCAGGATGAGGCAGCACCCTAACGTGATTTATGTAGGGATCCTGATGCCCAGGAAAGTACAGTAGGAGAGACCTACACATGGCATTTCTGCTCAATTCCCTAGCATCTTGGTGTAGGAAGAGTAAGGTGACGATAATGATGATGATAGCTTTTATTTAGTGAGCATTTCATATTTGCATACGTTGCCTCTTTGAATCTGTTTGACAGAGGTTCACTCATGTAATCTAGGCTACAATTGTATCTGGTCCTCACAAAGAAGTTAATTGACCTGCTTGTGGTCACATGGCTGGTAAATACAGAACTAGGTTTAATATCAAATCCATCCCACTCTAAAGTCTATGTACAAATTGTTTGTGTATCAATAGTCAGATTACACCCTCTCCTATGTATTACACCTTCAGACACCTTCACAACTGGCACCTCCTGGCCAAAGTCTATTCATAGTTAGGAGGAGTATCACAGGCAGGGTGAGATCCTTGTTCTATTCCAAGTTGGAGGAAAACTACCAGCGGTAAAATCGTAATCAGAGGATGATCACAACTGTTGACGGACAACAGTGGCAGACATGAGCGATTGCTTACCTTGTGGTCAGCACAGTTAAGGAGCTTCCTAAGGAGCCAAGGAAATGGTCTGGAGAACTCTTGAACCTGAACTCTGGTCTTCCTTCATCCTTCGTGCACATTTCTTTGTTATTGTGGAAAGTTATTTCTGTGCTGATAAATGATCTTCTCTATTTCTCATCCCTACCCTGAGACTGTAAAATAATTTCCTGCTCAAAAATAGCTTCCCACTTCCTATAGACTGAAATGAAGTTCTCTTCAAACCCCTCCACACTCTGACTTCAGAGTGCTTTCCCCATCCTTTCCCCCATTTCTATCTTTGTAATCCTGGGTCCTGGAACAAACATCTTTCCCGGGTAGAACTGTGCCCCTTTTCTGCTTATGGGGTCCCCGTTGCCTGGGATTCCCTTCTGCCTTCTAACCTCCTCACTTCAGATTTCAATATCTATAACTGGAAGTCTTCCTTTTCTTTCTATCTACAAATTTTGTTTTATCTTCTTAAGCTTCTCAATCAACCTTGGAATAATACAGTTGTAACAAGGTATTTAGTGGATTATTTTAACAGCTGGCACTGGACTAACTCTTCAAGAGGAAAAAACACTGATACGCTGATAAGGTTCTTGCAGGCCAAGATGGTGCTGGCGTTCAGCAGGAGCCAAGAGAACAAAGGTGATGGTTATACTCCTATAAAGGGGACAATCAGATGAAGGTCTTGTGCTTTAGGAAAGATAAATGGAAGGAGATGAAGGACAGCGGAGCAAGAGGGGTGTGTGTGTGTGCAGGTAGTAAGAAGACATCCAGACAAGCACTGTGGCTGGGTTTCCACAGGGGTGAAGTGGCCAAACTTCCTGGATGCTTGGTTGGCTAAAAGGCATCTTAAGAACGGAGAGACCTACTGTCTAACCTGAACCAGCGGTTGAATTTGAAGTGGAATGCACCACTAGATGTTAACCTTGCTATTGTAAACCTTCAGTAAATTCTACCATAACCGGAAATCTTTTCGGTGTGTGGCTGTGTGCACATGTCTGTCTGTTGCAGCGTGGTCCCAAAGTGAGCCAGCACAGGCAGCAAAGCAAGAGCTTGGATGTGCCCACTCCCACTGGACCCGGTGGAAAGCTTGGGGCCCCTGTTGAATCTTGGAAAGTGGTTCAAGCCAAGCTTGTCCAGGTTGCAGCAAATATTTATTTATTTATTTATTTATTTATTTATTTATTTATTTAGAGAGCAAGGAAGGGGCAGAGAGAGAGGGGAACAGAGGATCTCAAACGGGCTGACAGCAGTGAGCTCAATGCGGGGCTTGAACCCATGAACTGTGAGATCATGACCTCAACCAAAGTCGGAGGCTTAACCGACTGAGCCACCCAGGTGCCTGCCCCACAAATACTTATTTATGTACTTGTCTTATTCTATTTCCTAAATGATATACTCCTGCAAGGCAAAGCTCATGTACATTTTGTTCATCTAAAAGATCTTAAGATGCAATATTAGCAATAATAACAAAGTAATGAAAACAATCATAGCATTGCACCGTTATAGACACTTTGTAAATACAGTAGATTCCGTCTACTGAGTGCTTTTACTTAATGATAGAGAGAGGCACGAACTCAAAAGTGAAAAGATCAGATTTGATTTCCAGATTTTCTAATTCCTTGTTATGTAAGTTTAGACATTTTTTCCTGTGAATCTCTGATTTCCCATCTGTAAAATGGAAGAACACCAGCTCTAATTCATAACTTGTTGTGAGAATCAAATTTAGTGGTTCGCTCAGCGAGTATTTACTGAGTGCCTTCTACGTGCAGAGAATTGCCGGGCTGACAAAACCTTACATCGCCTGGTCCCAGCCCCACCTTTAACAGCTGTGTGTGCGTGCAAGCACAACACACATCCACACTGCATCGCCTCATTGTTAATGGTAACCTGGCTGCCTGTTTTTCCATCTTATTTGCATAGATGGCTCTAATGAGACGGAAATTGCATCAGGCGGAAGCATTGTGAGGAAAGGGTCAACCTGGTGACAGTTTTGTACACAATGTTTGCTTCCAGAATGTGCAAATGTGATCCCTAAAGCATGAAAGTCAGTGCCTCGTTTGCTTATGAGGCAGGATATTTTACCTGCTTTCTCCTCTGGGAAAGTTAATGTGTGGCGTTACAGAGCCTATCCCGCTTTGGAAACTCTCTTGTATTTCGGGAGATCTTAAGCATCACATAGTAACCAATTACGCACTGAGGTTTAAATCCTTATCACTGTTCAGATTTTAATTGGGAAAAGTATAGCTACTTTGGGGGAAGAGATTGAGAGTGTGTGCATATGGCTCACAAGAGCAAGGATATCTTATTCTGTATTCACAGTGGTGTTCATCCTTCTGACCCACCACGGAAGACCAATTAATTGTCTTTCTATAGTAGGGTTCATTTGTAGAGGATCCTCATTCTCTCTTTTCCAGAGCCAAATGGGGTCATGAGCTTTTCAGAGTTTGAGAGTTGAGTTTGAACAAATGGGAGAGAGTGTGTGTCTGCAAAAATTATTTCTTTATATGAGGAAAATAAAACTCATGGAGAGGCAGTTATAATGGGAAAGTGAGAGATGCTGAAAAAGAACTCTTACTGATGAACTATTTGGTGATGAAATGACACTTAACGATTTCTGTTTTCATATTCGGTTAGGAGGTAAATTGTTCTATGTGGTGCAAATCTGCTCCATTGCTCCTTAGTAAAGCAAGGGCAGTTTCCATTCCTTTCTTGCTACAGCACTTACCAGTTAGCACAATGACTCTGCAGTTTCCCTGTGGATAAAGGCACATCTTTATTAAATGTACAGCACATTTAATACAATCCTATTCATTCATTCATATAATTGAGCTGACAGTTTGTATCAATATAAAAGGAAAATATGTCATATACATGCTTATGTATAGAGAGACTTAAAGAAGAACAGAAACATACAAAAAAAGACACTAAATAATTTAGGAGAGGTCCTCAGAAAGGAAGCTGATGACACAGACATGATTTGCTCTTCTAGAAGAGGCAGGTGCTGGGCTAGACAGGGGCAGATAAGGACAGGAAAGCAGAGCTTTTTATATTTGAAATTTCAAGTGCAAACTCACCAAGCCCTATTTGCTACCATGTCAGGGACCCAAAGAAATTCTTCTCCCCCACAGATAATTATAGGGATAAGAGTATTAACAGGTGAATCTGTTAGAAGCATTAGGGGTCACCATTTCGCGTTCAACCATGGATCTGTCTCCTCATTATAGATCAAATTATCCCACAACTTAGTGACTTTGAAACAAGAAATGTTGGGGCGCCTGGGTGGCTCAGTCGGTTGAGCATCCGACTTCGGCTCAGATCATGATCTCACGGCTCGTGAGTTCGAGCCTTGCGTCAGGCTCTGTGCTGACAGCTCAGAGCCTGGAGCCTGCTTCTGCTTCTGTGTCTCCCCCTCTCTCTCTGCCCCTAACCCACTTGCATTCTGTCTCTGTCTCTCTCAAAAATAAACATTAAAAAATTAAAAAAAAAACAAAAACAAACCAAGAAATGTTTACTATCTCACAGTTTCTGTGTGTCAAAACCCCACAGGGGCAGCCTAGCGGGGAGCCTCTGACTCAGGCCTCTCAAGAGGCTGCAAGCAAAGGGTTGGCCAGGGCTGTGATCACCTTGAGGCTCCAGTGGAAGAGGGTCACTTGGCAGTCTCAACTCCTTCCTGACTGTTGGCTACAGACATCACTTCTTGCTAAGTGGGCCTCTCCCTAGGGCGGCTCACAACATAGCAGCTGGCTTCCCTCAGAGCGGGTGTCCCAGGACGGGGTGAGTGTTCAAGACAGAGGTCATGGTCTTTTTGTAACCTAATCTTGGAGGTGGCAAGAAGTGAGTTGCAGGTCCAGGCCACACACACTGAAGACGAGTGCTAGGAGGTTAGGTTCACTGGGGGCTGATGAGGTATTTGGGGAGATGGTGGGGTGGTCCAGAGCCGACGACCAAGAGGGAATTTTTGAAGACATCTTTGTTGCCAAAAGGTCATTTTATTAAAGCATGGGGACAGGACCTGTGGGCAGAAAGAGCTGTCCGGGATGGATGGAGAGACTGGTTATATACTATGGGGTTGAGGGAGGTAAAGTCCAGGGGAAGTTTCCAATGAGATTTTCATATGCTATAGAAGACTCACAGGATACTGAAGCCTAGCAATTGTCAAGCTAAGCTTTTTCCCTCTAGCAAAGCATCAGCCTTAAGACAGTAGGGAGTGCCTAGAGAAACTTTCAGTTTGCCTGCTTCAAGTATTTGTCAAAGGGCTTCAGGTCATAAGGAAATTTAATTTTATCTGCCATTTCCTTCTGCCTTTGTTTCCCACATCAGGGCCATCTCA
Organism: Panthera onca; assembly: GCF_046562875.1. Classification (NCBI taxonomy): domain Eukaryota; kingdom Metazoa; phylum Chordata; class Mammalia; order Carnivora; family Felidae; genus Panthera; species Panthera onca. The sequence continues at coordinate 113,870,565 of NC_138345.1, read as the reverse complement.
GAGGCTGCTTCCTTACACCTAGGGATGGACCGCTTGCTTATGAAGTGGGCAATCTGTTCCCCCCAAATCACATCTCAGGGGAGCTCGAGGGAACAGAGTCCAGATGAGCTCCTGCTTTGTGGGCTCCTCCTTATATTGGCCTCTGAGACATTCCACATGAAGCAAACATGGGATTTAGATCCAGCTACTGCGAGTAACGTCTCCAGCCCTTGGCTCTTCGTCCAGCTCTGAAGGCCACGCCCTTGGTGGTTGGGGGCAGCGGGCACAGCAGGTTGTCAGGCGCTGGTGCCTTGCACTGTCACTGGTAGCAGCTGGGAACCAGCCACACAGCTTTGAAAAGTCTCCTCACATAGGCCAAAGCCACTGAAAGACTTTCTTGGCCCCTGGGAGTCAGAAGCACTAACTTGTAGATAACTTTATCTTCTAGTTTATAATCACAGACCCCAAGTCTTTCTTTTAGCACTAATTCTTATGGAGATCAGACCTTTGGGTTTACTTAGTGGCACCATTTTAAGGCGGCAAAGAAAAGTGGTTGAAAATGGTCTTCAGGGTCAGAGTTGAATGTGAGTGCTGACCTACTAACTCTGTAGATAATAAGTCAATTAACCTCACAAAGTCCGGCTTTTCTCACCTGTAAAATGGGGACTGGAATTAGCACTGCCCTCCTGGGGTTGATGTGAGCTCTGGCGTCCTTGGTGATAGGTAGAGGTTAGCCTGTATTGCTGTGGTTCCAATGCTGATTACGTCTGTGGGAAAGTTCTGTACCTCTTGGTTTAGTAGAAGGACTGGGATTTTTACCCCAATCCCCAGAATTGAAAAAGATCAGGAAGAAGACCTCCATCTCCTCTCTGTGCCTCTTCTCCCTCCTTCCTACCAGCGGAGGAATGGCTTCTCTGGCTAGAGATTGCGAGAAAAACCGAGACTGTTCAGCTCCCTGTGCATTGGGAGCACTTTTTCACTTTCTCCTTACTGTACTGAAAGTTTATCTAGGTACATTCTGTCCTGTCAATGGGGATCCTTACTGTTTGGGGGGGGGGGGGTAAATTCTTCAGAGAGGGGGATTCTCAGGAAGCCCTAATGTCACATTCTCCCGTCCAGCTGTCAGTAATAAAACTGCTACTCTGATCTTTAGCTATCTGCACGTTCCGAATAATTCCGCACAGAAAGAAAAAGCGTCCCTTCTGCGCTCTCCTCACCACCCCCCACCATCATCGTTGTTATTGGTCAGTCAGCGCGCACAAACTGGCCCAGGTATTTGTGAAGGTCAAAACGAACACGAAAACATGCATTTCTCTGGAACCAACTCAACCTTTTGTTTCTCAGGAGACATCTTGCACCTTTGTGGGGGCGATTCAGGCCGCATTTGCGGATTAAATGATCCGTGGTGCTTTTCTCCGGTTCGCTTTCGAGTGTATAGAGCTGGTGTGACTCCTGAAGGCTGATGGTGTTACTGCAAGCCCTGGGGACTGGGGGACTTCCCACGCAGCGCTCCCCTCCTCCCAGGCCAGAGGGAGAGCAGCCAGTGCGGGAGGGTGGCTGCCTGATTGCGGCTGAGCTGAGCTCCGGGGAGGAGACTGCTGGGCGGGTGGCCAAGAAGGATTTTAGTACCTGATCATTAAATCTTCTAGCTCCCGGTTCTCAAATAAAAGTCCTTTGCATATTGAATCATCTCCTCATCTGCGAGCAAGCTGTCATTTCACTCCTGCTTTGTGGAAAAACATTTTCTAAAATTAGCTGTTCAAGTTTGTCATAATTATAATTGCAGTATTACCAAAAAGCCACACCTGACAGGGGCAGAGAATGCTACAGAGAGCTTTCGCTGATGGCTTTAAAATGCCACCACCCCTCCCCTCTTCGAAAAGAAAAAAAAAGTAAAACAGGAAAGGAAAATAAAATCAGTGAAATTAATTGCTAAGAATTTGAGATTATCGTTGGATGGCTTCATGATGTCTTTGCTAAAACCGCATGGAAATTTATTTTCGTCTGCTAACGATCCACTACGTTAAGAGGGACTTTATGAGGAAAAAATGAGATAAGATACGTGAAGCACTTAGTGTCAACCACCTATAGAGCAAGTTCTCAATAAATAGTAACTAATGGTCATAATAGCAATAATGGCAATAATAATACTGTCAATAGGACCATCATTTACACACATTGCAAGGAAAGCTGCCTGCTAGGAACTGTGGGAAAATTCAGTGAATAGGTCTGCCCTGGAGACTTTATGTGTGGTTCACACACATAAACACCTGAGTAGCCTGGACTCTAGTTTAAGCCTAGCCAGTGTTTCCCAAACTGGTGTTCCAAGGAACAATGTTTTAAGAGATGATCATAGATGGCTTGAAGAAAAACAATTAGAGTTCCATGGTCAAATGTGTGAAAATCTGCATCTTAACTGCCCCATCTCCCTAGAGATCCCCGTGCATGTTCGATCTTACAGACTTGGAGAAGTCTCATAAGAAAGGAAGGTGGATTCCCTTTGCTCAACTTCCCTTTGCTTTCTGGATTAGCGTAGACCCTGCATTCTCCACACTAGAGGGACTGCTTCAAAAGACAAATAACCCGCCCGGTCTCGACTCAGCGCCCTTCAGTGACTCCCCATTGCTCTCAGGATGAGGTGAAATCTCTTCAACACAGCCCGTGGGTTGTTCTGGCTGCCGCCTCACTTCACTGTCCTTTGCTCTCTGTGCTGTCACTCCCTGGCGACCTGAACGTGATGTGGTCCTTCCTGCCACAGGACCTTTAGACAGGCTTCCCTCCCTGTGGAGAATTCCTTCGTCCCCTCCCATATTCGCCTGTTACCCCTCTTCACCTTCCTTCTGCTCTGTTGTCACTTTCTCAGGCTCCCAGTCGCCACAGTGCTGGTCCTGCACAGCACTTATGGTGGCTGTGTTCACTGATGGGTTATTTGCATGTGGCCCCATCCCCCAATACCATAAGATCCATGAGGGAGCCCTTCCTCCAAAATTCTGACTACCTTTGGGAATAATACGGGCTACCTGGAGGGTCTGCATATATCAGGTGGGGTGGACCCATGAAGTAGCGTGTCTGTTGTTTTTGTGTTGTTTACTGTGATTAAGAGTCTTAATATTTCATCTTGGGAAACACTGAAGTACAGAGTAGAATGTGGTGAGGGTCCTATGGGAGCTATATAGAAAGCAGGGCTCTGCACATATGTAGGAAAGATACATCTGGAGGTAATCATGATAGCCCACGTTTGTCAGGTACTCTCTGTGGGTCAGACACTGCTCTAAACACCTTTCAGTCTATACTTAGTTAATCCCCAGAGCATCTCTGTGAGCTTTCACAGAGGAGGAGAACAACACAGAAGTAAGCTGTCAAATGGCCTACTTGTAAATGGATGGGCCGTCGTCTTAACTGAGGCAGCTTGAGCTTGATTCCAGAGTCTGCCATGTTGACCATAGGCATGGCTTCCTGGAGGAGGTGGCCTTTACCATGGACCTTGGAAACTAGATGAGATTTGGATATTGGGAGATGGGTGGTGGTTGGGGGAGGGGAGGATATTAAAGATAAAGGCAAATGTCAAACACTGGGGATAGGAGGGCATAGACTCCTGAGCTTGGTGGAAGTGGCAGGGAAGGAAGAAAGCTAGCGAGAAACCATGGGATGGAGGGCTGGGGCAGAGCTTTAAATGCTATGTTCTTGAACGCTGTGTTAAGACAGCTATTTGATGTGTGCCAATGAATCAGCGCAGGTTTTCATTCAGGCTGTGCAAGATCAGAGTTCAGCCTTAGGAAGATCAGGCTGCCCAGAAGGCTATAGGATCAATGTACCCGTACATCCAGAATAGACCTGGGTTATGCCTGTTGTCCCGGGGTGATCATGTATAGTGCCCCTTCCACTCAGAAGTGTCCTGGTTTGGATGATGAACTGAATGTGCACCCTACACAGGCAGGGTCAGTGGTAGGAAAGAGGCAGGCTGGGAAAGAAGTTGTTGCAATACCCTAGGGAAGGGTACAGAGTTCTGGGACTGTGAAAGGGCTTGCAGAGAGAGAGAGAGAGAGAGAGAGAGAGAGAGAGAGGGGAGATGAGGTGGATTCAAGGATGAGGGTATTTCACAACTACGCAGATATTTAGCCCACGTGTGATCATGGGCTGATTAGTCATTAGTCCATTGAGATGTCCCATTTGAGAGGAATCACAGGTGGCTTGGAGTGTTGGTGTGGCTGAAGGGTGGACAGTGATCATCATGCTCTAAGTCAGGAGTGCTGGGACAGTGCAAGTTTGGGATGGATGTGGGGAGGAGGGCTCTCTGGGGCTCTGGGCTCTGCGTGCCATTTGCTCATCGGGCACCGGGTAGAGATGTTGACCAGAGAGCCGAGCCAGCAGACCTGGCTGTGGGACAAAGCTTTGGGCCTGAACACTCAGGTTCGGGGGTCCTGTTCACGGGGAGAGTTAAAGCCTGGAGGCGGGTTGAGATTAAGGCTGACCTTGTTTACTTACTCATGTGAGTGTTTAGTTATTTACTCCTACTACTTAGAAAAGTGGGCTTGGGGTGGCTTAAAACAATGAGCGGCAACCCCCCAACCACTCAAATGGGAGAGAAGAGATGAGTAAGAAACGGGAGGGGGAAGAAGAGGGTCTTCTGAGGTTGCTGAAAGTGTGGTAGAAAGCAAGACAGCTGAGAATAGGATGTGGGGAAGCTCTTCAAGCCGGGACCCGTGAGGGGTGGAGGGTGGAGGAAGTTCGAAAGTTCCTGTTACCACCCCTCTCACGATCAGTTTTTCTCCCTAGCTTTGGAACTGCTCCCGGTTTCTCTGTCACAGTCCCCCAACCCTGGCTCCGGAACGCTCACTTGCCAGAAGCCCACTTTCCTACTTAGGACTCCGAGGCTCATCTTGCTCCATGATTCAGATGGCAGTCACCAAGAGGAGACATTGAGAGTTGGGGCGGCATATCCCCGGGGAAACAGGGGTCCATGCGCTTGGAGCCGCAGCACTGGAAGGGCATTGTTTTCAATCTTTGGTTTCTTATTTTGTGTCTTGCTCGGGGCACGGCTTTCTCCTTTAAGGACTGGCAGTCACATCCAATACTTCAGCAAGAAGCCACATCACCGAACAGCAAGATGGTTTTCTTACAGAGTCGCCAGTATGCAGACTGGTCCTGCTCTTCCTCTCCCAGTCTCTCCCTCCCTCCTCACAGTCCTGAGTTAGACCTCACGTATCTGTACACTTCTCCTCCACGGTTTTCCAGCATCTGCCCAAAGAAGAAGAAAAGTGTGGCCTTCTGAGAAGGTCATAATCATCTTCGTGATTATGTGGTTGAGGTTTTCTGGCTATATGTCTTCAGGTTCCGCTTGTGTCCTGGCCAGTGCTTACAGTGTCATGGTGCCCTTTGCAAGACTGATGTTGCAAGCTTTCCCAAAGTCTCCCTGGGGTTTTTTCCTCCTCTTTTGCAAAAGAGGTTAGATCCGGCAGAGAACTGGCAAGAGGGGTGGGAATGGAGCGCCAGCCCAAACACCAAGAGCTGGAGACTAGAGTCTCTGATTTTTATCCAAGGAATGGGGCTCAGAATCACCCCACAGTGGGAGAGGTTCTATTTAAGAGCCATCAGAAGGAATATGCCAGTCAAGCCAAAGGTCAAAGCTAACTTTGATATAAAAAACCCCACTCTTCCAGGAATTGTTTGTCTTCTGGAGTTAAAAAAAAAAAAAAAAAAAAGTCCCTATGTGTTAAAGGGCATCTTTTTCCTGACCTCTATTTTCCCTTTCCAAGTTTTTATTTGGACTGCTTGTTTCTAACTTACATTCAGATCATGTTGACAAAACCAGAAGACAACAGAGCCTTCTGAGCTCCAACTGGCTGTAAAATCTCTTCCATGGTCAACAGTTCTTTACATTGAACAAGGGAACCCACAGATGAATGTCCTTCAGCTCAGTGGTCAATGGAAGAAACAGGGAAGGCCTTCACTTCCTTCCATTACCAGAGTTCAAGTGAGAGTGGGGAAAACACAGATGCTAATCTGATCCAAGTTGAGTTGATTTGGTTGATTCAGGGGGCAGGAACATGTGATTTCCTTTGCAACCACATCTTTCTTGAACTCACCCTCATCCATCAGCGGCTGTCAACTGCATACTGGCTGGGAGTTAATTTCAGCCTTGCTGTTACTTTCTAAAAGCTATCAATTCTTCTGACACTTAATAATTGCATGATGGTGTGGCATCCAAGGTCAAGGCTCATCAATATCCTAAAATATCCCACCAGGGGGTCATTAATAATAATGAAAATAATAATAGAAAAGTACTAAAATATTCACTTGCCTTTAGTCTGGTTTCTTTTAGACTCTTTTAATATCTTTCATAATTTAAGATCTATTAACTTGTGTTAATCCCAACATAGGTTGGGAACCAACTTATTATATTTGCCAGTGACGTGGAGTTGAAGTCCAGGGATTGGATCCTAATGATGGTGTGATTTTAGGTCACTGATTTCACTACCATTAACCTCAGTTTCCTCTTCAATATAAGGAGACATATACCCACTACACAAGATATTAAAGGATAAAAAGGAATTTGGCAAGTATTAACAAACCACATATAAACACATTGGATTATTGTTGTCCTTTCTTGTCTTACCTTGACAAATTTTTTAAAATTTAAAAGTTCATTCCAATATCAAATACCAGCAGAACCTTGTTCTCATAGCAGGGGAGGAAGTGCACAGATAACACAGGTCTCTCAGCCTTGAGGGTGGGCCTAGGAGGGGGAGGATGGGAGAGTGGGAGGGGCCAGTGTCTATGGCCATTGATTGACAGAAAAGCAAGCACTGAAAGGGGTCCCCTTTTGGAAGGAAGGTTAACTACCATCTAACTACAACTCTCACCTTACATTCCTTTTTGTGATGATGTTTAGTACATCTTAATCATTATGTCAACATACTGGCTTAAAATTTTTGAAAAGGCATCAGTTTGGAGAAAGTGATCAAATTGAGCAATCTTTTGCTCTACAGCAACCCTTCCTTCCAGTCTTGTCACCACAGTCACATCCCTGCCTCTGGGTCACATGTAAACAGAGGGTCAGCTTGGCAATGGATGGCCATGAAAAGACAGTGATCCTCACCCAACTAGGAGGGCCATGACACAAAATGATGCGTAACCACAGATAGCAAAATTGACCAGGCTGGGGGGTTCTGGCAAGCAGATGGTTTCATGGTTGACATTTTTGTGTGTGTGTGTGTGTGTGGGGAGAGAAGATAGAGAACTAGGGATGGAAGTTGGGGGAGGGGGTAGAGGATTGAAGATACAGCTTTAATAGAAAAAAAAAGAGCCTGGGCATGCACATGAAGTCGTCCTCTGTGAGGGGGAACTGGACAGGAGGAGAGGGGGAGGCAGTGATCTGAGAGGCTCATAGGCAAGGTGCGAAGGAAAATCATGTTTCTAAAATTATTATTATCCCTTGGTTGTTATTTTGGCCATATTTGATGGGTTGTTAAAGAGCAATAAAAGTCTTCAGAATCACATGTTTGAGCACTGAAATCCCAAGTAAACAGCATTATTCAAGACCCACAAATCTAGTTGCTCTGCCTCTACTTGCTGCGGTCTGTGAGCACGTTTGCAAGTGCCTGACTCCATAGACACGAAGGAGGTTTTGCAAAGGCCTATATTGTCCCAACAATGATGTCTCCTAGCTGAAACTGAGACAAAGCGTATTGTTTGGTGTAACAGATCGATGTTGACTCCATTTCCCATATGCCCGTTTCATGTTCGTTAATGAACAGCAAATGAACAAGCATTTGTTTTTTGCAACTATAAAGGTGATAACTGTTAGAAAATTATTAAAATCCCTTAATTTATGTGGGGATATAACGAATGCAAATTTAGATGGAAGGGGAGGGAATTGAATGTTACACTTCATAGATACTACACTCCTATTAATAAAATGATAGTGATTACTTATGTTTTGGGAGTCATCAAATCTATTGATCTCCTAGATCATTCTCAAGAAAGTTGTGCAGGTTCTTTTGTTGATTTTTCCCTCTTAACAGAGCTGGATGATTAAGACTTATCCAGTGTGCTATTTTTTAGGGCTTCCTGAGCGATATTTTGCTTATTCTCACTCCATTCTCTTGTGTCATATATTTAAACTGTATACAAAAGATACACATTGGTCAACACGACAAGAAAACCATTATGAATCTACCACATTTGAAGAGGAAACTGACATGATGGCCCAAACTAGCATGAATTATCTGACTTTGTCCTCACACATGCACTCAGAAGCAAAGATCTAATGAAGATAAGCTTTAATCGTTCACCATTTAGGGCTACAGAGGGTTTTAGTGACTTGCTCCGAGTCCCATGGATAGTTGGTATAGAGGCAAGACTGTCCACTCGTGTCTTGGGAGGGCAGATTCAGTGCTTTCTTGGGGCCTCCCTGCCTTCCACCACTGCTCTGCAGCTCCCCAGAGCAACTGTGCTTGGGCTTTGCCTATGGTGTAGGATGCTTTTTCAAAGCCAGGAGGAAGAGTGTTTGCTTTTTCCCTTCATCTTCTGCAAAGGAGGCACTGTGGGAATGGGGAGCTCCCCACGGTGGGGATTTTGTTACATTTCCAACATTTGCAATAGATAATTAGGCAAAATCAATGAATGGTGCAAGTATCTTGTTTTTATTAAAACTATATAAAATGTTTTTAGAACAAATGAGGGCATAATTACTTTTTCTGAATAATCTTAAAGAAGTATTCTGGTTTCCAAGTCTCTTCCCTGGGCTCAATTCTGCCACATTTAGTTGGCTCAGGGGAAACATGAGGCATTTTATATCCTTTTTCAAAAGAACTTTAAGGATTAAAGTCCTTTAGACACTTTTCTCAATTTTAGTTTCCAATATTTGTGGTAAATATTAAAAAAAAATATGGCTCTTATTTTTCTAAAACCTTTGCTGTGAGTTTCTTATAAAACATCACTAGTCCATTCTTGTGCAGTATTCCAGGTAATGCCATGTAGAAATTCTCCACTGAAATGTTTAGTCGTGTGATTTGTTTCCCGTTAAACATTTCTAAACTAAAATTACTGCAGGTAGCAGCCAGCATAAATTTCTGGATTCCCTTAATTTTTAATCTGGATTTCATGCAAAAAAGGAATGAATTTTTTTTTAAAGTATAACATTCTGTGTGTGTGTGTGTGTGTGTGTGTGTGTGTGTACATGTGTGTGGGTTCAGCTCTTCAAACTTAGAATATTTAGTGAGATAAGAGTTGTGGACTTCGATTTCTGACCTTGGTTTTCATTTGGAAACACCATACGTACTATTTAGCAATCAAACTTCGCATGATGTAATCCCTGCTATTTTAATTTGTCTTGTGCTCTATAATCGCTTTGGAAGCCTCTGATACACAAATCTCTTCGCAGTGAATTTTCTTTGGTGACGTTCTTCTTACAGCTTAAACATGTGCAAATATGGCTCACATGAATTATGTGTCTTTTTGAAACAACGACTCAATGGGGTCCTCCATCCGTGTCTCCATCTGGAAACTCCAGGTACTTTTCCAGCTCCTCTGTGTCTCATTGACCTCATCCACTCAGTAGCCAAATCTTGCAAATTCTAATTGAGAAATTGCTCGCTCTCTCTTTTCTTTTTCTGACAGAGACTTAGCTCAGGCTTCACCTTCCTTTGCCTGCATTATTTCTCTCATCTTCCTCTCTGGACCTCAGGTGTCTGGTGCATCTTGCTCCAATTCACCTGCTACGCTCCATCAGATTACATCTTCTTAGACATAAAACAACAAGAAGAACAGCAACAAAACTGAAACAAAGAGCCCCACATGAGCCCCACATTGGGTTATTTTCTGAATCAAAAGCCTCCATTACCTATATATATGGTAACGATGGAAGATAAACGAAGCTGGATACTAGGGGAAGTGGTGAGAGCAGATTCTAGTCACTAATATGTTGCCACCCTGGGGAAAAGAGTCCAGCGTGAACTGAACACAATTTTGGTTTGTACAGGGTGACTGGGTGTTTTAAGGGGAGAATGAGGAACAGGGAAGGATTGGTGGGCTCACTAGGGTCAGGGCAGTGACAAATTATAAAAGTGGAAAGGGGGTTGGGTCTGTGTGAAACCCATCTGGTTTTGCTAGTTGGCACTTATTCAAGTTAGGCTCCTCCGCGTCCCTGGAGGTGAGGGGACAGGAAGTGGCTCTACCTTCAGGTGTTGGCTGGAACAAATAATAAATTCACTTGGCAGCCTTGAATTTCCTTGGGCAGGCACCTTAGGAGGGACGAGGGTCATCCTAGGGGCACAGGCTTGAGCTGTTAGAGATCATGTTAGTATTTGTTCAGATTTTCCTCGGCCACATCGAGGCCTAGCTCAGAAGAGTCCTCAGTGGAGCCTGGCTAGAGTCTGGTCAAGGAGAGAGTCTAAGTGAAAACAAAATCAAACTCTTGAGCTTGGTAGAAAAGACCTTGTGTATTTAGACTTCTTTATATCTTTGTTGTTGTTTACTTACCCTTTGGCCTTTGTGGTCCAAATGCATTAATTTTCTCCTTCAAATGCACGTATGGTCTCAGTTCTATACTTTTCTGGACACTGATTCCTCTTTCTGAATGGCCCTCCTTCTGTAGAGGAATGTGAACATACCCTTCTGGGAAGTTCTTCCAACTCTGGGCCATGCGTGCACTCTTCTCTGGATTCTTAGAGCACTTTGTTTATAATTCTTGCATAACACACACCATCTTGTCTGTCTTCTCTGTTACTTGTATGTCCTCCTGCCCGCAAAACATGAAGAGGGAGGGATCATGTTATTTCAGCTTTTGCTAAATGTTCACGCTTAGCATACCACCTTTGCGATTTCTGTTAGATGGGACTCCACTGGAAACAAGGATGTTTCGATGAATGGCTGAAACTGAATTTTGTGATGTAGAAGGAAAGTCAGTGTCTACGTCCTGCCTGCTGGCTACATTTATAAGCAATATGATGCCTGAGCATCCTGCAGATGACAAATCAAGCAACGAAAAAACAGCAGACAGAATAAGGCAGAGGCGAGATGGAACATGATAGAAACAAGGTAGGAAAAGAGAGTATGAGAGAGACCTCTCATCACGGTGGGAGCCTGGACCCAGTTGTGCGGAATGTATCACTTCTGTCTTGCCAGGAGTGAAGTCCAGTTGTGCAGAAAGCGCAATATATTCACCAAAACCCACTTCTTCCTCTAGTTCACACAGCTAGCCTACAGTTCCCAGCCCTCTTTGCAGTTGGATACGGCCTGGAGTTTTCACCAAATGTGGCCAAAGCACATATAGCCTCTTTCCAGGCTTAGCCCGCAGACACATCCCATGAGGGATCTTTCATTTCATGTCTCTATCCGTTGGGTGAGAGGCCAGGGATCTGGGGAAGGGCGGCTCCTGCAGCCATCTGTCTAGGATACCGCCCTTGAACAGTTGCGTCAGCATAAAATAAACGTTCATTGGGTGAAGACACTGACATCCGGGGATTTAACTTTTTAAGCAGCTAGTGATGAACACCTTAACTAACAAATCTAGTAGTTAACCTTTCACCGCTTAGGCTAACTTAGGTTGCATTTTTCACTCACCACCACAAGAGCCCTGCTTGCAACTCTTGGCCGCTCCATGTCATGAAGTGAAGCCGCGGCCATGTTGCAGTGGAAAAATACTGGCCTTAAAATCAGAATAGCCACGTTCCCTGTCCTTGCCCTATCCACTTTGTAATTTCCATTCAGTGCATGCTGGGTTTACAGTTGTAAACTGATTTACTTTCTGGGGTTTGACTTTTACCATGGCTTTCCAGCTAATCTAATTGCCACCTCCATTACTTGATTTCTTCTGCTTCCACAGTGGCATTGTGAAATTTATTGCTATTTATTTGAGCAGACAATCAGGCCAGTGATTGTATTACATGGACTTTCTATTCAGTGATTGCTTTCTTTCCAGGTACTTGGAAAAATCCCAGAAATAACCTTAAGAACCTCTTCCCAGGTGAAATATTTTCAGAAACTATTTTGGAAGTTTTCAAACATATGCAAAAGAGAGAATAGTATAACAAACTGCCACGTGGCCATTATCAACCACCAAACATTATCACTGTAACATTTGCCTGTTTTGTCTCTTTTATTCATTGCCCACCCCCCTTCTTTGCTTTACTGGAGAATGTTAAAGCAAATTCCAAGCATAATGCTGTTTTACCCCTACATATTTCTTTTCTTTTTTTTTTTTTAATGTTTTTTAAATTTATTTTTGAGAGAGTGCAAGCGGGGGAGGGGCAGAAGAGAGAGGAACAGAGGATCTGAAGCAGGCTCTGCGCTGACAGCAGGGAACCCGATGTGGGTTCCCTCACAAACCGAACCTGGAGATCATGACCTGAGCCAAAGTCAGATGCGCAACTGATTGAGCCATCCAGGTGCTCCGGCTCTTAAATACTTCTATGTGTATGTATGTGTATATGTGTGTGTGTAGGTACATGTTTAATATATATATATTTATATTTATTATATATAAATTAATTTATATTAGTTATTATTAATAATATATGAATATATTAATTAATATAATATATAATTATAATTATAATTATATATATTTATACAATTTAATAAATAATAATTAATATAATATATATATATATCCCTAAGAGACCAGGACTTTTTATGAACCTAAGCACAGTGCCATTATTACATCTCACAACATTGACAATAATTCCTCAATACTCATTTCATTTTAATTTCTCCCATTTATCTTAGTAATGTTCTTTTACAGTTGATTTCAGTCAGTGTCCAGAAAATAAAAGATCCACATATCACATTTTGTGGTGTGTGCCTTTTGAGATTTCTCTAATCTAGAAGTGATTGTAGCAGTTTTTGCTGTACAATCCCTATAAAACTAAGTACATAAACACTTAAACACTCTTTCATTTAGCATAAGATTCCATAGCTTTGCAAGTAGGGCTGGGTGCGGTGTGATTAGGTGCTGGGTCAGAAGTCTCTTGTCTCCCGGGAGGGTTGGTTCCCATGATGCCAGGTTCCCCAAAGGAGCAAGTGGGAACTCCTGCAAGTCCTCCTGAAGCCTAGTCGTGCATCACACGTACCCTTTGTCATGTTCTAATTGGCCAAAGAAGTCACAAGGCCAGCTCACATTCAAGAGCTAGAAGTAAACCTCACCTATTAATGGGAGGAGTTGCGAAGTCATATAGCAAAGGACGCGGCTATACAAGGAGGGAAATAATTTGTGGTAGTTTAGCAATCCACTTAGCTTCACCTTCCATTTATTCTCAGGCAAATATGTTTGAACTTCCGTAACCCCGACTAGCTGTCAAAGTATATATATTTCCTAACGTTTCTATTTTCAGCTTAAACTACCAATTCTTAAACTACTAGAGATTGATCACTTATAAAGTTTTAAGATCCAGTGGATCAAAAGGCGTAAGATCTTTCTGTTTCTGTATACAAATTTTTTCTCAAGTTTCCTTCAGATAGCAAATTCAGTTTATGAATGTGTTTTTTAAAAGTTCATTTATTTATTTTAAGAGAGAGAGAGCAAGAACATGCAAGTGCCTGAGTGGGGGAGGGGCAGAGAGAAAGGGGAGAGAGAGAATCCCAAGCAGGCTACACACTGTCAGCGCAGAGCCTGATGTGGGGCTCGAACACATGAACCGCGAGATCTTGACCCGTGCCAAAATTGAGAGTTGGATGCTCAACCGACTGAGCCACCCAAGCACCCCATGAATGTGTTTATTTAAAACACGCCTCTATAATATCAGAAATAAACTCCTTGAGATATACAACAAGCACATAATAGAATGTTTTTAATTTTAATTTTAGCATATGAGTAGCAACTTTTTTTTCCCCTCCTCTTTCCAGAGGGTACCAAATGCATGGGAACCATCAGGAAGGGAATTCTATTTCTCTGGTCCAAAGCAATATTCAATAGGAGACAAAGAAAGCTATTTATCTACAGACCAAGGGCCTAATTTATGTGGTGGGAACATTTCTGCCAAATACTTTGTAATAAAGAAAAATTATCAACTGTTAAAGACCTTGCCAGGTCAGCTTCATCTGGTAGTAAAGGGAGGTGATGAAAAGGTTGATAAAACAGCTGTAAATCTTTACTGAATATACAGCTTTAATTGTCTGGCTTTAAACTGATAGGCTTTTCTTGCAATGTTCTGGAGCCAGCTTGGACCAGCTCGTGAGAGCCGACTGTACTCGTCCCCTTCTAATTCCGTGTTCAGAAAAGTCACATTGGTTGCTTGAAATTGGCCAGAGTGGGAATATTTACACAATGGCGTTTGGCAATACTACAAATCAGGGCCTCATTTTTTTGCCAGTCAGTGGTTAAACATTTATAGCACCCACTGGCCTTTATATCTGTAACAAATGACAGGTACCACTTTCTAAGACTATTCGGAGGAAGTTTCTTTCGTGATGGAGGACAGCCATAATAGAGGAGAGCAGGGCTTCCTTTGGTATCTTTTCCATCAACCTGTGTCTCTAGATTGCTGGCAGCCCAGGTGGCTATGAGCAAAGAGAGGGCACCCTGGAGAAATGCAAAGAAACGGAGATAATTAAAAAGAAACAGGAAGTATGGCTGGTCCTCTGCTTACCCTAGGGACTTGCACCTCCATCAGATGCAAGGTAGATATGCTCTGTAGCTTGTTTCCAAGTGTTTAAACATCATCTGAGACTGTTAGCAAGGAAGGTGGAAATTGAAGCACTCTTTCTATATTAGAGAATTTTGTTATTTAGCTCCGCATGAGTCCCTTACCTGCCAAAGTGTTTCCCATCTGCAAGACAGAGATGGGACACCTGTTCCTCTCCACGTGCAAGTACTTATGGTGAATGCCACGTTGCCGCTCACTCTGGAATAGAAAACGGAACAGACTGAGATTATTGAGAAGAGCCAGGGCTCTCTGTGGAGAAGAGTTGGAAATCATCAGAGGCGATCTTGCTACTGCAAACGTAGTTCCTAGGCGGGCAGCATCGACATCATCTGGGAGCTTGTCAGACATGCAAGAATCTCAAGTCCCACCCAGACCTACTGCATCAGAATCTGCATTTTAACAAGATCCCATGTGATTTTTATGCACGTTGTAAGTCCGAGACTGATCTCAGTGGTGGTTTATTCATGGAAGCAGAGAAATACTCATATATTGTCGAGTATGCATTTAAATCTTAAATTATTGCCAGCTCTCTTTTATTTCCTCGCCTTTATTTCTCCACTTTTAGATTCCCATTTAAGCTGCATGCTTAGCAAACTGCTTGGCCTTTCCAGAAACGACATATACATAATCATCACAGTAGAAAAATGTATATCGATTTACGTAAAATAGTGGCACACTTATCTAGGGAAAATGGGGAAGGTGAGTGTTAACTCCTCATTCATAATAGCAGAAATCAGTGGATCTGGCAAAAAAAAAAAGTGTAAAAATCAACAAATAGCAATATCGGCATATTATTAAGAGATAGGAAAGCAATGGCCAGGATTTGTAAAAAAACAGCTACGTGATTTAAAGTAGTTGGCTTTGGGAAGTGGGACTATTTTTAAAATTCTCTTCAGACTATTTATTTTTTTAAATGTGTATATATAAATTACTTTGATATCAATTAAAGATGTCGTGCACTTGTATTTTATGCATTCCTGCAGATCCTTTCTGAGAATAAGTTGGAATATAAGACAGTGAAGCAACAAAACCCAAAATCTTCCCCAGGAAGGACAAGCTGCCTATAATGTTGGCGAAAATAGGAAACACCGTGGTTTATGTTAGGAAAAAGATGTCAAGTATGGTAATTTAGAGAGGAAATGAGCTGATCATACCAGCGATGACCATATATTGGTGAACTTATATTTGACGGAGGAAAAGAGGAAATCTGGGTTCAGAGGAGAGATGGACAAGCCATGCAAGGTTGTGGTAGGATAATATTCATGAGAGAAGTCTGTGTTCCAAGGAGAGGAACTATTTTCAGAGAGATTTCCCTGGGTGATTTATCTACCAGCAATGAAAAACTCCATGAAATCTGGGAAAAGAAACCACAGAATGGGAATGGACTTTAATATCATTTAAGGCAGGGGTGTCTGGGTGACTCAGTCAGTTAAGCATACGACTCTTTATTCTGGCTGAGGTCATGATCTCGAAGTTAGTGAGTCTGAGGCCTGTATCGGGCTCTGTGTTGACACCACGGAGCCTGCTTGGGATTCTCTCTCTCCCTCTCTCTCTGCCTCTCCCCTGCTTGCTCTCTCTCTCTCTCAAAATAAATAAATAGACATTAAAAAATATATTAAAATCATAGAGCAATAGTTTTCAAAATTCATTTTAGCTGTTGAATTTTTTTCCTTCAAATACTCTGAACTCCAAGGGATGCCTGGGTGGCTCAGTTGGTTAAGCATCTGACTCTTGATTTCTACTCAGGTCATGATTTCGCAGTTCGTGAGTTCAAGCCCCACACTGGGCTTTGCACTGATAGTGCCTGGGATTCTCTTTCTGCCTCTATCTCTGACCCTCCTGTGCTCCCTCTCGCTCTCAAAATGAATAAACAAACCTAAAAAATATTAAAAACAATACTATGAACTCCAATGTATTATTTTTTTTAATGTTTGTTTTTGAGAGAGAGAGAGAGAGAGAGAGACAGAGCATGAATGAGGGAGGGGCAGAGAGAGGGAGGGAGACACAATGTGAAGCAGGCTCCAGGCTCTGAGCCATCAGCACAGAGCCCGATGCTGGGCTCGAACTCACAACTGTGAGACCATGACCTGAGCCAAAGTAGGATGCTTACCCGACTGAGCCACCCTGGTGCCCCTGACCTCCAATGTATTAAACCAGAAGCAGGCAGAAGAGCTGAGGTCAAAGTTGAGGGCAGAAGATCTGTGGCCAGCCTGCTCCCACAAGTTTCATCTTGCCTTCAAGATGCCCTGAGCTTAAACAATGTGGCAGCTCAAAAATAGCCCTCATTTTACTAAGGGTTGGGGAGACCTATACGATTTGCTCATGGTCATACATAAGGTCAATGGCAGAGCTTAAACTTGACCTCACTTGCCTGGACTCTGACCAGAGTGCATGACCTCACTGCAGGGGCAGTCAGCTCCAAGGGACTGTATATTCTGTGCAGACTGAGATTGGTTTAGCGTCTTTGCCGTTGTAGAATGCTTGGCGTGTGGTAGGACCTCAAGTAATTTTGTGGAATAAATGAAATAAACTGTGTCATAAGTTGGCTTAACTCCTTGATGCTTTTAGGAAGTGACACGGAGTTAAAAGATGTGAGGAGTGCGGTTAATTCATCTTGTAAGAGTCTCTCTCCAGCAAGAGAGGTTTAGTTCCTTGAAGATAAATGATTTACTATTTTTATCGTTGCAAGCCTCCCATGATCCTCCTGTTATCCTTTTCCCGTCTGGTACTCCTCAGCTGGAGAGTTTTCACTTGTTCGGGATTAAGATCTTTCTGCTCGTTCTGTCATTGAGTAGCCCAGAATGCAGGCCATTTTCTAGACCAGCTCTTTGATAAGCTTTCCTTATTTCTATGGAGATTGACTTTGGCTATGGAGACACAGGAGTTGGAGCCTTCCCACAGACCCACAGTTGGGTTGAAGGCAACCCAGCAGTGACTTCTCTCAGAAAAATCTTTATTCAGTTGAAACCAAGCCCTCTTTAGCTTTTGCTTTGCTCCCGGCAGCGGGGGCGCCACCCTGACAGAATAACTCAGCTGTGATCACTCATTTTAATTGCCTTTAATGGCTTATCTTGAGAAGGAACTTGTGCACAAAATCTGTGCATTGGGGTCACAGTGTCCACTTAGCTCAGGTGAAGATGGTAGCTAAAGGCAATCTGTTTGACGACTTCCACCTGTGTCTTAGTGGGTGTCTCTCCCTCTCAGGTGCCCTGGACAACTGACAGTGAGAAGGAACCTCAGGAAAGGTGCATGGAGAAGAGAAAAGAAAGAGTAAGCCATTAGCGCTTAAGATATCGCAGTTACTGGCGGTAGCTGAGCTTGGCTGCCAGCACATTCTCTAGGGCCCCGGGGGTGTCCAAGTTCACTTTGTTTTTCTTTGGAAGAATTAGCAAAAGGTATTGGTTGGCTGACCTACCAGCCGCACTCTGTGGCTGAAACAGCCTGTCGAGGCCAGAGTGAAATGTTTACTTATTCCTTCTTCCCTATTAGTTATTCCACTGCACTGAAGTTACCTTTCCAAAGAAGCAACTACAAAGGTCATTTTATCTTCAGTGCCAAGGGGTGGACCCAAAAAGTTGCTGCCAAGTCTCGGGCTGACTGGGGATGATGGGCTGGTTTTTATACAGGAAAACTGACCAGAGGGAATTTTGAAAAGTTGGCATCAGGATGTGTTCTCTCTCTCTCTCTTTTTTTTTTCTTTCTTCTGACACTAATGAATGAAGCATGTTAGGCTTGTTTTCAATTAGGCAACAAGTCCTCATTCATTAGAAACCCAGGCAGCGATCCCGGCTGTACCTTAGTGACCGAATGTACAGGTTCCTACTTGGCTCAAGGTCGTGCAATTTCAGTGTTCGGCATCTGCCCTGCCAGCTCAGGTGTCCTGGGAGTGATTAGCTGTCTGCATATGCAGAAGAAAGTGCAAATCTTTCCCACCTGAGTTTAGAGGGCTCAGGGCTTGTCATTTGTTTCTGGGACATGGAGAAGTGGGAAAAACAAGAGTTCCAATCTCATTCTGTGCTGCAAGGGAAGGGGATCGTCATATTGCTGAGTGGGTGGGGCTGTTGGGTCCCCCCACCCCCTCACCCCAGTCTCCTTAGCATTACTGCTTCACATACAGGAGCATTGTACCTTTGAAATTCCTATTCATATGGCTAAGAACATTTAAGATGTCACCATAGATCCAGACTTTGGGATGTTAGGGTGGATGAAAGCAGAATCCACTTATATTCTTGAGTCCTAAGTTGTCATTAAATATAAGATTAACCTTGATTTAGTAGTACCTTTATATCTTTTTTTTTTTTTTTTTCCGAGGGAGTTAGGGGTTGGAGAGAAGAAACAAATATAGAAGTACCTATTGATTATAAAATATACTTCCATATTAGAAACATCAAAATGTGAGCAAATTGCCTTGAACAATTTTAGCCTTGAGAAAATAAATATGTTATGAAATCATGGGAAAATAATGTTTTATTGGAGCTGCATAATGAGACACCGGAAGGACTGGTTCTTTCTTTTCCAATTACTTGGTGGACCTTTGATGGGTAAGATGAGCTTAAAGGTTTTATTGCTTCTTGAAGGACAAGGGAAGGATTGGGGAAGGATACATACAGGTAATAATGACAATAATAATGATCACCATGAAGAATAAAACAACTATGTGATGGTACGCCTGGGTGGTTCTGTAAGTTGAGCATCTGACTCTTGATTTTGGCTCAGGTCATGATCTCATGGTTCATGAGTTCAGGCCTTGCATAGGGCTCTGTGCTGATGGTGTGGAGCCTGCTTGGGATTCTCTCTCTCTCCCTTTCTCTGTCCCTCCTTCACTCTCTCTCCCTCAAAATACATAAGTAAAAAAAACAAACAAACAAACAAACAAAAAAAAACTTAAAAAAACTAATAAAAAACAAACAAAAAATCCACAACTATGAGAAATACACTGAGCCAGATGCTTTGTATATGTTATTTCCAGTTCTCTCTATAATCTGGAGACATGGGTATTATTCACCCTATTTTACAGAGGAGGAAATTTGGGCTCAGGAAGTTTATATGACTTGGCAAAAGTCATAAAACTGCTAGAGGATTAAGATGAGATTTGAAATGTGTTCTGCTTGACTCCCCCAAAGTCACGCTTCAGGGGTAGGGAAAGATGAAATGTTTAAGCCTCAAACCAAAGAACAGCAGAGTGGGAAGGGAGAGGGTTAAGGTTAGGTCCCAGGAAGTGACAGGGAAGAGAGGACCTTTTGGAGCTTTGGAGAGGACAGCATGCTTTCTTGTCTGGGCTCCACAGTAACAGCGAAACTTATGTGCCAGCCTTAAGGCCACACGCTTTGCATGCACGATCTCATTTAATTCTTATAGCAGTCCTGAGACATTATTACTATTCCCATGATATAGACAAGAAAAATGCCCAAAGAAGGAGTTATTTAGTCGGTAAGTTTAAACTGTGGTCGTCTGACTCCAGGTCCTGTACCCTTGACCAGGAAATTATTTTATGACATATACGACTTAACGTTTTTCCTGACAAATTAGGACGTCTCTCCTATATTCTCTCCCAAACTTCTACTTCTTCAGCCCGAGTTCCAAAACTGGTTTCCACCACTGCTGGTTTTGTCAAGCTCTGGCTTTGTTTTTGAGCTCGCAACGAAGGGACCACAAGGTGGCAGTATAACATTACACAGTTCAAACATGGGGGACAAGGTCTGTACCTTCCCGACTGCTTTCACCAGGTCAGGCTGAAATGTCAGACAGAGAAACCCTTGATAGTAAGACTGGCCTTGGCAGTTTATCCTGTCATGCAAGCAAACACGTGGAATTCATTCCTCTCTAGGTAATCCAAGGGAAAAGAATCATCAGAGACCTCGGGTGAATGACAATAGTGGTCCCAATGCTGTGGGGTTTCAGGGGTAAGTGCTCTACCAAGACCTTGAAAAACCAGGACTTTATTTTTATTTACAAAATTTCTTTTTCCTCTTGACGTTGCACTCCCCCTTCCTATGTAGGTTTTATGGAACTGATGCTTGAAAAGTGCAGAAGCAGTGGAAAGAGCAAGGAGAATAGGCAGAAAGAAAAAGAGTAGGCTTTATTGTCAAAGGACCTGGACACAGAGAGCATCTCAGCTGGCTCCATGATATTAACCATGATACCCAATACTCCTGCACTCATTTCTTCATGCATGACACAGGGGGACAGTGTCTGCTTTGCAGATTGTTGGGAATATTAAATAAAGCAAACCCATGAAGTATTTTTAGGTGCTGAATTATGGAAACCATGTGCTTTCTTCAGATGTTTGTTTCCTTAGCTTAGGGACATATGGCGACTAAGAGAAAGACCAAGATTCCTATAAAAGAAGGGAAGAGGACAGCCCAGCCTCGGTAGAAATCAATGTACAGTCTATGGACAAAGAGAATTCCTGCTGTTGTAATAGCATAAAAAATATTTATGAGGCTGATGGAACAAAGGGAATTCTGTTTGTTTCTCTCTGTGTAGTTTGTTGTATAATGGCAACGAGAAATAATCATGTGTTTCAGGAGGAGTGGGAAGATACACTTAGAGAAATGTGTTTGATTTCTAAAGGCTCTTAGGCGCCGGTGAAATCTTCCTGATACGTACCTCACAGATCATCCTTCATGTGTGCCAAGTTCTGTCTGGATGTAGACCAGGCTCAGGAGTGAGTGAGCTCTGTTTTCAAATACAGCTCTGTTATTTACTGGCTTTGTGACTCAGAGCCACTTGCTTAGACTCGGTTTTCTCCCTTAAAAAATGGGGGGGGGGGGGAGGTGTGCGGAATTATAGTAGTTCCTACTTTACAGACTGATATAAGGATTATATAGGATAATGCATGTAAAGTGCCCAGTGCATAGTGAGCCCCAGACAGGTACTGGCCATTATGATCCCTAATTTTGCCCAGTTGCAATAGCAAAAGTGCTTTTCGTGGGCCTGGAATTCAGTCACAGCTGGGAATCTGGTAATACCAGAGGAAATTGCTCAACTTGAATAATAAAGAGACAGAACAACATTCAGGTCTCTGCTGAATGACTTTCTCCCATCCTTTCACATCTTTTCAACAGTGCCCAGGATTGTGGTGTCTTCATCAGGCCAAACTGACTCTCGTTTGCACTTAAGTTGCATTTTGGGGGATCATTTGGGAGCCTGCCAACACTTTGAGATTTCACCAAGCCAGTAGGGTCAGAGGAATCCCTGGTTTCCACTGATTCGCAGAACAGATATTCCACAAATAACAGCATCTTGATCATAATTTCAATTTTTTTACTTCCCATTCCCCATCTTTTATGGCGATACTTCCATTTAAAATCAAACACCCTTATGTTCTGTAATGAAAAATTTCCTAACAGATAAAAGCCCACGACCATATGGCTTCATGGGTGAATTATACCAAACACTTAAGAAGAATTAATTCCAATCCTTCTCAAACTCTTTCAAAAAAATTGAAGATGAAGGAACACTTCCAAATTCATTTTATGAGGCCAGTATTACGCTGATATCAAGGCAAGGACACTCTAAGAAAATTATGGGCCAATATCCCTGATAAACATAGATGCAAAAATTCTCGATAAAATACTAGCAAACTGAATTCAAGAGCACATTAAAGGGGTCGTTTGTCATAATCAAGTGAGATTCAAGCTGGATACAGGGGTGATTCAACATATGCAAATCAATGAATCTGACATACCACATTAATAGAATGAAGGATAAATATCATATCATTTCAAGAAGTGCAGAAAAAGGACTTGACACAATTTAACATCTTTTCATGATAAAAGCTTTTAACAAATTAAGTATAGAAGAAATGCTTCTCAACATAATAAAGGCCATATTTGACAGGCCCACAGCTAACATCATAATGGTGACAAGATAAAAACCTTTCCAATAAGATTAGGAAAAAGACGAGCATGCCTACTCTCACCATTTCTGTTCAACATAGTACTGGAAGTCCTAGCCATAGCCATTAGGCAAGAAAAAGAACTAAAAATCATCCAAATTAGAAAAGAAAAAATAAAATTATCTCTGCAGATGATATGATCTTATATATAGAACATTCTAAAGAACTATTAGAATAAATGAATTCACTACAGTTATAGGATACAAAATCAGCATAGAAAAATCAGTTACATTTCTAGACATTAAAAGCATACTATATGACAGAGAAATTAAGAAAACAATTTCATTTACAATAACATCAAAACAATAAGATACGTTGGAATAATTTTAACCAAGGAAGTGAAAAACCTGTACACTGAAGACTATAAGACATTGAAGAAAAAATTGAAGAAGACAAATAAATAGAAAGATCTCTCATTTTCTTGGATGGGAAGTATTAATATTGTGAAAATGTCAATACTGCCCCAAATGATCTATAGATTCAATGCAATCCTTATCAAAATATCAATGGCATTTTTCACAGAAATAGGAAAAGACTATCCTAAAATTTTTTATGGAACCACAAAGGACTCTGAATAGCCAAAGCAATCCTGACAAAGAAGAACAAAGCTGAAAACATCATACTTCCTGATTTCAAGCTATATTACAAAGCAATAGTAATCAAAACAGTGTGGTAGGGGTATAAAAGAGGAACAGAATAGAGAGCCCATGCATAAACTCACACTTATAGGGTCAACCAGTTTTTGACAATGGCTCCAAGAATGAAAAATGTGGAAAGGATAGCAAGGGTAGTCTCTTCAATAAATGCTGCTGGGAAAACTGGATATCTACATGTCATCTTTTCTTAAAAACTTTTTTTAATGTTTATTTATTTTTGAGAACGGGAGAGGGGCAGAGAGAGAGAGGGAGACACAGAACTCAAAACAAGCTCTGGCTCTGAGCTGTTAGCACAGAGCCTGATGTGGGCTCGAACCCAAGAACCTCGAGATCACGACCTGAGCCGAAGTCAGAGGCTTTACTGACTGAACCTCCCAGGCACCCCTGGATATCTACATGTGAAAGCATGAAACTGGACCCCTGTCTTACACGACTCACAAATAGATCAGAGACTTAAATGTATGACGTGAAACCATAAAACTCCTACAAGAAAACATAGGTAAAAGGATCTTTGACACTGGCCTTCACAATGATTCTTAGACACCAAAAGCAAAGGCAACAAAAATGAAAATAAACAAGTGAGGCCACATCAAACTAACGAGCTTCTGCATAGGAAAGAAAACAATCAGTAAATTGAAAATATAAGGTATAGATGAGGAGAAAGTGCTTGCAAGCCATATATCTGATAAGGGGTCCATGTCCAAAATATATTTAAAGAAAAAAAACACCTCATATAACTCAATAGCAAAAAAGCAAATAATACAATAAAACATGGGCAAATGACCTGAATAGACATTCTTCCAAAGACATACAAATCGCATACCGATAAGTATATGAAAAGTGCTTAATATCACTGATAATCAAGGAAATGCAAATCAAAACCACAATGAGGTATCATCTCTCACCACTTAGGATCGCTCTTACCAAAAAGACAAGAGATAATAAATGTTAGCAAGGGTGTGGAGAAAAGGGAGCCCTTATACATTGTTGGTGGAAAGGTAAATTGGTACAGTCATTATAGAAAACAATATGGTAGTTCCTCAGAAATTTTAAAGTGAACTACGATATGGTTCAGCAATCCCATCCCTGGGTATATATATATATATGAAGGAATTGAAATTGGTATCTTGAAGAGATATCTGCACTCCCCTTTCACTGAAGCATTACTCACAATAGCAAACAACTGAAATGTCCTTTGATGGATGAGTGGATAAGGGAAATGTGGTATACACATATTCTCACACACATACACACACACACACACACACACACACACACAACGGAATAGGATCCAGACATAAAAAAGCAGGAAATCCTGCCATTTGCAATAACATGGATGAAACCAGAGGACATTATGCTAAGTAAATAAGCCAAACAGAGAAACTCAAATACTGTATGATATCACTTATATGTGGAATATAAAATAAGATGCATTCATAAAAACAGGCAGCAGAGTGGTGGTTGACAGGAGCTGGGGGAAGGGGAATGGGGTGATACAGGTCAAAGGGTACACATTTTCAGTTGTAAGAAGAACGGATTCTGAGGATCTAAAGTACAGCATCTTGACTGTAGTCAATAATATGGTATTATGTACTTGAAAGTTGCTGAGAGTAGATCACAAGCATTCTTAACCACACACACACACACACACACGCGCGCGCGCGCACACACACAATGAAAAAAGGAGTACAGCATAAGCATGTTAGGTGATGGATGTATTTAATTATGTTGATCTTGGTAATAATCTCACAACATATACGTATGTCAAATCATCATGTCATACACCTTAAATACACACAATTATATTTATTGTGTATATAATAGCATATAATAATTATGCTAATTATTCCTTAATAAAATTAAAAAACAAAACAAAACAAAACACTATCATGTTTTCCTTCCAACCATCCTCATGGAGTTGAGCATTACTGCAGAAATACCTACATTATATCGATCCGGTGTCTTCAAAGTAGAAACCAGTATCGTTGTCACAAATTCTTGGCCTGCACCACAACCTGCTCATTCAGATGAGATGGTAGGGCCCCACGATTTGTGTTTTAACAAGCCTTCTGCATGATTCTGATGCTTGCTCAAAGTTGAGAATTCCTTCCTCTAGCCTCAAAAATAGGTCACCTCTGTGCCATGGAGATGCTTTTGCACTTGTTGCCGAGGACCAAATTTTGAGATCAGATTCATGATATCGTTTTTGACGGCCATCTATATTTTGTCATATTATCCCTGCATTTTGCCCCAGGGAAACCAACAGGATTTGGAATCCTTCTTACGACCAGATCCTGTCTTACTCTCCCTGCATGTGCGTACAAATATTTAACTTATTTCCCTCCTCATTGGTGCAAACCGTAAGGTTGAAAACGTTAACAGATTTTGCCCTTTTAAAAAATTAACACTGATATGTGCTGTTGCATTCCATAATGATTCTCTTCTTTTGTGTTTTTTTTTTTTTTCCTCCCTTCAGGAAACAAAATAATGTCTCTTCATTATCTTTAATCCTGAGGCTGAACTGGTTGTGGATTTTTGTGGTATATGACAGGAGTTATGATTGCTTCCAGTATTATAGTACTGATAGCACCAATGATAAAACCAATATATTAAATAAGGCTAATGCAGCTGTATAATTTACAGATGGCTGTCATATGTATTTTCTTCTTTAATTCTTACTTTTGCTATTTGTTTTATTTTTATTTAAAAATGGGGAAACTGAGGTTTGGAGGGGTTTCACTTTCATCATACGGTATTTTGGTGTGTGGGGAAACACCATATGATTTTGACAGAACTTTCTCTTGGGATAAAATAATAACTAAGGCCTACTGTTGCGGTGCCTTCTGTGAGCCAGGCACTGTGATTGCTGTGTTCTGTTTTACTTCATCCGTGAAGTAGTAGTATTCCTATTCCGAGAGAAGGTAGTAAGTATTCCTATTCCCATCATACGGATGGGAAGATAGTCTTAAAGAGGCTACATAACTTGTCTATGTCATATATAATCTCACAGAGTGATTGAGTTAGGATCAGACCCAAGTTAGTTTTAATTTAGCACCTGTTATTAGTCAGTTTCTAGGATCTGTGGAGGTGTTGAATCCAAGCGGTATCTTAACCTTTAAGAGATGGTTAATTCTGTAAGGGGAATTTTACTTTCTACCATTTTCTGTAAAGAAAGAGGCAAGGACATTCCACCAAAGACCTGATTCCTTTAAGCCAAGGGACTCTCTGCTATTATAGGATGGAACAAGGAGCTACTTACACCCTATTTATCATACCAATGGTTACTGATGGTTTATTTTGTAAATGCTCACCTTGATCCAGAAAAAATTTTAGAGAGCTCTAAGGGTCCATAAAAGAGCTTACAAAATCCCATAAGTAGCTTTATCTACAGATAGGACAGGCATCTCCTAAGAAGATAGCCTCCAAGTGAGTTATTTTAAGTTGATTGGGACATTCTGTTATTCTCATCATACAAAGGGCCCAGATATAGCTGAGTTTGAAACATCAACCTACCTGTTCAGCATAATAGTACTTTGAATAAAGGCAAAAAATAATAATTACAGATTGCTTTGCCCATATTCAAGTGGTATAGATATACAAATGGCAAAAATGAAATAAAAGCTTTTCTGTAATCAGATTTTAACATTTGAATGCTTTAGGAGATCAAGTAGTGAACACAGCTGATGGGGAGAAGATATTAATCCTCCCCTGCCCTCCACTCCCAACCAACCTCTTGGATCCCACTGCAGCAGAAACAAAGTTCACTTTCCTCTTTACCTCGTCCAGTCTCTGGTCTTCCAAAGGCTGAGTAGGCATCACGGGACTCCCTGTCTAGGCACATGTATTATCAGCCACCCTCTAATTGTGGTTTGTTGGTCTCTAGTTTCTGTTAAGGGCTGGTGTGCCCTTTAATAACCAACGAATGGTGCAGCAGTTCACTGTTTCTTGGTTATTAACACGATTCTCCTCTGTTTGTAAAGCGTTACTTGTGCACGAAATGAAGTTGCATGCCACAATCCTATAAGGAGCCTCAAAGTTCTGAGCATAGATTCCATTTGTAAGTTTTGTTCTTCTGAGAACAGTTCTTTTGATACATAGTTCACATAACATACAATTTACACCATACAATTCACCTATTTAAAGAACAAGACATCTATTTATTTCCCTATAGTATGTGAGTTGCCCTTCGATTTCCCTCCTGTCTTTAATTTATTCAACAAATATTTATTGAGTACCTCCTGTGGGCTAGGCATTGGGCGAAATGTTGGGGGCCTAACAGTAAACAAAACAGAGATGGTCTCTGCTTTCAGAAAGCCTTGAGTCTAGGAACAAAGATCTCAGAATTCAAGTGAGCTTATAAATAAAATAATTATAAATCATGACAGGTGCTATGTAAGAAACACATTAGGGTGCATATTGAGATAGGAAATAATGAGTTGGCTGTGCGGGAGGAATCTCAGGTGGGTGGTGAGGGAGAGGACTCACAGGGGACTGGGCCCCTGAGCTGGGAAAGACCTTGGTATGTGCTGGGCACAGGTTGGAAGCAGAGCAGCTTATGTGTATTGAACCATGAGCTAGAGAAAGAGAGGCAGCAGCACTCTCACACGGTAAAGAACTCATGTCTATGCTATTGGAAGCATTGAAAATGGGAATTATCATAACCCAATTTATAATTTTCAGGTTTTTTGTGTCAGAGAGCTATACTTCAACCTCTGACAAACATTGGTCTGTGAGCCCTGCCCCCCTCCCTTCCCTAGTGAGATTTTTCTGGATCGTCTAGACTTCAGAAGTCGCGTTTTTTTGTCATGGTATATACTAGAACATAGTGTGAAAGGTGCTTCCTTGGAGTCGGACAATGGAATGCAGTGATTTCATGTCATCTCAAGAGTTGGCTGGTGTCACAGGCCATTTCATCTCTAACCCAGTTCAGATGGGGTCAGAGACTAACCACCCTGCCTTGGACCAAACCCATTTCTGTATTGTTATATAACAGTTACAATTGTTAATTCAAATGAAAATATTTAGTTAGTTCTACTTAGGTGACTTAACAGACCTGATTGAACCAGATTTAAATAAACTAATTTCCCAGGTTACCAGATAATTCCTGTAGATCTCAACAGGTCACATAATAATGAGGGGGTTCTTGTTAAAACACACCTGTACATACACACACACAAATACCTAAACAACCATAAAAACCTGGCTAAACAACCAGGAGTATGTCACAGAAGGCTCAAATGAAAAAGGGCACTTTTGACAGCCTATTCCTGCAGTTACCCACATTTGTGTATATTGATTTTGTGGATTAAATTGGTCATGTGAAAAGCGTTCATGTAGAAAAAAAAAATCCAAAGCCCTCTCAGCATCTTCCCCACTTAAAAAGATCTGTGAGTGAGCTTCGACAGGTAGAGCCGAGGTTGAAGACATTGTATGCTTGTGATTGCGCAGGGTCCTTGATGACTTTCTCTGGATCCACAGTCCCCAGCCAAGGGCAGTTGGCCTGCTCGTGGCCACTTGCTGAGGACTGTCACTAGACACCCACAGTAATAGCAGCTGACATCAATGGAGCCCTTACTGGGTACTAAACACAGTGGTAAGGTTTTCCATGCGTTACTTCATTTAGTGCTCACGACAACCCAGTGAGACAGACGTTACAATCCCCCTCCTTTTATAGAAGAAGCCTTTAAGGATTTGCCCAAAGTCCCATGGCTGACAGAGCTGGCATTTTAACATGGACTTCAGATCAGAGCTTGTCTTCGTGTCGTATGCCATGTTACTCTCCGTGACTATAGCTTGCTGGGGGAGTGGTGACTGCCTGAACCAAGGGTGGCGAATCCATAGCCCAACAGCAGTCAATGGCAGGACCTGTTAGATACAGCTGTGTCAAAATCAGAATGGGGCCATTCACCAGGCCAATCAGGTTTTCGCTCACGGTGCGAATTGAGGAATATAGGATGGAAATAGAGAAGGCAGGGGCTGACGCCAAAAACTCCCATGGACAGAACTCAGGTAGACTGAGGCCTTAGGGCCACAGAGGTCCAGTGGGGCTGTAAACAAACCAAAGCAATGGTCATCTAAAAGTATGAGGAAGCAGAGGTATAAGGTAGGGACAAGATGCGGAGCAGAGGACAAAATTGATAGTGATTATGATGGGGCAGGGAGTTTCAATGAGCTCTAATGGCCAGGGAGGCAGAGACCATGTCCAGGGTCACAACCGCATTCCCTGAGGCCCAGGAGGTCTCAACAGGCGCCGTGGGTTGTGTAGAGAAGGAAGACTGCGTTCGAGAGGGAAGGTGGGGCCTGCTAATGGAAGCAGAGCTGAGACCATCCAATAACTCTTGCTGTGGCACAACTGATGTGATCCTTCAGCCTCTGGAGCCAAATGACTTTGAGGGGACTCTCGTCTCTCTTCTATGGCTCCTTTTTTCTCGTGAGATTTCCTTCTCCTTTATTGTCAAGAGCACCATTCTGATGAAACCCCATTTGCATTTCTTGACGTTGCTTAAAGCTACTTTTTTTTTTTTTACAAGAACAACTCTTGTTTTTTTTACAAGAACAACTCTTGTAGAACATTGTTTATGTGAAAAAAGAAAACAATTCCTCTATATTCCTTCAAGTTTTTGTTTTCCTCTCATGAGGGATAGGAATAAGAACGTTTAATTTCCCACCCAAGAGTGAAAGCTTTTTAAAATCAAAGCATGCACAGCTAAGGTTTGCCTCGATTTTTTAACATCTTAAGTGTAACAAATTTCAAATTACCTTTCAGTGGTGAAAGATGTTTTGTTTTCTTTCCTTTGTAAAAATTCAAGATTGATCATGCATTTGCATGAATAATCTAATGACTTCCCATTTATTAGAATAATTTATAAAATCTACCTCACATCTTCTTCTTCGCTGTCATTTATATGCCTCAATAACAGCTCAAGGGCAGTTTTACAGAAAAGTTTTCATCCTCTGGCTCGTTCCCTGGGACCCAGTCTTGAACATGAATTTAAAGAATCAGAGAAGCACCACGTGGGACATGCTTCATGGACAGAACACAAGATGTGGATTCAGTAGTCCTGAGTCCTACTCCCAGTTTTTTTTTTGTTTTTGTTTTTGTTTTTGTTTTTTTTTTGAGTCCTACTCCCAGTTTTGCTACTGTTTTGGAGTAATCTCAAACAAAGCACTTAACTCCTCTGAACATCAGTTTTGTCCTATGTAAACTGGGGTATG
Source organism: Panthera onca (assembly GCF_046562875.1). Lineage (NCBI taxonomy): Eukaryota > Metazoa > Chordata > Mammalia > Carnivora > Felidae > Panthera > Panthera onca. The sequence goes on along the minus strand of NC_138345.1, from coordinate 113,840,170 downwards.
TAAGAGTAAATTTAATAATAACTATTTAACAACATCTGTGTTGAATTTTTTTGATTTAACAGCAATTTTGATAATGCCCTATATGTGAAAGCACTAAAGAAATAATTTTCAAGATCATTTCAGTTTTCCCCTTAGCATGTATTATTAGCTACAAGCTGATTCAGTTTTGCTATGTTGATATTTCTTATACACATCCTTATTCACTGGCTGGATGACTTTGAGCACGTCATTTTATAGCCTCATCAACATTTTTGGGACAAAGAATCTTCAGTATGACTCTCTCTCTAGGTTAACGTGTCTCTCTACATGTTGACACAATCTTCCTACCTCAAGATCACCTCCTTCCCTTGCCGTTAAAGCTCTTTGTACCCTAGAGCCTTGTACGTGTTGTTTTCTCTGCTCGAAATGCTCCCCAACTCCACCCTTGCCCCACCATCCTTTTATCTTCGTTAAGGCCCTATAGATATCAAGTCAAATGTGACCTTCCTGGGGCAGTCCTGAAACCCTGAGATTAGCTCAAGTTCACCTGTTCTAGGTCCGAGGGTGGTTCTAGTCCACCCCCTTCTTCTCCTTCCTTGTACTTTTTTTTTTTTTTTTTTTTTTTATTTTTGGGGGGACAGAGAGAGACAGAGCATGAACCGGGGAGGGGCAGAGAGAGAGGGAGACACAGAATCGGAAACAGGCTCCAGGCTCTGAGCCATCAGCCCAGAGCCCGACGCGGGGCTCGAACTCACGGACCGCGAGATCGTGACCTGGCTGAAGTCGGACGCTTGACCGACTGCGCCACCCAGGCGCCCCCTTCCTTGTACTTTTCACTTACCACCCCGTACTTCTTCTTCCTTGTACTTTTCATGTGACAATTGCAACATCTTCCTGAAAACAGAGGCTGTGTGTGTGTTGCTTTCATTGGGAACCCAGCACACAGTTCAGTGTCTGGCATACAGTGAACACTTGATAAATATTTGTTGACTGAACTAAGGGAAAAGTAACTTGAATACAGTCAGTAGAAGCCCTAATGCAAAGTAAGCGTATTAAATAGTCAAGGAAAATTAATACGTGCTAATAACTATATCAGGTAATTGATCAGATGCATGAAATCGTTATCTTATTTATTGGTCACATAAGAATGGCGTTTGTCTACAAGCATATATAATTTACTAGCTAACATACAATAGTTGAAAATGGTACCTGAGAACACATAACTATAAACAGACAAGGCCAGGTAGAGAGATGGAATAAATGTTTAGATGGACTAGAGAGTTAACTACAGAGTTAATAAAATTGAGCTGTAAATGTCATTCTAAGTTTTTGGGGCCAAAACAAAAACGAAAATAGGGTCAGTTATCTAATGGTCATTGACCTAAGGGGAAAACACTCTAGTTTCTGGGAAAAGAAAGCTGTTCATGGCACTTTTTTTTTCCTGAAGACATTTCTTTGAAGGGAGAGAACTTATTTTCTTCACGGGTCCTTGAGCAGCTTGGCAGCCTAGCCTTCTAAACCCACAGCATTAGAAGGTCAAGGGTGCTGTTCCCAGATTCTCCTCTCCTCAATGTCCTCTTCTCCTCCCTCCCCTCCCAATTTCCCCTCTTTTCTCTTCTGAAATTTCTATCTCGTTGCAATTAAAAAACAAACATCAAGCATGGCCTTTCCCATAGCTGGGGTGGCCGGGGGGTGGGAGGGTATCTATATCTGGCAGGTCCTAATCGAGTGATGTCTGTAACAGCCCTCCGACAGACAGATGCTGTCCCACCTCTCACTCTGCCCTCACCTGGATGGAGTCACTTAATTTCCCCGAGGCTTACTTTTTATGTCTACTTGGGGCTGCTGAAGTCTCCTTGAAGGGCAGCTGGTACCATGAATGACAGAACGCCTGGAGCTGTGCCCAGCAGAGCCCATGTTTCTCATGCATTTCTTCCTCCCTCTCAGAACTGGCATAAGGACCAATGGAAATACAATTCTTGATATGCGTGAGCATGGGTATATTCTAGAGGCCCAAAGAGCAGAGAGGAGAGCTTAATAAACAGAAGGGGAGGAAAGAATTGCATGTATTTCTCTTTCATAATGATCTCCTCCCCTGAATATTTTTTGTATATTTTCATTTATTTTTTACCCAAAGCAAAAAAAACAAGAAATGGACTTGTAGCCTCTAATCTTCTTGCTGTAATTTATATACAAATGCAATTTATATGTGTATGTAATTTTTTAAAAAATCCCTATTTCTGCAAATTACTCAGTGATATATGCAAGTCAAAACAAAACAGGAAGTTGTGGGACCAGCTGTATCACAGTCAAGTGTCAGGGATGACTTAACAGTTGAGTTTGAATTGGGGTTCCCCACCTTTGCTGCCTTTTAGCTGAAAGATCGGGCTCCAGCTTAGCTGAACTTAATCATTGCCAGAGATTTCTCTTTCTATAAAATTCTCAGAATGTTTATTTGATTTTTTTTTTTTTTTTGCCAAATTTCTGCATTAAGAAAAGTAATAACTCAACCTAGATTATAAAGTCTATGACTCCTGGGCAAATTCTTCTTGCCTTTCTAACTTATTCAAACCAGATTTTTTCCATTTGGGAAGGTCATGAGGAACGTGTAGTTTCTTTAGGGGCCACTTCAGATATGATGGTTTCCATGACAAAGTCTCAGGAGTGACAAACTATTTTGCCCAGTGGTTACCAGCATAGTCACCAGAAGGACATGATTATTTGTACAGTAATTTCCTCTAATTTTTTTCTCCTGAAAGAAAATATCCTGGTAGCACACCAAATCTAAAATTGGATACCCTGTGTGTGTCTCATTATGGTTTTGTGGACAAAGGAACTAAAAACAATGGTAGTTTAAAAATAAAATTGCTTTGTTTCCTCTGGCAGTGTCAGAAATGTAGACTCTTTCACGGGGAGAAAAAGGGTGCTAATTGTGTGGTTGTAACCCACTAGCAAAAATGTATGTGGCATTGAGCATTATAATTGGTAAAGGCTGAGCGAAGTTATACACAGAAATCCAGGATATTCTTCTCTGTTAAGAATATTTAGATTTAGGGGCGCCTGGGTGGCTCAGTTGGTTGAGCGTCTGACTTCGGCTCAGGTCATGATCTCACGGTCCGTGAGTTCCAGCCCCGCATCGGGCTCTGTGCTGATGGCTTAGAGCCTGGAGCCTGTTTCAGATTCTGTGTCTCCCTCTCTCTCTGCCCCTCCCCTGTTCATGCTCTGTCTCTCTCTGTCTCAAAAATAAATAAACGTTAAAAAAAAAATTAAAAAAGAATATTTAGATTTAGTACTGTATGGATATTACTGAGAGAGATGTTAATGACCAGTATGTATCCAGATGTGATACTGGCTTGACTGGGAGACCTACTCCTCTGTTTGAAACATCTGGCATTTCACTGGGTTCAGCAATTTTCTATCTTTAAATTTCCTAAACTTGGAGTAGTAACCCCAAAGGCAGCCACTGAAGGCAGTCCTTTGTGGTCTGTGAAACTCTATTCCACAATCCTGCATTGGGACTGGCAAAACATTTCCAGCTCTGAGAAACTAACATGTTATTTATTACAGTAGCTACATAGTACCCATGTAGCATGTCATAAAGATGAACATGGCCCTCATGGAGTACTTACTACATTTGTTGCAACTCAAGGTCCTTTACCTGTATTATCTCATTTAACTCTGACTTGGTATTATTATTCCTATTTTTCAGAAGAGAAACAGGTTCTAGGAGTTTAAGTGACAGCTGGTGTAGATCATGGAAAACATGTTCCAGTCCAGGAGACTTTGGCTGTGGATTTGTTTCTCTAAATTGCTACATGTGTTGCTTCACGAACGTCTGGTTAATAAGTTACTGAATTATCAGCAGGATAGAAGGATGAAGACTGGTTTCTAGTCCTAGTCTCCAGCTTATTTCTTATGTGACCTTGGACGTGTTATTCATTCTTTGGCCTTGGTTTCCTTATCAGTGAAATGTGGAGAGTTGAACTAGCTGGTTTTTAGAATTCCCCTTATCTTCTTATTTATGAGTCTGTGATTAATGTGAATTGTTTGGACAGTCTGGATAATTGGGGAAAGCATCGGCTGTTACGTTCCACATCATAGCTCTACATTTTATAAAAGAGAGTTGCTTCCCAATAACACAGGGCATGATGGTATAGTAGAAAGTACCCTGGACTCGACATCTGATGGTCTTCTGGAAGGAGGTCAGAAGGTCTAAGCAGTCACCTATGCTATAGACTCAATGTTGGTGTGCTCCAAAAGTCACATGTTGAAACCTAACCCCCAAAGGGATGGTATTAGGAGACGGGGCCTTTGGAAGACGATTAGGTCATGAAGGTGGAATCTTTGTGAATGGAATTAGTACGCTTATGAAAAGGCTTCAGAGAGCTCCCTCTGTTTGGCCATGTGAAATTACAGTAAAAAGACAACCATCTATGAACCAGGAAGCAGTCTCTCACCAGATGCTGAACCTGCTGTCACTTTGATCTTGGACTTCCCAGCCTCCAGAACTGTAAGAAAGAAAATTCTGTTGTCTATAAGCCACCCAGTTTATGGTATTTTGTTACAGCAGCTGAACTGACCAAGACAACTTGTTGTAGCACTTACTAACTACTTAAGCTTTATCAGACAACGTTGCAATTCTGGGTTTTGGTTTTCTCACCTGAAACATAACAGTGTCTATTCCATACTCAATGTCTTGGAGCTAAAAAAAAAAGTGTATATGAAACCTTTGTACATACAAGGGCATGATGATTAGTAGAATTATTGAAAGAATATTGCTAAGCAGTGACCAAAAGAAGAGTAAAAATTGAATTTAGACTCATTAACTTTATTTTTATTTTTATTTTATTTATTTATTTTTTTAACGTTTATTTATTTTTGAGACAGAGAGAGACAGAGCATGAACGGGGGAGGTCAGAGAGAGGGAGACACAGAATCCGAAACAGGCTCCAGGCTCTGAGCCGTCAGCACAGAGACCGATGCGGGGCTCGAACTCACGGACCGTGAAATCGTGACCTGAGCCGAAGTCGGCCACTTAACCGACTGAGCCACCCAGGCGCCCCAAGACTCATTAACTTTAGATCACATCACAGTGTTATGGGCTGAATCATGTCTTCCCAAAATTCACCTGGTGAAGTCCTAACCCTTAGTGCTTCAGAAAAGTAGGATTGTATTTAGAGATGGGGCCTTTAAAAAGGTCGTAAGGTAAGATAAGTTACATAGGCCTGCCCTAATCCAATGTCTGTTGTCCTTAGAAGAAGGGGAGAGTGTGACACAGACGTATGAGCGCATACAGAGGAAGACCATGGGAGGTCACAGCAAGAAGCTGGTCCTCTGTCAGCCAAGGAGAGAGGCCTCTGAAGAAAGCAAACCTGAAAAATAGTTACAGAAACACTGAAACACAAATTATGCAGCCAACACTGTGATCGAAGAGAAGTTTTAAATAATTTCTGCTCCCCTGTTCAGGTTTTCAGAGCCTTCTCAGACCTCCCCGGATTGTTCTCTCGTGTCCCTTCTGTGCAAGAGACAGATAGCTGGGGGATAGTTGAGCGTCCCCCACACACGTGGGCGCTTCATTTGCCATGCTGCCCTGGGGCTGATCTGCTCATTTATATAACTTGTTGCTGGAGTGGAAGCCACCAAAGGGCACAGTCCTTCTCACCACACTACCCAGTCCCACCCCTGGCACAGTCAGGGCTCCACAAATGTTTGCTGGAAGACTGTGGGCCCTTGCAATCCTGCTAGGCAACACGAAACACAGTATATTTATGCAATGACACCAAAAATTATAATCAAAATGACAACAACAGTAATAATAGCTATTGCTTATTGAGAACAAGGCACTCAGCCAGCAGAGAGTGATTACCTGCATATAAACCACATTTGGAGCGTTGTACATTTGATCCTTTAATTGCTTTCTCCAGGCCAAATCTGGACGTTTGGCTGTGGAAAGACAAATTGATGATTTTAGCCTGGGAGAGCTGCCTCTCAGCTCATAGTTCAGTTCTGGGGGCATCTTCCATTTTACTCTTTATAGCAGTGCTTTATGCAGTAATGTGAATTTTATTGCACTTTTGCACATATTTTATAAAAATGCATGGAATGGAAAAAGGAAAGTGTGAGAGTGCTGGTTTTAATGATGAGCAATTTGATCTCATAAACTTAATTCAATTTAGGAAAAGATGGAAATTATATGGATGCCAAAAACTGAGACAATTTATCCTTAATTAGACATTTATTGGTCTTAAGCCAGTCAACTGTAGTTCAATTGTCAAAGGACAGAACAAAATTATAGGACATGTGCAAATCCATGGTCAAAGATTATGTTTCAAATGGGATGTAATTAAGAACTTTATATTTTTTATAGCACACTGAACACGGAGGCCCAATGATATGATATGTAATAATGCTGTTCAGTTTTTCAAATCTGAAAACTTTCTGTAATGTCATATATAATCAAATTAGGAACATCATATGTTTTGCTTACTTCTTCAAACAACTCTGAAAACTAGGAAGAGTCCTCGCTACAATAAGTAAGCGATAATGAAAGACCACAGACGGGGTGGGCTAAACAACAGATTTTTTCTGCCCCCTCAGAGTTGTGGATGCTGAATGTCCACGGCTGAGATGTTGGCAGGTTGTTTTTTTCTGAGTCCTCTCTCTCTTTGGCTTACAGATGCCACCTTCTTCTCGGATCGTCTTGTCATCTTCCATATGTGGTCACACATCCGTGTCAAGCCCTCCCCTTCCTGGGGGGATGCCAGTCATATTGGATTAGGGCCCGCCCACATGACCTTACAGTCACAGTCAGAGGTGCTGGGGGGTTAGGACTATGCCATATGAATTTTGGGAGGACACAATTCAGCCCACAACACTATGACATAAACCGAAGTTAGTGACTTTCAACTCATTTTTGGAGGGTAGTGGGGGGAAGGGAAGAACTTCTGTTGAGGAAGTAAGGCAGAATGAAGACAGCGTAGAAGACACGCCTAATTGGGAGATCAGTGTGGGAAGGCGTGGCTCAGAGCACCGGAAACAGAAATCAGCCTTGGGAAGTTAAAAGTGTCTTTCTCTGAAGCAATGTTTTGCTTTTCCATTGTTGACAGAGTAAAAACAAAACAAAACAAAACACTAACCAAAACAAAAAGAATCTTGTGACTTTAAGCAACTGACCCCAGGACAAAGTTTATAGAATAGACCAGGACAGATTACTGCTTTGGGTCCTCATACAATGGATGCTTCCCAGCAGAATGGCTAAATTGTTCAGGGAGCTTCTATTAACCTAATCAGGTCATCCTGGGCTTAAAGGGGTTCTGGTTACACATCTTCAATACTTCTGAACTACCTCCTGCGTCCACAGGCGAAAAGGGCTATTAAATGGGTTGCACAGAGAGGTGGAACTAATACTACGTGACTGAACTAGGATCATCATATTCTAAACAGCAATTAAAATAATTCCAACCTTTGGAAAATAATTCACAATTTTTTTTGTTAAATTCGAACCTGAGAAAAGGCAAATAGTATAATAAGCATGAATGTGTTATGTAACTGAAACAAATTTGGAGAATTTTTAGTACATAATTTTCCTTAAAAAAGTAAGTTAGCAATAGTATAATCCAGCTTTTCACATTGCCTTTTGTGTTGAAGAAGGCTAGTGTTGAAGAAGACTTGTGAAATATCTCACAATGCATATGTTTGCACATATACATACCACGAAATGTATATTCATATAAATATTACCCAACATTTCATTCGTAGCTCATTTTCTCAAGTGTTCAGAAGTCATTTCCCTTGTCATTTCGATTGCTAGTAAAACTGGGAAAGAAGCAGACTGACTTCTGAGGAGTAAAAGGGATGTTCAGTTCCACATGAGGACTGAAGTATTAGAATTTGGCTCCTTGGAGAAGCCCTTAGTTGTCACTCAGGGCCAACAGACACATTTCTAACTAGCTTAGTAAGCCTGACTTTGAAAATGCAAATTAGAGAAAGCCTTGACCAAAATAGATTTGCAGAAAGCACCGTGGGAAGGTGGTGAGAAACGATAACAGCAGACACGGAACTTACTGGAGGCAAAGCCAACTGTACAAGTTTCGATAACCTTTGACGGTATCTCCGTACAGCAACATAGGTTCCTGTCAATGACCCAGAGTCACAAAGACAGAGTTAAATGGTGTCTATACCATCTATTTAAGGAGGCAGATTAATGTGAAATGTGGAAAGATTTCTATCCAACATGGTAAAATAAATTAGGAGGATAGAAATTGGCACATGGTGTCTCTGGAAAACTAAATTCTATGGGTTATTTTGTTTGTTCATTTATCCATTCATTCCTAGGTGATGTATTAGGGACCTACTGTTTATTCATGAATCCAGCAAAAATTTGATGAATTTTTGAATTCATGAATCTGATGAATACAATAGATGCCAATATCTATCCTTGTGCTATTTACATTTTAGTTGGAGGAGACAGACAGCACAAAGCTAAATAATATATAGAGGGTCTGTAAAGAATATGGACAGTGTTGGGGCGCCTGGGTGGCTCAGTCGGTTAAGCGTCCGACTTCGGCTCAGGTCAGATCTCGCGGTCCGTGAGTTCGAGCCCCGCGTCGGGCTCTGTGCTGACTGCTCAGAGCCTGGAGCCTGTTTCAGATTCTGTCTCCCTCTCTCTCTGACCCTCCCCCATTCATGCTCTGTCTCTCTCTGTCTCAAAAATAAATAAGCGTTAAAAAAATTAAAAAAAAAAAAGAATATGGACAGTGTTAAGTGCTGTGGGGGAAAGAAAGGCAAGGACAGAGCTGGAGGGGAGTGAGGAGAGTGGGAATACAATCTAATGTAGGTTGGCCACTGCGAAGGTAATGTGTGAGCAGGGTCTTGAAGGAGGTGAGGGAGTGAGCACCTTGGTTCCTAGAAGGAAGAGCGTTCCTGGTGGAAGGGACCTCAGAGTAGGGACAATGCCTGGGCAGTGGAGCAATAGCACGGAGGCCAGCAGGGCTTCAGCAGGGGGTGGGTGCGGGGCAGGGGGGAAAAGGAGGAGGAGATTGGGTAGAGAAGGGCTTTTGCCATTTCGGTGCTGTCGGCGGAGGGCTGATGTGATCTGTCATAGATTTTTAAAAGGATATGCTAGCCAGTGTGCGAACAGACCGAAGAGCGAAGTTCAAAGACAGGTGGCTGTTGGGATATTTCAGGGGAGAGGCTATGGTGACTTGAAGAAGGTGCTTGTGGCAGAGGTGTCTAGAAGGGGTCAGTCAGCCTCAGGTTATATCTTGAGGGCACCGTTGAGAGGCTTTACCAATGCATCAGATATAGGGTGTAGAGAAAAAGAGAGAGACGAGTGCAGGGTGACTCCAAGGTTTTTGACCTGAGCAACTGGCAGAGTCGCCATTTATTCAGAGAATGGAAGATGCAGGTTTGAGGGGGTTGAGTCAGGGTTTGGCCATGTGAAGTTTAAGGTGCCTGTTAGAATCCCAGTGGGGATAAGGAGTTGGCAGGTGGATACACAGGACTCGTTCCAGGGAGAGGGCTGGCAGGAGATGTAACTTTGGAAATTGTGAGAGGATAAGTAGTAGACACAGGTCCAAGGCGCTGTCTATAGAATAGGATAATATTTTTAAACAATGGTGAAGAAGTAACCTTTCCCTTTAAGCAGTGAAAACACAAAAATAGAAATAACTAAAATAGGAGGGAAGAATGCCATAAACAGTTAAAGGAAAATAAAAAGTGCCCCCAGGGACACTGGGATTTAGGCAGATGCAGTGAACGTGACCGGTGGATGATGAAGCAGTAAAGGTTGATCAAAATGCTTCCTAAGGAAGTCAAGGAAGGCTTCATCAAGAAGATGGAACTGCTTACTCAGTCTTAAAGGGGAAGAAAGGATTTTTGACAGGAAGAAATGGATGAAGAACACAATCCAGGTCAAAAGGCTGTCATTACTGAAAACACTAAGAGAAGAGATCACTGACTCTTTTGGAGATGAATGAGAAGGAACAACATTTTTATCAGACCCTCATCTCTAAAGGAGCTTCAGTGCTTTGTGAGAACTGTTCAGCAGGCCATGTGGTGCCATATGCTAAATTTTATCTTAAACTATCTTCAACTATTTTTCATACACGCTGAAAAATGCACCAATTGTAAGTGTATAGTTAAATGAAATTTTATCCCCTGAAAATACCTGTGTAACCAACCACTTCGATCAAAAAACCACCAGCACCCCCAGAAACCTCGTTACTCCATCCCCTAAACACAGAAGAAGCCGCCACCGTGACTTCTACCAGCAGAGATTAGTTATGCTTGACTTGAACTTTATGTAAATAGAACCAGACAATATACACTCCTATGTAGCTAGCTTTTTTCAGTCATTGTTTTGAAGTTCACATACACTTTTGCTGGTAGCAGTGGTTTGTTACTTTGCCTTTCTGGAAATACTATAGTTTCTTGCTCCAGTCTACTATTGACGAGAGCATTTGAGTCGTTTTCAAGTTTTGGCTGTCATATTTCTACTGCTACAAGCCTTCCTGTGTGTGTCTTTTGGTACACACATGCATTTCTATGGGGCATTTGCTAAAGAATGGAATTGCTAGGTCATAGGTGATATAAATGCTCTGCTTTTGTAGGTACTCCCAGTTTTCCAAAATGGCGTTTACCAACCAGCATTAAACTACCACTAGGGTGCATGAGAATGCCAGTTCCTTCACATTCTTGTCAACACTTGGAATTGTCGGGTTAGATTATTTATTTATTTATTTATTTATTTAATTTTTAGAGAGAGAGAGAGAGCGCAAGTGGGGGAGAGGGGCAAAGGGGCAGAGAGAGAGAGAGAAAGAGAGAGAGAGAGAGAGAGAGAGAGAGAGAGAGAGAATTCCAAGCAGGCTCCATGCTTAGCACGGAGCCTGACATGGGGCTCTATCCCACGACCCTGGGATCATGACCTGAGCCGAAATCAAGAGTTGGACGCTCAACCGACTGAGCCACCCAACATGCCCCTAGGTTATATAAATTTCAAGCCATTCTGGTGTGCACTGGGGTAAGTTATTGTAATTTTAATTTGCATTTTCCTGATGACTAATGACGTTTAGTACCTTTTCATATGTTTAATTATATTTCAATATTTCACTTGTACAGTGCGTATTCAAATCCTTTGCCAATTTTTAACGGGTTGTCTGTGTTTTTCATACGGATTTCTAGGCATACTCTGTATACTCTGGATACAAGTACTTTGTCAGGTACATACATTACAATTATCTTCTTCCAGGCTTGGTGCATTTCACTCTGTCAGTAGAGTCTTCAAAGAAACACATTTTCTTAATTTTAATGAAGCCCTAATTATCAGTTTCTTTAAGCTTTATGTTTAATGATGGAAAAATAAGTAAACAGCCAGGTAAGTAGATAGGAAGGAACAACATTTTTATCAGACCCTCATCTCTAAAGGAGCTTCAGTGCTTCGTGAGAACTGTTCAGCAGGGCATGTGGTGCCATATGCTAAACTTTATCTTAAACTATCTTCAACCATTTTTCATACATTACATATTATATACATATGCATATTCATACTTACAACACCCTTATGACACACGCATAAGAATGTTTTCCCAAATATTTGGGCACTTTGTGGCCAAGTTAACACATAACACATAACACATAAAATTAACCATCACAACGAATTATAATTGAAAAAGCTCATTTTTCACCATAAAATTAATACATGTTGTTATGGAACTTTCGAGAACTGAAAAAAGTCTTACAACTCAATGCCTAACATAGTGTTTGACACTATAAATTCTCCAAGAGTATACGCTTAGTGAATGAATGAATAAATGAATGAATGGATCTACTCAGGTGGGGGAAAAAAACCTTTGTTAATATCTTAGTGTCAGGGCTTTTTTTTTTTTTCTGCGCATCTGTTTCATTTTATGTACTTTTGATAATGTATGTGTTTATAAATTATGTTTTGTTTGGGCTGTTTGATTTTCAGTGTTGAATCACCTGTTTGTACTAAACGAATGTGAAGGCTTACCACCTGGAATGTTCTCATCCTCCCAATTAACACAATGTGAAGACAACGCATGTGCTTTATCAATCCTTCTTGCACCAAAGTCTCTTTATGATAAATATAAGATACTCCTGGATTCACATGTGTTTTTATCTAATGGAAACTAGGCATGTGACCAAACACATTTTTTTTTTTTTTGGGAAATTCCCATAATTATCAAGGAAACTCAGGAATTATCTGTGTAGCTGTAAATTGGGGCAATGGGAATGTGAGTGTAAGAAACATCTATTTTCATTTGTTTGACTTTGGCTACAGTTCCACAGGATTCGAGCTTCTCATGATTGAGTCTAAATTAGGAGAACCGTATGAAAAAATGAGAGATCAGAACGCAAGACTCCGTGCTTTGTTGGACAGGGGACGGAAGCCAGAAAGTGCCTCGGGCAGATGAACAATTCATTAATTACCAGTGGAAAGAAAAGTTGAATCTAGGGCACATCTTTCTTGAAGTGACATAGAAAGGTTTGCCAGTTAGAGCATGAAAATAAGACAAATATGTGTGTTCAGATATTAATTTTGTTACCAATACATCGGGATAATAAGATCTTCCATCTTTCTTTACCATAGTTTCTCTACTATGAAATGAGGAAGGCGTTTATGGGATTTAATTTTGACAGTTTGATTGTGAAATCATAATTTTACAATATCAAACTTATGGAAATCAGTTCACTCAGAATACACATGGGACAGCTGTGATATGCACAGTGCCCTATTTGTTGTCATGGGAAGCCAAAGAAGTATAACGCTCCCGTGACGGTCTGAATGTTTGTGACCCCCCAAATTCATAGGCTAAAATCCCAACCCCAATGGTGATGGTATCTGGAGGTGGGAGCTTTGGGAAGCAGTTAAGTCATGAGGTGAATGGGACTACTGTCCTTATAAAAGAGGCTCCGAGAGACATCCCTTGCCTCCTTCCACACAGTGAGGAGTCTGTCCTCTGCAACTTGGAAAGGAGGTCTCTTCATCAGAACCTGATCATGCTCGCACCCCGATCTCTGACGTCCAGACTCTAACGCTGTGACAAATACATTTGTGTTGTTTATAAACCACTCAGCCTATGGGAGTTTGTCATAGCAGCCCTAACTGAGATATTGCTCTATCTTTGTGGCACCTCAAGAAGGACTCTGCACACAGCAGGTGCTTAATGAATGTTACTTGAAGGCGGTGGTCCTCCCAAAGCTTGCATCTATTTGGGGAAAACAAAAGCCCCCTCTGCAGATTCAACAGCAGCACGGCAGGCCAGCAGCCCTGTGAGGAGGCGCAGACCTTGAACGAGCACCCGAGTGAGTGTCCAGGCAGACAGAGCCAGTGGGCAGAGGTGGCTCGGGAAGCTGTTGGGGCCTCACGGGAACTAGGATTCATAGGTGGGAAGAGGAGGAAGGTGCCTCGGGAAGGGCAAGCAGCCACTGGCAATTGCTCAGTTTCTGGGGCTGGAACAATGCACCTGCCTCAAAGGGCTTGTTTTGAGAAGCCGTGGAAGGTGCAGCTTCAAAGAGTCGGGTACCTACCTTGGCCGTGGGCTATGAAACGGGGGCTTTGTTCTTTATCCGGTAAATAGTGCTTTTGAGCAGAGGAGCCACAAGATTAAAGTAGCATTTTTAGAAAGATCTCCCAGGTGTGAACAAAAGGGCTGAATTGGACAGGACTCAAGCTGGGAGCAGGAAGCTCTGGAGTGATTTTTAGCAGAGTGTAGGTCTGAGACGCAGAGGGTCTGGCTTGGGGAAATTGGACTAGAAAGGGGACAACGGTTCAAAGGCTGCGTTAGGAGTTACTAGAGAACTAACAGAGTTTGGTAACTGGAGAGCACAATGAAGGAGGAGTGTGAAAGACGCTCACATTTGCAGCTCAGGTGACCGGAGGGGTAAAGTTAGCCTTTGACAGAAAGAAAATCGAAGAAAAGGGAGCCAGATAAAAACAGATGATTTCAATTTGATGCTCACACGTCCTGATGCATGGTGTAGCACCGAATTTGGTTTTTATATGCCACCTTATGGTTTACTGGCCGCCCGTCCAAGTGTGGTACGTCATGGGTGACGAAGCCGGAACAGTCACCAGAAATTTGGTTGGAAATACGCAAATGCAGGCGGGTGCGGGGAGAAGGCTGTGGATGCGCGCAGCTGAGAAAGTGCTCCCCACCAAGGAGTGTGAGGAGCCAATGGCACATGCGATTCATGGTTCGTGTCCTGTGGAATTCCCATTTGAGTTACTTAGTCTGCAGTAGTCTGTCTGTGATTGAGTGATTAAACCTTTAACGTTCACTCCTTCCCCGGGTACCTCGTGAGCTGTACTTTGAAGTAGCATCGACCCGTGTTTTGAAATAATTCTTCAAATCACGCTTGCATCCCATCTTGGCATACATTTTCTTTAAACGAGTTGTAGACCTATCTAATTTCCATTTGCAGATTCAACAGCGCCCGGGAACAAAACCCAAACAGGATCTGCTGCTGCATGTGTTTTCATCAGCTAGTGCTGGGGACAGTGATTGGCAAACTGGGTTGTGATGGAATTATTAAAATTCATGAGCCAGAGAATTACTGATGTGTAATAGTCAAAAATGCAGTGGGTGCTAAGTATCTTTGACACGTTCCCTAAAGCTTTTACCATCTTGGGAAAAAATGTTAGAAGTCTGGCAGGAACATATTGGATTTTCCTAAAGCATATGGTGATGAAATAGAATATCGTTCTATGAGAAAATATTGTCATACCGGCTTCCTGGCCCAACGTGTCACACGCACTTTCTATTGCTGTGTTGCAGTTGTCTTTCTTTTATGCCCTTTATTTCTGGGACGAATTTCTTTCCTGGTCTTGGAAGAATGGCGACGCTTCACCCCATCTCTCTCTTTTGGCCATTCCTTTGTTTTCATTCTTCCTCCCTGAGTCTTTTGTTCCCCACACTAAAGTCTTTACACCGCGTTTCAAGACTGGGAGGTGCGTGCTTTGATCAAGTTTTTGTTTTGAGGACACTAAGAGAGTTTTCATCTTCCAATCCTTTCTCCCCTACATGGTTTGTGTGCTGCTGTTTCATCCTGTTTTTCTGAAGGAGTTGCTTTCATCCCAGACCTGGCTGGATTGCAAGAATGGAAGTGCTTATTCTCTAGCTTGCATTAAAAAAAAAAAATCCATTTTTATTTCAAGAGGATGATGAACAGAAAAAAAAAAAAAAAGTCAATGGACACTTTTACCACATTCTCTGTTTGGTCCCCCTTGGGCTCTTTTTAAGCATCGAAAACGTTCCCAGAGTTGGTCTAACCCACATCACCCAGTTGGTTGCAGGCAGTGTTGTGGGTTGGCATCCCCTACGGGTGGCTGGTTGGTAAGCTCAATATCCAAATTCCTGGAATTGTCGGGTTCGTCTGTTTTCTAAGGCAACTAAGGAGCAATGCAGTCTTCCCTAAGGACT
This sequence comes from Panthera onca, assembly GCF_046562875.1. Lineage (NCBI taxonomy): Eukaryota > Metazoa > Chordata > Mammalia > Carnivora > Felidae > Panthera > Panthera onca. The sequence continues at coordinate 113,824,748 of NC_138345.1, read as the reverse complement.
TTTATTGTTTTAGAGTTTTAGAGGCCAAATGAGCATTTCTAGTTGGCTCTGAATTTCCAATTCTTTGCTGTATGCTCTCAATAATTAAGACCTGATGAGTTTGAATAAATTGTTCCTCAATACAGTTCCCTTCCTGAGGCAGATGTGATGTAACTCATCATCTGCTCCCTCTCCCCGGTGAGGACAATGGAAGCCTCCACCTAGAGGGAACTGAGAAACATGGCAAGTTTTAAATTTCCTACCAGAAAATGGGCTGGGATGACATGGTCGAAAGCTGGACCAAAACAAAGGTTGGAGAACCTTACATCTATAGCCTACCTTACCTGGGCTACAGCCCAGGAGCTGATTCAGTAAGGCATCTGTAATGCTGAGGAGAGACTTACCTCTGACTTGAAGCAAGACAGAGGCGTGAGGTCACAGCCTATTCAGGGCAGGTAGGAACAGTGTGGCAGACAAACATCCCCTGCAAGCCCATGAATTTCCACAGGAATGATTTGGACATAAATCCATTAAACAAATACTATTGTAAAAGCTATAAACATTGTTCTTAAAAAAAAAAAATCACCATCAGGTTGCCACATTGTGGAAGAGGCGTGTGGAAATAGAGAGACAGAGTTCAATGTTTGTTCTTCCTCATACCCATTAATGACTCACGTTGGCAATGGTATTGGATTTTTCTTGAATTGCAAGAGATTTCTATAGATGATGGAAACTTGCCGTCTTTGTTAAGAGAAGTTAGCAGAAACTAAAACGCCTCCCCCCCCCCCCCCACCAAACTCCCATCTGTTTTCCCTGATGCGGTACCATCACCAAGAGTCAAAATCCAGGATGGCGGTCACCCACAGATGGGGCCGCTAAAGCAGGGTAGGCAGGAATGGAAACACAGGTTTCTTAGAGATGACATATAAAAAAAAAATAAAAGGATACTCTGCAAGCTGTGGTGAGAGCTCTGGCTTTCTTTTTTCCCCCCACCTTCCTCGTTCTTTCTTTTCTCCTTCTCTTCCGTAGCTCCCCTACTTTCTGGATTCAATCTGTCCTCCATATTGTTAATAAGTGTATATTTACTTTGCAGTTTATCCACTTGGGACCTGGATTACTCTAAGACTACTTAAAGGTTGGCCCGTAAATGTCACTGAAATGTCTAAAATAGAACACTGCTGGTGCAAACATTGTTTTCTTTCTCAAAATTAAATAGTTAAATTCCACCATAGCCTTTCATTTCTCGGTATTAAAACCACTTTGTTACCTCATTTAAATTGTACTTCGAAACCTCCGTGCTCTTGCTGAAGCCTCCTTCCAGAACACTCTTTTCTCCATGTCTCACTTATTGAGGCCTTTCTTATTGGCCAAAGCCCAACTCAAATGCCACTTCTTTTGGAAGACCTGCTTTTCAACAAATATTTATTGAGGCCTTCCCTTTGCTAAGTAGTGCTCTAAGGGCTGGGGCATAGCAGTGAGCAAGGACAAAGTCTCTGCTCACATGGAATTTACATTCTGGCAGTTGGGAATAGCTACTGATAAATAACCAAAAAAGTAGATATGTATCATGTAAGGGAGATACAGGAGGTAAGTAATAAAGTAAGATAAAGGAGGGTAAAGGGCTAGAAGGTGATGGAAAGACCAGCAAGGAGACGATTGCCTTCCTTTGTACTCCTACAGAATACAATCATACTTTAAAAAATTATATACCTTTTTATATACGAGAAAACGACATAGATGCCTTAGATGTTATAAACTGCTTATAGACAGGAAATTATTTAGCTTTCTACTCACCAGTGCCTTATACACAATAGGCAGCTGATCAATGTGCAGTGCTCCTGAGACTGGTAATACACAAGAAGTGACAGTTTATCCATAACACCACCAATACATGCAGGTGTCGTATGATCTGAGTTATGTCAAGAAATGGAGAAATAGCATCTTGCCCATTGACTGGAGAGCGAGAAGTGATGAGGGAGGCAGGAATCCATCTTCTGAGGCTGGAGGTGTGTCAGTGGTGGAGGTCGGAGAAATCCAAGGAGACAGGCATACAGCAGAAGCTGTGATGAGAAGGATATAAGTGGAGGAAGCCGGGAGACGGGTTGCTGACTCAGAGGTTCCACACCAGGAATCGTTGGTGATGCTCACCTAGGAAAGGGTCCCTCCTTTCCCCGCTGCTTTGTGAGCCATTCCTAATGGCTGGGATTTTGAATAGCACCCTGGATTTCGGCTTCTATATGGTATCCTTTTAACTTAGTGCGTTGGTTATCCTACGTACCTTTTAATATTAAATGCTATTTCCCATGAATTAAGCATCTGTTTTCGATGACCTTTTGGTAAGAGTGTTAGCAAGACCAAATCTGTTCTGTGTTACAGTTATTTACGGAGGTGTTAGGGTGGGATAAATAGTGAATGAAGAGAAGGCCAACAATGGAAATATTCTGTGTAACTACCTACCAAGAGATTCATAATAGCGTGTAGTACCACAGATCTTAGGAACTTTTTTTTTTTTTAAACCAAGAAGACGTAGGTACCAGGCAGTATTCTAAGCGTTTTACTCATTGAATTGTGTCTTGCTTTTGAGTCGTGCTTCTCAGCAGTATAGCTCTTTCCAATCTCTTGACTCGATCATTGCCAACAACCTTGGGAGGTAGCATTCACTAGCTCTGGCCTTGAGTTCAGGTGAGGGGTGCGGTCCTTGCCCGCGAGCCGAGCAGAGTCCCATGCATCCAGGGGGCTGTGGACTCCGAGCTCCTGTGCTGATGCCACATATACCATATTCATGAATCTATGGATTTTAAATGGGGTCAGATATCAGCCCCGGTATCATGTCACTTTGTGCGCGGGAGTCTCCCACCTCCCTCCCCTCATGTCACTTTGTAACTTTAAAACAAGCCAGGTTCTTCCAGCACATTCGCCATCCAGCCAAATGGAGAAACAGTGATATAGTTTAAGCTATGTGAAAAGAAATCCTTAAACCTGCAGAGATCCTGTCTTCCTTAGAAGCCCCTCTGTTTTTCCAGTTGTGCAACACTTATGCTAGAGGATGGTCATCTATTTTGAAAATTTAAAAACATATAAAATGTTTTGTATCTGAAAGACGTCAATTAGTGCCTCTTTTTTCTTGGTATGGGTGCATTTTGTAGTTTTGACTACCTTTAAATATGGAAGGGAAAAAAAATCTCAAAATATTTTAAGTGAGTAAATACATCATCAATCTGAAAAGCTTTTAAAATGAGTCAAAACTTATTTTCTTGTTATTACTTCTCTAGATTTTCTGAACTCTCACAAGGCATAAATGAGGCATAAGAAGCCAAAGTGATTTACCCAGGTTTTACTGAGTTGCTAATAAAATCCTGAGAGTAGAGAACCCAGGCTGGGAAAAGTCACACATTCTTTTTTCTGGTTTCTTTACTTTATGTGAATTCTCTAGTGGTTCACAAAGTTGCTGGCATAACCTTTAGAAATGTTTTGCTCATGAAATGGGGTATTGATTCCTTGGTTTACCTTTTTTCTCCTTACTCAGATTCCCTTTCATGTCCACAAGAGGGAAGGAAAGAAACAAACTACTGGAACTAAATACTGAAATGATGGATAAAAACAAAGTCTGCAAATCAAGAAAGCTAAAGCTTTCAAGTTGGTCTGATTATTATATTAAGATTTATTGTCCTAGAAAAAAGCTAGCTGTCCTTGTATTCTGAAAATCACCATGTGTCAGTGGTTCTGTGTCATTAATGACATACCGTATACTTTTGTCTAAATCAAGATGATTCCTGGGATTTTGAGGATGAAATCACAAACTCAAATACCTACATAGTTATAGGAGAGAGTAAAGCCGATCAGATGTGAGAGATAATGAGATTTGCCTGGAGTATGGAGACTTTGAAACATAGCTCCCCCTCCCCGCAACCCCCACCCCACCCCCACCCAACCCCTAACCCCCAAGGCATTCCGCTGTGCTGTCCCAGCTGATGGCTTCCAGGTGTGAATTTAGGCTCCTGGCAGGTGGACTTCCCAATTTTCCAAGCTGGGTATCTGGATTTTTATGTGAAAGCCCCCAGTGAAACACTGGTATCCCAGTCAACAGTGGGTATCTGGCCACCAGAACACAAGAACGGTTGGCCTCAACTTGAGCGGGGCTGGGATTTTTGTCTGTAATGTAGAGGATGCCATTGCATGTTTTTATTGTTTAATTTCATTTCAAAATCAGAAACAGCAGCCACGAAACCATAAGAACATGGGAAGACCCATTGCGACATAATTCTTATAAGAAGTCATCTATTCTTGAAGGTTCAGAGGAGCACTGTTTTCGAGGGAATCATCGGAAGGCACTTTATATTCCAAACGAACAGTAACCGTGGTGTTTGAGAAGGGTAGAGTGGGTATACTAGACAAGCAAGTAGAAATGAGTAACGTTTTGCTAATCTTTCAAGGCCTTCCCTGAACGCCACGCCTCCTGTTTTAAAACCAAACGTGACCTCTACGCGGTCTACCAGAGTAGTGTAGTGGTTATAGCCAGAGTGATACTCAACCATAGGTTTAACAATAGGTTATGGATCATGGCCAATCAGAGTGTATTTAGCATTTAAGAAACCAGTACAGATATACTGACGTATACTAGCTAAGTACAAACCCTGTTTGTATCATACGCAAACATCCCAGAACTTTGCTGCTTAAATTAAGATAGACCTCAGACCAGCAGCATCAGCGGCACCTGTGTGCTTATCAGAAATGCAGAATCTCAGGCCCTACTCAAGACTTACTGAATCAAAATCTGCATTTTAACAAGATCCTCCCACGGCTGATACACACATTACAGTTTGAGAAGCACTGTCTTGGAGCATTCGGTGCCTCTTTTTGTCATCTACCATATCTTGCCTTATATTAAAGTTATTTAAGTTCTTCTTTGTCACTACCAGTAGACTATTACTTTGTTGAAGCAGAGGTTGTGTTTAAAAATTGTACCGGTGGGACGCCTGGGTGGCTCAGTGGGTTAAGTGTCTGACTTCAGCTCAGTTCGTGATCTCTCAGTTCCTGGGTACAAGCCCTGCATCAGGCTCTGTGCTGACAGCTCAGAAGCAGGAGCCTGCCTCAGATTGTGTCTCCCTCTCTCTGCCCCTTCCCCACCCATTCTTGCTCTCTCTCTCTCTCTCTCTCTCTCTCAAAAATTAACATTAAAAAAATTGTACTGCTGTGCTTAGCATCTTGATCATAGGAAGGATTGAAAAATTTGTATTGAATTGAATGGAAATGGAAAAGAGCAAAAACATCGCAGCAATAATTATAATCAGAGCAACTCACATCTATTGAGTGCCTTCCCTGTGTGTGATACGGGGCCCCGTATTTTAGTAATCTTATTTTATTTAGTACTCACGATCACTTAGAAGGTAGAAACCACTGATAGTTATGTCGCAGATGTGGGGACTGAAGATTCAAAAGGTTAAGTGACCTGTCCTGGGACATGAGGAGGCAGAGAGGGGACAGCTTTGTCTGATGCAAAGCCAAAGTCTGCACTGTTGGCCGACTTGGGTTGGTAGGTGTGAATGAAGGAAAAAAAGAAGAGTGGATGAAAATTCTTTCAAGTCTGAGACTGGGAGAAGAGTGTTTTATTCTTGATGGTATTGCAGGATTCATCAATAATTGTCTCTGGGATCTGGATCTTGAGATGAAATGCTTCCCTTTACAATCAGGAATATCTGTTGGTGAACATTCATCCTTGGCCAGAACATGGAGCACTTTTGTCTTCATATTTTATTGATTCATCTGCCTGGAGATGAAAGGGCGAGAAAGAACATTTTTGCCTGTGACAGCCGTTGTGCTTTTTCTCCTGAAGAAGCAAAAGGAATTAGGAACTCAGTCAAATGTAGGAGCGATGATTGAGAGTGGGGAGAGGAGAAAGAGAGGAAAATGTCTCTTGGCTTTTCAGACCCTTCCAGCAGGAAGCAAAGAGCTTGATAGATTCTGTGCCACAGGAAGACCTAGTAACAATTTAATGGGTCCACTAGACAGTGCCATTAGGGGGTGACAGGCAGTATATAATTATTTTTAACTTGCATGTATGGTTAGGGCTTGAAATGTATCACAGTGCTGTCCAGTACTAAAGAAGCATAGATAGACAATTCTCCCTGTGTATGGGGAAGGAAACCAGTCTAAGTAACCCACTGGGGATAAAAACATGAAGAGTTTAATGAAAATTAAGGCTCTGCAAGAGAAAGTGAGACTCTTTCTTAATAAGCCAGCTTTGAAGTATTTCAAGTTGCTCTTAGGAGGAAATGTATTCAGTTATTCACAAAACACTCGCTTGGAAAGAATTGTCTTAAGCTACATTTGCATCCTGTCTTAAGAACTAGATGGTAACCATGGCAGAGATTTTTGCGACCTCTTAACAGCCTCAGGAGATATTTATTTAAACATCACTGTGAGCGAAAAAATGAAATAACAAAATAGGTGAATAATCACTCCATAACCATGTATATCATTGCTCCTGCAGTTTAAGGAACACTTCCAACAACATCCTGGAAGAATATTATCTGTAGAATCTGAGACTCTGTTAGCATCAGGTGGATTGAAAACAGCCAAACTTCCTACATATTGTCAAAATATGTGAACAGGTCTCATGAGTAATTTCTTAAATGTCAAGATTAATTAGTGTCTCACAATAATTTATTTAAAAATCCATATGCCATTACACATCTAAATTTCCATAATTATCTCTTCCAGGATAATAATAAAAATTTGCCCCTCAAACTCATCCCTTTGGTTATTTAGAATCTTATGTCCTCTTAGTGGATGCGTAGGTGATTATATAATGCTTTGAATAGAATTTTTAGCCTAAACATATATTAAATTCTGTTTCGGGATGAAATGCAAACGTTTATAATTTGGGATTTAAAACAAATTTAAATTATGGAAGTATTTTTTAGAACCTTGGGCTCTGTATTTGATTTTATGAAAACTAAACAAAATTGGCCATAACATACTGACAAGTATTTTGGCTGTATGTGTTTTATGTTTACAAAATACTAAAGATTAAGAAGAATCCTCTTCCTGCATCAAGAGACCTTTAAAATGGCTTTACATGTTTTCTACTTAAGACATGAATTGAGAGAAAGACTCCAGCTGTCTAGCTTTGACTTTAGATCGGCACCAGTCCTTCCACATCTCTCAGTCTCCGAATTGAGAGCTTCCAGGCTTGGAAGTGCCTTCTCTTCCCAGCCAGCACCCCTGTCTCATGGAAGAGGTTAGGAGTTTACGCTCTGGAGATTGGCTTCAGATTATAGATTTGCCACTTGTAGTTACGGGACCAAGAACAAACTCTCTGTATCTCACCATCACCGTCTGTAAAGGGAGGGTGATAAATAACATCTATATTGTAAGAAAAATTGTGTGGGTTAAAGGAGATAATATGGGTACAGGGCTTGGTACAGGGTTCTTCCTGAAAAATGCCTGCAAACAGCCCTGTGCATCTTTTAAAATGTTTATTTTTAAACAGCTATTATTATTGTTAATAATAATAGTGAGAGAATAGAATCCACTGTCTTCACTTAGTCATTAAATCAACTTGAGTTGTTTCTATTTAATTTTGCTTTTATAGTGGCATTTTGTATTTATTTTATTACATGAGCATCACACACCCATGGTAATAACAAATTTTAAGTTCACATAAGTAGGAAGGAAAGAATCACTCAGTCTTGCCATCCAGAAGACATCTGTAATGACATCAATACTTACACATGTGTGCCGCATGGATGTGTGTGCACGCGCACACACACACACACACACACACACACCCCTTTTTTCCCCATGAAGATATATGTCTCTGCAATGCATAATCACGTTTAAACCAAAGTGGTATAAACACTCTGTAAATGTTTGTTAAAAGCACATGTACTGGAATCAAATTGCCTTGATTTAATTCCCGACTTTGCCACTCAATAAACCATGTGATCTTGGGCAAACTATCGACCTCCATTGTGTGTTGGTCTTTTTATCTGTAAAAGGAGAATATCTATAGGATCTTCCTCAAAGTGTTGTGAGGATTAAATAAGATTTTATATAAAGTATAGCACCCTTAATTGTAGAAGTCACTGTGTAGGATGCTTTTAAGGATCCCATTTCGAGGGCGTTCCACCAGTAAAATGCCAAGCTCTAGTGTGGATCTGTTTCCATTGCTACTCTTCTCTCTCTGCCACCTCGAGGACTTTAATTGTTCGCTTGCATGACCAGTGTTGAAATTTGTCTGAATTGTAAGTGACTTATTAATAGAGAAGTCTAATTCAGTTGAGACAAAATGCCCACAGTAAGATGATTTCTCCCAATTTAATCAGACTGGGAATAAGAACTGTGTCTTAGACTTCTTCATATTCCCCATGTGCCCACAAACTATGCTTTGAATTTTAAAATTTTGGTGCTTTTTAAAAGGGTACTAAACAAATCTATTGAGTAACATTCATGACCTCAGGAAAAGTTTACTGGGAGTCCTAAATGAGTAACTTGTCTTTTTTACTTTAAAAGAGGTGATTGAATGAGCTGATAACTTTTTTTTAATACAGTATTGCTTGAATTGCATTAGAAAAAAATTTTTCACTCTGCTTTCAGGCCCAAATAGCATTAAATGTCTTTTCTCCAAGTTGGCATTTGCTGTTTTCTATCTGTCCATAAAAAATGTAAGGCAAAAGATGAAAGTAATGCCCTAAAAAAATTGAAATCTCTCCAAAGGTGATTGTAACGAAAATTATCCATTAAACTTTATAATTAAAGCCCTTGATAAAATGCACATGTTAAGTGAGTTTTTGGAGGAGCCCCTCTTTCTTCATTCTCCCTTTTAAAAGATTAATTCATTAAACTGAAACCAATCAGAGGAAGAAAACCCTATACAGCCTTGAAATTTTGTTTGGAAACAATTAGGTTCTGTCTTTCCCAAAATATAGATTGTGCAAGTAATGGGGAACTTGGCTAGAACAAGCTCGTTGACAAGATGTGGCTATTTTTTGACAATATTTGAGCTATTTTTAGTTATTGTGCTGTTTGTGCTTAATAACATTTGACATGAACATTCACTTACATGGAAGTTATCCTTTTAAGATATAATGAGGAAATAGTTGGCATTTGTTTTGGGAAAATATTCTGTTTTTAGTAAAAAAAAAAAAACACCCTGTACTCAGAAGAGATAAATATCCTCATTGACATTAAGTGTGGAGAAATTGCATTAGGAAACATAACACTTAACTTATAACACTACATGTAAAACTTATTCTGAAGAAGTAAAAATCTTCATCTACAAAACATGTTAGCACTTTTTTTTTTCTTTCAAGTATATCCAGTCACTGAAAGTAGACTAATAAAATTTTGTCTGGTAGAGAAAATTAGGGGAATTGCTTTAATAAATAAGAACAGTTTTTAATTAACACTGTCAGTAAAAGGAGTCCTTCTAAAGTCCTTGAAAATACTTAAAAACAGCTTCCCTGCTTCAAGAGATTGTTTCAAGTATGATCTTCCCCTCACTATTTTTTTTCTTCATCGGTAGTAGAAGATTGTTTGAGTTTTGTCCTTGTTAAGTATTGCACATCTCCAGCTAGTGGGGTATGAAGTAGTGAGATGTAACACTTCAGCATCTGGTGGGTCCATTGACTTCCCATAAGTGAACGAGTCGGCCAAATCAAAACGAGTTCCATCTCTGGATCTTGTTTCCCTGCACATGGGGCTCACACTTCCCTCATGTCCTGGCTTCCTCTGAAGACCCCGAGAGCTCTGGAACTCCTGAAAGATTTGCCTCCCTGGGGCCCTGATCTGTACTCAGGGCCTCCTTCAATGGAGCCAACTGGGAATCTCAGCAGGTAAACATGCTTGTCCCCAGCACTACAAATCCAAAAGTTGTCTGGCAGTCCAACCATGACACGTCCGGCAAAAGGGGCTGCTGTGTTCCTGCTGCTGACATGATTGGTTTAGGAACCCAGGCAAGTCAGATAGGGGAATGACTCATCAATAGAACCATCCGCAAAAGGTCAGTAGGGGGCATCTTGACTGCCCTCTATTCTTTTCTCTTTTTTCTCTTTAGATTAGTATTCTCTAGGGATGTGTGTGTGTGTGTGTGTGTGTGTGTGTGTGTGTCTGTTTTTTTATACCTCTGTCAAAAAGCCACACATATACAGAGCTTATAATCGCAAAAATAACAAAGTAAAGCATATACAAGGATTGTAATAAAATAAGAACAGTGCCCGGCCCTACCTTAGCCCAACTTATCTCCCTTTTCTAGTTCTTTACCTCAGAAGTGACTGCTTACAAATCTTTCAACTCTTCATTCTGGTATTGACTTTCCTATTTCTAAATAATGACTAATAATTAATGTCTGTTTCTACAGATATTTCTTGATTTTCCAGTTTCGGGTATCGGCTACTGACTGCCTACAAACGTTTCAAATACAGTCTTATCACATATTTGGTAAAATACTTTTTAGCACTACACACACACACACACACACACACACAGACAAATATTCTTCATAGTTGAGTCACATAGTATATGGATTACATGTCCTTTCTATTACAATTTGTCTTCCTCCGATGCTAACATTGTCTCAGTTATTTTTGCTCATCATTTCCTATCCTTTAATGAACCTCTAATAGTCACTAACATGTATTCAGCAGGTGCTTCATGCACAACATCGCTGTAAGTAATTTCTAGGTAGGAGGTTTGGAGACAGGAGGTGTTGCATGTCATGTCCCGGCAGAAAAGGATAAAGTCCAAGTTCCCTGCTGCGCCATAGAAGATCTGGCCCCAGGTTGCCCACCAGCCTCATTCCTTGTCTTCTCCTTCCCATTACTTTGCAGTCCAGCCCCACTGGACTTGAACTTACCAAGCCTGCTCTTTTCCCCTGGCCTTTTCCAGCCCCACTGCTGCCTGAATCACTCCTCTGCCCCCCTTACTTGCCTTCTATCCATCCTTGGGTGCCATCCTCTCTAACCCCTAAAAACTGTTCGTGTCCCTCAGTGTGTACCTCCTGCAGCACCCTGTTCTCCCCACCCACCGCTCTTTTCAAGTTCATTATTTGTTTACGGTGGGTTTTTCTCACTGAACCATGAGCTCCATGAAGGTGAGTCCGAGTGGTCTTGTTCCCTGAGGAGACTTCAGTGTTTGGCATCTAAATTTTTGGCTGTTTAATAAATTTTAGCTGTTGTAAGATGGGGTCTCTAAGGAGAATGACAATGACATAAATGCACATGACAACATTGCAGTGATTCAGAGTGAGAAAATCCCAAGTGAGGATAATGAGTTGTTTACTCACATGAAGTAATTCTGTTTCTCCTTTATAGGTTGCCTAACCTTCAACTGGCTGAGACTTGTTGCAATTATAAAGTGAGAGATTGGGTACTTGTAGATTGGGCAACCTGGGTGCAAGAATCTAGTTCTTATTCAGATTTTGCAAATGATCCTTGGAAGACTTGAAGAAATAAATTAACATCTTGAAGGGTCACTGTGGCTGGCCGTGTGTTCTCTAAGCTTCCATCTGCCATAACACACTTGAGGGATATGCCATGCCTAAAGCAGTGATTCTCTGGGCAGTGAAACCAGAGAAACCAATAAGGGCTCTACCTTCATGGAGCCTCCAGTCTGTTCATGAAGACAAACAATTAGCAGCCCAGCACATATAAATATGGACTTGCAGATGGAAAAAACTGGTGTCAAATTGGAGACCAAATGGTCATAGGGAATAGAGAGGAAGTTCTACCTAAGTGGCCAGGGAAGGAGAGCCTGAGGAAGTGTCATTTAAATAAAAGGTCAGGGAAAAGGTATTCTCAGATGAGGGAAAACAAGTTCAAAGTCTCTAGGAGAGGCGATGGTTACGATGGTTATGTCTCTAAGACAACATGGTTATGTCTAGAAGCCAAAAGCAGTGCATTGTGGTTGCAGCAGAGGAATAAAAGGAAGAAGGGCTCAAAATTAAGTTTGAGAGACAGGCAGGAGTCTCATTATTTGGGGTTGGGAAGCCTGTGCTACTCAGCTTGAGGTCTGAACATGGGTTGCTAGTGGGCAAACTGCTACCCATCTGTGATAAGAAAAAGAGCTTGTGTGGTTGTAAATCAGTTATGTCACCTAGAACACTGTACCGAGCTTATACAAATGCACACCCGCAGACACACGTTTAGCAAGACTTGCTCAATAAAAAAAGGAGTGTGCTGGTTTATATTTATGTTCTGATGTAAATTCCTTACCTTGTTGCAGACCAACACTTTGAGCATACAGTGGGCATATATTAAAAGATTTCCAGTGCCTGTGAATGTGCATTTGGTGGTGAGGGAGTTGGTGGTGGTGAGGGGGGGTGTTAACGCATGATCGGATTCACTTTTCAAATAGACATCTGTGGCTACAGAACAGAGAGTGGGGTAGAAGAGGCAGAAGAGAACAGTCAGGACCAGCATTCTAGCAAAGAGATAGATGATGATGACCCGAACCAAGATGGCGGCAACAGAAGTGGAAGATTAGCAAACAGATCATGATGTATTCGGGGGTAGAATCTATAGGATGTTCTCATGGATTGGGGTATGGGGTGCTAAGAGGGCACTTCAAACTTGGCTTCCAGGTTTCTGTTCTGAACAAGTGTTTGAATATTTATGTCCCTGACTGAGATAATAGCAGTAGGGGATGAATGAGTTTAGAATCGGGGAGGTGGTATGCATGGCTACTAATGTAGTAGTTATAATAGTGGACTTTTAAATAACAAGATCCTTTATGAAATCTCCAAATTAATAAATACTACCACAGCCCATATTTTTTCCCATAAACACTTTTTTTTTTTAAAAGCAGGAGAGAGAAAGATCAAAAGTTGTGTTGAGATACAGATACTGGGAGGCGTTAGGCTCACTCATCAGCTGAGGGATCTTTTCATCATAAGTGATTCAACTGTGTGACTAAGCCAAGTTATGCAGCTATCATGTTCTTGAGGGGTGCTTCTGAATGGCTAAAATTATAAATTTTCAATCCATGAACAGCAAGGGCATGTCCAGGATGAGGAATAAGTTTCATCCTAACTGTCAACCCTGAGTGCTTTTCGACCGACGCTCAGAGAACTCTTTTGAGGCTGTATCTGGAGTGCGTGAAAAAAGCACAGTCATTGATGCTCAGTGTGGACACTGGTTACAGGAGGATCTGTGGCAGCAGGTGGGCCTAATATTTGCTGACTCCCTGCATTTTTCAGGTACAGAAAACGAATTGGATAAATGCCTCAACATGTGGCACTGGCTATATCCCTTCAAATATTGCAAAATGGAACGGGCACTAAACTTTGAAGGGAACTGTCTATGTGATTAAAACTCAGAACGGGTTCCAAGAGCTGGAAAACAATGTCATTACTGTTTTCCTTCCACCAATCTATTTGAGTCAAAGCTGGTTGATACCTAAAATGCTGTCTGGAACGTCAATGCAGTTTTGCTCTGGGATCTATTACGGATGGAAAGACAGCCTGATGAAGACTGGGCAAATCCCACAGGTCTGGCTGGGCTAATTGCCATGGGGTCCAATCATATGGCTGCACCTGGGGATACGGTGGACCGTTCTTAGCTTCTCCAACTTTATTCTATGGACAAAACTGTATTGCTTTGTGTTTACTCATTTCAATTTAATTTGGCTTTGTCATCCCTCCTACTACCTCTGAATCCTTCCCAGCAAATGGAGGCCTTTTGCTTTCTAACCCTAAAGAAGATTTAGGGGACCACATGAAGTATTTGGGGTTGCCAAGGGAACTGAAGACTCATCTGGCTCGTCAGAGAGGGGCAGCATTTTGGTGGAACATCGGGAAGACTGCTGCCAACCTCTGCTCAGGTTGCGGAGACAGGAAGGCTGATGTATGACATTAGAGATGATTATCCAAGGACTCTGCCAAGACTCCATGATAATTATTATCATGGTGAAGCAGAAGGGGAATAATGATTCGAGGAAGTTGATAGAACAAGTCGCATAAGTTTTATGGTCAAAAACCACGAACAACCTCATTTTCCAGTGAGGAGAAGACACTGGTGAATTTTGTAATTTAGATATTTTGTCAAGGAGTTCCAGAATTCACTGTTGGACAAGAGGAAAAAAGAGGCCAAATTCAAAAGAATTACTTTTAATTCACCCTGAGATGTTTGCTGTGGGTGTGAAAATGAATTCAGATAGCAAGCATGTGCCTGTTTGTTAATATTCACGTGGACTCATAGAGTTGGAGATGTGTGAAGTCATTCAGTTTAGGTGGTTTCAAACTTTTTATTCTTTATCATAGCCCAAGTTAAAATAAAAACTCCTTTTGTTCAACTTTTTTTCTAATGTTTATTTTAATTTTGAGAGAGAGACAGAGTGCAAGCAGGGGAGGGGCAGAGAGAGAGGGAGACACAGAATCGGAAACAAGCTCCAGGCTCCAAGCTGTCAGCACAGATCCTGACGTGGGGCTCGAACTCATGAACCCCAAGATCGTGACCTGAGCCGAAGTTGGACGCTCAACCGACTGAGCCACCCAGGTGCCCCTCTTTTGTTCAACTGGAAAGATTTTATTTATTTATTTGTTTAATGTTTGTTTTTGAGAGACACAGAGTGTGGTGGGGGAGGTACAGAGAGAGAGAGGGAGACACAGAATCTGAAGCAGGCTTCAGGCTCTGAGCTGTCAGCACAGAGCCTGAAGTGGGGCTCAAACTCACAAACTGTGCGAACGTGACATGAGCTGAAGATGCTTAACCGACTGAGCCACCCAGGCACCCTAACTTTTGTTCAATTTTAATACAAAACAGGTAAAAGCAAAGATGGTCGTGCGGGAGATGGGAGAGGAAAGTCACAAGCATGACCCATCTGGTTCTGTGTCCCTCTCACCCACTGATTTTTCCATGAGACGCCTCTGGTCTAAGGACTTAGTGTGAAAACCACTTATCTAATGCAACTTGCCTGGTTTGTAACAGGAGATAAAGTGACCTACCCAGAATCCCACAGTTAGTTACTTGGGAGACCAGATCCCTGTACAGTGATGTTTCTACTACGTCATACTTGAAGCGTTAGTGACAGTCCTCCTACATCCTGAGCCCCCTCTAACTTGTCCTACTCCTCATATCAACAGGATTACATTTATTATCTTCTTCTTCCCGTGTTAATCAATGGACTTCATCCCATTACCGCAATTCTCCTGACAGCTTACAGAAAAATATATCTGACTCCACATACCCATGAAAGTGGAGCAGGGAGCCATGGATATGCCTTCCTCAGCCAGGGCTCACAGTGACTGCTGCTCCTGAACATGCCCTGTGAAGGAGGGTTCCAGGCCACGACCACAGCTGGGTGGGAGGTGGGGAGGGGAGGGGAATCTGTCTTGTCTTCTATTGTGTTGCCCTGCCACGTGACAGAAGAGAGTCATGGGAATTTTCTGCAGGTCCCAGGTTGTTTGAATGCTGCCTCTCTCAGAACTGACATTGTGTTTGGCCTTTGATGAATGATTAATTTTCATAGCCTGTTTTGTGAGATTTTTAATCGCGTGTAGTTAATACACAGACTGTTACAAAGCATAATAGCATCTGTCACCTGAGTAAAAGAAGTGTTAATTTTATATGGACTTCTACTTCTAAGGATCAATGATTTTTAGAGATACATGTGATCATAGAGAGTTTCTCATCCATTTTTTTTTCTCACATAACGAGGAAGTTGATGCCCAGAGCAGTGAAGAGCTGTGTCTATGATGAATCATGTGAATCAGTTGGTTTGAGGTGTGAACCCAGCCCTCCTTGCTCAACACCCATTGTTCATTCCACTTTGATTGGTTTGATTGGATTGAAAAAATATGCATTGTGTGTCCTTTAATGCAACATATCTGTATGAGGGAGGGAGATTTTCCTATTTTCTTGACGGAGAAGGGCAGACAATGAAAACTCTTGAAGAGCTGGGCTCTTCGTTTTTTTTTTTTTTTTTTTTTTTCAAGAGATGGGCACCCTAAAAGCATCGTTTGCCAGCCTCTTTGGTAATTTTTTTTTTTTTTTTTTTTTTGTCCACGAGAGCAGTCACTGTTTTATGCTGGGAGTTTAGGTATAGTCAAGGGTACTGGCTATAATCTTTAGGTTAATGACGGCCACCCTTTATTTTTAACCTTGAACAAGATACAATTTGATGCAATAGTTCTAATGCTGTCAGAACTCTGGCGTGCAATTCCTTTGAGCTAATTTGTGAAGTTCAGACCCACAGCTACTGATGTCACCATCAAATATGGGCACCATCCGGCCCATGTGGGCCATATGGATCTATACAAGTCGATCATCTCTCTTGGAGAGATGAAGTGACCCATATATGACAATGATGAGAGGGATGTTTCTTCATGGTATTAACTTCATCCTTGAAGAGAAAATTGTTGCTATCTTTCTATCTTTGGAGCCAATCTGTTAGAGATGAAAAGTTTGTGCAGGAGCTGGGTGATCTGAGTCTGAATCCTGGGCCTGCCTATTACTGGCTGTGTGACCATTGTTGAGTTAGTTAGCCTTGCCGTGCCCAAAGGTTTGTATCACAGAATAGGTTAATCAGAATAAACATCTCAAAATGTTTCTGAAGATTAAATGAGTGGATACGTACAGCTATTAGAACAGTGTGCCATGTAGTAAGCACTTAATAAATATTATTTATTATTACCTTCATATGAATTAAAGGCATCTGCTAAACTCTAGGTAAACATCAAACTTCTAATTGTTTAAAATAAATATGAAATAATAAATATTTGCTATATTTGTTGTTTGGAGCAGCTGTATTTTGAGATAATTTGTTATGTAGCTATGGCTAACCAAAATACACACTAACTATGGTTAACAGTCACCACCTGATACGGATATTGTTGAGACAGAGCAGGTCTGATATCTAATTCTTGTTCTTTCACATACTCAATAAGCATTTACTGTGTGCTGGGCAGTGTGGACACAAAAGTCACTTTTAAAAAAGACACTGTCTTTGCCTTCTGGGGAAAGGCAAGCTTGCAAAATGTGTGGCAAACGTATTCATTCAACGTCACAAACTTACTTTAAACTATGACTTGTTATAAGTGTTTAATTTAGGTAGTTTATTAAATATACAATTAAATGTCTTTGCTCTATTAAACAAACAAATGAAAACCCCGTCTAGACATTGAAATGGATTTCAGCTGTGGTCTTACTTTGGATGTTTAGGAAGCTCTAAGGAATCACCCAAGCACTGATGGCCTCTTCTGGGCAGGCTTTTCTTGTTATTTAAAGCCAGAGATAGGGGAAGTCTGTTTTCTGTGACTTTATTCATTCAGTGTGCATTCTTGAGTGTTGTTAATAGGGCACACCCCAGGCCAGGTGACTACGGGTGGAGGAAGGGCAGGCTGAGGACAGAAACCTGATTAAGACATGGTGTCCACTCTCAGAGGGCAACAGGAGGGAGGGGGAGAGGTGGGGATTCAAAGAACGTTGAGTGGTCCTTGCCTTCAAAGGGCTCACTGTCTTGAGACAGATAAGGTCAGTAAACAAATGGTGACACAGCAGGGAGAGAGGTGCGAAGTGCTGAGGGAAGCACAGAAAAGGAAGTGACTAAGACAGCCTGACGGGACCCAGGGAAGTTTCAGGCAGGAAATGGCACATAAAGTGGGTCAAAGGATGACTAACTGTTTGCCTGTTGGAAGAGAGAGGGTGGGTTTTAAGGCAGGGAAACTGCATGTGCAAAGGCACGGAGACACAACACTCAAAAGTTGGCAACATTAGGACTGTGTGAGCAATTCAGAAAGAGTATGGCACTGCCCTGCTTCAACGACACATCATTGCCCAAGTTCCTTAGCTTAGCTGGCGAAGCCTGGCATGAGACGGTTCCTGCCCACCTGCGCAACCCCGACACTTGCTTCACAACCACCAGCCACATGGGCTCCTTTTTGTCTTTGGATCATCATTAGCGTGATTCTACTTCAGATCTGCTGCACTTACTGCTTCTTTTCTTGGGAACATTTCCTCCTATCTGTTTGCATGGCTGATCTTAATCTTCAGGTCTTACCTCCTCCAGGAGGCCATCCTCAGGGCCATTTTCCTTGAAGCAAGTCCCCTAGTATTCCCTATGACAGCACATGTCACATAGGAGGCATTGTGACCTGTACCTACCTGCCACTCAGGAATGTAGCATGAGACCTGGGAGTAGGCACACAGACTGTCTTGCTCCTGTTTTCTCCCTAGTGCCCAGATCGGTCTTTAATGCTCTGCTTGATAGAAATTTGTTGAATGAGGAAAGGAAAACATCAATGAATGAATGGATGAATGGATAAAAAACTTGGAAAAAAAAATTGGTCTGGATATCTGCCATTTGTTTCTCCAGGTTCAATTTCCATCCTTCATCAAATTCTGTGTCATGGAAGGGAACTGTGTGAACCACATTAATATTCACCCTTTGGGTTGGATTCAGCCACAAGGGGGCAGCTAAGAGAGAGAAGGGATTGATGCCTTGAGCATTCTACACCTCTCCTCTGTTGGTGTCTGTAGGGGATCTCCTCACACAGCCTCTCTCTTTCTAGGGAAGGGTAAATGCCTTCACCCTTCCTCACTTTAAGGGGAGTGACACCTCCTCTTATCTTTCCATGTCGCTACCCTTCTGGTTTCTCTGTAGTCTACCTACCACTTTGTAGGTAGTCCCTCTATTAATCTTCTTTCAATGTACCTATGCTGATCTGTTTCCTACTGCAATCTGGGAAGATACAAGAGGGCTGGGACAAGTTGGGAAAGGCCTTGCATGCATCGAAAGAGCTCAGATCATATTCATTTGGAAATAGAGAGCCATGAACAATAGATCTTTACACAGAGCTTTAATATAACCCGAAGAGTGAGGCAAACACTTGGGGTCAGTGTAGATCATGTTCTCCCAACCTTTGATAGTGCATCTCATCAATGAAAACTGTTTGAGCGTGTCGTGCTAATATACACATATCCGCTTATTTGTAAATTATATACATCCATGCTTGTATTAGCATGTATGCATTTATATAGTGTAAAATATAAAAGTAGACATTAAAAAGCACAGAATACAGATAAAATAAACTGTATTTAAAAGATTTAAAATTAATTTTCAATCTTTATCTCACTAAAAACCATACCATTACTGCTCTGATGGCTTCATTTTTAAGGGTCTCGCTAAAATTATAGCCAATATTTTGATATAAACTTAGAGTGGTGTTCATTGTCAAGGAGGGTGCATAAAAATCCAAATTCCAGGGACACCTGAGTGGCTCAGTCAGTTAAGCAGCAGACTTCAACTCAGGTCATGATCTCGCGGTTCATGGGCTAGAGCCCCACATCAGGCTCAGCGCCTGGAACCTGCTTCAGATTCTGTGTTTCCCTCTGTCTCTCTGCCTCTTCCCCACTGGCACTCTGTCTCTCAAAACTGAATGAACATTAAAAAAACATTAAAAAAATCCAGATTCCAAATCATCTTCTTGATAACTTCATGGGCTTCAAAGGTGGGCTAATCTCTTGTCAGATCTAATTATATTATAATGTATTAAACACATAATTTGGCCCACATGATTAAATACAGACCAAGAACCAGGAGTTTTATCTCATCCTAAAAGAAAGACCCAGGGCTTTTGGGGTCTGATCTAAATAAAACTTCAGAACAATCCTGCAAAACAACATTATTTTTACCTTTCTTATAATGAGGAAACTTTTTGCAAACATGGAAAGATCAAAGAACTCGTCCAGGAGCTAGTAAGTGTCAGAGAAAGCTTTAGCCTGCCTGTGCCCAGAGAACTTGTCCCTAATCTACCATATGATGCCAAGAAAGAAGAAGGAATTTTGGTATGCTTTTATCAGATGGCCTTGATTTTCTCAGTAAAATAGAAGAAGGGGCTTCCTGGACTTAAAAGGCTATGTTCAGATGAAATTGGAGTGAAATGTGCTGATTACCCAGCTGGAGGGCAGAGCACCTTTGAAATTGTTATCTTTGCTCTTCTCCACATTCAAAACAAGAATTTGACATTCTCTCCATACGGTTCACTCTTATTCACTCTAACTCCATCATGGTTTCTCTGTGGTTCCTTCCTCCCCAGCTGGAGCTTTCTTTTGCTTGGCACCAGGTAATTCTCCAAGTGAATACGAGCTTGGATGGGGAAAAAACAAAGAATGCATGTTTCCTTTATTTGTTGTTTTTGGTTCATTGTTTCTGGACCCCAGTTGCAAGATGTTGAGGTGAATGTCACATGATGCCAAGTTCCTAGAGGGGAAATGCTGGGAGATCACTCAAGAAAACATTTAAAGGAGGTCACAATTATGAGATACATAAACCTTGATGAGACTGTCTATTCTGCTAGCTGGGCAGATGATGCTAATATCAGAGTGCTTCGGGAGCTCTGGGCACCATCATATCCAGTCAATGAGTCTTAAGTGTGACCACTCCCTGTCTTCTCTTACAGAGACCCGGCACTCCAGAAGGTCATAACTATTGAAAAGGGTTCAGGGATGAGGGGATGGGTTGGGGGGGAGGGGTGGCTTCCAGCACAGGTAATAGGAAGATACCAGCTGAGAGGGTAAGTGTGTGGAGAGTGAGGCGGGAACTTGGGTGAATTTTAGAAGAGGAGCCATGGGAATTGTGACCAAGGAGTCAACCAGAAGGGAGCAAGATGATCTCTGAGTTACACATGGAAAGAACCCTTCAAATGTCCTAGCTCTTTCCACATGCTGTTATATGCACCTCTAGAGAAGGCTGGTAGAGAAACAAGCCACTTCAGCTCTTGATAAATACATTTTCAAAGATTATCGTCTAGAGTGGGAGAGAAAACAAACAGAATTTGTGCCTGCAAAGTAATTCATAGTAATCCGCTGGGATGCCGTGGGAAATTCAAAGCATTATGTTAAGAGTGTGGAAAAGGTAGCACTTTTAATATATTTCCTATTATTTCTGACTGAATAGGTCAAGCAGTAAACACTGTTGAATACTGGCCTTTTATTATGGCTTGAGAAATTTTGGAAAGCATTATGATTCTTTAATAAACCCATAGAGTATAATGTTTCTATGAGGGTGTATACTCATGGGTCTACACACACAAAGGCACACATCAGTGTAACTGGGGACAAAGAGCCACTGCCGTCTTCCTGCAATGGGCTGTCAATCTCCTGCCAGCAATCAATAGTACAATCACTCTGGGCCCCGCATTGGAGAGGCGAGCGGAGGACGGACTGAGGTGGGAAAATCTGAGTAGTTAAATGCTTTTGGAAAAACCCACTAAACCTTGAGACCTGTCCACTCTCTCCCACATCCAGCCCTCACCAAAGCTAAGCTCTTCTTATATTTAACCCCTGTTGACTCTGTCTTGTGTTTCCTCAGCGGCCACTGTAATACCTTTAATGCGGGTTTTCAACTCCAACAACATACTCCTTCCCACTTTTTCCTACCCCTCCTTCCACCCTGTGCATCACAAATTACTGGCCTCCTTCTCTCATAGCACATGACCTGCTCACTTGTTTTCCTGGGAAGATTTGTTTCTACTTATCTTATGTCTCTCCCTTTCAAATTCTTCTGTTTTCTCACCTGTGTCTTCTCTTCCTCTGTCAGGGTGCTCAGTCATACCCCACTGCTGGTCCCATCTCCATTTTCACCGATATCGTTTCTTCTAGAGAGTATGCTCGCTTCTTTCCTTCTACTTAAAATATGTTTCCTCTTGAAATTTCAGTTTTATTGTTCCAGCTACCATCTCAATTCATCACTAACCTTTACTGCTGAGGTTTTCCAAAAGCATGTGTTTTACAGGTATCCATCCTCTTCCATGACTCATTGACTCTAGCTCTTTTCATTCTTTTAGCATCACATGTAGAATGGTTGAAGGACAGAGGGGTGTTTAGTTTGGAGAAGTGAAGGCTCAATTTTTCCATGCAATCTGTGTTCAGAGATATAAGGGACTCTCCAATGGGAGAGATTACTTTTCTTACCAGCCTGCAACAGAGAATTTGAATTAACAAATAAAACCTACAGAGAGGCGAATTCTCAATACAATGTCAGGATGTATTTTATTACCACTGAACTTATCCAGAGATGAAATGGTCTGCCGGTGGGTAGCAGCAGGTTCCTGCTTCTGGAGGTTTTCACATTCAGCTTAAATTGTAATAGAATCGATTTGGGCACCAAATGAGCTCTTAGACTGGATGTCGGTTTCCAAATCCTGAAGTTTTGTGATTATCGTGCAGTCATTTCCAAATATCCTCTCATTTGACCTGTTTGCAGCATAAGCCATCACTGTGTTCTTCTTGTTTTATCTATATACAAACATAATAATGGTCGTTACAAGGATGTTAAGCAACACAGAATGCACAAATGTCTAAGCCCTCCTACTTCTTGCCCATTCCTTCCCATGCCGTGTCATTCCTGCTGACAGCTTGAGTTGTTAGGGAGATATGTAAATATCCTTCTATTTAGCAGCATATGCATCTGTAATAAAATGGACTTGTACTCTATCTGCTGCTTTGCAACCTACTTTTTTCTCACCATGGAATAGGATGGGTCGCCTTCCAGGGCAGTATATGTAGCCTACCTCTTTGTTTTGATGGCTGCATGGAATTCAATAGTTTCAATTAGGGGTGGGCAAACTTTTTCTTAAGGGATCAGAGAATACATATTTTTCACTTGTGGTCCCTATAGGCTCTGTCCTAATTATTCAACTGTGTCGTGTATCATGAAAGTAGCTATACACAATACATAAGTGAATGGATATGCCTGTGTTCTAATAAAAATTTATTTATCCTAAAATTTGGATGTCATAATTTTCATGGGTCATGAAATAGCATTCTTCTGATTTTTTTTTGCCATTTAAAAATATGGAAACCATTCTTAGCTTGGAGCTGCATAAAAATAGGCAGTGGGCAAGATTTGGCCCATGGGCTACAGTTTGCCAATCCCCCTACATACGTCATTAGGGAGGATTATTCATTCTTCACATCTTGTGTAGAGTGAGTGCCCTTAACTTAAGTACCTACCTTCTTCACTCCCTTACTAACTTCCCCAAAGGAGGTAGAGTGACTTGATATGATTGGTGAGCTTAGAGGAGAAAGTCGGTCTGTCCTTTTCTCTTTTCTTCCTAGTTGGGAACCAGCTGCCTATAGGGAATGTACCAGCAGGAGGCACCCCCTGGACCAGTACTGCATGATGAGCATTAGTATGAGAATGTCCATTTGATTTTCTTATTCAGGTATAAGCCACTTTGTCCACTATCAACTTCATCAATAACAAAGGTGATATTTTGGTGCCTAATCTTTCTTGCTTATTTGCCTCCCCCCCCCCCCCCAATTGATTTGGACACGGAATAGACATATTACTTATCAAGTAACTTATTTAGCCATTCCTCACCCCTTTGACACTAACGCTTCCTACCCATTTGGGTAGCCATTCATGATCTAGTCTGTGGACTAAGTCTTTATTCTTTCTTGCTTATCATGCCATGTAATCAAAGGACATGTCTTGTGGGTCTTTCTTTGAAAACCCTCATAGATATCTCTAGAGATGGCCAACGCAATCTCCATACCCTCATATTTTCCTTCTTCTAGATTTGTTGCTGCTATCACCAGCTTAATATTCCTATAGCACATCTTTGAGATGTCAGATACATCATACGTTTGCTCAGAAACCTTTAATGAAACTCTATCAGTCATCAGATAAAGAATAATTTCTTAGATGACATTCAAAGCCTTCTGTACTTTGACCCTTATTTATTGTTTGAGTTTTACCTTTCATGATTTTAAAAAAGTGTTAATATGTGTGAGATGTTTATCATAGTGCCTGGCATATAATAAACCCTCAACACACGTCAGCTGAGTTGTTCCATTACTCACACTCCAATCACTTTCCAGTCATAGTGACAACTTGCTATTTCCCACACAACTTGCTTTTATTTGTGTATCTCCTTTTTTTCAAGCCTTTTCTTTCAAGCCATTATCTCTGCCAACTGAAATATTATCCAACCTCCAAAGCTTCCCGGATGAACCTTCTTCTCTGTGCATTATAATCTTATACTTTCAGCACTCAATAAAGGTGAGTTCTTATAGAGTACTATTTGAAGGCCCTGGGACTCTCAAGATGACAATTATGTGATGGAAACTGACAAGTGAGGAAAATGTTGCTACAGAGTGTGTGATGGTTAATTTTCTGTGTCAGTATGACTGGGCTAAGGGAAGCTCACATAGCTTGTAAAACATCATTTCTGGGTGTGTTGTGAGGGTGTCTTTGGAAGAGATGAACATTTGAATGGTAGACTGAATAAAGAAGATCAACTTCACCAATACAAGTGGACATCCACCACTCAACCCACTTAGGAGTTGAATAGAATATCAAGGCAGTGGAAGGGACAATTTAACTCTGCTTCAGCTGACCTATCCATCTTCTGCTTTCTTCACATCAGTGTTCCTGGTTCTTGGGCTTTTGGACTCAGACCAAGATTTAAACCATTAGTTCCCTAATTCTCAGGTCTTTGGACTCAGACTGAATTACGCCACCAGCTTTCCTGAATCTCCAGCCGGCAGACAGTAGATCATGGGACTCCTAGGTCTTTATAAATATGAGCCAATTTCTACACTAAATCACCTCTTATGGCTATCTCTATATATTTCATTGGTTCAGTTTCTTTGTTTCTCTGGAGAACCCTGATTCATATATAGAATGTTAGATGTGAAATAATATAAGTGATTTGCAGGTAAAATTTTGCAAATAGTAGGGAGTGATTCACAAATTACTGTGATGAATATTTATTGAATGCTTATTTTATGGCATGTTTTGTACCACGAACCCCCTAGTGGTTAAGAGTAGAACTGACCCTATTCTCATAAGGAATTTACCATCTGCAGGAGACAGACATTAATCAATTAACCTCACATATGATATGAAATTTAAACTTGGGTGAAGGTACTGCAGGAAGGTACATGGTGCTGTGAGAGGATAAGATAGAGGAGCCTGACTGTCATGGTGGAGTGGACCTGGAGGGAAATGGATGGGTGAGAGAGACGTTTTAGAGGGATAGCCAGCAACATAGTAGATATGGCTGCCCCCTTCATTCCATCCCCTATCAGGGCTTTCGAGGAGGAACGGGGATTCAGCAAATAGGTATGTAGGAAGAAGGGATTTCAGATTGAGGAAATAATTTATGCAACTGCACGGAAATAGAACACAGCATACTGAATCAGGAATTGCAAGGTATTTAGTATGGCCAAGGTGGAAGGTACAGGGAAACGGTACGGAACGAGGCAGAAGAAGGAGGTAGGGATGACCAGGTCAGGAAGGATCTTGTATGTTAATCTAGGGAGATTGGGCTCATCATGCAGATAGTGGGGAAACACTGAATAACTTGAAGCAGAGGAGTTACAAGGAAGTTGTGTGGGAAATGGCCAGCGGCAGAGGGATGGGACAAGTCTGGGAAAAGGGAGGCCATTTAGATAATTACTACAAAATCCCAGAAGGGAGGTGCTGAAGGCCTGCCTGGAAACTTGGGCATTGAGATCTTGATGCGTTACTTGCATTGAATGTTGTCAAAATGAGGGAATGATTTTGTTCTCAAACTTTGCTGGGAATGGCTTTTGGGATCTAGGTTTTCAGATGAGTTCATCCAAAGATGGGTTTCCACGATTATTTACATTTGGATTTTCCAGTTGCAGACCTCAGAAAGGATTTGAATGTAAGCTACTTATTGGGGAAGTGACCCTAGGAAGGGTTGTTAAGGCAGTGGAGAAGTAAAACAGTGACAGACAGAAAACATCCAATAAAGAATGTGTTAGAGATGAGATTAGTGCGGTGGGCAATTGAGAGTCAATCCCTCTAGGGATCTCTGGAAGGTAGTATAGACCATTCGTCCCAGAATTATCCCATCTAATGGTGCTGGAGCTTATGTGTTGATTCAAAATTCTATTGTTACTTGAGGGATGGCTCTTCTGGACTGCCTGTTTGTAGTAAGAGTGGGCTCCAACCTCAGATACAGCCATAGGCAGTGGGAGGTCAATGGTATTTTTCTAGGCTTCACCCTAGATTTGTGGTCTCACATGAAATAAGTCTTTGAAGTGATCTGAGAAATTCCAGGCACGTTGCGGGAAATTTCTATGTCACAGGAGACTTTTAAAAAAAATCTTTGGCAATCTATCTTGTGGACTCCACTGAAGTGTTTAACACTGGGTACAACTATGGCTCATGTAAGTAACTCCACAGAGTATGGAGATCAATAGTGAGAACATTAAGAAGGCATTTCTTCTGGTGGGAGAGATCTAAAGGCAGAACAGGAGGCACAGGAGGAACTCTCACAGATTACATGTCACTTACGTGCTAGGACAGTGCTAAATAATTTCATATACCTTATCTAATTTTATAAATTTAGTCATAGCAGCCACCTTGTGAAGAAGTCATCGTGCATCTGTTTTGCAGATGCGAAAATTGAAGGAAACTAAAGCTTGCATGGTAAAGTGATTTGCCCAGTATCACGTAGGATATCGGTTATGTTTGGCCGCAATAATGCTGCATAGCAAAACCCACAAACAAAACCCAGTGCCTTAAAATAGTGTTTATTTCGTTCCCCAGTCTGCAGGTTGATGATTTAGGCTGAACTCAGCTGGGCAGTTCTTCCGGTCTGAGCTGGGCTCACTTAACATGCCTGGACATCAGCTGACTGCCAGCAGATTGGGATTGCTTTGGCTGGGATGGCTAGGATATCTCCATATGCTCCCGTCATCTTACATTATCTAGTAGGCTGGGCCGGGTGGGTGCTCATGGCAATGGCTGAGTACAAGATCACAAACTGAAATATGCAAGCACTTGTTCAACCTCTGCTTGCTACATGTCTGATAAAAACCTGTTGGCCAAAGAAAGTCGTATGGTTGGGACGACAGTCAGACCTGGACACAGAATTGAATTAATGTCATCAATCTACCGACTTGGCCAGTAGGTGTCACCTGAGGCTTAAACCCAAAGACTGGCAGGCTATTTGTTGTGCACCATGATGCTTTGCAAAAGGAAGTCCCTTGTTATCTGAATTGGGCCTAGAAAATGTCATTACTGGTTTCAGACAAGGTGCATTGATTTAATTCTTTGCATGTTTGTATTGCTTCCAATTCACCCCTGACCCAAGATGAATTAGACTCTATTTTTAAATTTTTATCTTTTGTTTTGTAAAGAGAGAACGAGTTAGGAGAGAAGAACTCCAAGGCCATTTTTACTGATTCAAAACTTAATTCAGTGACCACTGGGCTCAAACCTTCCTGATGGACCATGATGGATGCGTATAGTTTTATTTTTCAACAGTCATTTTGATAGTTCTAAGAGGAGGGGTAAGGAGATGAGTATGGTTAATTTGCATTTAAAAGAACTTTCTTAGAGTTCAATATAAAAGGTCAGAAATATTCGTCCACCAACCAAGATAGTGTAGCTAAGGAGTGCTGGGTTTGTTCCCACTGCTCTGGGAAGCCTTGATTTAGGAATGCATTCTTCCTTTTCCTTTTAAAGAGAAGTTGTGACCAACTCTTTGTGACCTGGCAGGAGAAAAGAATAAGATTTGACCTCCTTTTGTTCCAACAATAGCCCGCAACTGCCTCATTCCATTGTCTCAACGTGCATCATCTGTCATTCATCAACTGTCCTTCCAGGACAGAGCTGCATTCTCCTTGTGTTATCGCTCTGCTATGTGGTGTCCTTTTTCATCTGGTTTCGGAATTTAAAGGGGAAGAAAAAAAAAAGACCATGAAAAATGTGTAAGTTGGATGCTATTCATTCACTTATTTATAAATAAATGGAAACTGACAGGCACCTCTTCAGAAAATGTTTACTATATGGACAAGTGTTGATGACATGGGCTGAAAGACACAGTCTGGTGCCACCAGGACCAGCTGCTCCTTCAGTAGTTACCATTGTGTAGCCTCGCTTTCGTTTTGGCTTGGCACATGCATTTTCAGCCTGCCTTACATTGTGTCTCCAGGATACTTTATCTCTGGCACTGTCTGCCAGAGACAATAGATGGGCCTTTTGACCAGGCCTGAAAGCTTGGGCTTTGTGTGCTCTTGATCTCTGGTGTTACCGCTGCTTACATAATGGACCTTGCCTGATGCCAACGGATGCATCTGCTGTTGGCCCAGTAACTTTGCTTCATGGAAATGGCACTCGTTTTTGTCCTCATGCTGCTGTGCTGACATTTGCTAAGCCAGACGCATGTTTTTGTTTTGGGAGGAGAAGGAACACTGCTCATTGCTTAGCAAGGGGAGCAGTGGATTAAGCTGTTGGATTTATAGTAGATCTCAAACTGGCTCAAATCACAGATCCTGGGTGATCCCTCCTCAACTCTTCTAAGTGGTGCCATTTGGGAGGCTGTTGGGGAGTTGGTGGTTGGATTCCTTGAGGATGTGTTGCTCCCCTGTACGAGCTCTAGCTTTTTATGGGTCTGTTACTCAGTTACAACAGAAGAGTTAAGTCCTTGTCTATCAATCAACCAACCAACCAACCAAACAACCAACCACCAATCAACCAATAACCATATACACAGTAGCCCTCGAATGCAGGGAACTGTGTTGGCTTCTGGAAACATAAAAAGGCATAGGTTAAATCCTTGCTTTAGAGGTCTACAATTTGATTCCGAAAAATTATGCACACACATACACACACATCATCTATCTATCTATCTATCCATCAATCATTTATCTATCTATCTATCTATCTATCTACATACACACACACACACAAACACAAATTACACACACACACATAAGGTATGGTTTATTGCATTGTGGTGGGGAGGGAATTCAGAAAGGGGAGATCATTGTGAGTGGAAATGTCTGGGGAAGGCTTCCTCAAGAGAAACGAAATTTAAACCGAATGTGAAAGACCAACTGATACGTTGAGGGTTGAGTGAACCCAGATGGATAAAAACACACAGTCATAAACAGAGCTATTCTTGGTTGTACAAAGGTTGTTTTAGAAAAACACCCTATGCCTTTAAACATCACATTTTTAATCCACAGGATGCACCATGTCATTTGTGTTTATTTGTGGTATTCTCTAGAGACCTCAGTAAGTTGAGGGGAAAGACCTTACCATCTTCTGTTTATTAACCACCATTTATTAACCACCTTCTGTTTGCCGTGCACTGTGCTATCTGCTTTAGTATGTTATCTCATTTAGTTATTTCGCAGTCCTGTGAGCCATGCACTCTTTTTTTTTTTTTTTTTAAATTTTTTTTTTTCAACGTTTTTTATTTATTTTTGGGACAGAGAGAGACAGAGCATGAACGGGGGAGGGGCAGAGAGAGAGGGAGACACAGAATCGGAAACAGGCTCCAGGCTCCGAGCCATCAGCCCAGAGCCTGACGCGGGGCTCGAACTCACGGACCGCGAGATCGTGACCTGGCTGAAGTCGGACGCTTAACCGACTGCGCCACCCAGGCGCCCCGAGCCATGCACTCTTGTGCCTCGTTATAGATGAGGAAACTCAGGCTCAACGAGGTTAAATCACTTGCCCAACTCTCATGGTTTTCCAGTGACAGCTCTCTGCATTATTTATACACAGCCAATAATCTACTCGACTTTTAAGGTAGTCGAGAGAGTAGCAAAATACAATATCAAGGCTGTTTCCAAACAAATACTTACAATGCTGTCTCTGAGGTATACGTTGTCAGTAATGACAGAAATGAATTATGTGGAAAAAAAGAAAAATAACTGCAAAAAGAAATAAAATAAGACAGTTGATGGGTATCCTTTTGGGACACAAATGCCATAGAGCTTGTCATGCAGCACAGGTGAGCAGGATGTGTGTGCGTGCGCCCACGTGTGGTGTTGGGGACTAGAGTCTTCTGAATGTGGTACACTGCACATTTTGGGGACTTACTGATAGAGTCAATGTCTGAGGTCTTAGAATTCAGTCACAAAGTGATGAAGAGCACTTCCACTCAGACTCTCAAGGTGACAGATGCTCTATAGTTAAAATATTGCTGTGGGAAAACCAGAATAGATCCACTGCACCTAAAATAAGAAGCCAAAAATATAAGGGAAAAAATAGAAAATGGAGACTCAATGGCAAGGCAGAGCATTATATGTGAGCGATGGTTCTCCGATTTTCTTGGGTGGGTCATACTCAGTTCCGGACCGTCTGTTATCCCATGGGCTCTTCTTGTCGAGTTGTGGCCCTTCCATACTCTTGGCCCCCCAGCCTCTGCTGTCTTGCATGAATGGAGTAATGGAGATTGCTGCATGCCAGCCCCCCGGGCAATGGCTTGGCAGAGCAACAGACTAGGGAATGTCATGATGTTACTTGTACAAGCAGCTGCTTGCAGACTATACTTTTGCCTGGTGTCCTTTGCCTATTCTTGGTAAATTTCCAGAAGGATAATCCCTTACAGTAAAGCCACATTCCCTTCATGACCTCTGTTTGGAAACATCACCTGGCCCTGTATATCTTGCTCTTGCATTTTGGGCTCCTGCACAGATCAGCTAAAGTGAGCATCCTTGGGGCCTACAACCAGGGCTAGGGAGAAGATGACTTAGTCACTCCTATGCCACCTTCTCAAGTATTTGTCCTTTTGGATCTTGCTGAAAAGTAGCTCAGCACAAGTGTTTCTCTTACAGGGACCGCCTGACTCTATAGTCTATAGCAGGCTGTATTTTGTGAAAAGAAATGGCCAGACTTTTGTTTTAAAACTTTGTCATGTGGACATAGGACACACATACAGAAAAGTATACCAAAAAATGTATATGTTAATGAATTATAAAGTGAATGCTCATATGAGTACCACTTGGGACAAGGAATAGAACATGGCCAGCATCTCAGAAGCTTGCCGAGTATTCCTTTCTAAGGAACAAGATAGCCCCTGTTCTGAGATAATTTGGTAATCATTCCCGTGTGTGTGTGTGTGTGTGTGTGTGTGTGTGTACGTGTGTGTGTGTGTGTATGTGTGTGTGTGTGTGGTGATCATTTCATCAATAAACACTACAGTTTGGAAACTGACAGGCTTTTTGGGCCTTTGACTCCCTTTAGCTTAACAAGGAGAGACCCCGTAATACATAATAAAACATAATGATTGGTTTTTAGAGCACCGATTATAATACATATTTATGAAACTATTAATGTAATTATTTTTAAAATTTCTAACTACCTCACCCTACCCCAGATTGTCAGATTCTTGAAGAAAGTATTTGTGGCTTAATTTTTTCCTACTACTTTATCCTCGCTGTAAACACAATGTTGAGCCTGTCATAGACCCCAGTAAGTGCTTGCTGAATGATTTCATCTATATATATAAAGTGGGGGAAGGCATTTTAGGAAGAGGGACAAATAAACAGAGTGAAGGCACCTGTGGGAGCCCTCAGGGATTATGATAAACTGAAAGGACAAAGTACCATGCCCTATTGTGTGACAGCAGTGACAGAAACAGTCTGGCCCCTCTGTATTTTACATTGTATCTATATCCAAGAAATAAAGTGTTCCATTTCCAAGAAAGCTTTTCAAATCTTTGAAAGTTGTGGGTGATTTTGCAAATCACCTTCAGTAAGTTCTGCTTATCTTTCTCTCTGCTCACCAGTCAGAGCCTGTGACTTTCCTGAAAGATTTATTTGCTCCTTTTTTGGACAAAGTCATGGCCCTCAGTCTGGTGGATTTAGTCAGTCCCTGTGTGCTGCTTTCCTCTCTCTTTATTCTTAGTTCTAATTTCTTCTCTCTTTGCCACAGTGTCATCAAATACATGACTTTTTTTTCCCCCAATGTCCCACAAATGTTTCTTGGTATTTTCCTCCCTTCCACCCTCCCTTTCTCCTTCCTTCCTTCCTTCCTTCCTTCCTTCCTTCCTTCTTCCTTCCTTCCTTCCTTCCTTCCTTCCTTCTTCCTTCCTTCCTTCTTTCCTTCCTTCCTTCCTTCCTTCTTCCTTCCCTCCCTCCCTCCCTCCTTCCTTCCTTCCTTCCTTCCTTCCTTCCTTCCTTCCTTCCTTCCCTCTCTTCTCCCCCTTCCAATAGAAGCAAAAATATCCCTCTTTATGCATATCCACACACCCTGTATCTCTGGAAAGCTCTAAAGACTTGGACAACCATCTTTCTTCAATGATTCCTTATTTATACTTTTGGTATTGTAAGACTTGTGCATTCTGTGCATTATGAAAGTGGTAGATAATAGACATTTCGCAGGGCACAGAGGCTGGGGGTGGGGGTGGGGGGGTCAGTCCCAGTGAAGGTTAGGCTGGGGATGCTCTGGGCTCCTGAGAGGGAATGAGAACTTGATGGACTCCTTGCCTGCAGCGCCCCCACCGCACCTGCCGGAGAGCACCGGCTGCAAGCTCTCCATTTGCGCCACTCAATAAAACCATTTGCTGAGTACTCCCTGTGTACCAGCCAAGGTGCTAGCCATATTTCTTGAGGTACGTATTGTATCATCATTTCCCGTGACAAATGCTGTTGGCGCCCTGCCCAGCTCCCCTTTACTGCCACTCACCCATCCCTTGGCTGCTGTGAGAAATGGCTGATTAACAATTTACCACCACTTCCTTGGGGATGGGGAGCAGCAGGCTTCCCTTGGCCAATGGGAACAGCCTCCCCACCCAGACTTCGGCCCACGCCTGACTGACCCGGGGGTACAAAAGGCCAGTTCCCTTATCTCAAGGCCAGACAAACCGATGTCATTTATGCTTCAGAGTTTCCTTGTTTGGTTTTTTTCCCCCCTGCCCCATCCTGCTTCCCCTCCTCCCCTTCTCTGGGAAATACTCTTTCCCAATAAACGGCTTGAATAAAAGTCTCCAACTCAAGCTCTACTCCTAGGGAACCTGACGTAAAACACCTCCTGTTTTACAACTGAAGAAATTTGAGCTCGGAGTGATGAAGTGCTTTGCCCAAATCACACAGGAATACGAAGTCCAGTTCCATATGACTCCGTTCAATTGTCGTTTCGTAATTTTTCCAAACGTCAATTTTGAACAGCGAACTTCCGCCTCCAGGGGACATGGAAATTTGTATGTCCCCGTGGGCAGCTAGCTGGGGGCAAGCCCTGAGCTGCAGAGCTGGGAGGCTGTGATCTAACCAGGGAGCTGGGCAGGTGCTGTGTGTGAGCAGAGGCTTTACAAAAGCCGTGCTTCCCCGCCGGGGCCGTGCTCTCCCCTCTCCCCACCTCAAACTAGGCTCAATTTGGAAAGGTGTATGTATCCGTTTTTCTGCTCTTCACCTAGACGGTAGAAGGGTCCTAACCTTAAATGAGCACTGCCAGGGATGTTAAAGCGTCTGCCACTTCAGGGGCAGTTCTGCTCTACAAAGAATTGTTCTGCACCGAAGGCTCACAGGGCCCCTGTTGAGAAACACTGCAAAGTGTCTGGGGTCAAAAAGCCAGTGAGCCAAATGCAGTCCTCAAGCCCAAAGGGCAAGGGAATGACAGGAAAGAGAAGACAAAGCCAAAGCAGAGACAGTGGGGCAGCTCTGGGGCTGGTGCCAGCCGTGCAGAAGGACGGGGAGCAAGTGTGGCCGCTGTGCTCACAGCGTGTTGTTCTCAGCGTCCACTCTGGGGGCCACAGTTAGGGCTGCTGTAAATGTTCAGGACAAAAGGAGGAGTCAGGGTGGATGTGAAGGGAGCCCAGGAAGTAAGAAACGATGTGGCCTTACAACCATCATTCGTGTAGTTATTCCGACAAACAGGTAGTGAGCACTAGAATTTTCTGGTGCCGTGGTGAGCGCTAAGCGGACCAAAACACAAGAGAACTTGGCTTCCGGTCAATGTGAAGCAGTAGGTGCGGCAATGACTTTTGCTGTATTTTAATCTTGGCTGCCCAGCATTTGAACCTTATCTTATGGAGGAGTTCTTTACGTTTTAAGTCTTTCTGGGCACGAGGCCATCCCTCATGTGAGAGGCTGAAAGTGCTAAATATCAACCTTGCCTCCTCCCTTGCAGACAGGCCTGGGGAGCCGTCCCGGAGTTTTGGGGGGGAACTCGTTCCCAAATTGTCCCAAACTGTGGAGGGAGAGGGCAGAAGTGTCTTTTTGCCAGATGAATGCTGTCCATCTGGTGTTCTTTGGGGCGTTGTTCCTAGCCGCACAGACCTAGAGTCTGGAACTTCCGGCTTTAGGGAGATTCTGGGAACTATCCAACATTTTTTGATTTTATTAAAAAATTTTTTTAATGTTTATTTTTGAGAGACAGAGAGACAGAGCATGAGCAGGGGAGGTGCAGACAGAGAGAGAGAGAGAGACAGACAGACAGACAGAATCTGAAGCAGGCTCCAGGCTCCGAGCTGTCAGCACAGAGCCTGATGCGGGCCTTGAACACATGAACCGTGAAATCACTACCTGAGCTGAAGCCGAACGCTCAACCTACTGAGCCACCCAGGCATCCCCTACTCAAGATTTTTAAGGTAAATTCTTGTCTTGCTTAAAGCAGCCACTATTAGTTTCTTTTGTGGGCAGATATGAACACCTCCTATGTACCAGCTGTTGGGAAAACAAACATACATCAGACAAAGATCCTGTGTTCTCAGTCTGGGTGACAAACAGGTACCCCAGCCAGACTCAGGGAGTGATGCCATGTAGATAGAGCCAAGAACCGAGGAAGCCTGGAATGGAAAACAATAATGATGACCCCTATTGCGGTCAATTGGTAGGGGAGGCAAAGAACCAGGGAAGCTAGTGTGAGGCATTGAAAAATAAGACGGAGAGAGAAACTCATGGACATTTCGGTATGATGAGGTATAGAAATGAGTCACATAACAGACCAGGCTGATTTTAGGAGTGGATGCTGCAAGCAGAGTTTATAGTGGGAGAGGGCTGCAGGTGCTGGCTTCCTGGGCTCAGGTTCCTCTTTGCTTTCCTGAGAAAACAGAGGACTAAAAGCTGTGTACATAACAGTCAGACTTTTGGCCCAGGCTAGCAAAGATCCTAAACTTTCCAGAGATTGCTTTATTTCTTCCACTGTAAGTTTGAAATCTTATGATTTACAGTAGACAATCAGCCTGCTATGGTGTGTGCTATCTCGTATAAATTAAATGGAATTTCATTTTAGGGAGGTGGGGTAGTTTAGGGAGGAGGGGAGTTCAACGCTCAATTTCCCCTTTACTATGTCACTGTCATTCATTGAGCATCTCTTCCGTGACAGGATGTTTCCACGTGTTATCTGTAATCTTCAGTCCCCCATGAGGTCTTCTGAGGTTAGTTTTACAGGGGAGGCCTAATGATTTGGCCAAGACCACAGAGCTGGTTGGTGACAAAAAATTTGAACCCAGGTAAGCCTGGATCCAGCTTGACCTGCTTTCCATGACACATACCACAGTGTCTCCTTCCCAGATATTGTAAATCCAGAAATCATGCATCCTGCCCTAGGGATAATATGTCCATCGATCCATCTGAGGTTTATAACTCATTCCTGGCAGGTGTGCCTAAAATACATATCAAGGGTTCTTAAGGGATTGATTAAGATCAATGACATAATCAAGAAAGATTAGTGGTGCATAAGTCTTTCTGACTTAAAAAAAATTCTAAGATTAGGACACTGGATTATAAAACCTCTTTCAGGTCTGACTTCCCTGAATACTGATTAGCTTGGAGAATGCTGCTGATAGTTGGAAGAATACTGTCCTGAGGTCAGAGGCACGACAGTGGGACTGTTAGCTCGGATTTGCCACCACCCCCCCTCCCCCAATGCTCTAGGAGGACAAGAGGACAGCTAGTGGGAGAAAACTGTTAATGAGAGTGGTAATGATAATAATACCGTTGACCGCTCACTCTGCGTTAGCACTGCAATGCATCATCTTTAGTTCTCTGCACAAACTATGAAGTCCCACTTTTTAAATGAGGAAACAGACTCCCAGAGGTTCAGCAACTAGGTAACATCACAGCTGATGGGCTATCAGACCAAGAGCTTTCTGCCTCTAAAGGCAAAATCTCAGGGTTCCTGTGATATTACCATAGATAAGCGGCTCAGGTACACCTATGAAGAGTTACTTTTTTTAAAAAAATTTTTCTTTAAGCTTATTTATTTATTTTTGAGAGAGAGAGAGAGAGAGAGGAGAATGAGGGAGGGGCAGAGAGAGAGGGAGAGAGAGAATCCCAAATAGGCTCTACACTGGCAGTACAGAACCCAACACAGGGCACCAACTCATGAACCACGTGATCATGAGCTGAACCAAAATTGAGAGTCAGGCACTTCACTGACTGAACCACCCAGGCGCCCGTGTAAAGAGTGACGTAAGAGCCTTGGGGTGCTTGGGTGACTCAGTGGTGAAGCGTTCGGCTCTGGTTAGTTTGAGCTCCGCGTCAGGCTCTGTGCTGACAGCTCAGAGACTGGAGCCTGCTTCGGATTCTGTGTCTCCTGCTCTCTCTGCCTCTCTGCCCCTCCCCAACTCGTGCACACGCTCTCTCTCAAAAAACGTTAAACAAAATTAAAAAGCT
This sequence comes from Panthera onca, assembly GCF_046562875.1. Lineage (NCBI taxonomy): Eukaryota > Metazoa > Chordata > Mammalia > Carnivora > Felidae > Panthera > Panthera onca. The sequence goes on along the minus strand of NC_138345.1, from coordinate 113,788,440 downwards.
CAAACCATTACCCTTTTATTCAACAATGCCTATTTTATGATGAACAATATCCTTCTGAACAAAAGAGAGATGGCCTCTGCCTACATGGCTAAGGAGAAAATAAATCAAATAAGCACACAATTACACACATAATTATAAACCATGCTGTGCGCTACAATGGAAAGGCACCAAAAGGTGGGACAGCAGGTCACAAGGGGACCTAATCTAATCTCCCGGGCCAGGGAAGACTTTTTTGGAAGCAATGGCAATTGCGTAGATACCAGAGGGATGAGTGTGGTGGACTAGGAGGAAGGGAAGGGGAATGGGAAAGAGGATTATCGGCAGAATGAAAGACATGTGCAAAGGCCCTGAAGCAGGAGGAAAGAGTTTTTTCGTCTGTGGTCATTAGACTGCTGGCCGGGGATAAATTTAGTTTGTGGATATTTGTTTTGGCTCACAGGTTCCTCTGGAAAAATTCGAGCCTCAAAGAGGAAATGTATAAATATTCTGACTTCAGACTCTTCTTGAAAAAGCGTAAGATCTGGCACCCCTTGGTCCTCAGGGCTTCTCGCAACAATGACAAATTCCAGGTGTCTGATCAGCTTGGGTGGCACATACACTCCCCACTTCCTCAGCGTTCCTTGTCCTTATTGTCTTCCCAGCACTTCAGTTACCACTCATCATGTTTGACCTGCTGCTTTTCTTATAGTGGAGTTTTCTCTCTATCCTGGTCTTGATCACAGATGAAAGGCACACCAAGAAAACCCTGTGCCTTTTCTGAAACTCAGAGTGTGCCACTCATGTACCATTTCTTGGTGCCCATGGGCGTTTGAATTCCCCCCGCTCCTACTTTGGAGGAGACGAAATAAAGATCAGTCGCACATATTGCTATTTAGTGGCTTAAAATATGTTGACTTTTTTCTCAACATACAGGGCTGCAAATACCCAGTGAGAACGGGATGTACTTTATATGTTACAAATTCTACCGCCATGATAGGCAGGGAGAGCTGAAGATTTGATTAATTTTTAATGAAATGTATAAAAAATGCTGGTTCTATGTTTCTAAATGTAGTTCTGCACCAGTTTTTAATTGCCCTTCAATTTATGAAGCAGTTCAACTACACTAAGCAAAGTAGATCATAAGATAGCCCTGCTCCAGAGACATCTTTACCCATTCCTCCCTTGGCCAGGTAAAGTAATCTTGCTATCTCCAAACCACTGCTCCTTACATGTTAGCAAGACAGCAAAACATTAATTTTGAGTTTTTTCTAAACATTTATAAACATGTCAAGTAATACAGACACCCCCGGTATGGTGTAAGGACCCTGGGCTGTGATGCAAGTAACCACTTTGTTTTACACAGTTAATTCGTTCCTGAAAGACAGAGCGGAAGTCACATCGCATGTTAAGAGCACAAAAGAAACTCATTGGGGGACCATGTGATGGACCATTTTGCAAAGCAGAGAATTTTAATGCAATATGCACAATCCCTCATTAATATATCCTTTTTGTAAGAAGAATGTATTTTGTTAAGAGTTAATTACGTATCTACGCATCAGCTATGTGGCATGATGCCTAAAATGTCCGTTTCCTTTCACGTAACTAAAATTAGTCGGTTTTTATTTGTGTTTGCCTTTTACCTCCTGGTCTAGAGTTTTCACCTTGCTTTCTATTCTCTCCTTTCCATGTATTGTCAGTGGGACTAAGCCCTGCTACAAATCAGATCTTCAGCGCAAAATCGACCAGCAGAGGGTACTGTTTGAGCACTTAAGTGGACTTCTCATCCTTGTCCTACCCCATCCAAAGAGAACAATATCTGAATAATAGCCAGAGATGATACTCAATAGGCAAGGTGCTGGCAAGATAATATACATCAGTGATCATGTTTCAGCATCATTTTGCAGGAAATTCCCTTTGTTCTCTGCTGCTCACAAAGGACATTCCACGCAAAATGCACCTGTGGCTCCTGGTGATAAGTGTATATGAAGGTAGATGAGGAAAGGTTGTGGTAGTGGAGTGCAATTCACTTCTAAATTTACCAAGTACTCATATCCACTTTAGGTTAGGGTCCTGAATCAAGATATCAGCCCCATGTGTTCTCAGCTTGCTGGTGAATGATCATGAATAATTCCTGCAGTAGCAAATGACATAATAAAATAATCAGGCAGCCCGTGCACATTGTAAATCGATGAGCGCAGATGTCTCCAAATGGAGGGGAAATTTGAAGATACATTACATCTTGGGTTTGGAACACGTGAGAGTTTGTTAGTGACTGTTTACCAGAATAAAGTGAGCATCTCCCCATTCTGATAATATGGTTAGTTTTAGATATAATTAAATGTATTGGAGAAGAATACTTTGTCAATTAATTTTTACAGAAGTTTGATCAGTTTGTGTATAATGGTGGATTCTACATTTTGAAATAAAATGTAGAGACTTGGATTTTTATATTAATAATTAAAAAAAGGTTTACCAAAGCAAAACTGCACAGGGCAACAAATGTTAGAAGCGTTTACACTGAAAAGCAATAGTTCCCTGTCCCATCCTTGTCTTTAGTATCTTCTCACATGTGACTTATAACTTATATAGCATTTCTTTTTGTTACTTACCTCTGCATCTCTAAACAGTACTCTTGTACCACTCATTCTTGGGTTATTGGTTTTAGTTATTGTACATTGTCTTCTTATGCTGATAGATGAGACTGTGACTCAATTAGGTCACTCAATACCTTCTGTTAGTCATATCTTTGCTTTAGATATTTCTTAGTTACCTATGCAACTTTAGATAATATACTTATTCCTCTAATAATAGACAATTTAAGTCCCCATCTTTTTAGTACTTCTCTCTCACTTCTCTATCCCAATTATTGTAACCTGTACTTCTACAGTGTCAAGGGCATTACTGTTTGCCTTCTGCTCTATAATCCAATTCTAACATCTTGTCTATAGGCTGATTCTAAAATTGTAAAGCAATAAATGGTGTTTACCTTTGGGCTCTATACGGTTTATTGCAGCGTTACATAGTGTGTTGTTATTATACGTCTTGTACAGCTTTTAATTTTCCTAGAGTTTCTAATTGCATTTTTTCCCGTATCCTACTCGCCTTTCTTGTGTTCTCATTTTGCTGTTGTTGTTGTTCATCCAGAAACTTCTTTCTTCTGAGCCTCTTCATCTAGCTATTCTTGTCTGTACTTGTTCTACAGGCCTGCTACACAGCGATCATCTTAGTGTTAGTTACCTTTTTTGGTATATTTCCTCATTTCTGGAACTCAAGTCTTTTGCTCTTTGTTTACTTCCTTTTTGCTGCAGTACATATTCAACAAAATTCTTAAGAAATTGTCTGTGAGATGTCACTGTTCTGATTCTTTGAATGTAGGAAAATCAGCACACGCAAGTGTGATCTATGTTCACATGTGAATAGTAATTTAATTAGGTGTAGAAAATGTAGTTTAAAAATAACTTTCCCCAGAATTTTAAAGGCATTGTTCCTTTTTCTTGACCACTCAGTACTGCTGATGTGAGATTTAATGCCAGCTTGGTTCTTATTCTTTGATAATCTGATTTTTTTTTTTTAAATTTATTATTGAAGTAACTGACATCCGATGTTATTTTGGTTTCACGGGTACAACATATTGACTCAACAATTCTATACGTTACTCAGTGCTCACCCCAGTAAGTGTAGTTACCCAATCTGATTTTTCTTTCTGTTTTTTCCTTCCAGCAATGATCCAGATGGAGGTCTTTTTACAGCCACTGATAGGCTAGTCCAATCTCAGCTATTAAGTCTTTCAGTTATCCAAAATTCTCTTGTGTCATTCAGATTAATGACTTCTTCCCCTCCAGTTTGGCTACTTATTTTTCATAATTCCTACTAATTATCTGTTGGTCCTCCTCATTTGATCCTTTTGTCTATTTTTATTTTACACTCTGAGAGATTTTCTTAATTTTATATTCTAAAATTTTTCTTTTTCCTTTTGGCAATCATTTTTTTTTTTAAGTCAAGGTTCCTTCTTATTCTGTTTGTTCTTTTTTGATGGTATATCTTTGTTTGTTCAATGGATGCAATGTATTCTTGGATCTTTCCAAGGATATTAGAATTCGTGTAAAAATATCTTGTCTTCATATTCTTTCTCTCTCTCCCTCTCTCTCTCTTTTATCAGTATTTCCCATTTGTTTATCTTGGTCAGAATCTCCCATATTCGAGACTTTCTCAAATGTATGGGAATTGTTGGTTTTCTGTTCACATTTTAGATGGAGGCAAACATCATGACTGGGGTTATGATTTATATACTGGCTAAATCAACTGTCCCATAAACAGAATTTTGATTGACTTCCCCGATTTTTCAGTTTTATGTGTCACTCCCACCCCTACTGTGTCTGAGTTTCAGAATTCTGAGCATCTCAGCGGTTCTTCTAGACAGCTTATCTCCATCTCTGTTACTACACCACCTGACCTTCCTTTATTTTACTCTAAGCTAACCTCTTCAGATGCCTTTCATCTGTTAGCCTGTCTCCATTCACTTGTCATCTTCTAAAAATTTGTTGAAATTTTTTTTATCAGCTAATAACCACTTCTTATTCTTATGTTATCTTGTGAGTTTTTACTCGTTTGCATTCCTTTAGTGACATTTTACTGGGCTTCTGGATGGAAGAGAATATAAATATAATGTGCACCATCTGCCCTCTTTATCTGGAAGTTCATGTTAAGTTTTGAAGGCACATTTGTACGACCTGAAATTTCTAGATGCATACTCAGTATTTATTTATAGTCCACAGCATTTACAAAACTGCATTTTCAGTGGACATCTTTAATATGCCTTTTAATATGTGTTCTCTCTTTGGCTATTTTCTTAATATTTGAAGGCGTGATAACGAGTCAAACATCTGCTTAATGCTTTTGAGACATAAATGACTTCAAATGCTTACATTTGGTCTTTAAAATAACACTGTGAAATAGGTATTGCTGTTTCATTTTCCAGATAAGAAATGGAGTTTCTGAGAGAGCAGAGTGACAGGCTGAAGAGCATAGAACTGCTGAGGGCTGACCTGGTGCTTGGATGGGAACCTTCCAGTGCTTTTCCTCTTGAGCCATGCCTTGTCCCCTATATACTTGATAAAACCCAATAAATCCAACAGCACGAATAAAATAACTTAATCTGTCTACAGAATAATTTTCTTCTTCCATAAAGCTTCACGTGAAATGCTTAGTTTTCGCCCTGGCTGTACTTTTTAACTGTCGTTTAAAATTATTCCTGAAAATGAGATCAGAATGTAGCATTCCTAACTGCTCCTCTCAGTGAGCTTCCTGAAACCTTGCACTGACAAAATATGTCATGTTGCATAAAGGAAAAGCTGTTGTTTCCCAGCATTGGGGGCGGGGCTAAGATAGAGGCCGACTATTCCAATTGTCTTCAACTATTATAGATCTTACTACATTTTAGGTCAGATAATCTGGCTCATAACATTCAAAACTGCATTAATTATGGGATTTTATAAGGAGGTTATGCAGTATATGTTTGCCAATTGGGAAAGAAAGATAATTATGCTTGAATGTAGGTCACATTTAAGAAACTCTCTTAGGCCTAATGGGAACCATGTTTCCTTAAAAATCAAGAATTAATGACATTCAAGAGAATGGTGTCTCTCTCATCCTGTGACCCAATTCTTCTGGTCAGAGGTGTTGTTTCCCTTTCCTTTTTCTTTTTTTCTTTCTTTCTTTCTTTCTTTCTTTCTTTCTTTCTTTCTTTCTTTCTTTCTTGTGGCTGTTCTTAGGAAGAGAAATTTGCATAATTTCCCATAGGGCATTTTGGGCCATTTGGGGTAGCTGCTGAATTGGATCTTGTTGGTTGTAAGGGACTGGTGAATGAAGTATTACCAAGCAGGATACTGACAGGCACATTTCTAGAGTCGATACCATAAGCAGATCATTCTAACTCACCTCAAAGTGTTTTACGCTGACTTTTATATGAGAAGAAGATTTTTGTTCACCGTGTGTTTGTCTTAGTCTTTGCCCTTGAAAAATTGCTGGTATGTTCAAGCTGTCAGTGTTTTCTGTTTTTTGCTTTTTTGTTTCCCCTTGAACTATTTTGGTTTCAGCATTACCAAATGGCATATCTGGAGAACCCCATTTAAAGGGGTGCCTGGGTGACCCAGTCGGTTAAGTGTCGAACTCTTGATTTTGGCTCAGGTCATGATCTCAGGGTTCCTGAGATCAAGCCCTGTGTTGGGCTCCACAGTGGGGAGCCTGCTTGGATTCTCTCTCTCTGTCTGCCCCCCACCCCCCGCTCATGCAGGCACTCTCTCTCTCTTTCAAAATAAATAAAAAAACTTCAAAAGTAAAAAATTAAATTTGACCTCCCCTCAAAACTTAGAAGTTTGTTTTAAGGATTTGACAAAATTTTGTAGCATCTAAGGAATCTCTTGTACCCTAGTGAGCCAGTTTAATTGAAGCATGAAAAAATGCTCCGCTGACCAATTTCCCAACCTCTGCCCTGCTCTGCCCAAACCCACTCCTCACCACCAAGAGAAAGGCAGCAAAGAAATGACTGACAGCTTAAAATTTGTTGCATGGTCAAAGAAGAAACAATGGTATCCCTGGATTTCCTTGGAAGGGTGGATGACTTTACAAGATATGTAACAAAATAGATCTCAGCTCCCAATTTCCAGAGCAAAACTTTGATTTTACCACTATAATTTAAGTGGGCTTAGTGGTTTAACTTGTATTGAGGTTGGGGTAAATTTTCCTTTTAAAAGAAAGAGAAAAAAAAGAAGAAAAATAAAAGGAAAATAGTTAAGAAGAAAAAAGAGAAAGAGAGAGAGAAGAAATCTAAATTTTAATTTATAATCTTAACTGGGCTGTGATTCTGGTCAGTTTGAAATGTGTCTATATTTAGGTAATGTGTTCATCTTTGCTTTATCTTATTGCTAATGGAATATTATAGTTAACCAGTAAGCTGATAAACTATTCCAAGGATGGATTTTATAGCCTGCATTTCTGTTTGTCTCTTTTCCATCTTTAAAGAATTAAGGTGCTTGAACAAGCTGCTTTAAGGAACTAACAATATTATACAATGCACTGTACTTTAAGATTTGGGGGAATTTTTCAGTCAGACACCAAGTCTTGGAAAGACATATGACACACAAAGAATGGTCAGGGCAATGGAAAGATCTAGGTACTGAAGTGACTCTCCCGATTGGATACCCAACTCCTCTTCCCAGAAAATACTTGGCCTGCAGGGCTAATACTTAGTTAGCTTATACAATATATTTATTTCCCATTTCTCATCCACCCCACTTTCCCATGGAAATTTATGTGCAACTGGTTTCCTTAAACTGGTTTGATTCTCTCCATTGGCTTCTCCATGAAATGGACTGAACATGACAAAAGCTCACAGCAAACTGTGCATGACCTGGATTCATGTCTTAGCTGCATATTTAGACCAAAAAAAAAAAAAAAAAATCTTGGGATCGAGAATTGAGAAAATACAGTTCTTTCTAGGTCTATTCAGACCCATCTAGCTGTTAATTTCCACTTTGGATTTCTTTTGTGATGATGCATGAGTGATATGGGAATTTCTCAGGGTTTTGAGCTTTATGTGAATAAAGAACTCTGAGATCAGCTCTCATGAATAGGTGAGCTGGCGTAGTAATCCAGCTGCTACTTGTCTTTAGGGTCTAGTGTGTTTAGCTAATCCTACTGCATATAATTCTAACTGGGTGGCTCTTGTTAAATCTTCGAGGAAAAGATGTAATCTTCAGGCGAAGAGCACATGAAGAAAATACTCCAGCTCCTCATGTCTCAAAGCAAGGACTCGATTCACGCCTTTAAACAAGATTTATAGGCTGCTCAGACTGATCTCCACTCCAACATTGTGGTTGGAACCTACCCAGGATAGTAGAAACATCGCTTTCATCAAGCAGGGCATTGCTTAAGGTTGTAATGCAGGATGAAGTTGAGAAGTAATGTATATCATGCTTTAAAGACACGTCTAATTGCTGAGAGATCATTCATGCAGGTAGCAGCTCAAAGGTTCTGCCCCAGTGATTTGTGGGAAGACATTCTTCATGCTGGGGAAGAGGGAGATTTTTAACAAGGGAAAGTTGGTGCTCAGCTGAGTCTCCTTAAATTCTTCTCAAAGCCCTGGAATGACTTGTTAGGGTGTGTACCTGACAGAAGAAATGCAATTGTTGCTGAGGCTCCAAGACTCTGTAAATAAGGGGCTTTTAGGTAGATTCAAAAGAATTTGGAGTAGCAGAAATGGCGGGGTTTGGGTAAAGAGTATCACAGGGTGAAAGCCTAAATCTGGTGGAAGTAACAGATTCTATCTTTCCGTCTTTGAATCACATTCAGTTTTGAAATTATAATTGTGAGACCTTTGGAGAAAACTTTAGGCTCAAGAGCAAGGTGTCTGTTTTAATATTCAACATAGCAATTTATTTCTCTGAGGAGATGAATCATTTTTGGATGGTTTTTGGGTTTTTGAACACCATATTTGGTAACTCTATTATAGACTTCTGGATATACATTTCACTCCATAAAATAGCTACAACAATTTGGAATTTTTTTCAATACCCAGTGCCGTTACGTGCTATAGTACTTGGAATTGACTCGTAATGCTTCACAGTCCAAAGCAATCTCTAGAGCCCAAACCCTGGGACTGATTCCAACAGAACAGTAGGTCAGCCCTGGAAAAGAAAAGAAAAAAAAAAAGTTCCCCCATTGCCACAAATGGAAACAAGAGAAGAGGAATACTTATCGGGGTAAATAAACTCCAAGTCTTATTATTAGTAAGGGGGCAGTGAGTGGGTGGAAGGAGAAATAGGTGGAGAACTGACATTTACCAAGTACTTACTCAATGTCTCACATGTTATTAGATGCTTTAGCACATTTTGTTTTTCATCTAGTCCTCGCTAAATCCTGAAAGGTTTATTGTCTTGGTTATTACTGATAAGGAAACTGAAGAGAGGGTAAGAAAATTGCCCAAGGTCACACAGCAAGCAAATGGCAGAGATGTTTGTTAACTCAGCTCACCGGCTCTAAAACTGAAGCTCTTCCTAGTCTGCCACCGGAGGGTATTATTTCGATGAGTTGTTATTCATGTCTGTGGTGATCTATAACTGCTTAGATCGGTGTGCCGTGGCCATGGGTGATCAAATCATCCTGTTTTCTAGGGCTTGAAAAAAAATGCAGGCATAGAATTCATGAAGCCTTGGTAATCAGAATTAGCCATATACCTTGGGCTCCATTCACTCATTCAAATAAACATTTGTTGAGTTCCAACCGCATGCCACGTACTGGGCTAGGTCATGCTGGTGCGACAGGAAATAAGAGAGAGGTAACTCTGGTCTTCATGAGCTTACATTCTAGAAATAGTCCACAAGTTAAGAGGCAAACACATTCAAGCCATGAAAACATTAGATCAGATAATGTTATTCTAGTGTGCCAGGTTGCTACAGGAATGAGATGCACAAGGAAACAGAATGTTCTGGTTGTCTACACAGACTTTATCAAAAATTGAATCTGGCCCTAACTGCATGGGAAAACCTATGGATTGTTTCACCTCTGTATTAGCTGCTATAAAACGGTCTTCCTCGTCCTTCTGTGGAGATACCACTCAACTTGTTACTCCTTTAAATTTTTTTTTCCTTTGGGGGAATTTCCTTAATTCCACTGATACTAAAACAATACTAAAACCCTTCAACAGAGTTATGATATCTTTATTTTGGGGTGGGGGTAGTTTTTTAAGAAAGGGAATGGGCTCTTCTTTCAAAGGTCACACTGTTTTGATTTAGAACGCTCTTGAAGACATATGGATAAATAGAAAAATACAATTTGATACAATTTGCACATTCATTTAAAAAATCTATCAAACCATACTGCATATTTTTAAAGGCACATACATTTGCAGAAAAACATCTAGAAGGAGACACATCAGAACTTGGGGAGAAAGTTGGGAGTGCAGCTGGTGGTCAAATGGGATTTTGTCTTATTCATGGTATTTTGCTATTTTATTTACCTATAGAGTGTATTCATATATTATTTTTATAATAAAAAAATAATGTGAAAAGAGGCATTTAATGGAGACCAGTTAAGAAGCTGTTGTAGTATCGCAGAAAAGAAATGATTCCGATGTGAAAGAAAAATGGAGACAGTCTCGCCTAGCAGTTTTAGAGAACAGAGAACAAACCCCACGTTGCTTGGGCTTGAATGTCAGCTCTCACACTCACCAGCCGTGTGCCAGCTGGGTAAATTACCTAACCTATTTGTGTCATGGCCATTTCATCTGTAAATGAATATGCAAAAAATAGCACCTACTCATAGGGCTGTTGTGATAATTAAATGACTAGTACATGAAAAGTGCTGAGAACAATAGTTAGTACATCATGAGGCTTCTATAAATACTAGCTCCTATTTTCGGGGAATAAACAAGATTGGGTTGGGGAAATGGGAAGAGTGAGGGATAACTGAAGAGGCTAGTGCATTGGATACCAAATTGATGCTGAATATCTTGTCAGATCTTGTGAATCATCATGCTTTTATGACCGTCCCTTCCCACCGTATGCCTGGAGGTCACAGGGCTGTAGAACAGCTTATAATGACTCTCCACTAATTCTGTGGCAGGTCCTGGAAGTTGCTTTTCTAATCATGAATTGCAATCTGGAATGAGATGGTCACATCACTTAGCCTCCTGTCGAGTTCTCTAATTAGTAAGTTGGTAACCATGTCACTTATTTTTAGTGCTTAGATTTTTTTTTTTTTGGTAATTAATAAGGTGACTATACACGTTTCAGTGGATATAAAATGCCTCTTCTCCAATTTCCCCTGTGTACTCTATTGCATTTTCAGTCACTGATAAATCTGCTTCTCTGGATAATGTTGTGGAAAACAAGACAGGTCAAAGGAAAAACTTATTACCTCTCAGGGTCTGTTTGTGTGAAAATACAAAGATAAATATCACTTGGGGGCTAGTGTGGGGGAGACTCTGGCACAGTGCCTAACACTGAATTATTTTAAGGATCCAATAAGGAAAAGTATGCTTAGAGAAAATGTAAAGCACTGTGTACATTAGGAGTTAGTCTATTGGCTTTCTGTTTGTATTTTAGTTTCCTATCCCGTGAGAAAATACTATAGAAGAAATTCTAAATGGCTACATTCTAAATAAACAGCATCCACTGAGTTCGTATTTCTCTTTAGTTTTGTCTACTTGCCTCATCTTTGAGTTTACTGACTATTGAGTGATTGTTTAAACCTTGGCATTTTATTCCCTTCAATCTTTGTCCTACACTGGTAGGACAATTGCTGAATCTTTGGAAAAGGACAAATATTTAATTTAGATGTTATTCTACCTTCTCTACTCAATGTATCCCTATATATTTTTTTTTCTAATTATGATACTGAATAAGCTTTTGATGACATTAAATCTTCCTCATCTGTGCTCAGGAGACTCTTGAAGCTTTTTCTGGAGGTCCTAATTTGCCTTTTATTTGTCTTAACTTGGGTCAGAATGTAGCCCAATGTCTAACCTCTCATATAAGTCTACAATAATCTACAAACTATAATCATGATTCTAGTCCTTTCTCTATGGTGGTCCATATTCCAGCTCATAATGCCTTCTTTCTTTCTACCATAAGAAAAAAAATGCTTCTGAAACTATTGATTTTCTTCTTCTTCTTTGCTTACCAGCAATATTTACATATATCTGGGCTTTCCTTATCTTGTCTTTTCTCACTTACATATCAGGAAATACCTTAATATGTTATCACGAATTTGAGATTTGGTTCTCAACTCAGAAGAGACTGATATTTTGAAAAAAATTCTAAAGCATGCTTTTTAAACATACCACTTTACTGAGTTATAATTGGTATATAATAAACTGTACACATTTTGAACGCATAATTGAAAACCTACTTTTGAATAATAAACCTCAACTCATTTTCTACAGAAGCCTGATTTAGGTACTGATTTAGGTACCAACCTATCTTTCTCCTTGTCTTCAAAGCTAAGCTTGTCAAGGGCACTGTTTGAACTCACTTTCCTTAATTACTCTTCTTCCAGTAAAGTCCATTCTTTGTCCCTCCCAGTCATGCTTCCGTCCTCATTTCCCCAACTAAAATCGCCGTGGCAATGTTCATCTGCCAAATCCAGTGGATATTTTCTGGTCTTCTCTTTGGATTCTTTGTGACATTTGCCACCATTAACCATTGTCTATCATCTTGAAAAAGTCAACTTTCTTGGCACCCACAGAGACGAACTCTTTAGGTTCCTCTCCTACCACTGACATGGTTCCTTCTCAGTCTCCTTCTACCTGCCCTCAACTGGTGGCAGCACCATGGCTGTGCCCTTCACTGCTTATCTTCTCCATCTCTAGTCAACCCAAGTGAGCTTGTGCACTCAGTTTCCGACTCATCCTGAACATATGTTGACGAATCACAAGTAGGCAATTTCAGTTTAGATTTCTCTTCTGATGTCAGATCCATATACATAAAGTGCCCAATAGACATTTCTACCTGCATCTGCTATAAGCAGATAAAGCTTAATATCTTAGAAATGCACTTCATTATCATTCTCTCGCAAACCTTCTCTTCCTTCTCTATCCCTTGGCCTACGACATAGGCCTTCCCTGTGGGAAACTTATTCTCTTGGTTGGTGACACAAGATACAAATGCATGAAATAATCACAAACAAGCTTGTGTTGTTAATGTCAGCTTGCTATAATAAAGCAGCGAAAGACTCAGTGGTACTATATGACCATTAGGGAAGAGAGCCTTAGCGAACAAAGTCCTGGTGATGGGGGAACGCTGATAAGTGCAAAGAATACTCAGGAAGGTGAGAATGTCAAAGTCAGGAAGGGAAGGTTTATCAGGGAAGACTTTGGAGAGCCAGTGCAACTTTATTCCTTCATTTATTCCACAGATGCTTGTTGAGGCTTTTCCATGGGTCGAGAACTCAGGTTCTGGTCTCAGTGGTTTTCTTGCTCCCATGGGGCTGATATTCTACCATGAAGAATGAGACAGTGAACATGGAAGACATTAACAAAAATACAATTTTGGATAGAGATAAATACTACAGAGAAGTTAATGGGCTGTAACGAACTAGAGAGTGATAGAAAGGTGAAGGGATTCCTTTAGGCATGATGACAAGGGAAACCTCAGAAATGTGACATTGGAGCTTTTTGCTGAATTAGTAAGTGTATCTTTCCCTCCTTCTAAGCTCTGAAAAGAAAAAAGTTTAAGAACCAAATTGAACCGTTAGAAGAATCCACAGAGTGGGTGTGAGGCACCGAGTTTATTAGAATCCTGCCAACAAATCTGGAACAATTGTGTCTTTGTTGTACTTTCTTTGACATCTAAGGTAAGACGCAGACTTACTGGACTTTTCTTTCTCACCCAGATATTGTGCTTGTGCTTGCAAGGTGGAGAAAATAGAAAAGTTCTGAGTGAGGAGACCCTCTCTGTAGTGTCTGAAGTGAAAAATCCTTACCAGTGAGAAAACTTCGGTCTCCTATTTATCGTAACGTTATCCAAATCTTAGTTTCTCCAACACATGAGAGAAAAATATAACAGAACTGTTTTGCAAGCGGCATCCTGAATGTTTATTCAGGGAATTGAATTCAGCATGCTGGTTTCTGGGAAAATAGCAATAACTAAGACAGATTCACATAAAGGTCATATCTTCTAGTAAGAGGAGAAAGACAGGAAAGAAGTAAACAGATCAAAATATAATGTCAGAAAGTGATAAATACTATAGATACATAAAATAAAGGGGAAGAAGGTTAAGTGATGGAGTAAGAGCAATTTTAGGAGGTGTCTCCTGGGAAGTGATATTTGAGGGAGACCTGAAAGGTGGGAAAGTACCAGCCGTACAAGGGGGGCGGCAGTCAGGAGGGGCAGCGAGTCAGTTGGCCGGGAGTCTGGTTCATTCGGCAGACAATTTCTCACTTCAATACTTTGCTATCTACACCACACTCTTTCTACAAATATGACATTAGACCAGAAAGGGAAGTTCATTTGGCCTACAGACTTCTTACATTAAGAAGAATTACATTAATTTTCCCCCTAAAGTTGTCTCATCATTTTTAATGAACTGATGTCCTCAAAAAGTGCACACTCCATTCTTCTGTAGGAAACAAGATTTATAAAGAGTTGGTGCACTGCGATAGCAGCAGGAGGAGGATAAAGGGGACTAAATACGAAACTGACCTTTTATGGTCTTGTTGACTTTAAATTCAGTGATATAAGATGTAAAAAAATGGAGGAGCCTGGGTGGCTCAGTCAGTTAAGCATCTGACTCTTGATCTCCACTCAGGTCACAATCTCAGGGTTCGTGAGGCCGAACCCTGCATCCGACTCTGTGCTGACAGTGTGGAGCCTGCTTGGGATTCTTTCTCTGCCCCTTCCCTGCTCATGCTAAGTTTCTCTCTCTCTCTCCCCCTCTCTCTCTCAAAATAAATGAATACAATAATGAAAAAAAGATGTAAGAACCTGAATGCGCACTAAGCATTGTTACAGGGGAGGAAGGAGAATGCCATTCCTCAAAGTTTCATTTCCTAAGCTCATGTCTCTTTGCTCTGCCCTTGGAAAGCCCACAACTCCCCTTGAGGGTTTTAGTTTTTTCATATGGAAAAAGGAGAAAGAATTAAGACTCATCACCACTGAAGAGAAACCAGCAGTCATTGGTGTGCTTGATTTTCATTGTTTTTGGTTTCTGTTTGAAGATGCTCGCTCTTGGCGAGCACATAACGCTGACCTGGGAAATTTCTGCTTGAGGTTTTCAAATGATCCAGATGAGCTGGCTGACGAGACAGAATGCTTGTCTTTAAAGAGCATTTTAAGAAGATGATAGGATTTGAAGTCAGAGCCCGAGAGCTGAGTCCTGTCACACATTATATTTGTTTTCGGCGAGTCACAGAACTCATGTTTTGGAATACCGAGGACCCAATGACTATGGTGTGTGGAAGTCACAAAACACTTTGAAAACATTAGTTATTGGCCATTATTATGCGGATAATCATTTGTTTGTTTTAAATCGTCTTCACAGATTTCTCTCTCTAGGGATTCATTTTCCCCAACAAATTTACTCATTTCAGTTTCCCCATACCATCCTGGTTTGGAAGGAGTGTGTTCAAATTACTTAGTTCAATGCAAAGGTCTAATTTGAAAAATAAAAGGAAATTACATATCAGAAGAGGTAAAAAAGACAAGTGAGACATGATTTTAATCTAGCGCAGGCTGAGAGAAGAGCCCAGGAGGGGGATTTGAGTCAAGAGTTAAAGGAACGGATTTAAGTCAAGAGTTAAAGGGTATGAAGGATGAGCTCTGTTGTGGAGAACGAGAGAAGCTGTGCTGACGTGGCGGCATAGAGAGTGCTCAGTTATGCGCTCGGAGGTAAAACAGGCCGAGAAGAGCCCCGGCCTGGAAGTAAGCCAGCCCCCTGCGTAGGGGCAGGCGTGGGCCAGAGTGGGCAGGAAGTCCAGAGTAGCACGTACGCTCTGTGTCTCATGAGCATGGCAGCAGCTAACATGTGATTTTCCAGTACAGCTGTCAGCATCAGAAGGCTGAGAGCAGGAAGGAAGAGCAAGTCCCCACAGGCCTAGTGACGGGGGCACAGGAGTGAGTGATAATAGCAGCTTCTGGCCGCCAGGCAGCAGCTGATCAGGACCAGAGAATCTGGCCTGGGTAGCAGGATCTCGGGAAGCTTTCTCACCATCACCCCTCCCCTCCCCGTCCCACCCCCCCTACACACACACACACACACACACACACACAGCCCCCCAGTGTCTCTTCGACTGAAAGTAGAGCTATGTATCAAGCACAGCCTCTGGAGTCAGAAGGCCTGGATTTGCCTCCTGGTTCCATCATCTATCGGCTGTGTGAACTTGGGCAAATTTCCCAAAACCTCTGCAACACGGTCCACGGGCTGTGCAGGGATCCAGGGGTGCTGTGAGGAGTGTGAGATCACGTGTGGCGGGGTGTGTACCACAGAGCCTGGCACATAATACATGCTCAATGGATCGGATGAACGAAAATGAAACCCGCGCTGGAGGCAAAGCTGGGTTCACATTACTAGATTGAAGATGGTCTTGCGTGGAGATGTATTTGAGTCCCGAAGCCTGGAGCAGTGGCAAGGATTAGCTAGTGCTACATCTCAGAGGGCCGGCTGAGTTACCTTTATGTCTCCCCTGCCCGATTCAAGGCGCTTCTATAGATTGGCACGGGGGGCCCTTCAAGTGAGGGTCAGGGGGAGGGAGGCACCCGTCTGGGAACCTGACAGGGGCATGTATGCAGCAGGACAAAGGCACACACACAGTCATGTGGGGAAGCCAGGTAACAAGGGCTGAGAGAGGAGGGGGTCACTAGGAGGAGAAATCGGTGATCCAGCCGGCAGGTCCCCCTGTAAAGTTCCAGAAAGCGGGAGGTTGGCGAGAAAGATCAGCAAGACTGAGTGAGAAGCCTTCAGGAGAGGGGAGACTTGAGGAAACTGTTGATTTAGGGATACACGGCGGAAGTGAGAAAGAAAATAAGTAAGAGAGAGCATGACTGATGGGACATGTTTACGGAAGAGAGAAAAGGAGACAGATCACGTGGTTAGGTTGGAGTCACTTTTGGAATGAAGACATTCCTCTCCAAAACAAGGAAGGTGAAGATGTAGAAAAATAGTGAGATGGAACAGAGAGAAGGTGAGGGGCCCTTTACCTAGTGGCCGCAATGTGGGACAAGAAGAAGAAAAAGTCATCTGGCAGGGAGGGCGGGGGATGGGAGGCAGAGGCTTAAGTAAATGGTGTCAAATAGTTACTGCGGGGAATTTGGTAGGGAGCCAACTGGGGTTGAATCAGTCCGCCGGCGTGATTTTGGTGCTTCTGGAATGCACCTGCCCAGGCGGGCTTGGATGGAAACTGAAAGTCGCCTATGCGGATGGCCTGAAATAGCAAACCCAAGCTCATCCCGCCCTGCTGCCGCTAACACAGACTGCTGCACCCACCAACCCCACTTCCTACCGCAGATTCGCCCCTTCTCGTCCTCTCCAGACAGCAGGCGCTGCTCAATCAGAGGTCGCCCAGGCAACCGGAGTAAATGCTGCCCCTTCTCACTTCTCATTCTTACTGCCATCCCCAGAGAAGCAATATCCTCTTTCTCCTTGAAATGCTCTCCCTCTCCTTCTGCCCCTACCTTTTGCACGACAGGTTCCTTCCCATTTTGCAGGTCTCCTTTTAAAAGTCATCAGCTCAGAGACGGCTTTCCTGAAACTCTAACAGATGGTTCTTTCCTATACTGTGTTCTTATAGAATTCCCCTCTTCCACTGCTGTAACATTAAAAACAAGAAGAAGAAGGAAGAGATGTTGGCTTTTTAAAAAAAAATGTTTATTTATTTTGAGAGAAAGAACACCAGCGAGTGAGGGGGAGGGGGAGAGAGAGAGAGAGAGGAGGGAGGATCCCAAGTAGGCTCGGCACCATCAGCACAGAGCCTGATGCGGGGCTTAAACTCACGAACCATGAGATCCTGACCTGAGCTGAGATCAAGAGTCAGATGCTTAACCGACTGAACCACCCAGCCACCCCAGGAAAAGACCTGTTGCTTTGCTCATTTTCTGGGTCCCCAACTAGCCTGTAAGTTTCCTGAGGCCAGAGATCCAGCATTTAACACATAAATATGTATAGAGTGAAAGAATGGACAAATGAATGGATTAACTTTGTATCACCCCTTTCCCCTTCCACTTCTTGCCACTTTGTATCCTTACCCCTGACTGACGGTGGCAAAAGGACCAATCTCCACATCAGAGGTCCCAGTGTAATCTTCCCACTGTCAGTTCCATCAGCCTCGGGATCCCTTCCTCTGTCAGGCCCCTCTGGTCCCCTGGGCTGTCCTATGAAAGCATACTGTCCAGTTCTGTTCTTCCTTTTGAGAGCCTTCCTTTCACTAACACATCTATTACTCTAGATGCAGACATTTCTTGTAATTTCAAATACTTGCAAGAATACACTCTCCAGTTTCCCGACAAACACAAGCGTGAGACATAATGAGGGCTGAAGAGATAACCTGATCTAGAGGCAGCCCTGAAAACTGCAGCCATGATGTGCAAGCTGGGAAGCAGACTGAGCCCTAGTGGCCATAACGGTGAGCATGAGACATACTGCGAGCAGGTAGGTCAGGTAGCAGAGAATGGGCACTACTCATGAGTCAGACGGTGGTTTTCTGGAACTATTTCTCTCAGCCTCAGAGTAAGCTGGTAGGGAAGACTCCCGGAGAAGCAACTGCTTACGAGTGTGGCCTCTGGAGTCAACTGCGTAGAGGCAAATGCCAGCGTCACCTCTGATTAGCAGGGTGACCTTAGTCAAGCCACTACATCTCTCTGTCGGTCAGTTTTCATAGCTGTGAACAGGTGACAGCCATTGTGCTTAAACCATAGGGTGTTTGTAGATGTTAATGACTTAGTGCATCAGGCACTTAGATCTGTGCCCGACACGTCGTAAGTGCTCATAAGTCAGCTTTTAGCCATGGACGAGAGTCCAGTCATAAGCAGAGGGCCTCCAGGTATGGTGCCTGTGGGACAGGTACCTGGGCTCCGTGCATCAGAACCAAAAAGAGTGTCTCACACCCCGAGTTTCTGGTCTGCAGCACTGGGTAAGGCCCAGAACATATGCATGTGCTCTGGGCTGAGGTTCCCACCAACCTTCCTGTGAGTTCTTTGCTCACATGATAAGCTTCCATTGTTCTTCACCAGGGTTGGGCCCTTCCTGGACCCCTAGTCCCGCTGGCTGCCTAGGTCTCCTCCTTGATCAAACCTATACGTGTAAGGATCACACATGAGCCTCCCACAGATTCTGCCACGGGAAGAAGGGATGGGGGCACCGAGGTTCCAGCTACCCTACTGAGGAGAAGTTAAAGATCATCTTTCCTGCCATTTTAATCTTTCCCACATCGCTCTGCTTGCACCCCTTTGTGTAATTATGAAATCAGAGATTAGGGTGATTATGGAACTCTGCAGTCAGCCCACACCTACGTTTCCAGAATTTTTTTCTGTGGCCATCGTACTAGCACCTTAAATGCTTTCAAAACTTGTCTATCTGCCATCCCCCAAGCATATTTGAGAAAAACTGTGGAGTCTTTCTCTTCTGAACTTTGGCTGCTGCTTTTCCTTTTCCTCTGCCCTCACATGGCCCATAGTGAGAGCTCAGCCACGTCTGGAGCTCCCTTGCAGGGTGACAGGAGTCCCCCACAGACATGCCGTTGGTTTCTGAAATGAGTGATAGACCTTTTCTCTGAAGTCCTAGACGTTTCGGTTTAAAGCATCATTTCTCAAATGTGCCTACCGGACACTTAGGGAATTTTGGTGAAACGCATATGGGTCTGGAAGTTCTTGGTGGGGCCCGAGACTCTGCTGATGCTGAAGGTCCTTGTGCCCATTGATGACACTTTCTAATTGTGTCCTAAAAGTGTTACCTGTGCTGTTTCTCTCACTGTATTTTGAGCTAGTTGAGGGTGGCATTGGTACCTTTATACATCTTTATATCCTCCTAGGTGCCTGGTCCATTGTCTCATTGTTAGTGCACAGTAAATACCTGTAGAATTCATGGCAAGTGCTTAAAAGCTCTACTTTGTGTCAGACTGGGCTTAGATAGCCAAAGCTGCCCTTCTCCCTTACTTTTCCTTTATTGGTATATCCCTTGTCACTTCTACTAAAACATGTAACCTCAATCCTGGGCCCAGTCTGTCACTAGAAAGAATCTCCTTGATGCTAAATGCTGATGATTTTGAAGTATTACCTACCTCATGAATATCTGACAGAAAAAAAGATCTCCTGAGAGGTCGATGTTTAACATAGATGATACAACATCATCTATGCGATGTTTCTTGTGTTGCTCTAGGTAATGAATTTCATAGCCTCTTGCTGAGCAACAGCTCTCCTGGGTATATCTGAACCATGGGAGAAACTTTCCTACCACAGAACATTATTAAGAACTTCCAGAAACAGGAGATCTTTAATTATATAGATACCAGAGTTGGATAGACGCTCACAATTCTTCTTCTACCTGTGCTTCTGAATAACCACTCACCTACCTGGTGACCTGGGGTGGGTTTTTGTGGTTCAGGCTTCACAACTTGCTGCTGTCCTGGCTCTCTGGTGAGCGGGCTGGTGGTAGTTCTCTCCATGGTCCCACACGGCGTCACAGGGTATGCTCAGTCTTGGAAGACGGAAAATAAAGAAACAAACAAAACGTGTCTAATCCTTCCCAGTGGAATTTCTGCCTCTGTTCCACCCATGCTTCTCCTGGGGTGGGGGTGGGGGGGCGGCTCGTGCTGCCTTGGCTGCAGTTGCTGCTTTTAAGAATTGATGGGCCTTGTGGTGCCTGTGTGGCTCAGTTGGTTGGGCGTCTGACTTTGGCTCAGGTCATGATCTCGCGGTTCATGAGTTCGAGCCCCACGTCGGGCTCTGTGCTGACAGCGCAGAACCTGGAGCCTGCTTCGGATTCTGTGTCTCCCTCCCTCTCTGCCCCTCCTCGCTCATACTCTGTCTCTTAATAATAAATAAACGTTAAAAAAATTTTTTTAAAGAATTGATGGACCTTGTAATCAATGCATAGCCTCCCTCCTTGTAATCAATGCATCTTGTAATCAATGCATCTCCCTCCACTCATGGCTCAATGTCCACAAATTCAGACGCTGCAGGGAAGAAAGGGAGAAATCAGTTCGTTTCAGACAAGAAGTCACTTACTTTCACTTTCTTTACCATCTGAACTATGGCTTGCTGGAGAGAACTTCTGGCCCCCCCTTGGGGCCTCCTTCATCCAAATGTCCCTTTGCCCATGTCAGCCCTCCAGCCTAATGTCCCCTCTGTGGCACATACCTCTGTGACAGCAAGGACATAAAGAACTGAGCTCTCATAATGGGATTCCAGGGCCTTTAACACTTAAGCAGTAGGACATATTTGAGCAGAAGGGGTCTTCCTAGGCCCCTGACCCCATTCCACGTAGTGAGTCATTCCCCGTGCCTATGCCTAAGTTGTGCCCTGGCCAGAGGGGGGCATCTCATTGAATGGATCGTTACTTTGGGATCTGCTTTGTCCTAGTAGCCTCATGTTGGCACAACAAAGTTTCTGAATGTGGCTCTTTCTCAGGCTACAAACAGCCTCCCGCCTTGAGCAACTGATGTATAGAACTGCATGTGATGTAGTGTGTAGGGCAGTTTGCCAATGGAATATCACGGATTGAGACAAAGAGGCTTTCAGAGCCCTCTTCTTTAGAGATTCCTTGCCCATTACCTCAATCCTCCAGTGTCAACCTTAGTTTTTATTCTGGCCACATTAGTAATCATTTGCCCTCACACAAAACACAGGCGTCTTTGTGCATCAACATCACACCTTATTCTCTTCTGTGGGAGAGGGTGAGGCTGTCATTCACTCATTTAAAAAGAACATGTTCAGGGTGTGGCCAAAGGCTCATCTGAAACCCTAGAAATTGTAGGTGGAGAGTATTTCACAGCATGTTTGGGGAAGGCCACCGGGGGGAATTATTAATAGTCTTGAGCAATAACAATCATGTAGGCTGTTTCAGAAATTAACTTAATGTGAAAATAGAGGCCATCTGACTTGCTTAAATGTCCAGAAAAGGAGCATATGGGCCCAAATTTGGCTTTAATTTCCCTTTGAAGTTAATGGGTGTGGCAGGCGCTTATCTAATCATGACATGTGGACCAATGTTTTGCACATTCAGGACTTTGTAATGAGATGCGGTGTTTATTTATGTTCCATACGTCTCCCTACAGGCTGTAAAAATACCCTTTGCAACCCTGTCTAATCGTTGCCAGTGCTGACAGTCAAAGCTAGTGACAGAAGGCAGGTTTATGGGGCAGTAACACTGCCCAGTTGGCATAAAAGATCTATTCCCAGAAAAAAAGGTTTAAGCAATCATGTGGACTTCAGTTTGAATAAGGGAGCTTCAGTGGCCTGGTGATTCCAAAGTAATGATCTTTTGGTCAGGTTGGTAGTGAAATAGGAATGTGGGAGAGGTGGGGAAGGTTGTAGTTGATGGTTGTTAAATATGGAGAACATGAGTCTCATCTCTTTCAAGGTCACGCTTAAATCCCAAAGTCTGTCTGGTGTTTCCACCAAAATGCTCACTGGTCACTCCCTGAATTAGTTTCTATTTACTAAACATTTACTAAATACTCACTAAATTCTAGGGGCTGGGGGAGCCTCAGGGAGTCAAAGAGAAAAAGAGGTGGGGCCTAGATTTAGGAGTTCTGTGTCTTATTCTGAATCCCTACAGGACAGTTTGTATAGAGTATGATTCCCAAACCCAGCTACTCATTGGAATCACCACTGTAGCTTCTAAAATACTGATGCCTAGATCTTTCCCCAGATATAGCAAATCTGAATCTCTGGGACTAAGGTCCCCAGACCTATATATTTAACGAGTTCTTGAAGACAATTCTTATGCAGGTCAGCTCTGCAAAAGTCTGCAGATCTGAGTCTGGGGACCACTCACCGACACTGCTTTCTTTATACATGGCAATGTATTAATTGTTTTATGTGTCAAGCTTATACATACAGCTTGATTGAAAATTACTTGAAGGACTGCTTCTTATATTCTCAAAACAAATCACAGTTTTGTGTGCAAACCTTTGATAAATCAGTGTTTTTAAAACCTTGAGTGCCTATTAGAATTTTTTGGAGAGCTTTTAAAAAATGCTGATACTAGGGCCTCACTCCATACCAACTAAATCAGAAATTCTAGACACTGATTCCTGAGCATTGATATAACCAAAAAACCCCCACCAAAACCAAACATATATATATATATATATATATATATATATATATATATATATATATATATAAAATTCTCCAATTGATTCTAATATGAATCCAGAGTTGAGACCCATTGGAATAAACATTTGCTGTTCGTGAGAATAAACTTGCGAAATTAGTTTCTTCCTGGAACCAGCATGCAGCTTTTGATAATTCCTTACATTTGTGTGGTTATTTTCAGCTTTCAAAGTGCTTTCATCTGTCTACCTAAAATGTTGTGAACCCTGGAAGAGACCTTAGAGGTGGTCTATGCCAGAGGTCAGCTAACATTTCTACAAAGGGCTAGATAGTAAATATTTCAGGCTTTATGAACCTTATGTCAAAACTACTCTGCAGCTGTAGAATGAAAGCAGCCATAGGGAATATGTAAATGAATGGGTATGGGTGTGTTCTAATGAACGTTATTTACCAAACAGGTTGGATCTGGATTTGGCCCTCAGGGTGTTGTTTACTAACCCCTGGTCTACCCAATGTTCTAATTTTACAGATGAGGAACCCGAGCTCCAGTTGGTGATGTGTGGGCTTAGATCTCATGGCTAGCAAAAGGCAAAAGTGGGCCTGAAGTTTAGGTGCTTGGACTTAAAAAAACCAAAACAAACCCAAACAAAGACCCATAATCAGCGAATAGTATTTTTTTAAATTAAAGCATTTAAAAAAAGTTTTTCTCCTCCTTGTCCTCTGTGTCTGACTGGCTTGTGTCCTGGTGGCTGTGTCCATGTTTATCACTGTACCCAGAATGCAGGCACCTAGAGACTAGAGGCGGAACTTGTCCAGTGATGTCCCTGGGGCTCGGGGCAAAGTAGTGCCCAGTCCATGTAAGTGAACTGAATGTATCAGAGCCGTGAATTTGGAGCTCTGTCTCAGGTGTTTATTTCAAGGCAACCTAACCCCGGCTGGCTCATTGACTTCCTTAACTATCTTATGTTAATATCTAGCTTACTAGGCTGTGCTTGTGCTCTTTGTAACTTCAAATAATGTTTACATAATGACAGAAAACGTTTTGGGGCTGTGGCAGTAGATAAAGCAAAGGTCAGAAGTCTAATTATTTTGAAAAAGTTGACCTTCATGTTTTGCCAAAAAACTGTAAGAAATCAATTTTTTTAAATTTATTTTTGAGAGAGAGAGAGAGCGAGCTGGGGAGGGGCAGAGAGAGAGGAAGACACAAAATCCGAAGCAGGCTCTAGGCTCTGAGGTGTCAGCACAGAGCCCGACATGGGACTCGAACTCATGAACTATGAGATCATGACCTGAGCTGAAGTCGGACGCTCAACCGACTGAGCCACCCACGGACCCCAGAAGTCAATTTGACCATCATTCTCTCCAAAATTGTTTCCTGTTCACTTTTTCCTCAGTCCAGGCATGTAGGACATATACAATATGTTTCTCTCCTATGTTACATCCAGAAGCCTTTCTCTCTGCACCCCCCCCCCCCCATTGTTGTGCAGTCTCTCCAGTTTGACCTTGGAAGAGACTTTACAGTTGGGTGAACCTGGGACTCTCCTTTCTTGATACACGCTCAGCAAATGGGCAGGAAAAACCTGCAGAACCTGTTCAGCAATTTCAGACTATAAGCAAGCAATCCAAAGGGAATAGGGGGTGGGTATTACTTTATGAAAGCAATTAAAGCCTTCTCTCCCTAAGTTGTCCACACACCAGGCTGAGCAGCAGCCTGAGAAAGTTGCTCATTTACCAGGCAGGTTTTCTGGTTCGCATGCAAACAATGCCATCCTGCTTGTAAGGTGCAACATGCTGTTATCCCGTGTCTCTTGCCTTATCAAAACATGTTTTTCACACACATAATGTCTTAGTGTGGAAAAGGTGCAAGACAGAATGTTATGGCCTTACAAGAGACAAAAAAAATTTTTTTAATTTTTTTTAAGCTTTATTTATTTTTGAGAGAGAGAGAGAGAATGAGTGGGGGAGGAGCAGACAGAGGGGGACACAGGATCCGAAGCAGACTCCAGGCTCCGAGCTGTCAGCACAGAGCCCAACATGGGGCTCAAACTCACGAACGGCGAGATCATGACCTGAACTGAGCCCAACTGACTGAGCCACCCAGCTGCCCAATAAGGGAAAAAAATTTTAAAGATGATTTATTCTGGGAAAGAGGGAGTTGAATGCTTCGGAAATAAATGAGGAGGAAAATTTAGCCAACACATACAAAGTATGGCTCTAAAGTCATAGAATTTTCGTGTCCATTGTATAGAAGCACATTATTTGAGTTAAAATGTTTGTACCACCATCCGTAACTTGGGAGATAGAAAAAAAAAAAAAAAGGAAAAGAAAAGAAAAGACAACATGATTCCTGTCCTCTACTAGCTGACAATTATTTGAGGAGAAAGAACAATAAATGTGTGGGTAACTGAACGAATGCATAGCATACTCATTTAAAAAAATGACAAAGATCTCAGATGAATAGAACAGACCAGTTTTAAATGGATTCAGAGGAGAATATGGCTGAGAGAGGGTAGTGTTTGATTCATTCTTGAAAGATAGATTTGGAGGGTAAGACGTGCCAACCTAGAGGCTAAACCAACAGAGACAGAAATGAAGCAAGCAATATGGCTTGGGTAGTGCATTTTCCTGGGGCATGGAGTTGCCTTGGTTGTAGAGAAGGGGGAAGTGGCTTGTGGAAAACCAAATCATGTCACAGGAACATCTGTGGGCTTGGATTCAAACCCCAGCTCTGCCACTCTCATGACTTGGGGAAAGTAGCTTACTCTTTCAGTTTCCTCGTCTATAAAATTGGATACTATGAGTATCCATTTCATCCGTTATTTTGAGGACTAAATGAGATAATCCATGTTAAACTCTGTGCATGCTTAACATACAATAAGCAGCCAATAATAATAGCTATAAGTTATGGCAGATCTTGAAGGTCAAAGGGAGTCATAATTTTCCATACTCATATTTATCTTTTTAAGGCATTTGCTTGGGACCTAAAAATCACTTACTTCTTTTCACTCTTAACCCTAATTTAAGTAAGGGTGTCTCCATCATGGAAAGCTGCTCTGTGAGATCACGGCAAGATGCTCTGAGACTAAACATTAGACTGGCCATTATGAACCAGGA
Organism: Panthera onca; assembly: GCF_046562875.1. Lineage (NCBI taxonomy): Eukaryota > Metazoa > Chordata > Mammalia > Carnivora > Felidae > Panthera > Panthera onca. Next base: position 113,762,584 of record NC_138345.1, on the reverse strand, counting down.
CTTAGGAGTTCTTCTTCATTTTGTTTTGACCTAATATTTTATTTTATTTTTTAATGTTTATTTATTTTTGAGACAGAGACAGAGCATGAACGGGGGAGGGGCAGAGAGAGAGGGAGACACAGAATCGGAAGCATGCTCCAGGCTCTGAGCCATCAGCCCAAAGCCAGACGCGGGGCTCGAACTCAGGGACCGTGAGATCATGACCTGAGCTGAAGTCGGATTCTTAACAGACTGAGCCACCCAGGCACCCCTGACCTAATATTTTAATGAAAAAAGTTAAAAGGATTTTAAACAGAAAGGAACTCAGAAGAGAATCCATGAGACTTAAAGAATAATCATTGCTTACCACTGAGAATTTGATTTCAGAGGACCTCATTCATGATACATAAATATATATGAGCAATTATTAGGCTGAATATATAGACTAGTTCTTGTCCTTCTTTTATGAAGATAATAGAAGAGAAGTTAAATTCAAGTGATATTAATTTATAAAAATTAAAAATTAAAATTAATTTAATTGATTAAATACATGATACAAATAATTTTTTTTAGTCAAAATGATATTACAAGTGTGTATTTATTGGCATGGGTATGTTTTAATACTAAACTGTTTATCAAGTAGCCACTAAGAAATAATTTCTTCTCTGAATAATTTCCTTTTATTAATTTCTTAATAATGTAAATTTCCAATCTGAGGTGGGATACCAAGCTTTCAAAATATGGTTTTCTTCCAAGTTTTTATTTAAATTCCATACAGTGTAGTATTAGTTTCAGGAGGATATAGTGATTCGTCACTTACATATAACACCCAGTGTTCATCATAATGAGTGACCTCCTTAGTACCCATCACCCATGTAGCCCATCCCCTCCCTTTATCAACCCTCAGTGTGTTCTCTGTAGTTAAGAGTCTGTCTTGGTTTGCCTCTCTCTCTCTGTCTCTCTTTCTCTCTCTCCCCACCCCCATGTTCATCTGTTTTGTTTCTTAAATTCCATATATGAGTGAAATCTTACAGCATTGTCTTTCTCTGACTGACTTATTTTGCTTAGCATAATACTTTATGACTCCATTCAAGTCATTGCAAATGGCAAGATTTTATTCTTTTTTATGGCCAAGCAATATTCAATTCTCTCTCTCTCTCTACACACACACACACACACACACACACACACACATCATATATATACCACAATTGCTTTATCCATTCAACAGTCAAAGGGCATTTAAGTTCTTTCCGTAATTTGGCCATTGTTGATAATGCTGCTATAAATATCAGGATGATTCCCTTAGAATCCGTATTTTTGTATCCTTTGGGTAAACACCTAGTAGTGCAATTACTGGATTGGAGGGTAGTTCTATTTTCAGCTTTTTGAGTAACCTCCATACTGTTTTCCAATTGGCTGTACCAGTTTGCACTCCCACCAGCAGTGCAAGAGGGTTTCCCTTTCTCTGTATCCTAGCCAACATCTCTTGTTTCCTGTGTTATTTTAGCCATTTTGACAGGTGTGAGGTGATATGTCATTGTAGTTTTGACTTGTATTTCCACGATGATGAGTGATGTTGAGCATCTTTTCATGTGTCTATGGACATCTGTATGTTTTTTCTGGAAAAATGTCTGTTGTCTTCTGCCCATTTCTTTACTAGATTATTTGTTTTTTTGGTGTTGAGTTTTTGTAAGTTCTTTATATATTTTGGATACTAATTCTTTATCATATATGTCATTTGCAAATATCTTCTCCCATTCCTAAGGCTGCCTTTTAGTTTTGTTGGTGGTTTCCTTTACTGTGCAGAATTTATCTTGATGAAAGGACTTGAGAATTCTAATCTGAGTGATATAACTGATGCATTCTCTGTGCCTTTGATGATCTAGCCTGTCCATCTATAAAATGGCCTTTGACGCTGATACAAGGAGAGAATCAATATCTCCCTATCACCATCTTTCCACTCTCTGAAAGGTATAAAATTCTAAGTAAGAGTAATGTATCTCTTTGTATGTATGCCTTATTGAATGTGTGCTGAGCCTCAACTAAAAATTTTAAAAGGGAAAAATAAATAAATTAGAGTAGGAGTATTCCAAAGAACTCACAAGATGTCCCCTTAAAGAAAAGGTTTATATATGAGGAAACCGAAGTGCAGATGGCGGACATAACAAGCTCAAACTCACACGGAGCAGATCTCCTGATGTAAATTGGAGGGCTCCTTGTCCATCATATTAATTCTATTTGCTGATTTATAGAGGTTTTAGCCACTTTATCTTCCCAGTAATTAGGACCTCAGGACAGAGAATAACTCTTGTTCTTGGGTCCAGAAAGAAGTATGCCAAGTAAAGATTACACATGGAACTTTTGTTATGCAAAATGCTGCCCTTCATAAATACAGAGACCCCAGGGGCTGTGTTCCCCTCCCTGGGCCTGCCAATGTGTCTAAATTGCCGAGAGCGCCTCCCACCAGCCTACGGATATGGGCTGCTCCTTTGATAGGCCTGTCATCGCAGTTTGATGGCTATGACATACCATTTAGAAGAGGGGTTAATGTCTTTTTGTTGTTGATCCTTAACCTTCCCGGAGCCTGAGCCACCGAGGGGTCTGCTTTCATGCCATGTGTGCAGAAAGCTTTTGCTCGGCCTGAGCCAGTCCGCTGCTGGTTGCCAGGGCCAGCGTGCGCTCACTGCCACTGTGTTTCCCAGCGGCGCCAGTGGGGTCTTTTTCTTCACACGTGCACCCCTGGGGCAATTCTTCCAGGGCAGCGTTGTGTGTGTCCCTCTGCGGGGCTGCCCTGTTGGTGGCTGGGGGTTGTGTGCATCCAGCCCTCTCTCCCCTCGTGTCTGAGCTCTTCCGATCTGACTTCCAGGGCAGTTGCAGCTTGGCCGCTGCCCCGGGCGTCCTCTTGAGGCTTACCCTGTCCTGTGCTGTTTGCACAGCCTAGAAAAGTCCCTTGGGAAGCTTATCAGATGGTCTGATGAAAATAGCAGGAGTCTGTTTCCCATAGTCAAATTGCCATTTTCATCATCGTCTTTGCTGCTGGGTTTCTCTTTCAAGAAAAATTGTAAGACAAACATACTCTTTCCCAAAGAAGTGTGGACTTTTATCGTGACGGTTCAAAGGAGCCTCCCTGTGTAAATACCTCCTTCCCACTCTCATGTGGCAACTTCTCTGTTTGCTTTGAACCTGGCTGGGTGAGGCCAGGTGGTTTTATCACCTCTCTTCTCACCCTTTGGTCTCCCTGGGTTTCTGATTCTCAGGCAGTGCGCTTGAGAATGGGTTGGGCCAGGTAATTTCTGAAGGTATCTGGACACCGGAAGACCCTGAGTGGTCACAGTGACCACAGAGCAGTACATGATGTCTGAGAGAGACTGACCAGGCCTGAGGTCTGGGAAAATTTGACACGGTAATAACCGTTAGCAAATATTGAGCATTTATGGTTTGTCAGACCACAGAGGAGCAGTTTTATAAGCATCATATTACTGATGCTCACAACATTCCAAGAAATTGTTTCTTCTTCTTTGTTTTAAGTATTTATTTATTTTTGAGAGAGAGAGAGAGAGCGTGAGTAGGAGAGGGGCAGAGAGAGAAAGAGGGACAGAAGATCCAAAGTGGACTCCACACTGACAGCACCGAGCCCGATGCGGGATCTGAACTCACAAACCATGAGATCATGACCTGAGCCGAAGTCAGATGCTCAACTGACTGAGCTACCCAAGCGCCCCAGGAAATTGTTTCTTCTATTATTCTCATTTAACGGATGAGAATATGGAGGCTCTGAAAGGCTAAGTGAGTTGCCTGAAACTGCATAGTTACTGTCAGAGTCAAAATTTGATCTCCAGGGCTGTTGGACCCTGGTTCCATACCCTTAACCACTATGTTCTAATGATTTAGTTCTGGTGTGTGGAGACACTTGCCAGGCTTAGGGATAAACTGTATCTGTATATAAATAAAGCACAACTGAGGGTATGTCCTGCTCATGGGCACATTCCTTCCAAACTCCAAAGGCTAAGAGGTTATCCTCGTGACTTCGATAGGAAACAGAAGACAGGTTGTCAAGTTTCTTGGGTAATTCTAGGTATTTGGACACCTGTTCAGCTATTCTGGGATTCTGTGGTCGAGTAAGGGGAACATGGGGAGAGTGAGGTCATTATTGCAAAAACCATTTCCTGAGGGCTCGACTTCAGGAAATGCTGGGGCATTAAAAATACCAGTTGTTAGGTCACAAAGGATTTGGGGGAACACAGGGGATATTCATACAAGATTGTGTGTGGGGGCGGTTCTGCATGAAATTTTTAGTAGGTTGAGCAGCATGGTCAAATTTTGAGAAGAGTGACATTTAAAATTTTCCATGGAAATGGTGAAACTTGACTCATGCATTTAGACACGGACTCACAAATAGCAGTTGGCCACCTACTAAGTGCAAGGCCTCGCCCTGGGTGCTTGGGGGTGATGTAAGAGGAATAAAGCATGGTCCTAGCCCATCAGTGAAGTCTTTAGAACCAGTGACAGTGAGACAGGCTGTTTCTCGAATTCCTTTTGTCCTTCACCTCGTGACACTTTGAGTAAAGGAGGATTCGTTCTTAAAGAAAAACATTTTGTATTCTTTTCTAGCATGAATAATTTCCAAAACAATGTGGTCTGGAAACTCCTGGGGCTTCTTCTCAGGAGACTATAGCCATCAGGAGGAAAGAATCAGGAGCCTGGCCTGGCTTATGTACCTCTGGTCACTGTAGAATGAGGCAGGGGAGGGAGAATAGAAAGTATTAATTGACTGCCTCACGTTCTGTACCTTTGAGGATTTTTTTTTTGCTTTGTTCAATAGTTTAAAATTACATTTTTATATAAAATTTGACACATGCTAGAATATACTAATATAATGATGACCCACGAAATCACCATGTAACCTAAGGACCAGGATAATATCCATCACTTGTATCTCCCTGTGTGTTGTGTTCCTCCCGTGGCTCTAACCATCTAACCACCCCCTCCGGCCTCTTCTCCCAGAGGTAGCCCCTACCTTGGAATCTGTATTTACTAGATAAGAGTGTGGACATTTCAAATCTGTCCATCTGTACGAGATGAGGGAAACAGAGACGAAGCTTAGTGTCCAGGGCTCACTTTGCTGCTGCCGATAGATTTGTGACTGTGTTTGTTTGCAGACAAGGACACCACTGACCCACAAATGAGGTCCCTCCTGGAGAGGCTGCATAGCACAGGGGTAGGAGTGTGGAACTAAAGTCTGGTGGATCTAGCTTCAACCCTCACCTCCATTGGCATGAAGCCCCGATGTGACCTCAGGCAAGTAACTCAACCTCTTTGAACTTCAGTTTTCTCATCATTAAAATGGAGAAGAAGCAGGTAGTACCTGTATCTCCTGGTGGTGATAAGAATTAAAGGAATAAGTGCAGGGAAACTGTTTGGTATGTGGGTGGCACTCAATTCAAGACAGTCAAAGGGAAAACTAACTGTTTGAAATGCTGTGCGGTGTCTTATCATTACTAGGGAGATATACAGATTATAAGTTTTGTAATCCATAGTATTTCTCCTTTTGCTTTTTACTTTCCCTTCTTATGGTCTTTCACTTTTCCCCACTGGGTCTTAGCACGGTTGTCAATATTATATACAAGTCATCAAAAGAAAAGTAACTAGAACAGTAGATATTTTAGGCAAGATGTGATATGGTGAAATCCTAGGTTAATAAATGCTAGTGGTGAGCAAAAGTAATGTAAATTAAATATAACCGTAAGGACTGATTTAATTCGCTCTCCGTTAGTTGTCCTGATTAACCAAATTCACTAATTTTTTCAAGTATGTTAATACAAGTAAAACATTTTTTTAAGTCTCCTTATTTTTTCCTTAGTAAACAAAACTTTTCTTCCTCTTTGAAAAACTTTGCCCCTGAGTAACATATATATATATGATGCGGACATGTAAGTATATACGTATGTATTTGTGTATTTACTAGGTTTTCAAGTTCCTTTTGCCAGACTTGACAAAGAAAGTGGCATTTGGCTGTGAACTGTTGCTCGTGAATTACCTACAAATAATTTTAGTTTGTTTTTTTTTAAAAATTAACTGAGCTCTTTCATTCAATACAATATTCAGCAGACATTTATTGCATAATTATGAAACAAGTGTATTTTCAAGGGTTAGAAATAAGTCATAAATGCCAGGAGACATAACACTAGTGGTTTTCAAGTTGGATTTTAATCACAAAGTCAGTACATTTAAGAACTATCCATTTGAATACCCACTTATAATAGAAACATTACAAATTTAGGAAAAGAAAGATTCTCTTAATAGATAAATAATGCACTCTGGATGGAAGTAAAATGTAGTAAATGTCGTGCATGCCAGGTACTTTACATCTGATGTCTCAGATATTCCTATGACCTTGAGAGGTAAGTGTTCATATCCATGTGTTATTGGTGAAGAAACTGGGGTGCAGAGAAATTGAGGGATTTGTTCTGGGTTTCCAGCTAGTAAGAGACACCATCAATTCCAAGTAAATGTCAAATCTTGTTTCAATGTCCTTTCTCCTGTTAGAAACTTTCACTTTTAAATCAGTAAGAAATAAAAATGACCAGGGGCGCCTGGGGAGTCAGTCACTTAAGCATCCGACTCTTGGTTTCGGTTCAGGTCATGATCTCACATTTTGTGAGATTAAGCCTCATGTCAGGCTCTGTGCTGGCAGTGTGGAGCCTGCTTGGGATTCTCTTTCTCCCCCTCCCTCTCTCCCCCTCCCCCACTCACACTGTCTTTCTCTCAAAATAAGTAAATAAACTTAAAAAAGAAAGAAATAAAAACGACCGTTCTCATATATGTTCAATATTGTTTTGGAAGTTCTGTTCACTGCAGGAGGATGTCAAAAAACTAGAAGAATTAATATTTGCAAACAAAATGAAAATGCCACTTTTAGATATTGTGATTGTATTCTTTTAACTAAAAAGAATAGTCTAAAAAAACTGTAGGCGTCAATAGAGCAAAAAGATGAATGCAAAACAAATACAATATATTAATCACTAGGAGCTCTTTATCCCATGTCAGAATAATGACATGATATCTACATGATTTAAGAATAAGAAAGTTGCATGTCTTATTTAATATAATCATAAGCATACAATTTTATTGAATATTAAAGATGATGCATAGAGAGGTATACTATTGTCCTTGAACATAGTGATGAATCAGAAAGACTTCTATTCTTTCAATCAGTTTACATGTTGAGCATAACCCATCTCAAAAAAATCTCAATAGGACTTTTGACTTTAATGAGTATAATTTTTTTTTGATTTTTAAAAATGTTTTTATTTATTTTTGAGACAAAGAGCATGAGCAGGGGAGGAGCAGAGAGAGAGGGAGACACAGAATCCAAAGCAGGCTCCAGCCTCTGAGCTGTCAGCACAGAGCCGACGCAGGGCTCGAACTCACGGACTGTGAGATCATGACCTGAGCTGAAGTCGGTGGCCCAACCGACTGAGCCACCCAGGCGCCCCTAATGAGTATAATTTGTATGTGCACAAACAGATACTATTTATTCAGCACTTACTTTATGGCAGGCACTATTCCAAAGGCTTCACATACAGGAAATACCTCATATAATTGTCACAGAAAACAGAGGCCTGTTTTTATTATCCCCATTTTACAAATAGGGAAACTGAGGCCGACAGAGTTTAAGTAACTTGCCCAAGTTCACATGATGACTAACAAATTGCTGAGCCATGGTTCAAATCTAGCCTGCCTGTCTCCAGTGACCATGCACTTCTCACCACCATGCTCAACTAAGAACATTAACTAGTATTTTGCAAAATGAAACATTAGAGTAGAGCTAGGTCTTTCCTGAAAACGCATGTTTTCATTTTCATGAAAATGAAGTGGATAAATGGAATAGCATAAATAAATAAACAGATAAATGGAACAGCATAGTTCAGAAAGAAGCATACTGTGGGTAAGGATATAATGCATAACAAGACAGATCACAAAAGAACAATGAAGAATTATTTAATACTCATTATTTAGGACACTTAACTAACACTTTTTTGAAAAAAAAAGTCAATTCAATACCCCAATTTCATACCTCATCATCAAAATACGTTTTATTTATTTTTGATTAAAATTTTTTTAAATGTTTATTTATTTTTGAGAGAGCGAGAGAGAGAGTGCGAACAGAGGAGGGGCAGAGAGAGAGGGAGACGCAGAACCCAAAACAGGCTCCAGGCTCTGAGCTGTCAGCACAGAGTCCAATGTAGGGCTTGAACCCGCCAACCGTGAGATCATGACCTGAGCCAAAGTCGGACGCTTAACCGACTGAGCCACCCAAGCGCCCCAAAATACATTTTAAATGGCTAACATGAAAGATAATAGAAAACATAGGAGTAAATATAAGTTATTGCCTGTCAGGTATCTGGAGAAGCCATTATTTTATTTTTTTTATTTATTTTTTCCTTTGAAGTGACAGAGGAAATCACAAAGGAAAAGATTGACAGATTTGGCTACATAAAGAATTGTAAACACATGTCCAGCAACAAGAGAAAGATAAGGTCAGCAGATGGGAGAGGATCACATCAAACATGACAACCAGAGCTATCGTCTGTGGTGAAAAACCTCAAAGGAGAAGTGAAAGCAGTAGGCTGGTTCTTCTCCATGTGCAGGGCTGTGAGGGTTCAGGAGCACCAGCTTCCAGCGGGAGGAAGCGGGGCTGGTGTCTCGGAGACCCAGCTGGGAACTCCCCATGGCACGTGGCGCATCCACAGGGACAGGGGGCTGACCTGATGCCTGCCTCAGTCTAGCAAGGCTCCGGCGAACCGGAATGGTCTGAGGGTAGGGCAGGATGTGGTCACCCAAGCATCTTGTCTCCTGGGAGTATCCTTAAGTCAGTGGGGAGAAAAGAAGGGAAAATAGAGGATACAGCACTGCATGTGCAAAGAACTGGGAGTCCTGGAAAATGACCTCAGTGATAAGGACAGAAATCAGTTCCCCAAACAAAGAGAAAGACGGGAATTGTGTCTCTCAAAGCCCTTTGGAGGGTGGAGGGTCTGCAAGCAGGTAAAACAGGATCCTGCGGCAGGTGGGATTTTCTTAGCCGTCAGTATATTTTTTATGGGGTGGTGACAGGGCAGTGATTGGTAAGGTTAATCAACCCAAGACTCAGGAGGCCACGTGGGAAGTTGGAGGGAAATAGAAGCTGCGATACATCTGATGAGGCTTCACATTAAGAACTCACGTGATACATGGAAAAAATGACACAAATGAGTAGTATGCAAGACTGCAATGACCATCAGCCAAGAAGCACGGAGTGGTGATCGCCTTCACATGCAACCAAGAATGAGGGGCTGATGCAACACTGAAAATGACTTTATGTCAGGGCGCCTGGGTGGCTCAGTTGGTTGAGCGTCCAACTCTTGATTTCAGCTCAGGTCCTGATCTCACAGTTCGTGAGTTCGAGCCCTGCGTCCAGCTTTGCGCTGACAGTGCGGAGCCTGCTTGGGATTCTCTCTCTTCCCCCTCTCTTCTGCCCCTTCCCTGCTTGCTCTCTTTCTCAAAATTAATAAATAAACTTAAAAAAATTTAAAAAAAACCTCAAATGACTTTATATCTAGTAAACCAGCCTCCTTCCACAAAATCTAAGTACCCTGCAGGAATTTTGGGTTTTGTTCATATAGTAGATACTCAATAAATATTTATTAAATGTAAAACACAATGCCTAACTGTCCCATTTGAGACAAAAGCTTAAGAACTCAAACACTGCTGATGGTATGTGAAACTAGTTCCTTATTTTGGGAAACCAAGAAGGTGATGTATCATTATATCTATGCAGATGTTCAAGTCTTTGGAACCCATTTTGTGGGCCCGTGGAAATTTATTCTGAGAAAATGATTGATATTATGTTCACGAACCCCACAGGCCAAATCGTCGAGCTCCTCCCTGCACCGTGTGTCCGGCTGCAAGTGAGATCTTCTTTTTTAAAAAAGTGCTTGCTTGTTTGCTTATTTATTTGTTTGTTCGCTTATCTATTGTTTGTTCATTTGTTTATTTTGAGAGAGGAAGAAAAAGAGCGTGCATCCACACGGGAGGGGCAGAGAGAGAGAGGGAGACAGGATCCAAAGCAGGCTCTGCACTGACAGCAAAGAGACCGATGTGTGACAACAGAGAGACTGATGCAGGCTTGTACTCACAAGCCCTGAGACCGTGACCTGAACTAAAGTCAGATGCTTCACCGACTGAGCCACCCAGGTGTCCCATAAGTAAGGTTTTCTTAGGAGTTCTCAAAGTTCCTCATGGAAATCTACCCCCAGTGGCTGTGACTCTGGGCATGCCCCAGCATGTCTGAATCCTATGCTGGCAAGAACTACTTAGGCGCAAATTAGGACCACTGATATGAAAATGATCTTTTTGTTAAGTAGTGAGATGAGATATGTGCTTTTACTTGAACACTGTTCTTATATTTTATACTTACATTTTAATGTAAAGTACAGAAAAATGAAAAATCACTCCTACCTGTTAACTTCTTGACGGTTCTCAACTTACAATTTTGTATTTTGTTCTAATATGTTTGAATTTAATTTAAGACATATAAGGTAAGGAAGGTTTGAAACCATCCAAAGATTTACAAAGGAAAAGTTGATATTCTTCCCTATTCCATCCAATCCATTTTTACTCCATTTGATGTACGTCTCTCCTCACATTTCTTTTTCTGTTTACTTAGACAAGTAAAACCTAAATGTGTGTCCTCTTATATGGGAAGGCTGTGTGTGTTGATAGAATCACCCTATACACATAAATTTGACCCCTGCTGTTTTTTACTTATCAATTCATCAGGACATCTCTTCTGGTCAACTAATACAGACCCCACCAATTACATTTCTAGGAGCATAATATTCTGTAGTATAAATGATTCATAGTTCACTCAGCTAGTTCTCTATTTTTTGAACAATCAACTTATTTTTACAATAACTTAAAAATGCTACAATAGATACTCTTATATATCCATATTTTAAATACATATGTAATTACAAACGTACATATTTGCACATACATAAAAAAATGTTGGTAGTTTTGTTTCTCTCAAATATGAAATTCACATTGCTTCATCATGTGTTTTACATTTTAACATCTGTTGCTATGTTTCCCAAAATAAGATGGTAATTTACAACCCCATCAGCCACATACAAAGTGGGCACATTTGTTTCCTTATCTCTTCACTGAAATTGAGCACACCTTAATTTTTGCCAGTTTGATGGGAGATAAATGGAATCTCACCATTATTTTGAGATTTTATTTATTATTTTATTTTAGAGACAGAGAGCACGTGAGTGAGGAGAGGGGCAGAGTGAGAGAGAGAGAATCTCAAGCAGGGTCCATGCTCAGCTCAGAGCCTGATGTGAGGCTCCATTTTATGTCCCTGGGATCATGACCTGAACTGAAATCAAGAGTCAGATTCTCAACTGCGTGAGCTACCCAGGTGCCCCTTTCACCATTATTTTAATTGGCATTTCTCCAACTATTGTTAGGTTGTGTATATTTTCATTAGTTTATTGTCTCTTGAATTTCTCTTTCTGGTATATATATTTGTTTATACGTCTGTCCATTTTTCCTGTGGGGCTCTAGCTCTCTGCTTATGTTTTTGTAGGAATTTTTTTTATCATATGCATACGGTCTGTGGTAAAGCGGAAGAAAAATTGTTTCCCTCTATTCATCTTAGGTTCATTGCCTGAGGCCCTGCAAATTAAACCTACGAAAGATAGTTTAATAAGAGAAAGACAAATAGATGTGTATTAACATGTGCATTGCACATACACATGGGAGTACACAGTGATGAGTAACTCAAACAGGTGGTAAGAACTTGGCCTTACGTAGCACCTTAACAAAAGAACAACAAATTCTTGCAGAAGTGACAAGGCAAAGGAAAAAGACTTTCAGTGTCTAGGGGGACCGACTGTGGGAAGATAAATACGTGCGGGAACTAATGGAAGATACAGGCTAGTCAGTAAAGTTTGTTACATAGATTCCTCTGACTTTAAATCTGGGCTGATGAGGGTCTGGAGTATCTCTAGTAATTAATTTCTGTCTTTCCTGGTGGAGGAGGGGGTGGAACAGCTTTACAAATTTATGTCTTGGTTTTATGCAAATCGGGGGAGAACAGAGAGCTTTTCTTGCATCTGCTTTATCTCAGTTGCCTCCAGCTCCAAATAATCCTTATGCCAAAGGATTGGCACATTTTGGGGTGGCATATCATGCTACCTTTCAGTTGTTTACCTTTTAACTTTGTTCAGTGGTGTAATTTGTCATTAAAACATTAAAATTCATGGACTTAAGTACAGTTGTCTTTTCCTTTATGATTCCCAAGGGTCTTATTTTGCTTTTAGGAAGAACTTCCTTCCCTCGATTATTCAAATTGTTGTCAACATTCTCGTTTTGTTTTCTTGTTTACTTTTAAAATGTTTTCTGGAAATCCAGTTTTAATTTTCTTCTTACATTTCTACACTGTTCTCAGATGATGTCGTGTACTCCCATAGCATTAACTCTCGACAATACACTGATGTCTTCTAAATCCGTATTTTTACTGAATTCCATAACTCTTACCATATGTCCAGAGCAAGGCTCACGTACTCTCCAGCCTACTGAGCGTCTCGCATGCACCAAACTGAACTCATGATTGTGCTTTCTATCCTCTCCCGACTTTACATTCCTGCCTCCCTAGCCTTGGATGGCTCCACCATTAACAAGTAGCCCAAGTCAAGAAGACTGGCAGGGAAGCTTCAGTCCTCCTTTTCACATAACTCAAATGTTCAGCAAACCTTCCTCTCCTGTCGCACCTTTCCAGTTAATTGCTCTTGAATCTGTCCACTTCTCTGTTCTCATTTCAACTACCTGGGGTACCGCAACAGCCTCCTGACTGCTTTCCTTAACAAATATTTTTCCCTTCCAGTTTCACATTAAAATTGTCATTAGGATTATTCTGAAATGCCAATCAGATTTGACCTATGTCTAAAATCCTTCAATATTCTCCCCTTTAAAGCGAAGTCTAATGTGTAAGCACGGCCTGAAAATAAACTCTTTGAGAGTAAGTCCACATCCTATCTATTTTGGTATAGTAATGTACTTAGTACATATTAATGGGATAAGTGAATATATGAAAGAACACATTTCTGGAAAAACGCTATCACATACATGTATTCCATTAATGTCAGAAGATAGAATTAATTTTATATACCTCCTTTGTAGTAATTTGAATAGTTTTCTATCGAATCATAAATAAGAACTAATGTTCTAATGGATGTAATAAAAAAAGGCTCAGATTGAAGAATATAATAACGTGTTTTTTGAACAAATGCTTCGATGTGAAGTTATCATGCTGATTTTATGTCTTGAAGGCTCTGATGTGTCTTTCCAAATTGATTTTGTAAGATTTTGCTCATGCTTGAAACACCTCCTGCTGCAAATTAAAATCTTTGAAATTGACATATCATGATGTTTGCAACTAGCTTTGAAAGAGTTCAGCAAAAAATTGTATATATTGTATATATTATACATGTTTATGCACACACATGTATGTATATATAAATGCACAGATGTACATATGCATATATGGAGGGAGAAAGAGAGAAAAATAAATGTGGCAAATGTTAACAATTAGTGAATATAGTTGAGGGGTAGATGGATATTTATTCTACTATACATTTAAATTTTCTGAAAATTTGAAAATTATCAAAAGAATATATTAGGAAAAAGAACCCCAGCAGCAGTGTTTGAAAGCATTCATTTAAAAAAAAATCTCAGAAAATAATAAAAAAATAATAAGACAATCTCAACAACCATAACATTATACTAATAAAAAAATCTTTTCTGATTCAATAGAAGTTGTATATAATTTTAGTTTTACTTTAGCTATAAAGATGAATGTTTTTCATGTGTTTATAATGAATTTGATTTCTCTTTTCATGAATGGTCTTTGTCCATATTTCTATAGGTGGTTTATTTCTTTTCTTTCTTTCTTTCTTTCTTTAAAAAATGTTTTTATTATTTATTTTTGAAAGAGAGAGAAAGAGGCAGAGTGTGAGTAGGGGAGGGCAGACAGAGCCATAGACACAGAATCTGAAGTAGGCTCCAGGCTCTGAGCTGTCAGCACGGAGCCCGACGCAGGGCTCAAACTCTTGAACCACGGGATCACGACCTGAGGCCAAGTTGGACGCTTAACCAACTGAGCCACCCTGACACCCCGGTGGTTTCTTTCTTCTTTTTTTTTTTTTCCTTAAATTTTTTTTACATTTATTTTTGAGAAACAGAGTGAGACAAAGCGTGAACCGGGGAGGGGCAGAGAGAGTAGGAGACACAGAATCTGAAGCAGGCTTCAGGCTCTGAGCAAGCGGTCAGCACAGAGCCTGATGCGGGGCTCGAACCCAGGAACTGTGAGATCATGACCTGAGCCGAAGTCGGACGCTCAACCGACCGAGCCACCCAGGCGCCCCCCCCACCCCCGGTGGTTTATTTCTTAAGAGCACTTTATATGTGGGGCATCTGGGTGGCTCAGTTGGTTAAGCATTCGATTCTTGATTTCAGCTCAGGTCATGATCTAATGGTTTCGTGAGATTGAACCCCACTTCAGGCTCTGCACTGACAGTGTGGAGCCTGCTTGGACTTCTTTCTCTCTTTCCTTCTCTGTCCTTCCATCCACCTCAAAATAATAAATAAATTTTTAAAAATTTAAAAAAGAATTTCATATGTAAATGTATTCATGCTTTGTAATATATAAACAGATAACAATGAAACATACATCACTATACAAGAATTTCATATATTGTAAAGAAAGTACCACAAACCAATGGAAAAGGAATGAATGGGAAAAGCTGGCAAACTCACACCCACCTACGAGATTTTTTACCATATCTCACACTAGGATAGATAACCAAAATTAATGCCGTATGAATAAAAAGTTGGTTGTCAGAAAGTGTGAAATCTTAAAGCACTTAAAACAAATATTGGTTGATCTTGGAAAAGAACTTCCCATAAAAACAATGGAAGAACAAAGGAAAAACTGGCTATGTATTAGATTACATACAAACCTAAAAAAAAAAAAAAATACAAAGACAAACACGAGAGTTGAAGAAATCCTTAATATAAATTATTGAAATTGATAAAAACAATAGTATCACGATAGAGAAAAACATTAAAAACACCAGGAGGAAGGAAATTCAAGTCATGAAAGAAGAAATCCAGATGTCATAAAAGCAGATGAGCAGATATTTCAAAACAGGAATGCGAGTCATTGGTTCAGTTGGCTCTGGGCAGTTTGTATGAGGGAGATTCAATCTCAACTGATGAAGATCCAAGAAAACTGGCAACAATGCTTTCAGAAATGCTAATATAATTCTTAATTCTCCTTTAGCAAGAGCACAGCAGGCAAGAAGGGCAGAGCCTCCAGCCATACTTGGCATTGGTCAGGCCGTTATTAGGGTAATGCAATCAATGTGGGGTTCCACCCTTTAAAATGCATGTGGGGAAACTAAGAGGCACTACCAAAATGATTACAGAGAAAATCAAACCGACTGGGGAAGAAGATTAAGGGGATTGTATTTATTTAGTCTAGAGAGGAAAATGCTAAATAGTGAATAGTTATTTTCAATTATATAAGTATTTGAAAAAAATGATTATCCTGAGGAAACCTAGGTTATTCTATCTATATGATAGACAATAAACTCAGAGGAATATGGCTAAATTGCATCAAGAGACTTTAATTAACATTAAGCCTTACAAAACTTCAGGGCAGACTAACAAAGAAACAAAGGAACCTCTGTCTTTGTATAACTTTCTGAGCAATTTAGACAACTGCCTATCTTGTGGCTTAGTTATAGAATGGCAGGTGGCTGGGTCCTTGATTAGAATTATAGGTTTATAGAATCTTAGAACTGAAAAATAGCCTCAGTAGATTAAAGTTTCTCATTTACATGTTTTGTAGATTTCTGTTGCCACCCACTCACCAATAACATATACAAAGAAAAGTATAGGATGTGAAGCCTTGAAGGTTAGAGTTTTATCATGGTTGAGTGACTGGAGCCTTTTAAAGCATCTGCTCAAATAATGTGAACAGATCTTAGTTAGCTGATATGAAAAACAAACCTAATATGAAAAAACTACCAAGTACTGGGTAGTACTTGGATACTTAAGGGATTTTTTAGTTTACAGACAAAAACTAGTCTTTTATTCAAAAGAAATGAATATGGTCACATGCACCTATCCATGGTCCCCAGGTCCCCAGATGTAGTGGCCAAGGTGGAGGCAATGTGATGTAGTGGTCAAAAGCACAGCAGTTAGACTTATTATATTTATATCTACGTTGAAATCCTTCCTTTCTTCACTTACCAACCTTACAACCTTAAGAATGGTAGTTCATTTCTCCACTCCTGTTTCCTTGTTTCTAAAATAGGAATAACTTATTTTCTTCATGCATTTTTTTGGATGAACTTTAATTAACAAAAAAAGAAAAAAAAATTAAGTGAATAGTTTGCTGTATAGCAGATGCTACAGAACAGTGTTTTTTCCATCTCTAGCTGTGATCCACTGTAAGAATTCGGTAGCGAAATTGATTCAATAAGTAATGATTGATGTTAAAAAATGAAAATGAGTAAAAAAAATTAATTGCACTTAGTAATCGTAAGCATTGCTTTGAATATTGGTTTTTTTTTTCTGTTATATACATGTTTGTGTGTGTGAGAGTATTATGAACTTGCGTACCGGTGGTGGTAGAAATATAGTATTTCTTACTGCAGATCACGGTCAAAAAGCTTATCGTCATTACAAGTCACTGTTTTTGTTGTTTTTGATTTTATCCCTTTGTTTTAATTTTCTAGTGCTTTCTGTAGGACCACGGGATAGATCCCCACCTCACGACTGTCTCGTTTGAAACAACATGACAGCACTTTATACACAAAACAACACTATATATGTTGCCTACATGTGATGTACCTACATCAAGATACCTCTTATAGCAATATACCTGTGTCTACCCTCTCTGGCCTTGGATTCCATGATCCTCATGTATTTTTACTTCTACATGTGTTATAAACGTATAACATACTGCCATAATTTTTGCTTTAAATGGTCAGATTTCCACCAAATAAATTGAAAACCAGGAAGAAAAAAAAAAACCTTCCACATTTATTATGTCTGGTGCACTTTAGTGTTTCTTGTAGATCAGGGCCGCTGTCCTTGAGGAAAGGTCCTCCCTCAACCTAAAGAATCTCCTCTGGCATTCTTTGTAGTGTGAATCTGCTGGCAATAACCCCTCTCAATTTTGATAATCTAAAAACATCTCTATCTCCTCCCCACAATTAAAGGACATTGGTGCCGGTTATCAAACTCTAGGCTAAAATCGCTCTTTCTCAACACCTAAAGGATGCTGTTCCATTGCCATTTGGCCTACTTGGCTTTTGATGGAAAGTCAGCAATTATCTCCATCAGTGTTTCTCTATATGCAATGTCTCCTCTTTACTTGTTGCATATAAGATTTTCTCTTTATCCTTGGTTTTCAGCAATTTGACCATGATGTACCCAGTATCGTTTGGTTCTTGTTTTTTTCTGGCTTAGATTCATTGAGTTTCTGGGATCCTGGAGTGGATATTTCTAATCAAATTTGAAAGTTGCTCAGCCATTAGCTTTTTAAACATTTTCTCTCTTTTCTCTCCCTCCAAGACTTCAATTGCATGTCTAGTGGACCTTTTGACTTGATCTCTTAGGATACTTTCTGTTACTTTTAACTCTCAATCTTTTTCCTCTCTGAGACTCAGATTGGAAAATCTCTACTTATCTGTCTTAAAAAAATTTTTTTTAACATTTTTTATTTACTTTTGGGAGACAGAGAGTGACAGGGGGAGGGGCAGAAAGAGGGAGACACAGAATCTGAAGCAGGTTCCAGGCTCTGAGCTATCAGCACAGAACCCAATGTGGGGCAGGAAATCACAAACCATGAGATCATGACCTGAGCCGCAGTTGGACGCTTAACCGACTGAGCCACCCAAGTGCCCCTTTACTGATTTGTCTTTAATTTTACTAATGCTTTCTTCAGAAGTGTACAATCTTCTTGTGTTAGTTTGGGTCCACTAAGAAGTGGATGCAAAGATGGGCTTAGACTTCCGAAAGCATATTGGGAAAATGTCTGTAAATAATAAAAGATGAGGGAGTAGGAGCAGGTAGAGAGAAACTTGAGACCACACTAAAGTTTGATGCCTGTGAAAGAGAGGAAAAGGGAAAGGAACAAAAGATTATACAGGAAATTTAGACTTTTGCACAGAAGTAAACAAGTTTTCCCAGGCTGATGAGAATTTCTCAATCCAAAGTCACCCATTGGAGAAGCCCAATGACTTATAGGAATGGGCCTACATTAATACCCTTGTCACGCCATTGGCTAGGGGCAGCCTATAGGAAGCATGGTTTTGGTGTGATGCCATGATAGGTCCAGAGAAACAGTAGCTGGGCTATCAGTCAATTTTTCTCCCCATAGCAGGAAATCTTAGGACTACACATCTATGATTAATCTATTGCTGTTAAGCCCATTTAATATTTTAAAAATAATCTTAGATATTGTGTTTTTAGTTCTATCATTTTTTTTTCATTTGGTGTTTTTAGTATTTCTATTTAGTATTTCTCTTTAGTATTTAATTTGGTATTTTTTAGTATTTCTATTTCTATCCTAGAAAACCCCCTCTCTTCATCCTTAACATCTATCTTTTCCAGTAAATTCTTTCATATGTTTATAACAGTTATTTTCAAATCTTTGTCTGCTAATTCCAACAGTTTGATCGTCTGCTGGCCTGATTCTTTAGATTATATTTTCTCTTAAATATGGTCACATTTTCCTGTTTCTTTGCAAGTCTCATAATTTTAAAATTGTTTTCTGGATATTGTGTGTAAAAGAACAGTGGAGATGGAGGTATATTACTTGTTGTTTTCTTTATTATCCCAGAGAATGTAAGTTAGGGTGAGGAAATAATAATTCAGCTCTCTCCTAGCGAGGTGTTGAGTTGGTGTTAAATTGCAGCTTTTACTAGATTGAATTCAACTGTGACTAACCACATTCCCAACTTCCTTCATAGATTTTTGACCTTTCCAGTATTTAGGCTGGACAAGGTTAGTAGTTTCACCTTTGAATCAAAATCTGAAGGATCCCTGGATTTCGAGCATCATGAGAATGTGAGAGACTATGTCATTATGTTCTTTTTGTCAGCCTCTCCTGCACTGTCTCTTTCTCACTATAATTTGGAAGTTGGGACAAGGAGAGCACTGTCAGGCAGAGTGATTTATTTATTTTTTTAGTCAGGGCTCTATCAGATTCTTATCCTCCTTGCCAGGTTTCATTGTTGAATAACACCTGGCTGTGTGTCATCTCCTCTGAGAATCCTGTACAGAATCCTTTAGAGCAGAAGTCAGTATATTTTTTCTGTGAAGAACCAGGAAATAATTTAAGTTTTGTGGGCTGGTCTCTGTCATTAATACTCAACCCAGCCAGTGTAGCATGAAAGCTGCAGGTTGCAAGCCTCTGATGGTCATTCTTGCCTTCTTGCAGGTTCTAAGGTCACTACACAAATAAGATGTAAAGGATGAGCATGGCTATGTTCCCTCAAAACCTAATTTACCAAAACAGGTTGTAGTTTCCTGACACCTCTCTTCAATAATCAGTAGACCTAAATAATTATGCTTACCAAATTATAAGGTGGTTAGTTATTCATTGGGGCTACTTTGAACATGGTTGCTCTGCAATGGACTCCTTTCCTAGCACATGTGTTGGGCACACAATCATTCTTTGCAGAATAAATGAAAGAAAGGAAGAAAATGTGAGATGACTGTGAAAATGGAAAGAGAGAAGCAAGTGAGGAAATAACAGTATTTGATGAATAATGCTAGTCTCTGTAACAGATACCCTCCCCCAACTGCCGCCCCGCCAAACCTCAATGTCTTGACACAACAAAAATGTATTTCTTGCTTACATCATAGTTCAATGTGGAATGGCAGGGTCAGGCGGAACAGACTCTGTTCCACACAGTCATCCGGGAACCCCAGTCCTTCCACCTGACGGCCCCACCAATCTACTGTAGGGCCTCAAAGTCTTCTCCATTCAGCCAGGGAAAGAAAGCAAGGAGCATGAGTGGAACGTCTTAATGGCACCCATCACTTTTGCTTGTTCTGTCGCCAAGATCTCAGTCACAGGCACTGCCCTACGGTGGAAAATGGATGCGGAAAATTGTGTTCTAGCTCTGTGCCTGGAAAGAAGAGGGGATGATTGCTGTTGGTGAGCACTAGATGTCTAGTTTGGGTTGCACGAAAAGAAGGCAGTGAGGGGATACGGCAGTTTAGATGAGAAAGCAGTCAAGATGACACTTCCCAGAGGGAGGAGACAGCATTTTCAGTGATGGTCTCCAAGTTAATTTTCTCAATAGAAGCTTGTAGAGCTTGTACGTGCTATCGTTTGCACATACATCAACGATCGTAGATAAATATAATCGTGTGTCAATATAGGAAAAACCTCCCCCAAACTATGATTGGCCACACTCCAAGATACACTAGAACACTGTGGCAGATGTATGGGAATGTACCTGTCCTTGGGCTGAGTGAGGTTACAGGCACCAGGTTATTTTAAAGCCCAGGGTACAATTATCAATCTCTGAAAACAATTTTATCCTAATTTAATCTTAATTACGTTGAGTCTCTTTCTCAGTAGCTGCAATTATGTCTTTCCAAATAATCCCACTAGACATTTCTCAGTATTATGGAGAACGCTTCCTTATCAGAGTTGGTGGGAAAGAGTAGTACGAATGGCAAGGCAGAGCTCCTCATATAAGAAAGCACTTTAGAAAGTACGGCATGAAAGAAAGACATTGATAATGCAGTGGTCATTATAATATTATCATCATCATTTTAGTTTATTTATTTCGGTTGCATTGCTCATGGAGTTGAAATACCAGTAATGGTACTTGCCTAGGGGAGATTAACCCATGAGACTTACTATTATTATTTTAAGTAAGGATTATAGAGAAGCTGTCTTCCTGGTGATGCAAAAAAAAAAAAAAAGGATGGTGGGTCCCTTCCAAAACCATACTTCCTTTAAAAATCTGGTGTCAAAGTGGGCTTTCCGGGGCAGTGGATGATCTGGAGGTGCCACAATTTAGCAGTAGTTCCTGGGCCTGAATTTCTGTTGTCCCTATAGTGGCTTATGGCACAAATGAAAACTATCTGGAATTAGATTCAGGCCCTTGAGCTGAGACAGCTTGAAGAAAGCCACCGAGGAGGTTGGAAGGAAACCTCACCCTTTCATTTACACAACGATGAGGCATTTCCACTGAAGCCGCAGTTCTTTAAATAGGCCCTCCATTTTCTCCCCGACAGGTCTGGAAGTACCTCCGACTGCTCTCCCTCGTGGTCTCCAGGAAGGTTGCCAGCATTTCACCCCTGCTGTCATGACTGTGGCCCCCTTGGCAGGATGTGTGAGCCTTCTCACTGCCATAGAGCATGGATATGTTTGGCTCGGTAACCATGCTTAGAAGTCGGGTCGAATGGATTGTCGTGACCGGCTTCTGTTCTGTCTTTTCTCCTAGGATGTGAGTTACCTTGGTTGGCACTGAAGAATGAATAGAATGCAGATGTAGTAGGGGCGAGTGGAGGCTATAAATTTGTTTTCGTGATTGGCAAATTTTCATTTTGTATATGCAAGGAATTTGCGTGCGCATAGAAGAATGTAAAATTTACCATTGCGAGAAATTAGAATGACAGATGTAGGTGTACTATAAACCAATGATTATGCTAACCAAAGAAAGGAAGCATCACTATTAAATAGCTAGTTGAGATTTTATTTCACTTTGGAAAGTAGAAATTCATGGGAGGAATTCTAAGCGAAGTGTGAGCTACGCTAACTGGGGTCTTAGAAACGCAGCAAGCTCTCAATAGGTGATAGTCATTAGTAATAATTTTAGTTAATATTGATTGAATGCCCATCATGTGTCAAGCAATGCTCCAATGACTCTAACATGTAAGGAATATGATTCCCGTTTTGTAGATGAGGAAACTGAGGCATAGAGAATTTATGGATCTTGTCTAAGTCCACAAAGTAAGCTTAGAGCCAGACTTCAATCCCAGCTGGCCTGACTCCAGATCCCCACCTGATAACCTTTCCTACATTCTCTTGCCCACCAGCCTGGCATATGGGTTCACTTTCCTATGCCCTTTTTCTTTTTCCTGATTTTTCAGGGTGTAGTTCTAAGAGAAAGAGGGAATCGACCTTTCTCACATGATGCCCACAGCTTTTCTCTCCTGTTCAGGCAGCAGCCCTAGCTCCAGGTAGAAAAGGCAACCTACTCACTGAGAAGGTTCTAACCTCTGCAGCTCTTGTGGGAATCAGGGTATTTGGAAGAGGTAAGGAAGCTCTAGGCTAATGAGAAAATGGAAATGAAGGGCCTTCTGCTCTCTCCAAATGCCCTAAGGGCTCCAGCATGGATTAGCTGCAATGGTTGTCTTGGAGCATGCAGAAAAAAGTTTTTTACTGAGAATAAGTAGACACAAAGAACGTCTCCCCCTCCACTATCCCCAGGTACACACGTTCACACATACACACACAACACACACACCATACACGTTTGAAACTTTGTATTTCAAGTATCAATAAACTGAGATTTGTTAGCATTGTGGCTTCATTGAACAGATGAAAATCATTACAGCTTAGATATTTCTGCCCTTTTTTCACAAGGAATAAGAGAGATAATAGTCTAAGATGTGTAGCGGGAATGCTTTCAGCTTTGGCTTCAAGTCACTTTATAGAAAAATTTTAGAGACATACTTGTAGAAGTGTAAGCTGTATGATGTTGGTCCTTCAAGGCAAAAAGACCAATTTTCAAGACGTGTGCCAGAATGTGTTCACACTGACAAAAGCAGTCTTTTCCTGGAGTAGAAAGTGGAAGGCCATGGGCTTATTCTGATGTTCTTGCCATGGCTAATCCAATTTTCTTTAAATATTAAAAAAAAAAAAGATTGATATTATTTCCAAATGACATTGATTGGTAACAGATCAATGCCCTTTGAAAACAAATTTTATGTATTTATTTGGAATTTAGTACATGTTATTTCATTTTATTTTTTTTAATTTACATTCAAATTAGTTAGCATATAGTGCAACAATGATTTTAGGAGTAGATTCCTTAATGCCCCTTAACCATTTAGCCCTATTTATTTTTTAGTAGGAGGAAATAACCAGGAACTGAGTCTGAAGAAAATGTGGGTGATAAAAAAAAAAAAAAAAGTGATATGGCTATGGTGAAACACAGGGTGTGACTGTAATAATAAGATTAAATTTAATTGTGTGAAGTTGTTGCTGTGAAGGTGATTTCCAAAAAAAGCAAATACTACAACAACAACAAAAATTGTGCAGATGTGTGGCAGCATTGAGTTTGTGGTGTCTTGATAAGTAACAGGTGTCTCCTTGATCTGACAGTAGTCTTGTGTAAGTATGAATTCACTTGAGGATGTTCACAAGACTCAGTTTCATCTTTTATGGTCACGTGATGTATGTATTTGAGTAACAATTCTAGTATAGTATAGGTTTAATAGTAGAAAAATTAAGGTTTTAGCAATATCTGATAGGAAGAAAAGTCAAATTAGGTCAGCATATCTGTTTAGAGATAATTTTACGATAAAGCCATGTCTTTCTCTCTTGTACCTCATATGTAATTCTTCAGCTTGAAGGAATATTCAGAATGGGTAAGAGTAGTGCCAGAAAGTAGAGCAGAAAATGTATGGACTTCTCTTGGCAGCTTGAGCGATGACTAGCAAGTCTTTTATTTTTTTTATAGCCCAGGGGAGGAAATGAACATACTTGGAACTTCTTTAGTAGGACTTCATTTTTATTACTGCTACTAGATTTAAAATTTCAAAGGGATAGTCTTGAGTTCTCAATCCTGATGGAAAGCTTCGCATTTCACACTCCTTACTCTCAGGTTCAGCTTTGACAGCTAGTGTTGGTTCCCCAGTGACGCGGCAGAGACGAAAGCCCTGGGTTAGGAGTTAACAGATTTGGGCAAAGTCCTTTCTCTGTGTTCGTTGTTACTAGATCTGTGATTGTGTTGGACAAGTTAGCCCTGCCTCCCTCGGTCTTAAGGATCACATCATTCAAATGAATAGAACGAACAAGATGTCTCAAAGTTTCTCTTTAGGTTCTAACCTTCAGTGACTCGGTGTTCTCTCAAGTCACGAATTGGGTA
Source organism: Panthera onca (assembly GCF_046562875.1). Taxonomy (NCBI): domain Eukaryota; kingdom Metazoa; phylum Chordata; class Mammalia; order Carnivora; family Felidae; genus Panthera; species Panthera onca. The sequence goes on along the minus strand of NC_138345.1, from coordinate 113,738,366 downwards.
TTTTGTGGTGTTGATAACACAGATACCCTAAGATACTGGCTTACTTGGCATCTGGCGTTAAAGGAAAGAGCCAGCTCAGCAAACCCATTTTGTCTTCCCTCAGAGTGTGAGCTGGGGTAGGGAATGACCTACCCAAGCACTGACACAATCATCATTCTTATGGTGAGGCAACTTAACAACTAGCTTGCCTGTTTCTCGGTTGACATACCCAGAAATTATCATCATTACATGCTTCATGTATTGCTTAATTGATGGACTGTAGTATTTTTGGAGTGGTGAATTTTGCAATACTCCCTTTCTTTTGATGGTTTTAAACCAGAGAGCCATTATGGAAAATCAACTCTCTTCTGCATGTATACATAATTAGCATTGAATTCTCATGCAGATCAATCTGATTATAACTATTCTACATTGAACTGGAGCAATTCAGAACAAAGAGCAGTTCATCATACTCATGGTCATGCAATTGTAAACCATTTACGTTTTTTGTTAGGTTACAAAAACATTGTATATAAAACCCTTCTAGAAGTCCCTAAGTTCCTAACTCGGCAAACAGGGCTCTCTTCACTATATAACAAAGCTACAAAAATAAAGCAAAATATTTGCCGAAAGTATCTCAGGATAACTCCCCAGATTACCAGAAAACCTTTGCAAATTCAGACACCATGGCACATAAATCGAACTGCTCCTACTCCTGGTTTAAAACGTGTTTCAGGAACTGAACACGCAGGTGTCTGAACTGCATATCAGTGAGAAGCTTCCAGAAAATGATTGACTTGAGTGATTGAAAGTATGGTCAACTTTGCAGATACACCTTTTATTGACTATTTTAAAAACTCAGCAAACATAGGGGAAGGGCAATATTGCTTGGCAGTAGGGAGTAATAATTGGTAATGGGCACCACAGTTGAAATTCAGGAATATTGGTAGGTGCATGTGGATGTTTGGGGGAACTGACCTTGGGATAGAAAGCTCATGGCAAAAAGGCTCTTCAGTAAAATAATCCACACTTTTAAAGTGCAAATTCTACATGAAGACAGGATTTATGGTCTTAGCAGGTACTCAGGGAAATCTTGGACTAAAGCTGTTCATGGCCGGGAAAGCCTGGGGAAATGCGAATACACTTTGGCATACTTAGAAGAAAGTGTCAAAACCCCTCAAATATCAAGTGGTTTTTGGAGGATTTTTCAAACTGTAGAAGTTTAGGGTAAAGCAAGTTCTTTTAATATTTTAGAGTTATGGACTAAACTCCTAGAAATAAAAGTCTATTTAATTCATGTTTTGCGGGGCGCCTGGGCAGCTCAGTCAGTTGTGTCTGACTTCTGCTCAGGTCATGATCTCATGACCTGGTGAGTTCAAGCCCTGCAATGGGCTGTCTGCTTTTAGTAGAGCCTGCTTTGGACTCTCTGTCCCCCTCTCTCTCTGCCCTTCCCCCACTCGAGTTCTCTCTGTCTTTCTCAAAAATAAAACATTTCATTTATTTTTTGTTTTCAATAAGGAACACATCTATATCTCTGTATCTACTTTATGTATTACCCTTGCATCTTCCAAAGGTGGCTATGTGTGGATTTGAGGTAAAGACAAAGAAGAAAGATGGAGAAGGGAAATGGGACAGGAATGGAGGAAGAGGAAGGGGAAGGAACATTAAGCAAGAAATTAGACAATTTGTACAAACTTTCTGTCTTGAATGAGTTTCTTTTATACTTCTCTATGAGATGTTACTATTAAAAATGATATTATGATGAGATCTTGACTATTCTTGTCTCAGTATAAATCAGCAGATAAATCTCTTTTTTCCCCCATTTCCTTTCCCGTCTGGTGTTAGGAGTGTCTTGTTACAAATTTTCCTCCATATCTAAGATGGGACCCCTCGGTGCCTCCAGCAGTTATAAGGCAAGCCCGCTTTCATATCTTTGAGGTAAATGAATACAGAAGTTGGTCCACTTGCTTCAGTGGTTGAGAATTCCACTTCCCCATGACTGTATTTGTGCCTTCCTGCAGCTGTCCCCTTGGATCACACTGATGGATGACTCACTCAAACGGGAATGACCATTTTCTCATTAGGTGTAGAGTTCTAAATTTGAGTTGAGTGGTATCTAATTTTTGTGAAGGAAAGCATATCAGTCATCTTTTGTTGGGTTATGCTGCAATAATAAATGACCCTCAAATTTCAGCTCCTTACAAGAATGAAAGCTAGTATTTTGCTCATGTTCCACGTTGGCTGAAATCAACTATGGCTCGGTCCCTCATCCTCTTCACTTTGGGATCCATGTTGATAGAAGATTCCCATCTGAGAACATGATGAGCCTTGTGTCAGAGGTGGAAGCTCACAATGGCTCTCAAAGCTTCTGCACATGTCACTTCCACTGCCATGTCACCTGCCAGAGGAAATCACACGGCCAAGTCTGATAGGAATGTAAAATCATCTCGCATGCGGACAGAGTGAATATTTTGAAAAATAATAAAATCTATCGGAAAGACTGTGAGGCAAAACTGTTTTAAGTCCTGTTCTTTGCTGGAGGACTAAAATGACAACCTGATCCTTGCCTTCTCAGCCTTTCTCGTAATTTATAGCTTTACCTGTATGACAACAAAACAGCAGAGCTGAGGAGCAAGACTTGTGGGGAAAATCTTTTGTTGGCACTCAAGGTACCAAATGTCTTTCAAAAAAGAAGCGTCATAAGAGATCTTTAAACTATAACCAAAAGACTGGTGCCCAGGAGCCTTTCCTGAATCAGCCCCAGTCTCCTACTCACCAGTTTTTTAAAATAAGAGTCCCCTCCCACTGCTCTTATCCCATCAATGAGCCATTCTCTTCGTGGCAATATAAAATAATGATGAACACACGATTTACTACTGATTCTATTGGATTAGAAGTGATCTAAGAGCAGAGGTTACTACACAGCAGAGTGAAAGTCACTGTTTACCTGTAAAGTTCCTTAAAATCATAGACAATTCTGACTTGGTTTTTCTGTTCATTTCTCAGAAAGAGAAAATTATTGGTTTCAAGACCTTTTATCACTTAGTTTTTTTCTTTTTAAAGATATAGAACAAAACATAGGCACCATCCATCCATCCATCCATCCATCCATCCATCCATCCATCCAACAAATACCGAAAGCCCATTATAGTCCACGCACTAAGTCAGGTACTGGGTTATGGTACCAGAGGCTCACAGTTTCTGCCCTTGTTAATTTTACCTTTGAGTGGGAGTGACCCAGGCCGATCAAATAACCACACAGGCATAGTTACAAACTGTGATAAACATTAGGAGAAAAACTTAAAGCATATTTTAAGAACGTAGAGAAGACTGACTTATTTGGTGTCTCTGCAAAGGCTTTTCTGAGGAAATGACAGTTGGGCTGAGATCTGAAGGAAAAGTGGCAGTTGTCTATATAAAGAATGAAGACAAAACAATTCAAAGAAGATGCAGAGGCATGTGCACAGACCCTAAAGTGGGAGGAAGGGAAGAAAGGGCAGTTGTGAGGGAGTACAACGAGCAGAGCAGCAAACAGTGTGAAGCACAGGTGGGGCCAGTTTACTCAAGGCCTTCTATGCCATTTTAAAAGTTTAGGTCTTTATTCACTCAAAGGTATTGAGAAGGGACCTGCCAAAACTTGAGCTTTTAAGTGTCACCCTGGTTGGCATGTGAAGTGGATTGGAGAGTGGTAAATGGATGGCAAGATGTCAACATAAAATCTTTTGCAGTAATGGAGATAGAAATTTTCACGCAGTGCAAAACTAGCCCCTAAAAGGTGGATAGCACACTACTGATAATCTGGATTCTTAGTTCTAACAATTGATTTTTTAAAATTGTTCTTAAAATTTTTTTTAATGTTTATTTATTCTTGAGAGAGAGAGAGAGAGAGAGACAGAGAGACAGAGAGCACGAGTAGGGGAAGGGCAGAGAGAGAGGGAGATATAGAATCTGAAGCAGGCTCCAGGCTCTGAGCTGTCAATACAGAGCCTGATGTGGGGCTCAAACCCACAAACCGTGAGGTCATGACCTGAGTTGAAGTTGGATGTTTAACCGACTGAGCCACCCAGGCGCTCCTCTAACAATGAATTTTTAAAACCTTAGACCCGAGGGCACCTGGGTGGCTCAGTTGGTTAAGCATCCAACTCCAGCTCAGGTCATGATCTCAAGTTCATGGGTTGGAGCCCTGTCTCAGGCTTACTGCTGACAGTGTGGAGTGTACTTCAAATCCTTTGTCTCCCTCTCTTTGCCCTCCCTCACTCATTCCCTCTCTCTCTCTCTCTCTCTCTCTCTGTCTCTTTGTCTCTCAAAATAAGTAAATAAACATTAAAAAACCTAGAGCCCAGTTTAGCACAAATCTAATTTAACTAGTTCATGGTTCACGATTTACAACACTATTCAAAATGCACCTCTCAGCTAAATAATCTCAACTACACCACAAGTGTCGGTCTATGACCCTCTAGTGATTTCAGCGGATGGGCTTCAGGGAATCCATGAAGATTCTGACATTCCATGAAAATTATGTGTGCCTATGTTTGTATATTTTTCTAGGGAGAAGGTCTATCTATATTTCATCAGATTCCTGACCCCAAAATGACTAAGAAATAACTGATTTCTCTTACCACTTGACCAACACATAGTTACTCTATCACCACAATGCAGTCCTAGATAATATGTCTCGAACTGGTGGAAAAGGTTAGCGGACTGACAAAGGTTTGAGCTCCTCTTTCCTCATGCAGAGGGGTTGCTGAGAAGTGGCTGACCAGCCAGAGACTGTATTTCCCCATTCCCTTGCATCTGTAAGGGGGCTGTGGGGGCACATGACTACCTCTGACCAATAGAATGCATGTAGACATTTTACTTGACACTCGGTGTGCAGTTGGGTACGTATCTGATAGCCTTTCCCACATAATTCTTCCACCGTCTCTAGTGACCTTGGAGGTCATGTTTTGAAACTGACAACATCACAAGATGGAAGAATCCTTGATTTCTGAGTCATGGCGGCAGCCAGGAGAGCTGTCCAACTACGAACACCTGCATCGGATTTTAGTGATTAGGAAATAAATTTTTATTATCTTATGCAATTGAGATTTAGGGTTATTTGTTGCAGCAGTGAATCTACCCTGGCATACAAAAAATAACATCTCACACAGGAAGATACAGTAATATGGATGTGTTGGCTGGAAAAAGTCCTCTTTGGATTTCTTCCTGGAACAAAGAGACAACACCGTCTCGCAGGCCATAGTTTCTTCGTGTCATTTCGCAATGTGTAAGTTACTCTGAGTTCAGATTTCTCGGAATCCAGGTCTTGGGTGCGTGTGAGTACAATTACCATAGATAGCTAATGTAAATGGCTTTTAGTCACACAAGAACAATTTTAATACAAGAGACACATGTTTTTAGCGGGTAGCCATATTCATTTAGCAAATATTTGTTTATTGAGTTTCGTTCATGTGTTTTAAAATGTACCTGAGGGTTTTTTTTTTTTAACCAGGTATGGTAAAATAACAGAGATAACTGTTTTTGAAAAGAGTTTTTTGTTTACAGTTCACAAGAAGGTGAGACACGCTAAGCCACGCGAACCATGTGGAGAAGCACCAGGGTTGGTCAGGAGGCAGGAGTGAAGAGAACAGCATTTGTTTTGGTTTTCATGGGAAGACATGGGCGAGGCAGGGTAAGCTCCTGAGCAGGTTTGGGATTAAAGATTTTGAATCATTTTGACAGGCTATAGGGGCCACCAAGGGCAGAGGATAGTGTCCCAGAGGACAGTGCCTGATAAAAGGAGGTGGGTGAGAGTACAGACTCCTGAGGGGTTGCTTTGCACATGAAAGCTGTGCTTGTCATCTCCAGGAATTAGCAAATCCTGGGAGGAACAGGTCCTCCTCAGTCCACAAGGACCCGGGATGTCAAAATATAGGAGATAAAAAAAATTGGGGTGTTTGGATGGCTCAGTTGGTTATGTGTCCAACCCTCGATTTTGGCTCAGGTCACGATCTCACGGTTCATGGGATCAAGCCCCACTTGGGCTAGCCTGCTTGCGATTCTCTTTCTCTCTCTGCCTCTCCCCCGTTCATTCTCTCTCTCTCTCTCTCTCTCTCTCTCTGTGTCTCTCAAAATAAAAATAAAAAAATTTTTAAAAAGATTAATACATAATGTACCAGACATATTTAAAAAAATGAGTCACCGGGGTCTCTCTAGGTAAAATTAACTAAATCATTATGAGGACACAGACTTATGAACATTTAATAGACATAATTAGTGACTCATTACACCATGGAAGTCATTAAAAAATTTTTTTTTAATGTTTACTTATTTATTTTTGAGAGAGAGCATAAGCAGGGGAGGGATAGAGAGAGAGAGACAGAGGGTCTGAAGCAGGCTCCAGACTCTGAGCTGTCAGCACAGAGCCCGACATGGGGTTCGAACCCACAAACCGTGAGATCGTGACCTGAAGTCAGATGCTCAGTCTGACTAAGCCTCAGTCAGACTGAGCCACCCAAGTGCCCCGTGGACATCATTTTGACCACTGAACATTTTTACCAAAATTATTCACTTAAGTGTATATGTCAAGTTGTTCAAGATCAAACTAAAGTCATGGATATTTCAAATTACTAACAGGAAGTCCTTGAGTTGTGTGACTACTTTAGGGTTAAATAAGAGTTTATATTGAAACATGAACCTGGAAAGTATGCAGTCTACATTGGTTCTGGAAAGTAAATGCAATTCCCCCTTAACAAATACCTCAAGTTCCCATCCAAGAACCACCCCCCATCTTGCCCAAGAACAGCATTCTAGAATATAATCTGTGCCTAAATTTATCAGGGTTCCTCCATTGTTTATTGCCAACATTTTCCAACTTCAATGCTTTATAGATCACCTTCTCAATTTTTGCTATATAGCATTCTTTTTCTAACTATATAGCACTTTTATTTTCTGTTTTCTTAACTTTTTTCTACAGATCAACTCACTGTGGTACTATGTGAGCCTCATCTTCAGCAGTTTTTGTATCTGTATAATTTCAGATTTAAAGTGCTAATTACAGGGGCGCCTGGGTGGCTCAGTCGGTTAAGCGTCTGACTTCGGCTCAGGTCATGATCCCACCGTTGGTGGGTTTGAGTCCCGCGTTGGGCTCTGTGCTGACAGCTCAGAGCCTGGAGCCTGCTTTGTGTTCTGTGTCTCTCTCTCTGTCCCTCCTCCACTCAAGCTCTCTGTCACTCTCTCAAAAGGAATAAATAAACATGGAAAAAATTAAAAAAAAAAATAAAGTGCTAATTACAGGGGAATAAAAAGAGAGAGAAGGAAGCATACCATAAGAGGCTCTTAACATAGAGAACAAACTGAGAGTTGATGGAGAGAGGTGGGTGGGGGGTGGGTTAGAAGGGAGATGGGTATTAAGGAGGGCACTTGTCCTCATGAGCACTGGGTGTTGTATGTAAGTGATGAATCCCTAAATTCTACTCCTGAAACCAATATCACACTATATGTTAACTAACTAGAATTTAAATACAAATTTGGAAGGAAAAAAAATGCTAATTACACATTTTCTCTAATTTGTATAAAAATAAACATATAGAGGTACTAAAAATCTTTAAAACACCGTTTGTGTGCCAGATAACAACACAGCGGTGGCAGTTGCCAGTCGTGTCATTGTCACCCGGGGGGCAATCCCAGCTGGGAGGATGGTTCAGTCCACTGAGCATACTTTTTAAGGCTCCTCATTGTAGATCCCCTGCCTCTCTCCCTTTTCTACTATCCTTTTCAATTGTCTGGGCATCGATGACTGACCTTAATTTCCTGACAAGTCCTACTTTTTGTTTCCATGAGCGCCAGAACCGGGTCTGTGCCTTTAACGCTGCCCTCCCCCACTCCAGACAGGCCCATAGCTGGCCTCTAAAAATCCCCTCAGCTCTGCTTCAAGGCTTCTTCCAGCTTCTCCCTCCCACTCACAGCCCCAACCCTGTGCTGCCTCCAGCTCCTGCTTCTCCCCCGCTGGGTTTTGCCTTTCTGCTCAGTCCCTTTAGGATGTTGTGTGGGTATTATTTTCCTACTGGGTTTAATCCTACCTTTAGACCTGAATGCTGCCTTTGGGGGCTCCTTGGTTTCAAACTCTGAACCCCATGAGCCAATTGTAATGAGCCATCCCATTCAATTTTTCATCCCGGGTACTGAGAACCCCAATCAGAATAAGGCATCGCAGATTTGCCCAGTTACCCAAGCGGAAAACAAGGGGCTTTTCCACGGCTCATCCCTTTGCCTGGGATGCTCTTCCTCTTCCTTGGTCTCCTGGTACGTTCCTACTTAGTTCACACCGCTCAGTTCCAATATCACCACTTCCCAAGAGCCTTCCATGCCCTCCCTAGGCAGCGTTACTTTGTTCCTGTTGTGTTGTATCATAGAGCTCTCTGCAATTGTGGTTATTGGTCTGGATACCTGTCCTGTTCATTTGAGGACTACAAGGCAGGGAATATATTTCAGTGATCTTTAATTCCCCGGCACTTAACACAATGCTCAGAGCACAGGCAGTGTTTAAAGGATGTGTATTGAATGCATGAATAAATTAATAGACTGGAAATATGCTAATTAATGTGTACTTTGGAATAGTTTTGAAATCTAGTTCCTGGATAGGATACCGGAATGGGAAGATAAGTGTTCTTACAATAAAATAATGTCAGGAATAATTGTCATTAAGTTTCCCTCCAAACCCCCACTCCTGATCCTCCCAGCCCCCACTCCCATCTCCTCTCCTGGGCACAGGAGACCCATGGGATAGGAGAACTTTTACTTATACATTGGAGCAGGAAGTGGCCTCTGACCCCGGGGTGAAATGTCACGTTCACGCCCAATCCCCAGAGATCCACTAAACTAAGTCCTGTGAGGAATTTTGTTAGGGCTAAATACTAGGAAAAACACTGAATATTTACACAGTACATTTTTCCCCAGTTTAAGCTGAAGAAAAAAAAAGTAAAAAGGAGGGAAAGCCAAAATTAAATAAGCCAGCTGGTTTAGCTTCTCTTTTTACATATTTTCCATTGCAATCCTTCTCTTAGTCATAAAGTCTTTCTCAACCACTTTACTGCTTTTCATTTTGGCTGAAAGTTTTTCAGTTTTTTTCTACATTAAAAACATACAGATTGAAAGGTTGAATGGATTTGACTTTATCCTCTCTTTCTCTTCTCTTCTTCCCCCTTCCACTGCACATACACACACACACACACACACACACACACACACACACACTCACACACACTGTCCAACTGTGTTTGGTTAAAATCGGTTTCTGATAACAGCTATCCAGAAACAGGACCTCCGCTCTTTCTGGGAAACGAAGCCCCATCTTTGTGGAGGTGCAAAAAATATCTCCTCTCCCCCGTGAGCCAGTGCCACGCTCCATCCCCGGGTCTGCTTGCAGAGGCCCAGCTTCAGAAGTTGAGCCCTGAACAGCTGCTGAACAACAATAGTTCCTAACGGAGCCAGTAAATAGACGAGGCCTAATTTTCTTGACCTTTTCCACCTCTGCACCATCCTCAGAATAGTGTTTTGATTCTGGGCTGGGAGGGGGAAGGGAAGAAGGATAAGGAAGGCTCCTTTTTCGCTTTGTCTTTCTCTGTCCTTAAAAATAAAAGAGAGAAGTGCTCATTGGGAAATTCTGCTTAGTAATTTAGTTCCCAGTCTTAAAAAACAACCAAAAAAAAAAAAAATGGTATGTGATGTGTGTGTGCGTGCGTGTGTGCATGTGTGTGTTTAGCACTTCCATTTGAAGAGAGTGCTGATCCATAAAAAAGACCACTCTTTCGGAGGCTGGGTGATTTGCTCAGTGGAGGAGACTCCCTGGTGTCCTTCCAGCAGGTCACTCCACCTGGACAAGCTGGCCGGGGAGGGGGACTTTGGCCATTGGTAGCAGTTCAGCATTAGTGGGTAAAAATAATGTTAATTCTTTCAAAGACTCAAACAGGAACCCATATGCTCTGTCCAGCTCTCAGACAAGGACCACCCAATAAAGGCTCTCGCCATGTGATAACGAGGCATTTCTTTCAACGTAGAAGAAAGAACGTTCCCCACTCTTCTTACCAGGTTGGGAACATTTTATCTTTATGGAGCTCAAATGAAACCCTGGCCTCCTGGCTGCCAACCGAATTCTGGAGAACGCCAGTCACCCCAATCCATCGCCATACAAGCTTGCAACAGAGCAGCCCTGATGCGGGGGGATTTTTTTTTTTTTTTTTAAAGTCAGCGAGTGAGAAGTAAATCAAAGCTTTGAGCTTTGCCAGGCTGCCCATGTGTGTGAAGCTCAAAGGAATTGCTTCTCTCCCTCTCCCCCCTTACTAACAAAAGACCCACTAATCCTGATTCCCTTACACAAAAACAAAGTGTAAAACCAGCCGAGGGACTGGAAATAAAATGAATGCTGTGGGAGCAGCTGGCACATTAAGGCCCCCCAGAGCACTCGCTGGCACCTCACCCTGAAACCCAATCACCCTGTCTCCGTGGGGGCTGAGGAGGGATTTAGCTTTGCCACAACACAGTGAAGTGTATTTTTAACAAACAAACACAATTTTGGCATCTTTAGCCGGGGAATGCTTTCTGCACTCGCTGTCAACTCCCTGGACCCCTCCCATCCTCCGCCACCACCCCCAACCCCAAGAAAAAGCTGCAAAAAGAGGTGAGTGCCCCCAAACGTGTTAGATGGGGAAAGAATGGCCGCGCCCCCACTTTACGACCACATACTACTTTCCCTTCTGAACCCCAACAACCCTCGGTGATCTCAGTTGCGTTTCCCGAAGTCTTGCGTCTTGCCTAATGGCCAGCGAGGTTTGCGTTCCGTTCCCGTTTCCTGAACCCTGTCCTTTGGTGGCTTCACCTTTTTGCAAAGCAAACCCGGCCCAGACTTCTGGGAAGGCCGAGTGGCAGATCTTCAAGGCGGGTTGGCTCAAGAGTTGCACTGAGAAGAGCTACCCCGCTTTCTCTGTCCGTGTCTGCTGATTCTTTGGGCCTGGGGATGAAGGACGGCCGCCAGCTTTTCTCAGGGCCTCGGCCACGTCCCACGCTGGGAATTCACAGCTGCTGTGTGGCGGCTCCGGGGAGACTTACTGGGAACGAGTAAGTTGTAGTTAATTCCAACCGCTTCGCGAAGTCACAGGCCACTCTCCCCCAAGGGTCCAGACTACTCCCTGCAAGGGAGAAGTGAGAAGAATATGCTGAAAGCAGGAAACGAGAATCGTGGAGGAGAAAGAACATTCATGTGGGAGTCGGGCTACCGCCAGGGAAACTCCCAGAGAAAGAAGCCCTTCTCTTTCTCTGAGTGCGATTCCCAGCTCCCGGGGCCGCGGAGCCTCTCCTAATTGAGGTCAGAATTGCAGTGCTTCCCCGATGCTAAGTGTGATCACACTTAATTCCAAGCAGCAAAGTCCACTTTGGACCCATATTTTCACCCTGACAGGGCGAATCTGAATACTCGCTGGGTTGAGGCTGGTGCTTGAGTAACTTGCCCAGCAGATACGAATGTTACTTTTTCAAAAAAAGAAAAAAGAACATGTTTAATAGCTCAGGAGCAACCTTTTGCTGACCCCAGAATCATCTCAGGAATTCTGTCAAGGGCAGCTCTTTGAATACGTTGTTCTGGAAGGAGCATTGTCTCCTTGTGTTCCTCTCAGGTCTAGCTCGCTCTTTCTTCCCACTGGGAAGTTTCACCTCGGTCCAGCATGAACCCTGTCAAAATCCTTGGTTTCATCTCAATTCCCCTATGCCTTGACATCAGAACCTAATTTGGTTTTCTTTGTCTTCCTAGCATCTGACCAATCTCGCTCTGTGTTTCACGGGTTTTGTTTCCCCCTCTAGTTGTCTGAGTCTGAATAATTTCCCAAGGTTTGGTTTCTGGTCATATCACAGGATGCCTGTATCCAAGGGAGCCTGACACTCCAGGGGCCCAAGATGGCAGAACTGTTCCGGATTTCACATCAAGACCGAGATAGAACAACTTCCAGAAGAAAACGGAGGAGACCATCTTCTCTCAGGCCTCCTTAGGAGCTTCCCAGTGAGCTGCTTAAATCTCGTTGCGTAGATTTGTGTCCTGTGGACCTCCCTAACAGACAATAATGGGAATGACCATTATTGGCTTAGACTAATCAGGATCCACCTTCTGGACATGAGAACAACTTTGAGTGAAGCTCGAGGCTGAGAGGAGGTAGGGTAATAACTAAACTAAATGAAAATTTGATTTAGAAGGTCAAGGTGGGGAACAGAAGTTGAAAGCCAACAGTGTCTGCTACCCTGCTTGTCTTCACCTCTCCTTGGACACTCGTGCACCCTAAAGGTTTTAACTGCCTTTCTGCGAATTGGCCAAGACTCCTCCTGATTCCTAGCTACACATTCACATTCAGTGCTGTTACCTCCAATCCAACCATGCAGATAAATTTATCTTCCCTTTCCTCTTACCCACTTCCCCCAGACTCAGTCCTTTCGACTTCACTGGTTTTGTTTACGGTAGGACCATTTTCCTTACCATGTAGGCTTCTCTTTCATTACTTGCTTTCCCCCAGGTTATGTTAAATTAGTCTCTAGGTCTTGTTGATTCTTCTTTAGAGGGATTGTCCTCATCCCTTTCTTTCTTTCCACTTGTCTAAACCAGCTCTTAACAGGTCCCTCGTCTTTCAGTGTCTTCACATTTGAACAAACTTCAAACACATCTTCCAAAACAACACTTCGTCATATCATCCCTTTACTAAAAAGTGTTTATTCCTATTATCTAAGATTTAACAAAAACTCCTTAGCCTAATAGTCAAAGTGATCTTCCTTAATCCGATTCCAACCTACCTTTTCAGATATTTCTTCTATTACTTCTACATATGAACCCTTAACCACTCATGAAGTTCCACTTAGAGTCTCTCCAAACACATCTTATACTTAGGTATGAAGTTGGTTTGATTTCACAAACTAGCAGCAAGTATTTTGGACACATTACCTTGCCTTTAGGAGGCTCAGACTTGTTATCTATAAAATAATTTTTAAGAGAGGCAAAAATAAGAATAAAAATATTCTTACACTGTTTATTCCTTAGGCATATTAAATAGGAATGATTATCTCTGTACTTATCAAGTGTATTGGTCAGTGTGTAATTATCTATTGCTGCATAACAAATTACCACAAAAACCTAATGGCTGAAATAATATTTATCTTATAGTTTCTATAGGTCAAGGGTCTGGAGGTGGCTTAGCTGGTGATTGGGGCTCAAGGTTTCACTCAAGTTGTTGGGTGGGACTGAGGTCTCATCCAAAGGCTCAACTCGGATGGGCAGATCTACTTCCAAGCTCACTCATGTGGTGTTGACAGGTCTAGATCACTCATCACATGAGACTCTACACAGGGCTGACTCATAACATAGCAATGATGTTCTCCAAGGTCATTGACCCAAGTAAGAGCATGAGAGAGGACATCCCAAGGTGAAAATCACAATTTTTTTTTTATAACCTATTCATTAGAAGTGAGCCAGTAAATCCAGTCCATACTAGAAGACAGGAAATTATACAGGGCATGAATACCAGTAAACAGGAATCATCAGGGGCCTTCTTGGAGAGTGCCTACCATAATCAAGGACTCTTGGTTGACAGGGAGTGAATTCAAATTACCTTTAAAAATAACACATTTCTTGGAAGAATACTGATGTATCTCATAGAATTGAAAAAAGAGATTGATAACCAGAGGGTCCCAGAGATTGCATATAGTACATAGATGATTTCTTCCTGAACGTTTTCTTCCTGTTAGTTCTAGAAAATCACAGCCCCCTTGACTTTTCTCCTACTCACCTAGATGATCCTTCTCAGACTTCTTTGTTACTTTTCCTTTTTCCTGATTTGAAATTTATTTTTGTTTTTAGAGAGAAAGAGAAAGCATGAGCAGGAAAGAGGGGCAGAGGGAGAGAGAGAGAGAAGCTTAAGCAGGCTCCACCCTCAGCACAGAGCCCGATGTGGGGCTCGATCCCACAACCCTGGGATCATGACCTGAGCTGAAATCAAGAGTTGGATGCTCAACCCACTGAGTCACACAGGCACCCCTACTTTTTCTTGATTTGTATATGTTGAAGGACCTCAGGGATTAGTCTTCACCAAATTACTTCTATTCTCTATCTAAATCCACTCCCTAGGAATATGTTATAACCTCATATTTTAAATGACATTAATGCTTTAAATAATTCCTTTGTTAGCTAAGATAATGCTGGCCATTATAACAGCTTCAGAAATATGTTCTGATTTAGCATCATAGACACTTATTTGTAACTGACAAAAAGTCCAAGCTGGATGTTGTTGATCAGTTGACAACACTCTTCAAAGTGGAGATTTAGGCTCCTTCCTTGTTGTAATTCTACTGTTTTCAACTGAGAGCTTCCAAGTTGTCATGTTTGTTTGTAACAAGCCAGGAAGAGCGTGAATGATCAGGCACAAGACATTTTTATGGGTTAGGCCTGCCATGGCATCCTATGTACTGGCTAGAATTCGGTTGTATGGTTAGATTAAATTGTGAAGGTAGTTGAATATTTTAGTCCAGATGTGAACCCAGAAAGAAAAACAGGTAAATTTGGGGATGACTCTCTAATTGCACTCATAAATTTTTACCTTTCTACCTCTTATCCCAGCGTTTCTCTCTCTTTTTGATTCCTGACTTACTTATCTACTTACCTAGTTGGCATCAGCCTAGATAACATCCCACAAGCAGTGTGGCCAGAAAGGAAAAGAAATTTCTCTTTTGGAATTTCACTCTCAAATATTCCAGGGAAGATTCTTACTGGTCCTGGTTGGGTCACCTGACCACCTGCTTAGACCTATCACCATGGCCTGAAAAATGGCATGTACCGATTAGTCTTGCCTACTCTGTGACCAAGAAGACTGAAACTCACCAAATGAATCAGAAATGGCCACTGGAAGAATTTCTGTAAGCTGGGCAGATGACAGAATCTGTACCTTTTCCACAAGTTTTGATGCCGATGTGAAGCACAGAAGTTGAGGCAAATACTGCTAAAGCATAGACTTTAACTCATCAAGATCATTGGACTTGTGTGAATCATATAGCAAACATTGGGACACTAATTCTTTAAAAAAATTTTTTTAAACATTTATTTATTTTGAGAGACAGAGACAGACAAAACACAAGCAGGGGCAGGGTAGAGAGAGAGAGAGGGAGATACAGAATCTGAGGCAGGCTGCAGGCTCTGGGCTTTCAGCACAGAGCCCGACATGGTGCTCAAGCCCACGAACTGTGAGATCATGACCTGAGCCCAAGTTGTATGCTTAACCGACTGAGCCACTCAGGCACCTCTGTGACATTCACTCATTCATTAATTCATTCAGTGTTTACTAAGGCCCTGATACATATAAGTCCCTGTCTGGATGTGTTGGAGTACTATTATTTGTGGGGAGCATGGTAATAAGCACTCAGAAGCTACAACTGAATCACTGTCATATTTTTGTGACTCAGAGATTCCTTTTCTCTGGGCAAGAAATTGTCGGGCTTGACTTCACTTTAGCACCATGACTCAGTCTAATCTGTGCCATCACCTGAATCACTCTTTGAAGTGTTTCTGCTGGTTATTCTTAGATTCCACTATTGGAAAGAGAAATTAAGATTCTTGTCAATACAGGCATTAAAATCATGTAGGGTTTACCGGCTCTTTATCAGTGAAGACTGCTGAGGGAAATCTTATTTCAAGCCTATTTTCTCTAAAGGAGTGATGAATAAATTGCACTTATTTCAAATTGTTTGTAACAGTATCTACTTTACCTCAACATTGCCGGGACCTTTAGAGGAGGTAACCTAGGAGGTGGATGGATTAGGAGTCTGGATCTCAAATTAAAATTTCCTTTTGTGATCTCAAATCACATTTTCCTTTCCAATGAGACCTTAAGGATGTGGTTCTCAAAGTAGGGTTCCCTAGGCCAAAAGTAGCAGCATTACATGTAGACCTATTAGAAATGTGCATTCGTGGGTCCCACCTCAGACTCGCTAAATCAGAAACTCTGGGGTTGAGGCTCAGCAAATTGTGTTTTGACAAGTTTCCTCCATCTGAGTGGCTCCTGCTCCTCCCACAGGCCCCAGGTGACAGGACGTCAGGCAAAATTTTAGAACCAGTGACTTTTCTGTTCCACAAAAGTGACTTTTCTGATGATGAATAAGATGGAAAATTGACCTTTTCTTGGCTCTGCTTTTCTGATGATATTTTCTCCAAGAATTACGGTGGCGGTAGTCCAATTGATACCCTATTTTTAATTATGCCTCTCTTCCTACATGAGGAATGAAGAAAAAAATGTGTGTATTGAGTGTGTGTGATTTACATTTCACTTGGCTCACTCAGCTTGATAAGAATATAGGCATGGTCTTCAGACAAACTTATTCCAGTCCCAGTTCTTTTGCATGGGAGTTAAATAGGAGGAATAGTCTTGTTTTTCCTTCATTTCCTCCCCTAAGGCACACCTATGGTTCCAGGAAATGCACAAAATGACCTGATAGCCTTTGCAAGGCAGACGATGCAACCAGATTGAGATGTGCTGATATATAATATACATAGCAACTGTGATATCAGCTATAGTACGTGTGTGTATGTGTGTGTGTGTGTGTGTGTGTGTGTGTAGTATATACGTATAATACATATGTTTATGTAAAACCAAAGCCAAAAACAATGCCATCCTTCCTGAACAAAGAAGAATGATACCATTATAATCCCAGGTCCTCTGGTAATGACTTAAATTTTCAAAGTTACATTTGACTGTGCATAGATATTTATGTAGGGAGGGAAAAAAAGAAGAAGAAAAGGATATCATCCCAGATAACTGAAAGCTTCTAAACTCTGGCACTTAATGGGAATGGCATCCCTCAGAGGAATGTTGCTTTAGAGCTGATCAAGGATCTGCATGAAGTATTTGTTTTTCACTATCATTTCAATGTTTTTCTGTTTCCATAAAGCTAATGTTGTTGCCAGCAGAGCCTCTAAGTGATAAGACTTTAGCACTTATTCTATTTGTGGATATTTTATAACCAAGAATAGAAAGCTGGTGTGCTGACTTCTTGTAGTTGAACCACATTGCTTTAAAAAAAGAAAATGTCAGGTGCAAAGCTCTCTATTCACGTCATGGTTAATAAATCATAGCATTTCAATGATTGCCTTCAAACAATTTCTTATTTCTAGCAGCCAAATATCAGGGGCAGAGGCTGATCCTGTGGGTTGCTGAATTCACAGTTTCATCAAATTTCTCAAGTAAAAGTAATCAATAAAAAATATTGCAATATTTTACATTTTCATACTAACTTTTCAAAGCATGGTGTGCATATCACACTTCTACCACAGTTCAATTCAGACAAACCACATTCGGATGCTCAGCAGTCACATATGGATAGTGACCGCCATATTGGGCCATAAAGCTGAATAGGCCAATTAGTATTCCATCAGTGAGTTGATTTGATAATTGGCTTAAGGAGAGCTCAAAGGCTTCCCTCCTTGGGTAAGTGAAGGGACGGGTGACTCACACTCCCAGGGCTCCTATTCTCCCTTTTCCACCAGCTCTACACACTCCCCAGGATTCATCTCTCTCCCCATCCCCTTACCTCTCTCTACCCCCAATCCCACTATGTGAGAACACACTCCCCAGGATGCATCAGACACTCTCCATGACAAGTTGGCTGGAAGAGAAGAAGAAAATACTGAGTCTGGTTTCCAGGTGACTCTATACACTATGCATTGATGGCAGCTGAAAATGGGCCTGCTGTAGCCACAGGGGTTGTCCTGAAGGAAAATGGGAAAGGGAAACACATTGGACAGAACTGCAAGTGATGCATGTGGTCTTCCACTTTCCCTGAAAGGGTCTTCTATCAGGTGGCATGTCTATGCCACCTGAGGACTGATAACGGGCCAAATTCAACATACCAGTGGATGTCACCTGCTCTGTAAGGGAGACGATGACCTCGTGCTGGAGTTAACCAATCTGCAGAAGAGTTAAAAAGAAATGCTGCTCTGCTTGGGTAGGTGTTCTTTGCCTGAAGTCTGTGATTTAAGTCTTCCAGGGTCTAGCACTTTGCAGTTTTGTTGAGTTGGAAGTTAACTATTTTTACCCCCCACCCCCACCCCAAGTCTAAAGCAGTTTAGATAGTAGACCCCTTAGCAGGAGATGGTCACACTACACAGGTGGTGAGCGACTACCAAGGTGGGATTTAGGTTGTTCTCTTCTCACCTTTGTTTCAGATGGATTCAAGGTACCTGCCCATCTTTGCAGGACTTGGGAATGACAGCACACAGAATCTAGTAGGTGAAAGAAAGTCTTCAGATTTACAAACTATTTTTAGATACAATATCTGATTGTGGTTACCTGCACAGAAAGTCACTATCAGCAAATAGTGGAAAACCTACTGTTCTTGAGAGAAATGTACAGTCAAAGAAACCCAAGCCTATCTGAAAAATACCTTGTTCTATAAAAATCCCTGAGTAAATTCCCAGGCCCCTAAACCTGTACCGCCTAGAAGTGGGTGCTGAAGCTCAGTGACCCCAAGTCTTATGGATTGAATGTTTGAGTCCCCTCAAAATTCCTATGTTGAAGCCCTAACATCCAGTGTGATTGATGGTGGGGCCTTTGGGAGGTGATTAGATTTAGATGAGGTCATGAAGCAGAGCCCCCATGAAGGATTAGTGTCCTTATAAGAAGAGGAAAAGACCAGAGCTCCCTCTCTCTCCCCATCCCCTTACCTCCCTCTACCCCCCATCCCACTATGTGAGAACACAGCTAAAATGGAGCTATCTATAAGTTGTAAAGTGTCCTTACCAGAATCTGACCATTTGGGAACCTCAAACTTGGACTTCCCAGCCTCCAGAAACATGAGAAGCAAATGTCTGTTGTTCAAACCACCCAGTCCATGGTATTTTGTTATGGCACCTCAAGCTAGGACCCCAAGGAAAGGAATACTCTGCAATGTCTACCTCAGCTCTGGTTGTGAAAGATGACACACAAATAAGAACTTCCTGGAGTAACCAGTGTCAGGGCTACAGGAGACAATAGACAAAAGAAACACTCCCAGGGATTAGGACCATGGGCTGTCAGCTGGGTCAACAATTAACCTCACCATTGCCATGGTCCTGTCATGGCTGTGCTGTTTCTGCGCTGCAGATTTTGATCATTGCTGGGGAGCCGTGACAGCTCTGTATTTCCTTTTCCTCCCTCCCAAAGCAGCTTTTTTTTTAATTGCAGTTATCCTATCCCCTTCATTACCATTTTATATTTGGTTTAATAGGAGTAGTAACTTGTCTTTTAGTCTTATAGTTGCCACATCTGACTCTGATAGAAAAGCATGCAGAGACTCTAGGCTTTGAGCTGGATACAGTAAATGAATGTAGTTTGTTCCATGCATGGGATGAGTACATTAACGTGTTTGAGTATCTTAGAGGATGGAGTTCACTACTGGCTTTCCAATAGCCATTTCCCCCAACCCCACGTTATTCCTTAGTAACAGAACCCTGGGTCACAGTTAAGCTGAATGGTATAGAGTAGGAATAAACTCTGTAGAAATTACTGTGTTTGCAACAGCTATTCCCATACTTTTGAGATCATACTTATTTGTTGTTGTTTTTTTTTTCATTGAAGTGAAAATTATTCAAGGGAAAATGAATAATTTGGTCATCGTAGAATGGGCTTTTAATCAGTGGTCACCAAATTTAATGAAAACTCCAAGGAGGCTTCTAAATGGGCAGTAGCATCTGACCAATTGTTTGTCACATTGGTAAGTGCTCTTACACTCACTTCTGTCAATAGAACGATTGTGTAATGAATATTCTGCAATCGTGAGATGGTTGGCCCCACTGCATCTCGTAGATGGAATCTGGGTATACACTAGGGTTATACAAGTTAACAGGATTTCAGAATAAGTCTGCTTCAGTTTTGAGATTAGAACCCACTAAAGATTTGTTTTCATTTCTGTCTTGGACCCTCATGCATATTTATATATTCAGGGGAATATTCTTATCCCCATAATGTTCATGTAATATTGGCATAAATCGGCACAAAATCGATGTCTTTGTCACCCTTTAAATTCATCTCAAAAACAAAGGGATATTGAGGCATAGCAGATCATTTTAAAGATAGTACTCTATCCCTCTTCCTGTAAGAATTCACTAATAATCTAAGTTAAGCAGGCATTTGTCATAAAAATGGGGTATGAACACATCTACATAGATGGTCTGCTTTGAATTTACTTAATTTTAAACAGGAGATTTGAAACATAATGAATAAAAAGCCAACTTCATCATAGAAGTAGAACTTCTCTTTTGTTTTTTTATATTTAAGAAGGATGTTTTTCCAAGAAGTTCCTACAGTGAGTATAGGGCTCAATCTTACACACATGCTTTCCCACATATGATCCTGAATAGGCTGCTGAATGATAAGATGATAAGATGGACAAAAGCAACACCAGAAGGGTACTTTTCTTTCTTTCTTTCTTTTCTTTCTTTTCTTTTTTTAAAGGAATAATAGGGTCATTGTGCAGGCTTCCAAATGACAAAATAGCTTACTAAAAATGCAGGTTCGAAGCTGGTTGATGTTTCACTGCAGTTTAAAAGCTCTTTCCAAGCTCAGATGAACACATTGATAATTGAAAACTATCTGGACACGTTATATGCTCTAGATATTAATCTGAGGCTTTCATGAGTGCCTATACCTTCAGCCCTTCACACTAGCTAAGCTGCCTTAAATCCTTTCTGGAAGAAGGCAGGATATGGGTAAATCTATTGGTTAATTAAATTAATATGGTGTCCCACATTTGTTGAGACAGCTTTCAATCTAGAGAGGATTTGCTCTTCTTATCTTCTCAGCTCATTAAAGATGCAACTGCCCAAACCAGTTTTATAAGAACAATATACCCTGAAATAATCCAAATTAAATGATTTCTTAAGGCAGCGTCAAAGAACTTCCAGATAATTTTACAATGTAACCAGCCAAGGGTATTAACTTCATTTTGCCATTGCTTTTCTCTATGTGAAAAGAGGGAATTTGTTTTTTCTGGAGGGATATTTACCATAAGATGGCTTGCTTACATTTATTTTCATGTGAACATAAACATCTGCCAACTGCAGAATTTCAAACACATATCAAACAAAGGAAGGCTCTTCTCTTGAAGTGAATGTCATCACATAAGCCAGCAAAGCCACTGGCCATTGTGAATGGCAATGGGTTCTAAGGGACTTAAACCATTTTGATGACCGCTGAGGGCAGAGTTTGGAAACTTCCAACACATGGCTAAACTTGGGGGAGGGGTGTCTACAATGGTCCTGAACACTTAATTGAGTACGTCAGTTTCCTAGGTAGTTTGTTTAAATATATTTTTTTAATGTTTATTTATTTTTGAGAGAGAGAGAGACAGAGCACGAGTGGGGGAGGGGGCAGAGAGAGAGGGAGACACAGAACCTGAAGCAGGCTCGAGGCTCTGAGCTGTCAACACAGAGCCCGATGCGGGGCTTGAACCCACAAACCGTGAGATCATGATCTGAGCCGAAGTTGGACGCCCAATGGACTGAGCCACCTAGGCGCCCCTCCTAGGTAGTTTGTTTAAAGTGAGTCTCCAAAGCTCATAACCACTGGGCGCAGATCTGATATGCTTATGAGATCTGATGTGTTTTATGAGAGGATGTAACCAAACTCTGGCTTGTCTTTTTTTCTATTCCGTTTCTTTTTAAATCTGTTATGTGCTGCTTCATTTAGTTCATTCCATTGCTTTAAAATTTGTAGGAACCATCTACTTAGACTATGATTTTAAATTTAAAAGAGGGACTTGGATTTGAAAACAGCTTTTTTCTTTTTTTAAAAAATTTCCCCCACATTTGATCTGAGTGGTGATTGTATTCAATCAGGCTTTTATGGAAACACTGTCATTAAACACTTCTCATGGTCCCTAGGGACAGGATTTGGAAACACAAGGCCGGCCTTTCCGATTAGGGGTATGAGCACTCCCACTCCCATGTTTGCAATGGTTTTATGTTTGATTTGTAATAACTCCCAGCTAATGATCCTCATCTAGAGCTGTTTAAAGAAGTCCTAACCAAAATTTTAAAGGAACTAGGTGAAAAACGTGAACAGAAAACATTAACACGACGGATAAATGTGTGTCTCCCATCCCCCATGAAGCACAATCCTTCAAATCCTCCTCCTTGTTTTTCTACCCTTTTCTTTGATTCAGTTTGCCTGACCCTGTCCTTTCTCTCTCCCTTCTTACCCTCAGGGGCCTGGCCATTCCTCTGGTGCTAAAATTTTGGATCTGCTTTTTTTCATTCTTCCCCCCCCCCATGATCTTCCAAGTCCTCAGTTCTGTTCTGTCCTCCCACTAATTTTTCTGGAGGCTTCCATTGCCTGATCCTCCTCTGGGCTTCTCCTCCATCCATTTCTTCCTTTCCTTTGGCCTGAATTTTGGAGACTTTTTTTTTTTCCTTCCTGTTCATTCCACCACTAGTCAGAAACGACCTCTTAACCTTGGAGGTTCCCATCCCCACTGACATCTGTTTAAATCTGGACAAATCTTTCTCTAGAACTCTCAGAGCAGGAATTTCCTGACCTAGCAAAGCAAACACCAGAACATGGCATCCCATGTTTCAGAAGGAATCGTTTTGGTTGAAGGATGGAAACTGAAGGTGCCCCCTCCACTACAAGCTATGCAACATAGACAAGTGGAAACAGAAGGCAGATGGGAGTTCAAAATTTTGGCTATTGGCAAATCTCGATATTTAGTGATAAAGCTGGACTAGAGCTCCTGGCTTGAACTGTGATCAGAAAGAAGCTTCCACCTTAAGTTGCCCCTTCTGGTCACTGGCAAAGCAGCCAGGCAACCAAATACTGAGAACCTTCCCCAAGTGTCTCGCAGTGTGGAGGACGGATGGGTGTGGGTTTGCTGAGACGTCTTGTTTTTCAACCTTGGCAACATGCCTTGAATACCATTTCTTCTGTGAACATTATGGTGAATACAACTACACAACTAATGCTGACACCAGTCCTTAATTTATCCACTGGACCAAATCATGTGTAAGAATTAATTTGCATCCACCCTTCACCTAATACATCGATATGTTTTTGTAACATCTTGACTGAACACCTGGTCACTTTCTGAGCACTAGGGACACAAAAATGAATTGGACACGGACGACTTTGGCCAACCTGGTACAGGTGCGGGAAAATTAATTATACATAATTATATGCAAAAATATCATGTAGGAGTCCTGTATGAAAAGTCCTCGTGGGGGAGGACCATCTCTGATGCTTTTAGAAATCCGTTTAGACAGAATAGATAGGTTTTGTAAAGCTTAAAGATTACAGAATCTGGAGGGCCCTTTTAGAGAATATAAAATTATGAATTCAAAGTCAGTTTCAAAAGTGAATATCTAGAATGAAAATAGAAGCCACAAAAAAATTAGAAAGCCGTAGAGATGCAGGTCCCTCGCTTTTGCGGCCTGTGGAGGCATTTTCTCAGAAATGCTTCCTACTTGCCACCTGGTTTCCACTTAGAGCACTCTGCAGTTTCCAGTGACTCCCAGAACTCAAGGAGTGTGCAAGTGGACCTTGAAACTGGTGTCAATGGCTTCAGAGTATATCTGTTCTTTTTTATTAAAACTTTTTTGAATGTTTATTTATTTTTGGAGAAGAGAGAGAGAGAGAGAGAGAGCCAGAGCATGAGCAGGGGAGCAGCAGAGAGAGAGAGAGAGAGAGAATCCGAAGCAGGCCCCAGGCTCTGAGCTGTCAGCACAGAGTCTGACGCAGGTCTCAAACTCACGAATGGTGAGATCATGACCTGAGCCAAAGTCAGATGCTTAACCAACTGAGCCACCCAGGTGCCTTGGTAGGCTCAGATTAAATAAAAGAAGAAAATGGGACTCTGGAAACAGAGGTGGGAAGAGGGATATATTTTTAAACTTTTTTAAATGTTTATTTATTTTTCAGAGACAGAACGAGCAAGGGAGGGGCAGAGAGAAAAGGGGATGGGGGGATCTGAAGCAGGTTCTGTGCTGACAGCCCAACATGGGGCTCGAACTCATGAACCGTGAGATCATGACCTGAACTGAAGTCTGGAGCTTAACTGGCTGAGCCACCCAGGTGCCAGAAGAGGGAAATTTTGAAGATGTTACCCTGCTGGTTTTGAAAATGGAGGAAGAGCCACCAGGCAAAGAATGTAGACAGTTTCTAAGAGGTTAAAAAAGCAACAAAATGGATTCTCCCTTAGAGCCTCCAGAAACAATGCATCCCCAAACAACACCTTAATTTGAGCCCAGTAAGATTCATTTTAGACTTCTGACCTCCAGAACTATAGAATAATGAATCTATGTTGTTTTCAGCCACTATGTTTATGGTCATTTGTTCAGGCAGTAATAAGAAAGGATTGTAATGCCAATAATTCATTCTTTGGCACTGTGGTCAAAATAGTCCATTCATCAGCCTGGAGTATTAAAAAAAAAAAAAGCTAACATTAAAAAAAATATTTAAACTCATCACTAAAACCTTCACTTTTCTTTCCCTTGGGGCTTTCCTCTTCTCTCTGTGTTGGTCCAGAATGCCAGGAACCAATTTAGAACAAAGGGGTAAGCCAGTGCTACCTAGAGACACCAGGTGGCAGAGAGCAGGGGACTCCGACCCACCAGAGATGTGCTGAGGGTTTCACAGTATCTCAGTGGAAAATCTGTGAACATGTATCCATTGCTGTGGTGGTGGCCTTGCCGGCCCGGGCCTGCCTTGGTGGTTAATTCAGGTAAGGCTGATCTCGGACTCTCAAAAGGCCATGCCGTTTTCCTAATGCTGCCATATTTATAACAGGAGATGTTGCCGTTCTTAGCCCCTCTGCGTCAGAACCCTCCAGCCCTGAAGATCAGACTTCATCACGAGTCCAGAAACCACTTCCCTAACAGGGACCCCCTTTTTTAAATTCCTCTTACTGCCACGAGACCTCAGTCACTATCACCCCAATCCATTACAGATGTTGAAAGTCCATTTCATCTTCTAGGAAAATGAATGGAATTACTATCTCTTTCTTTCTAAGCAGACCGTTTGGTCCTCCACTCCCTTGTGACCAAGTCTCTACCCTGGAGCTATCAAAGGGGGGGGGGGGAAGACACCTTTCCACCTTCCCTAGGAAATGGGTGCTCATTCCCCTTATTTTCCATAGTTGCCTAGAAAGAGAGACAGTGGGTTACCAGGAAGCCAATTTTCAGTATTATGGGAAGAAAGAACTTGACCACTGTGGGTTGTCACTGCAAAATCAAAACGTTACAAGAGTTTGTCTTCAGAAAGAGGGGTATACACCGCGTAGAGTTCTGATCGCTTAGTTCACTTGAAGCCTGGTCACTGCCGCGGTCCCAGGGTGCAGGGGCTGTGCGGGTCTCCTCTGCCTTTAGAAATAACGACCTGGTGGAATCACCAGCTGACAAATACTCCAGTTTCTCCATAAGAAGATGACTGACAGGAGCTATATTTGGAATGATCTTGGCAATCTTAAGACTGACTTTTAAACCGTTATTTCATTTACTCTTACCTTTTGTTTTTTTTAGAAGCATATTGGCTGTCTGGGGTGCCTTGACTCCAGTAAATAGTCCCTGTTATTCTGTTTTATTTTTATTTTAAAGATATTTTAAGTTTGAGCTTTAATGACCAGAAAGAACAAATCTATTTTTATATTTTCATCAACATCTACCCTGGCCCTAAATTTCTATCCCAGGCTTTCATCTAGGCAAAAGTAAACAAAGACACAAGTAAACAAGAGCCTTAACAATTTTAAGGAAATTTAATGAAAACATTCTGTCTTCCAGGCACTGTGCCAGGTACCAAAAATAGAAAAAATGAATTAAACTTAGTCCCTGTTCTACAGAAACTCCCAGTTTCATGGTACAGAAAAAAAGCATGTTACTACCATTAAGTACATAATCCCTCAGTCAATATTTGAACTACTTTGTGCAAGTTTCTGTAGCTCCAAAAACAAACCCAAAGAATCTGAAGCCTACCCTCACGTAGCTTCGAGTCTGGCAAGGAGAGTGGCTTCTGAGCTAATTTTTACAAGTATGATCCACGTCTCCAAGGAAAACCAAAGCATTGTATGGGAATGTTTGACAGGGCCACACTCCAAATTTGAAAGGGGGAGGCAAACATTAGTTTGGAAATAGTTGTGGCGGTTGGGGGTGGGGTGGAGGAAGAGAGCTGAGAGAGGAATCCCAACATAGCATGTACAAAAATCCCTGAGGCTACAAAGACTGAAGCGTCCTGAAACCAAAAGATTCCAGTGCATTCGGGCTGAAGAAAAAAAGGGGAAGTGAGGGAAGTTTGCATGGGTTATGTTTTATTTTTTTTTTTAATTTTTTTAACGTTTATTTATTTTTGAGACAGAGAGAGACAGAGCATGAACAGGGGAGGGGCAGAGAGAGGGAGACACAGAATCTGAAACAGGCTCCAGGCTCTGAGCTGTCAGCACAGAGCCCAAAGCGGGGCTCAAACTCATGGACCGCGAGATCATGACCTGAGCTGAAGTCGGCCGCTTAACTGACTGAGCCACCCAGGCGCCCCTATGTTTTAAAATCTTAGATGAAATCTAAGATCTTAGTAGTAGATGAATCTTGAGTCAAGCAATCTTGAGTAGATGAAATCTCCCAAGAATAAGGATATATCAACATCAAGAGGTTTTTTTTTTTTTTAACAATAAAACAATTGTACCTATTCGTGTGCATGGCTTCAGGTACTTCTTCATTCAATAGACATTTATGGAGTGTTCAGTATGTGTCAGTTCTCTGGTAGACACTGAGAATAAAAAAGCGAAAGAGGCAGGGTCTCTACGCACGTTATGTTGTTTGTATCACGATGGAGGCAGATACAAGATGTGATAAAAACAGATAAGGAAACAATCCTCTATTCATACTTTTTTAAGAGAAAACACAGTTATTATGCAGCTACTCTGAGATTTCTGCCCAAATCAAGGCTAAAAATAATGAGAGCGCTAAAGGGCTGTAGAACTCCAACCCGGTTATATGTCTGATTCTGGGCAGGTTTCACAATTCCAAGGGCCTGAGTTCCTCTTTAGATCTAGTAGATTTCAGTCTCTGGAGGGAAGACCCGATAATCTAGAATTTTTAAAAGCCCCCTGCCCAGCGATTCTGTGTTTATTCCGCAAAGGGCACTTGGGAACTACTGAAGGCAAGCACGGTACCAGTGAGGTCACGGTTACGTTTCCCAAAACATTTCCTGTGCTGCAGGCATTCATCATAGATGACATTTGCAAAGGGGTTCAGTGGTACAATGAGTTGAATAGTGTCCCCACCCTTCTCAAATTCATATACGAGTCCTAACTCCCAGCACCTCAGAATGTGACCTTAATGTGGAGATGGGGTCTTTACAGAAGTAATCAAGTTAGAATGGGCTGTAATCTGATACAACTAGGGTCCTTTTGGAAAGGGGAAATTTGGATAGAGATATACAGGGAGAACACCTCGTGAACATGAAGACGGCAATCTACAAGCCGAGGAGACAGAAGCTTGAAGATGACAATCTACAAGGTTGGAACAGAACCTTCCCTCACAAGCTTGAGAGGAAATGAAATAACACCTTCTTCTTGGACTTCTGGCCTCCAGAACTATGAGATAATAAATTTCTGTCGCTTCAACCACATAGCATGGGGTACTTTCCAAAGGCAGCCATAGCAAACTGCTAGAAGCAGTTAAATAAGTTTGGAAATTCCGAGTTAAAGAGAATTAAGTGATTTTTTTTTCTACTGTGGGGCCCTCAGAAGTTCAGCTATGCTAATGTGTCCCATGGCTCCCTGAGAGGGGACAGCCTGTGAGTGCCTCTTGTCCCAAACGTGATGACAGAACGCTTTTTATTTGTTGCAGAGTATTTCTTGAGACTGGTGTTCTGTAATTCTGATGGAGGGAAGTGTTGGGCTTGTTTCCCTTGAAGAAGTGGTCGTGCTGTGAGTCTCACACCGGCAGCAAGGTCAGCCTTGTGGAGCTTGGCTGCTTTCAGTAAATAAGAGGTGGTGAAAGTTTTTGAATGCATTAGTTCCAATCCATCACACCTCCTGGAAAAAATCAGCTCCACGGGAACAACCTACTGGAAGTTATCAGGAACCAGTTTTCTTGATCCACGATTCCTTTGACTCCTGTTACTTTCCAGCAGTGACTCTGGAAGCTGCCTTTTGAAAGGAAAAAAGGCCAAGAAGTACTTGGCTTCCTGGTTGTCTCTCTTAGTGGGAGTAGTTCGGGAAAGTAGGCGAAAAAATATGCAAGAGTGATTCTATCAAATAGGACAAAGCACTGCACATTGTCTTCCAAGCACCCCATTTATTCCTATTGTTGTTTCTTCTTACCTTGCCAAAACCCTGATCCATCTTTCTCAAAATGGAACATCGGGAGACAAATGGGCCATTGTCATCGTCAATGGTTAAAAAGGTAAGACTGCAGAATTTAATTTGTGTATTTCAGTTATTAAACACACACCCCCACACAGAGGGAGGGAAGTATGACGTAGATGAATCCAGGTTTTTTAAACTTTGCAAAAGTGCAGTATTTCAACTTTTTATTTATCTGATCTGGTTTACTGTCTTTAAAGGCTAGATTTAAACATCTGGAAGTTTTAGACTTGATATAAGATCTACAAGTATGACAAGTTTGTGACTAGTCCCTGTGAAAAGTTGGTATCATGCAAACAAAGCGTTCATCCATCTTTGTTTCATATTTGTAAGCCATCATTTCTAAATGCGGTCCACCCTTCACAGCCCCCGCAACATTTAACATCTGCCTCCACCCTCAACATCTGCCTCTCCCCTCAGCAGTTTCCTGTAACTGGGACCCATCATGGCCCACTTCAAACAGAAATGCAGCTTCTTTGGTTCTGCTTCTAGAGTTTCACACTTGGGGCTGAGGAAGTTGAAAAATCTGTATCTTTCACAGGCATCTCAGGAGAGTCTAATGATCAGCTAATTGTTAGAATCAAAACTACTCATTTGCCATTCATCATGTACTGCCCAAACTGTTTGTGAGACTTCCTTATCTGGGACCACCCTTGCCTTCACTGAATTACATTTTTTTTTAAATTAAAAATATGTTTATTTTGAGAGAGAGCATGCGAGCAGGGGAGGGACAGAGAGAGAGAACCCCAAGCACGGAGCATCATGCCGGACTCGATCTCACAAACCATGAGATCATGACCTGAGCCGATACCAAGAGTCGGAGGCTTAATGGCACCCAGGCACCCCACTGAATTACATTTTTTAAATATAAAAACTATAGAAAGTCATTTTAATGCTATTCTTCCTCTCTGTAAGTGTGCTTTTTACTCTTTGTTAAAGTAGTTATCTGTCTCCTCTGGCCATTCTATTTTAGCAGAAGAATATTCTTCTTGGTGTGTGGTTTTCATTCCTCAGTCTGACTCCTGGGTCCCCTTGGGGTGTTCATTATTTTCATTGTTGACCCCTGGTTGTAATTGGCTGGATTAGCATTGAGGAATCCTGAGTTGCAGACACGGAGGGAAATCCATCCGTCTGGGTCTCTAATTGGCAAATTGTTGAGAGGAAGCCATTTCCCCTCAACGTTGCAAGGTGGCAGGCCAGCCTCAAAAGTAGAGAGGACCAGGTCCCACCTGTCGAGCTCCATCCCAACTCCTCCAAAGCCGAAGAGACCAGCGGATGCCCCCAAGCTGGCACTCTGCCCTTTAAAGGTTCACAGATCCTTCTCTCCCCGGCTACACTCTCTCCAGGAAGCTTGGAAGTCTGACTCTTTTCTCCAGTTCATCATTACTGATGCATGCAAATCATCTCATCACAAGCCTTCTCCAGCTGGACCTCCAGAGATGGGAGTCCTTGCATGCATCCTTCATGCCCCATGTAGCGCCCTGCCCCAAAGATGGTCTGCTTAAGTTGACAGTTGAGTAGAATTATGGCAGGGGGGAGTAGGAGAAGGGGAGGCAGGGTGGGTGCCCAGGCCACCATTTTCCAAGAATACACTCATTGTCACTGAACTTTCTATCTGTGAGTGTCTGATTTCTCCAGCTAAGGGGCTTTGAATACATCCCCTACCCCCACCATGCCTTACTTTCCTTATTTTGAGAGCTGAGATAATAGCAATCTCCATATAAAGTTGGCATTTAAATCACAGATAACCACTATTGCACACTCTTTCTGTGCCAGGCACAGTGCTTTACGTTCATTAATGCCAAATGAATAAGTAAAGCTGATGCACTCAGCACGTTGCCAGGCACCCGTGGGTGTTCTTTCTCTTCTGTTCTTGCTCTTAGCTGCTGACTTCAATGAGGGTAGACACTGCCATGAATATTTTACAGTCCTTGCTCTTTCCTCTGTACTTTATACCCTACCTTGCAGAAAGGCACTCAACATATTTGGTGGTTGACTGAGTAGATCGTATGCTTCCAAATGGCAATTTCCCCGTTTTTCTATACTTGGTCAATTCAATTAATTTCATATGTTGCTAAAAGTTCTAGCTAAAAGTTCACTTCCTTTGCAAAACTGCACATCATCTCTCTTCCCTGATAGAATGTCATCTACACATCTTAGAGGTTATTTATCCCTAATTTTACCTCATATACAAGTTATTTATGCACAGGAACTATATCCTTTGCTAGAATGCACTCCTTTTCTGCTCCAAGTCAAGGACTGTTCTATATCTGGGATTCCTTCTTTTAAAACCTTGCCCCTAAAACATGGAAGAATTACGATAGGAAACACAAATTAGAGAAATCTTTTCTTCCTTTTTGGGGGGAGGAAAAGCTATCAAATTGGAAATGGGTCATATGAATCCAGATAGCTTTGCAAATTAGAGGTGGCCGCATGAGGAGAATATGGTAAAGCATCCTGGTTAAAGTGCTGTGTTGCCCTACCTTGGGCATCTTGCTGTCTCTTTGGGGTGTTTTTTAAAGTAGGCTTTTCCCCACTAATGCTCATACACCCACCTACTCAAATAAATCAGCATATCCATTTCAATTGGCTCAGCCTTTCTTTTGAAATGATTGATCAATATTTTAGTATTGCACCTCATATTTTACGAAATCTTTCTTTTATAGGTGATCGTGTTTTGGAATACAGCCTCTAGTGAGTTGGAATTGGGCCCTCATTTATGACCAGTAGCTACCCCAGCAGTCGGTGCTGGGGTTCTGTTTAGTACAGTGCACATTATTTCATTGTCTGGTGGGGGCTCTGTCTTGTGGCAGTCCTTGATTAGAAGAATGCGGAAGTCAGGAGGTAGGAAGACAGATGTGGACATTTACACGGCAGGGTTTGAGTCCTGAAATACCTACCTTCTACACATCTTCTGGATCCACAGTGAACTTGACATACATCAAGCTTTTAATATATATTAACTATTATGGATAAGGAAATAGGATACTCGGAAAAATTTGCTCAAGTACAGGCTACTGGAAGAAAAGATGCCAGTCTGGTTTAGTTCCAAACATCCCACAATGCCCAGCACTGTATCTTATTAGAGGTGTTGTGGCTAACCTCTTCCAGAGTGTGAAGTTGTCACTGGAAGGTGGCTGCCTCACTGTGAAATTCATTTCTCAATCATCTTGCACCTAGGTGTGGCTTTGTGATTTGGTCATTCCAATAACATGTGAGCAGAAGTGGCTTGAAAAGGAGGAGTCTCTCAAGCTTCTTTTTCCTTATGTTGGATAAGTGCGGGGTGCTCCGAGGCTCCGAGAAGATGGTGGGGAGGCAGGGTAGGGGGATTCTGACCCCCTAAGTCATTATGAATCACTCCCGTTGCATTGTTGCTGTCAATGAAAATGAAACCTTGGTGATATTAGAACTCGGCCACTGAAATTTGGGGGCTTATTTATTACATCAATGTGCATTGTTTTAACTAATACTTCTGTTTGACAAATTGGTTGACGAAACACCCCTAGTACGATGCCATTTGGTACTTCATATGGATATACGATAAACCCATCAATCTTATTTCATCAATCTGTGGTCTCAGATAGAAGCAATTATAGTCAATCCGAATTTGAAGTGGGGCAGTGAGATGGGGTAGCTCTGAGGCAGTATAGTGGCTTTTCTCTCTTATGTTTTTTAAACATCAGACGCTTGTTGTAAAGTAAGAAGGAAGCAAAAGAACCACCCAGCCAAGTGGGGGTGGGGAAGCTCTGGCACACTGTTTGAAATGAATGAAATAGAGATCATTTGTATGTTTTCTGTTCAATCTATTGTGTATTTGTGTGTTTTTAAAAAAATATACTGGGGATTCTGAAATATAGCCAAGAATCCCCTTACTGAACTAAAAAAAAAGAAAAAAGAAAAAAAAAAAACAATTAGAAAAGCCTGCTAATAGCTTTTGTGTTTAGATGTGTAGTGTCTTCCTGTGAGTTATTTTATGGGTGAAGTGTCTGAAATTGCTTATGAATACTGGGTTATAGATTTTTTTTCTTTCCTTTTTCTTTTTTTAACTAAGAGAACTTAAACATGATATAGAAAAAAAAAGCATTTTATCTTGTGGTAGAAATGTCAGCCACATTTCAATTCACTCTTAGGTTTCCCCTAAAAGGAATGACTTTTACGCATAACAATAGTCTTGTTTTTATAAGTGGTTAGTAATATCTGCAAATGTGTAAGGCATTCATTTTCCAGGAGCTCTTTTCTCCCTGGTAACACACCAGGAAATATCAGAGTGTTGTTATTTGAATTCTTTCTTATGCTCTGAGTCCCAGATGGATTGAAATTCAACTTCACAGTCAAATGAGTAGCCATTTAAAGCTCAGGTGTGTATTTCCTAAGACCCTCTCGAAGGATATATAACCACTTATGTCTTTCCTAAAGACAGCAAACTGAATTTTAATTGGATCTTGCCTCTCCCAAGAGATCATTGTACCTCTACTCCAAGGCCATATATTATAAAGCTTCAGTATGAATTGGAACATGGAGCCTGTGTTTGGGTTTAATATTTAAAGTTGAAGTTATATCAGCTGACACCCGAGTCATTCCAGCAACTCCCCAACCAAAATTTTATTTGAGTTCCTCAAAACATGAACACACACACACACACACACACACACACACACACGTATAACTTGCATGTCAAAATTTCACAAACTTTCGGATTATGAAAAAGAGTTTGTTTTCTCAGGAAATAAGTCTCCAATGGGACTAGTTCCAAATTTTTCTCGTTTTGACCCTACCTTGACCTTGTCAGAGGAGAGAGAGAGAGGAAAAAAAAAAAAAAGAAGAAGCCATGGAAAAGTTTATACATCTACTAAAGACCTGCTGACTCAGAACCAGACCTGGGAGATCCTCATGTAGAAAGAATCTTTCCGTCGAAGGAACAGAGACGGTATGAAAGATATCCGATGCATAAGCACTTCCAGGACCAGTCTCGCTCTAGTCTTAGGACTTGGCAAGACAACATGTCAAAGGAAACCCCCAGATTTGTGGGGCTAATTCACCAATACTAAATAACACAGTCCTGTACTTCTTTGTTCTTTACAGTTGAAGAATCCGTGTAATTTTCCTGAGGTAAATCAGACTATGAAGACCGAGGTAAAAATACTGTGAAAATACCCCAAAACCTGCTGGAGAGTGGGAATTCATACTCAAAACTCTTAAGGAGCCGTGTTGTGGTCTTGCCTTATACCGTAACAAAGTAGATCTTTGTGTATTATATATACTTAAGACTAGTTGTTGTTTTTTTCCCGGAAAATTTAAGTGAGAGCTTTCTTCCAAATGTGAACGTTTTAGAAATCTAGACTTTTTCCACTTAAATTTGTAGACAGAAACTTGGGTTGGCAACCAGAACACCAGGGTAGAGAGCAGTGTCTCTTGGTTTTTCTGAGATGTGGTTTCTTCAATTGTAACATTAGGGGGTTGAAGTAAGCGATCTGTAGACCAGTTAGAGTTACAACATTTCATGGTTCTAAATTTCAAGTGGCTTTTTCTCTATTTATACATCCTAGATTTCAGCATTTTTCTGCCATGATGTAAAAGAATATTTGGATTACACACTCAGAACACTCAGTGCTGGAATCTTAGACAGGCTTTAGTTTGTCCATTTATTTCTATTTAATTATCTTTTCACTGGTAATGGACTTCTTGCTTCTCCTTCATTTTCTTTATCTCTCCATGGTATCAACAGCTTCTCAGTTACTACGCTGAAAACGCTGGACTTGTCCTCAATTGTTCATTCTCCTTTGTCTCTAACGTTAAATCAATCACACAACTCTGTTGGGTGCACCACTGTGAAGGGTAAGACTAGTTTTATAAAACAGAATTACAGAATTGCAGAATTGTAAGGGATTCCATTTACTGGTTCGCAGATTGCATAAAATCGCTTTGAGGATCTGAAGAAATACACGTACCATCTCCCTGGGTTGGGGGATATATATGTATATGTGTGTGTATAGTGTATACACACACACACACACACACACACACACAATTTTGCATCTAATTTCCAGGCACTCAAAGACTTCATGAAATTCACCCATGGATCTCAAATTCAGACTCCCTCAGGTAGGCCAAATGTCTCCAAAGGCAGAATTTCACTCAGGAACATTCTTAGTGGATGGCTCCCCACATCTGCTCGAGTATTTCTGGTGAATGAATGAGTTAAATCCATCTTGGAGTTTCCTCTTCCTTTGTATGTAACGAAACTTTTATTGTTGGGGAATTTATTTGGGGCTAAAATCTGTTTGCTTTTGATCCTAAGTCTTCAGGATCTGAAAATCTCTCCCATAGTCTTCCAAATCTTTACTTTTCCATGTTAAATATTTACCATCCCTCTCTTTTATTGCATGGCTTCCAGACTTTTTCATATCCTGGTCATCTTTCTTTAGACACTCTAAAGAATAGTATCTTATTATAAGCTTGTTATCTTAGTACATATTAGGTACTTAATAAACGATCGATGTTGTTTTTATTAACTTGGATTAAGATCATTTGGGATGTTTTGGAGCTGATATCATAACTCAGGATGGACAATTAAAATCTCCAAAATATTTTTAACCACTTTTAAACTTGGCCAATCCAACCCCAAAGTTGATATTGAGCTTTTAAATTTGAATATGGAATGTCATAATTAATACTGCCAAATTTTAACATATTGGGTTTGGCCCACATGCCAAGCTCCTAAGACATTACTGAATCCTGATCCTTTCATCTAATGTGTTACCTGTCCTTCTCAGTCTTGTGATCTCCACTCAGGTGCCGGACAGAGGACCAATTCAAAAGCACACATTCGCCACTTCTACCCAAATTGACTTTACTTCATTAAACAACTCTCTGTCAGGACCAGAGTTTGTCATGTACCTTGCTGAAAACATGACACACTATGCATTTGGGACTCCCCTGATCTTACTACCAAAAAAAGGGGCGGGGGAGGAGAAAATGACATTAGCGTGAAAGAAGTTGTTACGCATGAAGTCACTATGTGTCAGCCATTTCACTAGCTCGTTCCAAGTCCCCTAAGTCATAATCAAAGTATGTGAAGAGGGCAGGGAATGTCCCTTATTTGTACAGAGCCAAACAGATTTTGAGGTGCTTCCCTAAACGTACAACAGATTACTTCTTTGACTCACAGATCAGAGCGAAGCCGGTTTCAAGGGCAAGTAAAGGGAGAAAGCCTGTGTCTTGAGAACGTGGACCGATACTTTTGCAAATTTGGTGGCTATTTGTTCTTCCAGGGAACCTCACGGAGCGTTGTCAGAATCTCTAAGAAAAAGTGGGGTAGCTAGGTGGGAGCCTTCTCTTTTTGCCAGACTCTCTAATCCTCCCCAAGCGTGGAAACAGGGAGTAGAAGAAATAAACCAGACACGCATCCTTTCCAAAAGATCTGCCGAACTGAAACAGTCTGAGAAATTCTTCAGCAATCGTTATGAATGAAATTTTTTAAAAAGTTTTTTAGATGGATTTTCCAAACATCCTTCAGTGATACAAAGAAAGAGAAGAAAGAGGAGAACTCCATGCCAATACCCTTTGCATGAGCTCAGTCTATTTCGCTCTTGCCTCCAGCTGTTGCCTGAGTTAGGGTGGTATTTGGAAGGACAGCTCATTCGGTTTGGGAGGTCGTGCAGGGGAGGGCGGAAGAGGAGAGGCAGAGATGCCAGACAGGCCGGCGGGCCAGCAGACACACGTGGACAGGGCTCAGTGAGCTCTTCTTACTATTGGAGTGTCCCTGCCTGAAACGGAATCCGAGGATCTGGCCTCGAGATGCCGGACGACTGTGACCTCTCTGTGAACCTGGCAGTGAACTCTCCTAGAAAGTGCTTTTGCTCAAGGTCCCTGACACTCAGGAGGCCCTTTGCTTTGAATTTAGATTAATTGAGAGCTCTGTTAATCTAGTTGAGTGCACCTTCCCACCCCTGCCATCTACAAATAAAAGGAAATTTTAAATGTTTTCTTTTTATCAGAGTCGGTCCTGAAGTTTTAAGGGATGATAAGATGTAGGATATGAAAATTTGCACTTTCTTCAGAGGAAGATGCGATAGCCAATCAATATATCTCTCTTATCTTAACCCAAGCTTTTATTTAAAGCAAATAACAAATGCCCCCAAACATCTGGCTCTCATTTCCTGGATAAAATGCAGAATGAATTAAATTCCCCAAATACATAAACTTCTCCTTACAGATTAGCACATGAATAAGGCAATGATCCTTTCAAATAAGGATTCAGTATATAAAATGAATGACCCTCATAAGAACTCATAAATAGTATCCTAGGACATGGCAAGGAATTAATTTAGCTCTCCAAAATCCCTCATTATCAGGAATTCATTAAACTATGGAAGAAATCGGCACTCTGAGTCTACACGGCTTCTTGGGAAAGGTGGTGCTTTTATATCATCTAGGCCATTTTTCTGAAAAAACAATACCTATCAAATTGTGTGGCTTAAGGCAGGCCACCGTCCACTCTTAGGGCACAGGTACCTAATCTGAAAAACAACAATAACAAAAATGCACCCATTTCCTACTGGAATACTTATGAGTATGAAAGACACCATGTATAAGCATAGTTTCTGGCACTGAGGGTACACTTATCAAATGGCTGGCTGACCATACTTCTAATTAAAAGACAGAAGCAATGGCCTGGGGCACTGGCCTTGTAGACTCCGGGGCCTCAGAGCAATTCTACTGCAGAAACCAACTGGGGGAATCCCTTGAGTGAAACTGTCTTACAGTGAGTGCCCTGGGAACTTTATCCATAAATTCCCCTTGAGTTGATCTCCTGCCGGACCTGTCATGGGACGACTTCCATTAATTTTAAGAAATACAGCTTTTTGTGAATTTTAGAGATCATGGAAATCATTGATTCAAAGTGATCTTCCTCCCAATCTATCTGAGATTGGTAAGGACTTCAGCCATTCCTAAATGTCACCAAATGGTCTGATGGTGAGTGATTTTAAAGAGATCTTTGGCTCAGGAAAGGGTACTAGAGTCCAGGAGATGGTTGGAAAGATGGGCTCACAGGAGATGTCTGAGCTTGTTTTCTCCTGAGGTGGATGCCTTTGCTGATAACGTTTCCACAGACCACAGGGCAATGAGTCATTACTGGCCTAAGCCAATTCACTTAGGAGATACAAATTGCATTTAAAACCCAGATCTCCAAGGAAGGCCATCTCAAGCTCCTTTAGGCCATCCATGATAGCAACGACAAAAAGTGATGATAATGGAGGGAGGTAAAAAAAAAAAAAAAAAAGATGAAGGAAACATGTCAAATTTTAACTTCTTCTCTTTGAGATTATAAAACTCAGCAGATTCCATTGCTGGGCTAAATGTTTTGAAGAAGTGACTCATTGATCATTTCCTTTCACTTGACATGTTTAACCAGACGAAATCAATACTTCTTAGAGGGGCAATGGCTTTATAAAAAACAGCAACACAAGTGGGTGACACAAAGAACCATGCAATAAAAGAATCATGTAGACAAATTCCTTCATAATCTCTTACTGTATCAGTGGATATCTTTTTCAAACTCATAGGTGTATGGATATATTAAGTTACTGAATTCATGAAGGTCAGGGCACAAGAGATTTGTTCTTTTCTTTTTTTCTTCTTCTTCTTTTTTTAATGTTTATTTTTGAGAGAGAGAGAGAGAGAGTGCGCGCGCGCGAGAGAGAGAGAGAGAGAGAGAGAGAGAGAGAGCATGAGAGGGGGAGGGGCAGAGAAAGAGGGAGACAGAATCCGAAGCAGGCTCCAGGCTTCTAGCTGTCAGCACAGAGCTCGATGCGGGGCTCGAACTCACAGACCAGGAGGCCATGACCTGAGCCCAAGTCAGACACTTAACTGACTGAGCCACCCAGGCGCCCCAAGATTTGCCCTTTTCATTTTTCAGTGTATTTACTTGCGAACCAAGGTGTGTCTTATGGACACATATGGAGACAAAGAAGCTTCGTTTTAAACTGAGCAGAAGACCTTGAAAACATAACTATGTGAAGCATCAAGAGTGCCAACCATTTATTTTTTTTTTTAAAGAACGCGCTCAATTCCAGCATATTTAAGAAACAGCGCCCCAGCTTCACACATTTACGTCCCAGCAGCAAAGAGGCTGCTCCCAGGCTTTACTCCTGGCAGTTCAGTGAGTACAGTATTTCAACTGGAGAATGTGCCACAATCACAAAGGGTTTTTTGTTGTTGTTGTTGCTTTGTTTTTTTTTTTTTTTTCTAAATTTTAATCCCTTCAGAGGAAACATTAAGGGACAATCACTTCTTCATTTTGATTGTCACCTGGATTCAAAACTGTGCAACCAGAGACGGTTTGAGAAGGACAGATGGCCCTGGCAGTGAAGAGGGGTGGGGGGTGGGACAAGGAATAAATGAACACACTGTTTTCTGTATAAGCAAATAAAAGGGAAGGGGAAACAAAAGGAATGAGCCAGCCGCAGCTGAATCAGAGAGGACCCCTAAACATACCTTGAAGTTTCCTACACAGGGAGACCTACTTCTCCCTTAGCCAGTTCTGCACGGACGCGGGGACATTCACGCCGCTGAACCTAAGAAGGTTGCCTCTCAGAGGGAAACACTGCCTTTTTTGCCCGGTGCGCACAGAGGTTGCTGAACCTTGACGATGCCCTGTGGGGTAACCAGCAATGGACCGCTGGCCGAGGGAGGGGACTCGAACCACACTCGTGCGATTCGGGTTGAAAGGCACCTCTGGGACAGTGTTTGGTCAACTGAGCAGGGCAAGCAAAGACCTCGCTTCCTCTCCGTGCTGGGCAGTGGGGCACTGAGCCTAGAGGACTGGGATGGCGACCTCGCTGGGGGCAAATCCATTTGAATGCTTGCTGCTGAATGGGGGGCGGGGGGGGGGGGGGGGCACCGTCAGCTTTTGTTTACTCCTTACTCCGGGAGGTTGCAGCTGTTTCTTTCCGTAAAAAGGAGAAGAATGCAGCCACCTACCTCACGTTTTGCCCTCCTCCGAACGTTTGCGGAGCTCAACAGCTGTCTCTGCAAATGCTGCCACCCGGCATTGGGACGGCTGTACATGATCAAGAAGGGAGCGGCGAAGCCCAGATTGTCGGCTGGGCCTGGCTGGAGGTGGCAGGTGGGAATGAACTGTTCTCTTAATGGGCTCACGTGGTGCGCTCCTGCGGGGATTGACTCAAAAAAGAAAAAAAAAAGGCAAAAAAAAAAAAAAAAAAAAAAAAGCAAGCATTTAAAGGAGGCGATGAAGGAAAGTTGAATACGCACGTCTTGTATTTCATACAGATCTGAATGGCTGTGAAGCATGAATTCACTGGTTGTTAGTGCTGGAAGGGATTTGAAAGGTCCTCTTGTCTAGGAGTTTTCAAATTATTTTTAGCAGCAGACTTTTTTTTTTTTTTTGTCCTGATCACATCTTAGACCAGGAGTATCATGTCACAAATGGAAATACCTACACAGAACAAGCAGGGCCATCACTAAAAAGAGTGGGCTATGAGAAAAACAACTTTAATAACAAATGAACTCAGCCGTGGGAACACAGTGGGAGTGTGGTGGGGACCGTGGCAAGCTGGCTGAGCCGGGAGGGGCCGGCCGCTACTCCCTGCCAGCGTATTGCTGCTCCCTTTGCCAGGCGGGGCTTCATCCATCGTTCATCCACTTAATAAGTATTTATTAAATCCTTACTACACACCAGGTACTATTTTCAGGGTACATACAATGGACAAGATCCCTGCTCTCATAATGCGTATGCTCCGGGGAAGGAGACAGCTAACAAAAAAGGAAATGCATAAAAATGTATGTATTTGTAGGGGCGCCTGGGTGGCGCAGTCGGTTAAGCGTCCGGCTTCAGCCAGGTCACGATCTCGCGGTCAGTGAGTTCGAGCCCCGCGTCAGGCTCTGGGCTGATGGCTCGGAGCCTGGAGCCTGTTTCCGATTCTGTGTCTCCCTCTCTCTCTGCCCCTCCCCCGTTCATGCTCTGTCTCTCTCTGTCCCAAAAATAAATAAAAAACGTTGAAAAAAAATTAAAAAAAAAAAAGTATGTATTTGTAAGTAGTAAAACAATGCCAAGAAGAAAAGTAAGGCAGGGAAAGGGATAGGGAACAAAGGAGAAAGGAGGTATTAGACCGAACTGTCTGGAATGGGCTTTTATAAGGAGTACAGTATAGTAGAGAATTAAATGATGGGAAGAAATGAGCCATGTGCAGATCTGGGGGTGTGGTGGGATCTGGGTGGAGCTGGGGTTGGGAACATTCCGGGGAATAGAAAAGAGAGTGTGGGCATTCTGAGGCAGGCTTTGCTTTCACCCATCACCCCCACTAACTGAGCACCATTTGGAATTCTATACTCGTTCAAACTCTCGTGCATACCTTAGATGATGGACCGGAGAGGTGTTTGTCCGAGGTCATACAGGGATGTGGTCAGACTGGAGTCCGGCTCTTTCAGCCTCCATCCAGTCCGTGCTCTTTTCCTAACAAATGTGTGCAGTCATCATTTTCTTCCATGCCCCAAGAGTGGGGTAGTCTTAATAGAATCTACATGACTAAGGCTTCAATGACTAATGAACAGCAACACTATTAGTAGCATTTTCCTATTGGGAATTCAAGGAAAATATCTAAATTTTCATAGAGTTCTGTCCCAATTTGCCTAGTCAATTCCTACTCTGGGGTATAATTCTATGTTGTGTACAGCCTTAACATCTTTCTGGGCTTTTTGCAAATATGATTAATGATTAAGTAATTTACTCTTATCTGCTAGATTAAATCCCACAGCAACAGAGGAGTCTGGAATACAGGAAAAAAAAAAAATCCAAGTTACCAGTAAAAAGAATAAAAAGTATCAGCTAAGTCTGACCAATTTCAACAGGCATGAGGATTTTTTTTTTAATATGCTCAAATCATCCAGTTATCTCACATCCTCAGTTCACTTTCCACTCAAACGTTAGGTCAACCACGAGATGAAATAACAGTCTTGGATTATCTCTGGGTTCAAAGAACAAAATACAACAGATCCCTTCTGCTCGACCAACTGCCTGTTTTCCAATCGCTCCGACATCAACTTGAGGTAGAAAGGAATATTGATGCATCAGAATGGATAAAACTTTGTGGCCTTGGTCCACCCCTCACCCTTTCCTCCTCCACATGGGCTGCAGCCAGACCCGGGATGGCCTCTGCCTGTTCTGAAAGAGCGTGATTTATGGACTGGCTCCAAGACAAAAATGCGTCTCCATCTTCTAGAACAGGTATACAATGTCCTGTGATATTTTTTAAAACTTTTTGTATGTTTATTTATTTATTTTGAGAGAAAGACAGAGAGAGCAAGTGGAGGCGGGGCAGAGAGAGAGAGAGAGAGGGAGAGAGAGAATCCCAAGGAGGCTCCACACTGCCAGTGTG
The DNA here is from genome assembly GCF_046562875.1 of Panthera onca. Taxonomy (NCBI): domain Eukaryota; kingdom Metazoa; phylum Chordata; class Mammalia; order Carnivora; family Felidae; genus Panthera; species Panthera onca. Next base: position 113,696,613 of record NC_138345.1, on the reverse strand, counting down.
GAGCCCCACGTGGGGCTCGATCTCATGAACCGTGAGATCATGACCTGAGTCAAAACCAAGAGTCGGTTGCCTAACTGACTGAGCCACCCAGGTGCCCCAAATGTCCCCTGATATTAATGACTTACAACTTCTCTCCTCATTTTCTAAATACAAATAAAATTTGTCTTTCATTCATACCATATTTTAAAAAATACATAAGGGTTGAGGAATCATAGAGAGAATCTCACTCAAAAGAATCTCTTTTGTGGGGGACCCGGGTGGCTCAGTCGGTTAAGCAACCAACTTCGGCTCAGGTCATGATCTCACAGTTTGTGAGTTCAAGCCCCGTGTCGGGCTCTGTGCTGACCGCTCAGAGCCTGGAACCTGTTTCAGATTTTGTGTCTTCCTCTCTCTCTACCCCTCCCCTGCTCATGCTTCGTCTCTCTGTCTCTCTCAAAAATAAACATTAACAAAAAATTTAAAAAAAAAATCTCTTTTGTATTTAGTTTAAGTATTTATTTAAAAAAATTTTTAATGTATATTTGTTTATTTATTTATTTATTTATTTATTTATTTATTTATGAGAGAGAGACCGAGCATGAGCAGGGGAGGGGCAGAGAAAGAGGGAGACACAGAATCTGAAACAGGCTTCAGGCTCTGAGCAGTCAGCACAGAGCCTGACACGGGGCTCAAACTCGTGAACCGCAAGATCATGGCCTGAGCTGAAGCTGGACGCTTAACTGACTGAGCCACCAGGACGCCCCTAGTGTTTGTTTTTGTTTTTGTTTTTTTAAGTCAGTAGATGTGAAAGGCCCAATCATGTCCTACTCATTGAAGTCTTTTGAAACGCCATTAGAATTTCCCAAATCTTCTAGATAACACTAAAGGAAGTCAATAGAGATCTTCCCAGGTGAAAGGAGTTTGGCTAACTAATGTGTCACTCATTTTGTTTCACCAATTAGAAGGCAGTCAGTTGTTAAATATTGGCTGTTTCGTTCTTAGGTGATTATTTGTGCTTCAGTGGCAGATTTTATTTAATAAATATCAATAACAATGGCAATGCTCAAGGAGGAAAAACAGACTAGAAAATTATAATGTAGTTTTTAATTAAAAATACAGTGGAAAATTATCTTGAGATAGGCATGGACCACATGTGGGACATGTCTCAGAAATATGTATGTTTTTTGTATCTGTGCTTTGGGATGATTTCAATTTAGTTAGATCTATGAATGTAACTAAACAGTGGAGGAGGTAGGAAACTTTTGTATCTGTGCTTTGGGATGATTTCAATTTAGTTAGATCTATGAATGTAACTAAACAGTGGTTGGGTACAGTTTCCATGGAGATTGGACTAACGCAATAATATAAGCATAATAATATAAGTAAAATAATTGAAATGTCATCAAGTATAAAGTTTGTGTTATGAAAATTATAAAGGGCTAAATTACTGGAGAAGGGGTGATGGAAAATAAAGTTTCGATTGGGTCTGAAATTATAGGTTAGGATTTGGATTTGTGGAGAGAAAAGAAACCTGGCAGACAGACACGCAGTCACAAAGCCATGAGGCAGCAGCACATTGTATGTGAACATACACATGCCCTGTATGTGAAGGACTGTGAGGGGGGTGACAGGATCGGAGCAGGGAGGACATACGACACATACTAATAAGGCATGCCCATATTGTCTTGTTCTAAGAGGCACTTGAGAAACCTTGCTGGAGGCTCTGAGAAGATATGCTGACGGTGATATACAGAAAAAAATCTGAGGGAGGGAGGATCAAAATTTCAAAAATCGTTCAGAAACTTACTACAACATTCCTGCAGAAGTGGCCCGAAAATCGTGGTAGCAAAAAGAAAAGAGATCTAAAGAGAAAGAAATACATGGCATGATGCTTGACTCCATTCTACATTTGTTCATAGATACACACTGGGTACCTCTATGTGCTGTAGATACAAATACCCAATACTCCCTCTCCCCTCATGGGGCACAAACTCTAGGAGGCCTTAATCAGGACTGAGGTTGAGACCTGTATGTGGATTTTTTTAGCAAAGCGTTATGTCAAATGATTCTTGCAGAAAGTAAGACAGAGGCCAGAGAAATTAATCAAAATACCTCACAAGTGTTTAGGCTGTCCTTTTATCCTTAGAGAGCCTGGTCATCATGTAGGAAAACAACCGAAGAGTGAGATATGCTTGGTGAGCCTGTGTCTCCATCGGCCTTGGCAATGGCTGAAGGTTGACCTCTGGACCGCCAAAACCCTACTCCAAATCCCAGCCATCTTTTCAATATCAAAACTAGTGGGAAAAAGCCCTGGGCCAGTACTCACAAGTGTCCTGAGTTGCGTCTTGACTCTGTTACTTAAGAGTATGATCTTGAGAAGCCGTTTATACTTTCGAAATCTCATTCAGCTTCTTCATTTATAAAATGAGACTAATGGTACCTTCCTGGCAAACTCAGAGAATCGTCAGGAGGATCCGAGGAGAAGGTATGTGTTAAGACCAGTAGGGAACTGCGATGATGGTGGGCACTGGAGGAGAATGAGGTCCACTCGGTAACTGTTCGCCCTGTTCTGGTTTTAAGGGTATGATTTTTTTAAAAAGGGTACTTAAGAATCATTCTCATGCTAGGAATTTCAGGCCTTGATCTAAAAAAAGCCTTGATCTAAAGAAACAACTCTTTTCCAGTGAAGTGTTAGGTAATAACATGTACTTGTTATAAAAACAAACAGTAGAGGTAATGAAGTTTTTCTGATTAACCGGAAATTAGAAACAGAAATCGTATCCACTTCAACCTCCAATTTTATATATTTTTTTACTTCAGTTGCACAGTATCCAAGACAATTCTGATTCACACATGTCAGTAGCTAAAAATGGCAATAATTAATTTTATCTGCCCACCGTGAATTCTCTGCAATATCTTTAAATAAACAGAACAGGAAAGCTTTGCTTCAATGTCTGAGCACAACAAAAGTTAACAGACCCCACATGTTAACACGTTGAGGAAGAAAATAGGTTAAATTTGGTGCACACTGAAGGAGTAGAAGTTTTGTGTTATGAAAATGTTTTATTTATTTATTTATATTTATTTTTTGCTATTAAAGTGTTTTAAATGATAAAAAAAATACTCTAACAGCATTGTTTGGATCAAATATTTGTGGAATCTTTGAAAGAACTCTCTGGAACCCTAAGTGTCTACAGAATCGTGTTTGAAGCCGGCCACAGGCATTGAGCACAGGATACTGCCCTAAGCACTATTTGTGCTTAATTCTTAATTCTCATAACCGCTGCATGAGGTAGATGAGACCCTGAGACAAAAGTTGAGTCATTTTGCGTGACATGCACACTTGGTAAATGGCCCAGGAAAGATTCCAACCCAGGTTGTTTGACTCCAGAGTCGTTAAGTCCTGGAGGAGGAGAATGGATTCATGGTCTGTCTATACAAGTTGATAGTCAAGCTGTTTTGGTTTTCGCACCCACCAATTATGGATAAGTTGTGAAGCTTGTTATGACACTATCTGAAAACCTGGACGTTCAGTGGGTATTTAATAGATGTTGGCTGAGTCTGAATTTACTCTATGGCTGACTTCCCCTCACAAGCCAGCTATGTAGAATCCGTTAATACAGGGGTTGGCAAACTACAGCCGGAGGCCAAATCTGGCCCACCACCTGTTCTTGTGTATAAAGTTTTATTATAACACGCCTACTCATGTCCATTTGTGTATTGTCCATGTAGTTGTGATAGCGACTATGTGACTCAAAGTATGAAATATTCACTGTCTGGCCCTTTCCTGGAAAACTTCGTTGATCCTTGGTCTGATATAATAACCATATTTTCTGTCACCTTCTCATAACATGGAACCACCTCAGATAGCAGTTCAGGTATGTGTATTTGGAGAAGGCAAGGATGAGGCCTCACTGATGCGCCTGCATGAAATCAGGACTGGTAAGGTTGTTTGGGGCACAGTAAGTGCTGTCTCTGCTACCACCCTGTCCCTGCTCAGTCTGCTAACACATTTTGGTTTGCATCCAAATTTTTTTAGCATGTCTTGTACATCGTAAAACATGCCTGTATTTAATAGGAAGCATTTAAAAAATTTTTTTCTTTAATGTTTATTTATTGTTGAGAGAGAGACACAGAGCATGAGCAGGGGAAGACACAGAATCTAAAGTAGGCTCCAGGCTCTGAGCTGTCAGCACAGAGCCCGGCGCAGGGCTTGAACTCACAAACTGTGAGATCATGACCTGGGCCGAAGTCGGTCACCTAACCAACTGAGCCATCCAGGTGCCCCAATAGGAGGGATCTTTTTAAAGATGGGATTGAAAAGTCAAGCTACTGATGGCCTACAAATGATTTAACACTTAATGGTTTGCAAAATTCAGGAACTTTTTTTTTTTTTTAGGAAAAGTTGGGGTATTCTCCATCATGAATGAACACCAAAGAAAAGAAATAGTGTTAAATTGGATGTTAGTTAAGTTAAATAAATTAATTATTTCCTTTGAGTTTAAATTGTCATTTGTAGAATTTCTTTTCTGTAATTTAAGGAACACATAATTTGAGAGAGGTAGGAAAGTGATATGGGTTCTACATCTCATTCTACGAAGCAGACAGGATGCTTTCAATCAAAAAATTTCCATATTATATTGGTTAACCAAATCGCATTGACAGTTTCAAACTTCGTCCTCCACTTCCATAAAACATCTGAAACTTACTAGAAAGTGAACATTAGCAGAATGGATTCAAAGTTCCAAAAAACTCAGTTTTCACTCCTCTACTTACAATCCTTGTGAACTGTGTCCGTGGGTGAAGATTTCCCTACCTATAGAAATATATTTGTGTTTAGAATATAAAGCTATAGTATTAATTTTTAAGTATATAAGGCAACAGCCAAAAATTTGAGTAGAAATTCCCGTCATTCATTCATTCAGCAAAAATATGTTGGACACCAATGACGTTACTAGCCCCTGGTTATACACAACGTCCAACCTAGACACGTTAGCAATCCTGATGGAGCTGGAGAAGACAGATAAGAAGTAACAGTTAAATTTCTTTTTTCAAATTTTGATAAGCACTATAAAGAAAATGAATAATGTGAGGGGATAGCGACAAACGTGGTAAAAACCATCTCAGCTGGACCATGGTGGTTGCGGAAGGTAGACAGGAGGAAATAGCTGGACGTGCAAAGGCCCTGAGACATGAATGGGCTTGGTATTCAGTGAACCGAAAAGATGACCGTGTGCTTGGAGAAAGAAGAAAGAAGGTGACGTTGCAGAGTGCTATGACAAGAGAGAAGCACAGGTTAAGGTTTTATATTTTTTAAATGAAAATGTTGTGTTTTTACTCAAATAGAGACCATTACGAGAAAGCTTGTCTGGATGAACTTTTGATGTGTCTTTCGCGCCACATTATTTCTCATCTATTTATTTATCTTGGAAATCTCCAGCTACGGGAAAGGTAGCGATTGTATAATATGACACACCCTTTTGTAGATAATTATATAATGCCACTAGGGTGAAAGCATTTAGAGAGAAGAGGTAATTTCACTCTTTTCAGCCTGGAATTTTTAGTAGATAAAGATAAAACATTTCAAGCTGTCTCCGATACATCGCCATCTCTGCAGAGAATCAAATTACTTTCCTTTCTCCTTTCTACAAAAGATGCATGTCTTAACTTATCATGCTACATAAAAACATTTATGTAAACCCTACAGATCGCATCCCCGAGAAACCACGAGACTCAAAAGAGAGTAATTAATGCGGGACTCATCAATATATGTTTTATCTTTAACTTTTTTGCAAAGCCACACAGTGCGGCAATTTATGATGCTACAATAGGGAACTTGACAGGGAATGACAACTTTTGAAATGGTAGTGTTTTGCAGGTGATAATTTATGATGCCGTCACTTAATTCATGTAAGGATATGATCTCAGCTGATATTGCAGACCACATGGAAATTTAGAGGATTCTTAATAAAGTGATAAAGTAAAGATGATGATAATTATTAGAATGAAAGCCAGTTATCCCTAAGCAGCTGGACAGAAGAGAAAGGTCAGGATTAACGACCCTTTAGAGCCAAGAAGGGAACTTGGCACCTTCTGCGTTGTGGGCTATTCTGCTTTGAAGGGCTTGGTTGTGAAAGGGCATGCTGGTAGGTATCCCATTAATATCGCTCACCATCGAATAGGATCAATGCAGAAGTGGCAAAGGTAGAGTTTCAAGTTCTATAGTTTCCACCTGCAATTTCACTGGTAAATGGAAAAGCCTGGATTGATTACTTAGAAGATTAAATTGCTATTATTGCTAGGCTGTTATGGAGAGTAGATTATATATCCTTTGTAAGTATGCTCTTTGGAGGAACATGCGTTATGTCTTGGAAAGAGCAAGATTAAGAGTCAGAAGACTTAATCTGCTCACCAAAGATTAAGTGTGACCTTGGACAAGTCACTTAAATCTCTTTGTCCATTTCCTAATCAGTAAAATAAGAGCCAGAATATATTCTCTTTTGCCTACTTCACTAGAGTTTCTCAGTCAAAAGAAAACGTTTGGTTATCTGTGAAGCACTATACTTTTGCATTAATCATTATAGTTTGTTTTATAGTAGGAATCAAGAGATTACTATATGGTCACTTCAATGTGTTTGTGCCTTGTCACATTTTGGGGATCCGAGAGACATCTGCGCCTTAGGAGATGACACATTGTGGGAGAGGGGTTGTGTATGTACTTTACCTTTTTAGTTATACTTGGTTTCATAAAAATAAAAAAAAAAAAAACCTGTAGCGTTCTTCCTTTTGCATAAGATTCTAAGGTGTGATTAGGAGACTAGAACTCTTACAAGGAAAACAAAACAGCTGGGTAGGCTTCAACCAGTCCAAACTCTCTTATACTCTCACTTGGTGGTTACAAAAATTATAAATACAGCTGCCTATTGGCCATCTCTTTTGGATGTCTCCCAGACACTCAGTGTGTCTGCAACCAAATTTGTTTCTCTTCCTTCAAATAATATCATCACCTCTTTCATTGCCAAACCCAGAAACCTGGGAGTCAGTTCAGATTTTTCTTCTTGGTCAAGTCCCACATCTATACCCAACACCAATCCTGTAGATTCAATTTCCTTAATTTAGTGTACGACCATACATTCCGTTCTACTTGTGTTGCCTCTGCCTTGATTCTGACCCTTATTTTCTCATGGCCAAATTGCTACAGTAAATTTCTAAATGGCCTCTTTTTTTTTTTTTTTTTTGGTCTACAACCAGCTCTTATAAATCATCCTCTTCTCTGATGGCAGACTAACTTCCTAAATTGGAGGTCTGACCAAATTTTCCCCCTGTTCAAAATTTGGTAATGCTCCCCAGGGCTTCCAAGTGACAGCATCTTTGCAGATATGATTTTGTTTTCTGCCCCCCATGTCTACCCCCAATCGAGCGTCATTATCCACATCTGGCAGCATGTCCTTTGTTCTGTCTATGTCATGCTGTTTCGTACTTCTACACTTTCACACGTGATGTGAACACAGTCTAGAAAATGCCTTTCCCCGTTATAAGCCAGAATAAACAATTGTCTATTCTTCAAACTTCAGCCCTATCACTGTTTCTTTCTAGAAGACTTCCTGAGGGCTATTCATTTTAGTGTCGCTTCTCTGGGCTCTGAGAGTGCCCTGTGTACTTGCTACTGTATTCTAGAAGTAGATACTGTACTAATCCTAATTAATTCCAATCTTGATGTTTTCCTGGGTATTCCTAGATTCTAACAGTGCTAGACACATCACCTGGTATTCAGTAATTCAGCTTTTTTTGCATGAATGAATCGGCACTTCTAATACGGCGGCCATGCCAGAAGAGAAAATAAAAGTCGTACCCTGATGGGTTGAATGAAACAAGGGAAGCCAAAGTGTAAAGGCGTTTCCTGTGAAGGCATTGAAGTGAAAACTTAAGGAGGCAAAAGGGAACAAATGGAAAAAGAATGGGAAGCAAGGAGATCAAGAGAAGTTCAGGACGAATCTTACAAAAAAAGTGTTCTAGCCAAGGGTTGACATGTCAATTCAGTTATGGAGAACAACCTCGAAGTTATCAGACACATGTATTTTGCAGCGTGCGAGAGACAAGGAATAGTCAGTGCAAAGACAAGAGTGTGTTTCGAGAACATACAGAAGGCCTGTTTGGCTGGAGCAGAGTGAGGGAGGGTGTTATGGGCTGACATGTGTCCCCTCACATTTCATATATCGAAGCCCTAACCTTTAGTACATCAGAATGTGACTGCATTTGAAGGTAGGGCCTTTTAAGAGATGATTCGGTTAAAATGAGGCCATTAGCGTGGGCTCTAATCCTATTCAACTGGCATCCTTATAAGAAGAGAAAATTTGGGCACACAACAAGACACCAGAGGGAAAACCACGTGAGGAATATTGCGAAAAGGTAGTCATTTGCAAGCCAAGGAGAGACAGCTCGGAAGAAACCAAACCCGGTGACACTCTGATCTTGCTTGGATTTCCAGCCTCCAGATCTGTGAGAAAATAAATGTCTGTTGTTTTAGTCACCCATTCTGTGGTATCCTGTTATGCCAACCCTAGCAAATTAATATAGAGGGGAAGAGTCGTAGATATAGTCAGCAAAATAACAGGAGTTTGAGTAGAGGGTGTGAGGGAAAATTATGTTGTGGGGCCTTATAGGTCATTGTAAGGACTTAAGGTTTCATTCTAGTGAAATGGGGAGCCATTGGAGGATTTGGAGTGGATAAATACTGTGATCTGGCTTTTACCTTCATGGAGACTGGGAGCTGAAAATGGAGGGGTCACACTGATAAGGCATTCAAAGTTGTCAATTGTGTGGGAGAGAAGGACATCGGGAGCGCTTCCTCCCTTCCATTTAACAGCTGGAAAAAAAATGAAGACCCAGAGTGGGAAAACAGGATCCAAAAGTGACTTGCCCAAGATGACAGAGTACGTGTGTCGCTCTCCTAGAATAGGAGCCAGGCATTCAGTGCTCTTCACTACTTAGTGCTTGGAGAGAGTCGCATTTGGCGTCTCAAGGAAAGAATGCGAGTGTTATTGCATAATGTTTTGGGGAGGCTGGATGTATTTGTGTGAGCAGATATTAACACTGGAGCGAGTTATGGTAGCCGTGGAATATGCTGTGATACCCTCAGCTGCCCATCCATGTCTCTATGACTCAAGGACCCGTAGCTTGAAAGACTGGCAGGAGCAAGTGGAAATTATTCATGGGCTATAGTCACAGACTGTGTTTCCACAGATGTCCTTCATGGTGGATCATTTCATTGATAGAACAATTTTCAGAGATGACAATAGCAAAGGCTGATCTCCAAACTGTTCTCCAACATACTAGGACAATGGAGAATTCTGATTTTAGATTAATAAAGAATTTGTCTATGTGTGTGTATACATATGTGTGTGTGTGTGGGTATATATATCTCATATGTAATTTATGTAATACATATACAACGTATACATATGTACATATATATGATATAGTATTAGACTATATCATATATATTATAATGTATATATACAATAGAGAGACATCAAACTTGAAGATAATAAAATATGCTTAACAGTTGACTTTCCTTATTTGGGGGATCACAGTCTTGTACTACATTTGCGTCAATATCTGAAAATTGTGAGATATATAAATACACACACACACACACACACACACATACTTCAGTCTAATTGTTTCAAGTTGTTCCTGTTGCTCTGTTTTAGCCAGAAGAGGGAACTTTGATTTATTTTTAGGGTCATTTATTCTTCTGTGTGAAAAATTGGAGAGGACAAAAGTAAAATTGGGAAGACCAGTTGAGACCTATTATTGTGGTCTTAGATGATGATGGCCTAGACACAAATGGTGATATATGTGATGGCTCTAGGTGGAAGGAGTTGTGATATATTTGAGAAATATGTTGAACAGGACAAGGTCCTAAAACAATTTATAAAATACTTTTTCTAGATTTACTTTGATAATCCAAATAAGTGTGAAATCAACTACTGTGACTCAGCACGTATTCTTGGATCTTGCTCACAAGGATTCATGGATAAGATCCCCAGATCCAAGATCCATGCTCATTGGGCTAAGAACCTGGTAGTTTGTGACAAATTTGGAAGAAAAGTGTTAGCAAGTCACAGAGGATGTGGAGCAAAAGATTGCATTTCAGGGTATAGTGGCTAGGATATTTGGGTCTCTCCCCGTAATGGAAATTCCCATGAAGTTTGTAGTGACCAGAAGGGAAGAGGAAGTTCCTTTTGTGTCTAGGCCCAGTGCGACATGTCCTTTGACATCTGACATGTTCACAGCTACTCAGACACAAAGTTCCTACTAATCCTTACACAGAAAGCTGGGCATCATCAAATTTTACCTAGGATCCAGGAAAAGTGTATTTACATCTTCCATGTTTTCTTTCATATAATTCATCAAGATTCAGGTGCCATGATTAACTGATGTAATCAGTTGGGAATAGAGAAGAGCCATAGCCTAAGAAATACCCGGATGAGACGATCTCTTGGGATAACAAGATAACACATAACTTTAACTTCTATGGAAATGCCTCACGGGAAGACCAAACAAATTCAAATAGCTGATGTCAGATCTTTCCTGAGTGAGCAGAGGAAAAATAAAATGTGGGGATTTGATGTCAGTACAGGGGAAGGAATCAAATCAAGGGAGAAAAGAGAAAAGAGGCAGATGGCTTTGTGCTTTATCAAGGGTTTCCATTCTTAGCTAAAACTGACCAACGACGGGGAGAAAAGGTGACCAGAGCATTTTTGTCGTGCTTGGTTGTGAATGCACATTTTTTAAATGTTTTATATAAACAAATTTCTCTTACAAGGCAAATATGTGCCCAGGTGATTTGTAGATTTGTGTTAACAAATAGCTTTTCAGTGGCAGAAATGTGGAAAAGTGGCATAGAACAAATCTTTTTAAAGAAAATTCTAAAGAACAAGGGCTAAAATAAGCAACCCATTAGAATATAAGATCTTTCAGGGACTTTGGAGGAGGGACCATGTCTGATGTATTCAGTTAATCTCCAACACCTATCCCTCATGCCTGTACACGCTAGGTGTTCAGCAAATATTTATTGACTAAAAGCCTGAGGTTTGGGAAATAAAAACATTCCGTGAACAAATGAGTTTGGAAATTCTATATCCAAAGTCCTTTTTTTTTTTTTTTTTTTTTTTTTTTGTAAATTCACAACACATATTAGCCTGTTAAAGATTCCTAAAAGACCTACAGCAAGAAAACTTTATTTTTTTTGAGTCAACTGGATTTTCACCAATATCTTTGAACTGTTTTTCAGCGGATACCTGTCAGCATCCTGCAGAAATTCTGCTGTAACCCCACATATTTTTGAGGAGGCAAAGCTGATGGTAAAGACAAGAATTTGAAGAGATGACTGTGAGTTCACATCACACCCTTGTTACATTGAATCCAAAATATATATATTTTTTATTTGTAGAAAAAATATTCAAGTTAAACCTGTTTATTGTCTGAGCTGGACTTGGTAGGTAACAAGTAGAAAGCAACTTTTATTTTGCTTCTGCCCCTCCAAAACTGATATTCACCTTCAACCCCCAGGTTCCACTAACCAGTAAATCTCTGGGAAGTTCTCCATTGGCTTTCCTAGTTACCAACAGGTGATAAATTAAAACAAAACAAATCCCCAAGCCCTACTTTTTTTTCAGGTAGTGAAAAGTCTGGTGCAGTAGAAAGTCTAATCCATATAAACCTTAGCCGTCTCCTCTCACAGCTCTGTTATCACTCGTGTTGGAAATCTGGGACTAGGAGAAGGGGCCAGGTTGATCTCCTCACTTCCTTCTCTTTGTATTGTTGCCCCCTTCCATGGCTGTGGTTTCTGTTCTCTCCAGAGACAGGGAAAGTTGGGCAAGCAAGGGGAAGATGGAAAAGTGGAGTAAACTTGACTCATGTTACAATTTTTTTAAAAATGTTTTATTTATTTTTGAGAGAGAGAGAGACAGACCGTGAGCAGGAGAGGGGCAGAGAAAGAGGGAGACACAGAAACTGAAGCAGGTTCCAGGCTCTGAGCTGTCAGCATGGAGCCTGACGTGGGGCTCGAACCCATAACCTTGAGATCATGACCTGAGTCGAAGTCGGTCGCTTAACCGACTCAGCCACCCAGGTGCCCCTGTTATTATAAATATTTATGTTTATTTTTGAGACAGAGAGAGGGAGAGAGAAAGGGGGAGGTGATGGGCAGAGACAGAGGGAGACACAGAATCCAAAGCAGGCTCCAGGCTGGGAGCTGTCAGCGCAGAGCCCAATGCAGGGCTCGAAATCACGAACTGTGAGATCGTGACCTGAGCCGAAGTCGATCGCTTAACTGACTCAGCCACCCAGGTGCCCCGACTTGTGTTATTATAAATCTGTTGTGATCCTTTGAATGTAGTGGACTCTGAATGTAGTTTGACTTTGCTCTCGTGGGACATTTGGTGAGGTGGTTTTTTTTTTTGTTTGTTTGTTTTTTGTTTTTTGTTTTAAGATACCTCCCTTTGTCTACACTATAGGATGTCGTGCAGTAATTGCTCTGCTGACTGTAGTTAAGCCTTCTCAGACTAGCCAGTTATGTCTTCTTCATTCTCTGGGCTTCTAGTGGCACATCCCCACTCATGGGGTCATGTCACCCTTCCAGACGATCTTTCCCATGATGACCCAAACCACCTTTCTTAAGTAGGGTCTTTATTTGCCCCACCAAATTCTGGAAGTGCTAATTACTCCTAATATATCTTGGTCGTAGACCCCAGAAAAAAGTAGTTCAGGCCACAGTCCCCTGTGTTTTCAAGTATGAGTCAGACATCAGTTCCTATGTCTCATAAAGTCCAGAAGACATATATCAAACTCTCCCAGTGGTTTCACTGACATATCTCTCTTTTGGTTTGCGTTAAGGAAGAAACGCATCTAATGGCATCGGAGAATGAGGATGAGGGCACTTACTAAATTGATTACGACTTCCAAGAAATCCTCAGTGCCAGCTTCCTTAAAGTCTTGCTTGAAGGGTTAGAGATTGCCAGTGCGGTAACGTGGGGGGAATGCCTCCATAACCTCTCAGGAGTCCCCTTCAATAGGTAAGCCACCACCTAGCTTTGTGAGGCTCGTTGGCACCACCTACATCGGGCCTCTTCTGAAACACTTAGACGAGAGAAATTGCCCCATTTAATTTCCCGTTGAAGATGACTTAATGTACACAATCCACACTAATAATTTTTATGAGGAATGAGCAAGAGGAACCAAAGCTGAAATAAGAACCAGCCAGGAGTATAACCGCCAGGACTTAATCATGTTTTTTATAATGCGTAAAGCCTACAAAATAAGAGAAAAAAATGGAAAGTATTAGTTTTATGCACCAATTATTAGCTTCATATGGTGAGTTTTACAACCATTAGAATGCGGACGGAGATGGAATATCGCTTGTAAAAGGCTCACTTTGCTCTACTGCCCAGTTCATGGCCATCAGACAACAAATTAATTTCCCCTATAAATACTCATCCATGATAGGGCTTGTTCTCGTCCTTTGGCTTTGATTGTGTTTGACGTTTACAACAATACCTTTGTTTGCTCAGCCATCTTCCGTTGTCAGCACTGGCTCCAAATGAGCCCAAACACATTAAACCATGAGAAATGATACTAGAGTTAGGAGTCTCAGTTATAAAAAGAAAAGGCAGTTCATACTGAATGTCAACTCTCTGCCTCACGTCCAGGCATCCCCTCTGCAGGTGGAAGAGACATGGAAAGCACATTGCCCACATACGATATGCTTGGCTTTGGCTACTCAGTGCCTCTTTAAAAGTTGACTAGGTTCCATCATTTAAAAACCAAGAGCTTTAACGACAAATTTCTGTTTAATTTCTCTTAAAGGCTCAGCTATTCAGGCAACAATGGCCTACTTCTCCACATGACAAGCAGCTGGTGCTGGGGAGCAGCAGACCACTCTCGAGCAAGCCTGTGCTTCCCAGTTTGCCCACAAGACTTACCCACTGGCATTCTTGCTGCCCCTACAGACGGCGTTCTGGACTCCTACTGTTGTCCAAGTTTGGAGAAATCTTTCACACCTTAGCCCCTTCCATTTTCAAAGGCAGACAACTCCAACTTACCCTGAAGAGCCTTCTTTGATCTGAATGGTTGAGACAATCCCTTAACCCCCAGATTGTTTCGAACGTTATTTGGTTTCTCTCTTCTAGTCTCTGCCAGCGCATTCTCCCCCCAGAGAGTTTGTTCTGTTCTTTTGCTTTAAAAAGGAAAACAAAGTGTGACTACACATCTATTCTCCAAAGACCATAGCTCTTCAAGGCTGAGAGCCAGATGCCTGATTTGTTTTCCATCCCGAGCTGTACATACAGAAAAAGTCATCGACACAAGGCCATTCTGCTTTTGACCTTCCTAGGGCTGAATGCACAGCCAGTCAACACTGGAGCTGAAAATAGAACCCAGGACTTTCAAATCATTGTTCTGCTTGCTGGGCCGTGCTTCCTCCCATAAGAACTTGGTTAAACAACGTCCTGTTTTGCAATAACAGAAATCATAATATACGTATGAGAAAGTAGGCACAGAAGGAACACAGGTCTCACTCTCGGGAAAGATGGCATGGTAGCATAAAAGGAGTGTGAGTTCATTTCTAGCACTGCAACTTACAGGTTGGGCGCGCTCAAGAAATGTGTGTTGAATCATCGACTTTGTAATGCGTGGCATTTTGAACAGGAGTTCTCGCTGAGTGCCAAGAATGTATTTGCTTGGCAACCCACAGAGAGGAAATTTAGGACGTTAGAAAGGTTATCATGAAAATGACTGAGCTGGTATATAAAGATGATCAGGGACCTGGAATCTGGGTGTGAGTTTTCAGCAGAGGGTACCAAGGGTCATGGGAAGGACCGTGAGGTTTGGGAACACTGGGATCCTTGGCTTGGTGTCTGAATAGTAGGAGGGCTGGAATTAGTGGATACTTTTCCAAGCTCCCAGGAAGAGTTCAGAACTCTCTCTTCTGTGCCACCACCGTGCAGAGGGCTTGCCTTTCTCAGGGCTCATCACACTGCATTGGTTTTCAGTAAGCTCCCTGAGGGCGGCACTGTGTGGTTTTCCCTGCCCCTGTGCCTCACACAGCCCGTCCCAGAAGGCAGCAAAGCAGAGCTTAGAACCAGACTGAGTTGGAGTGTGGGCTTTACAATCTGTCGGCTGTGAGACTTTGGACAAGTGACTTTTTTCTGTGTCTCAATTTTCTCATTTGTAAAACAGAGATAGTAATAATTGTTCCGACCTCAAACAGTCATTATGAACATTAAATGAGTTACCACTTATGAAACTGTTAGAAGGATATTTGGTACATAATCAGCATTCGTTAATTGTTAGTTGCTAGAGGCCCGCCATATATCATTTATGAATGGATAGTGTAGCTAACAATATAGGATAGTTAGAATATAGCAGGTGACTTACTTTGTGTGGATTACTGCATGCAATTCATATATATATATAAATTCATATTTGAGAAAGAGAGCGTGAGCAGGAGGGGAGGGGCAGAGAAGGGGGGGACAAAGTATCCAAAGCGGGCTCCACGCTGACAGCAGTGATGCAGAGCTCGAACTCACAGACCATGAAATAATGACCTAAGCTGAAGTCAAGAGGCTCAGCCGACTGAGCCACCCAGTGGCCCGTACCCTATGCAGTTTTCAAAGCAGGTGCATGTGACAGTTATTCCTATGGCTACATATTGCAGATGAGGCACTGAGGCACAGAATGGGTTGAGGAGCTTACTCAAGGCTACATAGCCGGCGAGTGACACGGGAAGGACTTGAAACGATGTGGTCCGATACCGTATGTTTCACCAGCATTCTGCCAATTAAGTATAGATTTATACTAAGGTAAAAGCTGCATTATGATGTTCTTATAAGGCTCAAATATAATCATTTATTGACACTTTGAAAGTAGCAAAAAATTTCCATATGTGAGATGATGGTGATGACTAATAAACCCATGAGGAATCCAGCTCTTATTAGCCTCACTTAGCATATCAAAAGGTGTTAAATATAATAATTAGCCTTAAGAACCAAAGAATGAGTAAAACCAGTCATTTTGACACACCAAACGCAATTTGATATGCGAGTGTCACAGATTCAAGATTACAGCCATTCAGTAAATTAACAAAAGGGCTCTTTGAGAATGGAGGGCCACGGTCTTTCTTTCGCTTGTTGCTTTGCTAGCATATACTTAGTTATGATATATTTTCCCTATTTGCATTCTTTATCTCTGACTACTTTCCTCAGCTATAAATACGAGGAGAAATCGTGCCACTATTTTTGTCTTCTCAGAAATGTTTTGGAGTATTCCATGGAAAGCAAACCAAACTTGAGGTTGAGAGATTAAGGTTTCTGGTTCTGACTTCATTATCAAGTAGCTCCTTCTAGAACCTGAAGCAAATCTCCCAGTCTTTCTGGGCCTCAGATTTCTCTGTCTTCCAAAGCTTTGGAAGCCATTGATAGTACAATTCCTAGTTCCTTTAACAATCTTTGGTTTTCCTCCTGGGCATTTTGATTACAGGGAGACCCTTTCCCCATCCCTGCCCCCACGAGTATATTTCAACCTTTCTAGAATCAGAGTATTGTACAGTCAAAACACTGCCAATTTAATCTTTCCTTCTCTTCCCCCCTCCTTTTTTTCCCTTCCTCCTCTTCTTCTTCTTCATCCTCTTCCTCTTTCCTCTCCCCTTCTCCTTTCTCTTCCTCTTCTTCTGCCCTGAAATATTGTCATTAAACTGATAGTGTATCTTAGATTTAAAGCAAACAAGCCCAAATGAAAAACAACATAACATCCACAACCACAAACAAAGCTAAAGCAATTCCAAAGGCTTGGTTGATGAGTGAACGGGCTGATGTACTGAAAATAAGGGAAGAGCGCTCAAAGTATCATTACTCCTCCATTTTTTTTAATAAAGTTCAGACCCTCTTCTTCCAGGGAATGAATTGTATTTCCTCACTAGCAGCTATGATCCCTGCCCTCCCCCCCAACCATTGGTGACAGCACCCTATCAGAGACAAAACACTTTTAAAAACTAAAATGTTTTTATGCATTTGACTCTGCAGTCATCTGCATGTACCGGTGACTAATCTGTGTGAAGCCCAGTCATTTATTTGCAGTCAGCTGAGAATACCAAGGGGCCCTCCTTTACTCCAGGCATATCCAAGTGGGAGAACAGCTGTTCTTTGTTTCAGGAAAGGATGGGGCAAAGGTTAGCTCATGGGTAGAGTTTCCTGTTTGTAATGTCTGAAACCAAGGGAGGTGCCAACAGTTTTGAAGGTTTTATTAAAGGGGAGATAGTTCTTGCGGGAGTAAAGTTACAATGAAAGTAAAATTCCCTCCCCAGTTGATGTCTTGGCCTTTCAGATGTGCCTGAGACTAATCATACAATTTCCCTGCTATGGTCCTTCAATGGCTCCCCTTTCACTGCCAGATAGAGTCCAAATACGTTAGCACTCTCTACGCTCTATTCAGAATTATTTGCAGTTCTATGAACTCACCTTGTTCCTTTGTGCTTGGAAATTATCTTTCTCGTATATTTAGCTGGACAGCCCCCCTGCTAAGATTGAACTATGCTGTCTCCCCTTGGAAGCCTTTGGTAGCTCATCAGGTAGGATAAGAGCTTCTTCCTTGTGTTCTCAAAACATCCCATGCTTCTCTCTGTCCAAGAGATTCTCAAACCTGGCTGAGCAATGGAGTCACCAGAAAAGCTTTCAAATACACCAATTCCCAGGCCCTCCTCAGGGAGCTTGATTACACCTGTCTGGGTTGGGATCAGGCTTCTCTGTTTAGTGAATCCAGGTAATTCTAATGCGCAGCCAATGTTGAGAACCACTGATTTATTATAAACCTTATGATATATTTTACTAAAATGTTTGTGTAACTTCCTTCAGATTAAGTTTCTTGAGGACTGGAAGTATTTTTTATTGATATACATATCCTCTGAAATTTAAAAAAATACCAAGTACTGACAGTGTTCAATAAGTAGTGTATGAGGAATGAATGAATGAATGAATGAATGAATAACACATACATATCCCAACTTTCCATCCAACTTTCCACCCACCTATGTTTAGAAGCTCACTTATGCTCATGTAATTGTTTAGGGTAAGAAGTGTGGAAAATAGAAGAATCAACGTGGAGCCCGGGTGTGTGGGGACAAAGGTTACAGTTTAAGAGAAGTGTTGAAGACAAAATAAGGCCTGAAAGAAAACCTGGGAAATTTTGAATTAATTAAGAGCAGCTGTGAAAAAAACAGAACTGTGAAATATGACCTGGGCAGGAACTATGAGAGGGAAACTAACGCAAGAGATCTGGGGGCTAGAGATCAGGAGATGGGAACGGCCAGCTCACAATGGAAGACAGGGGGAAGAGATTAATTTCTACCTACACGGAATAAAAATGCAAGGTACATCAAGTCTTTCCAGAAGAAACTTAGCTTTCCCTTAAGATCCAGGGTCTAAGGCCTTAGTCAAGGTGTCCTAGAAGCCTGAGAGAGAATCAGTAGGATGGGAGCAAACCTTCAGCATCACTAGGCTCTGCTATACTCTAGCCATTGTCCTACGAATCTGTATTTTGTGGGTCAGAGTATGTGCTAAGTGCTTTATATGTGTCATCCCATCTAACATGCAGGCTTAAGCTTATGAAGTAGGCTTTATCATTGCCAGTTTCACAGATGAAAATGCTGAGGGTTAGGGGAGTTGAGTAAGAGTCTCAAGTCTCCTGTACTATAAACGGTGAGTGTCACCTTGTAAATGGTCAGTGAATATTAACAAGCTCCAACTTGTTAAGGCTCAGGACCACTAAGTGGCCTTGAACAGTGAGCACCTAAAACTCTCCACTTCTGGACTCCTAGGGAATGTATTTTTCGGAGGCACATGCTCTTTCTCAGAGGAAGGAAGATGGACAGGAATACTTAGAATTCAATGATTCTACAAGGTGGGAGAAGGCTCGGGTATAAAGTTTGGACTGTGTTTGTTTTTAAAGAATGAGTTATTAATGTATTCCTTTCATAATATGGGAATTGGCTATCCTCCATATATTGTGTCATCAAAATTTTAGTCTTGAAATATTTGGTTTGTCATTTTAAGGGGAATTCCCTCCCTGTGAATCTCCCTCTTAACTGTTGGAAGTCGTGTTCGGCCAAGCTTCTCCTCTCTCTTATCTAAATAAACATTGAGGTTCCAAAACAAGGTTTGACCTTAGCTATTAGTCTCACCGATCAGCTTAGTCGTTCTACATTATTGTGTGATGAGGATGCCTGCAGATTTGTGTTTACTAAAATCAACTGCCCTGATCAATCAACTGTGATGACTACTGTGTCTGGTTTAGTTCCTGTAGACACAGCCTTCATGCCAAGCACGTTGGAACTACTGGCCTTTCCCCCAACCCTGTCCACAATTCCATGGAAACTATAATCACCCTGCTGGAAGAGAAGCTTGCTTGGCAGGATCCCAGGAGTAGGTTGGAGTTGGGACATTGCTTTGACTTATTGGGAAAGAACCCGGGTTTAAAACTTAGTTGAATCTTGGTTCAAATCCTCATGCTGCCATTTGCAAATGCTTCCGGGGACAAGGAGAGCTCAACAAATGTTGGTTTCTTTCCTTGTCTCCCTTTGTTGAGAAACAGGGCACTCTTCTTTCCAGTGGATCATTTCTGTGATGCAATCATATCTATGTTCAGGCCAACACACCCACACAAGAAGCACACGGTTATGGATTTATTCTCTGCTGCTCTGGTTTGTTTTCAAGAAGCCAGGATTTCACAAACAACTCATGAGAAGTCTGTATTTCGTGGCAATTTATTATCCCATCTTTCTCCAAAATGGGGATGTTCTCTTAGCCCCGGCTTTCTGACATGCGAAAAAATATATTTTCCTTCTCTCTCAGTCTCTGTGTTCTGATAATAAGTTCAGATGAATATTTTCTCAATAATAAAAGAGAAGATGACTGCCACCGGCATTTATAGCTGACCTTACGTCAGAATTCAGTTGGGCAACTCTTACCTCACTTGCCAGAGAAAGGCAGTGTGTGTCAAGAGGTCTCTCTAGAGGTAGTCAAAACAAATGGCGGTGCCTGACCTTGGACATGTTCACTCGTCCTCCCTGGTCTTGGGTTGATTCCTCTCTGTGAAAGGCAGATTGTGCCACATGGCATCTAAAATCCATTCCTCCTCTCAAATATCTGAGTCTACTTCTTGCTGATTTATAAGAACATATATTGACTTGCCCGAAGATAAAAAGGCATTAAATGGCAAATATTTAACAAGAGAACTGGTCTTTCTCAACTCTTTCTCTTTTATGTCTAGGTTATAAAATTATTATAGTGATTACTTTTTCATCACCCACCTAATCCCATAAAACACCTCTCACTATATAAATGCACATGGCCTATTTTCCTATAGCAATTACTCATTTTGCCCATGGGAATCAGGTCTTTGCTGAAGGCTGGTAAGGGAGGGTGCCAGCTTTTTGCTAGCAGACTTTATTTTTCTCTCTGGGCAAAGGTTTACTGTGGCTGAGACCAAACTCAGCATCATTATTGTCTTCCCCTAAGGGAGAATTACCAAGTACCGTTTAAGCGCTCCAAACACTAGTGACCTGTGCCATGAAGATGGGGGAGAAGGGAAGTAACATTTACAAGTGGGAATAAATGAGACATACTAGATTCTCTTTATTGTGCTTCTCATACATTGCTCAGTGTTAACTAAAATTTTTACATAATGATCTCATTTCTTCTCTTTTACACTCATGACCTCCCTTCAGAGCAAGGCTTAAAACTTCTTTTACAACTGAGAGCATAGAGGCTCAGAGATGTTACTAAATTCCCCATGGTCGCCTAGACCTCTGGCTAACAAAGCCTGTGTTATTTCATTTCATTAGCACGGCCTCTGACAGGAACTCCTAAATGTGTCTATAGTGGGTAGAGAGAGGACAGTTCTGGGATGTGGAGAAACCCAAAAATGACCCACACCACTGAAGCCAGCCTGCCAAAATGGTGTAGTCTGTAGTTGCAAAGCCTCAAAAAGGGACCTCATGAACCTGGAAATAATTCCTGAAATATCTGATGTCAAACCTCTTATGTCAAGAGGGTGTTGCATCCTTTTCCCCGGTAGAATCACAGAAGACACACATTAATTGGGATGTAATAATAATGGATTCTATTGATAGAACTCATTATGCTCCTGGGTCTGTGCTAAATACCTCACCAGCACTATCTCATTTAGCTAGACAATGCCCCAGAAGATGGGAATTGCCCTCCTAGAAAGACATCTGCATCGAGAATCCTGAAGAGATGTCACTTACCCAAGTGGCGTGACTTGGGGGGATTGGAACTCAGGTCTATCTGAGTCTAAAGCAAATTGCTGCTACTGACCACTCCATAAGGCCTTTGTACTTCAGGGAAGAGTGAGACTCAGATGTCTTGTTCTCTCTCTGCCCTCGGTCTGTGCTTCCACAAGGTAACGTCAAGAACTGGTAAGAATCCCGACTGTGAACACAGAATGCCCACAACACCTCTACAGCTATAGGGACAGTAACAACTATAGGGAAGATCAGCGCTGTAAGTCCTTATTGTACTTACATTTATTAAAAATAGAAATTAAAGAGGAAGAAGCCAAAGGGGAAAATCCCCGTCCCAAATGAGGTCATTTGAGCAATAGAACAATCTTGCTAATTGTTTAGAGGGAACAGAACTGATTAGATATCAGAAATAGAACTATAAAGAGGCCTTCTCCAAAAGCAGCCTCCCTTACAGCATTTCCCTGAAAGATCACTTATTGTTTACTTGAATAGTTTTAAATATAATAAGGAATAACAAGATCTGCCAAGCTAGATTGATTAGCAGATAAAAGATTCCCAACAATGGAATGTTCTCAGTTGATTGTAGCTTAAAGAAGCCAAATCTAACAGGTCATCATTAAGGAAATGTATGTAAATGCTGCCCGTGGATTTCACAATGACATTTAAGCAATCCTGGCCTGATCCAAGTTTGTTTGTCACAGAATGTTGGACTTTCATATCATGGCTTTCACTCCTTAGCTGAGAACTGATTATGACAACGGGTCTTTTCCTGGAAACTGAGTGAGATTAAAATATGTAGTGACCTGATATCAGTGGATTAGAGAGTCAGTGGGTCAGAGATGGGAAATGAATCAGGCTTGGTAAACAACCCTGGCCACTCATGTTGCAGCTGTGTGGGATGAAGGGCAGCCCAGTGCGCTCCCTGGGGTCCCGTAGAATAGACTGGCCTTGAAGCATCCGCCAGCCCCATCTCATCTGATTGCCAGCACTCACATGACTTTCTCGAAATGGCAGAAACAAGAGCTTCTGTGTTTGTGCTCAGTTTAGAAACATCACCATCTTCAACCTCTAACCGAGACCTGATACGTACAGCCATTTGGGAAGGGGCTGGAGAAACAAATACATTCATTTTTCAAATATTTATTGAGTACCTATGCGTACACCAGGGATTGCAGGGCATGTGGTATATAGATGGAGAAGAAAGACAAAGCCATTGTCAACATAAACGGCAATGCAAAATGGTCCACAGTAAGTGCGAAAAGAGGTAGAGGTCAAGAGTGTAAAGATACGAAGCAACAGCTGATGCTAGAGGGCTGCTCTCAGAGTCACAGACCCAATACTTACCCTCAGAGAAATGAAAACCTCCTTAAAGGTGGAATGTTCCAGATAGCATTGTTTTCCGAGGTCAGGCTAAATCTAATGATGGTTTAGACATTAAACAAAACAAAAACAAAAACAAGAAACAAAAACTAGACCACTTGAAAGATGGAGAGGAAAGGAAAAAAATAATAATTTCACCTACCTAATCCCACAAAGGTAGCACCATGAGAAGGCTTAGAAGAATCAGTTCAAAGATATTTTCTGTGTTCTATTTGCTTCTTAATCCAAGTCCCATACGCATTGTTTACGGAAGTAAATCTAGTCAAAGTAAATATCCACTAGCCCTTATACACATAAGAAGAAAATGGAGCTCAGCAACACCAATTAAAGTAGCCCAGGGGCGCCTGGGTGGCTCAGTCGGTTAAGCATCCGACTTCAGCTCGGGTCACGATCTCACGGTCCGTGAGTTCGAGCCCCGCGTCAGGCTCTGGGCTGATGGCTTGGAGCCTGGAGCCTGCTTCCGATTCTGTGTCTCCCTCTCTCTCTGCCCCTCCCCCGTTCATGCTCTGTCTCTCTCTGTCCCAAAAATAAAACAAACAAAAAAAAAAAAAACAATTTTTTTAAAAAAAATAAAGTAGCCCGAGAATAGAGTAGCAAACTTCAGGTGTCTTGACTCTATATTGCCTCCCTAATCTTTGTTATGACCCTTAACTTGGTTGCTCCTGTACACAAGTTATGGGATTTTCAGAAGAAAGAAAAATAAACGTTAAATTATGATATAACTGAATCCTTGGTTGGCTTCCATCAAGAATAGAAATAAAGAAGACATAAAGAATTACGCCCTGTAACTTTCTGAACAGCAACAAGAATTCAGAGCAAGCTCCCTATTAGCATTTGTAGGTCGGGGCAGGAAGATATGGATCACTGTGCAGCAGGGAATATCCTGCCTGCCTCCAATAAAGCACATTCTGCAAAGCTGATATTCTTGGAACATGGTGTTACACCATGGAGTGTCCCTAAATCTGAAAGGAGAGTATCGCTTTCAACCTTCCTTGGTCTAAATAACTTTGTCTAACTTCCCTAAAAAGATGGATCTACGTATGTGTTAAGAACTTGATATCTTCACTTTCTCTAGATCTCCTCCACTTTTCTCTCCTGATCACATCTTCAAGTGGAGATGTCATCAGCTCTTTAAAAAAGGGTGCCATCTCTTTCTCCTGACTGTCCACACAGATCAACTGCCTCACACGCGGGATGCTTCTAACAACGGCACAAATCAGTTCCATCATTAGAATTTTGGATTGACTTTCCTGCTAAAATTAATAGCCCTTAAAGCATTTCTCAAGTGGTAGTAACATGTCTGTAAATTCTGTATCAGAGGGAGAGCTCATGCCCCATCCCCCTTTAAACCCGTTAGGTTTTTGTGACTGCCTTGACAATAGAATGCTAGAAAGAAAATCCTCGGTGACCTCTGAGGCTAGCTAGGAAAAGTCCATGCACCCTCTGCCAGTGTCTCCTGAGGCAGTCACTCTGAAAGTTTTGTCTCCTGTAAGAGATTCGTTTATCGTGTGTCCACCACTTGGAAAGACCACATAGAAGTATCAAATTGAGAAAGTGGTGGAAACTCACCCAAGGGACTTCATTTGTACCTAGATCTGACTTAGGTGAAAAGCTTCTGAACCTTGAACCTAAGCCTAATGAGACACTGGGGAGTCCTGGAAGGAATGAATTCACAGATGTATTTTGCATGTGGGAGAAATGTAAGTAATTTGTGGCTATGAAGTTCACTTTGGAATTTTAAACCATATGTGCAATTTTTTTTGACATTCCTCTTGTCAAAAGAGAGAGTCCAATTCCAGTCCCCTTGAATACGGACTGGACTTAACTCATTTCTAAAAAATAGAATGGAGATGATGCTACATTAACTTTAAGCCCAGGTCTTAAAGCTTCATCCTGGTTCCCTCTTAGAACGTTTATCCTTACAACCCCAACCTTACTATGAGAAAGTCCAGGCCAAATGAAGAGTCCCAAATGCAAATGAACCAAGACCCCAGCCACCTGCCATTGTAAATACAATTTTAAATCCTTTTGTGGTCTTTTTAAAAAACACAGAAACACTTATTCATTTGTGTTTTGCCATGGTTGCTTTTGCACTACACAGCAGAGTTGAGTATTTGTGACAGAGACCATATGGCCCACACAGCATAAAATGCTACTGTCTCATCCTGTACAAAAAAATATTTGCTGACTCCTGACTTAGGTCACTGAAGATCTCTTTCTCACCAAAGTCATAATATGTCATAGGAATTATGACAGATAGGTATGAACTAAAGCCCACCTCTGTTACTTATGTGTGATCTTGGGATCATCTCTTACGTTCTCTGAATCTTCGGTTTTACAAAACTTTGAGAGAATGGTAAGACCTCTGTCTTAACTGAAAAATTCTAAGGTCCCAACCCATAAGCAAAACATTACTTAATTTGTTCAACGTTTTGCCGATATTTTTAAATTAGAGCCAAATTTAGGGGGTCGTATAATTAGGGGCAAAGAAAATAAAAGCTGCCTAATATTTTTATTTTAACAAATATTCATAACAGGTAGGGCACATGAGGAGGAAACAGTGGCAACATCTTCTGTTAGGTGTGAGACACAGGTGGGATGCCACGGCCTGTCAAATTTCAGGTTGTGAATTTCCTTCTGTAGTCCAGATTTTTTGAGAAAAATCCTACAGGCAGAGATGGCGTCCCAGGAAACAGTTTTCCAAAACCCATTTCTGATACATTAAATGTCAAATTTGGAGGAAAGAACTCTTGGCTGCCTATTATATTAAAAGAATAATCATATTTTTCCATGCTATAACTGAATATTTTTCTTTGAGAATATGAGTAGATTTAGAACCCCAAAGGCAGAGTGATTTGACCCGCTAAAAAGTATCATTTTCTCACGTCTACAGACAGTCCAAGCAACTGTCAGCAAATTAGTTATTTTGTCATTCCAGCTACAATGATTTAATACTGTGGGGGTTGGGATTTTTCAGATTGACCTAAGTAGCTGAATTGTCTGTCTCAGTTCCTTGCAGAGGGGAGTAGTCCCATTCTGACTTATTGAGGGAAGCATGACAACCTATTTTGGGAGGCATCTACTTTCTTCTGGTATCGCTGCTGGGAGACGGGTCCCCAGTGTGAAAGGTGGACTCACAGCTCACCTCAGCTCCCAGGTGAAGCAAGTCATCTTTGCATGTATTGATTGCTCATCTGTCTACCTGGGAATGATGCCCGGAAGTGTGGGCGGGGCTCTTCCTGGCAAAGGAATTGTGAGCTTGTCACAGGTATGGGCTATAAAGTGAGCCAAGGGATGACCCTGGGGCTTGATGAGGCAGGTTGAGTGGGGACCCACTGAACAGCACTTCAGACTGCTGTGCGATTTCTGGTTTTCTTCACTGGAGTTTCTTCTCTTTCCTTGTTTTCACTTGTCACACACATAAAGGGCAGTGAAATGCCAACCTGACCCAACTGAAAGGCCTGGAGATACGAAACTGTAAAAGAAGTTACTGAGTAGACACATGTGGAGATGACTAGAGGCCATTGAGAGTATACTTTATGTTCCTTTTTAACCTTTTAACTAGAAAAATGCACTCATTGGATAGAAATGGTCTGCTAGAAAAAAAAAGAAAAGAGGAAGGAGGAAGGAAGGAAGGAAGGAAGGAAGAAGGGGAGAGGAGAGGTGTGGAGAGGAGAGGAGAGGAGAGGAGAGGAGAGGAGAAGAGAAGAGAAGAGAAGAGAAGAGAGGAGAGGAGAGGAGAGAAGAGAAGAGAGAAAGAAGACATAATTTTGTCTAAAATCATTTGGACACATTTTTAGTATTGTACCATTTCAGTGCATTTTCATTAAAGAAATCATAGAAACTAAAGATGGAAAGTTCCTGAGAGATACTTTGTCCAGATTTGGATACATGCAAAACTCTTCTGAGTAACTACTGAGGTAGGTTCATTTAATTCACTCGACACTATTTTTTTAGTATGATCTATGCCAGGTATTGATCTAGGCAAAGGGCAGAACAAAATA
The DNA here is from genome assembly GCF_046562875.1 of Panthera onca. Lineage (NCBI taxonomy): Eukaryota > Metazoa > Chordata > Mammalia > Carnivora > Felidae > Panthera > Panthera onca. The sequence continues at coordinate 113,669,931 of NC_138345.1, read as the reverse complement.
GACAAACATCTTTGCCTTCGTGGAGTCTGCTTATATCCGAAGCCCTGCGCTTGAACATTTCCAGTGACCAAAAGCTGTAGTTTAGATGAGAGTGAATCAGTCTTTGAGATGTTTACTTATTGACAACCTCTTCTGGAGCAGAGTTTTAAGCACTTCATGACTATTAACTCACTTGATGCTCTTAATAAGCCTGTAAGGTAAATAGCATCATCATCATCATCATCCTTCTTCAGATGAAGAAATTAAGGCGCAAAGAGGTTAAGGAGTGCCCCAAGACCGCACAGCTCATTAGCAGGAAGTGAACCCAGCAGTCGGGTTTGGAGTCTGGGTTCCTAACTACTAGGCTATGCTGTCAATATTTTGCTAGCTTATATTGCTAACTTGGTTCCATTTTTTCCTGGTATGGGTATTCCTTACCAAGTTGAGCACATTTCTGTCTGACCCTTGGGATCTTCCACTGTGTACTCTAATCTACTGAGTACAACCAAAGATCATGTCTGACTCTTGAATTTCATGGTTATATACGATGAGACAGCACTTCCTTAAAAGGTGTGTGTCCCACTGGCCCTGCCACTCCCACTGCACATATAAAGGGTGGTGCCTGCACACACTAGGCAACCAATAAGTGATAAATCTTGCCATTAATTCATAAATTTCTGGCTCACTGATGTCCAAAAGTCCCAAGTTTAGCTTCCTTCTTCTAGTGCAAGTTTAGCTTCATTCTCTAGGAGAGGAACCCAATCAGATATTACTGGACAAGTTTTCAACGTTTTCCCAGAAGTAGGTTTTAATAAATGGGACAGGACCTTATAGGGCTGAGCAGAGAGACATTGTCATCACTGACAATGGCAAAGGGGATAAGGAAGAGGATGAGGAATTTGGGAACAGGGAAAAGCTCACTCACGTGGGGCCATCTTGAAGGCTGCCTTCCACAAGAGCCCAAGCAATTGTTCAGTCCTTTGCTCTGACATGATGGAATGTTCCATGATGTTCCATGATGGAATGAGAAGAAGAATGAGATAAAAGTTTGAATAGGGTTGTAATGCTTTTAAAGTTTCTCTGAGTCAACTCATAGGTTGGTTTAATCCTTTGCTTGAAAGGAATTTAAAGTATGTCATGTGCCGTCTCCTTTCAAATGGAACAATCTCAAAATAATTTTAACATCAAACCCCAGTGACTTCTAGACAATTGCTCACGACTCCTCTTTCTGTCCTTAATGAGATTAATCTGGTCAGTTTTCTTTACTAGTTTACTAATTTACTGGTTGCAGAGTTCGCCAATGAGCCTCAGCCAAGATGACTTCCTTTCTTTTAACCGGTTCTCCTACCCGCAGATTTGGTCTATGAAAAGTATATTTCCTCTCGAATCCCCTCTTTTGCTTCTGTCATTCTAAACAAGAGACTCTGTCCTATACAGACTTGCCTGCCTTTTCTGTTCATGCAAAGCCTCCCTTAAACTTTGTCTTCTTTTGCATGACACTCCCTGGGTATTCTTCTGAACACAACTGGCAGCTGCACCCCTTCCTGGTGCTCCTCCTTTGGTCCTGCCCATAGAGCCATTACTTAAACTGGTAAACCAGTTAACTCCACGAATATTTCCATGCAGAGTGGTCCTGGCTGTTTTAAAACCAATCTAGTTGTAATAGCCAATGTATAAGAATCTACAAAGCAAAAACAATAGCTACTCAAGACAAGCATTCCAAAGACTCTTTGCCTGAGCTTGTGAAAGAGAAGAGTTTTTTCACACTACATGGTACTTAATTTTATTTTTAACCCAATTTCGAGAGAGCCATACACATCTGCAAGAAAAGCTTTTGAAATTCATACATTGTGGATTTCCTGAAACCCACCCATGAAACATTACTTTTTCTGAGATAAAGAATAGTTGGTAAAAATAATTTGAGACATTTACCATAGTCTTTCAAAGAACCTGGCTTAGAATCTGAGTCTTGGGACCAAACATAGATACTGACAACCCAGGTGGGTTCCTATTTCATCCAAACGAGTTTGTTTTTCTTTTTCCTGGCTGGATACTTTTAAGTGCCTGCTGGTTATTAGTCAGGGAAGAAGTGTGTCTTAGGCTATTAAGTTAAAAAAAAAAAATTAAAAAAGGAGGACATTTCTTTTGAATTTTCCCCGAATGCTTTGGATGGATTTCTGTTGCATTATTGGTTGAGTATATTCTTACCATGATAATCCATTTTTAGTAGTCTCATTTACATTAGCTATCACTCTGGAGAGCCATAGTAACAGGCCGCTGAATTACCCTAGAGAAATTACTCTTGAAAGTAATCATTGTGAATGAATTTTCATCACTTGGTCTCATCGTTTCATGCTGTTTTGTCTCTTTCTTTTTTGCCCCTGATGAAAGTTAAGCATAAAGAGGCCTTTTGTTATTATCTCATCTTCTTTAGAAAACTTAGTCTTAATCATAGCAACCAGTTTACGGAGACAACCAAAGGGTATCTCTCTTGCCTCTCTCTTTCACGCACACACACACACACACACACACACACACACACACAGAATTTTTGAAATGCATTTCATTTTCTTGTGGTGAAGACTGTTTTATTTTACTTTAGTCTACAATATCTCATGTAAATTTGGTTTTCATGTAGCCTAGTTGGTTTATGTTTATGTTTTAAGGTTTATGTTTTAAGTACAGGGGCTGGGATTTTTAAGCAGGAGAACTGTGTTGAATTTGTTTCAAGTTACCGACACCAAAGAAGGTTGAAATTTTAAACTCTTAGGGGAAAAAAAAAACACCTTAAAATGAAGAAAGAGGTAATAGTAATAAAAAAATTTAGCAAGTACCTACTCAAGGCCAGGTCCTATTTTAAAAGATTCTTAAAGGAGATTTTTGTTGCTGTTTATTTTTTAGTTTTACATTATTTTATTTGCTCCCATGGCTTAGGTGCTATAATTTTTGTTATTTTCTCTGTTTTCCATTTTCCAGATGAGGAAATAGAATTTTAGAGGAAAGGTAACTTGCTGAAACTCACACAGCTATCAAACAAACAGTGGTTGCAGATTTATAACCCAGAAGGTCTGATTTCTTAATCTTTCCATTCTGTTGCATTATATTATGTGGTATCTACTAAAGAATACTAAAGTGAATGGAAAAATGAATTAAAATTCCAGTTAGCTACTATTTTATGTGAGATTATAAAGCAACAGAGAATGACTGACCTAGTTGTTGAACTGTTGAAAGGTTTCTCCGAAGATATAATTTTTCATCTATTCAAAATGAAATTAGGTTTTCTCGTGGTGCCTAGAAGTTGGAAAGTTTGGATTTTTTTTTTTTTTTTGGCTTGTTTTTGTTTTTCTTTTAAAATATCTAAAGAATGGGCCAACCATGAGATAACCATTGGGGAAAACAGACACCAACAGCTGTTTTTTTTACCAAAACATTTGCGTTCAGGGTCATATTATGGAGCATGAAGTCAGAGTTTTGTAAGTCGAGAAACTGGTAGAAATTTCCACCAGCCTTTATGTTTTAAATTTAAACTTAAAGTAATAACAAATGATTACAGATGTTATCCTTTTTAATTATTAAATGTGGTTATCAATACTGTTTCCAGATGTCCATTCTACAATTAATCCTTTCAACAGATGGCTGTTAACACCTGCTCCATGCCACGCTCTATCGAGGGCCCAAGTAGATGGTGGTAAACAGGCAACCGGCTCTTAGAGATTCTATTCCAGTGAGGAAAATAGACGATTGAAAAAAAATTTAAAAATAAATATGTAATATAACATCAGGAAGTCGTAAATCCAATGTAGAAAAAAATAAAGCTTGGTAAAGGGACAGAGATCCAGTAATGAGTGAAATCGGTGACATTTGAGCGTCTTCTCTGGGGAGGTCACAGACTCACTATAAAAGAGTGCTGGGGCACTTAATGTGAGGTATAGGAGGGCTTGTTCAGTACAATTTTAAGATTTAAATATGGGCATCTCATTTTTATTTTATTATTATTGTTATTTTAATGTTTATTTATTTTTGAGACAGAGAGAGAGACAGGGTGTGAGCAGGGGAGGGGTGGAGAGAGAGGGAGACACAGAATCCGAAGTAGGCTCCAGGCTCTGAGCTCTCAGCACAGAGCTCGATGTGAGGCTCAAACCACGAACTGTGAGATCATGACCTGAGCTGAAGCCAGACACTCAACCGACTGAGCCACCCAGGTGCCCTTGGGCATCTCATTCTTATTCCTCAGTCCTTCCCCCATGTTGTTCTTTTAAAACTCCATTCAGAGCGTAAGTTAATCATTGCTTTGTGAAAGCTTGGCCTGTGTGCGTGCGTGTGTGTGTGTGTGTGTGTGTGTGTGTGTGTGTGGTTATTTTCCACATCTGGGAAAAAAAAAACACAATTCAACCAAGTATTTGTCAATTCCTTTTCATTCGACAAATATTATTAGAATTCTAACGTACGTTGATGCAACATTTGATATTTTTGCTTTTCCAAGTATTTGTTCATAATCCATTCTCTGCGAGGAGATAGGGTTTTTCTTTCACGTTTTTCAGGAAGAGGATGCATTGACATGTTTTGCTGTTCAATACAAGTAAAATTAGTTTGACTTCAGAATTAATAATACAAATACTCTTTGGCCTGTTTTTTTATAAACACTCACCTAAAAACTGGTCATTTGTAAAACTGGCTGAAGAGTCCCAAACTTAATCTTCCACCCAGGCCCTGTTTCTTTAGCCCTCGTGACCTGGGTGGCTGTGCTTTCTTCTGGGATGGGCACCTGATGCAGGTCAGTCCAGTGAGACATAATGCCGTCTCTGGGCCGGACCATGGGGAGAGGCAATATTAAGAAGGCATTATGAGTCTGGGGCTGCCAGTCGCTATTTTGCATTGTGATCCGCGAGAGCCTGTCTGAAAAGGATTCCAGTAGAATGGGAAGCATGTGAAAGAAGAAGGGAAGGAAGAACCACGTTCTGTAACATTGCCCGGTGTTTTTCGATCCAACTAGTTCTGAGGCCGGTTTTACTCTTGGGCTTCTCAGTTCTCTGAGCTCATAATTCCTTGCGATTTGATCTGTGTTTATGCCACTTGCAGCTGAAAGACTCCTCAGTAGACACTGAGGGAAGATGACAGGAGAGTAGTCAAGAAATCAGTCAAAGCAGAATGGAACAGAAGGATCTTGGGTAACCAATGGTTTGGGAATCACGTGGCTGTGGATTTGGAGATGATCATGCCGGGAACAAAAACACCAACCTAATCCTGACCCTGGCATTGAGGCTGCTTGCCGTCCAGCCTCTTATTCATAAGGCAGAAAGTTGGTGGCTTTGAGATTACAGATGTCCTTCTAGAACACAAGTGTAGCTGGAGAGAAAAGCTAACAAGATACACATATTCTAGTCCTGGCTGGAGCAAAATAAGACATGTTAGGATTACTAGGAGATTCTTGTCATCCCCATCTGCTATAGGATACATAAAAAGATTTCAGGATAAGATGGGGTTTCTGCCTCTTACTGTATGTGATCATCAATAAGGCGTTTCATGCTTTCTGAGTTCATCTTCCTTCTTGATGAAACGGAGGAAAGTTCTAGGACTTAATCCTCACAATAGTTCTAGTGTTATCTAAATGGGGACACTTCTGAGAATAAAGGAGGGGGGTGGGGGCGGTATTCAGAACCATGATATTGGCGAAGGCTTAGCCAGCCTCAATTAGGGCTTTTCCAGACAGATAAAGACCTATGGACACGTTTTCCTCAGTCAGGGCTCCTGGTTCTTTCCTCCCTGGATTTTCCACACCTACCTTCTGCCTTCAATCATCTTTAGAATGAGAGCATTCCAGATGGCTTCTGTCTTTTTTTTTTTTTTTTTTTTTTTTTTTTTTTTTTGCTGTGTATACAGCTGTCTGTGTCACAGTGTTACTGCGAGCAAAGCATTGCTCTTCATTCACCTTATCTCACTGCATCTGCCCATCAACGCTGTGAGGCAGGAGTGATCTGGGAACGGAGAACAGACTCAGGCCCCTCCCGGAGTGGGCCTTCCTGATGAAACTGAGCAGAAGGCAGGACCTTTGCTCTTTGCCCGGCGCTCTGTCGCATCTTTGTCTTCCAAATGTCTATGTGGGAACGGCCAGCCTCATTTTCCCCTGCATCATTTAAAGTCTGGGGGCTTTAATCTCCAAAGATAATGTATTTTTTTTTTATTTTTTTAACGTTTTTATTTATTTTTGAGACAGAGAGAGACAGAGCATGAGCAGGGGAGGGGCAGAGAGAGAGGGAGACACAGAATCTGAAGCAGGCTCCAGGCTCTGAGCTGTCAGCACAGAGCCCGACGTGGGGCTCGAACTCACAGACCGCGAGATCATGACCTGAGCCAAAGTCGGACGCTCAACGACTGAGCCACCCAGGCGCCCCAAAGATAATGTATTTTTAAGAATATTTTAAAATTATTTTGTATATACTTGAATAACATAAATTGATGTAATATTTTTTGAAAAATCTGAGGTCTACCTGCCTCGGTCTCTGCTTAGAGTGGGGGTCCTCTCCCGGGTCTCCTGTGGCCCGTGCCCAGCCACCTGTCACAAAGCATCTGAGAAGGGCAAAAATGACAGTGAGGTCCCGGCTCCCTCGGAAGCCATTTTGCAGAAGCAGTGGGGTGCCACGTGTGATGTGACACCCAGACCGGAGCATTTTCAGCTCCCTCCTCCACTGGCCAAAATTTATTTTCAGTAATAATTCTATCATAACCACTAATAATGATCCTTTTCTGGATTTGCTTTTTAGTTTTAAAGAAAACGCCAAGTTTAAAAAGAAGAAAAGTCATACTTTTTTTTCTGAGAGAGAGAGAGAGAGAGAGAGAGAGTGGGGGAGGGGAAAAGAGAGAGAGACTCCCAAGCAGGTTCCCTGCTGAGCAGGAAGCCCAACGTGGGGCTCAGTCCCACGAACTGCTAGATCATGACCTGAGCCAGAATCAAGAGTCAGACTCTCTGCTGACTGAGACCCCCAGGCGCCCCGAAAAATCATGCTTTCAGTGATACTAGTAAAGCTTTGAAGAATAGTTCATGTGTTAAAATTTCATGCTTAAAGACCAAAGATATTACAACTTGCAGTTCATACCCTGTTTCACTGTTTGAAATTTTAAACACAAAAAATTCCAAGCTGTCTCGTAGATTGACAGAATTGAAGCAACTCTAGTTCAGTTTCTTTGTCTTTATAATTACTGTATTGTTCTCGATGATTTTGAATCTGGGGTTTGAAAGCAGGAATGCATGGTACCACAGTGTCACACAGACGAGGGTCATGAACTTGCCCCAAGCCTGTTCCCGAGTCTATGTGAGCTAGAGACTGACTATATACCTGAACTTTTTCCAAAATAATTTTCGTGTTAGATTCAATTGTTCATTAAAAGGTAAGTAATGAAAATATGCTAATTGGAAGCTTATCCATACATTCTACAACCCATTAGTAACCACAACATTTATTTAAAATGCAGAGCAAGGAAAGATTTTTTTCAGGGGGCAAATATTTTACTATTGCTACTGTTTAGAATCGTGAACAAAGCAATAATGATAACAGACGGAATTATTAATCGTTTCAGATTCTCTACAGTGCGGTCTCCTATTGCCTAGACCAGAGCTTTCCGTGGCACTGAACTTGAAGCTCCAGTGCCTAGAAGACATGAGGGTCAGTGTTCAAAAGTATTTAAGTAATCCTGCTTACTTCAATTTTATTCATCAAATATCATCTGTAATAAAGAAATGGGTATTGGAAACATTTCTTTTCATAACTTCTGAGGGATCCTGAGAGTGCTTTGTGATAAAATAGTCTTATACAAAGGTGCCTGGGTGGCTCAGTCACTTAAGTGTCAGACTTTGGCTCCAGTCATGATCTTGCGGTTCGTGATTTCGAGCCCCTCATCCAGCTCTGTGCTGACAGCTTTTTGCCTGGAGCCTACTTCAGATTCTGTGTCTCTGTCTCTGCCCCTCCTCTGCTTGTGCTCTGTCTCTCTGTCTCTTTCAAACATAAATGAACATTAAAAAAAATTTTTTTAAATGCTCTTATGGAACCCTTGATAACCACAGGCCAATAACCTGAATTCATCCCAAATGATGCCCCATCCCCCCACAAGCAAGACATTACCCCCATTCACGTGCCCATCCCCCAGCTCCATTTTTGTTTAATCAAAACTTGAGTTTTGAACTAGAGTCGTTAGGAATATATAACATACAGGCTGATTAGTGACTCCTTAATTCTTTTTTTTTTTTTTTTAACGTTTATTTATTTTTGAGACAGAGAGAGACAGAGCATGAACAGGGGAGGGGCAGAGAGAGAGGGAGACACAGAATCTGAAACGGGCTCCAGGCTCTGAGCTGTCAGCACAGAGCCAGACGCGGGGCTCGAACTCATGGGCCATGAGATCATGACCTGAGCCGAAGTCGGACGCTTAACCGACTGAGCCACCCAGGCGCCCCTCCTTAATTCTTTATGTAATCGATAGTGAAGGCTTGTAGATGGTCTGCTTAATTTTATAGCTACCCAAAGGTTGTAATCAGCACTCAGAAGTTCAGTTTGATCATCCCAGCTCACCCTGAACTTGAACTTGAGCTAAAAGTACTGAGGAAATGAGGTCTTTGGGTCTCGTTCCTAAAAACTAGGAAGTGAGATTGATAGTGATCGTGTTTCTTTTATGGGGGAATTCTCTTCTCTGTGGTCTTGCTAAACAGTTTGCCTCCCAAACTATGAGATTTCTGGGGGAAAACAAGAGGCCACCTCTGTGTACATAAGGGCAGGCAGTGGAAATGTGCCCAAGGAGAAGAAAGAGCTACACGCTCAGGTAGTGCCCGCAGCACAATGGCAGCACGGAAGGAAGTGGAAGGTATGTCCAGGTGAGAAAGCAGGAGAGCGATGTGAACTCTGGCAAGCAGCAATACTCATGACAACAATAATACTAATTTGGAAGCTAGAACAAGCATATGAAATAGATGAATAAAGCCAATGAGGCCCAAAGAGGGAAAGCCATCTCAACAAGAGAAAATGGAGCCACACAGACATTTCATGTGACAACTCAGAACACGATGATTGACCAAGACAGTGGAACAGGTGAGAGGTGGAGAAATAGCCCAGACCTGGACCCTTTGAGCTCCTGAACTTGAGTCCACACCTTGTGTTAGAAGAATTAGTGACCAAAGGGTTACTATCTTTGGTTTAAGTGTAGAAGTAGGTATGTACCTCATTTTATATTTAGCTGCGTATGTTTGGGATCTTAATATTTCTACAATCAAAATCAGAATGTATTAGGTTCAAGCTTTTGAAATTATCAACATGCGTTTATTTTTTACCTGTGAAAGCTGCCATTTCACGTGATTCAGACTAATAGATGCAAAGATACTCTAAAGCAAACTTTTTGGGTTTGCTTTAAGGTCCATATTGGAGACAAAGAAAAACTTTGGCCTTGACTAAGAATTCTGAATCCCCCTGGAGTTTGTGATATATGAATTTGGTGCCATCTGGGGAAGTGACATTCCTAGAAGTGTTCCGCCTGCCCCAGCCCCTGGCATGGGAAGCAGCTGGGGAGAAAGAGAAGTCCCGGAATTATATCCACCAAAAGAGGTAGTCATAGCCTCTGTACGTGTTTATTTCTTCTCATTGCTTTGCTTTTTATTTCAAACTTATTTGACCCTGTCTTCCAGATTTCTTTTTCTCATTGTAAACTAGATTTTGAAATTATTATTTGGCCCATCTGTTGGCTTCCCTTACGTGAAATGTAAATTGGCTTTTGTTTTAAATTTCAGGTGCTTTAGGTTTGACTCTATAGGTCATCTCCTGAGGCAGTTTACCTATGGTGGTGAATTTTTTGCTGCCAAGAACAGAGAAGCCTTGCTGTTTAGAATCCTTTCCTTTAAATTAATGTGCATTTTTGTGTAAAAAAAAAAATCAGTTTTTAATAGGTTTGATTTGCTTGCCTCTGATCTTATGTTCTCTTTCTTTTTTCTTATTCTTTCCTGTCTTGTGACCCCTTACTTATGCTATTATTGTACTTCTTTTTATATCCCCTCCCCACAAGGAGCTCAAGATAAACTACTATCTTTTCCTTTCTCAAAGTTAAAAAAAAAAAAAAAAATAGACGCCTATGGGATCATGCTGATTCCTGTGGGCCCCTTGCATAAATGATCATGGTGCATTAGATAATGAGCCTTCATTGGCCAATCAATAATTATCGAGTGCCTCGTTTGTGCAGAATACTGTCCATACCACGGTGTGGGTAATGATGGGAACATATTTCACGAGAGACATTGAAATATTCATGGACGTAGACTTCCTTGGCAATTATGCTTTCGAGATCCATTTATAACAGACACATATTTGGATGGAAGAAAGCTGGAGACTCTCACAAAGTTGGATGCAATGCTTTTTTATGAAGCTAGCCATTGTGAAGTTTGCCATTTATCTCACATCCGTCCGCTGTGCACCTCTGATGGTGTTACACTATGGAAGGTCTGTAGGTAAGAGGTAGACATTTTTTTCCGGGGTGGTGAAAGTCCTACTTTACCAAATATTCTTCCCAGTTCCCTCTACCTCTGTCATACTACCAAAATGTTTCCTTCTTGAGTATTACCTTAAAGGTAACGTTTTCCCGTGTGGTATTATATTACCCAGGAGAGGGTGCTTCTCATCTAGCCCAATGTCAGAAACAGCAGCTGATCCCTATCTTCATAGGGCAGGAAACAAGGCCATGAGCAATTGTGACACAGGACTGTTTTGCTTTGATGTAATAGAAGTGGTTTGGGAATGAGCTTGAAAAGAGGTCACCTTGCGCAGATCTAGAGAAGGAAAACAACGCTGGGTCCCTCAGTAACTAGGGGTACTGAAAAGAAGGAGCAGAAGCCAAAGGAGGGAACTGAAGACACAATGAAGCATTCACTTTTGTTGCAATTTAGCTTTTGCCCAACCTGAGTAGGGAAGTTTTGGTGAGCAATGGAGCGACGTGTTGGAAAGCTTGGGAAAGCTCTTATCAGCCTACTTGGGGAGGCTCATGTAGGAGACCAATGCATCTGGGTGTGCCTGAGACTTTCCTGGTGTTACCACTGAATATCCCACATCCCCAGAGTCACCTCAGCCCGGGGGCACACAGGGATGGCTGGTCTTCCTATCTGAGACCCTCAATGTTGGGAATATCACCATCTTAGTCACAAATAATTTTGCTAGGAAGTCTGCATGAAAGTCAGTCATTATTATGTAGGCTAGGTCAAAGAGCGTGGTACAAATGCAAATCATTGATTTCTTCCTGCATTTTCCTGAGTTTCTGGACCATCTTTGTAGGTTTTACTGTTTTTCTGGTTTTGGGGAGCATTACCCTTTCCCTCCTGTAGAACACGACCTCACCCTTCCACATTCGCCGTAACTGTTTTTCTTTCTGATTTTTGAAATCAGTTCATTCTAGGAACATCACGTCCTAAAGTTATTGCTTGGTGTTATGTAGGGAGAGTCTCTGAGGGCTCTGATAGGGGCTGTGAAGCTGAGAGATTTCAGAGGTGTCATTCTCACTAGAATGCAACAGCGAATTTCCACCTATTTCCACATGGAGGTAAGTTTAAAGTGTGGTGGTGACTTTGGGAACGGCAGGTCCTTGGTCCTAAGAAATAAGCAGTTACTGATTTTCTCATGGGAGATCTTGAATATTGTAAGAGGCATAGCACTTATGTGTGCTTGCCTCTGTCTGGACAGGTCTTTCTTTAATTTATAATTTATGGAAAGGTATTAAGCCATGGTTATAATCCTATGTGTTGGTGAGAATCTGTGGCGACACCATACAATCATTTATAGAATCCATAACTGTAAAATGTTTTTTAAAAAGAATTAAAATGAAATTAAATAACTCACTAAAAAAGGCCACGAGGTGAAATCAAATACATTCTGTTACTTAAAGATATTTGTACTAAAGTTTCATACTATTCTAATTCTTTGCTCCGAGAGAGTCAAGTTCTAATGTCCTTAGCAAGTAAAATTCGAATATTCATAAATTAGGATTTTGCTCATAAAGTCAACTTTCCACTAACTTGATTCATAATGAAGATAAAATGCATCATTTTTTGTTTTGTTTTGTTTTAAGCTGAATCACAGTTGAAACAAAAGTTGACAAAAAAAAGTGGTAGGAAACTCAGTTAAAAATGCATCCAATGTTTGGGAACACAATTACCATTGAATGGAAGTCATCCAAAAGTGGAAAATTAATATAGGGACATTCAGCATTACATGGGGGACCAGTCAGAAGCTTCTGACCTGTCAAAATAGTCTACTATGATTGCTGTTTCTTAGCTGAGCTGAGCACTCAAATATTTGAATCGTAAGAATCTTGATAATTGAAGTTCATTGGTTTCTGTGTGAAGTATGTAAAGCTTACTAGTTTCTTTCCATGTAGAATTTTATTTAAGTCATCCAACAATCCTACGAGGTATAATCCCCTCACATTGACATCTTAAAGTCTAGGTGGCACATATAAGATACACATATAAGATAATTTAGTGTCTCTGAAGGTGGGTCTGGAAATCCTCATTTTTAACAAGTCCCCAGCTAATTTTTATGCCATCAAAATGAAACGCGCATCTAACAATGAACAGGCTGTTATTATCATTCATGGCATCATTACTCTCTTAGGGACCTTCCAGAATGAGGCACTTCCACTTATTTTTAGCCAGAGCCGATACACTGATTCCCCAAATTAGTCTGTGGTGTAGAACAGTTTCCGAACATGAAAGGAAACCTATGGTAATAGAACTCACATAAAATTTGAATGTGTCTGGGAAGCAAGTTAAATCTCCCTGTACTAATACAAGTACCTTGCAAATTTTAGTGACCATTAAGGAAGCAAAGTATTTTGTCTAAATATATGTATGAGAGAGAGAGAGAGAGAGACCATTTTGATTCATGGAAATGCCTGAAAATGCCATTCCTGGTAAAGTTGATGTACAAGTTCACACCAAATTGCATGAATATCTTTGTAAGAATATCATCCAGGGGGTTTATTTAAAGATGAAGAACACATGGCACTAAAGAGAGCTTAAGAGTAGATACAGTGGAGGGGCGCCTGGGTGGCTCAGTCGGTTGGGCGGCCGACTTCGGCTCGGGTCATGATCTCGCAGTCCGTGAGTTCGAGCACCGCGTCGGGCTCTGTGCTGACAGCTCAGAGCCTGGAGCCTATTTCCGACTCTGTGTCTCCCTCTCTCTGACCCTCCCCCGTTCATGCTCTGTCTCTCTCTGTCTCAAAAATAAATAAACGTTAAAAAAAAAAATTAAAAAAAAAATGCAGTCTTAAAAAAAAAAAAAAAGAGTAGATGCAGTGAAGAAACTGGTTACTGTAGGGTTAGAGGGTTTTGGCAGAAAAAAAAAATGTTCCTTCATGCGGCTTGGAGAAGTAGAGCAAGTATTTTGAAACCAGGGTTTTTACAAATATTTCATAGTGTGGAATATATTTCTCTTTAGAAAAAAAAAAACCTGAAGTAAATGTCTACTGGCTATTTTTTCCCGCAGACCTGTATTTACCATCATACAAGCCTGAACTCCCAAACCTGAATTTCTGAACGTAACAGTGAGGACAGAGTGCATCGTGTTTAACGTGGCCCGTTAAGAATTGCCACCTCTCATTACGGCGCCTTCCCTAGAGCAAAACCTACCGACTACCTGCTTCTCTTTTTCCTCCTGGCCACGCGTTTTTCCTCATTTCTCTCTCTCGTTCATTTCTCGGAGTCTCACCCTCTCTCCAGGCGCACATCAGCTCCCCATCTCATGTTCTCAACCCACACCAGCCCACAGAAATTCTCCGTTTCCTGACTTCTCATATTACCAAGTGTCTATGCCAAAGGCTTTGTTTGGCTCATGGAGATTCTAACTCCATGTTGTTTGCTTCTATTTTATGTATGAGTCCAGTCCTCTCGACTAGATCCTAAGTGCTTGAGACCCGGAAAGACAACATATATTATTTTTTAATTTCCAACAGAGGACATAACTGGTGACCCATAAGTAGACAGTATTTTGAGTCACATTGAATTCCCACCCCCCCAACCCCCACGCGCCACGCCCACTTTCCCATTCAAATCTATTTCCTTCATTCTTCTTGCCCAGCCACGCTGATTTTCACCCGTAACTTCTCTGATAGGATAAGGGAGAAAAGAGAACTAGCAATTGCAATTCACTTGTGGAAGGCAAAGTATTAAAGAATATTGTTAACTCTACCAAAGAATAAAAAAAAAAAAAAAAAAAAAACTCGCTGAATTTAGTCAAGACTGTACTCACAGTTCGTATGTGAAAAGTGAAGAGGGTTGATTTCAAGTAATGGCAACAAGTTGGGTGGTAACAACCATCTGCCCACAGGGAGATCCCAAATACTACCTGGAGAAGCTACCTGATAGTTGATATAAATTTCAACTGTAAGAAGTAGCCGTTTGAAATGTGGCTATTCAATTTGTAAAGGTGCCTTTCCTAGTTAATTTGCCCATTGCTTATGTTTGACATGAAGGCTTTTTGCATAATTGTCAGATATTGCATACTGACATTAGCCATGTCAGTGGACATGATCTGTAGGATTTATCCATTTATAGTCAAATAATTGCATTTCATAACAAGAAAACTTTGCCAAAGGGGAGTAAAGCCCCACAGGGAAGCGGTGATGGTGATCAGTGGGCCTCAGGTAATCTTACTGTGTGAGTTCGAGATCCTAGCAGCCAATAGACCTTCAATAAACGTTTGAACATATGGAAGCAGGGTTTTTCATGCATTCATTCCCCAGTGTCTTGAAAAGAGCATAAGCTGTGCAGTAAGAGAGCTTTGGTTCAAATCCCATTTCTCTGCTTTCTGGCTGTGAGACCTTGGACAAGATACTGAATGCATTTGAATATTAATTTCCTCATTTGCAAAATACACGTAACAGTATGTCAATGGGTTTTTGGAAGTAATGAGAATAATCTAAAAGTGCTTGGCAAAGAAAAGAATTGCAGGTGCTTTTTGAATGAGGTCATTCACACCTCAGTTGCCCCATATTTCACAGGAAGAGACTGACATGGACATTATAGAACAAAGATCATTAAAATTTACAATGCAAGGCTCAGAGGTCAAGAGAAAGGTTAAGAATTAAGCCATGAGGGTGCCTGGCTGACTCTTGTCATGATCTCACGGTTTGTGAATTTGAGCCTCACGTTGGGCTCCATGCTCACAGCGTGGAGCCTGCTTGGGATTCTCTCTCCCTCTCTCTCTCTGTCCCCGCTCATGCTCTCTCTTTCTCTCTCTCAAATAAATAAATGAATATGGGGTGCCTGGGTGGCTCAGTCGGTTAAGCGTCCGACTTCGGCTCAGGTCATGATCTCACGGTCCGCGAGTTCGAGCCCCGCGTCGGGCTCTGGGCTGATGGCTCAGAGCCTGGAGCCTGTTTCAGATTCT
The DNA here is from genome assembly GCF_046562875.1 of Panthera onca. NCBI lineage: Eukaryota > Metazoa > Chordata > Mammalia > Carnivora > Felidae > Panthera > Panthera onca. The sequence goes on along the minus strand of NC_138345.1, from coordinate 113,654,545 downwards.
GTGTCTCCCTCTCTCTGACCCTCCCCCATTCATGCTCTGTCTCTCTCTGTCTCAAAAATAAATAAACGTTAAAAAAATTAAAAATAAATAAAAATAAATAAATAAATATTAAAAAAAAAAAAAAAAAGAATTAATCTGTGAGTTAACCCTGAAAAAATTGTGCTTTTCTATGTGTGTCTGTCATCAAGGCATCTAACATTAGCACCTTCCTCTATCAAAAATGGCCACAATTAATACATAGCCCTAGAGCACAGGTGCACAATGAAGCAAGCTGGGGGCTGCAAATACCCTCCATGAGCCCCATGCGGGAATGCTTAGTGGAAAGCACAGGACCCACACTGGGCAGCAGTGGTACAGAATCTTCCCTGAGACAGCCTCAGAGTGGGACATGCAGCTCTGAAGTCAAGACTGTCCTGGAGTAGTGGGCTGGCTAGAGAACAGGCTAGAATTCCAAATAGATGACATCTAGCCACAGTTCGCCTGTTTCTCCAACCTTCCTGTGGGCCAGCCACTGCTCTTTATGTGCATTATTTCATTTACTCCCCCGAAGGCCCCCAGGAGGTAGGTGTTGCTAGTATCTGCAAATTACAGATGAGTAAACTGAGGCACAGAGAAGTTATGTTATTGGTCCCAAGGCACATGCCTAGGAAACTATCAGTAAGAGCTGAGCCTGGGCAGTCTGAATCCATAGACTGCTTTGTTAGATCCTCCTGAGAGCAAAACACAGTAGACACATTGACATGGGCACCAAGGGAAGTGCCCCATGGATCTGGGATAGAGAGGTGGATGTATGAAGGGAAGAGCATTTTGGTCAGATGGCCGTGTGTAATTTTGTCAGTCTGGTATGCTGCCCCAATGGCATGGAATTGGCTCCCAGACGGATGCTGGACAAGAACGTCTGGTGATAAGAACGGCTGTACGTGCATTGTGTCCCAGTGACAGGGTGGGTTGTCTATTTCCAGGGCCTGGGGGCTGCTTTCTCAGACTTGACCCAGATAAGTGCCAGACACAGGAGCACAGGTGCAAGATCAACTGGTCTGCTTCTTGGGTGGAATTTTCCTGCTTAAAGAAAAGGAAAAAAAAAAAAAAAAAGATGCAGGAAAAGAACAGCTTCCTATGACCTCATTCTGCTTAAAATTCCTGGATATGTCTCTACTTCCCTTCTGGTTCCAGACTTTTTCTTACTTTTAGACTGAATTCAGCTTCTTTAAAAGGAAACAAGTGTCAACTTCATAAAGAAGTGGTGTTGATTTTTTTTTTTCCGGAATATTTTGAACTACAGAGCAAAAGCATCTTGTTTAATTAATCTCTGATTCAGTTTTTTTTTTTTCTCCCCAGATGGTCAACCTCTCCTGAGAAGGTGGTTCATGGACTTTCTGCATTAGAATTGGGCATGTTTATTAAATTCAGTCATTAAAAAGCTGTTTACTGGGTACATACTATGTGATGAGCATTATATTAGCTACTGGGTAGCAGTCCCTTGGCATGCCTTCTGAATTAGTGTCTCTGGAAGTAGGCTTAGAAATCCTCATTTTTAACAAATTTGCAGATAAATTTTATATTCTCAAAACTTTGAAGACCACGGACTTTTATTATGACTCTTCAAAGACAGAGTGTGGTGTTTCCCGTAAATTTGTTTCTAATCCCTAAAAATTGCGTGGCACAGAGGTATTGATATGTGATTCGTTACAATTCATTGAAGAAATGTGTTTCCAAACTCACTGCTTCGAGTCACTTAGCAGATCAAACCTATCTGGGTGCCTGGGTGGCTCAGTCGGTTGAGTGTCCAACTTTGGCTCAGGTCATGATCTCGAAGTTGGTGAGTTCGAGCCCCATGTCGGGCTCTGTGCTGACAGCTCAGAGCCTGGAGCCTGCTTCGGATTCTGTGTCTCCCCCTTTCTTGGCCCCTTCCCTGCTCATACTCTGTCTCTCAAAAATGAATAAACAGGGGCGCCTGGGTGGCTCAGTTGGTTAAGCGTCCAACTTCAGCTCAGGTCACGATCTCACGGTCCGCGAGTTCGAGCCCCGTGTCGGGCTCTGTGCTGACAGCTCGGAGCCTGGAGCCCGTTTCAGATTCTGTGTCTCCCTCTCTCTCTGCTCCTCCCCCGTTCATGCTCTGTCTCTCTGTCTCAAAAATAAATAAACGTTAAAAAAAAATTAAAAAAAAAGAAAAAAAATTAATAAACATTAAAAAAATTAAAAAAAAATCAACCTTATCATTTATTCTCATTCATACATTTTACTTTTTGATTTGCCAGTCTTGAGCCTAGCTGGTCAGACACCTCTAAGTCAAGAATCTACTTATTTCCAAGTTCTGGCTTTTGTTTTATTTTGTTTTGTTTGTTCGGGAATATATTGATCATTGGCTTATGTGTTCCTTTACTGGGACATTCTCAAAATCCACTTTGCTTATTTATTTAAAAATCAGAGAATGTCAAATTTGAGGAGACCTTAAAAGTATTTCGACCATTTGTTGAGTACTTAAGTTCTCACAGTGCACTCTTCGTATTAGTCAAAGCAGAGTGACTGCTTTAACAAACAGCTTCGAAATTGCATGGCCTCATCACGGTGAAGTTCATTTCTCACTCGAGTCTTAGTCAAATGCAGATTATCAGGAGGGGGGCGTGTCATTCGGGGCCCCAGGCTCCTTCCGTCTTGTGGCTCTGTTCTTTCGATAACCAAGGTTTCCCCGTTCAGCCAGCAGATGGGGCAAGAGGGTGAGGGTCACACATCGTGGGGTAGGGGTGAAGGTTCAGGCACAGCCTGGATGTAGCCTGGACCACTTTCATTCACTTTCATCAGCCGGAGCTCGGCCACCGGCCCGCACGTAGCTGCAAAGGAGTGCAAGTGCATTCGAAGTACAGGACGAGGTGCTCTCTGCCTTAGCCTCCAAGTGGTTATATGGCCTCCCTGCAATTCTGCTAGTGATGGGGACTCACTAGTTTTATTAGTAAGAGAGTATATGTAATCTTTAAACATCCTGGGCAGTTTAGAGGGTTCTCCTCTCATTGAGTTGAAATATTTTTTGCAGTCGTGGTAAGATAGCACATTAATTAAGAATATGGGTTCTGGACCGCTTGAGTTTTAAACCCAACCATGAACTTTGGGCCTGTTTCCTCATCAGTCAATTCGTGTATTGCCTGGCTTGTGCTTGACATGTAATCACTTCTCAGTAGTTGTTCCTATGCAGTAGACTGGTCTGTGTTCTGCCCCTGTCCTCACAGAGACACATCCTTGTCCTTGGACATTTGAAGGTATCTCTGCCCCTCTTCTGGGTCTCTTTCAGCATTTTTCAGCTGTTCCTCACATGACCTCATTTAGCGTTACTTCTCCATCATGTTCAGTCTCCTCAGATTGCAGTCCTGTGTGTCCATTGCCCTTTGAAGAATAGGGCCCTCTTCCCAGAATATAAGATTCTAGTATGTTCTGACCAAGGCAGAGAGTAGCAAAACTGTAACTTCATCATTTTTAGCTGTTGAATGCATGTATCCAAGTAGCCGAACATCACATTAGCTTTTTCAGGCACCACTTCACCCAGTCGACACATATTGATCTTATTTTCTACTCAAATTTTAATTTTTCTACATAAAAAAGTTTTCATATAAATGTAATTGCTGAACCAAGTCTCTTCCACTGCTCTAGAATTTTTTTTTGGTTTCAAAAGAAGCCTCTTCTGTCTACAGATTTTTAGTATGTTCTATTTGATCTTGTACTTTCAATCTAAAAGGGAAAGTTACTACACCCTTGGGGCTCTCCTGCTCCTTGGGAGTGGTTAATAGAGTTTACTGCACACACAGGAGAGTGATTAAGACTCATCCGTTAGTGTAAATTTCTTTTGGCGCAGGGTACACAAGAAAGAAACACCAGTGATATTTACTAAGCTGTTGTTTAGGGTTTTTTGGGTTTTTTTTTTTTTTTTTTTTTTCTATCTTTGGAAAGTTGAAAAAAAAGAAAAGACAAAACACCAGCACATCCTGCCTTGGCATGGAGACTCACAGCACTGTCTCAACCTGATTATCTTTGACCTTTTCTTCTTTGTGGGCAGGGGTTTCTGTGAAGGGTGTGTATGTGTGTGGGTTGCCATATCATGTGGGTTTGGGGGAGGACAAGAAGGAAGACAAAAGATGCGGTGGAAAAACCAGGTGGATACCACAGACGCCACTTCAGGCAGGGGTTGGACCCAACAGTGGTTGAACTAGATGACCCCGTAGGCTCCTTGCAAACCTGTGATTCTAAGACTCCGTGTCAAACATGAGTGGATTCCAGCTCCAGAGGTCTCAGTGTGCCAACCTGGCAAATGGGAGCACTCTAAATTTTGAAATACTTGCTCTAAGTCCTCTCCCTTCAGATCAAAAATGACATTCTTCCTCCTTCATAGTTCATCTGTGATCACCAATCCTGTTCACTATGAAAGCCTGACCCTGTGGAGCCTAAGCCACCAAGATCTCTGGTCTTCTCTACTAAAGTCCATCTTTGATGAATGGTTTGAGGCACTGGCTTTCTCTGTAATACTAGCAGCAACGATGACAGCAATACCAATAGCTAATACTGATCGAGAACATACTGTGTGTCAGGAACATACCGGGTGGTCCTATCAACCACACGATATGGAAAAGGAAACTGAGACTTAGAAATGTTAAGTAATTTGCCCAAGGACCCAGAGCGGCAGAGCCGGTTAAATAGGCACTGGAAGTGGAGAGTGCAAACCGCCATTCGCCAATGAGCAAAGGCCCTGTGGCTGGCCACCCCCAGAGGCTGCAGGCCTCCCTGCTGAACGGGCCGAGTGAAGTCTCAGATCCCATGTAACCCATCACCTTCTGTGGACACTTCTCACTAAGTCGCCTGACTCGGACGTATCGTGCTGCCACATGTTGTGTATTAACCTAGCGTTTGGGAGGAAGCTAACGTGGTGTCTTGATGTAATTTCAAAATGATCAGCATGGAGCGCTGGGCAACACTTGAATGAGTGGCCCTTCAAGGAACACTACAGGAGAGATCCTGTAGCGCTGTAACAGGATGGCTTAAAAAAGCAATTCCTTACAGAGTCAAGGCCACTAATCCCTTTAGCTGAACTGGGCCGAGGGTGGGGAAACCCCAAGACACAGAACAATCCAGTCTGTAGCCCACATGCACAGTTGATTTCTGAGAAGTGACTTTAACTCGTGGAGGTTTCACGACGAGCTACTGGACGACATCCGGCACCAGCCACTAATCTCAGATCTCGTAGCAACACGTATCCCCTGGAACCCAAAATAGTCCTGCCTCGAGCTCTTTTCGCTTCTTATCACTTGAGTGAGAGCCTGTGTGAGGAAGGTGTTTGTCAACCAACAGCTCCCGATTTGCAGAGAGATGAGTGGATGTGCGGCCTATTCCACTTAATCAGGCACCATCTCCCCCAGCAGCCTCGGATGCCTCCGTTTGTCCAGCCACCTCCACCTACGCAGACTTCTTCTTATCCAAGAGTCTGCTGGACTTTTTCAAATTCACTTGCCCATGTGATGTTTTCCTAGGGCTTAAAATGGAATGAAATCCCCTTTAATCCCAACCCTTCCCCACTTTATTTTGTTTCTTAACATTTTCCTTTTGTAGAAACACATTGGAGGCTGATCCCCAAGACCTTGAGAGGGATACATGCAAGAATGGCTTTTGACTGTGCTAGAGGACCTTTAGCCTGCCTAAAACGCTCAGATACCATCTGATCACAGTTCCTCAGGTCTCTACCCCTTGGCCTCAGTTAGAGACGCAAATGCCATGCAGTGGATTACTTCTGAATAAGGGCATGGCGTCCCCTGCGATAACATTCCTTCCATCTGTGACAGCTACGGGACCCTCGGTCTGAGAATACTTTGCTTGATGGTGGATACAGCGTAGTTTTGAGCGAAGCGAATGGTTATCTAAAGAAAACTCCCTGGGCGTGCCCAAGAACAGTTTATATCGGCAGAAGAAATCCACAAAGAAACACTAACGGAGTATATGGGTGGCATTTTTTTGGTAATTTTTAATGATGAATAACCAGTAATGATTTTTCTATTGCATATGTCTGGAAAGTCTAAATGGGTGGCTCCTGAACAATATTTAATATAAGAAAACAACATTAAAAATCATTATTCTTCCCCTAACCTCTGCTAAGCCCCTTTTGAGTGGTTACATGCAGCCTTCATGTACCTTGTACGAAAGGAGTTGGGTGGCCAAATTTAGTCTCTACAATTTCCCTACTCTTGCTTCTAGGTAGAAACGACTACGTATACATTCCTCTTCATGTTGTAACAGCCAAAGGTTGAGGGTTGAATTTAAATGATACCAAAAGAGATCTTCGAATTCCGAATAAAGTCCATTATCTGCGAGCTTGTTCATAAAGACCAGGTAGAACAACTATATTGCAGAGGAACCAAGGGTTTGATAAAATTCAATTGGTGAGCAATCATTGTTTACTATGGACAAGCCATTTGTTTCAGTTAAGAGTGATCAATTTTGCCCTTAAAGCAAATTTAGAGGAGGAGGGGGGGGGGGGTGAGGAGAAGGGAGAACAGGATGAGGGCAAGGAGGTAGAGGGGGAGGGAGAAGGAGAAGACAACGATGATAATGATGATGTCACCACCTGCTAAGGAATCAACAGGTGGGGCCTGTTAGTCATCCCCTCCCCCTGCCTTCCAGCCACCCAATCTCAGACGCTGTCCCTCAGACGATGTCCCAAGGGTCATCCTCCCCTGAAGAATGAGAGGGGAACCCACCTTCACTGAATTCTTATGCACTTGACTGCCTTAGATGCACAGTTCCATTTAATTCTCAAACTTAGGGTGCAGGCAATGTTATTCTCATTTGTATAGATTAAGATCGAGACATTGAGAAACTTGCTCAGGATCACAGAGCTAACAAGCGAGAAGCTGGCATTCGAATCGGCTGGAACCAAGGGTTTGACAGAATTCGATTCAATTTGTGAGCAATCATTCATTGCGTTTGAAACCGGATATGCTGGCTTGTCCCACCACCTCGTGAGCACTTTACCTCTGTTCTGTCAGGAGATCGATCCGGTATCTCCTTTCTAACCTGCTCGGGCTATCGGTACACCTTGTCCCATATGGAGTTTCCTGTACCTCACTGGTGAGCCCCTTCCCAAGCATGCGCATTCGCTTTCACAGATCACTCCCCACCACCCGACCCCCACCCCCAGAAACTGTTGCTATGCATTTATGTTTCTCACCACCTGACAGAAGACGGATCATCCCTGAGGTATAAGTGCCAGCCTCACAGCTCACTGGGTATACTGTCACCATCCACATCAAAGCACTCTTCATTGAAACAAGAGAACAAGTATTTCCCCTGCTATCTGAAAGCAGAGCGCTCCTATGAAACCTTTTGTAAGGAGAAATGGCATGAAGCCAAGAAGAGGTTGCAATTAATGAATTGATTTTTATTTACTATTAATGTATATGGAAAAAATTTTAAGCACTCCCAGACCCCAAAAATAACCTCTCTCAGATTTTCTGAAAAATACCTTAGGACTCATTGTGCTAACGGATGCACAAAATTAATCGAGATGAAGCACAGATGCTCACAGACACAGCTCAAAATTCTGGCGGCTGGATGCGGAGACGCAGAGTGTGGTTCCCGGAGGGGGAAAGGGGGCTTGGCGGGGCCGCTCTCTCTGCTCGGGGTGCTCACTCTTCTGTAAGCCTCACCGCAAAACAAATGCTGAACATTATTTTTACTTCCCACTTTTTTTTGTAAAAGCAAAATTTCTATTCAAATTTCTTTCAGTTACAGAAAACAGGTAGTAAAATGTAGGTCTTTTGCACAAGTGAAGTGCTGTAATGCACACTTCCAAAAAGCAGGGGGTCCTTGGGGAGAATATGGGAAATTGACCAAGATAGCTTTCATGTGATTTGATGATATTGGTTTAAAATATCTCTGCTTGTGGGGTCCCTGGGTGGCTCAGTCGGCTGTGTCTGACTCTTGGTTTCAGCTGAGATCATGATCTTGTGGTTTCATGAGTTCCAGCCGGGGTCGGGCTCCGTGCTGGCAGCACAAAGCCTGTTTGGATTCTCTCTCTCCCTCTGTCTCTACCCCTCCCTGACATGTGCAGGCTCTGTCTCTCTCAAAATAAATAAATAAACACACACATGCACAAATCGCTGTTTTTCATCTCTGATCAGATCGGAAAATGCTCTCATGCAAGTTGCTATTTTGAATTGTGAGTTTCAGGAGCTTTTTTTTTTTCTTTTAATGAAGTAGGAGACTCTCCCCAACTAGTCGTTCAGGGGTGAACAATCCCTGATTTTTTGAATTGGGACCCCTAAATTGTTGAATGTGATATTTTTATTTTTATTTATTGATTTATTTTTAATGTTTAGTTATTTTTGAGAGACAGAGAGAGAGAGAGAGAGAGAGAGCATGAACAGGGAAGGGGCAGAGAGAGGGAGACACAGAATCTGAAGCAGGCTCCAGACTCCGAGCTGTCAGCACAGAGCCTAACGCGGGGCTCAAACTCATGAACTGTGAAATCACGACCTGAGCCGAAGTCGGATGCTCAACCAACTGAGCCACCCAGGTGCCCCTGTGATGTGGTACTTTTAGAGAGGAGAGTGTCAGGGAGGGGAATCATATTCCACATCAAGGAGGGGGAAAGGGGGCTGGAGACAAGAGGACATAAATTTATTGAATACTGACCGTGCCAGCCATGTAGCTTGACATTGGCTTTGTTTCCTTCAACCGTCTCTCATTCTGCAAGGTAAAAACATTCTACGTGCACCACCACCACCACAGAAACTCAAGCGGCAGTGCTTTGTCTCAGTTTCAACAGCTGTTGGGGGGGTGGGGTGCGGGTGCAGCTCGTGTTTGAACGGCCCAGGTCTCCCTGGGTTGTTTTCACTACAGTGTACAGTCTCCTCAAAGCAGAGCTCTGTTTTGGGCTTGGGGAGTTAAAGAGGGAGACAGCATACCGTCCTGTCCTCAGGAGGTTTACAATTTAGCTAGGAGACAAACAGATTTAAAAAGTCGAGACCAACCGATGCTTGCCATGAGGCTAAGCAGTACCAGCAAAGCTATAGGAGCTCCAGGAGCCGTTGATGACAGGGTCCCAGTGAAGGACAGAGATTGGAGTGAGCCTTGGAAGGAATCTGATGACTTAGAAACATGGAGAAGAGGCCCGCAGCTGTCCAAGAAAGGGGATCATCCTGAGCTAAGAATATACGTGCTGTATTGAGGGAATGAGGTGGGTGCCGATGGTAGTTGCTGCTGTTTCCAGAAGTGCGCTTAGGAGGGGAGCTGAGAAGCGTCCCTTTGGAAGGTACACGAGACCCTTGCTCGCACCGGTGCCATTGCCACCATCCAGGGGCATGTTAAAAACGCAGAGCCTTGGACGCCGTGCCAGACCCATTAAATCAGAATCTGTATCTTATCAAGATTCACCACGTCATTTGGAGGCAGGTTCAAGTCTGACAAGAACTGCCTTAGTGAAGTACATCCACTCTTCTCTCATTTTCCTTCGTTTAGATCCCAGAATAAGACTGACGGGGACTAGCCACTCGCAGCAGCGCGGATGACGCGAAGCGAAATAAGTCAATCAGAGAAAGACAAATACCATATGATTTCACTCATATGTAGAATTTAAGAAACCAAACAGAAGAATATATGGGAAGAAAGGGGGGAAGAGAAGAGAAGGAAACAAACCGCAAGAGACTCTTAACGAGACAGAACGAACTGAGGGTTGCAGCAGGGAGGTGGGCGAGGGACGGGCTAGATGGGTGACGGGCATCGGAGGGCACTTGTTGTGGTGAACACTGGGTGTTGTGTGCAAGTGATGAATCACTCATTTCTACTGCTGACACCAACATTGCACTGTATGTTAACTAACTAAAGCTTAAACTTTAAAAAAAGGAAAAAAAAAAAAAAAGACTGAAAAGGGCTAAAACTGCTTTCTGCTGTCTGTCTCCTTTCTCTTTCTATAGAGGCCCAGGTGGCTGTTGGTGACCTCGGGGACTCGAGTGATGCTTCCTTTTTATTGCTTTGTCGAAGACCCAACATCCTCTTTCTGTAACTTCCGTGCGTCACACTCTTCTTGCTGTGCACTGGCATTCACTGATCTGTGAATGTCACACTCGAGAATGTGGAGCAAATGCATTTTGTACACACGGATCTACAAAATGGAACAACTCAATTGCCTTCCCGGGAGGCAGCCGCAAACAACCAGGCCATTTGTAAAAGCGACTGACCTGTGCATAATAGAATGTTCTGCGTTAGCATCGCCCATGTTGGGCAGGGGGGTTTGAAAGGGCTGTGCCACCCTCAGTGGGGCCATTTGGAAACGGAGCACCTTAAGAAGACAGAGGCAGCTTTCAAGTTCAGGCCCTGCCTTGGGGTTTACCCAATTTGTTTCATTCAGACTCCTCATTCCCGTTGATTTTATTGATCGTCAGACTTGGGACCACAGCTCCCCTGTGGAAAGATTCTAGGTTTAGGGGAAGTTGGGGGTGGGGAAAAGAAACACTGGACACATAAATTGTTGGAGGGCACTTCTGGTTTCCAGTCTGATGCCTGGAAGCCGTCGCTCCCATCTCTACAACAAGAACGGAATTGAACAAACCGAACACCAGCGACTCTTCTTAGATCCTTCAGAGGACTGAGGTCACTGGGCAAACCAGTGTCCCCACACACTGGACAGACAGACAGATGAATAGAGAGACTTTCAGCTTACCAGGAGCAGAAGCCTTTGCAGAAACTGGTACCAGAGGCAGAAAACCAAGACTGTGATTGACAAGTCGCTAGAGGCTCTGTGTGGATACGTTTAAAAATGAAAAATTTCTAGGAGTCCCGGTCTCTGGGGGAAGGGGGGGTGGGGGGGCATTTTTGTGAGTTTTATGTCCAGGAGCCCGGTCAGGTTCCCAGGATGGAGGTGGAGAGATCCTTCCCTGCTTCTTGCATGGAGAGTGGAAAAGTAGGCATTTTGAGCCCCTCATTCTCTTTAACAAGACCTGCCCTCAAGGGAAACTATTTTTACCAGGGGTTTTACCTAGGGCCTAGACAACCTAGAGAAGGGAAATACCCAACTCAGGTTGAATAAGAGACTAAGACCTGATCATAAGACTTCAGAATGCTATCCCAAACCCCACACCTGGTCAGCACATCCATCAGGCCCCTGATAATCACAGCGGATTACAGCGAAAAGAACCGCCCCTCACACTCCAACGGAGGAATCTCTAGGAAAACCCAAAGACCACCAGGGAGACAAAAACCAGGACGTGAAAGGAGATTGTAGCCGCTGACACCCTTGTGACAACAGAGTAAACACAGCCTAACTCCTAGCCAGATGAACAAAACCTCACGCTGAATGCTTATTTACCTAAACAGGGGGAAATCCGTAATGAAGGTAGTCACTTGACCGGAAGGAGTTTCGGCTCACATAGCAGAATGTTCTAGGTTCTCTGCTTAGAAATGAAACAAAGGGCGGAGAGAAGCAGACACGCAGTTTTAGGATTTCGGGAAGGGAAAATCACCTTCTTGCAAGCTCTGCCCTCTTTTTTTTTTTTTTTTAACTATTTTTTTAATTTATTTTTGGGACAGAGAGAGACAGAGCATGAATGGGGGAGGGGCAGAGAGAGAGGGAGACACAGAATTGGAAGCAGGCTCCAGGCTCTGAGCCATCAGCCCAGAGCCCGATGCAGGGCTCGAACTCACGGACTGCGAGATCGTGACCCGAGCTGAAGTAGGATGCTTAACCGACTGAACCACCCAGGCGCCCCAAGCTCTGCCCTCTTTGAACTCGACAGTTGTCATCTTGCTGCAAGCAATTATTTATCTGCAGTTCTCACCTCCCCATGAAAGACACTTCAGCTGATATTTTAGAGATTACAGAATCCCGTGGGCTTTGTTACAGTCGTCAAGATCTCTATGGAAGTTTTATAGCCTACTGTGGTAATGAGTCAGTTAATTAATGCTGAATATTTGTAGTGATAACTCTATCTTGACAAATCTTATATGTTCCAGTTTTTCTCCAGTCTCTTTGCCCAACCTGCCTGCCAATGTGTGGGTGTCGTGGGAAATAGAGTTCCTGAGAACGAAGGACATTTACCTTCTGGTTCTGATTTTGCCATGCATTTGGTGGATAATCAAGAGGAAGTCACATAACTTTTCTGGGACTCAGTTTTTCCAGCTGTGAAAGAGGATAATAATAGTGGACCTATTTCAGCCCCAAAGTCAGGATCAAATAAAGTGGTAAATAAACTTATACCAATGCAAAGTTATTAATGTCTGTAAGTTTATAAGTGTGGACGTTCATAATATGGTGGGAATAAAAAAGATCACTGAAATTAAAGGTCATTCAGATGCAACTTGAAAGTCAATCCTCTGAAAGTATGCATATTTTAGTAGAAATCATGCATTTCTCTGTTTCATTTTCTTTTTCTGATTTCTGCACATTCTCATGAGGCTCCCCATTTCATCTTTCATACCCCTCTATAGAGCCCCACATATGTTTTGAAGGTGTTTGGGGAAAAATAGAGTTTTAAAATTTGCAAACATGTTTGGGGCACTCTAGGCAGCTGAAAATTGGCTGTATGTGGATTTTCTCTAAAAAGAAACCAAATAAAACACTCTTGACATGGCAAACAAACAGCTATCCTGAGGGCAATATTTTTCGGTACTGAGTGTAAATGAATCAAACAAACAAAAAAATCATGGTGATTTTTTTCCCCCCAAAGCACAAAAGAAGCTAAAAAAACCACATCTCTTGTCCCAAATACAATATGAACCGTACTAAATTGAAAACAATTGTGCAAAATATTGGGGCCATTTGAGGACCACATCAGGCATCTGCCTAAAAATCTTACCACTTACATGTAACATACAATTACGGGTTCGCTGAGCAAGAATAAATCATTCCAGTGATCCAGGAGAGGGCAAAATTGGAAAAACACAGCATTAGTCACATTTCCCCAAGCATGTGTCATGAAGGCAGACTTGTGAGAGGGAAGACATCCAGCTTAGGATCGGTTCCCGCTGTTCATGTGCTGGCGGGATGTGGGAGAAGTACTAGGTGTGAGAGCCCCACGTATGGTTTGGGATGTGAGGCAAGTTCTGTGCACAACTGATCTACTTGATTAAACGAAGAAAATGGATTAAAGCCAGGGCTATTCATGTCTTCAAAATAATGTGGGCTGAAACACAAGTTCTAACAAGGCTATGAACTAAGAGTTACGTGCTGATCAGTCTGCCAGTGTCTTCTACATCTACTCTCTGGTAGGCAGAGGATCATGGGTGTTAAGAAACTCTGGAGTCAGACAGTAAGTTTCTGAGTCTCTCTGCCTCAGTATCCTCATCTAAAAAATAGTAATCATGATGGGGCGCCTGGGTGGCTCAGTCGGTTGAGCGTCCGACTTCGGCTCAGGTCATGATCTCGCGGTCTGTGAGTTCGAGCCCCGCGTCGGGCTCTGGGCTGACAGCTCGGAGCCTGGAGCCTGTTTTGGATTCGTCTCCCTCTCTCTCCGTCCCAACCCACTCGCATTCTGTCTCTGTCTCTCTCAAAGATAAATAAAATTTTAAAAAATTAAAAAAAATAGTAATCATGAAACTACTCAACTTGCTGGGTTGTTGTAACATTAAAAGAGACATTAGAACCTTCTGCAAAACAAAACGCCTAGATTATTGTCCTGCCCCTGGTAGTCACTGTTACGAATTCTCCTCTCTTTCCCTGTTCTACCCCACGCCTTTCTGGTATTCTGATTCCTTCTTTGCAATCTCGCTTGGTCTCAAGATGATACGCAATAGCCTCTGCTCTAAGCATGGCCCAATGAAAGCCTTTCCATGGCTTTCCCCAGTTCAATTATATAAGGGTTTTGCTAGTGTGCCACCTTTCAACTCCAATGGGCATATGATGGTCCCTGGAGATCAGAAAGCAGATCCTGATTCAATAGGTTTGAGTGTATTCCTAGGAGATTCTGCATTTCTAACAGGCCCTAATGCTGTGGGTCTATAGAATGGGTAATAAGAAGCTAGGTAAGTAGCTGTCCAAACTGACCAACCTTTTTTTATTCTTTTTGTGGGCGGGGGGGGGGGGTGTGGAATGGAACTTGAAGATTGCTTTCTTCAGTGGGATACTAACGGTCTATAACCTGCAAGCAATCAGATCCTGATCCAGTTATAGAATCCAGTTGCCAGAGAGATTCCTCACATGGCTGCATTTCTTCATATGCAACATTTAAAATTAATTACATTAACTCAAACTAAGGTTTTGGTGACGAGAGACCCATGTGTGTCTCAGTCGAGGAGAAACTTTATATTTAAAGGAGCTTGGTTCATGGATAGAATGTGAGGCTTAATATTTTAAGGTGATATAAGCAGGAGGAAAGACACTTTGTTGGCAGCCTGGAAATTACTCGACAGGCATTTACAATGTCAAGCCAGTCAACGGCTGGTTGGCTACAACAAGGGATGAGGGACACCTAGGTGGCTCCATTGGTTGAGCGTCAGATTCTTGATTTCAGCTCAGGTCATGATCTCCCAGTCATGAGCTTGAGTCCTGAGTTGGGCTCAGAGTGGAGTGTGGAGTCTGCTTGAGATTATCCCTCTCTCCCCCTCTCTCTCTGCCCCTCCCCCACTCATTTTCTCTCTCTCTCTCTCTCTCTCTCTCTCTCTGTCTCTCTCTCTCTCAAAATAAATAAATAAACAAACAAACAAACTTAAAAAAAAAACCCAAATACTGAATACTGAATACAGGCAGTTTCTTCCCCCATCAAATATGGAAATAGCATGTTAAATAATGCTCTCCAGGGGCACCTGGGTGGCTCAGTCAGTTAAGTGTCCGACTTCGGCTGGGCTGAGGTCATGGTCTCCCGGCTCGTGGGTTCCAGCCCTGCGTCAGGCTCTGTGCTGACAGAGCCTGTGTCTCCCTTTCTCTCTGCCCCTCCCCTGCTTGTGCTCTGTCTCTCTCTTTCTCTCTCTCTCTCTCTCAAAAATAAATAAACATTTTAAAAAAATAGTAAAAATAAATCAATACATAATGTTCTCCAAAATTCATGTCCACTCAGAATCTTATTTGGAAATAGGGTCTTTGCAGATGTAACTAGTTACAATGAGGTTATATTGAATTAGAGTGACCCCAATCCAATCATTGGTGTCTTTATAAGAAGTGCCACACGGAGACGCAGAGGGACAGACACGGAGAAGAGTGCAGAATAAAATACACAGGGAGGATGCTGTGTGACTATGGAGGCAGGGCCTGAAGTTATATTTCCACCAGCCAAAGGACGCCAAGGATTGCCAGCTAGGCAATCAGAAGCTAGGCGAGGGTCTTGGAATGGATCTTCCCTCTGAGACCCCAAAAGGAGTCACATTCTGCAGACACTTGGATTTTGGACTTCTTTTGAAATGAGAGAGAATACATTTCTGCTGTGTAAACTATCCTGTCTGTGGTCATTTGTTACATCGGCCCTAGGAAACTAATACCCTATCTAAGAAGGATAAAGGTCGGCCCAGTTGCCAAACGAGCTCCTAGAGCTCAATGTTCAAAGGCCCTCTGCCTTTCAATCTCTGGCGGCTGAGCTGGTGATGGAGAAGTTAGGTGTATATGTGGGGAGACTGCCAAGGTGGGCATCCTGGCTTTCTCTGCTCTCTTAGGTAAGTAGTGACAGGGGAGAAGACAAGAGGCAATTCCTCTTTGGTTCAAGGATTAATCCCACTGGAGTAAAGACAATTGAATGCTCCTCAGAGAGAGTTCAACGAGTCGCTCAGCTTTTACATCTGGCCAAATTGCCCAGACACAAACCCCTCCGTGTGACTAGCTCTACGGGGAGGCAGGTAGCAAAGGTGATCCAGCGGAGGAAGAAGCACTGAATGAAGCCTCCTGGGGATTATGCTCTTGGATGTGATCTGACGGAAGGTGACGAGAGAAGCTCGGGAGGCGAAGGAGGATGCGGTTAGTAAACAGAATGGAAGTGGCCCCATCCGTCCGTGCTATTTTCGCCTTCTCGGAGGCACTTTGGCTTGGTGTTTCTTGCCTCTGCGTGGATGCCGAGGCTTGCCTCCTAGGCTTTCACCACCTCAGACAACTTGGAGACTTTTGCTTTGACTAGTAAGGAGCCTGAGATCCACATTTATCTCAAGAAAACATACTCCATTAAGGAAAACATACTCCCCACCCATGATTATTCTATATTCAGTAACCCTGGTTAAACATAGGCCTCCTGCCAAAAAGACTCCTCAGTCTTCAGTCTGTTTAAACAAAATGAGGAAAATGCCTAAAATTATTCTTTTCCCATTTCCAGCCCAGTGCATTCGTGGTTTAAGGCAACACAATGCACTCAGAAAGCACCTTGTATCTACAGAAATCGACATATCCTATCGAGATGTTCTAAACACACTGCTGATCTGCTAAGGTTGTATGAAAATTGCATCACCAGGTGCTTGAGGGCATTGTCAAGATGAATGCGTGCATTGGAGGAAATTTAAGCCCCACTCTCTAACCAGCAACAATAGCACCAGGTTTGGAGTTGAAAGAACTCTTTGAGTTCAAGATCTTCCAGTGACTAGGAACCTTGAGAGCATTTCCTAAACGTCTCTGAGCCTCAGTTTGCTTTATGTAAATGAATTACTTCTGAGTTTGCAGACAAGCCTTTATAACAGATTCGTACGTCAGGTGATAGATCAGCTAACCAACAAATGATTCAGACTCGTTCAGACTCATTGTCTTAATGCACAGATGATGAAGGAAGAACGTTGCTTTGAGGAGTTTTGTCGTTTTTATTGTTTATGAAACCATTTTCCTTTCTCCAGCAAGTTCCTCTTTCTCTTTTTTTTTATGTGGCCTGAGCTATGTTTAAACTGGCACCAGCCCAGCTCGCTTCTTACCATATATGGACTGACTCACAGCATAGTCTGGAACTGTAATCTGCATTTAGTCTCTTGACTCTAGAGTTCTCTGCCCACCTTTGTCTCTGTTTAGACAGTTAGGGCAACTTTAAGTTTTAGCTCCAGAAGATTCTAGTGTCGCTGGAATTTGGACCATAGTCTCAGCATTTCCTGGTGATTCACATTCTAAGGTGATGATGCCTTAGCCATCATCCATAAGGTGGGTCATCATGCAGCAATATGACGTAGAGCAACGAAAACCACAAAATATTGTGATTATTATATAGATAAAAAAGATAATTGTGTTTGAGTAACTATTTAAAAATCCTAAAACTCTATAAAAATATATTAAAATGGAGTACATTCTTCATTTAATAAGAACATTTTGAGCAACGGAAGCTGGCTGTATTCTCCTATGGCATGGTTTTCAACCTTCTAGACTTATCTCTAGCCTAGCAGAGGCATGAGAGATGCAGTATCTTCAGAGCACTGGGGGTGTCTGTATTTACTTCTTCAACAAATAGTTTTTGAGCACCTGTTATATAATTAATAATCTTCTAAGCACTGGGTGTATCACAGAGATAAATAAGAAAGTGAGAATCCCTGCTCTCGTGGAACTTCTATTCTCGTAGTGGAGACCAACAGTAAACAAACAAACAACAATATAATGTTTCTTTCAAATTGGTTTCATTTTATTTAGAAGATGAGAGACAAAAACAAAAACAAACAAACAAACAAGGGAACAGCAACTTCAGATAGTCAGTTTGAGAAGGAGTCTCTGAAGAGAGATATTTTAACTAAGAACAAAGGATGACCAAGAGACCTGTGTGCCAAAACCCTGAGGGGAAGAATGTTCTACAAAGAGGGATTTGCCTATGGGGTGAAATGGAAGCTGAACGGAAAGATTGCAGCTGCACTGAGGTAAATGGGGCAGCGAAGCTAACAGGAAGGTTTAAGAGGGACCAAGGGTGACATCTTACAAGAAACTGCAGGGGCCACGTTTCTGGATTTGATTCCAAAGTTGATAGTGGGCCATTGGAAGAAGTTAAGGCACAAGTGTGATTTATATCACTCAGAATCACTCAGAGTTCTGTGGGGAAAATGAGTTGTAGCGGGCCCAAAACAAAAACAGAGAAACAGTTGTAGAATTGTTGTCATTCTCCCCGCAAAAGCTGATTTTGGTTTGTAGTCACATGGCAGCAGAAAAAAAAATAGAGCGAAACAAATAGAATTGAAATATTTTGGAGTTCATGGAACAGGACTCCCTAAGGGATTAGATGGTTGTAGAAGGTGGGATGAAAAAAAAGGAAGAATTAGGACTTGTTTATTTCCATGTCCCTAGCCCTTAGCACAATGCCTAGCACATAGTAAATGCTCAATAAACATGTTCAGAGTTGTTTTATTTTCTCCCATCAAAGCTAAGTCTCCCAAACGGGTGATCAGTGGAAGAATGGAAGAGTATAGAACATAAATAAAAGGAGACCCTAGAGAATGAATAAAGGGGAAAAATGGACACAAAGATTTCTTTTCGGCGAAGCTGGTAACGACTTCACTGTCAGCAGATCAAGGTTAAAATCTTCCTTTATGTCTCTCTCTGCAGGTGGCTTTCCAATAAATGTCTAAGGACGTCCCAGGCCTGCAGAGGCTGAATTGAATGTTGCATGATGAAGAAGGGATGGGACTGTATATAGAAAAGACATTTTTAAAGTTATCTTGTGATTGAGGAAATAATTTTTCATCATTTCCTTGGCTGAGTTTGAAGAGAGAGTTTCAGAACACAGAAAAGACGACGAAGCATATAGTCTGAAAAGGATAGAACCAAGCGATTTTGTCTTGGTGCGTTGATTTGGATGTTACAGAGGGCATGTTGTTAGCACTTGGTAGCAGTTGGTGTTAGCATTGATAGAGCATACATGCACAGACACGATCCTTTTCACTAAGACTACCCCAAAAAATAAAAAAAATAAAAAAACCCTGAGATAGGCAATGTGATCCTCTCAAAGATTTTAAATGGGAAGCACAAATATTCCCACCCTTCAGACCAGTGAGGTTAAATAAAAATAGATGAGGGTCATACATATTAAATACTAATATCAGTGACTGCAGACATCCATACTTTGATTGGCACCCATGGTTTAATTCAGGACCTTTTAGAAATTCTGACATTATTGGAAAGGGGTTTCAGGCATCCATATTCATCCCTGGTCTTTCTTCCAAAATTCAATTTATGGACCATTTCAAAAAAAAAAAAAAAAAGTCCTGCTGGCTCCTCATGTACTTTCGAATGGTGCCTTCAAAATTCGCTCTAAGTGAACTTAAAGTGCACTCGCTCTTATGCGAATTCCATTTGGTGTCTAAAAATGGCGTTGACAACCTCAGCGTTGTTCCTTCTCCCCTGGCTGCAGGACAGCATCTCCCGCATGTGATTGATGGATAGGCTTTGCTCCGGAACGAGCCACATCAAACACATCTCCATTCTACTCAATGAGTACAGAGAGGTGTGTAGGTTCTCTTGATTCTCTAACTACAGCTCTTTCACTGCTCTTTCAGCCAAATAGCATCTGAAATATTGATAGCTTCAAAAAAAATGTAGGTTTATTAAAAGATGACCCAGCTATTGCAGGGCTAAAAGGAGAGAATAAAGCTTTTGAAACGTAAAGGAAGTATAATTCGAAGGCAGTGGGAAGTGATGTCAATAAACACTGACCTAGAGACTGAAAGGTCTTTGGGCAGGTCCCTCAAATCGGGTGTCTGCCTTCTTGTTCTCTTTGCTCTACGGTCAGCTCTGAAATGAGAATCTTCTCCAGAGGTGCATTGAGTTCATAGACATGCGCAGTGTGGGAACAATTCCCTTGGTGGGATACATAAAAGGCCACTCACCTTTGCCTGTGGCAAGATGTCTAAAAACGCCCTGGGCCTTCTTACTATACTTTGCAACTGCCGTCTCTCCCCTAACCTGGAGTGAGGAGACTGAAGGTTTTATACAACCCTTTTGTTTTATGGGAAGTCCACAACAGATGTTTTATTTCTTTCTGACCCCCTGTCCCTTTCTCAGGTAGAATTGGTGGCTCCTTCCTTCAGATCACCTGGTGCCTGGACTTACTCCTTTATCCTCCTATACACAATAATATTTTTTCACACTTAATCATATATGCTGTGTTGTCTGTTTTCCCCTACTAGTGTCCTTAAGAGAAGAGACTGAGCTTTATTTGTATTTTTATTCCCAAATGTATGAGGTTGTTGTTATTTTGGTGTTCTGCCCACAGGGAAGGATCAGGAAAGATTCTCTTTATTAACTGTATTAAAACCCTGTTAAATCTTGCTCTATCAGCGTCCCGGAAAGTAGGAAAGCACCAAGCAAAAGAAGCCATTCAAACACACCCATTCTTGGCTGTTCCAGATCAATGAATGGAGGGTAGAAGTTTTAATAGGACCATACGCTTTTATCAACCCCATGTTGTCCTACCAGTGGAGAAAAAAGGAGAAATGTAGGAGGTCCTGAGACTCCTACACGCTGAGTTTGGGACAATGTGCTTCCGGCTTGGGAGGGAACCACTGTTGAAATTCTGGAAGATCAGACCCCTGGCCACAACCATGGAAGTGACTGCTTGTCTCTTGTTTCTGTCAGGTAACACCTTATCTTAACATTTCTATTTCTTTGGCTACAGAGGAGCTAGTGGCCTTCATTTATCTTACATGAACTTTCTTGAGTTCAACTGATAGTGTTTATGAACTTTAAGCAGGCAAGTCAGGAACCTAGAAGTCAGTGCCATCATTTCCAAAGAACAGCCTTAGTCAACTGAAGTCATTACCTTTGCATGTCAAATTCCTGAAAATACAGCATTTAAACCTATACTTTAGAATAATTTATTGGGTTACCAGGGCTGCAAACATAACCTTCTAATCTAATCAGCATTATAGTCTCTGATCACGAGCAAAGCAGTCCTTGAGGAATGATTTTTCTGGGAGCACCAGGGTGGCTCAGTCATTTAAGTGTTCAACTTTGGCTCAGGTCATGATCTCACAGTTGGTGAGTTCGAGTCCTGCATCAGGCTCTCTGCTGTGAGCACAGAGCCCACTTCAGATCTTCTGTCCCCCCTCCCTCTCTGCCCCTCCCCTGCTTGAGCTCTCTCTCTCTCTTTCAAAAAAAAAATAAACGTTAATAAAATAAAATATCATAAAATAAAATAAAATAAAATAAAATAAAATAAAATAAAATAAAATTGTTTTTCTAGGATTATGCCCAGTAAATGTTTGGTGAATGAATGGATGAATGAATGAATGAATGAACTAATGACTGACATCTAAACTGATGTCAGTTTCCCTCTTCCACTTAGTACTCTGCATAATCACTTCCTTTGACATCACACATTATGCATCCAGCACCACAATCTGATTTTAGTTCTAGAAGACAACAGATGTAAAGAAGAAACTTGGCTGCTGGTATCAGAGAAACACATCAGAGAGGTTTCAAATGACTCCCAAAAGATGGCTTCTTCAAGTTACTACTTGTCCATCAAAAGAAGAGTTGAAGTTTTCAATCTTTCAGAAAAGTAAGGGTTGATAGGTTTATAGTGCCCATCCTAGAAGAATATCAAAGTACATTTAAAGAAATTTTAACACCAAATAACTTTTAAAAATGCTTATTTATTTATTTTTAGAGAGAGAGGGCAAGCAAGAGAGGGGCAGAGAGAAGGAGAGAGAGAGAGAGAGAGAATCCCAACTCGGGCCTCAAACTCACAAATTGTGAGATCATGACCTGAGCCAAAACCAAGAGTCTGTGCTTAACTGACTGAGCCACCCAGGCATCCCCAAATAACTTTTAAATATAATTTCAGAATCTGAATGATCTTTGAACACATCACTTCACTCATGGTTCCATTTGCATCTTTTGTTGCCCATGTAGTTAATTCCTCTCTACAAGGTCTTTTCTTTCTTTCTTTCCTTCCTTCCTTCTCTCCTTCCCTCCTTCCTTCCTTCCTTCCTTCCTTCCTTCCTTCCTATTAGTCACTAGACTTAGATGTATTCATAACCATTTTATATAGACCTTACAACAATGAAATATAAGTATTACTATAGTTTTTTTTTTTTTATAATTTGGGAAACTGAGTCTCAGATATATAAAATAACTTGCAGTAGAATCAGAATTCAAACCCAGGACTGAAAGACCCCAAGATCCAGAGTCAGTTCGTTTTAGTAGTTTATTTCTGATATTAAAAAAAAAAATCATTGTTGAAAAACAGTAATGTCTTTTGTAGGTTATTAAAAGTTAATTTTAAAGCTAATGAAAAGAAAGTAAAAAACTTTAAAAATATAAATCATGAATACAGCATATTTTATAGCCCTAAGCAAAAGATAGAGCAGAGAAAAATAGAACTGAACAAGGATTAAATGTTAGTTTCTTCAAGATTCTTCTTGATGTATTATAAAAATTGATCATGTGTCCCTAAAAGCCATAGTGTAATTATCTGGATGTGATTATTTGACAATGAAATGGAATTCTTCAAGTCTACTTTGATATTCAGGGACAGCAACGATGGCCTCCAGGGACAGAGAAAAAAAAAAATCCAGATAGAGAAACGTGTGAAGGGACATCATTTACAGAGAAATCCAAGATATTTTACTGCTGGTTTCCCAGCTGACTCCTTATCAATTAGCATATTTTCCTCTAAAGATAAGAAATGGAATGTTTGGGTTTCTGTTTAGGGATTTCTAGTTGAACAGATGATTGGTCAAGTGACTTGATGCTCTTGGGATGGATTCCAAAATCCTTACCTAATTGGCCTAAAACATGATATACAAGGTCTGGTTCTCTGGCCTCTCAGCCTTGTCCAGCACTGCTGTCTAGCTTTCCAGGCTCTTCCACCCTTGGCCTTCTGTGTCATTTCCAGGGAACTATGACCAGGCTCTTTCTGTTTCAGGATCTTCACTTTTTCATTGTATTTCTTTGCTCATCCCTTCCTTTCATTCCCTCTCCTCTCTAACCTCTTTTCACCCTTTCTTATTTATTTTTCCTGCCTTTGCTTATATTTTTCTTAGATAGGTCCCCCCAACAGCACAGGCCATGTGTGTCCCCCCCACCCCTGCCACCGACCCCAGGCTGAACACTTGCTATTTCCAGACACTGTTGTAAATGCATTGCATGTGCTATCTCATTAATTCCTACAACAACCTTTGGAGGGAGTTATTGCTATAGTTCCAGGGCATCGCTGGGGAAACTGAGGCATGAGTAAATAAACACCTGGCCCACTCTCGCAGGGCTGGTGAACAAGATGTGAGCCTCCTTCTTGGATTCCAGAGCCCATGATTTTCTCAACCACTCAGCTAAACAGTCTCTCTTAGGAAACCCTATCTGCTCACTCCTGGCATCCTTCTCCTTGAAACACTTATCCTCATAATTATTTGCGAAACTATTTGTTTTTTGTCCATCTTTCATACGATAACTTCCATAGGATCAAGGTCTAAATCTCAGCAGTAGTACCTGCATCTAGCATTGTGCCTGGAACATAAGAGGTAGCCAATAAATATTGGGAGAGTAAATAAATGAATAGACGGGTCACATGGAGGGACAGATGGATGGCAAGATGAATGACTTTGTTGGCTTCGGTCTTTAAAAAGTGGTGCCAGTGAATTTTAGATTTTAAGCTTTACACACAAACGAAACCCTGTCCCCACGGTAGCAATACTGTCCTCTTATACAAGGGGCAGGACCCTTGGGGCTACATATTTTAGACAGACTAAATCTGGGTTCACCTCAGTTTTACTTTTCCAGTGGGGAAGCACTGAGGTAGGATGCCCAGATCCAGCCAAATGTTTAAGAGGTCGATAATAAAACTGTCATGGGGCAGAGGAAGGGTAGGCTACAATGGTATAGTATTTTCAAGCTAAAAGTGACCGTAAATATCACCCAGTCCAGCTTCTCCGTGCGACAGTAGTTGATGTAGTAATGATTCTCAGGTACTTGGGCCAGATTTTTTCAACCGTATCTTCATCTGTTTTTAGCATAGGTGAAGGAATTCAGGAGTGTTCTGTCAGTGCCCTCCTGCCTGACGTGCTCTGCTGCTGTCAGAGATAAGACATGGTGCATTTTAGAAAAGCCACAGGGCTGTGATACGACACTTTCATCCAGCTGTGGAAGACATGGTGACTGATAGTAACTTCAGAAACATCACCTACTTACCGAATGTCTGAATTCACACAAATCAACAGTCTCAAGGCATAAAGCAACTATTTTATAGGAGTATGAGGCTGGAACCAAGGCTTGCAGGGAAAAAGCATTTTGCAAAGACTTCTATTTGAAAATAGTATGGCAATTTTTGTTAAGATCACAGGCTGATTTCAAAGAAAGGACCCCTCTGAATACCTTTCCTTATTCAGTGTCTGACTTGCATAGAAATACAACTCCAGCCCCAAAGGTTGCCTAGAAAAATATTGCGTGGAGCTCAGGATTTGGAGCTAGCAAACTATCCTCTTTCTAGCTGTCACCTTGGGTCACACTTGACCTCTCTGAGTCTCAGTGCTCTCATCTGCAAAATGGAGCTAGTCCTTCAACAAACATCTCTACAGTGTCTTCCATGGATGAAGTTTATGAACTATGGGAGAGGTACTGTTCTTCAAGCGCATACCATGTAGTAGGTACTTTACGTGCATTACCTCACTCTGCCCACAACAAATCCCTGTGGTAGAGACATTGGAAACTGAAGCTTGAAGGGTTCGGCCACACAGTGAGTGGAAAAGCCAGGGCTAAAACCCAAATCCAGGGACACCACCGTCTTTGCTCCTTTGGCTCAGATTCACATGCAGGCTCCCATTTTGGAATGTTTTGGAAAGTGTGGAGGGCTAGATCTCTGAGGATTGTTGCTTTTGTGTGTAGTCTTTGCTGGATTTCTGCTCTCCTCCTAAATTCTTTCTTTCTTTCTTTCTTTCTTTCTTTCTGCCCATTGTTAGCTTGAAGTGAAGTCCTTAGGGAAACTTTCTTGATCCTCTGAAACCCCCTGGAAAAGAAATGCAGTGGAGCTCGCGGTAGCTTTTCCAGTCTGCCTGTCTTGTGTCTCTGCCCAACTTCCCCATTTTAGAGGGGAGAAGAGTCGCTGTGAGGGGCTCTCCAGAGACCCCACAGGATGGGACAAGGAGCCACACCCTCCCTCTCTTCCTCTCTTGCCAAGCATCAGAGTTTTTCAGGCAAGATCCCCGGCCGGCACAATCCTACGCTTCGGGGAGTGTTCATTCTCTTAAAGATTATCTGCTGTTAAAACTCTCGAATGTTTGAAGTGTTGATTATTTTTACCTTATTTAATTTAATTTATTTTATTTTCCCTAGCTTTATTGAGGTATAATTGACAAATAAAACTGTGGATATTTAAAGTGCACAACATGATGATTTGCTGTAAGTATACATTGTGAAAATATTACCATAATAAAGTTAATTAACATATTCATCACCTCACACAGATACTTTGTTTGTTTTCAGGGAGAATGCTTAAGATCTATTCTCTTACCAATTTTCCACTATACAATACAGTATTATTAACTGTAATCACATGTACATTAGATACTAAGAACTTATTCATCTCAGAACCAGAAGTTTGTGCCTTTTGACCAACATCTCCCCATTTCCCCCACTTGCCGGCCCTTGGCAAGCACCAACATTCTTCTGGATGTTTCTATGAGTTTGACATTTTTTTTTCTTAAGATTCACACTTACCTAGTGAGATCATACAGTATTTGTCTTTCTCTCTATATAAAATGTTTCTTTATCAACTCATCCATCCACAGACACTTAGGTTGCTTCTTTGAAGTGCTGGTAATTTTAAATCCTGTTGTCTCATACTCCCTTGTCACTGCTGTGGCTGCTGGTTGGTTTGGAGGGAGAGTCACTCCCAACAGCAACAGCCAGCATTATAGTGATTCCCAGAAGCCACGGAGACTCTCTGGGTAACTCTCTGTGCTGCTTTGTAGTGAACTCGGATTGGTTCTGTGTCTCCACAGTGCTGACACCAAGGCTGGGGATACACAAATTCTAGAACAGTTGAGGACAATGACAAAGTGATGAAAAACACAGGAGGATGCATTGTTCAGTGAACGGAATTTTTTTAAAAATTTTTTTTTAACGTTTATTTATTTTTGAGACAGAGAGAGACAGAGCATGAACGGGGGAGGGTCAGAGAGAGAGACACAGAATTGGAAGCAGCCTCCAGGCTCTGAGCTGTCAGCACAGAGCCCGACGCGGGGCTCGAACTCACGGACCGCGAGATCATGACCTGAGCCGAAGTCGGACGCTCAACCGACTGAGCCACCCAGGCGCCCCAGTGAACGGAAATTGAATGGAGAGATGGAGACAGACAAAGAAAAAGGCTAAATAACTAAATCACTGATTTTTTTTTTTTTTTTTTTCACTCTCAGGATGGTTTTTCCCACCCGGACGGACACAAGTGCTACAGAGCTCCATGGTAATATTGCCCGGGTGACCACAGAGCTTACTGACCAAGCCAAGGATCCTATTCCCAGGATAGCAGGCATACCCCAACTGCCTTGGGCAGGTCAGGATGTATGGTCTCCTCAATATTGGAGGCCACCTTGGGCTCCAGCATCTATCTGTCTTCTGAGATGCGCTTCTAAATGAGACATGGTGTCTCCTGGCCACACACGGGCCTGATGCATACTCACTGTTCGTTGAGGGGTAGTTCTCGTTTTCCTCTTCTGTTCTGCTTCCTATCAAGCGTCACTTTCTCAAATGTGGAGACCGAGACCTGGAGTCTTTGGTCAAAGAGATTTAAGTTTCAACTCCAGCCCTGCCAGTTACTGGCTGTGGGACTGTAGCAGGGTCCTGTCACATCCCCAGTGCTCCGAATTCTCACCCAGGAGGCACAGATAATAATAGCACCCATCTTCTTTGGTCGTTGTGAGGATAATAGGAGCTGATTCAAGTAAAGCGATTGACGCGCCTTGCACATAGCAAGCATTCAACACACACTCAGCAAAATCACTAGCTATTATTCAGTGTTGGTGGAGAGGCAGAGATTATAAACCTCTTGAAGGCTCACAAAGACCTAGAAGAACATCCTCCCGCCCTCCCGGAAAAATTAACTCCTTTTCTCACTGGACTCACACTCTCACACTCCTACAATAGTGTGTGTAGCCCGCTGTGTGCAATTGGATTTGGATTTGAATGTGTTTCCTCTTGCTCCTTTCTTCTTCATAGCACCAGCTACCTAGCATGGCCTAGCTCCTAGTACATGTTCAATAAATATTTGTAGAATTCATTTGAGAGGTCAATTCAGAAATGATGGTCCAAATTCTTTTCAGTTCCATAAATAAATGCATCACTTTGCATCGTATCTTTGAAATCGCCCCGTTTGCTCTTTCTGCCCAGGAAGTACTGTTTTGACAATGCAGGGCCCTTATCTTCTCCAAGGACCTTCTGAGTCCTGGGTACTTCAGCAAGGTCGGATCATGCAGAGGTCTCCTGGGGCATGGTTTCGAGGGCTTCGAGGATTTTCCAAGTTGGAGGAAAGAACCATAATGATCTCACTTTTGGAAGGACAAGTAGGTTAAGTGTCCCAGTAGGGTCCCTGTCAATAGGACAGAATTCAGTATGTATGGTCCCTAACTGCCCCATCACCGAGGTCCTTGTTCTGAAACTCAAATGCAGTCCAAATGGTGAGTCAATCTTGACCCAGGTTGCATGTACCAAGCTAGTAGCCCGACCAGTGGGTGGACTCTAGAATTAACTAGAATCTACACTTTACTGCAATGTCCACCTACCAGCTCCCTTCCATGATTACTTGAGTTCCACCTGAGTTCACTTCCATCACTCCTTAAAAGTGACAGCAGCCCAGACAAACACACGGTGATTTTATCCCTTTGGACTTGTTATGCTGGATTGGTGGTTGCTTCCCTTGGGGGACACTTTGGTAGTTGGTTCATTTTTCCCTGTCTTGGCCTCACCTAGTCCCAGAACTTCCCATCCCTCTGCCCAATGCCCATAAGACATGGGCAACTTAAGGTAATCGTTTTTCAGTATGCAGGCTTTGGAGTTGCACAGGCTGAGTTTAAATTCCATTGCCATTGCTTCCACACCGCATGACCTTAGGTGAGCCACTTAACTCCTCTGACGCCTGAGATCCTCTGTCTTGAAAAGGAGCTTCATAGGATTACCTAGCTCCAAGGCAATGGGGGGGGGAAATCACCTGAGATAATACATATAAATCTCTTAGCAACGTACCTGGCGCATAATGAATGCTCAGTTAGTATTGACAATTCTTTGCTGCTTTGTTGCTGAGCCCAGTTATACAATAATGGTAAGCACTAATCATGAAGCGATACTTCTGTCTTGACTACTGCTCTCCTGTCAGTAGCTGGAACCAGTTCACTACTGTTTCTGCCAAGTTCGGCAGTTCACGCTTTTTCATGATGGATTTGGGGTAAAGGAATAGGCTCCTATTCCTAGGAGCCACACCTCATTAGCCACGCCTACAGTGGAGTGTGCTTTTATTTACTTGCTTTATCTCATCTATTCACAAGTGACCTCAGAATTCAGGTTTAAAATAGGGGAAAGTGACCAGTCAGCATTCTTGCTCATCTATGTCGGTAAAGTTTTATGGCCACAAAGAAAAATTTGAGTGCAGAAGGAAAGCAATCTGCAGGCAGACTACTACAATAATCTCAGGGAGAAGCTCTAAAGGCTGGAACCAAGAAGAGGCATGTGAGGGTAAAACAACAACAACAACAACAACAACAACAAAACGCATCGCTTTTGGGCTTTAGAGCAGCTTCCATGTCAGAGAGACAGAAAAAAAACCTACATTTATTAGAGAACATATGGGGGCCTCTGTGATTTGGAATCTTGACCTGAGGGCTGGCACAGCATGGCAGGAACCCTAGAACACGCGCGCCCATGGCTAACATCCATCAAGGCCCCAGGAAAAGAGTTCCCCAACTCAGTTGACCTAAGTCTTCAGAAGAAAAGATAACTACCTCCACAAGCCACGAAGCTTTGTGGGCTATGCTGCTGCTGGCATGGAGGTCAGAAACAGCTTAGGAAGGAAGGAAGCATTGGAGTGGCGGCCATATTTAGGTAATATAAAAACGAAGTATTTAACTTCTCAAATTCTTCCTGAATGAAGTACGTGTGAAACAAAATAGTGGTTCTTTACGTTGGCAACCGAAGATGGAATTGTGGATGGTGTACGTTTTATAAAAGCTTTGATGATATTTAATTACCTTTTTAGGAAATAAATAATGTAAGGTTTATTTAATAATTTTCATTTATGTTGTTGATAGTTCTTAATTGTAAGTTGTATTTTTCTCTTCATTTTGTAAGTAACTTGGATATTTGATCAAAAAGACACTTTTGAAAGCACATGAAAAATAATTTCTTATACTTTAGATTTGTTTTATTTGATATTTTTGATTAAAATACAAATTTTGTGTACTTTGGACATGATTACATTTCCATTGTTAATACCTTAGATCATTATTATTAATAGACTCAAACTCAGTGAAAAGCTTGATAAAAATAATTTAATTTGTAATTTTACTCAAAAGGAAGGTAAAAATGAATTTTATGAAATAAATACATAATGATTTGTAAATTAAGCATGCTTTTACTTACTCACCCACCCAAACTTTTGCAACCCATCAAATGAATATCCAGGCATGTGCAATATTAAGTTCAGTCATCCTTGTTATTTTAGAGACTCAATTGTATGTGATAATAGCTTTATATCCTTAATTTTTTTTTTTTTTTTTTTTTTTTTTTTTTTTTTTTTTTTTTACCATTAGGAAGATATACTTGGTAAGGTGAGGGAAAATGTATTTTATTGAGAAGTCTGTATACTTATAACTTTTATATGTTTGTCACTTTTAAATGTTTAGACATATGGTAGGTAGGCTTCCATCTGTACTCCTCAAATGGGAACAAGGTCGGGTACATATACACCTGCTGGGGTGTATAGTTCTCTCATTAGAGGTTAATAAGAAACAGGAAGAATGAAGGCAGTCATGCCAACTTGGAAACCAAGGGATCAACCAACCAACCAATCAACTAACCAAAGAAAGAACAGATACCAACAGAAAGCAGCCACACCTGCTAGCTCACACCAGGGCCTTTACATCCTAAACCTAATTGCTCTGAATGCATCGCCCATAATTTTAGACAAATCTGCCCTTTTTAAAATGTTATGGTTTTGAAAAGAAAGGCAGGAACAGCCTACAGAATCTTTCATTCCTGATCTGATCATGTTCAACCTGTTGGCCACCTAATGAAGTGGAATTCAATGGTGAAATACTTAATTCAGAAAGTCAATATCCAGGTACTTTGACATTCTTAGAATCATAGATAGTGATTAAAGGTGACGAGGGACAGAGAACTGCAATTAAGAGAGACTGATCAGAGACTCAGAAGAACAAATTTCCCATCTTGAGTCCCTCACTGATTCATTGAAAAATGTTACCTAGATGCTATTCAAATGTCAAATGGCATTACTTTCCACACTGAGGATAGCACTGCCTTTCCAGAACAGTCAGATGGTCATCAAGGTAAAAGGCAGTTAAAATGTGCAATATGCAACACACACACACACAAATACCACATCATCAGCTCTGGGTTTGGGGTTTAGAAAGGGCTGTGTCAACACACTTTGTGTTTTTTTTATGTTCTACAGATCAGTGAATAACAGCCAACTTATTCTTCTGAGAGTAGGTATTTAAGAAATTAGCAAGGATTAGGAAATGCTTTTTCAGACATCTCTTTGGATTTACTTTATAAGGTTGTATGAAACAATGAAATCATTGTTCTGTATCAGAGTCTAATCTCCTTGGGAGTAACATTTTACTATCTGGTTCCATTGCCTTGTAACTGAGTGTGTGTTAAGTCTGAGATCTACATATGAGCCCCAGGGACAAATGGGTTCCTCACTGCCACAGTGTATATTTGTAATCAGACAATCAATATGGCTAACATGTGCCAACTTCACTGGAGGAGGGTGAGTGAGCCTGTTTGAGATTCATGATACTAGAGAAATAAGGTGAAGAAGTTGTATGAATGGGGCTTATTGTTTGCCTGTATTTAAAATGTTCTCATTTTCACAACATTTTACGGGGAGCTCTCAAACGGCCTTTATTGATAGAGATACTCATTAAGTGTCAGTTTAAAAAGAGGTGTTGTTGATGTAATGTAATATAATCCCCTTTTGCATAAGCCTTTTTATCCCAGTGTATTAGGAGGACTTTGCCAACCTAATCCTATCACCAAAATCCAAGATGTCATTCATAGAAACCAAGAAAACTGCCTTCTAGATTTAAATTCTGATGTTTGAAGAGTTGTTCGATCCAACACTCCAAAAAGATTGGCAGAAATCTGGCACGTGGCTTTGTTTCTCTGTGATAACCAGACGTTGAATATTTACTCATTCAATAATCATTTATGGAGCATCTACGATACACCAGGTGCAGTGCTGGGTGGGGAGATGAAAAAGCTATTGCCCTTACCTTCTAATGATGGAATAGCCTCGTGAATACTCCGGCAACATTGCAGTGCGGTAACCGTGATATGAGCGCAGTTTACATAGTACAAGTATCCAGGCAACGTAGGGAGTCTGTGCAAGTTAGCAAGTTGGAATAGAGCAGCGATTCTCAAAATACAGTGCCAGAACCAGTAGAAACAGCATCACCTGGGAACTTATTAGAAATGCAAATTCTCAGGCCCCAGCACTACTGAATTCTAAACTCAGGGGGTGAACCCTGCAATCCGTGCTTTAACAAGCCCTCCAGCTGATCCTGACGCTTGCTCTCGGGTTCAAAAACCACTAGCCTAGAGCAGTCATTCTCAAACTCGGGTGCACAATAGTTTCACCTGGGGAGTGCTTAAAACTCCCCAAAGCTCAGGCCACAACCCAGACCAATTAAATCAGAATCACCGGGGGGAGATGAAGTGATGTCTGTGTCGGGTTTTAAAAGTCAAATAAGATCTTTCCAGGAAGATAGAGTGAGAAGGCATTTCAAGCAGAGAAAAGATTCCGCAAAGGCTCAGAAGCATGAAAAAGCTCTGTTTATTAAGGTAAAAACAGCCCTGTTGCTGAAGCATCAAGTTTGAAAGGAAAAGTAAAGGAAGACTGAACCGGAGCAGTAGACGGGCCAGGAGTCAGTTCACAGAGCTCTACGACTTGGGGAATGAATTGAATCTTGGTTACACTTTTTTGCTTTTTTTTCTTTCTGTTCTCTATTGGGAAATTAGTTTGGGTTCCATTTTACTACTACCCATCTTGCTTCCTGGGCTTGGCTTTCCCGGTAAAACCATCCCTCTCAGCTAGGGCCGTTTGCAATTAAGATCAGCGATGACTAAACACTCAGCAAAACTCAGCCCCATGCTGCTTTAAACGGAGAGACAGAGAGTTGGTAGCAGGGAAGTCAGAAAAGAGGATCCGAGACAAAGTGAAGAAACTTCAGAAAAGGAAAGGATTGCTTTAGACTTTTGATTGTTTTGGTTTTGGTTTTGTTTTTGTTTTCCAGCTGAATCAGGGAGGGACTTTGGAATAGATGCATCTGCCCTCTAAGAAATCAAAGCCAGATACAGGAAGTGGGTGGAAAGGGCCTTCTGAACAGCCTCAGCTGCCGCGTGCCTTCTGTCTGCTGTGGGCACAGCAGCTGCACAGACCCCTCTTGTTGGGAGACAAGACGGGATCCTTTCAGTCGTGTGACCTCTGCCTCCTCTCCAATGGTAGGGAAGAGAGAAGCCGAAATTCTTCCCTGTGACTGAGCGCATGAGAATGTGACAGTTATTTGGGGTAACAGGTTTCCTGGCCATCAGGGCAACTGTGAGGGATGAGCACCGTTTCAGGGGAGGAAGAAGGATGACAAGGTGGCAGGAGTGGTCCATTCCTTGATTGGTGTAGTGTGAATATTTCTGAGAGACCGAGATGGGCAAAAAGCTTAAGCCACACCATCTTCATCTTGGCAGAGGGGCCGTGGCGGTTGAATAAAGCCTCCAGCACCCCCTACCCGTCCCTCTTCTCTTCCACCTCCCCTTGAACATTTTTAGGGTGTCAGATACTCTAACAGAATCTGCTCTTTGAATTGGATTCAAGTTCAACTTCTAACTCGGTGTTCACATTCACAGCCTGCTAACAAGACGAAAACAACTATGAATCAGCTGCGAGGCTGTTAACACCCAAGCCTGTCCTAACTTCATTAGGCTCAATTCTCTACCTTTGAAATATGCACTAGGATATACGGAAGGCAAGGGAATATACGCAGTGGAAGGGGGTGGGTGTTCGTATGCTAGGGACAGGACGCATCAGCTAACTGAGCCTGAGACTGTGGCGGACCGTGTGGGTTCATTTGAATGGGAGTAAGCTCGTCATTTGACTCCCGGTTGGACTCTATCGGC
Organism: Panthera onca; assembly: GCF_046562875.1. NCBI lineage: Eukaryota > Metazoa > Chordata > Mammalia > Carnivora > Felidae > Panthera > Panthera onca. The sequence goes on along the minus strand of NC_138345.1, from coordinate 113,621,319 downwards.
CATTTTGGCATCATCTCACATCTCCATCCATCACATCACATGATAAATTTGGAAGAAAGGGCCAACTCTGTTTCCACCTGGAAGGTGATTTGGTTTTCCTTCTCGGTGAGTTTTTAATGGCTCTTGTGTGGTTGACTCTTTATTATATGTTGAAGTCTTCCTCTGTGCCAAGCTGGGATAAACACTTGATATGGCAATGTGATGGCATGGTTCTTAAGCCACAGACTTTAGAATCATTCTGCCAGCTTCATCCCTTTGGACAACTCACCCAATCTAGTCTAGCCTCATATATTAGTAATAATAATGTAGTAGCACTTGCCTCATTAGATTATAATGAGAGTTAATGAACGTATCTATGTAATATGCTCACTATAGTGCTTGGCACATAGTAAGCACTTGTGAAAAGTTACCTGTTGCCATGAGCCATTATTTCCACTAAGTGTGCACACCTCTCCCTCTTTGCAGAGTGCAAGAGGGAAAGAGATGTCCAGAGTTGACCTCCCGGTACAAAGTCGTACAACCTGGTAAGTGGAGATTCAGCATTCAAACTCTGTTCCGGGAGCAGAGGGCGGTCTGTGCTGTTCAACGCTATGCTAGCCAGCCTCTACCAAACAGTTATTTCTATATTATCTGACTGCTCAAGTCCACCTCTCTTCTTCTCAAAATGATTACCAGTTTGTCTGGTGCATAATTTATTCTCAAATCTTATGCTTTTTTTTTTTTTTTTTTTTTTGCCCTCGTTGGATTCCTCTTCTCAGTTTGCAATTTTACTGTTGCATTTCTGCATTGTACTCACAGTTTTTAATACCATCTGTTATAAACTAGTCATTTTGCTTCCACACATTCCAAAAGATAAGACTATTTCTTAAGAAAAAGCAGAATAACGCAGGAACAGATTCTCAGATGCAATCATCACGATGTGCAATGAATATCTGAGCATTGGCACGGGCATTATGCGTTCCAATATTCCGTTTCTTGTCTGCGTGGCAGAGACTCAGTAACACTCTTCTAGAGACAGCTGGCTATTGTAGTCTGGGTGAAAAGCGTCACCAACAGATCTGTGCTCAGTGTTGCAATGAGAGAACAAAGATGGTGGCAGTTTCAGACATGTGTGTGCACGTATGCATATGAATGATATACACGTATATATTCGTGTATGTGTGTGTACTTCTGTAATCACTCGGTACTCTTAAAAAATATATAGTTGGGATTTTATGGGCTACATCCACAAGCCACCCCCATAAGCTGAAGACCAACAAGTCCATCACCTCCTAATCTACTGAACTGAAACAAGGGAAATCAGGTCGTTTTTCTGGGACTATTTAGGTAGAGATAATTTGAGAAGTCAATTACTAGAAGTTAATTGCTGTCACATGTAGAAGATACCAAACAGGTTCATTTTAGACCCATATTATCAAACAGGGTGTGCACCATCATAACAAGACATGGTTGTGTAACGTCCAGCAGTAATGAACACAATATGTTTGTATAAAGGGTGTCAAGTGACACGTTTTTTTGTTTGAGTTTTGCTTTGTTCCAGTTATCCAGATAGCTTTGGTTTCTTGGAGACGGGAGCTGTAACTTGCTCAGAACTTTCGTACCCCTTTCAGGGGTATAGTACTTGATATATGTTGTTGTTTTTTTTAAGTGTTTATTTATTTATTTATGAGAGAGGGAGAGAGAGAGGAGGGGGGCAGAGAGAGAGAGGGAGACAGGGAATCCCAAGCAGGCTCCGTGCTGTCAGTGCGGGGCCCGATGCGGGGCTCGAACTCATGAACCATGAGATCACGGCCTTAGCTGAAATCAAGAGCCGGATGCTTAACCGACTGAGCCACCCAGGGGTCCCTGATATACGGTTTTTACTCAGTGAAAAAGTATATTTAACTCCGATTCTCCTTTTTAAAAACTATTATTTAACCGGGCATGAAGTCACAAGTGAAAGAGTGTCATTTTTTTTTTCTTAAGCTTTTAAAACTACTTAACTGTTCAACATTTCTTGAGCACTCATTGTATCCAAGACGTGCCTTGGAGGAATTGTAAAGTAGTGTTATACAGAAGGCAGGGAAGCGCATCTCTACCTTCGGGTAGCTCCCAGGCTAGTTGCATTCTGGGCTCGTATCTAAATAATTATCAAGTTGTGCAAGTCTAACCATTTCCTAGAGACAGACATAGCATCACTTCCTGAGTTAGGGCTTCACGAACAGAAAACATCGCACATCCTCTGCCCTTCACTTTTCTTTACATGAGCTCTTTAGGTTGCAGGACTCAGGAAAACCACATTAAGAGGAAGCTCAACTTTGCGTGTGTGTGTGTGTCCAGTGTGTAAACATATTTGATAGCATGAATTATTAAGAAACCGCTCCCCATTGACGCAGGCTCTGGGCCACATGCTCACTCTTTCTCCAGTGACCCTTCGGGACCTTTATGCTTTACACGCTGGGACGATAGTTACAAAATTAGGAGGTACCTGGAGGGCATGTCCTTTTACAACTGTCCCATAGTCGTTCAGTAATCACAGCTGGGCCACCACGCATCCTTGTGCCGCATAAATGGGGGAGAAATGGAGGTTCTAGGTAACTTGGGGCTCTCAGACACTTCAAAATGGTCATTTTCTGTGTACTATATCACTGGAATATTTCATCAGAGATTCTGTCTCTTCTGCTATTTATTCTACACCCATTTCCTTCATTGGGCCGGGTTTCGTTTACACGTGAGGGACCCATGCGTGAAAAGATATGGATCCCGTCCCGAAGGGATTTATATGTCTGGCTTGACCGTTTGAAGGCCACAGATGTGTTGCTCCCGCTCCTAACCCTTCCGAAGGAGCAACTGTTAGGTTCTGAAATTTTATAGACAGTATTTGCTTTAAGAGACGACGGCGCAGGAAGTCCCGAAATACGCCACAGAGCATGATAGGTTGTGATATTCTGCTGTAGCTTAATGCATACTGTAGCCAACGGCAAGGTGTCTCATCACTAATTATATTCATTTTGCACTTAACGGAGACATCCAAAGTACAGATCTTAAAATGTGGAAGTTGAACTTCTGTTCAAATTATACTCTCCCTAAGGAAAATGATTCCCTTTTCTAGCTACACTTTCGGCTTTACTTACAGGCTGCCAAAACACTTCATTTAATTGGGGGAAAAGTCCATCCAACTGTTGTCAGAGATCATGTAACAACCAGTTGTTTTGCTGATTTTTTTAAAACCTTGTAACAGCACGTTTGTGTTCTGGTGACCCAGCCTTAGGCTACCCGAGAGAGACACAGTTGATAGAGTGGATTTAAGCAGGCAACGAAAAGAAGAATGTGCATCCTTGCAGACTTTTTCCCATTAAATTTTACAAAACTTCTGCATATATTATATCACTTAATTATCCCAAGGCTCCCGCAGATAGAGGTAGTATTATTATCCTCGATTTTCGGATGAAATACTATTTCGGAAGTGATAGGGGTAGGATTTAAGCACAGGTATTCTGCTTCTAATTCCTGGTATTTTCCCACTTCACATTTCTAAAATCTAGCGTGCGCTAGGATAAATCTTTGTCGGAATCGTGTTTTCAGTCTGATTGTTGATACCCAAATGCCAACGTTGCTTAGTTCTCGCAAGCTATCACGTGCATAAGTCAGATTCTAAGCCTGGAGTTCTCTGAAAGGAACCTCATGTGTGTCGGATGTCAATAGGGAACTATTCGGGACCGGAGAAACAGCATGGCATTTATTAGTAGCCTTGGGTTTCTCTTTGTTAAGGGTAGAAGGAAGCAATGCCTTTAGTTCTGGACTCGGCCTGGAATTTATCTTACACTGAGTCACTAAGGACAACCAGTTGTGGTAGACAAAGCTATGGAGTTGGGGCTTTAAGTTAAGCCAAAATACTTTCAGGAGGATGTGATGTAAGGTCACATCAACCAATATCCACATAGTCCCTAGAATGTGCAGGACATAGTGTAGGTGTTAAGTTGGCGGGGGGGGGGGGGGGGGGAGGGAACATGTATCCTGTCTTGCCCAGAATATTCCTGACTTATGCCAGGAGTGTCCCGTCCGCTTAAAGCCACTGACCCCTTCCCTTTCAACAATTACACAGTCAACCTGGTTGGAATAGAGACAAAATCAAGAAAAACTCAGCGTCCTCAAGATTGTAATACGATGGAGACAGAAGAAGAGGATTCCTACATATAAAGTAAAGCAGGATGTTCCGAACGCTGTCTTAAAACAACATCGAGCAAATGCTTTGGGAGTTTAGAAATACGTATTTAGTTGGGGTTCATGAGGGAGGAAAACATCACCTTATGTCGTGTTCCACAGCAACGATGTGGTATCAAAGATGTCGGAGTTGAAGCAAAACCTGTGCTGGTACTGAGAGCCGTGGTTCAGGTGTCATTCTCCATGGAGGAAGATCTGTTTTGTTCTGGGTCCTTCGGCAGAGCCACACCAGACAAATCCGAAACTTTGACATCAGTCAGGGCACTAACTGCAGAGAATTCATAATGTCTTGGCTTTGAATCTACACTTCTGTCTAATTCTGCTCCTGTCTCCTCCTGCTCAGACTGATGCTGACGTCAGTGTGATGGGTAGGAAGCGTAACGCTTCTGAAACGAGAACGCACTCCACAAAAATGCCCATTAAAAACACTTCTCCCTCACTATTCTCGTCGTGAGAGTGCCCACTTGAACCTCGCAGCTTTCGGTGGTGAGAATATAAATTCTAGGCCAGGTTCTATTGCCAACGTCTTTACCCAATTGTTTAAGCCTTCTACTTTGCGGTTACTTCCTATATTGAACTATTAAATCTCCCGCCGGTAAGGCCCCGGTCTCCTTCACCTATTTCTCAGCTGTTGTGGGAGAAACTGCTGCCTTGCTAAGGTATTTATTTTTAAGACTTTAACGTCCATTTGTATATGAATTACACTGGGCCCTGTGGGTGAAGAGAAGCAGTAAATAGTGGCTTTTGACCTTAACAGAGGACCACACATCATAATTCGCTTGGACACTTCAGGTCTGTGGCAGGTTTCCTGGTGTAATTATTAACAATATCTCTTTTCACTCCCCAAAGTGTCCCAATTTAGATAATAAATGATCTGGTCCCCTAGACCTGGGAGGCCTTCAATTCCGTTAGGGAGACAGGAGGCACCAACAGGAAAAGACGACAAACACAACAAAGCAGGGTGTGATGAATGTCAAATACGTGATCTGCGCTGTCATGAAAGGGGCCACATTTTAGGAGGAGAGGCTGCCGAGGACTTCAGCCATCTGGTAGACTGCCTCAAGATGAGAGTTGGCTCTTCAAGAACATGGAGAATTCAAACGGGTGCTGAAGAAAGCAGATTGCGCAATAAACCCTTCGCTGGAGAGACTGCGAAAATCGAAGCAAAGCATAGTTTTGTGTTTTTTTTTTCCAATCTGAATAAGTCCTCGTAGGAATGATTTCCTCTTCTCTTCTAAGCAAGCCGATGTTAGAGGCAAACCAGCTTGGCAGCTTGAGCAGAAAACCCATTTTAGTCTATTCAAATACGTGGGGGTTTTCCAAATGTTCTCTTTGGTTCCCCACCACGTTCTGAGCCATTTGCCCTGCCGACACAGTCACTGTTCCATAGCTGGGGAGCAACCAGAGCACCAGTCAAGGAGCCCCCAGACGGCAGTTTGGGCTTCAGGGACAATTCCAAGGTGTGGAGCTGTGCACATCACCCGTTTCCCATTTGGCTACCTTTCAACCACCCTCTTGGTCCCTTTGAGTACAGGGACACCGGGAGAAGGAAATGGCGAATGGGAACACACGCCTAAGGCTACAACCTCCCTTTTCAAAGGCCTCTTAAGGAAGTGGTGAAAAGCATCCACCAGCTTTACTTATTATTCAAAATGTCCACCATTGGGGCGCCTGGGTGGCTCAGTCGGTTAAGCCTCCGACTTCAGCTCAGGTCACCACCTTGCGGTCCGTGAGTTCGAGCCCCGCGTCAGGCTCTGGGCTGATGGCTCAGAGCCTGGAGCCTGCTTCCGATTCTGTGTCTCCTTCTCTCTCTGCCCCTCCCCCATTCATGCTCTGTCTCTCTCTGTCTCAAAAATAAATAAACGTTAAAAAAAAAAAAAATGTCCACCATGAATAGAGTTGGGATTAATGCTTTGAACGTGTGAATGTCACAACCACCCTGGCTTCTTTGAGCATCATCCCATTAAGTTCAACATACATGGCTGTTCACTTCTTAGAGCTTAATTGCATCAATGGTTTTTAGATTTTCTTTAAGGATTGAAACCTTTTTATTCAGACAAAATCTTAGAGAAAATGCTAATTTGTGTGAGACACAACCTGCTAGTTATCAACTCAATATACAGTCTTCCCTTCTTTGTTTGTTTGTTCCTTTTTTGAGTTTATTTATTTTGAGAGAGACAGAGAGCACAAGAGGGGGAGGGACAGAAGGAGAAGGGAGAGAATCCCAAGCAGGCTCCGCACTGTCAGTGCAGAGCCCGATGTGGGGCTTGAACTCACAAACTGAAATGTGAGATCATGACTGAACTAAAACCAAGAGTCAGATGCTTAACCGACTGAGCCACTCAGGTGCACCTCCCCTTTCTTCTTGTTGTGGAAGCCCCAGCTCTTATTTGGGGCAGCAATATACCCAGCTTAATATAATAAAGCCCAGATTTCCCAGCTTTTCTTTTATCTAAAGGTTGTCAAATGACATAGGTCTAGCCAAAAGAACATGTAATAGAGGTGTCCAAGAAAAACCATGAAAGAGGGCTAAATCATCTGGCACGTACCTTTATGTTCTTTCCCTTTCCCTCTAGCCTGCTTGAGCTGTGGGCGTAATGGCTGGGGCTCTGGCAGCCTTATTGAGAACAAAAAGATGGGGCCATACTCTTAAAAAGTAAGGACAGAAAGCCGTAGGAACTTAGGGATCTAATGATATCAGGGAACTACCAGATCAATCCCCGAACTGCCTACTTGTGGACTTGTTTATGGGGCATAGAAAAATCTCTCTATGTTATTGATTTTTTAATGTTACCTACTTAAAGGTTTCTACGTTCACAGAAAAAGGGCCATTTAATGTTAAACTGTTAAATGTTAACCTATTGAATGTTAAACTGACAAATAGGACACGTCTCTGGTTGAAGTACAGGTAAATGGAGAGAGTTTTACCCACCATAATATTTGAATTATAAGATGTTTATCAAGCAACTTTGGGTTAATATAGCATTTCTGGAGGCACCAATAATGAAATAAAGGGCCATCTCTAAATCATTTAATCTTGTTAGAGTCATGCCCCTCCATATTGACTGTAGAATGCCCTTAAGGCAAAAATATTGGAGGGAGGTATAATTTCTTTATCTGTTACTTCAGAGCAAATGCTAGTAAATCCAGAGTGCTCTGATCCAGACCTTAACCACTATTAAATAATACGCTTTTTTTTTTTTTCAGTTTAAGCGGGAAAACATGGGTACAAAAAGAATAAAGAGTGAAGAAAATATCTACGAATTGCTAGTCATTTTATCTGTATTATACCATGCCATCACTGCTCCAAACCTATAAGGGAGGGTGATCCAAATGTTGCCTGATTCCAGTAAGCACCATTTGTGTAGAATACAATGCGGGGAGTGTCTCTGTAGCCACACAATGCAGCACCCCTAAATTAGAGGAGAGAACCTGCTTTATTGACCAAAGCTCCTTTCTTTGCAGAACCAGCCTCCATTCCATCACAATCTTGCACCATCCACGTGGTTCAACGGGCCTGTTTTCCTTGCCTCACTTTGGTCATTTGACCCAGGCTCTGTCTATCCAGCTCTCCATCCCATATTTACAGTTAACTTAAGGACGTTCTTAACCAAACTCAGACCAATGAGAGTACCCCTGGGACATTTTCTGGAACAGTACCCCTGGGACATTTTCTGGAGCGAAAGGGAAAGATCTCTTCTTCCTCTTAGATCCTGATTGTAAGGAACACGTGAGCCTTCAAGCTGCTAGTGGCCATCTCACTGCTATTTATCAAGAGCTTGTCTGAAAATGGAACTATACCATTATTTGAGAACACAGATCCAGTCATGTTAAAGACCCCAGACTTTTTTAGTTACATGAGTCCATTAATACCTTTTTCTTAAAAAGCTAGTTTGATTTCTATTTCTGGCATTTGCTATCAAGGAGTTTCAACTAATGCAGGTAGCTGTTGCGATCTCTCTGAGGCTCTGAGAAATTAAGCAACTTGGCCAAGCCTAGCCAGTAATTGATGGAAGCAGGATTCTAATATAGGGCAATCTGGTACTGACATCAATTTTCTTTTCATTACACTATGCAGCTTCCCCAAGCTGATAAAATCAATCACAATTTATGGAAATAATGTTGACGTATCATTAGGCTTTCTAAAATATATCATTTCTACAAATACAGTTTCCATGTCCCAAATTTTATGCTAATTTTATCTGGTAAATTTATGAGGCAGAGTTATCATTGTTCGTTATGAAAATATTACCTATTTACGAAACTATAGAGAATGTTTTTGTGGGACCTGTCAACGAATCCTTTCTGAATACCTACTATGCACATGGCATTGGCTTAGTTGTTAACAAGGAAATAAAAGAATGAAACAAATGGAAATAGTAGTCTAGACCATTACATATTTTTAGAAATTTTTTTAGATGTTTTTTTATTTATTTTTGAGACAGAGACAGAGCATGAGTGGGGGAGGGGCAGAGAGAGAGGGAGACACAGAATCTGAATCAGGCTCCAGGCTCTGAGCTGTCAGCACGGAGCCCAACGCGGGGCTCGAACTCATGGAGTGTGAGATCATGACCTGAGCCGAAGTCGGCTGCTCAACCGACTGAGCCACCCAGGCGCCCCAGACCATTACATATTTTTGAGTCACCATATTCCAAGATGGAAAGTGGTGAGTGCTATAACACCAACACAGGTAAAACACTACTGCAAAGAAGAGTGGGTCGATAGGGAAGATGTTACTTGAGCTAGGCAGTATGGATCCTATGGGACCAAATGTGAGGCAATGTGAACAGGACCTTTTTGGCTAGCTGACAGACAGAAATTTCTGCAATGATGAAAATGCTCTCTATCTTCCTGTGTGACATGGTAGATACTGGCCATGAGCGAGTATGAAGCCCTTGAAATGTGGCTAATTCAACAACTATATGGCCAATGTCTATCATTTTGGCCACCGCAGTTCTAGAGAAATAACAACGCAAACGGCATAAGCAAATGCGTAGGATGAGAAGAATGGAAAGCATGGGGTTTGCATGAAAGATAAAGCAAGTTGTCTACCTCTGGTGGAATCGAGCTCATAAGGCAGTGAAAGGAGAAATAATATTCAGTAAAGTTGACTGGGTCTGGTTCATGGAAGATTTTCACTTTGGGCTAACGACGGTTTCCCAAGCTAACAAGTGGCAAGGCCAGCGCTCTGCTGTGGGTAGATGCAACGGGCAGTGGTGGATGGGTAGAACCAGAAAAGATACAGAGAAGTAGAGGGGCACGAGGAGACCACAGGGAGAGTCCAGACGAGTTCAGGAAAGACAGCGACAAAGGAGATGTTGGAACGAAGACCGACGTGAAGTGTGCCTCGTGAAGGTAGAAACGAGAGAAATAAGAACTGGTTGGAAGAGTTGGAAGGTGAGGAAGAGAAATGCATTGCGGAGAGCAAAAAATTGGAGAGAAATGAGAGGAGAAACAGGTTTGGATTACAGCCATCCGATTTAGAGAGACATTCTGAGTTTTATTTGGGACCTTTTGAGTTGAAGGTGATAGTGTTAGAGGTAGAATTGTCAAATTAGAGAGAAGTGTTTAAAAATGCAGTCGCAATTTGGGAATTATCAGCGTATAGGTCTGGGATCAGCCAACTGTGGCCCTCAGGCCAGATCAGGCCTCCCACCTGTTTTGTAGGGTGTTTGATTGGAATTCACCTGTTCTCATTTGTTTCCATATTATCTATAGCTGCTTTGCACTATAAATATTTACTATTCACTATCTAGCCCTTTACAGAACACATTTGCTGACCCTGATATAGATGATAGAAATCATCGGAATATGTGAGATCCTAAGAACTTTACGATAGGAAGTTCTATACAGTAGAGTTCGGTATATTGTTCTATTAACTATTATTATGATATTGCTATATATATTTATTATATATATATATATTACATATATTATTGCTATAATATATTTATATTCAGAATGAAACTGCAGAGATCCTCCATTATCCTCAAATATTTCTTGGATCACCAAGAAAAGATTAAATAATTCCCCACATAAAAGTCTATTAAATGTGTTGGGTTTTGTCTAGATATTTGGAAATGAGTTCTCCTTTGGGATTTATATCTATCTATTAACCATAGCATTTTGTTAAGCAGAGTGCTTCATTCTCTGTATGCCAAACAATATATATTTTCAGCCATACGGAATTCTTACTTCATTAAAGTTTCATCAATTAATGGAAACTTAAATGGGATCTGAAGTGTCAGTTTCAGGTTCAAACTTGTGTGGCCAAAGGAAAACAGACAACTGTTTGTATCTTATAGGGAGAATATATTTAAGTATCAGTATAATAAAAAAATGAAATAAGGAGAGAAGGAAGGGAAGGAGGGAAGAAGGAAGAAACGGGGGAGAAATACAGGAAGAAACAAAAAACAACTGGAATGAACATGGACTTTCAGGCCAAACAGATTTAGCCTTGAAACTTGGTTCTGTCACTAAAATATGTGTGACCTTGGGCACGGTATTTAATCACTTAAACATCAATTTTGTCACTTCTTAACTATAAATATCAACTACTTCATAAATGTGTTTTGAGCCTAGGGCTGTGATAAAATACATCACATCAGGTAAATGTGAATTTCAGGAATACGGAGCATAATTTTTTTTTTTAGTGTAAATATATCCGATGCATATTTGTTACCTGAAATTCAAGTTTAACTGAGTGTGGTCGGCTCAATAATGGCCCTTAAATATGTCTATGTCCTAATGCTCAGAAGCTGTAAATGTTACCTCATATGGCAAAAAGGACATTGCAGTTGTGATTAAGAATCTTGAGACCGGGAGATTCTCCTGGGTTTCTGATGGGCCCAGAATAATCATGTGGGTCCTTAGGAGAAGGATGATGCAGGAAGAGTCAGAGGAGAAGACAATGTCAAGATGGAGGCAGAGATTGGAAGGATGCACTCTAAAGATGGAGGAAGGGGCCAAAGGCCAAGGAATACAGGTGGTCTCTAAAAGCTGAAAAAGGCAAATCAACAAACTCTCCTCTCAGAGTCTGAAGAAACCAGCCTCCTTGGCACCTGGACTTTAGCCCAGTGAAACTGATTTTGGACTTCTGACCTCCAGAATTGTAACAGAATAAATTTGTGTTGCTTTTAAGCAGCTAGGTTTGTAAAAAATTGTTACAGTAGCCATAGGAAACTATTATACTGAGGAGCCTGTATTTTTATTTGCTGTATCTGGTAACCCTACTGATGATTCTGGGATAAACTCCCCACTAAACGTGGCAGAGTGAACATCTGCATTTATCTTTGCTTTTTCCAAAATTCTCACCAAAATTAGATTCAGAGTAAATAACACATAAATCCATAAAGATGGGGAGAAACGGGCAGGGGTGGGGAGACATCAGCAAGCTATAAATGTTAACCTAATTTAAAAGCTGAAAGAACGGCGACTAATGTAACCAGAGAGAGTGATACTGACATAAACAAGCCAAGCACTGAAACCTAAAGCAATGGAGGCGGATCCAGAAAGAAGCAGCCCATTCACACTGCAGAACTCGGAAAGGTTCAAACATTGAAGGCACTGGGGACAATGCAGACAAAACAGGAGGTTTGTTGAACGTCTGCTTAAGAAACAATTTGTCACCGGGGCGCCTGGATGGCTCAGTCGGTTAAGTGTGAGACTTCAGCTCAGGTCATGATCTCACAATTCGTGAGTTCCAGCCCCACATCGGATTCTGGGCTGACAGTGCACAGCTCATGTGAGAGATTCCCTGTCCCCCACATCCCCTGTGTCCCTCCCTCCCTCTCTGTCTCTCTCTCAAAGACAAACATTATATATATATATATATATATATATATATATATATATACACATATATATATATACACATATATATATATATATACACACACACACATATATATCTCTTAATATATATATATACATATATATCTCTTTATATATATATATACACACATATATCTCTTTATATATATATATATATATATATATATATATATATATACACATACATATATACATATATTAAGAGATACTCTGGAGTCTGGGAGATCAGACACAGAGGAAGGTGGGCTTGACAGAACTTGTACTAAAAATAGAGCATTATGTAATTGTTGGCATACTGAAGAGTAAAAAAACTCTAACCTCCTTCCCTGATATGATTTCAGGATACTGGACATCAAGATTTTACTACCCAGACAGGAAATGTAATTTTGCAATTCTATTACTGTGTTTTGAAACATCTCAGCTTTTGAGAGAAATTTTTTCACAGCTTCCCCCTTTTCAAATGGATCATTTATGTTATATACTAGAATGGAATAAAATTAAGAAGACCATTTGACAAAAGATTAAAGTAATTGCAAAAATACAGAGAGCCTATTTGATGTCTTTTTTTCTCCTAAAAATATTTGAAAAAAAAAAGAAGAATATAAGACTATATCTTTAAAATAGTTAGAATAAAATATTTATATAATTTGGTGAACTTTCACAATAATGTCCTTCATTGAGCAGTATTAAATCCTCAATTACAAAATAACTCAGCACCTTTAGAGTTTTTCTTCAGTAAAAAAACTATGGTCAACAGAGAAAATTCAGTTAAGGTTGTCAAAATGTCAAATTTATTAACCACTAAAGAATGCAACTTTTAGAAAGACTGGTAATTCTGTGGGGAAAGTTAAAATAATAAGATCATTAAAAATACATTTTTCAGAAAATTTCCAGCATCATGATATTAGATTCAGGTATAGTTTTAAATGACTAACTTATATAAATAAGTACCCGGAAGCAATTATTCTCATATTATTTTTAATAGTTAGATAATGATACATAAGGAATTTTTGCTTTACTATCCATGAATAGTATTATTTTGAACTTTTAAACAAAATATTTTTAAGTGTGTTTATTTATTTTGAGAGAGAGAGAGAGAGAGAGAGAGAGAGGCAGAGAGAGAATCCCAAGCAGGCTCCAAGCTGTCAGCACAGAGCCAGGTGCGGGGCTGAACCCATGAACCATGAGATCATAACCTGAGCCTCAATCAAGAGTTGGACACTCGACGGATCGAGCCACCCAGGTGCTCCTAGGCCAAATTTTTAAAATTATTTTTTGAGTAGAATTATTTTATAGGCCAACTGATACATAATAATAGGGTGGGTCTGGAGTGAGTGCTAGCATAACCCAGGGCCAGCACCATCACCAAAGACAAGCTCAACAGTCGTGACCTCACAGTCCCGCTCTGTCCTACCTGGAAGAGTCTGCACCAAACGTGGATGGCTGAGACCCTGAGCTTCGGCCACATCTCAGAGAGGGACAAAGAGAGGTGGGAAAACCAGTTGTCCCTATAATTGGAGCGTGATGCTATGATGGACACATGATGTTGCTTGTTGCTGCTCTGATAAAAATTTCATATAAAGACAGTGAGCCAAGTTAAAAAAAAAAATCATCACTCTCTTCTATTTTTCAGTGTGGATCAGCCTTGGTGGCCTTGGTGGCCTGTCCTAGTTCACTGATTTAACTAGAAATCTGGATATAATCACATTAGTCCTGTGGGGGAAAGCGTCGAGAGAAGAGAGTTAATCCTCATTTTCTCAAGAGGAAGCTGTCATTACGGTCGGCAATGTCTAAGAGTTTTTAGAATCTTCAAGAGGCAGCACCATAAATGTATCAGGTGTAAATATGGAAGAAAATAGCAGAAGAACCTGCTAAGCTGGTCGACACTAGAAATGCGCTTGGGATGAGGGGAGAAAAGTTGGCATTCAGTTTATATTATCATATCTGAGTTTTAAAATTTGGAACACGTGTTGGCTTTTCAAGCACAAATACGTTCATTTTTTAAATGAAGTGCCTGATATACAGTGTAAGAAGCCGCATTTTCCTTTCCCTGCCATTCCCAATTTTCACAAGCCTCTATTTATATTCTGATTTCCTCCTTTTCCTTTCCTCCTTTCCTCCAATTTTCTGACAAATTTGGCATAAGAAATGACTAATTCTCTACAATCTTGAGACCATGCAGACTGACCTAGATGATCCTGGAATTGCTAAGCTGTGATGAGGGGTTTTCTGTTAGTTCAGTTTCAATCCCTTTACCGTTCAAAATTTTGTTAACTCAAAGCATTTTTACAAGCACAGTTGATTGGAATGTGGAAAAGTAACAAGCTTCTTTATATTCTTATATACCATTTCCAATATCACAATATCACTACACTACAATTAGTTTCAAAGATGACCCACGTCTCCCAACTAGCCTCATCATGGTAAAGGAAAGCCGGGACCACCCTCTTCCTGTTTCCCATGCTGGAGATGAGCGTTATAAAAGCATTATTATAAACCAAGATCAATGGTGGGTGGAAATTCTGGGATTCAATAAAGGAAGTTACGCCCCAGATTAAGTCTACTAATGAAACATTTTTCCTTGCATCACTGACTTCTTCCTTTAGTTTCTGGGTAACAAGTCAAGAATGCTGGGTGTTGTAGGCTGGCCTCACGCTTGCCTGCAATACATTGCCCAGGCTTTATTACTGAAATGCACGTCATTGTCTGTACATTAGTCCCAAGGCCAGAAGGAGCTGTTGTGACTTGCTCATTCGCGGTGTTCAAATCATCCAGCTGTTGTGTCGACGCTTGGAGGTCAAGGCTCTGATCGTGACCGACCAGGCTCCCTCTATCATTGGCAGTGGGTTCTCTTTCACAGTGCCGAGACTTCAGATCAGCATCTGCTCAAAACAGACTTCATCCGCGGTGAAAGGTAGACTACTTCTGCAATTGCCAAGCAATTGTCAGTACGGGGTCACTTTAGGTTCTGGATAGAGTTTCGCAGCAAGTTGAAAGTGGTATCAGGGAAAAAATGTGAGTTGCTATTGAGGTCAATTACCCATCGCCAGCCTTTTCCAGCCTCCCCTTTAAGAATAAGGAAGTAACTGATCACAATCAGAGCTATGTTCACTGGGGCTTACAGAGCTCCAGACAGGCACTGTTTTAAGTGCTTTTTCTGTCTTATCTCACTTAGTCCTCATCACATCCATAGGTGGTATTTCTCTTTCATGGGGTTAAATAAAAGGATGCCTTAAATGCTTAACACAATGCCTGGCAATGCATAAAAGAATGTTAGCTCACCAGCATCGCTAATTATCAATAAGACCCATCGATGTGTTGCAGTTATAAAGTAGAGTCGCTCAGAATCCTACGGGTTCAAGGTAGACTTGCCCCTTAGGGGAAGAATGCAAAGGGTAGAATAGTAAATACTTATGCAAGTTCCTATTCCTATATTTTAGTGGTTAGTAATCTCAACAAGCGAGGGCAAGACAGAACTTTCTCAACACCAATCCCAGTGACTCAGGTACATCCCGTGTCCAGATGTTCATTACATATGACTTTCCTGGGCCAGCTCCTCCCCAGTTTAATACCAACCTTTTGGGTCAGTGACCAGACATTCAGTCTCACAGCCTCAGTTGTCCAAGTTGGGGATGGGATGCCTGGGCAGATGGTGGGAACATGCTGTTCAAACAGAGGTGAAGCTCCTTAGTGAAAATGCTGTAGAGGAAATGCAAGCATTAGCTAAATGCCCTTTAGTGCCACGTCTCACTCTGAAAACGTGCAACGCTAAGAACACACGCTGATAACACTTTTCAAGGGACTGAAATAAAGACTCCATCACTGTATGGCTAGGTGTACCTTTTGGAAATCAAACTTAGTGAGACCTTATTTTTAATGAAAATTTTTACCTATGAAAAATATTTGCCCAGTTGGGGTGGGCGAGGGGCATGATGGAGGGGCGTGATTTAATCAAGAGCTTTGGTGTCAGAACTAGGATTAGAATATGACACTGAGGCCAACTAGCTCTGCGTGACCTTGGGAAGGAGTTAATGTTGTCTCTTTACATGCATGGGTTCACATCTGTAAAACAAAATACTTTAAAGGATCTTTATAAGGATTATGTGAGGGTACGCATATAAAGTACTTGGCACATAATAGGTGCTCAATAAATGACTGTTATAATCATAAAAAGGAGGAGGAGAACAAGGAGATCCAGGAAGTACCTTTGAATTCTGCACAACAGAGGGATCGTCTTCAAATCATTCATCACAGATGATTCTCTCATCTTGCCCAGAACTCAGACATATCCAGCTCCTCCTGTCCTTACAAGCCAGCTCAGAAAAATGCAGTCCCGGACAGGAAAGGATGGAGAGGTGGACCATGTGGTACTCACAGGTAATACCTTACAGGAGATGCATATTTGCATCCAGTGGGTATCAAACAAACTTTTGCACACAGTAGACACTCAATAAACAGAAACACACCGAACCGGAAGCACATTTAGCAGAAACACTATTTCCTGCAGGAAATGGCCAGCATTTCAGGTCTCCCAAAGGACAGCAATGTAAATTCCATGGAATATATAGAAATGATCTGTGGTTAAATTGCAAATGAGCAGATAGGGGGAACCAACCATTCCAACCAGTCTGGATAATTACAGGAAACACAGAGGACAAACACTGAGAGTGCAAAATCAGGAGATGGACAGATAAGGGGTTTCAGATCACAAAAGGCAGAGAAATTACCAACTCTTCAATGAAGGGGAACCGGATGTTAATGCCAGGCGCACACTTATTATTTGTTACAGAACTAACTTAACAGTGAATTGTTTCTCGTTCTCATCCTGTAGTACATTCATTCATTCTCAATTATTTCTTTCATTACAAAAAAATCCTTTAGTTGTTAATGACACTCAGAATAACTGAACCCCCAACTGACAATTTTAACAACAGTTTTAGGATGGGTAGTCCAAGGTCAGTGGACACCACATTTTAGCAAAGTGTTGTTTTCATGAAGTTTCATCCTATATAATAAATTTGCCATCATATTCCACATCAGTTTGTGCCTTTGATCTCAACACTGCCTTTGTAAGTAGGCGAGGAAAATACTGTCAGACCCATTTTACAGATGAAAGAACTGAGCTCTCTGACATTTTAGTTAATTTCCCAAATGTACAGAGTTTATGTTAGAACTGAGAGCAAAATCTAGGCTGAGTCAAGTAAAACAAAATACCGGGACCTCTGCTCTTAACCACATTGCCTTCTGAGAAATACTTTTGCAAATAATATATGGTGTTTTTATTTGCTTCTGGTTTCAAAACGTTACATTTTACAATCCAACTTTGATTTAAGTCTAATATAAGTTGAATATGGAATCTCTGAGCTGTGAAAAACCTTGTGATATTTCTAAGGATCCAAGAGCTATATACAGTCTAGAGGAACATCAGTTATAAAAGAAATAATGGATGCATTGAATGGGTTGGATCTTTAAAATATTCATTTCATACAAGGAACTGCTTTAGAATTCGACTCCATGCTAACACATTACAGAAAATATTAATATCAATAACCTCCGGGATGGAATTAAGGCTGAAATTTAAACCCAGCCTGGCCCTAGAATTGCTGTGTTTAACATTTATTGAAGCAGCCATACTCCATCACATTCTGAAGATTGAGGCTTGTTTTGTTAAATCCATATGTATATATCTTCAGACAGGCTAAGAAATGTAAATGTAATATAGTGTTCACATGTTATGTGTGAAAATGTTCTCCTTTTGCCTGATTGGTTATGGAGATTCTGAATTCACAGACCCTGGCACCTGCAGATACATGCACATTTGCAGACGGTAATTAGACCCTTATCCTCCACCCCCACTCACGGCTCCCACCTCCAGTATCTTCTATTTATCTTGTTTCGAGTTTGTTTATCTGTCCAGAACTCACAGGGAGGAAGAAGAGGCTGCCGTTCGGGCACATTTCCAGTTCTGAATTCATCATTGCTGATGTTTTGAGCCAGCTGCCTTTGGGTTATTGTATAATTGGTTAGGAAAGGCTAGAGGGGTCTCATCTCCCTCCCTACCCAAAGATGTTGTGGAGATGTCAACCCCGAATGAGTAAACTAGGGGGTCTGGGATGAGTTGGTCATTTTGTACAAGCAAGAGTAGGTGCATGTCAGCCAGCCAAGTTCTTTGACATCCTTCATCAATTCCCCTCTTTTCTGAGTTGCCTTTTAATGACGCTGGTAGAATGACCTCTTTAAACGACTTATTGAATTTTCCAGCCAAGAGAGATTTTAGGGATTATCAAATGCTATTTCCATCATCTTATGGAAATGAAGGCACAGAGAGGTGATGTTCTTTTCCCAAGGCCACATAACTAGTAGGGACAACCGGAACTAGAAGGTGGGCATATCAGTACCTTTTTGCTTCACACTCTGCCTTCCATGCCCCGTCAGATAAATGGGTTAAGGGAGATGGTCACTGAATTGAGCAGATGTTTTGATTGAACTGGTGTAATAAATTCAAGTTCTGGCAACTTGGATTTATTTTTCAGTTGAGCTCCAGCGCTACAGTGAATGAACAATGTTGCTACAGCTACAAGGAACAGATCTAAAGCCGATTAAGCATTTCAGATTCAATTCTTTCTGGATTCCGTGGGCCATGCTCTCATCTGGCTCACCCTCAAAATAAAGAGCTCTAGGACATTTTATTCCTTAAGAAAATGCAATTAGGTATGCCATTGTAAAAGGTATAGCCTTGTGTGATTATAGGAATTTGGCCTTTATATCCTCTCAGCCAAAGATGATTTTATTACGTAGAACTGAAATTGAAGTCATGTAAATAGAAAACACTATTTTTAAAACACCAAGAAAGAACAACCAACACAGAGATGGGATAACATCTACATCACATAAATGCCGGGTTTTGACTAGTGCTTAATGTTATTTGGAATACAGAATAATAGAATCCATGAAGGAAATAACCAGCACCACCTTAAAATTTCTCAAGCACATCTCAGGGGAAAATGCAGCATTTAACAGGCACTGGAAATCATCAGCAAATATCCAACAGCTTTCTTTCAGTTGTAGGACAAAGGGATTTGTGTCCAAAAAAAAAAAAAAAAAGGAAATCAGATGTAAAGATTGATATTTTTTTCTGTAGCTCCCAGCCTGGTGTTTTTAAAAGTCATGAATTACCCTTGTCATTTGTGGCCATTACAAGGGATAGTGGGATCAATCGTGAAATTGGTTAAACAAGGGCATTTATGAAAGCATGTAAGATTGATGTAAAGAGACAAAGTTAGGTCATCAGCATAATACCATTAAAATGTACTGCATCTACGTATATACGTTTCAGTTGTAGCCACATTGATTGGGTTTTTGTGTAATGTGCTATTTTCAGCAGCAAGTTCATTCCTTATCTCAAGCCAAGTTCCTTTTAGGATTTCCACGTGATTTGCATTAGCATTTTTGGCTTCAAAACTATCTTTAATGAACCGTTTGCGGTTTTTTCAAGAGTGCTTAAAAAATTAGGCTATGACAGTTATCCAAAACATAATTTGATATACTGTTTAATTATTTAATATGCTGTTTAAAAATTGAAGTGTGGCCTCTGGTTGGTTGGTTGATACAATACTATTAAGGTGGATTGGAAGGCCCTTCACGACTATGATTATCAACAGAGTCTTTCATGGTCTGGATTTATGAATGAGATTGTGTTCTAATAAAATGCTAATTCAAAAATGTCAGTATGGATGTTTTTAAAAGTATGTCTTTAAAATATTACAAAACACATCTTAAAAATAATCACCAAACTAAGGAAATGGAGTGAAATATTTTATTAAAGTGAAAGTGGTCTTCTTATGTTTATGGACATTCTCATTTGCATTTAATTTCCAAATTCTCAAAAAAAAAAAAAAGAAACAGGATTCTATTCTACAAAAATATTTGTTGACCATTAGCATGGTTTGAATCTTCACAAAATGGCGGGTCTTGAGGCAAATCCTATGATAGCTATCAGACTCTTTTAACAAATGACTATTGGATATCATAAAAAAAACACAGAACACTTTGTGGGAGAGGAAAATGAAAGTGATGGCCTTTTCTTCAGCATGTTGTCAAATTGTGCCTCTTTTTGGGAAATACAGTTAATACTGCATTTTTTTTTTTCCAAGAGGAAAGTAAATGGAAATGGAAATATAATGCAGCTTAGATAAATATTTTTAAAACAGTACTCTGCAGACCTCTGTATTAGAATCACCTGTGGTACTTGTTTAAAATGGAAATTATTGGCTAGCCTCAGAACTACAGAATCTGAGGGCTCTTTAAAATTTGCAAACCACTGGTCGAGATGCTTAATTAACTATGTCCTGTGTCAGAAAGCGTTCCCTGATCGGCCTCAGAACCAGATTTGTTAGCTTTTCCCCGTGGTCTTTTTTTCATCACATTACCCTTAGGTGGTGATTACTGCCCGGAGGGCAGGGGACGTGTCTTGTTGTCCATTGTATTCTCAGAACCTAACACCTTAACTTATTTGTGGCAAGCCTGTAAGAAACTGCTGAATAATTGAATGACTAATTCGTTTAACGCAGAACTTTGGCCCCAATGAAGCAGAATTGTTGATGATAATCCAATCTCTCAAATCACAAAAGAAAGTGATTTTAAATAAAGGGTCTTTGCCTGTGCTACCACCACTGCAGAGAAGCATCCTTTTTTTTTTTTATGTTTATTTATTTTTGAGAGAGAGACAGACGTGAGTGGGGGAGGGGCAGAGAGAGAGGGGGGACACAGAATCCGAAGCAGGCTCCAGGCTCCGAGCCATCAGCACAGAGCCCCACGCGGGGCTCGAACCCACAAATGTGAGATCATGACTTGAGCCGAAGCCGGACGCTCAACCGAATGAGCCACCCAGGTGCCCCAAAGTGTCCTTTGAACTGCAATTCTCCAGTCCACCTTCTTCAAAACTGGACTGTCACCTCAGTAATGATATTAAAGTATGTCCACAGCTCTATAACCATTCAAGCCAGCTCTTTTGCTCATTCAGATTTAGAACTGGAAGCACTCTGTACCCTTGGCACTGAGATCAAGAATGCTCTTAAGAGAAGAAGTCAGAAATGCAAGATGAGAGAAGTTCAGTGCAGTCAAGTGGTTGACTAAGAATGGAGGGAGATTGGAGAAACCACAGACACCAGAAACTTCGTATAATTCTTTGAGGTGAAATCTGGAAATCAGTTAGAAAACTAGAGTTAGAGAGCTTTGAAAGTTTTGGCCGAGCATTCAGGATTAAGGGGAGTACCTTATTTACTTGAATATAAGGCGCAGTTTGTGCTAGAAACATCACCCCTTAGAGTATGGAGGACTGATCTGGAAAACCGACCACAGGGCACCGGCCCTTACATGTATCTCCATAAACCACACTTCTGGGTAGAAAGGAGCAAAAAGAGGCAGGTGGCCTAAGACGTTTTTTAATCTGAATGAAACACTTAGTGACAATATTCCAGGCTCAGAAGGCACTAGAGCATGACCGTCTTGAGGACAGAAAGCATGGCTTCCGAACCTTCGACCCTCCCACTGCCAGCAGAGCTCTGGCTCATGGCAGAAGCTACTAGGTCGATGTTTGTTGAATGTTGAATCAAAACAAAAGGAAAACTCACACAAGGCAAGAATAGAGAGTTTTAAGTAACTGGGATTCTTTCCATCATTAAAGTATTTCTCTTGAGTGCAACACTAGGCACAGTCCTACACTGAAAGTATAGACTCAGATAGGGTATGCGAGGTAAGTAGGGACAAGACCAGGGCCTGAAACTGGAATGCAGGGTGTGAGCTTGGCCACTGGTAAGACAAGTACAGCTGTTGAGACCAGAAAGAAGCGGATTGGATTCTGAACTGCTAAGATTATGGCTTCAGACTTCTCTTCCTCAGCTTCTTAAGGACTGGTGGAGGTGAAGACACTCGAGTAGGATTTAAACACTGGGCCAAAGAAGGTCGGTAAGTGGTTGAGGGCACTTACCCATCCCCCTGGCGGGGCCAGATTCGTGGGCATACGACCCGTGTAGCCAGAGGGACTCCACAGTTGGTTTAATGCTCTGTCTTTGCCATCTCGAAATTCTTAAGAATTTTATTTGAGTACTTGTGTTTTCCATGTGAGGCTCCATGGGGCCGTGGAGCACGCACGCGAGCGGAGAAGGCATGCACCATTTGCACGTCTGTGATTTCTTGTTTCCCCACTCACAGTGTTTGTGACGCCCCATAAGCACAGAATTCTGGTGGACTCATGATGTGTGAAAGTTTAGCAAGTTGAGTACGAGGTAACATTTAAACCTGAGTAACCCGGGGGGGCTGACGGCCCCAAGCGTCTCCACTTTCAATCTCAACCAGAATGTGCTTTGAGCAGTGTAACAAGGCAACAGGATCTTGAGAAACGTCACATTTAGGAATCCTATCGTTTTTTTACCTACGTTGTTCCCCTGTATTGCCGAACACATTCGCTGGAAATGATGCCATGGTAGGAAAGGGAGAGAGAGGCTGCCCCAAAGTTCCTTCTCTTTCCCATTCTTCCCCACTCATCAGTAAGCCGAAGACGGGGAGTGTTGGTACAATGTGTGTTTGTCAAGAAGGAAAATAACATTTTACAACATTTCCACTTTGCTGTCAAGAACAAAATACATATGCATGTATGAGCTACATACTGACTGTGACTTGTGCCATTTTGGTCATTCTACATGTGCTCGTACATTTGCATTTAAAGCTGACATGGTACAGTGTAAAAATGAACAGTAAAATTTGTGCCAACAATTGAATATTTTAATTTTTGTCTCTTTAGAACGACATTCGGTAATAAAACAAAACACGCTATGACAAGTCAAGAGAGAAACCACAAAACAGAGGAAAAAGTTTATCTTTTAATACCTTTGGTGGCATTCCCCGCCCCCCGCCCCAACCTTTCACTTCTGCTTTTTCAACAGGGAGCTGTGCGTTTTTATTTTGCCCTGAACTCTGCATATTAAATACCTAGTCTTGCTCTCGGGCAAGTATTCCAAGGACCATCTTCTTGGAAAAATACTGGAAAGGAGGAATGCACAGCAGAGCACTTTAGTGCCGAAGTTCTGAAGTTTTCAGGCTTCAGCCTGAAAGATTATCCAACCTCCTTCACAGTCGGAGGGCAACTGAGGGGCGTTGTCGGGACCTCTGATGAAGTAGGCAGATCTGGGCTCTTCTCCTTAGCTGTGTGGCCTTGCAAAAGTTGCCTAACCTTTCTGAGCCTCAGTTTTCCTATCTGTGAAAGTGGAATAGTAAGATGATTGGGTGTTGAGAGGGATAGACACTCCTCATGTAATGTATCTACCACTTGCTAGGCTCCCAGTATATGATAGCTGTTAAGACCGCTATAATTAAAGATCTGTTACTTCCAGGACTCATAGGACTGCCTTTATATATGGCAGACTAGGGTTCGCTTTTGTGAAAGGATTTGAAGACCTACTGACTGCAAGCTTGACTGAGCAAGCTTCGGCAAGTCAAACATCTTACAACCCATTGGTCTCAGTTTCACATAAAATCATGGGTTGATTATTGTGGCTTTTTCAAAATGTTTATTTATTTTTGAGAGAGAGAGGGAGAGGGAGATAATGAGCAGGGGAGGGGCAGAGAGAGAGAGGGACAGAGGATTTGAAGCGGGCTCCATTCTCACAGCACAGAGCCTGACGCGGGGCTCGAGCACACAAACCATGAGATCATCGTGGCCTGAGCCGAGGTCGGATGCACCCCAGTGGATTTGGCACCCCAGTGGCTTGATTATTGTGAAAATACCTTCACAGCCTAAGGTTTAGAAATTCAACAAAGATTCAGCAGGGTCCTGTTCTACATGTGACACAGATCGAGGCATTTGGGGGAACACAAAATGAAGAAGGAAAGATCCCTGCCCTCAAGGAGTTCACAATGTGGGGAAAAGATCAACACACCCGTCATATACGGACACCACACTTGATCTTAGCCAAAAGGCCGAGAAGCGATCCCTGTCGTATACGTATAACACGGGGAAGAAAACAGCTATCGGAAGACTAGCGACTGAGATCATGTATTTTGAGCCGATGAAGGTCTTTCTATACTCCTCCTATCCCATGCTAACTGCTGTGAACTTTTTTATTCTTTGTAATAAGACCTACTTTTTTTTGTTTTGTTTTGTTTTTGGCACAGACACTCTGTGTGAAACATGGTGCCAGAAATGCTCACGTATGCCACAGTAGTTAATCCATGTGAATACTGCCAGGGTCAGAGAACGGGCTAATCTGACTCCAACGTCCATTCTCTTTCCATTTTGCTTTCATAAGGGCCTACCTGAGCTTCCCCCAACAGACCATGTTGCTATGTCCCTCCAGCTTCGTATATGCAGGAACGACTTTTACCCCACGTCTCCATGATAAACTCCTATACATCATTACAAACCCCTCTGCCACTAAGCTCCTATTCCTTCCACTTTCCTCCCCCACACAGAAGATGAGTAACTTCCTGTTCCATGCTGCCGGCTATCACCTATTTGTGCTATTATTTTACATATCATGTTGTGGAGAAATAATTCACTTCCAGTTTTGCCATAACTTTTAGGCACTAAGCTCCTGGCGGGATGGTCCATATCTGTTCTGTGTTTGTATATTTAGCACACTGTAGGGCCTTCAATGAGTTTTTGCTAAAACGCATTGAATTGGACATTCAGTCAGGGGAATTAGTAATGACTAAGGATGCCTTGCAGGACTCGGCAAACATTTTCTGTAAAGGACCAGAAATTAAATATTTTAGGCTCTTCGGGCCATAGGGTCTCGTTGCCACTCACCACTGGTGTTTCAGTGCAAAAGCAGTCATAGAAAATAGACTGAGGGGCGCCTGGGTGGCTCAGTCGGTTGAGCGTCCGACTTCAGCTCAGGTCACGATCTCACGGACCGCGAGTTCGAGCCCCGCGTCGGGCTCTGGGCTGATGGCTCAGAGCCTGGAGCCTGCTTCCAGTTCTGTGTCTCCCTCTCTCTCTGCCCCTCCCCCGTTCATGCTCTGTCTCTCTCTGTCTCAAAAATAAATAAACGTTAAAAAAAAATTAAAAAAAAAAAAAAGAAAGAAAATAGACTGAAATGAAGGGGTATGACTGGGGTTCCGATAAAAATTTATCTCCAAAAAACAGGCTGGTGGGACGAATTTGGCCCTCAGGCTGTAGTTTGCCAACTCTTAATGTAGTGTATGCCAACAAATTGATGTTAAGTATGGGAATAGACGGGTGCCTGGTGGCTCAGTCGGTTGAGCATGTGACTTTGGTTCAGGTCATGATCTCATGGTCCGTGGGCTTGAGCTTCACATCAGGCTTTGCTCTTGACAGTGCAGAGCCTGCTTCAGATTCTCTGTCTCCCTCTCTCTCTGCCCCTCTCCTGCTCATGCTCTCTCTCTCTCTCTCTCTCTCTCTCCAAAATAAACATTTTTTAAAAAATTAAAAAAAAAAAAAAGAACAGGAATAGAGAAGGCCTTCCAAGCACAAGAGACAGCATGTGCAAATGTCCTGTGGCAGTATATAGTCAAGGGAAAACAGACGCCAGCAAGGCTGCTTTATGATGTGCAAATCCAGGGAGCAATAGTAGATACATTTGGAAAAGTGGGGCAAGAAGATGGAGGGACTGAAATGCTAGAGTGAGGAATCTATACTAAAGCCAGCAGGGATGGGAATGTCATTGAAGTTTTTGAGCATCTTGATGGCCTGCAGTGACTATACATTAGAAATTAGTCTGCCCGCACATGTACTTGAGGCACATAGATCAAGAGGTTTGTAAAATAACCTAAGCAAGGGAATAGGGACAGTAAAAATGGCAGGAGAGTGGACAGGGTCAAACATGAGAATGACAGAGACAAAATTGGTTAGAACTGGCAATGGATTGCATGTCAGGGTGAACAGAATACAAGATGACACTGACCTCTCCAGCCTGGTGTCCGGGAACATGCAGACCCAGGAATAAAACCAGGAAAGGCAAGAGGAGAGACTGGCTTCAGAAGAAAAAAAAAAAAAAAAATGATGAATGTGTTTCAGACAGGTTAAGTCTGATTTTAATACTTGTTTTGCCTGGTTAAAACCCAAGTTTAAATATTGTGACTTACAACAGCGTTCCTTTCCAAAACTGGATTAAAATGTTTCTGCCACTTGGCAGGGGAAAGACTTTTAAGTTCTTTTCCCAAATATACCTTTCTGTGATGTTTGATCTCTGTTTAATTTTTCTTTAAGCTCCACTTGTCCTAACAACTAAGAACACTTAGGAAGTTCCCTCTTCTTCCCTGTGTTTTTTAACTTTCCAGTCACGTGCTATGTAATTCTGAACCAATGTCTTTAGGTTCACGATACCTCCATAAAATGAAACAAATTAATTGTCAGTGCACAGACCTTGGGTCCTTCCTTACGGACTGTGGTTACTGAGATAGCAGAGTCGGGGCACAGTCCAATGACAAGAACACAAAAACTCAATGTCAAGCTAGAGAGACAATTGAAATTAAATTCCAATCATAAGATGGATCCCGGGGCGCCTGGGTGGCTCAGTCGGTTAAGCGGCCGACTTCGGCTCAGGTCATGATCTCGCGGTCCGTGAGTTCGAGCCCCGCGTCGGGCTCTGTGCTGACAGCTCAGAGCCTGGAGCCTGCTTCAGATTCTGTGTCTCCCTCTCTCTGACCCTCCCCTGTTTATGCTCTGTCTCTCCCTGTCTCAAAAATAAATAAAACGTTTAAAAAAAAAAAAAAAAGATGGATCCCAAAGGAAAATCGACGGGGCACGTGGAAATTGAGGTCAGGAACTTGCAAGTTACGAAACATCGAGAGCAGAGCCAGAAAGACTAAGTCAAGTCACATGGTTGAGATTCACATACAGACGCCAGGTGCTGTTGAAGATGGAGAACATTAGCAGAAGGGAGAGTGTCTGGGTCTTATCAGTTTGTGATCAACCAGGAAGTACATACTCACCACAAACCCAACAATACTTGGAGCCCCTCATGTCAGGCAAAGGCAGAGCTGGTTAAGTATATGCCTTACAAGGGAAACCCACACTCAACTCCCTGTGGCATAAAACAACAGATCCACCCTCACACATCTGTTCGAATAGCCAAAAAGCCAGAATAGTGACACCACCAAATACTGACGACAGACACTCTCATCCATGCTTGATAGGAATGTAAAACGGCCCAGCTACTTTGGAAGACAGTTTGGAAGTTCCTTACAAAAGTAAACATACTCTTGCCATACCAGCAATTACGCTCCGTGGTGTTTCCCCAAAGGTGTGGAAAACTTAACATTCGCACAAAAACCTGCGCATGGATGTCGATGGCAGCTTTCATCATAATTGCCAAAGTTGGGAAGCATCCAAGATGACCCTCGGCAGGAGAACGGGTAAAGAAACCGCTGTACATCCAGACAATGGAATATTATTTAGAGCTACAAAGAAACGAGCTATCAAGACGTAAAAAGACGTAGAGGAAGCTTACGCGCATATTTACTTTTCTTAAAAGTGAAAGAAGCAGATCTGAAAAAGCTATATACTGTGTGATTCCAGCTGTATGATATTCTGGAAAACGCAAAATTATGGGCAGAAAAAAGAAAAAAAAAAGCCAGTGGTTGCTTGGGATTGGAAGAGAGGGTGAGGGACTGAGCATGTGGAGCACAGAGGAGTTTTAGGAGGGTGAAACTATTCTGTATGATACTGTAATGTTGGATGCATGTCGTTATACATTTGTCTAAACCCATAGAGTGTACATCATTAAGAGTGAACCCTAATGAAAATTATGGAATTTGGGCGATAATGATGTGTCCATGTAGATTCATCAGTTGTAACCAAGGAACTACTCTTGGGGGATGTTGATCATGGGGGAAAGCCGTCCAGGTGTGGAGGCAGAGGGTGTATGGAAAATCTCTGTACTTTCCTCTCAATTTTGCTATGAACCTAAAACTGCTTTAAAAAAACAAAACTGAATAATTTTTAAGTCATTCACTTCAAAAGGAAGAAAGAAAGAAAGAAAGAAAGAAAGAAAGAAAGAAGGAAGAAAGAAAGAAAGAAAGAAAGAAAGAAAGAAAGAAAGAAAAGTTCTAAAAAGAACGATCAAATTGGAAGAAACAAGAAAAGCTTGCAAGGAAAAATTGTACCACCATCTGAATAAAGTCTGTAGTTTAGTAAATAGTGCTGTACCAAAGACAGTTTCTTAGTTGTGACAAATGTAGCATGGTTATGTAAGACGTTAACATTAGAAGAAGCGGGATGAAGGGTATGTGGGAACTCTCTGTACTATCTTTGCAACTTCTCTATAAAAGCTAAATTTATTCCGAAACAAAGTGGCTAAAATAAAAACAAAATCTCCGCATAGCTTCCCGGTTCTACAATTTACCTAGTTGGAAGATTAGTCATGGCTTACGATGGCTTTTCTTCCAAAAATCCTCACTGCAAATAACTCAACCGCTCAGGGCACATAGGTGGAAGCGGACGGATTTTGGTTTCAGGCCTGGCTCCGTTATTTACGAGCTGTGTGACTTAGATCGGGTTGACGTGACTTCTGTAAGTCTCTGTTTAGCTCCCGTATCAAGTGAGTCCGCGAATAATCCTCACCTTCGACAAAATTATCCAGGTGCTTTGCGCAAGGCCGCTGACACACGGGTAGTGCTCAGTAGATGTGATGGTTATTAGTAGCACGGATTTGATCTCTGTGTAGCCCGTGTGTGCAACAATGCAACCCGTGCACGGGCAGAGCTGAGCGACCAGCACCCAGCCGGGTGTCATCACCGCCGGGGGGTGAAAGGCTACCCCTGTTTTGCCGTGCTTTGGGTTCACAGACAGAAGACGTGCTCCGGCCTTCTCTCAGAAATAGGGTTCTCAACTCAGGCACTCTTTTATATTAAAGTAAGCACTGTGAGCAGGTGGTCCCTGTTCTGGAGCTCCAGAATGACATTAAAAATGAGTGGGCAGCGGGATTTTATTAGTCATTTGTTGGCTCCCTCGCAGCCATTTCCATGAAATTATGGGACAATGACAAAATTAAAGCCGCTTATGCTGGGCTGTGGAAAGCTGGTCCCTATGTCTGCAAATGTTCGTGGGTCAGGAATGTAGAACAGGGGCAATACATTGGAGAATTACCGACTGACGATCCCGGGTCCTTTTGGCTGAGGACCCAAGACCTCTCGGGAGCCAGGCCCTGAGGAAAATTAGGCTCGTGACAGGAAATACTGTGATGCCGAAGGCCTGCAACGCTTCAGCTTTCTCCTGAGCACTGTGCCACCAATGGAAGGCAGG
The DNA here is from genome assembly GCF_046562875.1 of Panthera onca. Classification (NCBI taxonomy): domain Eukaryota; kingdom Metazoa; phylum Chordata; class Mammalia; order Carnivora; family Felidae; genus Panthera; species Panthera onca. Next base: position 113,592,020 of record NC_138345.1, on the reverse strand, counting down.
TACCTCCTGGGCTGCTGGAAAGTGCCCGTGAACTGGATCTAACAGGTGAAGAGAACGGGTCACACCTGGGACTGTAAGCCAACCCATCCAGGCAGGGATTTCCTTCAAGTCTTCCCTGGCCGGCCAGGCCCGGCTTACACTTCAACACCTCATACCCTCTCTCCTCTTTCCCCAACCGTTCCTCTGCCTGGCTGTCGTCTCGATGCTCACACCCATATCCACCAGCCACGTCCTCCAGCTCAGGCCCTCAGAAGCTAATGACAGATGTTGTGCAACAAAGGAACGTGGGGCTTAGAGACCCAGGCCTTGAGTCGTGGGCCTACCTCCACAACTTGCTTGTGTGAGAAAGAGTCTGAACATCTCCCACAGCCTCTGTTTTTTTTCACATTCAAGAGCTTCCTTTGCATGGAAAACAACATCAAATTCCTTACTTGATCTGTAAGAGCCAAATGGGGTGGTTCTGAGGTTTCAGTAAAACATATATGAAAAATGTCTGGTACCTTGGAGGCCCTCAACAGACATTAATTACCTTCCCCTTGCTGTCCACTGGAAAACTTCTAATTTTTTTAATACTTAAAAAAGTTTTTCAAGTAAACGCTGCATCCTCCACCCAATGTGGGGCTTGAACTCACAACCCTGAGGTCGAGAGCCACATGCCCTACCAGCTGAGCCAGGCAGGTGCCCCTAGAGAACTTTAAGATACAGGGATTGCTGGCATAATTTTCACCGCCACTGGCCTGAATTTTGGTTCTGCTTGTAGCACAATGAAAAATAGTGTCTTAGAATTTCAAGAGACATTGTCTTTTGAGATTTTAAAAGCCGCGTGAATATCAAACCGACTGCTCTCCCTGAGCTCAGCTATCTCTGATAGCAACTGATGTTTGACTGTTAACACTGAGGATATATAGGAAGTATTAGTTAATTGGATGACCTTTTTTAACACCCATGTGATTGATTGATATTTGCTTGAATAAATTTGCCCACTCTTTCCACTGACACTTTTACTAAATCCATTGAGAAGAGTGAAAGCACCTTGATCCAGGTGATGTGTCTCCTGAAAAGTGTTATGAATATCTCTAAGACAGCTGTCCTCTTTTCCCAAAGAAGACACATAGAGGTGATTGGAATCCACTTCTCCCCAGATATTACCCATTTCTTCATCAGCAGCTCCTAGAATTTCTAAAAGTTACAGAAAGGCTGCTCTTTGTAGTTTTTGGAGAATGACAGGGAATGACAGACCATTTACAGGTGACTGGAAGGTTCTATTAACTTTTCAGCTGCCCTCTCCTTTAAAATCTCAAGTGTAATACTTAAGCACCTTTGGTTCCAAAGCTGAAAGGATGGGTCAGCTGCTGTAACTCACATGGACAGCAAGTTAGTTCTGTCAGAGTCACATAACTGTCTGCGTAACTTTCAGAGTGACTGTTGGGGTAACTGTCACGGTAACCGTCAGAGCATGTGTCCACTCTTGTGCAATGACTTCCGCGTGATGCTCATCTCTGTCTGCACACCTCAAATTTCTGAAATCAATAACGCTTGATTAGACGCGATTTGGACTCACTGTGGTGATCATTTCACAATGCAAACAAACATCAGACCTTTATGTTGTACCGCTGAGATTAATGTGATGTTCTATGTCGATTATACCTTGAAAAAAAACCTCATAATATATTTTTCCTTCTACCTTCTATTGTTCTCTGGCCTCTATTCGACTTAATACAATAAGTTATATTTTAATGGGTTTCTTTAAAAAAAAAACTTATTAGAATGACAATTGGATTTTATGTGGAAAACATACTGACATGAAAAAAACATTTGAAAGGGCTGGCAAAGTGGTGTAGCAGGTAAGTAAATTCGGCGTGTGGTTAAAAGGAAATTGTTTTATCATAAGAGACTCTTAAATATAGAGAACAGGGATGCTGGAGGGGTTGTGGGAAGGGAGATGGGCTAAATGGGTAAGGGGGATCAAGGAATCTACTCCTGAAATCATCGTTGCTCTATTTGCTAACTTGGATGTAAATTTAAAAAATAAATTACTAAAAAAAATTTTTTTAATTAAAAAAAAGATAATTGTCTAGGATGAAGAGAAAGAAAAGAAGAAAATCATAAAGGCAAAGTAGAAGAAATATTTATGACATCAAGCAGGATAGTGCAGCAGTTATGAACATAGATATTTTAGTTTCCCAATCCAGATTTAGCCATTTTATCTGTGTCATTAAGGAAATTAACTTCTCTGCCACTCTTGCCCATACCAGAGATGATGTGCTAATGGTATCTGTCTAATAGGGGTACCGAAAGGATTAAATAAGTTAGTGTCTATTACATAGAAAAAAAACCCATATAAACCTTCGTTAAACAAAAATAATAATGGCATAGTTAGATACATGACATGATGCATTTGTCGAAACCCATGGAAATTTATAGCACAAAGAGTGAACCTTGATGTATGCAGATTCGTAAAAGATCACTTGGGAGGTTGGGGAGAAAGCAGAATATGAGGAAACCATCCAGCTATATGACAAATGTATGAAACGAGCTCACCGAAGACAGTGGAGGGAAAGATGCCAACCTAAGTAACTTTGGAAATGAGTGGAGTCTAGGAGACCAAAGGCGAAATCAACTGCACATAGCTCTATACTGTAGATGATAAATATTGGCTAGAATCTCTGATAACACCATATATGTGCAAAGGAATGGAACAAATAAATAAATGGTGGGAAGGTGTGGGAGCCTGCCTGCTCACCCCTTTGAGCGGGAGGTCACAAAGTGGGAGCAAAGAGAGGGTGTGGTCATGGACTAGAGTTGGAGGCATCAGTGTGAACTAATGGTTAGTCTAACATATACGAAGTTATGTACAAAATATTTATAGATATGTGCACATACATAAACTGATATACACATGTACATTTTCTTACTCTGTCAGTTGAGAACCCCAAGAAGCAATAACACTCGGTAGCAGTGAACACACCTAGCACCCAGATCTTGGTTTCTTTCTTTTCTTTTAGCAAGGAGAAGAGGAGGGGGGAGAGAGAGAGAGAGACAGAGAGAGAGAGAGAGAGAGAGAGAGAGAGAGAGAGCCAGGCACACCTGGGGCTTATGGTTTTACCTGAAGTGGGGCTCGTGCTCACCCAATGTGGGACTCAAACTCACCAACTGTGAGATCATGACCTGAGCTGAAGTCAGATGCTTAAAGACTGAGCCAGCCAAGTGCTCCAGATCTTGGTTTCTAATCCCATTCATTCTCTCATAAAAGGAACCAGAATTCCTGGGAGAAATGGCTAATTCTAGGACTGAGACAAGAAATACACAAGCTGAAATGGGATTATCTTGTCGTGCCAGGAAGTAAGGAACCACTCAGAAAAGCAAACAAAATAAAAAACACTCCCACAACAAAAACAAGTTCACATCAATGAGAGTATTTAATTTAATTTATTTTTAAAATTTTAATTAATTAATTAATTAATTAATTAATTAATGTATTTATTTATTCATTAATTTTTAATTTACATCCAATTAGCATACAGTGCAACCATGATTTCAGGAGTAGATTCCTTAATACCCCTTACCCATTTAGCCCATCCCCCCTCCCACAACCCTTCCAGTAACCCTCTGTTCTCCGTATTTAAGAGTCTCTTATGTTTTGTCCCTTTCCCTGTTTTTATATTATTTTTGCTTCCCTTCCCTTATGTTCATGTGTTTTGTATCTTAAAGTCCTCATATGAGTGAAGTCATGTGATATTTGTCTTTCTCTGACTGACTAATTTCGCTTAGCATAATACCTTCAAATTCCATCCACGTAGTTGCAAATGGCAAGATTTCATTCTTTTGGATTGCCAAGTAATACTTCATCGTATATATATACCACATCTTCTTTATCCATTCATCCATTGATGGACATTTGGGCTCTTTCCATACTTTGACTATTGTTGATAGCGCTCCTATAAACATTGGGGTGCATGTGCCCCTTTGAAACAGCACAGCTGTATCCTTTGGATAAATACCTAGTAGTGCAATTGCTGGGTTGTAGGATAGTTCTGTTTTTAAATTTTTGAGGAACCTCCATATTGTTTTCCAGAGGGCTGCACCAGTTTGCATTCCCATCAAAAGTGCAGAAGAGATCCTCTTTCTCCGCATCCTCACCAACATCTGGTGTTGCCTGAGTTGTTAATGTTAGCCATTCTGACAGGCGTGAGGTGATATCTCATTGCGGTTTTGATTTGTATTCCCTGATGATGAGTGATGAGCATTTTCTCATGTGTCGGCTGGCCATCTGGATGTCTTCTTTGGAGAAGCATCTATTCGTATCTTTTGCCTATTTCTTCACTGGATTATTTGTTTTTTGGGTGTTGAGTTTGATAAGTTCCTTATAGATTTTGGATACTAACCCTTTATCTGATATGTTGTTTGCAAATATCTTCTCCCATTCCATAGGCTGCCTTTTAGTTTTGCTGATTGTTCCCTTTGCTGTGCAGAGAAGCTTTTTATTTTCATGAGGTCCCAATAGTTCACTTTTGCTTTTGTTTCCCTTGTCTCTGGAGACATGTTGAGTGAAAAGTTGCTGCTGCCGAGGTCAAAGAGGTTTTTGCCTGCTTTCTCCTTTAGGATTTTGATGGCTTCCTATTTTATGTTTAGGTCTTTCATCCATTTTGAGTTTATCTTTGTGTATGGTTTAAGCGTGTGGTCCAGGTTCATTCTTCTGCATGTTGCTGTCCAGTTTTCCCAACAACATTTGCTAAAGAGACTCTTTATTCCATTGGATATTCTTTTCTGCTTTGTCAAAGATCGGTTGGCCATATGTTAGTGGGTCCATTTCTAGGTTCTCTGTTCTGTTCCATTGATCCGAGTATCTGTTTTTGTGCCGGTACCATACTGTCTTGATGATTACAGCTTTGTAATACAGCTTGAAGTCTGGGATTGTGATGCCTCCAGCTTTGGCTTTCTTTTTCAAGATTGCTTTGGCTATTCGGGATCTTTTCTGGTTCCAGACAAATTTTAGGATTGTTTGTTCTGGGTCTGTGAAGAATGCTAGTGTTATTTTGATAGGGATTGCTCAATGGGAATATTTTAAAGGGACCCAAGAGTCAATTGAAAGAGCTTCCAATGACCAAAGCTGAAATAATTTGAGCAATAAAATAATGTAGTATTGGATTATAACCCAAAATATAAAATAAATATCCACGAGTCCATATTGATAAAAAAAACCCAGAATAAATAAATAAATATTTATAAATAAATAAAGGGGGGAGGGGGAAGGAAACAGACAAAACTCCCATGCCTATTTCCCAATAATTTATGTAGATAGTCATCCTCAGGAAGTTGAGCACAGCACCCGCACCCCCCCCCCCACACCCTCCTTAAGTGCAGGCTGTGCATAATGACTTCTTTCCAATGAGTACAGTTTGGATTATAATGGAAAAAAACTAACAAATGCTACCTTAGCTAAGTAACCAAGGTTAACATCAACAGTGATAAGTCATGTTGATAGCATATTGTCTTGATGTGGAAAATGGAAATTCACCTCTGTGGTCTTCCTCCACAAAACACATAATCCTAATATAATCACGAGAAAAACATCAGGCACGTCGCAGTTGAGAGGCCTCCTACGAAAAATATCTGATCAGTACTCCCCCAGACTCTTAAGGTCATTAAAATTTAGGCAAGTCTGGGAAACTGTCACAGCCAAGAATAGCCGAAGGAGACATGACTACTAAATTTAATGTGGTATCCTGAGTGGGATCCAGGAATAGAAAAGGTCATTTGGCAAAAACTATGAAAACCTGAGTAAAGTATGGATCTTAGATGATAATAATGTGTCAACATCGGTTCATTAGTTTTAACAAACGTACCATGAAATGTACCATACAAATGCAAGATGCTAATAGGAGAAACTGAATGTGGAGCATATAGGAAATCCATACTATGTTCACAACTTTTCTGTAAATCTGAAACTGTCATAAAATTAGGGGCGCCTGGGTGGCTCAGTCGGTTAAGCGGCCGACTTCGGCTCAGGTCATGATCTCGCGGTCCGTGAGTTCGAGCCCCGCGTCGGGCTCTGTGCTGACGGCTCAGAGCCTGGAGCCTGTTTCAGATTCTGTGTCTCCCTCTCTCTGACCCTCCCCCATTCATGCTCTGTCTCTCTCTGTCTCAAAAATAAATAAACGTTAAAAAAAAAAATTTTTTTTAACTGTCATAAAATTAAAAACTTACTAAAAATAGTAATAAATGACTAACATCTATGAAGCACTCCTTATATGGTAAGTACTTTTTATGCATTAACTTTATAACCCCAAAATAACGGGTATCAGAAAAAAATGCCACTTACAATAAGTCAACCAAAAATAGGTCTTACATTTCATAGTAAGTGGTGAAAAAAATTGGTTTGATTGGATCTCCATTTTGAAAAAGAAAACTAAAACTATGAAACTAACTTCATTAAAGATACGTTTAAAAATTTTATATTATGGATGTATATTTATACAGGAATTCTTAGAATTAACAAGGAACAAACCAATACGGGTTTGTTTTGGTGTAAGTTTTGCTACCAAAATGGATGATGTCATTAAATGGCCTGTTTTTGTCTATAGTATGATCTTAAAGAGGATGTTTTTACAAAAATATTTTATGACTTGATATTTTTCTTAATTCTCTGATGTGCAAACCATTTTCTTCTGAGTTCATCTTTCCTGCCTCTGACTCCCAGGACTGGGTTGTTCCTACTTCTCTGATAACCTTCATTTCATTCTGTTGGGTATTAGAAATAGTTGTTTAAATACCTTTCCTTTGCAAGAAAGAACTAAGAACTGCAACAATGTCCAAGTACGTTTTATTCCTTCTGTAGCACCTGAAATGGTGGCTTGTGTTTGGTCAGCCCCAGGTTTCCCATTTACAAACTAGAGAAGAAAAACAAAACCTGCAATTTCTACTTCACAAGATTATTGCGAGAGCTCATGAGCCATACCCCCCTCCCCCCCCCCCCCCCCCCCCCAAGGCAGGGCCACAAGGACGTTGGCCCTTTCCTAATCTTCCCGGAGAACGCCAATAACTCTGCTTCCTGTTGCACAGCAAAGATACTTGAGAACTTCCTCTCTTCCCAATAAAGCAGGTTTGTCAATACATTTTAACCTGCACAGTAGGTATAATCTACTGACCTCTAACCTCTGAGGTGCAGCATTGAGAACAACTCTGGTACTATGTCCAGTAACAGTGGCAGAGGCCATAATGATGGGCTAGGAATGTCTGCCATGACTTTAGGACCAGGAACTGCTCGTATATAATCTATACTCTCAAAATACGGCCACCAGGCAATTTCTCAGCCTCTGTACGTATATGCTGCTCCTCATATCAGGAATGAGAGCTCATTTCCCTTCCCTCTAAATATGGGCTGGCCTTTGACAGAACTTGGAAGAAGTGATTTGGGACTTCTGAAGCTACACCTTGAAAGAGGCTGGCACTTTCTGATTCCTCTCTCTCTTTTTTTTTTTTTTAATTTTTTTTTTTTCAACGTTTTTTATTTTTATTTTTGGGACAGAGAGAGACAGAGCATGAACGGGGGAGGGGCAGAGAGAGAGGGAGACACAGAATCGGAAACAGGCTCCAGGCTCCGAGCCATCAGCCCAGAGCCTGACGCGGGGCTCGAACTCATGGACCGCGAGATCGTGACCTGGCTGAAGTCGGACGCTTAACCGACTGCGCCACCCAGGCGCCCCCTGATTCCTCTCTTTTAAAGCCAGGTGACATTCAAGAAGTCTAACATGATCACCATACTATAAAGAAGCCCATGCTGGGCATCTGGAGAGAGAGGCGTCTTGCAGAAGATCACTGAGGTGGCAGTCACGTGAATGAAGCCTATCGGACCATTGGGCCCACTGAATGCAGCTGAATGACTCCAGGTGACATAACGTGGAGCTGAAGGGCCATCCAGTTGAGTCCTGCCCTAATTCCTGACCCACAGAATCATCACAAACGGCAATTTGTTGTCTTAAGGCATTAGGTATTGGACGGTTTGTTACACAGCAGACTAATTTAAATTTATTGAGATAACTTAAAGGGAACTGGTTAGCTCCCAGACCCCAATTCTGGGTAATCCAATTCAATTGGTCTGGGATTGGTATGTTTCAAGAGCTCTCCTTTAGAGGTTCTCGCATGGAACTAACTAGTTCAGAACCGCTGGACCAGCTGGGATCATAAGTACTACATGCTAAGTTAGAAAGTTACACTGAGCTGAAACGCGGGGAGAAGACTTCAACAAGTCATTAAAATCTGGGATTAGCCTGATAAAACAAAACAAAAACTCCTCCCTAGTCATCTCTGATAGGACACATGAAGTCCGGTAAGTTGCAGAGGGACACATAAAGAAGAAAACAGCCACCAGAGAGGTATGACTAAGCTGACAAAGAAAAAAAAAAAATACTCCTCTGGTATTTTTCCTGAGCAGTGTAAGGTTTTTTTGTTTGTTTTGTTTTTGTTTCTTTTTTTTTTTTTCCTCCTGTTTTCTCTATCTTAGCTTTTTCTGTGTTTGCACTAAATGAAACTTGCCTGGAGTTGGGTGACAAAGGTCTGCTTTTCATTCTTATTAATGTCACCTTCAGCAGATCTTGCAGTGCGTTCTTGGGTCCATTAGGGCCTCACCCCCAAATTCAGGCCCAGTAATACCTCAGTGGAAGCATAATTAGCCATACAATCAAAAGAAAATATTGATTTTTTTTTTTGGCCGAGATTTTCAGGATTGTATTATTGTGTGTTTCATGTCCAATTTTCAGTTAAAATTTGGCTAATAAAAAGGCTTGACAATTTTGAGTGAAAACAAGAGAGAAATAAGTTTAAGACCCTTGGATGTACGGAGTGCTGTTAAATATTTTCCTCTTGCCCTGGAAAGTCATTAAGGAAATATGTATGCCAGGCCACACCGCCAATTTCGAGACATTGATGCTAACAAAGATGTCCGCATTCTAGTCACATCGGCAGAGTTTAACCTCAACTAATGTCTACGATACATGACACTTTGCTTGCCCTTTAAACCATTTCTATCTTTGCTTCAGGCAAAATGCATTCTGTCTCTATTGATATATAATTGTCAGGTACTTGAGTCTAAAACTGTAGACTTAGCAGAACCAAATAGAGAAGAAGGAAGGAAGGAAGGAAGGAAGGAAGGAAGGAAGGAAGGAAGAAACTGCTGGTTTTCATTGGTGCCGTGTCTGATTTGAAGCTTCATATTTCAGAAGCCGATATAGGAGTCTCCAGTGATGTTGATTATAATCGTTGCTATGTGGTCCCCGTGTTTTCCAGGGCACCGATATAAGGCCACATGTGCAATTGGCTGAATAGCGCTGATTAGTGAATGAATATGACATAGAAAAGCCTAGAGGTCTTCCAGCCCCCAGCCACTTTCCAGGAGGGGGAGGAACATCCTCTGGGCCAGGCACATTCAGCCTTTGGATGTGTTAATATGAAATACTTTCAATGCTCCAATTTCCACTCATGTGGATTTTTCCTGGCTCCAGCTCAGTGACCTGATTCTCTAATTTTTCCCCCTCTGAGAACATACTTTTTCTTAAGTTATTTTTTCTCTGAAATCCACACCGCCTCCCCTCCCTTCCCTTTTGATTTCTTATTCAGCCTGGAAACTACCTCACCAGTTGTAATTAGCCTGAATACTTGGGGGAGGGAGGAGGGCTCTCCTCAGGAAATAACCAGAATAAAGCAAGACGCCTTCTTCTCAGAGTGAGGAAGAGGAACCCAAGCCCATGGAAGCTGATTAAATCTCTTCTTGCTTTTTCATCTATTGCAAAGCACCAAAGTCTGATGAGGGCCTGTTCTTTGTGTTATTTTATAACCTTAATTGACCCATACCACACATTGTCAGCTTGTTAGGCCAAATACACTTTCTAATGTGCTTTCTTGGACTGAGAGAAGAGCAGAGATATACAATTTTAAGTGTCAAGTTAGTGGCTTTCTATGTTTTTTTCTCCCTCAGTCTTTTCTTTGTGTCTGTACTAAATGAGACTTGCCTGGAGTTGGGTGACAAAGGTCTGCATTTTATTCCTATTAATGTCAGCTTGAGCAAATTTTGCAGTGTGTTAGCGGGTCCATTAGGTCCTCGCAAATATTATTTCTGTGAAGGAATTCGTGTTTCCTATGTTTTCTACAAGTCAACGTGTCAGGTTTTTTTTTCCCCCAGTAATAATAACTTGAAGTCTTACATGCTGGACACTGTTCAGCCTTTTAGTGACACTATGTTGACACGTCTCTAAAATAATCCTGAAGGTAGTTACTGATATCCCCATTTTTCAGATGAAAAATCTGAAGCTTGGTGTTAAGTCTAGTAACTGGCCCAAAGGGGCACAGTTAGTATGTGTCAGACCTGAGATTCAGACCCAAGGCTGGTTAGCACCAAGCCTTTATATTAACCACTTTACTAAATTGCCTTTCTTTTTCTATTTTTGTATTTTATTTGGGAGAAAGAGAGAAAGAGAGTGAGTAGGGGAGAGGGGCAGGGAGTGAGAATCTGAAGAAGCATGCTGAGCATGGAGCTGGACACAGGGCTCGATCCCACGACCCTGGGATGGTGACCTAGGCCGAAACGAAGAGTTGATCACTCAACCTACGGAGCCGCCCAGGCGCCTCTGCTAAATTGCCTTTAAAAGACATGTACTGCCAGCTTAGAAATTGTTGAAGAGGGAGAAAAAGAGAGAGAACATTTTTTTTTTAAGAACAAGGAAAGAGAGAAAATAAAAAACAATTCTATTTGTGTGTAGCCTGCAGGTGATGGACGGGGAACTGGAGGGTGGCTGTTCAGAACTGTTTAAACCCAGAGAAGGGGCACCTGGGTGGCTCAGTCAGCTAAGCATCCAAATCTTGATTTTGGCTCAGGTCGTAATCTTACTGCCATGAGATCGAGCCTTGTGTCATGCTCAACGCTCGCACACAGCCTGCTTGGGATTCTCTCTCTCCCTCTCTCTCCGCCCTGTTTGCCTGTGCTCTCTCTCTCTCTCTCTCTCTCTCTCAAAACAAACCAAACAAAACCAAAAACCTGGGGAAGGAAGGCACTCAGGGCAGAGAACACCTGCTTTGCAGAGATCTAATGTAATACAAGAAAGCTTGTTATAGCTGGTGGACCTGTTTCCAAGAATGGTTACAGGCATTGCCATTTTTTAAAAAATTCGTTGTTGAACTTGGTATAAACTGTCTCTAATCACCAAGAAGTCACTGAGCTGGCATATAATCCCCTTTATCAATCAGTGGTCGTTAGTGATTTGGAGAAGATACTGACTTCTCCCTTTTGGTAAGGGAAGCATAAACTTCTACTCTCCTAACAAATAAAATTTCAGAAACTTTCTCTGGCCCTTTGAAAAGTGTAAGTACGAGAGGAAACAGAAACACAGGAGCCGATTTTCTCATGTTTGCAGGCCCCCCATGGTGTGCTGAGACCGTGATATTTTACTCCCTGTCATGTATTTTACAAAATCTAAAATGAAAATCTATGTAATTATAAACATTAGATACTAATTTAAAAATATGTGTTGGTTTCTGCTAGTTCATTAAAACTGATGATGACAAGGAGTACTTGCCCTATGGTTACCTTATCGATAGATACTCTCTTTAGACCAGAGACTCGGGATTCAACAGCCTGTTATACAGGCACCAACACCACCAGGAAACCCCTCTCTGACCTGCACAAAGCTATTATTTTGTGTGTCCAAAAGATAACTGAGACTAAGAAAAAAAATTTTTAATGTTTATTTATTTATTTTGAGAGTGAGAGAGTGTGAGCAGGGGAGGGGCAGAGAGAGAGAGAATCCCAAGCAGGCTCCGTGCTGTGGGCACAGAGCCTGACCTGGGACTTGATCCCACGACACTGGGATCATGACCTGAGCCAAAACCAAGACTTGGAGGCTTAACCAACTGAGCCATCCGGGCATCCCCAGGCCTGAATTTCCAGAGCCACCATAGCTGAGAGTTGGCTAGCTGATTGGAACAGAGTCCTGAGAAGCATGGGTGAAATCTCGGGGACCATGGTCACTGGACAATGAACACTCAGAAATCTACAGGAAATGTAATTTCATTTTACCTTTGAAGTTCCTGTTGAGAAGATCATTCACATTTGTGACCATGGCACTGAGACATTTTTGTAATTTCCCATAGCTTAAGGGGTTTTCATGGTGCATTAAGTATCTATGGTGTTTGAAACAGCATTACAACCTATTAAATCCACGACCCACAAAATAGAAAGCTTGATAGGCACAAAAGAGTAATTCACAAGAATAGTTTTCTAGAAGATTATTTCTTTGTAAAAATGTGTATATATATATGTAGGTATTTGGGTCCTTGGGATCATTGGTAAGTAAACTCTAAAGGGAGAACAACTGCTTCTATCTAATTTCCTCTGTCACATGTTTTTGGCTTCTTATAGCAAATGTGTCTAGATGTGTCTGTAGCATTACATGCTCAAGACATTAGGAGTCACTGGTTTAGAATTCATGATTCTACTTACTTTCCATGCCAAAGTTTGACCACACCTGTATATCCAAATCCCAGAGGGAGACCTACTCATTGCAATAAAAATATCTTCAGCCAGCGAGTGCTTTAATTTAGCTTGGCTTTGGTCTTACCAAATGACTCACCCAACACTTATAAAAACTCCCGTATCGAATAAATAAAATATAACTGAATCCCTAATTTGCAGGAACTAACTGAACTACTTACTAATCCTTACTCCCTTGGAGATAGAAAGACTGGCAACATTTTATCCTTTGAAATGAAACTTTTTTTTTTTTTTTCTTTTTAATAGACCCTTGGAAAATCACCATTTGACTTCTGGACACTGTTTCAGACTTCAGTGTTAATTTTATTAAGCAGTATAATCAGAAAGTCACTTGAATCATCAGGTAATAATTTTTGCTTCTGGATCTGAATGGTCATGGCTCTAAGGACTGAATGATCAAATAATCATTCCAACCAGGAGAGAATTAATCAACTCAGTGTTATTCAGACCCCAAAGTAATTCCTTTAGTGATTCTCGTTTTTAAAAATGTAATCTTAAGAAAAAAAACAAAACAAAAAGGGTAATAGGGATTTGGGGAGGTGTCTTACAACAGAGGTGTGTTGGTAACTTTGGAAACCCAAAAGAAAGGAGAGGGACACATTTTATGGAATCTTATACCAAGCACACATAGTCTACAGGGTGAGGGCATATTTCCTAAATCTTCCAGGGCTTTACTATCCTCTTTAGCAAATTTGGACTAGTTATACTAACTGATCTCACCATAAGTTATGGAGAATAATTTATATGTACTTTCAAGACAAAAAAAAAGGTAAAATGTTCAGGGTAGAAACCCAAATACCTCTAGTGTCATACATAACACCATGTGGTAATAAAAGTACCCATTCTCCCTCTTTCTCAAGTTCTTCTACTTAGTATTATTTTTTCTAGTCTCAATGGTACTCGTATTCATTTACGTGAAAACTCTCCTTCTTAGATTACAGTATCATATTCATTCAGCAAACACTTGATGAGTACTTGATTTGTGCCCGTGTTGTACTGTAGACAGGATGAATGAAACATGGCTCAGCATTGAAGTTGCCCAAAGCTCAGTTGAGGAGATAGAGATATGAGCCAATAAGTATAATTGTGAAAAGTGTTGTAAGGGTAAAATGTATGAGAGGATCCCAGGGGAAAGAAGGTACTATTTGCACCTCTCCCATCCTCTGTCATATACACTCTGTACAGTCCATCATCCTCACCACTCCTCAAACAAAATGTCAACAGTGGCTCCCATGTTGCCAAATCTGGGTCATGCCTTCATCCTCATCTTGCTCAACATGTTGGCAATATTTCACAGACTTGTTCATTTCCTCCTTCTGGAAAGGCTTTCTTCACTTGGCCCCAGAGTAGTCACTCTTACTTCACTTCCTGTCTCACTGGTCACTCATTTTAAGTCTTCTTTGTGGCTCTTCTTCCTCTTCCCAACGTCCAAATGTTGGATTGTTCCAGAACTTAGTCCCTGACCTCTAGTCTCTTCTCACTTCTCCCTAACTGATCCTATCTGATTTCAGCTTTATTGCAGGTAACTCCCAGATAACTAGTCTATCCATATTATTTCCACTGAACTCAAAACCATTAATTCAACTGCCTGTTTAATGTTACCACTTACAGATCTAATAAGCATCTTAAGAATAACATAACTTAAGGGGCGCCTGGGTGGCTCAGTCGGTTGAGTGTCCGATTTCGGCTCAGGTCATGATCTCACGGTCTGTGAGTTCGAGCCCTGCGTCGGGCTCTGTGCTGACAGCTCAGAGCCTGGAACCTGCTTCAGATTCTGTGTCTCCCTCTCTCTCCGACCCTCCCCCATTCATGTTCTGTCTCTCTCTGTCTCAAAAATAAAATAAGAAAATATTTAAAAACATTAAAAAAAAAAAGAATAACATAACTTAAATAAATCTTTGTTATCCCCACCCGATCTGTAATTGCTACAGTTTTTGCTATCTCAGTCCATCAGATTTCACCCTTCCAGTTGCTCAGGTTAAAATTCTTGGGTGTTATCCTTGAGTATTTCCTCCACACCCTACCTTTCAGCTTTGCCTTCAAAATATATTCAGCATCTGACCACTCATACCATTGCTGCTATCATTCTGCCTAAACAACATTTGTCCCCCGGATTATTGCAACAGCCTCCTTAGCGGTCTCTCAGCTTTCATTCCAACTTCCCTACACTTCATCTTACACGCGGCTATTGGAGAGATCCTACGAAAATAGAAGGCAGATGACAGCACCCTCTGCTCTCTACCTTTCAGTGGTTTCCAGACTTATTTAGAATAAAAATCAAAGTCCTTTCCATGGCCTATAAGGCTGTAAACAGCGTTGCCCACAGCTACGTTTCTGATCTCCTCCCTCACTCCTTCACTACACCACCCTGGTCCCCTTTCACTTCCCCCAGTATATCAAGAATGCTCTGCCTTGGGCACTTTGTACTTGACACTCCCTCTGCCTGGAATGCTTACCACCCTGCCCCACCCCCCACCTCATCCACATTGATGGAGCTTATACTTTATTTTCTTTTTTTTTTTTTTTTTTTTTCAACGTTTTTTATTTTATTTTTGGGACAGAGAGAGACAGAGCATGAACGGGGGAGGGGCAGAGAGAGAGGGAGACACAGAATCGGAAACAGGCTCCAGGCTCCGAGCCATCAGCCCAGAGCCTGACGCGGGGCTCGAACTCACGGACCGTGAGATCGTGACCTGGCTGAAGTCAGACGCTTAACCGACTGCGCCACCCAGGCGCCCCTACTTTATTTTCATCTTTGTGCCCACATCACCTCATCAAAGTTACCTTCCTTGACCACTCTATTTAAAATAACATCCTCGTGCTCACTTTGGCGGCACATGTACTAAAATTGGAACAACACAGAGAAGATTAGCATTGCCCTGTGCAAAGATAACACGCAAATTCCTGAAGCCTTCCATATTTTCGTCCGCCAAACGAAATTCGTCAGTCAGAGAAAGACACGTATCGTATGACTTCACTCATATGAGGACTTTAAGAGACAAAACAGATGAACATAAGGGAAGGGAAGCAAAAATAATATAAAAACAGGGAGGGGGACAAAACAGAAGAGTCCCTTAAATATGGAGAACAAACAGAGGGTTATTGGAGGGGGTGGGGCAGGGGGGATGGGCTAAATCAGTAAGGGGCTTAAGGAATCTACTCCTGAAATCATTGTGGCACGATATGCTAACTTGGATGTAAATGTAAAAACTAAATTAAATTTAAAAAATAACATCCTCACCCCTTACTTTGCCTGATTTTTCTTCATTATAGTTCTACCTGCCTTGCATGATTTTGTTTGCCACTGATTTACTATCTATTTGCTTCCACCAGAATCTGAATTCTATACAGTAGAAAATGTTGTCTGTTTTCTCCCTGCTACATCTCTAGATCCCGGGACGGTCTCTGACACCTAATAGCGTTCCAATAAATTAATTTATTTGAGCTGGGGGTAAAGGACAAAAGCTCCAAGACAAAAGAAACCAGCACATGCAAAGGAATACATTTGGTGTGTCTAAAACAGGAGTTGGCAGGCTACAGTCTGGGGGCCGAATCTAGCCTGCTACTTGTTTTTGTTTTTGTTTTTTTAAGTGAAATTTTACTGAGAGATAGCCATGCTCATTCATTTATGTCTTAAAGATGACTGCTTTTGTTCTACAACAGCAGAGTTGAATGGTTGTAACAGAGACCACATGGCCCGCGAGCCTAAAATATTTATTATATGACTATCTACGGAAAAAAGTTTGCCAACCCTTGGTCTGGAGGGTAGAATGCATGGCAGAAGGGCTGGGAAGATGGAAGAGGACGTGAGAGCAAGCTGGAAATGATTTAGATGAGTTTGGATGTCATGTGTAAGCCAAGAGAGAATGAGACAATGGATGCTTTTAGGCAAGGGAGCCCCTGAAAGGCAGGACTATGTCTAATATAATTTATGCATAAAGGAGGGCTTGATATTTGAATGAGTCATCCCAATGGCTGCTGCTGCCAGGACTCCAGCCTTAATGTCCCAGCCACGTCTGGGATTAGCTTTCGCTATAGGAACCAAAAACTGGGGGAAAGCCATTTGCTTGCCCCACCCCTCTATAGTAGATGTTGGTTTGGAACTGATCTATCTCTTGTGGCAAGTCTGGTGTAGACTGCTCCAACAAAATCCATTGTGTCTAGATATGTGGCTTGGGCTAATTTCAAAAGTTCCAGAAACAGGAGATTGGTCCCAGGGTCACCTAAAGACGTGTCTTCTCAGCCGTCCTGGTCTTAGGAAGCCTCTGGAATTTAAGAAACTTCTGAATCATTTCTATATAAAGTGACAAGCAAAACTCTAAAATTTCCGTGGTTTGACAGCTCATCAGACCTTTCCCTAGTTATCTAAAACCATGTGGGTCCGTTATACTTCACAACTAGGGAAGGTCAAAAGATTGCTGATTCTCCTGCTTTTGCTGAGATTGGATTTCACAGTAAAGCAGCCTTTCTGCTGGTGTTTTTGGCTCTTAGTATTTTCGTTCTAGGCAGACCCTAAGGAAGGGCAGGAGCAAATTTTGAAGAGGAAAAAAAAACACAAAAAAACAAATGTGTTCTGAATTTCACAGAACAAAGTGGAGCTCTGCCTTGTGGTTGAGTTGGGGAGCAGCGGCCCCCCCCCCACCCTTCTTCCCTCTGAGAATGCAGTGGTGAAATCCGGTCTGCTCCCGTGAAGCTGTGGCATTTGGGTTTAATTTGATAAATCCCAGTGTTGCCTACTTGGGTTTGGGACTCGGTTCTGGCCTATTTTTTGTGCCCAATCCCTCAAGTGTGTCCCAGCACAGCAAGCCAAGTTTCCACTTGTATCCTACTGAATCACTCAGCTGGTCCACTGCCCTCCCATCAGCCTGTGTTGCTTATTGGCTTCTGCCTTTAAAAATTCAAAGTATGGGTTAACTGAAAACTGATAGGTTATCATTTAAAGGAGGAAGTGGAAAACTCCAAACAGACAACAGTCTAGCCTCAAGCCAAAGAAACTAAAGCTTTGATTTCTACTGTTGTTTTTGGGACCCACCCTTTCTCTTGGCTTTACGGCAGATCAGAGGATTCTTTTTTTTTTTTTTTTTTTTTTTTTTTGGTTCAATTTAATACTTCAATTTTCAGGAAGGAGCCAGATCAAGCTTTTTAGGCATTATCTGCCTCGGACGTGCGGAATTAATCGCAGGCTTCATTTTGTAGGAGTCAGTATCAATGGACGGGGTGCTAGCTCAGCCCTTTTGAAAGCAACAGACGGAGGTGGCTCCAATAATGACATTAAGACTGTGGCTACACACTTGCCTTGGGGATTTGGAGTTGGGCTTAATCAAATCTGGATTTGACATTTCACAGCCCACATCAAGGATTTCCACGAAGGAACATCAGAGCGTTGCCAGCTATGATCTTGCTTTTACTTGGTGCCTCGTCCTCAGGAACTGAACAGGCCTCGTGCTAATCTTGTTGATGATTTGGCTGCATCTCGGCCCTGCCGTGTAGCGCTCAAAAGCTTCTGGGGGCCATGGTTTCTTTCCGTGACAAAGCATTCATTTGGTGCCTGTCATGCGCCAGGGCCCTGGGCGAGGATCTGGAATAGACAAGATGATGAACAAGACTGAGCTGCAGTTACATATCATACACGTTACATATAATAGGAGCCACAGAAGCCCCACCTGTGACTCCAAAGCAACGAAGTCCTTTCATTCATTCATTACCTACCATGTACCATGCAGATGATACGTGCCCTTGAGTCCAGTGGTTCTCAAACTTTAATCCCCTAAGAAGCCCCAGGGATACTTATTTAAAATGGGAACGAGGTATTTGCGCTTTTCATAGGCAGATATTTTTGAGGCGATTGTTCTTTGGGCCATACTTTGAGAAATAATGATAAAAGTAGAAGTGATATGAACAAACAGTGGCTAAAATAGTATAATAAACGCTGCACCTGTCATAGCGGAGGCTCAAGAGGGAAAGAACTCACCTCTGTTTGGGAGGCCGGAGAAGGCTTCTGAGGCGAAAATCTAGCTCTTGCAGAATGGTAAATACCACAGGCGGGACTGGAGGGGAGAGAGAATTCCAGGCAGGGAGGACGGCGGGTAAAGGACACCAAGGTGCAGGGAGTGTCCCCATTTCAGTGCCCGGTGAGTATCGAGCTGAGAGGGAGAGTCGCAGAAACCAGGGAGGAAAGGCAGGCTGGAGGCAGGTTCTGGAGGATCTCGAAAGCCGGCGTAGGACTTAGAAGCCATGGCCGAGAAACCCATTTTGTAGCAGGAGAATAATGTGATCAAATTCGCGTTTCAGACAGATCGTTCTGGTGGTGGTGTGGTGCTGGGCGGGAAACCAACAAGACAGGAGGAAGGCGGCAGTTAGGAGTTTATTAGCGTCAAGTGTAAAAATGATAGATTTGTTGTCAGGATGGATATGCCAGGTATTCCTTGGTTGTAAAGACATGTACGTAAAGAAAGCTGAACCACCATCCCCAGGAAAGAGTGGGAATCTGAGAGGAGCTGGGCTGCCAGAACCTTGCCCTGGAAGTGCTATTAGCATTAAGCCGGCATTCTCTCCCTTCCCCCCGCCCCTCCCCCCACCCCTCCCTACCCCACCCCCCCCACTGCCCCTCACCTTTCTCTTCCATTCACTGGCTTCCAAAATCTCTTGTATCTACCGCACGTCTTTTTCCAACTCAAAATGTCTACTCCTTTGAAAAAATGAAAGGAACAGATGCAGAGGGACACATGTGACCTAACGTGGTAAGTGTAGAGGGGATCCCCGAAGTCGCATCCAGCCTGTGCTTTCACACAGAGGGTGGCTTTGAACAAGGCCTTGTGCACATCAGGGATCCACTTGTTAGTGGGCCCTAAATTTATTTATACCACGGCAGTCATTGGCTGTTTGTAAAAAATTATCTTTTTACTAATGGAAAAGTCTGGAAGTGATGAATTAATGCCAGGTAATTGATTTTGTGAGGCGCGGCTGGAAAGGAATACAAAGACGCGTAAATGTGGGCTCTTTATTTCTCTAGCAAGACATCATCAATTCAGAATGATTGGGAGAAAACAATTACTAGCATAAATATATGAATATTCAGAATTGTGGATCATCATAAAGCATTCGGTCTTATTTTCAAGTGTAAGAATTCAAACTTAGTTCCTGTTAGAATTAGATCCTTGAGGGCCTGCCGAAATAAATTATTTAGAGTGATTTGTAATGGACATATCAATTTCTTTTCATGTAAACAGCCCTTCCACGTTTTTAAAATGGTATATTACCCTACACGACTTTAACATTCTCCTTGCAAAAGGTTAATGCATCATTCATTACTTTCACAAACCCATTGCTACATGAAATGAAAGATGAATTTTAAGCTCTGCCCTAGCATCCAGTGCTGCAGATTAAAAATCCATCTCACCCTCTAAGTTTGAGAGAAGCACATTCTGGCCAGCAGCATTCGGAAAAGTCAGAAGAAGTGAGGTTTATTCTGTGCTAGCCCCAGCTTCTTTCCACAGGTTATTATTCTTGTCTCCAAGACTCTAGGTCAGCGTTGGAATCAGGTTTCAAAAGCCTTTGGTTCTGCAAACATCCCAAAGTCATGAAAAATTCTCATTAGCCCATTGGCAGCGTTCCTGGTAAACAGCCAGTTCCCCTCCTTGCCACAACTCGGGGCTGAGAGAACCCAGGGAGCTACCTGTCGCAAACACTGCACACACGTTCCCATGAAAAACAAGCAAAAGTGGGCCTGGCGGGAGAGGCAGACACAGAGTGTCCATCCATCCCCAGCGCTGCTCTGGCCCATTCCTGATTTCTTTGAGGCTAGCGCTGATCTGCAAGCATTGGAAGGAATTGGCTATAAGGGTTTGTGCCAATTAGCAGGGAGGCCCAGCCTCCCCTTCTTGGCTGTTCCACAAGGAGCTGGTTGCCCTGTGGTTTGGGATTTTCTTTCCCTCTCCGCTGCAGCTTCTGGGGCCAGGGGCCTAGTCTCTGCAGGGGACGTAGAGGCAGAGGGCGGTGCGTCCCGTCCCGGACGAACTGCATCCGTGCCGGTTCCGCTAAAACCATCTCTGATGCTCTTGAAGGGAGGCCTCGCTGCTGTGGGCGGTCATATTTAGGTGAATACATCCATGCCCTTCAGGATTTTACAAAGTCTGACCATAGCCTCGTGTAATGTGAATCCCTCAAGGCCTGAAAGTCTCGGTTATTCTGGTGGTGCCTGGGTGGCTCAATCGGTTGGGCGTCTGACTTTGGCTCAGGTCATGATCTCACGTTCGTGGCTTCGAGCCCCGCATCGGGCTCTGTGCTGACAGTTCCGATCCTGCTTCGGATTCTGTGTCTCCCTCTCTCTTTCCCCTCTCCTGTTAATGCTGCCTGTCTCTGTCTCTCAAAAATAAATAAATGTAAATAATAATAGTAATAAAAAAATTAAAAAGTCCCGATTATTCTGTGCTGTCCTCACAGGAATACCTTTTAATCCATACTATCCACTTAGCAGCCCTTTCCTGGACTCTGCAGGTCTCTTCCGTGTCTTTTGAGAATTCCATTGAGGGAGCAACTCGGTATAATGGGTTACCTCGTGATCTTTGGCGTTTGTAAGTCCACAGATCAAGCGGAGGCTCGGCCAGGAAGTGGCTCTGTGACCTGGGACAAGGTGCTTACCTTTACTGAGTCTATCTCCTTGGCAGTAACGTTAGAAGAGCAACAGCACACTCTTAATCAGGTTGTTGTAAGAAATAAATAAATTAACACATGTGCCCATTAGAATAGCGCCTGGTCCCGACAAACGGAAGCATGATAGTGTGGAAACACAAATATAACTAGACAACTGAGTTCTTCCCTTCTTTACGCGAGTGTTTGGCACACGGCAATCTATGCACTTGCTAAGAATACACTCCCGGAATTTTTCCGACCCGAAATAAGTTGCAGTTGAATCCATCCAGCTTTGAAGTGGTAACTGCTCAAACAGCGTTGACTTTGCACATACCGTATGCAGGAGCACACCGGGCACCTTATTGGAAGCCATATTTATTATTTATAGTTCGGTCAAGACTCCCTCTCATCTGGGCAGCGATGTCTCAAAGAACAAACCAGAGTCTTTATTCTTAGAAACCTTCCAGTACACTCGAGTATGTGCATAGTTACCACAAGCGTTGCTCTACTGTATTAGTCGGTGTTTAAATACTGTAACAAACAGTTCCAGTGTCTCAAAGCTTTGTTTTTATCCGTGTGGTATTAGTGTCTACTGCTGTGTAGCAAATGGCCCTACAACTTAGCAGTTGAAAACAAGCATGCATTATCTCTCACAGTTGCTAAGAATCAAGAACCCAGGAGCAGTTTAACTGGGTGATTCTATGTCGGTAGGTCTTGCGAATTACATTCAAGCTATCTTCTGGAGTTGTAGGTTAACAACTCCTAAACTAGCAGGCCTCGACTCCTCTGGCTGTTGGATGGAAGTCTCCATTCCTTACCATGTGGGTATCTCCACGGGCTGTGTAAGTAACCCCAATATATGGCCGCTGGCTTCCTTGAGAGAGAGAGAGAGAATGCACGAGAGAGCATCCAACACAAAAGCTACAGCCTTTAATAACTCAACCTAAGAAGTGACATACCGTCCCTTCTGCCATATGCTATTGGTCCCACAGACCGACCCCGGTACCATATGGGAGGTAGATACACACAAGGGTATGAAAAGCAGATGTGACTGTTGGACTGGCTACCACACCATGAATATGTGCGACAGTCTACTGTGAGTCATTGTCCACGGGAGATGGAAAGAGGCAGAGTCGGTGTGCTCACACATTTTTATTCCAGGACCCAACCTCCTTCCATCCAGTGGTTCCCCCTTATGCCCTTGGCATTCTCCACCTTGACTCTGTGTCTTTCCAAAGCATCAGAAGCCTAGTGTAGAACACTTCTGTAGGGTTGCCCAAGAGACCTAGTAGCCAGACTTGGACACTGTATACATTACTTTGGCTGACATTCCACTGGCCAGAAACCACCCAAATTCAGGGGAGACTGGGAAATGTGTTCTATCTGGGATTTTGGATTAAAAAGGAATGGGATTTGGTGAATCTCTTTTCTACTTGAAAAGAGATTGCACATTTAAACAGCTTACTTTAAAAAAAAAAAAAAAGCAGTCTGTTCAGTTTTATACAACAATAAGAAAATATGATTGCCCACCACTACAGGACAAAGCAGCTGATTGATTGCATATTTTCACCTTTTCAGTGCATTTTAAATGTAGCCTCTGTTTAAGGGGCCCATAAGCAGGTGGTGGAGAGCAGTTCCTGAACCATTAAGTTTGCTGCTTTTTCAGGAATACTAGTAGGATGCCGGCAGGAACAAGTCTTGCCTTGTTTCCCAAGTGGGAAAAGAAGAAAGTCTTTGTTCCCAAGCAAATGAAAATACAAATCACAAGACTAAAATTATGAATGCAAAACAATATATTAAAATGTGGCTTGCGTGTAGTATTTGCATGCATTTTAATATGCATCTGTCATTCCCTTTGCTAAATTCAGCAGGCGCTGAAAATATTAAACAACTGAGTACAATTAATAATTAGAGGAATTGTTTTAAAATATATTTTAACCCATCCATGTTTCTATTGCCAGACCTCTTGGTCTGGCAAGGCTCTAAGATATCAGATCAGATAGTTTTATTGGTCAGATTTCAGATCTTTGTGGCCTGAGAACAATTCACAAAAATGTTTTTATAAATTGATGTGCTAACACGCAAATGATTGTAACATACGACGAAAACCATTTCTAGGATAGAAAAATCAAATCCAAATTTGAAAGCTGGAAAAGGCTTCAGAGACTCTTTGGATCAGATGTTCTCATCTCTCCTACTCATTTGGAAGTCTGGCTGTATTTATTCTCCATCCGATGAATGAATTTCTCATCCAATGAATCCACGAGAAATTTAAGAGCACTTTTCTGCGAAACCCCAATTCGCAAAACCTTCGGCTCCATTTATCTTTGCAGCTGAAGCTTTCAGAATCAGTTTGCCCCTTTCTGGGGTTCATTTACCTGGCTTTCTATTGGAGCAAACCCCCAAAAGAGAAATCACTTTTCGGGCAGTAGCAAAAAGGAACCGAATTTCAGCCAGCCTGACAATCCTTGCTCTCCGCCTATCAAGGCTCCTGGACCAGGGAAGAATATATTTCACGAGAACATAGCTCTAAGTCATAAACTTGAAATCCATCAAGCTCTTTGTTGTTAATTGGCACTTACCTCACCTGAGGGCCTTTGCCAAGGAGGCAGAGGGGTTTAATGGGGAAGGAAGAAAGGAAAGAGCCTGGAGCTCTGGAAAACAGCTCCAGCCACATGTGATTTTCAGCTGGGGGGCTTCCCACCCCTCAGGATGCCAGAGCAACAAAGTGGCCTATGTGTTTTCTCAAATGTAGGCTGTTTGTTTGGGGGGTAATGCTCAGACTGGGGCCTGAGTGATAACTGCTTCATGTAATTATTAAGACAGCTTGAACACTATGCCCCTCTTTGTTTCGGCCTCCAGATGACGGCTGTCTCACCGCTGTTTGTGCCAGTTTTATTTCAAAGCACTTTTCTTTCCATATTTCAAAGGTCAGTGTGTTTACTTGTGGCCAAAAAAGAGCCTGTGTGTAAGAGCAAGAAACACATGTGGTTGAGTGGCAGAACTGGATGAGGAGTCAGGAGAACTGGATTTGAATCCTAGATTGGCTTCTAGATAAGTGAGGGAACTAAAAGTATTTGACCTCCCTTTTTCATTACATGGGGGGCGGGGGGAGTAAATAGTATCAATGGTCTCTTTTAGGGGGAAAAAAAAAATCCAGAAGTCTGGTGTAAGAAGAAGAAATGTAGGTATTTCCAGTAAAGAAACATTATCAAATACGCAGCCAAGAAAATGTCTGCTTCATCTTCTCGAAATGGAAATATTTCCCCCTTCAAAGAAAGCAGGCTGGATATTCTGGCCACCTTCAGAAACCTTGGGATTGTTTTTGGTCAAGGAATATTCGCACAGGGAAATAAAGCAAACCACAAACACTTTCTCAGGAGTCTTAGTTTGGCTTTTTGACATCATTACTTCGAACATCAAGGCTGATCAGACTGTTACCTGCCCATATAGGAAATATTAGTGTTTCTATTATGAGTATTTGAAAACAGCATCAAATTTCAATCACGCAAGCTTAATAACTATTTCAAATGTTCTTCATGATTCATCTTCTTTTGATCTGTGTTTTCCCCATCTATCTTCCTTTAATTTTCTGGATATCGAGCTCCCGGGGAAAAGAGATGAATAAGCCATTGAGATGGTACAGAACATGTATTCTGAAGCTAGATTTCCCTGGGTTCAGAGCTTAGTTCAACCACCAATTAGCTGTGTGGCCTTGCATCATTTACTTAAACTCTCTGTGCCTCTGTTCCTTGTCTATTAATACGGAGGTCATGGGGTGCCTGGGTGGCTCAGTCGGTTGACTGTCCGATTTCGGCTCAGGTCACGATCTCATGGTTCATGAGTT
Organism: Panthera onca; assembly: GCF_046562875.1. Classification (NCBI taxonomy): domain Eukaryota; kingdom Metazoa; phylum Chordata; class Mammalia; order Carnivora; family Felidae; genus Panthera; species Panthera onca. Next base: position 113,567,001 of record NC_138345.1, on the reverse strand, counting down.
CGAGCCCCGTGTTGGGCTCTGTGCTGACAGCTCGGACCCTGGAGCCTGCTTCGGATTCTGAGTCTCCCTCTCTCTCTGCTCCTCCCCTGCTCGCACACTGTCTCTCTCTCTCTCTCTCAAAAATAAATAAAGATTAAAAAAAATTTTTTTAAATTACAGAGGTCATAAGGATGAAATGGATTGACATGCGTGACGCAGATAGAAGAGTGCCTGGCACTTAGCAAGCATTCAAATGTTAGCTAGTCGTGAAAAAGACTCCCCCTTTCCGAAACGAATTCTACCTTTGGAAAAAAAAAAAAAACAACCTTCTCTTTTGTGCTACTATTTCTCTCCTTGAATCAATCCACCTACACCTGTGGAAATAAAAAAGTAAATTTGCAAATGCCAAGGGAACAGCGCCTGTGCTGTAAAAGGCAGAAGAGAGGGAACTAGAAAAAGAGAATACATGAAATGTCTCAAACTTAATCTTCCAGTTACTGTGAATTTCCAGCCTCCGAGAAGTAAGGGTGATAGCCGCTTTGAGTTTGCACAAGACAAACGGCATTCTCACCGCTTGACCAGGAAAAGGCATGGCAATTCTTGGCTGTGACTCCAGGAGTGGAAGTGGGGAGGGAAGCACAGGGAAAGGAAAAGGAAAGTGCATTGAACACCTTGTCTAAGCCTTCCATTTCTGTCTCATTGAATCCACTGCTTGGATATTATTACCTCTATTTTACAACCAAAGAAAAGGCTCAGGGAAGTGAAGTGACTTTGCAGTCTATTCGTCCAGCCAGGGGTGTGGCTGTGATGTTAACCCATTTCTATTGAATGCAAGATCCTTACTTTTTTTTTTTTTTTTTTTTTTAAGTTTATTTACTTAGGGGGAGGGGGGCAGAGAGAGAGGGAGAGAGAAAATCCCGAGCAGACTTTGCAGGCCTTGTGCTGTCAGTGCAGAGCCCGATGCAGGGCTCGAACTCATGAACTGAGATTGTGAACTGGGAGATCATGACCTGAGCTGAAATCAAGAGTTGGATGCTTAACTGACTGAGTCACCCAGACGCCCCAGCAAGAGCCTTACTTTTGTCTCCTTTCTACATCGCCTTCTCAGGAAAGACATGGCCAGGAGCATAATAGGCTGGATCTAGACTCCAGATGATCCGTTACCACATGGACGGTATTAGTGGGAGGCTCTCGTATTTTTTCTAAGCCATTTATTTCTACCCCTGTTCAAATGAATAGACTCATGGGGGTTTTTGCTGTGAACCATGTAACTTTGGGCATCAAGGAGAGGAGTAATTCCCTTTCATTGCTAAAATCAGAACTTCCACTTTGGTCACAGCCATTTGGGCAGCGGCCTGCTCTTCCTTTCCCATCCTTCAGGATCTTTGTAGAAGTAGAGATAGAGATCTTTTTTTTTTCCTTCCCCGTAACCTACTGCGCTGTTTGGACATCCAGTTTGGTGCCCCCTCAGTGGGTTCCTGATGCAAGGAAATTGAGCACATCCTCCTCTTTATTTGCAGGATATCGAGGGCTCCAGACATTGTGAAAATTTCCCTTTAAGTTACGAGGGGAAACCAGAAGAATGCCATATGAACCCCACTCTGGGTAGTGTGGGATAGCACAAAACATCTTCATGGAGATAAAGAGAGCTTGGGCATATGCAGTCCTGCTCGGTCATGACTTGACTCCCCCTCCCGTCTTCATCGCCTTGGAGCAAGTATGGCCCATATTGGTAGGAATATGGCAAAAGAAACCCCTGTTATTTTCTTCATACCTAATTATTTCATTGAATTCAACCAGGTTTTCTAAACCTGTTTGTGTGTGTTTAGACATACGGCATGAGTAATTTGTGAGCACTTACCAAGAACTCTTATCCAAATTTCTTTCAAGAAAGATGCCAGGACCTCATTCTCAATTCTGTTACTGAAGCTGTGATTTTCCCATTTTAGAGTTGAGATGCTAAAGCTAAACAGGAATATGGATTTCACTTTCAATAAAATCACTGGCTGGTAAAACCCAAATTAAAACAGAGCATTGGAAATCAAGCTGCCTTTTCCTATTAGAACTAACAAGAGCTGTTTCATTTTTCAAATCAAAAGTCCTAGATACTGAAATCGTATTTGTAGGGAATGCTAAGCATTATGAAAAACACAGACAGTCATCACGAGCTTGCATGTTTTGTGGTTGCTGGGACGTTTTAACGACAAAGCAGAGGACAGGTGCACATAACACATCAACATTTTAATTGAAGAATAAAGGCAGACAGAAGACATGAAATGCTCCAAAGCGTTTAGGAGAGAGAACGCTTCCTCTTGAGATTCGATCGTGACCTCATTGTTCAGGGGAGAAAAAAAAAAAAAAAAGCTACTCTCCATCTCTTTTCTAACGATCTTGCTTCCTTTCCCTGCATATGTTTCTCTTCTGGCTGCGGTTTTCTCCATTTCTTCTTGGTCATGACCTTAATAGTAATAATAACAACAATGAGAACTTTGTTTGGCTTGGTGCCCCTTTAGTCCCTATCTAAAAAAGAGATTCTCAAACTGGCCTCCATACAAAGCTTTCCATGTATATTTCTAACAGTATTTTTTTTTTCTGAGAATTGGGTCTATAGCTTTCATAAACATGCAGAGAACTTGTCATCGTCCAGAAGAAGTTAAGCCAAACAAACAAACATTGAAAAAAAGATATGACACCCTTGTGGTCCATCTTTCTTGTACTGCTATTTTGTTTCAATAGGGCTTTTGATAAAAGCTAATGAGCAGTCAATTCAAGGTTAAATTGTCTGGTCATAGTAGATATGGTGCCACCTATAACTGTGGATATTGTAAAGAGATGGGATCACTTGGACATTCTACCGTCTACTTCAGTTCAAACTCCTCTTCCCTCCCAAACCATTTCCCTTCCACTATGATGTCATGCCCTGTCCATTCTCTTAGGCACCCTTGCTTGAGATCTAAGTTGTTTTGGAGTCTTGCCTGACCTTTATCTCTCCTGTGTAATCAGTTGGCAATCCTCTTAGGTCACCTGCACAGGTCTTTTACATACCACTCTTCCATTTCATCATTAAAAACCAGCATAGTCTACCATTGGTGGTTTTTATCATTGGCTGGACATTAGGATTACATGGGGAGCTTTTAACATTATACGGAAGCTTACATTCTAGACCCAGAGAGTTCCATATAACTCCTCTGGGATAGAGCCCGGGCATTTGAATTTTTTAAGAGCTCCTTAGGGTGCAGCCAGTGCTGAGAGTCACTTGCCTACCCTAGTGATTTGACTAGGGTATATATATATATATATATATGTATTTTACTATGTGAAACTTTATAAATGGGGAAATATATATAGTTTATATATGCTATATATATATGTACTATAAGAGTCTTCTAGCTGGTGATCTTGTATCCAATCTTGCTACTCGCTATCTTATTCCATATTTTCTCTCCCCCAGATTTATCTTCTCAACATCTTAATTTTCTCATAGCTTTCTTTGATAGGACACCCATTGCCATCTGTTGTCTGTAGAGGCACTTAAATTGTTCTGTGGGGCTTTAGGGGTTCCCCACAATCCCATTGGGACCTCTAGTTGAGGGAGGATGAAGGAATACTGCTCTGAAGCCTCTCTCTCCTAGTTTTGCAAATAAGACCCTCCAAGATAAAGTGGCTTGACTTGCTTAAAGACACAGTCAGTGGTAGAGATGGACCTAGAGCCAAATCCCCTTCCCCTTGACCCGTTTTCTAATTCGAAATGCTGAGTAGGCCAAGGGCCATAGTAACTAGTTATAGAAGTCAATGCCGGGCCTTTGCCGTGTTTCTCCACTTGTTAGCTTTATTCTGCTTCCGTCTGTTTGGAACATCTTCAGCAGGTGTATCTACGTCTTTAGGAAAATCAGAAGTGACGGAAAGATTTGGCTAGTCCAATTTGTCATGATTTGTTGACGGCAGCCCCGGGGGTGGTGGGACCTGTAACACTGGAGCCTTGGTGCTGTGCCTGTCAACCTAAGAACATGGTGTTGAAGCACCGTGTGTTTGGCTACAGCCCCAGAGTCTGTCCACAATACTTTATATTAAACAACTTTAGGATACACTCTATGGGTTATCCAAATAGCAGCTTATCTGTGATTCAAGAAAGGCTGAATGCTCTACCTGCCCCCAAATATCATCTTTACCCTCCTGCCACATTACACAAAGTTCTTAGGGTTGGTCATCCCTCCTGGGGATAAAACAATCTTGACTTTTCCAAAATGCTAATGTGATACCCCAAAAGCATAACATTAACTTATCAACATCCATTAATACCTTAAACTAGATTTTTTTTTTTTTTTAATTTTCACATGGTTCAGAGCAAAGTCCTGAGGGAACAGAACTTTGAGTAAAAGCTGATTGATGAAGGGGGAGTATGGAGGGGAGTAGCGAAAAAAATCTGGAGGCTGGGTGCAGTGTTCTAAGAGGAACCTAGAGAAAGCAAAATCGACAGATAGTGCCAAAGGGTAAGTTTTGCCTGATTCCCAGTTTTGGCAAATTCGACATTTTCCTGAGTTCTCCTTGCTTAGCTCCCTTCCTTTGTTGACTTTGCCTGGCATTGGCTAAAATGCTGAAAATTTGGAAAAAGATAATACCAATCACTGTAGCTAATATCTGTTGAGCACTATATGCCGCAGACATCGCTGAAAGCATTTTCCAGGCATCAGCTTATTTTGTCCTCCCTGTAACATTTGGAGATTAGATCCAGTAATATCTCCACTTCGTAGATGATGAAACTGAGGCCCAGAAGTTTGAAGAACGTCCCTAAGATCATCCAGCAGGTAAATGGTGAAATCAGAGTTCCAACCCAAGAAGTCTGGTTCCATGGCCTACGTGCTTAACGCCTGTGATCTACTGTCTCTCAAAATCACAGCATTCATCAGCAAATGGTGAGGCTCATCTTCAAATCCAGACAGTCTGATTCCAGATCATCCCACTATCATGCCTCCTAGGCTGGAACGGATCTTTCGAGTGTATCGTGATTTTGCAGTCAAGGACGCTGTAGTGGTCCAGAAACATTTTCTTGATTTAGGATCTTTCTAAAGTTGGAGTAGTCTGGTGTCTTAATAACAGTGCTCTATTGATTTAATATAAAATGCCAATCTGACAAAGGCAGTTGAGTGCAAAACTCACAAAGCGTTGTGCAAAATCCCTGTCCGGCTGTTACTGTCCCATACTGAAATGGGGGAATCCAGACAAAATTACTTCTTGTCTCTGTAAAAGGTCAGCTGAAATAAAAATTGTTTAATATTTCTTTTTCCTCTATATAACCAAACATTGCTAGTGCCCAGGGAACATCAAAGATAAACCCGAAATCTTGGATTTAGGAAATCACTACACCACCTTCGGTTGTATTTTGCAAGGCCCTCCATAGGGCTTTCGGGATGTTATCTAATGAATCCTCATTGACATTCAGCCAGGTTTTCACCCCATGGAGTGTCACCTTCCTGCTAAGAAGAACTTCCCTGGAAATAAAGCAGATGGCAGGTGTCAGATTAATGTAAGAATGTAGCTGTAGTTTGGAGAAAGTCTTGCTTAGTGCATCCCTTCCCCTGTAAGGATGGAACGAATTCTGGTAAGATGGTCCATTTGGGGGCTGGAGGGAAGAATAAAATGTCCTTTAGGCCAGTGCTACTGGAGCTCAACTTCTTGATGATTCTCTGGGAGCTGAGAAGATGGAAACAGAATTGCTGAGGGAAGGGGAGGTGGGAAAGGCTGGGAAAAGGAACAGGAAAGTTTAAATGATATGTAAACTACAGAGGCTCCATCTTGAAAATCCCTTCCTCTTTTCTTCTAATAATTAGCTATGTTCACACCCAAATTAAATCATTTCTCCCTACTTTCAGGAAATAAATGTGAAACAAACAAAAACAAAAACAAATGATACTCTTGTTTCATCAGAAAAGGTTCTTTTCTGTTATTCTCCAGTCTTCAGGAGGGAAATGCTTCATCCACTCTCTTAATAGATTTGACCTATCTTTGCTTGGGAACATCTTTCATTTCCATGGAAGCCTTAAAGAAACAGTAAGACACCGCAGCAGAAATTCCTAATCTTTTTGTTGAGGGAAGCTGCTTTTCATTTCCCCTAAAGCTTGAAGGTCAAGGGGTGGGGGTGGGGATTTCCAGCAGATGTTTTATTCCTCCCTGGGGAAGCTGTCAATCCTTAGGCCACTCACTGGAGCCTTATCAGATCAGGGTTTGAGCTCTACGAGCAGACTTTCACCAACTGGTTGAGGACTCTTGTACAAGGATTCTTCCATTTGATGAGAAATGGAAAAAAAAAAAAAAAAAAACTTAAAAAGAAAGAAAGGAAGAAAAAGCAATGACTTGCTTTTTCACTTCCCCAGAACATGTTCTGAGCACCAACTAAACTCATTTGCCACCAGAGTTGGTCAAAAAAGTGAAGTTGACACAGTTTAGCCTCTGGAATTCTTTTGCCTTTGCTTTGTATCATCCTTGTACATCCCAGACAAATTTTCATGTAAATGTCCTTGTTGCCCTGGGCAGAGTTTCCAGGCTTGCTGTGCTGATCGCTGATCGAGTGGGACGTTCAGCTAGCCTTCGTCCCTTAGAGTGGCATCTTCTTGCCTGAGTAAGAACTTCCCTGGAAATAAAGCTCTGAGGAAGGTGTTCACAATCCTACTGTTTGTTCTTAAGCCACTCATATGTCTTGAGTTTTCAAGGTACAGACTATACTTCTGTTCTGAATTAGACACATGATACAGAGATGGAGAAACCGTTTGAGCTGTCCAGGTGGCCGTGCTAGATGGTTCCCTAAGAAGAGTATATGGGCATCCGAATTCAACCACAGAATTGCATGTTTTACACTTAAAAGAAATGTCCATGGATTGTTTGATCCCATTCAAACATCTTCCTCAGTGGTAGAGCATTTGACGGCAAACATCTTGGGTAGCATGACCCCATTTACCAGATGGCAAAATAGAGGCTCAAAGAGACTAAAGGCCATATCCAAGGTTTATCTGGTCATCTTTAAGACTAAAAGATAGGGGGCTTAGGGCCCTTATCTTTTACCTCCTTCTTCGTACTATCTTTCTCTTCTTTTCCCTGTGACTTGCCATATCAGCTTGGTGTTTTGCTCTTGGGGGGATCTTTCCCAAATAGCTGAGTGATTCCCCAAAACATCAGATGGGTGACGCTTTTGTTGGATCAGTCAAGTTCCCAGGTCTTATCTCCTATATGCTGCTTGTAGATGGCCCCACTCAGTCTACACTAGACATTGGTGAGTGAGGAAGAATTTTGCTAGTAATGGTTATTATAAACTCCAGAGCTATATACAAATTACTTTCATCATCACTGTTATAAAGATAGAGTTTAGGGAGAGTCAGAGAGAGAGAGAGAAGATAGACAGTGGGGGTTTGTTTGTGGAGTTTCTATTCAGCGTGTATCTTTGCAACAACCAAGTAGTATGTGGAGTTCTAGATACAAGGTTGAAGTACAGATTCTGTACTTGAACTATGGATTTTGAATTACTCCAAACAGAGACAAAGAATGTTCTGCAGTTGATATAAAAATACCCATTCCCACACAGACAAATGTGGGAAAGGGAACCATATGGAACGTGAGAGAGAATGGCCATATTTGAGAGAACCAAATGAATCCAAGGAAGAGATACAAAATAGAATCGAGATAGAGACATTTCTCTTAACCTCAGTAGCCAACACTTTCCAATTGCTCTGTTGAAAGAAGTAGAAGCTTTTTAAAAATGAATGTTATTATCTAATACTATTATGAATTTATATTACTCAATATTACTATAAACTTGTGTTATATACTCATACCGTGCTCATTATCTATTACTGGGTAACAAATTTGCCCGAGATTTGTTGGCTTAAAGCAGCAAACGTGTATCATTTCACAGTTTCTGAGAGTCAGAAATCCCAGAGTGGCTTAGCTGGGTCTTCCGGGTCAGCATCTCTTGTGAGGTCCCAGTCAAGGTATCAGCCAGGGCCTGCCACATCATCTGAAACCTTGGATGTGCTTGGAGCATCTTCTGCCAAGAAGGCTTACTCACGGGAGTCATCGATTTCTCACTCATGTTGTCCGGAAGTCACAGTTCTTAGCCACACAGACGTCTCTACAGACCTGCCTAGGTGGCTTCAAGATATGGTAGGTGGCTTCTCCCAGAGTAGAATGGTCCAAGAGACCGAAAGAGAGAGGCACACAACACTTAACATGGAAACTGCAGTCCTTTTTTTTTGGGGGGGGGGGAGGGTACTGGGGTAAAATATACATAACATAAATTTATCATTTCGACCGCTCTTAAGCGTGCACATCAGTAGCATTAACCATCACCACTATTCACTTTCATCAACCCAAAGAGAGGCTCTATATCCACGAAGGAGTAACTCCCCATCCTCCTACCCCATCCTCTGGTAGGTCTCTTTTCTGCTTTCTGTCTCTATGAATTAGCCAACCTGAATACCTCACAAAAGAAGAATCATAATATTTATCCCTCTGTGTCTGGCTTATTTCCCTCAGCACAGTGTTTTCAAGATTCATCCATGTTGTAGCATGTATCGGAATTTCATTTCTTTTTATGACTGACTACCATTCTATCGCATGCACATACACATTTTGTTTATCCATTCATCTGTCAGTGGACATTTAGATTGTCCCCACCTTTACTGCAGTCTTTTGATAGCCTAATCTGGAAGTGTAATCTACCCGCTGGAAGGAAGTCATTCAACTGAGCCCACACTCAGGGGAAGAGGGAGGAGAGAAATATCAAAGAATTTGTGCGTGCATTTCTCGAAGAATAGAAGACACTTAAGTTAATTTTACCAACTTCCCACCATGCTTTACATGGGGCTTGGTCATTGTCCTTAATTCTCCTGTAGGTTTTATAAAACCTTGAGTTTAAGAAACTTTCTGGGGACTGTATCCAGAGTAGCTCCAATCAGCATAGTGATGAAAATGGGCAAACCCGAAAAATGACATGCCTGATAACCATTGCCCTAAAAGGCTTATTTTGGTACAGGAGGCATTATAGATATGAACCTAATTTCTCTGCCCCTCTCGGGCCTGGGTTTACCAGCAGGAAGCATGAAAGGAGACCTGCCTCGTGTTTCCTTCTACCGCGTGTGAGTGGGTGCACTTCCCAGGTGGTCGTGGCTGAGGTGCGTGTGTTTAGAGCATATTCAGAGTCATTCCCGTTGGCGTCCGTCTTTGTGTGTAGTTGAAAGAAGGCTTAGAAATGAGAAAGAATGAAATATGGCCCTTTGTAGCAACGTGGACGGAACTGGAGAGTGTGATGCTAAGTGAAATAAGCCATACAGAGAAAGACAGATGCTATGTTTTCACTCTTATGGGGATCCTGAGAAACGTAACAGAAACCCATGGGGGAGGGGAAGGAAAAAAAAAAAAAAGAGGTTAGAGTGGGAGAAAGCCAAAGCATAAGAGACTCTTAAAAACTGAGAACAAACTGAGGGTTGATGGGGGGTGGGAGGGAGGGGAGGGGAGGTGAAGGGTATTGAAGAGGGCATCTTTTGGGATGAGCACTGGGTGTTGTATGGAAACCAATTTGACAATAAATTTCATATATACAAAAAAAAAAAAAAGAAAGAAGGCTTAGACTGTAATGACAAAAATCACAACAGGAAGAAATCATCCCCCACCCCCATGCTTGTCCCTTTTCTTAAGCCTGTCAGTGCTCCTACTTCCTTCTTTTAAGACTGGCACCCCAAAGCTGAGCTCTTTTGCCTTTTTAATTTATTACACTACCTCCATTTTCTGTTGTGTGATGAATGCGAGGAATTTGGAAGTCGTTTGCAAAGATGAAGGCAGGGAGGAGGAAAAAGCAATTACCTCACGCCAATTATACCAGGAAATAGTGGAGGTCCCCTTCCCGCAGCCTTTCTGTCCATTTTTCTTCATTACTATCATGGTGGCCGCTCTCCTCATTACCCGACACATTTCTCTTCATTACCAGCTGCGGTGATGGGGGTGATGACGAGTGCTATTTACAGCTGGAATTCTGTGAAGGGCCCTGCAGATGAATAATAATGATTCAAACAGATATGTGGAGGCCAAAAAAAGACAAATGATTACAGGGAAGCTATTGTGTCCCTGAAAGGCAGGGAGGTAACTTCTTTGGAAGGGAGAGGGGGCTCATGGTCCTCAGTCAGGGACCGTCCTGCAGTGTTGAGCTGGCACGGCTTATCTAAGGTACTCAGTTTGAAAAACAATGATTCACTGAAACCATCAAACACATGCATAGGCCCACTGGACCCCTAGCTTCATCTGCCAGGGAGAAAGCAGGGCCTTCCTTGGGTCCATGCTAAAAAAATGTCTCACCACAAACCCTTCCCTCACAGCCCTCCACCCTTGTATCCAGCTATCTCCCTATCTGGGGCAACCTTGTTAGGTCAATATTCATAAGGCACATTAACTCTCATTTATCTGTCTATGTATCCACATATATGTGTATGGTTGTACCTATCTACCTACCTGGATTAGTCAGGGTTCCACAAAGAAACAGCACTGGCAAAAAATGTGGAGAGAGAGAGAGTTTTTAAGGAATTGACTCATGTGATTGTACAGGCTTAGACAGTCCAAAATCTGAAGGGGTAAATCAGCAAGCTGGAGACTCGGGGAAGAGTCGCAGTCCTAGTTCAAAGGAAGTTTGCTGAGAGAATTCCTTCTCATTCAGGGAAAGTTAGCCTTTGGTCTATTAAAACTTTCAACTGATTGGACGAGGCCCACCCACATTGTGAAGGGTAGGCTGCTTTACTCAAAATCCACTGATGTGAGTGTCAATCTCATCCAAAAAACACTTTCCCAGAAACATCCAGAATAATGTTTGGCCAAATATCTGGACACCGTGGCCCAGCCAAGTTGACAAATAAAACGAACCGTTTATCTATCTATCTATCTATCTATCTATCTACTTATCTATCTAGACCAACAAGTTACAAAAAATCTGTGACCCACAAATAAGGGTGCTAAGTTGAGTTTTTACCTAACTAATGATGAGTCTTTGACTTGGGCTATTAAGGTTTTTTCTGGAGTGTGGGAGATCCAGCAGCTCTAGCCAGGAGCAGAGTGCTGCCTTCCATCTTCCCTCCTTGAAGACACTTGAATCGAGGGGAGTAATTACTCCAGGGGCAGAAGGGGCCCCATGAGTTTGGAGGAGGGGCAGGGTGTAAATACGACCGGGAACTGTGGTGAATTCTTTATTAAAGAACACCTTTCAACTTAATTATCTAACTGCCGCTCTTGCTTTGACTTTCCCACTAGCGATGGCTCTCACAGCTGTCCCATGGCAACCTTGCCCAGCTCGAAAAGGTGTTGAAACGGGCCGCAGAACTTCCAAGCCAGGCAAGTCGGAGCAAGTCGACTTCCCAGAGACGGGCTCATGAGCAGGCCCCTGGAACCCCTGCTAGGCTGGAGCATTTGGGGAGAAGGCCCTGGAAAAGATTTCCACTCGAAGGGCACTGCCATTTGCCAAACTCTGCCGGTGTGTGCAGCCTGTTAAGACTGATAGAGGCGGTGTTTCTAGCACAGCAGGCTTTCGGGATGAGACAGAGGGATGAAAGGGTACAATATGAAAACAGCAGGTGAGAATAGATGTATCACACAGGGAAAAGATGTTAGAGGAATACTGAGGTATATTAATTCTCCCCAGGCCCCCTCAATTTCAGTAGCATCAGTGAAAGCAAAAATATGCTCTCGAATTAGGCCCAGGCTCCTAACAAGTGCCATAGCACCATCTGCTTAGTAGCAAAAGGCATAGGAGGTGGGAAAGTCAGACGCGCATGCCAATCGATGATATTTTCTTCAATAACCTTGATTGCCTCGGGGGCCCTCCCAAGCCGTCATGTGTGGACAAGCTCAGGGAATTTGGTATCTCCTACGTGATGCTTCTCCAGACTTAGGCTACTCCTGTGGGCAACATGGCATTTGCCCAGTGGCTTTGGGATAATTTTCACTTTTCTGAGGGCTTGAAGCAAGCAAGTGGCAACTCTTTGGCACCTGGAAAATCCTTCCTAAAGACCTGGGTCTACAGAGTCTGTGGGCAGGTTGTCAGACCCTGCCCAGGACAAATCGTTCACCATTGAGCAAGGGTGTGATCTTGTACCTTCATACCTATCTCCTTCTAACTTCAGTGAAACAGGGACAAACAAAAGGTAAATACCCCGTGGGTGTGTGAATCAACTATATCCCTGAGAGATAGGGCTCAGGGATTTCCTTAAATAGCCAGCTTTGGTATTTTGACTTCGGTCTTGTGATTTATTTTCCATAGTGCTTGAGCCACTTACCATTTTCCTAAACCAACTTCCAGAGCCCCTGAGGAGGGAGCATGCTATGACGGTCTCCCCGATCCGGACGCGAATAGCTTGAGTCCGTCGTGACTTTGTTCTCTCCTGGCACCAGACATCCGTTTGGAAAACTTGGACGAAGCAAATTTCATCATGCTTCTCCTCGCTGTCCCCGGGTCACCTTCTCCAGTGTCATGGATTCAGCCGCCACCGACGGAATGATTACCTCCATCCCAATCCCTATCAATCTTTAGAGTCCCAGACTTTCTTTGAAGGTTCAACCTGGACTTACCAACCTGAATGTGAGATGGGCGCCTCAGACAACCTGCTCAAAACTGAACCCACCCCCCCCCCCAAACGTGTTCTCTTTTTATTTCCTAGTTCCGTTACTGGCACCCCACTGCACCAGTCACAGGAACTAGTCACCTTTTACTTCTCCACTTCTACCCATCCTCACACACATCCGACTTATCACCAAATTACGTGAACTTAACATTTCGAAGAGTTTTTTTTTTTTGTTAATGTATCTGGTTGGGTTTTTTTTTTTTTTTTCCATTCTTATGACCATTACCATAATCCAAGCTCTTAGAAGTCCTCCTGCTTTACTTGTAACTAGTCTCTTCTGCCCCAACTCATTTAAGACTGTATACAATAGTTTAAATAATTGATCTAAAATGCTTTAAATCTTTGAACGCGCCCCCCCCCCCCCCTTCATTTACCAAACCAAGCACTAAACTACTTATCCAGGCCCTCTTTGACTTCCCTCTCCGGTATTATCTCCCAATAACTCTCCCTGTCCCTTTCCACTCTTGTAATACCTTTTTAATTCCCCACATGGGCCATGCAAGCTTCCCTCTCTGTGCCTCTGTGGGAGTTATTCCTTCAATCTGGAACACTCATTCCACCCTTCTTCACAGGCTAATTATGCCTGACTCATCTTTAATACTCAGCTAAAGCATTAGCTTTTCCAGGAAACCTCTTGTGAACCCTCCAAATGGAACAAGGACCGTTCCTGTCTGTTATTCCCCATAACACTCTGTAGATATATCTGTTATCCTTCATGGCCATTTCTCTTGCTACATTTTTAAGACCTTTTCTAAAAATCTTTACTCTCAAAGTTCCTAGAATAGAATGGCAGTGGGCATGGGACTATTTTATTTTGCACTTAATTCTTATGTTTTTGTGTTTTTAGACCATTAAATATTATTAATTCTACTACAGATTCCTTCAGTTCACAAAACCATCATAATATCAGAGCTTATTGTACATGGAACATCCCTGTCTAAAGATCTCCAAGGGTCTTCAATATCTCCACTCTTGAAAGCCACATATCTCCATAACCCACAACATCTAACACACTAATACCACTGACCTCCTTGAAAAGTGACTTTTGGATCAAGCGTCTCTCTGTGACCTATGTTTCCAATATGGCTGACATTTCTAATTGACTGACATGACTTATTGTCTTGGCTGCAGTTTCGGGGTTCCACAAATCATCATCAGAACATGAAACAAGAAAAGCAACCTAGCAAAATAACATCTTAGATTATGTTAGGGACCCCATATAGGCGTTGCTGGGACATAGGAAGTCTCCAGAGAATATCTAAGATTCAGAAAGGGACCCTCTGCCAGCTTGCTTAATTGGAAATGAGTATCTGGCATTCCATTTCCTCAGTTGAGTCTTTTAGCCCACCTGCTGAGTGCATCACACTATAGATGTAATTGAGGTAAAGCCCCATCTACCAGAGGGTTAGAATACAGTACTCAAGGGGCTCCTGGGTGGATCAGTTGGTTAAGCCTCTGACTTCGGCTCAGGTCAGGATGTCACAGTTTGTGAGTTCGAGCCCCTCATCGGGCTGCGTGCTGACAGTGCTGAGCTTACTTGGGATTCTCTCTCTCTCTCTCTCTGTCTCTCTCTCTGCTCCACCCCCACGTGTGTGAGCCCATGCATGTTCTATCTCTCAAAATAAATAAACTTTAAAAAAAACAAAGAATACAGCAGTCAAGGCAAGGAATTTAAAGATGTAAATTTTCTTGGATGCATAATCCCAATACATAGAGGTCATGCTGTGTTTTTGCTTTACAATTCTTCTCATCTCCCTGGAATACATTCAGGACCCAGCTCCTTATGACACAATAATGAGAGACATTATGGCATGGAAGATAGAAGTGTATGTCCCAGCACAAGACTGGATTGACATCCTAACCCAGATACTTGCTAAGTATGTAAGTGCCCACGTCTCAGTTACCTCATCTATAAAATGGGAATAATAAAATAGGAATAGTACCTACTTCATGAAGTGTTGGGACAATAAAAGAAACAGCATGACAAGAACCTAGAAGATTGCCTGGCACATACTAACTATTCAATAAAAGTTAACTGCTATTAGATGACAAATGATCTGTCTGTTTCCCCATCTGCATTTTTCATTGCACTCCAGCCATACTGAATTTGAAATCCCCCTACTGCTATTCGCACATTGCTTTCCACCTGCTGCCAGGAATGTTTGCACCTCCTTCATCTGGTTACATCCTATCTCTGTTAATGGTCCTGTTCTCGTACTTTCACGGATCCCTGTGCTTCCTACTCCCATGTCTGCCCTGACGCTCCTTCACATGGCCATCTCCCACACTGCACTCTGAGGCCCTCAGTGGGAAGGAGTGTTTTCTTTTCCTCTCATCTCTCAATTTAAGCACCGTAACTGCCATTTAAAAGGTGCTCAAACATGTCTATGAAATGAGCTGGAGACTAAAAACGTCGCCAAACACACACACGAGGTGAAAGTAAACATCTCATTCAAAAGAATGAGAAGACAGGCGGCAAACTGGATGAAAATATTTACAGATGACACATCTGATAAAAAGCCATTATGCAGAATACACAAAGAATTCTTAGAGCTCAAAAGTAAGAAAATAAACAACCTGGTTAAACAATGGGTAAAGCGCCTGAGTGGACACCTCACCACAGAAAATGTACAGATGGGAAAATAAGCGTATGAAAAGATGGTCCACATCATACGTCACCAGGGAAATGAAAGTTAAAACACCGAGAGGTACCACCGCACATCTACTAGAATGGCCAGAATCCAGACCCCTGACAACACCAAATGCTGGCAAGGATATGGAAAAACAGGAACTCTCATTCGTTGCTGGTTTGGTCCTTCACGTGATGGCGGGTACGAAACATGCCTGAGCAGAGTGGATGGGCTCCAGAGAAGTGCTTTTCAAACTGCGGTGGGTAGAAGAACAATCCGGAGGTCTTAATAGAATGCAGACTCTGATTCCATCAGTCTGAGACTCCACATTTCTCACGTGCAACCAGGAGATAACAGTGCTGTTGGTCTCGGGCCATATGCTGACTGGAAAGCTCTAGAGTCAGGCTGTCCGGGCTCAAATCCCAGTCCTGCCACGGGCAAGCTTTTTAACCTCTCCGGGACTCCATTTTTTCCACTTGGAACTTGAGGATCATAACAGCACTGCCCTTCTAGGGTTTTGTGAGGATTAAGTTAGGGAATATATGTACCAGGCACTTGGAGTAGTGCCCTGAATCTGATATTCAGTGTTTGCCGTTATTACTACCTTGGAATGTAATTCATCCAGACTTGAGCTCAGGTAGCTGCTGCATGCTTTCTGAGCAGATGCTCACCTATCTTGAGCTCTCATTCTCTCTGAGACTGAATCTCTGTTTTCCTTATTTTCCAATTTACTGCTTTTTGATAGTACAGATGAAAGCATGCAGGAAGGGGGAAACTTCAACTTGTTTTTGTCGCACATTAATCGTATACCGTCTACCCCATGTAGTCAGCTTATCCTTTTCATGGCTTTCTTCTTGTTCCAAGTATGCTTTGAAATATTCTATTTAATGTTCTTGGCGTTTTAGTAAACTTCAATTCATTCTGATGCTATTCAATGTCAGAAGTCTGTTTAAAAACAATAAGAGAGGGGCGCCTGGGTGGCTCAGTCGGTTAAATGTCCAACTTCGGCTCAGGTCATGATCTCCCGGTTTGTGGTCATGGGTTCGAGCCCCGCGTTGGGCTCTGTGCTGACAGCTCAGAGCCTGGAGCCTGCTTCGGATTCTGTGTCTCCCTCTCTCTCTGTCCCTTCTCCACTCACTCTCTCAGTCTCTCTCTCAAAATAAATAAATTTTTTAAAAAATAAATAAATAAACAATAACAGAATCATTTTACGTTACATTTTACATTACATTAGCTATTACAAGTAACTAAGTGATTCATTTGAACTATTTTGTGTGGACTATATGAATAAGAGCTTCTCACACTCAGACTCTTGCTTCCCAGGTGAGGAGGCCAGATAATAATAGGTAAGCTTTCAATTATGACTGACATGGGACAGATAGGACAGATTGTGTAGTTCATTATCAATTCTCTAAGAACTCACTGCACCCTTGTTGAAAGACAATTTAGAAAATTGGGATGGTAATGAATGGGATCGTTGCTGGGTGCAAATTATATCAGTTTTCACCAAGTTGCTGCCAAATCCAACTTTATTTGGATAAAAAGCAACTTGGAGTTGTACTGTCACTCACATGCCTGATAAATCACGGCTATGCTAAGTATTGTAAAAATTAAAGTGGTAAGACTGGAATTCTCACAAAGAAGCAATCAGTAGATTAAGTGACGAATTGGAAGTCCTCCACACCTAAGGCAGCGGCTGAGAGCAGGCAGCTCCCAAGGCGAACTAGGATGTGCGGACCCCAAGGAATAAGGACAACTTACATTTGGATTCGGTTGAAGAGATTATAAAAATCTTCCCATGTATGTTGTTTTATTTGATCTTCCCAGTGGGACCTCAAGGAATTCTACAGAATCACTTATCTCTTTCTACCACTTATGAAATAGTAGTCAATAGTTTGGGCTCTTAAATCCAATTGCCTGATTGTGTTAGTTCAGGTCCTCTGAAAAGCAGATGCCCAAATGGGATCAAACACACAAGAATTTTGGGTGCCTGGGTGGCTCAGTCAGTTGAGCATCCGACTTCGGCTCAGGTCATGATCTCATGGTTTGTGAGTTCGAGCCCTGCATGGGGCTCTGTGCTGACAGCTCAGAACCTGGAGCCTGCTTTGGATTCTGTGTCTCCCTCTCTCTTTGCACCTCTCCTGCTCATGGTCTGTGTCTCTCTGTCTCTCACAAAATAAAATAAAACGTTAGAAATATTTTTTAAAACAGCATGCAAGAATTTTCTTAAGGGAAATGCCTGTGCTGCAGACCATGGAGGAGGGAGCTGGGTGAGGCCAGGTGAACCAACATCAGTGATGCAAGTCTGACCCTAAGCGAAGGAGAGAAGGAGGATGGGTTAGATGGAAGCATCCTAGACTGTTCTGAAGTCTAACAGAGACTTGGCAACGATCTTGAGGCAAAGTGAGCTGTCCGAGGACCCCGTATTGTTCAGAAATGGACCTGTCGTGGCATCCCTGAAATGGTTTCAGGGAGCTGCAGCTGGGCGCCTTGGTCAACAATGTATCCTGTAGTTGGAGATCATAGGTGCCCCGTGTTCAAATCCTAGCTCCACAGTGGATTAACTGTTATTTCAGCAAATTACTCTGCCTCTTTCTAAGCCTTATCTTTCTCATTTATAAAATGGTAATCATAGTGGTGCCTCCTCTATTGTGTGCATTAAATGAAATTAGTATATTGTTATTTTACTCTGAGGCTCTTGGGCCCTCAAAGCACCAACTGCTTCCATAAAAGAGGGGATCCAGGCCCATCCCACCGGTTGGCCTGTGATAGAGGTGAAGTCAGGGCTGAAATTCACAGACATCCTGGGCTAATAGGTAATGCTTTCTAATCTCATTCATCAGGAAACATTCAAAATATTTTACCTTTTGATTCTTGCATATGCTTCTCTTTTAAAAAACGGAAGAAATAAACGTGTAAAGAAGAAGGAAACAGTAGTCTAAGAACAAAATGAACACAACCTCAGGAACATGTAGGAATACCACCGGAAGAGCTAATACAATGTCTTTGGAGTCCTAGGAGGAGAGGAGAAAGAGTATAGAGCTAGAAAAAGTACTCAAATACTGTGACTGAAGACTTCCAAAAATTTGGCAAAAGATATAACCTACAGATTCAAGAAGGTGAGCTGACTCCAAAAAAGGATTAACCCAAAGAAGCAAAGAAATCTACATAACAACAATCATAGTCAATTACTAAATATTAAAGACCCAAAACAACAACAACTAAAAATACCTTGAAAGCAGTGAGAGAGAAACAACATCTCACCTATAGGAGAAAAATAACTTGAATGGCAGTGGATTTCTCACCAGAAATAATGACAGAAGGAAGTAATACATTTTTTTCAAGTGTTGCAGGAAAAAAAAAATATGTTAGTGCAGCCTCCTATATCTAGTGAAAATATCTTTAGAAATGAGAGGGAAATCAAGAAATTTTGAGATGAAGAAAGACTATGAGAATGTGTCACCAACAGAACTTCTCTAGAAGAATAGACAGAGGAAGTTCTCTAAACAGAAAGGAAATGATAAAAATTGGACCTTGGAATGTTAGGAAGGAAGAAAGACCATGATAAGCACAAATAAGATTGAATACAATTGACTCTGTTTCTCTTGAATTTTCTAAATTATATTTGATGGTTGGAGTCAAAATCATTACACTCTCTTATGTGGTTCTAAGTGTATATTGAGGAAATATGTAAGCAAATTAAATTTTAACCAGGTAATAAGGGCTTACAGATCAGAAAGGAAGAAATAAAACTTTCCCTGTTTCCAAATGACATGATTTTCTATGTAGAAAGTCCCATGAAATGAAAACCAAACCAAAACGAAACAAAATCTCCTCGAACTAATAAGTGAGTTTATAAAGGTTGCAGAATGCAAAAAGCATACCAAAAGGTCAACTGCATTTCTCAACGTTTTTTTTGTTTTTATTTTTTTTTTTTTTATTTTTTTTTTATTTTTGGGACAGAGAGAGACAGAGCATGAACGGGGGAGGGACAGAGAGAGAGGGAGACACAGAATCGGAAACAGGCTCCAGGCTCCGAGCCATCAGCCCAGAGCCCGACGCGGGGCTCGAACTCACGGACCGTGAGATCGTGACCTGGCTGAAGTCGGACGCTTAACCGACTGCGCCACCCAGGCGCCCCTCAACTGCATTTCTATGTACTAGCAATAAATATGAAAATATAAAAGGCACTACCACTTTACAATCAATAAAAAAAATTATGTGCTAACAGAATATGTGTAGGACTTTTGTGCTAAAAACTACAAAATACTGATGAAAGAAACCAAAGGAAGCCAACTTAAATGGAACGACATACTATATTCACGTACTGAAAGAGTCGACAGAGTAAAGGTATCATTTCTTTCCAAATCAATATACAGGTTTCACTCAATTCCTATCAAAATCCCAGCAAGAGTTTTGTAGATATAAACAAAACTATTTCTGAAAGTTATATGGAAAGGCAAAGAAACGAAGACAGACAAACCAATTTTGAAAAAGGATAATAAAATAGGAGGAATCATCTATCTGATTTCAAGACATCGTAAAGCTTCAATAATCACAAATGCATGGTATTGGCCGAGGGAAAGACACATACATCAGTGGAATAGAATAGAAAACAAAGAAACTGACCTGCACAACTATGCCCAACTGATTTTTGAGTAAAGTGCAGCAACAGTTTACTGCAGGAAAGATACCATTTTCAACAAATGGTGCTAGGGCTGTTGGGTATCCATTGGCAAAAATTGAAACTCGACCAAGTCTTACATACCTTATACAAAAATTAACTCAAAGTGGATCATAGCCTTAAATATAAAACATAAAACTTAAAAACTTTTAGAAAAACCTCATGCCCACCATGATGATATACGGAGGTAAGCCTTTGGAAGATGCTTAGGTCATGAGGACCGTGAAGTCCTCATGAAGAGGATTAGTGCCCTTGTAAAAGAGATCCCAGAGAGCGCTCTCGAGTCTTCCACCATGTGAGGACACATCTAGAGAATTGTCATCTATGAACCAGCAGGCAACCCTCACCATGCCTAGAGTCTGTTGGTACCTTGATCTTGGACTTCCCAGCCCCCAAGACTGTGAGAAATAAATATCTGTTATTCAAGCCACCCAGTCTATGGTACGCTATTACAAATTCTATTATAGCAGCCCAGATGGACTAAGGCAAGTGGATGGATGATGGATGGATGGATGGATGGATGGATGGAAGTGTGGAATCAGTGAAGTGTGGAACATGTAAAACATGTTAAGGCATAAGACATTTACAAGCATGACCTAAGTCTTACACCTTATGCAAAAATCAACCCAAAATGGATTGTAGACTTAAATATAAAAAATAAAACTTAAAAACTTTTAGAAAAACACATAGAAGAATCTTAAGAATCTAGAGCTAGGCAAAGAGTTCTTAGATTTGACATCAATGAAGAATCTAGAGCTAGGCAAAGAGTTCTTAGATTTGACATCAATGGCAAGATTCATAAAGGAAAACAAATTGATAAGTTAAACTTAATTAGACTTAATCAAAGTTATACCTTTTGCTTTGTGAAAAATCCTGCTAAGAGGTTGAAGGAACAAACTATTTTAAGTGAATTTGGGTCACAAGACCCATCTAAAGTCCCTGGGCCAGAGCAGAATGATGCAGGAAATTCAAAGAAAAACAGAAAATGAGTCACACCTTGTAAATTGTAAACAAGAACTCCTTGCGTACTGGGCATCTTTGGAAACAGTGAATAATTTTCTGTGGTAAGTACGAGATAGAGACATTTTGTTTAGAACTTTTCCTGTTACCTGCTGCATGTTCTGATCATTTGCAAGGCTGTGTCTCTTTGCTCTCTCAGAGTTCTGGCTGACCACACCTAGGAAATCAGCTATGCACGTTCAGTGTGGCAGGAAAAACACTGGCAAGTTTTCTGACAAAGAAAGCCACCGATAGAGCAACACATGTTACTTGCATGACCATTTGCCTGCCTTTGACCCTTGACAGGACTTGACCTCCAGCTTCTGAGCATTCTGTTTTCTAGCTTTGGATCAGAGGTCACCATACTTGACCTCTGGCTTCAGCGCGATCTCTGACTCCCAATTCCCAGCTTGGCTTTGGTTGTTCTGCACAATCTGTAGTCCCCTAGGGTCCAGAAAAGCCCTTCCGCTGGTTCCCACCAGCTGTTGTCTCCTTTGTTCCCTCGGTCCAGGTTCTGACCAACTGAAATCTGCAGCCACTAACAATGGTGTGGCCCCTCCAAGTTGCCTTGTGTACTGACTTTGATTGAATGCGAATAATTATTACTATGAATGTGCATTTACTGAAATGCTAAACGCGCTAATATAGTCACCATCTCATTTAGCATTCAGGAATCCCAAGAAGAGGATACCAGTTATCCCTATCTTTGGAGATCAGGAAACTGAGGCTCAGCACAACTGAAGGTAACTGGTCCAAGGTCACAATGCCAGAAAGCGTCAGATTTAAGATGTGTTATTTTTACTCCAAATCAATTTCTCATGCTCTCTATTTATTAAGTATTTCCCCGTTGAACATCCCAGTGTTGGTCTGGGTACTGAATACACACATTTGAATATACATGTGGAAAAGCTACGTTTTAGTTTTAAAATATGTTATATTTTTCAACGTTCCACAAAGGTTTGACCAGCTTTAGTAGGTGCAGGATGGCAGTCCCTCACCTCAAGTCTCTGAGAATCGGCTTAGGACATTCATGGGAAAACATGTCACTCATACTTGCACAATCCAGAAATACCAGGGAGTTAATGCCCTTGAGTTCACCCTCGACCAGCGTGGGGTAGGAGCCAGGGAACCACTTCCCCCCCTAACATCACCCAGCAGACAGTTCCCAAAGTCTTGGCTGACTCTCCTCGAAAGATCCTATAGAAATGAACACCAGTTAACCATAACAATGGTCCACTGGAAAAGCCATCCTTGTATCTGGTTCCTTTCTTTCTTGTTTCATTTCCCTTGTCCCTCACTCCTGTTTTTTGGGATCCATTTCTGGAGTAACGATCCACACGCAAAATGGACTCAGTCTTTGCTTCTGGAGAAACCCAGACTGATTCTACCTATCAATGAGTCTGAATTAGTGAATTTACTGACTTTGTCATAGTTTTTACCTCTTATATGTCTGTGTCATTGTGCATAAGCATTAATCAAATTTATTTGGTTTCTTGATCAGCTGATTTGGCTTCAGCAATGGTTTTATAACCCTGTGAACAGACAGCCTTCGGGAATGTATTACCAACATATCTGGGTGAACTCATTTGTTTTGTGCTCATAAGGGAATTTTAATCAGTAATATTAAATATTACTGCTAAGTAATATGAGTTGGGTCAGAAGTCTCCCGACCGACTGTTAATGGTTCTTATGTAAATGGTAACTATAATCTTTCTTTGGTGATAAAAATCTATAGTAACAAATCCATAGCTGTTTTTCCACATTCTTGAACTTCTCTTCTGCCCCCATAAACACCATCCCTGACAAGACGTGTAATGTCCACACCTGAATGGTTTAAACCAAATACTTTCTGTAAGAACATACTGGCCATCTTAGCTCATTTGACCGCTGGGTCTACAATGTTCAAGGTGAAGAGGTAGGTAAGTAGGGATGCACACTTTGGAAGTTTCCTGATCTCTATTTACCCTCTGCCCCTTCACACCCGCATGATGGCACACCCGGGTGCAGGGCAAGCCTAGATGCAAACAGGACAATGGGACAATAAAATCATTTCTATAGAACACCATAGAATCTATAGATTCTTTAGAATCTCCATGGATAGAAAAGTAAAACAGGATGAGTAAAGTCGACGGAGGGAACAAAACTGAAAGTCTAACGCCTTTCTTTTATTTTATACGTCCTTAAGAGGCCCAGAGATAAATTGCTTTTCATGAAAACTCCTTAGCAAGTAAATTTGTGTAAAAGCAGATAAGCTTAGAGATTCTCACATCTTTCAGAGAAAAATATTCCAGGTAATTATAATCTAGGGATCTGGGGAATTGGGGGTTGTGGTTTATTCTGAATGTCAAGCAATAAAAATATAGGAATAGAGATCGTATATAGATTATACACCACGGTTGTTTTTCTTTTTCAGTTCTCCTCCACATTAAAAAGCCGTCATCTGTGCTGTATAAATTAACTGTTACAGTCAGCACAGCGCTCCATTATTTGACCGAACAGCAAAATTAGTCACATCAGAATAGCATTTGAAAGAAAGGATGGCATTAGCTGATTTACTGTCTTTTGTGTCTGATACAAAACCTAGCATGAGTGTTCGTGTGGGAGTGAAGACGGTGAACACGAAGCATCAAGAGCGACTTTCTGAATTATCTGATGCAAAACTTAAATTATGAAAACGGAAACACACACACACATATGCCTGTGTGCATGTACACATATATACAAGAATAGCAAGATGACGCCATAATCACTAAATCTATTTTTTTAATGTTTATTTATTTTTGAGAGAGAGAGAGAGAGAGAGAGAGAGAGAGAGAGAGAATGAGCAGGGGAGGGGCAGAGAGAGAGGGAGACACAGAATCCGAAGCAGGCTCCAGGCTCTGAGCTGTCGGCACAGAGCCCAACGGTGGGCTCGAACTCACGGACTGCGAGATCGTGACCTGAGCCGAAGTCGGACACCCAATTGACTGAGCCACCCGGGAGCCCCACTAAATCTGTTTTTTTAATCTTGACCAAAAACGTTTGTTAAATATCGTCAGCCTCTGTGTGACATTTTTCGGGACGATGCAGATTTCTCCTTTTCATATTTTCTTCCAACCTCTGCTATAGTGCTTATCTCATTTATCTCATTTTATCATAGCTTGTTGCATATCATCAATCTTCCTAACCAGAATAAGGGCACAGAAGGCAGAGGCCTATCCAGTGAGCCCCAGCATGCACGTAGCACATGATATACAACAAACACGTGCTCTGGTGGATGAATAGTGAATACTTAAAAAATTATTTGGTAGTTGGATCTAAACTAATGATATCCAAGCTTTCTTTTTGGTCTGAGGACACGCCTTGGGTCATCACTGGAAAGGTAGAAATTCTGTGTATACTATGGTTCTCCTGGTATGTCATGTATAAGCTATCAACTTAATACAGAAACCAAACCATACAAAATGTTACAAAATACACAACATGCCATAAAAGCCAAACGCATGGGCCACCCCTGGGCCCTGTCTGGAGTGTGTACTGTTTGCCAGATGCTTTTATGCCCTTCATCCCATTTTGTCCTCATAGCCCTTGGAGGCAGTAATGCCCTCCATTTCCAGATCAGGAAATGGCGGTTCAGAAATCTCAAGTAATTTGCTTCAAGAGACAAAGCCAGGCACAGAATCCAGGCTTTCAGAATCAAAGTCCGGGGCTTATTTTGTTAGAGTTCAGTTGCTTTCTTCCTTTAAGAGTATTTGTTTAGACAAATATTCCAAGGGGAAAAATATCTAAACTAACTGCTTGGCATTGCATCAATTCAACACGAAACAACCTGGTGATGAGCTGAATTATTCACTCTTCACTTGATTATTTTGTCATCTTGTACACACAAGCATGCTCTGGTTAAGAATGAAAAATGCCTTTCATAAGACCATCGTTAGCTCTGCCCCTGGCATGTTCCGTTCAGTACAGTGTTGTTGTTATTTTTCTTTTAAATCTTCAGGCTTCTTGTTCCAAATGCAAAAATGACCTAAGCTCCTTTGTGTTTTCATCCTGTAATTTATTCCTGGAATTATTCCTCATGTTTTATTTAAAATTTTTGGTATTTGCTTTTAAAATGCACTTGTGATACATGTAGAAGTTTTAATACGGGAGATCAATATTTTCCCCCTGAAAAACATACTTTTAATTTTACATACATCAACGGACTACTATGATTTGCTGTACAGAAATTCACCTGCAAGGCGACTTTAAAACAAACAAACAAACAAACAAACAAAAAAAACCATGCTATTCTACAAAATGCAGCACCTGTTCAGACCGAGAAAAGGAACAAAGAAAAATTCATTTTGTAGCACTATGAATTCTGTGACTGGTTGTCTCTTTCCTCAGAGCCATTTTCCCCCATCACTACATTTCTCAGACTCCAAATGGAGAATTATAATTCTGGAAGGTGATGGAATGAGCTGAGCTCCACAGATGCTGAGGCAGCCAGTTTACTATTAGATTTCAAAGGCAACAACCCCAAACCGATGCCTGAGGAGATTTGTTTTTATTTGGATAACAGAGGACTCAAGATGAATAAAATGATAGCTTTACAAGTGCTATTCAGAACTACTATGTAAATAAGTAGCTTACACAGCCAGACATAGGGATAAACAAAGGAATACGTCAACTGACATTCAAATCTCATTACTGCATTAATGTAATCTTCCTGGGTATGGGGCGAAATAATTTATATAAATGTGTATAGAGGAACAGAAAAATAAATTAACCACGTATAAATTCTCAACAATTTATCACCCAGCAATATAACCCTCTACAATAAATGCTAACAATACCTGATTCTTCTTGCAACGTTTCACCCGTTTCCTTTATTTGAGCAACTAGAGATCTCTAATGACCTCCTCATTGCATCAGACCGAAGTGGGACTGACCTCATTCAGCACAACCAATTGTTCATAATTGGGTTTTGTGAACTGTGCTGAGTATTAGGTGTTTTCTATTGAAAGTGTCTTCTACGTGATTCCTCACGAGTCCCATCCATTTCAGCTTTTCATTTCTTCCAGTAAATGTGGTCATGCTCAGAGCTTCAGAATCTTTACAATGTGAGAAAGGATGGAGTGTTACCATTATCATATATAAGAGCATGTCTGAGTTGTGGGAGGGGAGCGGTCTGCTCTGAGATGCAGGGGTTAAAATGGCCTCCCTGGCTAAGGATTAGTGTTTGTGCATTTAAATTACATTGAAGAGTTCAGTTATTTTTTAAAGCCATTCGTTCCACGTTTGAATCAGTCCCCACGCTGATTCCACTCTGACCAAATTCTTACCCATCCACTGTGAAATAAGGAAAAATAACATTGAGGTTGGGAGGTTTCAATAAATTCTGAAATTCTACTCTTTACTATCATTCGTATGCAATGACGTAGTAGATAGTTATTTGTTGGTTTTGAATTCTCTGCTTAGATGAACCCAGTGTTGACAATTCTATGTCAGCTCCACAATTATTTAGACTTTGTTGATCTATGAAATCCAAAATTTACCACCAAAATTTTATTCCAAAATGTGCTGAGAAAACTAGTTATTCTTTGGATAAAAAGACAAAAGTCACTTAACAAAGTTTCACAGATAAACCCCAGATTGAGTAAATATGTAACTACAAAAGGCAGAACAATAAAAACCCTTGGAGGGGCACCTGGGTGGCTCAGTCGGCTGAGCACCCTACTCTTGATTTTAGCTCAGGTCATGATCTCACGGTTTGTGAGTTCGAGCCCCCACTGTCAGCGCAGAGCCTGCTTGGGATTCTCTCTCTCCCTGTCTCTCTGCCCTTCCCCCATGTGCAGTCTCTCTCACTCCCTCTCAAAATAAATAAATAAACTGTAAAAAAAAATTGGGAAAAAAATAAACAGGAAGATACAATCATCAGGCTAGGGAAAACTTCTAAGCAAAACAGGAAACCCAGGAGCCATAATGGGGCAAAGTAATGAAAGAACAGACGTGCTCTTAAGGGTCCTGCTTCCCAGAATATCCAAATCCTTCCAGTTTTTGCAGAAATTTCAGTTATCATGATACAAAAATGCCCAAGAATAACACCTTTACTTCTTCCGTGGCTAATACTAGTATCTCTTTCCACCCATTGTGTCAATGAATTAGTGATTGTCTAACGATGCCAACAATGAATAAATCAGTTAAATTCAATATAAGTTGATTACTAAGTGAAGTTACAAATCTGAGACATGCTTTAGGATTTTGTGAAGTTGATTACAGTGATGTTGGAGAATTGTCTGAATCATGAGCCAAGTCAGTGACAAATGAGGACCCAAAATATTTGGATGAGTTAATAACTACCATAGCGATCCTTAGGCAAAAGAATAAAGTCTTCTAATAGTTTTGCAAAATAAAATCATTATTCACTATATTTTGAAGATAAAGACTGAATCAACTTAAAAATATTTACTAGGACCTTTTGGTCCATTTTTAAAGTCGAGTTACAAGTAAGTGGACTCCTTGTATCAACTCTCCTTAGACACCAGCTATTCATAAATACGCATATTATATCTGCATATATACATTCAAGAGACAAGATTATGAAGACAGGTTAGAAATTCAGAAGAATAAATATAAATGGTGTGGAAAGGTATGTAGAGATACTTAACCTCACCAGTAGTTAAGGAAAAGTAAATTAAAGCGGCAAGCTAAGAGTTTCACCCATCATATTGGCAAAAGTGTGTATTTACATATATATATGTTTTGGCAAGAGTCTGAGGAAATGGGGACTCTCATTGGAGCGTAAAAATTAGTTTCCTTTTTGCTAACTAATCTGTAATCTATATTAAAATCTAAAACAAGCATACTCCTTGACCTGATAATCCCGTATGTAGGGTCTATGTTGTATAATACTACCAAGGATACATAAAAGCATATGTGCAGCATGCTTATTATAGTATTAATTATAGTAGTAAATTAAAAAAAAAGATTATTAGAAAGCCTTAGTAAATGTGGTGCCTTCACACAATGGAATATCAAGTAGTCATAAAAAATGTGATCTGAAAAATAACGCCTAAAATATACTGTTATGTGAAAAAAGTCAGGGACAAACAAATTTGTTCAAAATTATTCCGCTGCTGTGAATATATATGTTTGGCATGCCCCACCTTTTTGCCACACATAACACAGAGCAGCTTGCTGAAGATCAGGTTTGATATTCACCACATTCTTAACAGTGATTATCTTGGGGTGGTAAGACTGGTAGAGAAGGAGGTGATTCTCACTTGTTGCTTTGGATTAAAAATTTTTTTCCTTAATGTTTTATTTATTTTTGAGAGAGAGAGAGAGACAGAGCACAAGTGGCGGAGGGGCAGAGAGAGAGGGAGACGCAGAATCCGAAACAGGCTCCGGGCTCTGAGCTGTCAGCACAGAGCCCGATGCAGAACTTGAACCCATGAACCATGAGGTCATGACTTGAGCTGAAGTCAGACGCTTAACTGACTGAGCCACCCAGGTGCCCCTGTATCTTTTTTTTTTTAAATGGTAGAACAATGGGTGAGATATTTTTGTGTTTTTTCAGTATTAAAACAAAACAAAACAGAACAGAACACAACAACACTGGTGACTGTAATAGGCCTAGAATCTTATTTGAGCCTGCAGATGAGATCCAGGGCGAGCACCATGGCTGAGAATGCACCTGTAGCCAAGATCTACATGCACCCTGAACACCTGCTCTCTCTCAAAGTCTAGTTCACGCCCCTTCCTCTGGGGCTCAGGGATCTGCAAAGAGCCGTGTACAGAATTCAGTGGTCTGAGAACTTGAAAGGGGGAAAAAAACAATCACACCTTCTTTTTTATTAATCTTTAACTGGAACCTAGCAGTTTCTAAAATTTATAGGCAACAAGCCTATATCTGCAGCTTTGTCGCCAGTACAAATCACAGGTATTTTCATATCTGATTACAATCGTTATGGACATCCCAAAATATTTCTTTTTTTTTTTTAACGTTTATTTATTTTTCAGATAGAGAGAGACAAAGCATGAACGGGGGAGGGGCAGAGAGAGAGGGAAACACAGAATCGGAAGCAGGCTCCAGGCTCTGAGCCATCAGCCCAGAGCCCGACGCGGGGCTCGAACCCGCGGACCGCAAGATCGTGACCTGAGCCGAAGTCGGACGCTTAACCGACTGAGCCACCCAGGCGCCCCCATCCCAAAATATTTCTTATGAACTTCTCCACCCTCCAAACAAGTCCTTTTAGACCCTCCACTAGATCTCATTTTTCAACACGGTAATAAAGAAGCACATCTAGTACTGTATCACAGATTTGACGTTTCTCAGTAGTTTGATAATTATATATCAGCATAACTTGGCTTCCTTTGTAAGTCCTTTTTTAATTTTGTGCAGTTAAACATTATGCAGAAAAGGAGTCCCTAGGATTCACCAGATCCCCCCAGAGGGGCTATGGCACAAATACAGCAAGGTTAAGAATCCCTCTAAGTGTATTGGGGTTTCAGAGGAAGACATTGGAATGGAGTAAACATGACATTAGATTGTAATTTAGAGGTCTGCAGCTTGCTCTTTACATTCTGCCTAAAGATAGCCTTGAAGTCTTTTGAAAACTTCTAATCTGTACCGGTGCACTTTTCCGGGTGCCGAGAAGATGATGTTCACTGAACAGACAATGAGCAGTTCAATGAACTCTCATAGAGCTTGTATCTGGAGGGTTGAGGTGAGGGGAGCAGAGACAGAAAAGAAACAGAAGTCCAAATAAATAGCTACAGATAGAAGTAAATTCTATGAAGAAAATAACAGACCATGCACAGGCATTTGGATGTAATTTTCTAAGTGCCAGGGGAAGTCTTTGGATGTCTTAAGCAGGGTGGAAAATTGATAGTGGGAGAGCAGTAGATATGACGGTTTGGGATACGGAGATGGAGATGGAAATGGGGAAACATGGAAGGAAAAGAATTACAGTAAGACCTTGGTTTGTGGGCGTAATTTGTTCCAGAAACATGCTTGTAATCCAAAGCACTGGTGTATCAAAGCAAATTTCGAGAACCATTGGCTCAGTTGCGATCATGTGACATTTGGGATCACGTACTACTCGTGTTGCAAGACATCACTCGTTTATCAAGTGAAAAGTTTATCAAGTTAAAATGTATTAGAAAGGTTTGCTTGTCTTGCGGAACCCCCGCAGACCAAGTTACTCTCAATCCGAGGTTTTACTGCATGTTTGGTTGATGAGCAAACCACTCCACTGAAGGAACAGAACATTCTTCTTCCACTGAAGAAATAGAACATTCATTCTAGAGATTATAATCCAAGTCACTAGCATATTCTCTAGATTAGACTGCACGAGGCCTAAACAATTCCATGAAAACATGCATCAAACTGGTTATTTGTTGATACAGAGAGGCAATAGTATGGGTGGGTATTAGCCTAGGGTGATAGAACCCCTACAGGAGACTGAGCCATATCTCGTCTGCAGATACAAGGAAAACAAAAACCAGGTTCTGTGTAAAGAATGTGATAACAGAGTGTGGCACTCCAAAGCACCTGAAAAAATTAGGAATCACAGCGCATTCAGAAGATTAAGGACAAGATGTCTCAGGATAGAACAGTGTTTTCAGCAGGAGACACGCATGACCACACCTGCAAGATGGGAAGCTGCTAGCCAATTCCTAGCCACGCTGAGAATCTTGCATAACAAGAAGCCTCCCTGCTCAATGACACGCAGCTCTCACCAGCAACAGCTGTGTGATCATTGTTAAAGCCTGGCAGCCTCAACAGCTTTGGCAAAGAGCCTTGTATGACAATATTGCCAGAAGAATCTACCAGGGATAGGATACAACGCAATCATGTGTCTGCTTCTGTTGTTGTTGCTGTTGTCATTACTATAACTACCATTTATGGAGCGCCTACTCCCTGCCCTCGAGTTTCCTGGGAACTTTATGTATAGGATCTTATCTAATCCTCAGACAAGTCCACAAGGTAAGTACTATTATATGATGAATTCAAGAAGTTTAAGTATCCCGCCCAGCGCTGTCGAACAGAACTTTCTACAATAATGAAAACATTCTGTATCTGTGCTGTCCAGGAGGGTCACCACTAGCCACCTTAGTTATTGGGTTCTTGAAATGTGGCAAGAGCAAATAAAGAACTGATTTTTAAACAGGGTTTTTTGTTTTTTTTTTTTTTTAGTTTATGTAAACACAAATTTAAAATAGCCACATGTGGTTCGTTGGCTATCATATTGGACAATCCTAAGACCAAGGTCACATGGCTGGCAAATACCAGAAGTAGGGATTCAGTCCAGGGATTCCAGAGCCATGCTTTAAAAATCAGTGTTGGTTGGGACCCCATTAAGGATGTTGTAACAGTTGCACCATTATCACTTTTCAGTTAGTGTTTATAGCTACTTCCTTGTCTAGGAGTCTAGAAGAGCACTGAATGTGGGTACCTTGAGCAATCTGTCCCCGAAAATTCTATATGCCTAGGCAGTGCCACCTGCTCTGGGTACTTTGGTATTAGAATCCCTGGTTATGTTCCTCTGGCTGACCAAATGCGAAGGTAGGAAACAAGACTAACAGTGAAATTATTGGTGCTAGATATTTAACGCTTGTCCCTCCGGATATAATTCTCCACCGTTCTCCACTCTGCTCTGCTCTCAGGCTCCTGACAATCTGTGGACCGCTTCACAGGGCTTCCTTGCCCTGCAGCCTCTGGCTGTGTCTAGCCAATGGAAGCCTCTGGTTGGAACTTAAGGGGTAAGAGGAGAAAGAGGTGCAGATCTTTATCCCTCCCAGCTCTTTCTCTGCCGGGCCATTGTTTAGCAGAGGTTACAAAATTTTATTTGCGAAAGCAACGCCTAGCGAGAGGCTTTCCCCTCAGCTGCTGGTCTTCCCAGATTCCAGTAAATATTCTTTCCCTTTCCCCCTTTAGGTAGCACTGATAACAGCTTCCCCTTGTTGCCAGTCCTGGAGTGGTTCACTGACTCTTGCTAGTTTCCCTTAACCCTGCCCACACTTTCGTGAGTAATTCCTTTAGGAAAGTCCCCTTTGCTTCTCCTTTTGAATGTGTCATTTCTTTATTTCTGGGGACTCTGATGGATATACTATTTGATGAATTTAAAGAATAAGAATTATTAGCTCACTGCTAATTCATAAAGTGGTTATCATATATTTTTAGCCATGAAAAAAAAATGCAGCACATTTTACATTAAATACGGGAACACTGTGCCGAGAAGTGATGTCTGATGGCCTGAATTTTGTTTTGATATTGAAAAGATTCTGGGGGCACCTGGGTGGTTCAGTCAGTTGGGCGACCGACTTTGGCCCAAGTCATGGTCTTGCAGCCCGTGGGCTTGAGCCCTGCGTTGGGCTCTCTGCTGACAGCTCAGAGCCTGGAGCCTGCTTCGGATTGCGTCTCCCTCTCTCTCTGCCCCTTTTCTGCTCACATTCTGTCTGTCTGTTTCTCTCTCAAAAGTAAATAGCATTAAAAAAAAATAAAAGGATCCTGGGACACCTGGATGGCTAGGTCGGTTGAGTGTCTGACTCTTGATTTCAGCTCAGGTCGTGATCTCACGGTTCATGGGTTTGAGCCACAGGTCACACTCTGTGCTGACAGTGTGGAGCCTGCTTGGGATTCTCTCCCTCTCTCTCTGTCTCTCTTTCTCTCTCCCTCTCTCTCTCTGCCCATCCCCTGATTGCACTCACCTGCTCTCTCTCTCTCTCTCAAAATAAACAAAGAAACTTAAACAAAAAATAAGAAGATCCAAGAAAATATATAAGCAGGGACATTCACTGCAACATTATTTTCTACATTAAAAAGTCAAACAAATCATATGTCCATCAGAAAAGGAATGGCTAAATTATAAGTGTATATTTTAAAAGGAAAACTATGTAGTCATTAAAAAGAATGAGGAATATCTTTAAATACCAAAATAGAAAGATGTCTATGACATACCTTCGAATAGAAAATAAAGTTGTCAAACTGCACGTACAATAAATTCCAACATTTCCAAGGTAAATGAAAATGTGTTTAACAAACATGGAGTACCTACTATGTGTCAAGCATTGTTCTAGGCTCTGGGGATTCAGCAGGGATCAAAACAGACCAAAAAAAAAAAAAAAAAAAAGAAAAGAAAAAATCCCTGTCCTCATGAAACTCACATTCCATTGGAGACAGGCAGATAAATGAAATTAGTCAAATATATTGTACATTAAGAGGAGAAATATGCAAAAAAAAAAAGGGGGGGGTAGAGATCTCATGTTGGACAAGGTGTAAAATGTTGCATAGGATAGTCAAAGAAAGCTTCACTGAGAAAGTGACAATACATTAAAGACCTAAGGGAGAGGGTAAGTCACTAGCATACCTGGGAAAGAAACATTTCAGGAGGAGGAAGTAGGAGGTGCTAAGGCCCTGAGGCTGAAATATGCCTGATATTTTAGAGAAGGCTGTAAGGCAGCAGGGTGGTTGGAGCAGTGAGTGAGGAAAAGAGGCATAGGAGAAGCATTTGAAGAGGTATTTAACTGTATATATTTGTATACGGATTTTAAAAAGTCTAGAAAAATACCCATCAAACTTAACAGTCGTTACTCCCAAGGAATGAGGGACATTCCTTCTTTCTGACGAGATATTCAGCTTTAATTTTATGCACTGATACAATGTTTGAATGTTAAAATAGAAGGGTCTGGCTTTTAACATTCAAAACCAGTTTGTTTTTTCAAAGAAGAATCAGAAAACAGAAGAGCACATAGTACGTACCAAGAAATTAAAAATAACTCTCCCAAACACCAGCATTTGCACAGAAAGTGACGCAAGATATCTGTGGTCAAAATTACATATTGATGTTACGGAATATTCTGAGCACGAAAACGAACCAAAATGGCCCCAGTGCAATGAATTCCATTTTTAATGCCTGCTTATTCTAACAATGACAGAGCCACACCAATTATTTACAGCACATGTCTTGCTAGATGCTATAGCTTCTGACAGTGGGCTTGCATTTATTACTTCTATTGAATTTAGGGAATTTGTACATGAGAATATTATGAGATGTCACCATTGTGATTCATTAAGCCAACTCTCAGTCTTAATAGAGCTAAGGACGCCCTGAAGCAACTTGTTTGAAGAAACTGGCCAATACAAGTTGTTAGAGTCTCCCTGTAACATGTAATTGCATATTCAACAAAAGTTCTCCTGAGTCCCCCAGGACATCTCAAAGTTTATTTCAAGTGACTTCTGTAAGATTAAGCTGTTGTTTCATTCTTTCTGGCTCGCTCTTTGCTCATTTTTAGAAGAGTCTTTTCAAGAACATTGGCGCCTCTCTCTTCCTTCGCCACTCATTTCCTCTTATGTCCCCCCTTTACTTCCCAGTTTAGGTCCGTATTCACCCTCGTGTTTTCCTCTGCAGGATAAATTGTACACTTCTCACCACCCCCCTTCAAATTCCATCCAGCATCTCCCTCACCATTGGTCTTTCTTCTGCCCTCCTCTATTTCCCCTTTCCCCATGTATCACTTTTTCAAAATGAAGCTGAATGTTCACAACATAGATTTGAAATATATCTTAATAGACTTTTTTGCTGTTTTCCCTTCTTTATTTAGAAAGAAAATGAACAGAAAAATTAGGAAAACACCGTAAACATGCAGATACGTTAAAGTGCTTATCACTTATTTTTAAAAAAAGAAGAAGAAACGAACATTCAGGCTTGCTGGTGAATTCCTATCGCTAGAATTGAGGTCAAGATGTGGACAAGGGCTGGACTGTTGGTAACTCAATGGGGTGTCATTCTGGTGCCCAACAGTAAGGAATTAATTAAAAGAGAACTTTTAGAAAAAGGATAGAGGCGCCTGGGTGGCTCAGTCGGGTAAGCATCTGACTTGGACTCAGGTCATAATCTCATGGTTCATGGGTTCAAGCCCCGCGTCGGGCTCTGTGCTGACAGCTCGGAGACTGGAACCTGCTTCAGATTCTGTGTCTCCCTCTCTCTCTGTCCTCCCCGCTTGCACTCTGTCTCTCTCTCTCTCAAAAATAAATAAACATGAAAACCAAGGAAAAGATGATAAATACAGGGTGTGGGTGTTGTGCCTCCATTCCTGTGCCTGTCACATATGCTGGTGGTAACTCCAGCTCTAGGTAGCCACTACTCTTTACTGGCACTAAGGGTGAAATGTACTTATCATTCTCGTGGTCCCGGAAGCATCTCTTCTAGAGTCAACTGATATGGAGGCTGGGTGGCACTACTTCTCCAGGATCACAAGCTAAAACACAGTCCTCGTAGCGACGTCCCTCAAAACTGTCACATGGATGAGCTGGTCAGGGCTTTGCCCCAAGGCACCAACACTAAGTGGGCAAAATGTTAATAATTTTCAAAGGTTCTATAATTTTTCCTCTACCATCGCGGTCTCCCACCAGCTGTCGGGTTGAGGTTCCCCTGGCTAGACACAGACAGACTCTTCAGTAGTTACTTATGGAAGGAACCCAGGAGCAGAGATCAAGACCGGGCTGCCTATGGCCCAGGTTCCCTGCCTTCTTCCCCTCCTCCTCTCTCCTGCCCCACAGCCAGCCTTGGCACGCCCCTGTTAACTCCAGACTGCATTTTGTGCGTGTGGTCCTAGTCACAATTATTGCTAGAATGACTTAAAAAAAAGATTGGACTATAGACCCAATCTCACTATAGAGTACCTCCCTCTCATTGTGAATTAGAGAAGTCTCAAAAGCTAAAGCACAATTTGAAGATCTGTGTCAGAAGCCTTAAAATCTCCTGTCTTTTTAACCTAGTGATTTCAATTCTATAATAAAGAAGTAAATATTTAACCACATACACACACACACACACACACACACACTGTTCATCCAAGCATTGTTTGTATCAGAGAAAATAAGAACAACCGAAATCTCCAACAATAAGGAACAAAAATGCCACATGGATGCCACACAAAAACTTAACTCAAAGGTTTTTGTTTATTTGTTTGTTTGTTTTTAATTTTTTAACGTCTATTTATTTTCAAGAGAGAGACAGAATGCGAGCAGGGGAGGAGCAGAGAGAGAGAGGGAGACACAGAATCTGAAGCAGGCTTCAGGCTCTGAGCTGTCAGCACAGAGCCGGACGCGGGGCTGGAACCCACGAACCGCGAGATCATGACCTGAGCCAAAGTCAGATGCTTAACCATCTGAGCCACCCAGGTGTCCCTCAATGATTTAGCTATTATGTTTGTGATATATTGTTAAGCTTTAGAGTAAAATTGCAGATAGTATAAACTTCGCCATCTGTTTTTAAAAATACTGTACATGGAATAACCAAGAATACCTGAAAAGGAGACCAAAATCTTATCAACAGTTATCAATGAAGGGTGAGTTTATGGTTTATTTGGATTATTTTTATTTTCTTTGTTTTGTTTGTCAATAGGTTCTATACTTTCCAATCTATAAAATGTTTTTAATATCAAAATACACCAACAGTTTTGTCCATTTTAATGAAAACCTCCTTTTCGTTAGTGATTCCACTAAATGGGGGAAAGCATTGAGAATGCTTAGGGGGTCCTGGTGCAATATGAATGCACTCGTTGTAGCTCTTGAGTTTCTGGAGTTTGGCCCACGGTGATTTCTGAAGGAGGAGGTGTACTGGAGCTGAACTTGAGTTGCCCCATGTTAATAAAGGGCTATTTGTTTCAACCCTGTTTGTCCTGTGATTGATTTGTGGGGTGGGGATGATTTCTGTTTATTCTTATTGCTACTAAATATAACAATATTGCAACACCTACCCAACAGGTGGTTGTGTAGGCAAATAGCTCCTAAAAGAGAGAGTCCTTTTCGGACAGTATGACTCTTTTCAAAGGCACAGTGTTTGTCAGGTATGGTCTTACGGTCCAAATGCTTCACCAGTTGAGCTTTTAAACAGGTCTTTTCATGATCACGGAGGCACAGGTTGCATCTGAGTAAGGAATAGAACCGCCCTGTCAGATGCACATGTCTGACCGCATCTTGTGGCTCATGTCTCTTTGTGAACTTAAATGGGCTCGTTGTTCAGCTGGCTTCCTTCATATGGTGGAATGTGTTGTTTTGTGAGTAAAAACAACACCAAATCAAAACAGTTAAGAATAAAAACTAAAACCCTCACAAATCCCAAAACATGAGTAAGTTGAGAGCAATGGTTTTCAACATGTACTTCCTGCCAGCAACAGCAACATTGCTCAGGGTCACATCCTGACTACGGTGGGCCACAGCTACTTTTGCCTTCACGTGCCCCTTCCTTTATTAAAAAATACATAAATAAAATTGGAATTAATATTTTTACTTTTGTATTATTTTTTACCGTTTATTTTATTTTTGAGAGAGACAAAGCGTGAGTGAGGGAGGGGCAGAGAGAGAGGGAGACATAGAATCTGAAGCAGAATCCGGGCTCTGAGCGGTCAGCCCAGAGCCCGACCTGGGGCTCCAACCCACTGACCGTGAGGTCATGACCTGAGCCGGAGTCGAATGCTTAACCCACTGAGCCACCCAGGAGCCCCAGAATTAATAGTTTTAGACTGCACTGCTGTAAAGATGTATACACTCCAGGTTGGATTCATCATTGTGCATTCACTATTATTATATTAACTATTTTCTTCTGATGTCGGGAGAGAGAGAATCAAATCATTTTCATAGGCCACTATAAGTAAAGTATGCCGTAGGTCCTATACCTACTGTGCCTATGAATATGTTAGTCCCAGCCTCGCCTGGGAACTTGGAAATGCAAATTCTTGGGTACCGCCCTAGATTGAATGAACCAGAAATTCAGTAGTGTGTGTTTTGACAAACCCTCCAGGTGATTCCCAACCACCTTCAAGTTTGAGAAAAATTGGTCTCGACAATTCAAAGCCAGATAGGTAGAACCTTGCTCTACAGAAGTTAAAAATTCTCTTTACCATCTCCAGGTCTTAGGCAAATGACCTCCCCCCATGCGGGTCTGTTCTTAGAGGTCAGAAAGGGCAGTCATTCTTTCAAGTATTTGTTAAATTTGGCTTTATCACATAAAAGATATTTTAAAGCCTTGAAAAACAGTATCATACAATGGACCCAACCCCTCAGATTTTAAATAGTCTTGGACTAGTGAATTATCTTGGGAAAGAAGTCATATACATTCTAGTTACAGTCTACGTATATCTGTATGATGTTTATATGTGTTTTAAAAATCACTGCACTACACGAAGCCCCACAATAAAAACCGCAGGCCTTGTGAAATTGGTGTGTCGGTGATACATTAAAAAGAGAGAGACAGAAACCTAATAAAAACAGAAACACAGCTTCCCCCATCTTACATGGTTAATAAACGCACATATACTACAACAATCATGGCGTTTTGTTGCGAAAGGGACCTGAAGTTTGCTTGTGGAAGGGAGCATCAGGGCTGTAGCTTGTGAGTTATTGTAAAGTGATAGAGTTATCGGAAACGTGACAAAACACTGTAACAGTAGGTGTGCGTGAATGTTGCTCACGACTCATGTGGGGAAATAACACAGCTGATAGATGTTCGAGGTGTGTGCGTGGTGCATTTTGTGTGTTCATATGCAGCTTTGTTCACCTGGGTGCAGTTTTCTGCACTCACGTACTATTTCTCTCTTGTGAAATTGTGCATAAGCAAAGGCAAAATTTGCCTTATGCTCAAATTGTTCCCTAATGGGAAGCATTATACAAACAAGCATTATCGCAGAGCTGACTCTGTATGCGCGTGTGTGTATAATGTTATAGTTGCATCTATAAATTCCAAAACTAAGTGTTATGCCTACATTTGAAAGCCGATCTTTGTACATCCTGTGAGCTCGATACCATTGTTTTATATAGAACATTAAGCGTAAATGGACAAGTAAGAGAGTGTGTGGAGGGGTGTGTGGGGGTGTATTTATGCTAATGTACAATAAGCCCTATTAGGAGAAATAGTACACTTCTCTGCCAAATCCAAAACATTCCAAATGTGTTTGATGGATACACATATCTGTTAATTCTAAGGAGGGACTGGCAATTAGATGAGGTTTTTCCTTAGTCTTCCACACTGGAAGCAAATCAAGGATGAAATCACATTTTTATTTAAGACTTAAAACCGAGACCGAAGCTCCGCTGAGGCACAAAAATAGTTGTTGCTGGGTTCTCATATGGTGATACCAGTCATGGCTGTTTTAATCTCTGCCCCAACAGTTGTCTTAAGGAATCAAATACAGTCAGTTCTTGCTTTCCATGGTTCTAACATGCCCAAACGCCGGTTACCATGGTTTGGTGAAATAACTCCACTCCCCCAACAACACAGCTCAAGTTTCAGTTATCATGGTACATTAGCAATCGCGCAAAATCCAAACTTTGCTGCTGTTTCTTCAGTGCGCAAGTCACTACGTCAATAACAGATTTGCTTCGCGATCAGGGACTGATCACATCCCTTCTTTCCAAGTCTATCACTTTTTTGGTCACCACGCACCTGTTCCTCAGTTGGTGTCTAGACGGTAAAGCATGTTGTGCTGTCTCCTCGTCTCCCACTGCCGCCTCATGTGGCATTTCGCAAAAACACATCATTGAGTGTGGCTAATAAGAGTGAAAAAGCAGCAAAAAAACAGAAGTGGGAGCACTGAAAGGGAGTCTTGACCTTCGTATAAATGGAGTTAGAGAAGAAATTGGCTGACCACGAGGAGGGTTGACACCTGCAGGAGGAGAGATTCTAGATGTGCAAGTAGCACTTAGTGAAGCTAACTTCTCATAAATGAGGGGAGTGGTTTGACAAAAAGGATGAAGATATCCCAGAGGAAGAGACACGGGCAAAAAATTTCACAGTGAAGGAGCTATCGGGAATGTTTCCCAATATTGAAAGTGTGAAAGAGAGAATGTCGGAGTTAACCGGTTAGAAAGGTGTGTGGCAATCAGGTGGGGCGTCGAAAATGATGGGTGCTCCATATTGGTAAACTATACGAGGAGAAAAAGACAAGTACTATTCAAACTACTCTTGATTAAGTTGTTTTTACCAAGAAATAAAACACCTTACTTTTCAAGTCTCCAATGTTTTGAATTACAGTGTACTAAACAATTGTTTCTTTTACTACCTCAAAATTTTTCCTTATACATTTATAACAAACACTAAGATTAATGGTACATTAGCAATAACCTATATGGTAATGTTGGGGCGCCTGGGAGGCTCAGTTGGTTAAGCACTTGACTCTTGATTTTGGCTCAGGTCAAGATCTCACAGTTCATGAGTTCAAGCCCCATGTCAGGGCCCTCGCTGGCAGTGCGGAGCCTGCTTGGGATTCTCTCTCTCTCCCCCTCTCACTGCCCACCCCCCTCCTATTTCTCAAAATAAATAAGTAAACTTAAAAAAAAAAAAACAACAACCAGTAATGTTAATGTTTTGACAAAAGATTTTAAAGGTCAAGAACAATCAGAATTTTCCCATTGGTTATTAAGATAGTTTTACACATTTCAGCTTGCATGGTTATTTATAGATTTTTGCACTACTCAAAGCAAGGAATACCGTATAATCCATGGGAAACATGAATGTACAGTATGTGTGGACTACCAAGAGTAATAAATGATCGAAGAAGATATTAATTTTTTTAAGCAAGTTAGGATAATTTTGTGTTGCCTGTTTGCCAAAAATCCATCCAAAAATCACTGGTCTCATTTCTGTATAATTATTCATTTAAACACTATCTGAGAGGGGCGCCTGGGTGGCTCAGTCAGTTGAGCATCCGACTCCGGCTAAGGTCACGATCTCACAGTTCGTGAGTTCGAGCCCCGCGTAGGGCTCTATGCTGACAGCTCAGAGCCTGGAGCCTGCTTCAGATTCTGTGTCTCCCTCTCTCTCTGCCCCTCCCCTACTCATGCTCACTCTCTCTCTCTCTCTCTCTCTCTCTCAAAATAAATAAGCATTAAACATTTTCTGAGATACCTTAACATGAACTTTGATCCCATTTGAGCTCATCTAAAGCAATCAGTTATTTTGGTGAAACAGAACAGGGCAGAGCAGGGATATGAGGAAAGCTTTCCAGTAACTGAAAAGAATTCTGTCCCATCAACTGCATGAAGGTCTTGGGGCCAAGCTCATCAAAGTTAATTGAATTTTTCAGTTAAAAATATTCATTTATTTATTTTTAAGTTTATTTTTATTTATTTTGGCAGAGAGAGAGTGACCACAAGCAGGGGAGGGGCAGAGAGAAGGAGAGACAGAATCCCAAGCAGGCTCCGCACTGTCAGTGCAGAACCCAACATGGGGCTCGAACTCATGAACTGTGAGATCATAACCTGAGCCGGGATCGAGAGTCAGATGCTTAACCGACTGTGCCACCCAAGCACCCCTTCAGTTAAAAATATTTGGTTCAAACAAATATTTTGGTAACATGTCGTCGTACAATTTGTAGATAGTTTTTGCTACCTGTGAAGAATTATGGATGATGTAAATAAGGTAGGCGTTTTTAATGTCAGCTTAGCAGTAAGATACTATATCATAATTATAGAAAGGAAAAAGAATTAAGCAAAATTAATAGTTTTGGAATAATAATTCATTGTGGATGTTTTTTAAACCACTATTAATCTACCTTGGGCTGAGCTTGTTCAAAGAAAAGAACTACCAATTAGTGCTTTAAACATTACCTTTTAAACAATTACCTCGTGTGTGTGTGTGAGTGTGTGTGTGTGTGTGTGTGTGTGTGTGTGTGTGTGTAATTTACAGATCTAGTGGTTCCCTTTGATCAAATGACCAGCCTCATCTCTAACCAGTTGTGTAAGAAGGATGTTTAAATCAGATTTACACACAGCTGCCTTCCTCTGTATTTCACGCTGACAGCTAGGTGCTGGCTTTCCCTTGGAAGTCAAGTTCAATTGGAAAATAATAAACCTTCAGAGCACAAACTTTATTCCTCCCATCTAACATTTACTGTTAATATGTGATTCAGTACATATATTGACTACATTAAGATTGTGAGAATTTCTCTTTTTAAATATTGCTTACTGTAGGTAAATATATACTCTACGATTGTGCCTACATTTACACAACAAATAAATAATCTGGAGAAAAACAAAATATTTCGTTAATAAATCAGTTGTTTACCCTGTAAAAAACTCGAGAATCAGTTTTATTGCCCTCCCTTTTCTTCTTACAAAATGACAGCAATTTTTACTGAAATGATTGAAATGCTGTGTTTTGACATTGTGTAGACAGACATCCCTTCAGTCAACATTAGGCCAAATGTTATAAGGAACCTAACTCTCAGACAAATTATTCAAAGGTTTCTAACCACATTTTTATGGTATGAATGATTGATTGAAATTTGTTGGGATTCCAGGAAAACTAAAACCATCTCAATGAAAGCAAAGCATGATTTGAATATTTATAAGGTAATTGGCAATTCTAGCAATATGTTTACTTGAGCTGAAGCAATTAAATATAAAATAACAAAAATAGAGAATTGTACACAAGCGTGTGGAAAGAATAGGTCGAGGAAAAACAGAACTGGAGTATATGAAATCACACTGCTGTTTGTTTATGTTTCTATAATATCTTCATCGGAGATGATTAACATAGGATTTTCAGAATGTTCCACGTGTAAATTGCACTTGTATGGCATTTTTGTATTTTCCATATTCAGAAATCTAACTCTGATTTTGAAGAACCAGAAGGAAATTATGACTGTAACTATGTAAAGCAGCGTACTTAGGCTGGATCCTCTCAGGAAGTATTAGATGCTAATGCTTATAATTAGCACGCCTGTCCTGTGTGGGGCCATTTCGATACCAAGGGGAATGTTTAGTGGCAAACCATAATGTGCACATTACAACTGAGCAAGCCAAGTGACTGCTTCCTCTGAGTTGTCAGATGTAGAACACTGTTCCATGAGGGACAGAAAGGGAATGGCGTTCTCTTAAGTATCTACAATGTGCCAAATACTCTGCCACTTACAGCCTATATGTTGTTTTATTTAAGATCTTCACATCCAACCTTATGCAATATGTCCATAATGTTCATTTTATAAATGAAGAAACTAAGACTCAAAGAGGTTATATGATAAATAAATCTCCTAAACAGAAAATTGAAGGGGGAAAAAAAAAGCAAGTTACATGGGCTATCCACAGGATAATATAATGTATGTACTTTAAAAAAATGTTTTTCCAATGTTTATGTATTTATTTTGAGAGAGAGAGAAAGACGGAGAGACAGAGCATGAGCAGGGGAGGGGCAGGGAGAAAAGGAGAGAGAGAATCCCAAGCAGGCTCCATGCTGCCAGCGCAGAGCCCAACACAGGGCTCAAACTCACGAACTGAGAGACCACAATCCGAGCTGAAACCAAGAGTTGGACGCTCAATTGACTGAGTCACCCAGGTGCCCCTATAATTTACGTACTTTTCTCAAAACATGCCAAACAATAGTACGTATTGCTTAGACATAAATACGCATATAGCGAACGTTAAGGACATAGGCAGGAATGACAAATAGCAAATTGGAAGTGATTCTCTTTTGGTGGATGAAAATGGGGTCATAGAGAGTGCACAGAAGGGCTGTTTGATTTTTAAGCTGGGACATGAGCATATGGGTAATCATTACATCATTCCCTACACATTTTTGTTTGGCTGAAGTATTTTGTAAGGATCTAAAAAGTAAAAGAGACATTCAGCCCTCAGAGGAAAGCCACACAGCTATGTAAGAGGAGGCAGGGCTGGGTTCCACCCCATGTCTGCTGGTACTGGAGGTTGTCTCCTTTAGACTTTGCACCAGCTGGACCGGGCAGAAGTCTTCTTGGAGAAACACATTGTGGCTGGGAATGAAGGGGCTGATCGGGAATCTCCCTATGACACTGCATCATTGTATAGTGTTGGGTAGAGAGGACAAATGCTAGGAGGCCTGTGTTTTATGGAAGGAAGGAGCCCATGCCACTTAGAAGAAGAATGAAAGAAGCTCACTGAATCCCTGCTGCTGCAGCTACATTCAGTCTCCCCCAGACAATGGAACAAGATGTTATATAAAAAACAGCTAGCTTATTAACCATTTCAATATAGTAATGAAGCTAAGCAAATAAGTTGTAAAATTATATCATCATCATTATTCCTCTTAGGGATAACGTCTAGAAATAACTGGATGCTGGCTGCAAAATTAATTTGTGGTGCACTCTTCAAGTGCTGCTGTATTAAAGTTCTTAAAATTG
Organism: Panthera onca; assembly: GCF_046562875.1. Taxonomy (NCBI): domain Eukaryota; kingdom Metazoa; phylum Chordata; class Mammalia; order Carnivora; family Felidae; genus Panthera; species Panthera onca. Next base: position 113,522,938 of record NC_138345.1, on the reverse strand, counting down.
ACTTCACAGAATGTTCCCCTTCTCCCCATTCCCCACTCCTAACCACAGAGATCTGTCATTGGAATTGAGCCTGGGAAACATATATCTTTACATATGTTACTGTATGCTCTAGATTTATGATCTCTGATTCAACTGATCATTATATTCTTAGCATCTAGCATAGATCCTGGCATGTGGTAGGCAGTCAATAAATATTTGTTGAATGGAATATGTGAAATATTATCTGTTTACATTACTTTTTTATGGGAGGCAGTGGAGTATAGTGATGTAGTCTCAGCAAGGAGTCTGTGGTTGAGAAGAAGGCCAGTGGAGCCATTATGCTCGTCTAGACACCTTGTTCATCACTGATGGTACTTTGGGCAAACTACTCAACCCCTATAAGTCTCATTTTCAGCTTCAGAAAAATTTGGGTTATATTAATGCCTCTCACTTAAGGTTGTTGTGAGACCTAAATGAGATAATACCTCTACAGTGCTTATAATAGTGTTAGGTACATAGTAAGTGCTCAGTCAATGTTAGCTGTTATTGAGATTGTTTTTGGTTCCCACTGTATAGACTTTGTTTTTATGAGAGAGCTATATGGTGTTTGTCTCATTGCTTTCTGAATAGGCTCATTTAAAAAAAAAAAAATGCCTTATGGAGCTACCCAGCTCTCTCTCTCTCTCTCTTTTTCTTTTCCTTATCAAAATTTCTCTTTCTTAACAGCAAATCACCATTCACCTACTATTGCAGAAGAAAAATGACTTTAACCTCAAAGGCAATATTAAAAATAGGGCAAAAGAAAACAAATCAATAAAGGCAAAGGTCATGGAAACAGATGATTTGAACATACAGCAATACTCCTGAGCACTGGGTTCTATACACAGATTTGAAAAGAAATACACAAATAAGCAGGACATCTGGAAGAGAAATTACATGACTTGGGTACCAATATCCAAATAATTCTGCATGTCAAACTTTTTAAGGAAGCCACTGAAAACCTTGAAATAAAAAAACTATGTCCGAAGATTTCACTTTCCAATAATGTGATTTCCTTTCCTTAGAATTTCTAGCCAGATTGAATCCTCCCATGTATAAACCCAATGACACGCAAACACACACACACACACACACACACACACACACACACACACACCATGCTCCAAATCACTTAAATTCTCTACCATGGAGAATGAGGATGTTGCTTTAAGAAAAAAATAATGAGATAGCAGGGCTAAGGTTTGGGTAAGCATGCTATTTCTTATTGTTCCTGTTCATCATCAGACATGGCCCGTGTGTCATTAAAAAATAATTGTTTTAATGATCTTCAGGATTTTTTTAAATGACTGTTTTAGTATAGGAAGAAGTTATAGAAATTAATCACTTAGGGCAGCAGCTCTGACAGATTTTTTACAATGGGAATGCCTCTGATTGCAACCCAAATGTTCTATTTTATTTCATTTTTTAAATGTTAGTTGCGACGCATAAATTTATTTTCACAATCCACTAATGGGTCATGACCCACTGTTTGGAAAACATTGCCTTCGGATGTTCTAGTCAAACTGTCCCATTGGAGCGGCAGGGAAAAGGGAGAGTTTGGGGGGGATTAGGGGAGAAGGTTGAAAGAAAGACTATGAGGGCCCTGCCCAAGTGCGAACTTTCTTTGAAGTTCCTTTATTTCACCTTTAAGATTTATCTCACTTTGGCATTGGACATCAAACAAGACCATTAGTTTTCTGTAAAAGGTTTTAAATCTCCCAGTGTAATAAAACAGATGCTCAGGGACACACGCTGTGTTATCCTGGGGCTACCTCCCTTGCTAAGGATATGCACGTTGCAGTCTGCAAAGCAAGCTGTCGTGGATGATAAATTTACCCCCAGATAGTACATGAATTTACCAAAGGCTTGGGGCCTCTTGACTGTCTGACAATCATTCAGCACAGGTCACGTGGATGATCTCACCGAGAAGATGAGGACACTTCCCTTTAGTCAACAGACGCATGTCTGAGTGTGGCCCTTTGCTTTTCTCTGGCACTTGTCGGCCGGATGGCGTGAAAGGTGAGAGCCTAACTCCATGACTCAGACCTTATTAGCCCACACCACGTGCACGGCGCCTCCAGGCAGCTAAGGTGGCAGGAAGGGCACAGGCCGTGCTAACGAGGTCACCCAGCAATGGGCTAAGCAGAGTTGGTCATGATGAGCCCGATGATGAATGTGGAGCCATGGAATCAATCATTTTGAAGGGAGGACATGTTAATTCTTCTTTTGCCATGGAATTGGCTTCACAGCAGTTTGACATCATCCCTCCCCTGAATCAGCCATCACCAAGCTCACAGTGTGCCAGAAGGAAAAGGGAGAAAAGAAGTAAATAAACCAAGGGAGGGAGAGCCTCTGGCATTTTTTTTTTAAAGCACTTCATTTCCTTACTTGGTATCAAAGGATCCTAATAGCTGTTTGGGATCCAAAGACGAGAGGAAATGACGCAGATACTACGTTTTCTCAAAGAGAAGCTCTCGAAAGCTCAAACTTTTCCTTTGTGAAAGAACACCCAGAAACAATCTGGTTTTAGACATATGCATAAATTACAGTGAGAGAAAAGAAAAAAAAAACACACACCTCGACAGAAACCCAAGATCACTTTGATTAAACTATACCCATACAGACAGACAGAGGTATAGATACATATAAGCAATGAGGCTTAAGCGAAAAAAGTTTCGTAAACTCAGTATGGAAAATCGCTGCAATAGACCACTTAAACGTGAAGTCTCTCTCTCCTTTCTTTTTTTCTTCTACTATGCTGACTCTATAAACCACGTTCTGCAACAAAGGTGGATTTCAGCAGAATGCCTTATTGTAGTAATAAAAAGCACCCTGCAATTTGAAAGGCCAAGCCTCTTCTGTTTAGAAGTACAAAGAGTTTTATTTTTTCATCATTAAAAGTAAAAAGTACACACGTGGAAATCTGGACTTTCTGAACTCGAACACTCTGTCTCTCTAACTGAAGACATAGTGATGGATTCCAAGTTGAAGAAATTATTTCAGGCAGGAGTAGCCACTATAGTAATATTTAATTACCCTCAAGGGAAGAAAAAAAAAAAAAAAAAGGTTGGCTGTAGAATCTGAACATGAAGTTATAAAACATAGGGACAAGAATCTTCTTGCCTTCTGGGACATTTCTGTCTGCCAGACATGTTAAAATCCTGGATTCAAAATGTATAATCGAGAGTATTTTTTTTTAATATGTAAAATTAAAAAGTCAAGTCAGATAGCAGAACTTTCTGGTTAAAAGATTAAAAAGATTATTGGATGGCATCTAAGTATGCCGCTGGGTGATTTATGAAATATAGTTAGATGACATAAAAATACTGATGCTTATAATGTTCAAGCTTGGTTTTTTTCAGGCAGCATGCACACAGGTGCGGAGAGGAAAAGGTTAACCTGCCTGCCTTTCATCACAACTCCCTACACAGGGCCTCCCCTCTGACCAGAAAGCCCAACAAACATTCCAGCCTTCTGCTAAGATTGTTAATATTTTAGAAAGTAAAGGGAGGCTCCAGGCAACCTGGGTGGCTCAGTGGGTTAAGCCTTGACTCTTAATTTTGGCTCGGGTCATGATCTCATGGTTGTTGGATCGAGCCCCCCTTCAGGCTCCGGGTTCAGCGTGCTTTAAAATTCTCTCTCTCCAGGCGCCTGGATGGCTCATTGGTTAAGCGTCTGACTTCAGCTCAGGTCATGATCTCACGGTTTGTGGGTTCGAGCCTCGTGTTGCGCTCTGTGCTGACAGCAGCCTGGAGCCTGCTTCAGATTCCGTGTCCCCTTCTTTCTCTGCCCCTGCCCTGTTTGCACTCTGTCTCTGTCTCTCAAAAAGTGAATAAACGTTAAAAAATATATTTAAAATTCTCTCCCTCTGCTCTTCTGCCCTGCTCGTACTCGTTCTCTCTCTCAAAAATTAAAAAAAAATAATAATAATAAATAAGGGAAGCCTGTACAGATCACTGGTGTGGTGTAGTCAGATTCCAAGCAGATCATCGGGGACATTAGCATCTTCTTGAAATCACCATGCTCTTTTTTAAGAACGTATGTACTTTTCACTTCTATGTAGCGTTTTTTAATATAGTCCCCCCCTTTTTTTTTATCTCCACACCATTAAATGAAGCCAAGAAATAGCATTCTGCTATTTCAAATGAAGAGACTGGGGTTTCACATTGCGTTGTCCTCCCCGCGGGTGATATCCTCTTTTATGAATTTTCATAGCGCCCTAAGTGTTTCCTTTATGGGGTTTACCACAGTCGTAATTAATAATGTTTGTCTCACTTCCTGGGCTGCAAACGTCCTGAGAACAAGGATCCTTGTTCCCCCGGGTTATCACTAAATATCCAGCACCTAGCACGATGCCGAGCGCAGGTGTGCTCCAAAAAGATTTGACAATTGAACGAATGTAGCCGTAACATGTTCCCAAGTTTCACAGAAAATAATGGACAGAGCCAAGATTTGAACCTCTGTCTTCTGCTGGGAATTCCTCGTTCCTTCCACTCTATCACGTAAGGGCAAATATGTGTCTCCCTACCAGCCTTTCAAGGTTTGGAAGCTGGAGCTCTGGATAAGTGAATGGAAGCCAGACTACACGGGAGGATACAATTCAAGAGGATGTCCCTGCACAAAGTCATTGGAAATCGCGGATCATCCTTGAAGGGTTTTGGCCCCTGGGTCTGGAGCACACCATTCCGTGCTCCTGGAGCAAAGGAGAGGGCATTTAAACCCTGAACAACACTTTTTCCCTCACCGGCCGTGTGTGAAAATAAACATTTGAATTTGTCTCACGTGTCGTGAGCATGACCTGACTCAGAAACACGTTTGCATTTCTCAAATTCACGGTGTTCTGGGCCATCCCAGACAGAGCCAGCAAAGCCCCCAGGAGAAGATGGGGGGCTGTCAGGGGCGTGTGGGATCAGAGGCCTGGCCGGCCGTCCGTCCACGGGAGCGAAACAATGACTGCGGACTCCGGATTCCAGCCATCGCAACCCCAATCCATCCTAGGACAAGCTGAACTGAATTGACCGTCCTGCTGCCTTTGTTGGCAAAGTTAACTCAGTTTGGGGGTCAGTCGAGTTTCAGGGAATGAACCAGCAGACAGAGAATGAAGACTGCCTCCTTTCTCATGTCTTTGTAGATCCCAACCTGCCCTCAGTCACCACCTGTTCCTCTCGGTGCCTGCGGGATTCGAGGTGGGTGCCCCAGCCTCGCTCCTAATTGCCTGTTGTGTCTCCCTGCTGTTGTTGAGGCTCTCTTCCCAATCACCTTAAAATCCTCTGCCTTGTCCTTCTTTGCCTTCCGCCGAAAGGATCCTGAACATACAATAGGCCCATAATAACATCTTCATTATTCCTCAGGTAAGGTAGCAGAATACTGCATCTCAAAAGCTTATGGTGAAAAGAGGAGTGTGTAAGGAGCGCCTGGGTGGCTCAGTCGGTTAAGCCTCCGACTTCAGCTCAGGTCATGATCTTGCCCCGCGTCGGGCTCTGTGCCGACAGCTCAGAGCCTGGAGCCTGCTTCGGATTCTGTGTCTCCCCCTCTCTCTGCCCCTCCCCTGCTCACGCTCTCTCTCTCTCTCAAAAATAAATAAACATTACAAAAAAATTTTTTTAAGAGGCATATTTAAGAGCCTCAGCTCTGGATTTACTCTGTGAAGATTCAAATCCCACCCGTCCCCCTTAGAGCGCGACACCTCTACACCAAGCTAATGGACTCATTTAATTGTTTCACTTGCAAAAGCGACGATCGCGATGGTATCTGGCTTAAAATGTTGTTACGATGATCAAACAAAACACACTACGCAAAGCACAGCACTTGAAATTTAATTAAGGGCTTAATCGATGCTAGATGTTTATTATTTAATTATTCTTGCTGTCAACGTTGTGAAAACGGTATTGTAAATCATTTTAAATCGTTAGCAAAATATTTAAATTGTTATTACTTAAATTATTGTTGTTCTTATTTATCAAGAATCACACTGTGATCGCTATAATCACTGTAGCTTTGAGGCGGAGCGTGTAGATTTTAGAACCATGCTGCCTGAGTGGTTCTGCTACCTTCTGGCTCTGTGACTCGGGCAGTGACTCAGTTGTTCCTTTCCTCATGTTTCTATCTGAAAAGTGGGGATAAAAATAGTACCTACCTCTCGGAGGTGTGAGAGTTACACCCGTCTACATCACCCTGACCACATATATTTCACAGCTTCTGTTTTCACTGAATCACAGGACACGAATGGAACATGGAACACCTCAGCGGGAGGACATGGGAGGCACTGATCTCAACCAGGACGGTGGCCTGGGTTGGAATCCAGACTCCTCAAATGATCATCCCTTGAATCTTCAGTATATCCCTTAACTTCCCAGAGAATCGGTTTCCTGATCTATAAAACAATTTGGTTTAACATGTTCCTCGTGGAATTACCGCAATTTGATTATTGCAATAAACAGGAGTTGAATGTGAACCTAAATTTGAATCTTTGGGAGCCAGCCTCCGGAAAACTCCTCATTTGACCTTTGGTGGCACTTGTAGGAGACGCATGTTGTATGATGACCACAAACATGCCCTCATCTGCCAGTGTGGATTTGGATATATATTTGCATCTTCTTTCTGTGATCCCTTCTTCTTCTTCTGTCTGTTGGGGACACTGCTGCTAAATGTATAGCTTCTTCTAGCCCCACTGTGCACATCTCTATTTTCATCCAAGACTTCTACGTGTCCTCATTCTGCCCTCACCTCTCACCAGCCCTCTGATTGTTCCTTTCTTACATTGGGTGAGAAGTAGGATAAACTTGGGGCACCTGGGTAGCTCAGTCGGTTGAGTGTTTGACTCTTGATTTCAGCTCAGGTCGTGTCCCAGGGTCATGAAAGCAAGCCCCGCCATTGGGCTCTCACTGAGTGTGGAGGCTGCTTGAGATTCTCTCTCTCCCCCTGCCGTTCCCCCACTCATGCTCTCTCTGTCTCTTTCTCTCTCTATAAAACAAAAATAAATAAATAAAAATAAATAAATACACAAATAAAAAGTAGGATAAGCTTATTCTATTGTAAACAAACTCAGTTACGTAGACACCATCAAAATGGAAAAGTAAGATGCACCCTTGTTGCCTACTGCTGTGTCTAAGCCCTTTTTGTTTTTGTAATGTTTATGTATTTATTTTGAGAGAGACAGACTATGAGCAGGGGAGGAGCAGAGAAAGAGGAAGATAGAGAATCCCAAGCAGGCTCTGTGCTGGCAGCACAGAGCCCAGTGCGGGGCTCAAACCCACGAACCATGAGATCATGACCTGAGCTGAAATCAAGAGCCAGACACTTAACTGACTGAGGCACCCAGGCGCCCCTGTCTAAGCCTGTTTTGTTCTCCTCAATCCCTCATCTCACAATGCCCGGTCTTGGCACATCACTTGGCAACCCTTGTAAGCACCTGCTGACCCATCTTTTCCTTTCCAATTTCTTCTTTCCTACCCCCTACTTCAAATGTGACATTCCAATCTCCCTGGATATGTGTGATTCCCCGAATGCATCAAGTGCTGTGGTTTTCGTGTCTTTTCACCCTGGTCCTCGAATATTCCCCCTTGATCAGATATCCACCACCACCGGCCTCCTTCTGATCTGTACTTGACTGTCATTCAATTAAGGAACAGTTTCTACCTTTAAGAGAAAGCGCCTCTTCTCTGAATCCTTTTTTGGTTCTTCAACCCTTGAGTAGATTATGTCCTTCCCTTCCTGTCTCCTTCATGCTACCCTAGTGCTTTAGAGCTTTGTATATAGCTCTGTTATGGCACTTTACACATTGTACTTTCATTATTTGTACTTCATTATTCTGCCCTAGTCCCTGACCTGTCTCATAAATTCGAGTAAAAGTCTGTGCTTAGTCATCATTGTCTCCCAATGAGAGACCAATCAGCACTGAGTAGTCGTTCAAAAACTATTTGATGAGTTAATGGTCTATATTTTTACCATCAAGGCTAAGGAATTAGGAATATTTTTACAAAACCAGAGCTGGAGCAACCTGACATGCACAAGAGCAAATGAATGAAAGCAAATGCTCCAAAGACAACCAGCTTCTTCCGTATTGAAAGAAGGCTGTCAATTAATTATTCATTTTTGCGAGGAATTATATTCAAGCTTCATGAATGTTTGTAAGCAGGTTTTTTTCTAGATTCAAATTAATGCTGATATTTAGTTAAGACTTCAAGACACTAGGGGCGCCTGGGTGGCTCAGTCAGTTAAGCGTCCGACTTCAGCTCAGGTCATGATCTCACCGTTCGTGAGTTCAAGCCCCGCGTCGGGCTCTGTGCTGAAGCTTGGAGCCTGGAGCCCGCTTCAGATCTGTGTCTCCCCCTCTCTCTCTCTCTCTCTGCCTCTCCCCTGCTCTCACTCTATCTCTCTCTCTCAAAAATAAACATAAAAAAATTAAAAAAAAAGACTTCAAGACACTATATATAAAAGCTATCTCAATAAAATTGTTAAAAAAATGATGACTTAAAGAACAAAAACAATCTTTTAGAAGCCTCTCAGTATATCATGCACTATACAGGACTGTGCTTGAAACATTAACAGGAAGAACAAATGTGTTCCATTTGTTAAAGCTTAGAATTGCCCTCCAACAAGAAATAATAACAAGTCAGAAACAAACTATTTAAAGTAGGTAGACCAGTCGTTTATTGGCTATCACTGACATTTCATTAAGAGGAAAGCCAAGTGCTTTGAGGTACAGGAGGCCCCGCAATATCATGTCTAGGATCTTGGGCTCTTGAGTGAGCCTACCCAGTCCCACCATCCGTGTCTCAATTTCCCTCCTCAATAAAATGGAGCTAATAATAACATCTGCTTCATAGGGTTAATGCGAGGAGCAAATCAGACAACCGCACCTAAAGCACTTAGCAGGCAATCAGTTGTCAGCAAATATCATATGTTGTTGTAATCTGCTCAGTTAAAGGAGACAAGATGGTGAGTTTATTTAAACAGGGGAAGATGTAGAATCGCTCCATGCCCCAAAATATATTATAGTGCAATAGAGTCAACACAGCTGAGACATGGATTTTCAGGACCTGGCTAAAATTTTAGTTCTTAAAGAAGGGTGAGGAGGAAGGGAATAGAATTCTTCTAGAATTCCAGGATGACCTGGCTAATTGCCCCCATATGGTATAGGAGGATCCACACTGAGCAGCCGCATAGTGAACAGGACTGACCCTGCATTAGCTCTAGCGATAGTTGCCGCTACCTGGGTACTTTCTTTCTGCTATACAGAGAAAGGGGAAAAAGTTGTGGTGGCTGCCAGAGGCAGGGGTGGAAGGTGGGGAAAATGGGTGAAGAAGATGATCAAAATGTACCAATCTCCAGTTATAAAATAAATAAATCCTGGGGATATAATATACGGTACGGTTACTATATAGTTAATAAGAAAGTTATTACATATTTGAAAGTTGCTAAGAGAGTAGATCTTAAAAGCTCTCACCACACACACACACACAAATATAACTATGTATGGCAATGGACGTCGATCAGACTTATAGTGGTGCTCATTTTCTATATATACAAGTGTCGACTCATTATGTTCTATACTTGAAACTAATAAGGTGTCATATATTGATTATATTTCAATTTTTTAAACTGGAAGATAAGAACTAGAAAGGAAGTTAGACTTCTAACATTAAAAGTAACAACCACAAAACATTTGTCTCTTGCAGATATCATATAAGTGGATTCTTTGCAAATTTTAGAAAACTCAGGAGTCCGAGGCATATTGAAATTTCTAAGTTGGAGGTTACTTCTTCTTCTTTTTAAATAATAGGCACTTTACTATGCTTTTCTTTCTGCTTTTGTGTGTGGTTGAAATGTGTATTATATATATACATATATATATACATATATGTATATATATATAAATGTATATAAAAATGTGTATATATATATATATTTATATATATATATATATAAAGTCAGTGCCAAATGTGAATAGTACCACAACTGAATTTTTTTAATACAAAAATGTTTTTCCTTCTGGACTTTGCATGAAGTCAGATGGGATAGATTGCCTTTGATTTTCCTTATGTAAAAATCTTCCTGCTTGGGGGATAGGTTGTTCATTTAAATTTTACTTTGGCAGCTAGTTCTTAACACTTCGGTCAGTTTTCCTTTATCTACTTGTTGCTTGTCTCTTGCCAATTTTATCATTGTTGTTGCTGCTACTTCTGTGATGATGGAACCCCCCAGGCTGTAACCAGTACCATCATGGAATTCTAAAGCTGTTCTCCATAGGAGCTGATTCCAAAAAGGCCTCACCTCCCCTGCAGACCAGGTCTAGAGGTTTTGAGGTTAACGGTAGGTGCGACTTCTCCCTCTGTTCTTCCGGAGGACCTAAAACACAGTCTCAGGCTCTTTCTCCCCTGAGAATAGGAAGGGGTGAACGTTGAAGCCCTACCCAATGACTGATGGCAAATCCAAAAAAATAAGGTCCAATAGCAAACAGGAAACTGAGAGTCCATGGCAGAGCTCCAGGAGCAAAAACAAAAAAATCCAGAAAGAGAAGAGTCTTAGCAAAAATAATCAGGGAGGAGAGAGCGGAGAGAGATAGAAGGTATCAAGCACACAATGATTCGTGTTCTTTCCTTTGTACATTTTTTTCACAAGAGGGTTTGAATTCCTTGATTTCACTAGCTTACCATAGTTAGCTCAAAACCCTCTCTGAGTTTACCTAAGCGTTCCTTAATTCCCTGACGCCTTCAAATTAAAATAAAGTAAAACCAAGTAACAACAAAACCCAAAAACCCGGTAAAAAAATTAAATAAAATAATTCAAACTTCCTTGGACCATAGAGTAGAGCAGAAAATCATGTCTATTTACACGGTTATCTTTATAGACTTAGAGCAACATTTGAATACAAACTCAGGGGTGGAGTGGGCCATAAATTTACCATGCTTAGAGAATCAAGTGAGCAAAGAGAAACAAATTCTCTGCTTTTATATAAATGATCAAATCTTCCTCATGAACCCTAATCCCACCAGGAGATGAGGAGGCAGGTTTTAAATGGACCAAATAATGGGGTCCCAATATGTTTCCATTTAAATAGTCTCTTTTGAATGACTCACTACATTTCAGGTAGTTTCTCAGTCTTTTAGATTTTTCTTTCTTTCTCCTTGCTCATCTTCAAGAGGTCACCTGTGTCTGGGGGAGTGACAGCTCATGGCTTGATAGGCTTCGTGGGGGTGGGGGGTGGGGCGGTCTCAGATCCACAGACTTGTCAGAAGGTCTCTCCGGCTTCTGCCATGAAGTTGCTAATCTGATTGAGTTCCTGGGATCTAATCCGTTGAGATGTGCCTGAGTTTTGCCGGCTGATAACTCAGAACTCACGTTTAAATTCCAGGTTTGCCACATCCCGAAACGAAGTCCCCGCAAAGCCTCGTTTCTCCAACTTGAGGACCTAGCCCATCCGCCATGTTCTCGGCACTTCTGTGTCGCCTGAGGGCGCTGAGCCTCACTGTTCAGCCTGACTGGACCAAGTGCCATCTGTTCTGCTTTCCTAAGACAGAGTAATTTTTATTACCACTTTACTTTCCTCTTTCTCTTTCTTTTCTCCTCCTTTCCCTTTTCTTCTCTAAGCTAGCTGCCACAGAGAGTACCCCCTCACTGTGATGTTTTTTTGTTTGCTAAACGTATGGAATATATGTGGGAACATGTTACATCCCGGGAAAGGACAATATGCTGCAGTGGTTAAGAGCTCTCCACAGCTGAATTTAAATTCCTGTCCCAACATGTTCCCTCACAGAGCCTCTATTTCTTCATCCTAAAAATGAAGATAACAATATTGTACGGTAAGAGACTCGTGAAGACAACATCAGGCATCTCGATCTTAACACGTCTGAGGTTATACGCTTGGTTTTCCAAGCTACAGAACTATGCCTCCTCCGACGTATGTTTTTAAAGTAATCTCTACTCCCAACATGGGGCTTGAACTCGTGACCCCAAGATCAGAAGCGGCACACTCCACCGACTGACCTGGCCAGACACCCCTCCACTTCCAATCTTTCCATCTCAATAAGTGGCCATTCCTCCCTACGCATATTCCAGGCAAAAACATTTAGATGGTCCTTGGTTCCTCTCTTACTACCTTACCACATCCAAATCCTTGAAAAATCTTGTCACGCTACTGATGATGTAGAATCTGACCACTCCTCATCATCTTCACCTCTAGCGCCCTGGTCCAAGGAAAAATGACCCATCGCTTCTTAGTTTAGGTAATCGTAGATGCTACTGTGGAATATCTCAACGGTTTAACACCAAAGAAGTTGGTTTTACGCTCTTGATCAATGGTCAGCTTTATCTCAGCAGTGAGCTTGGGAACAACCTCTTTCGTCCTTGTGGACCGGCACCTTCGACACTGGCATCAAAGCTGCAGATGTGAAAGATCATGCAGGTGGCACCCGGGAGATTTGGAGGCCAGGCCTGGAAGTGGCATACGTCGCTTCACTCACGTCGCAGAAGTCAGAAAGCAGTGAGATGGCCATACCTCACCGCAAAGTTGCTGGGAAAAGTCTATCTGTGTGCTAAGGAGAAGAGAAAGGGGTCTGGTACATAGCTAGGCAGTCTCCACCACTCTCAACCTAGACAAACGTCCTCTACTTACAAACATTCTCTAATTCTTTCCCATTTTTACCTTTGTGCTCTCCCAGTTCTTTTTCTCAACATATCAACTTACTCATCCTTTGAAACACAACTCAGATCACCTCCCTCGTTTGCTCAACACCACCTAATGGTTTTTCATCTCGAGTGTGTATGCCAGAGTCCTTATGACCCCAGGGCTTTACATGATCTGCCTCTTACCCAGTTTCATGATTCCTTTCTTAGCCTCCCCCTACTTGCTCACTCCACCACAGCCACACTGGCCAGCATAGTCTCCCTCAAATGTGCCAAGCACATCGCATTTCCTCTCTCTTCTGCCCAGAACACTCTTCCCTCCAGATACTCTCAGAGCTCGCCCTCAGATTGCCTTCAGACCTATGGTCAAACTCCAGCTTATTAAGCAGCCTTTGTTGGAGAGCCAATCCAAATGACTCTCTCTCCACTCCCTTTTATGTTCCACTTCACAAATGATGTATTTATTTCTAGGCTTAGTGTCTTTCTTCCAAAAGCAGAGTGGTTTCCCTCGCGGGAGCAGGAACTTTGTTTTAACCCCAGCCCCTTGGTAATAAGACAGTGCACAGACAGGGGCTTACCAAATAGTCTTATTAATTATTGAAAAAAATGACTGAATTAGTAAGTGAATTAATTGTTTAGCACACAGCTTGGCAAAAAGTAACCAATAAATGGTAGCATTGCTGTGATACCAAGTTTTTCTCTTAGTTTGGAAAGGATGTTCATTTTTTTCTATTTTATTAATAGTGGGTATTTTATGCTTTTCAAAAAAATGGGCAAATACAAAATTAATTTCTTCCTCATGTCCGCATCATCCTTAACATGACTTTCTCTATTCTTTTAACTTTTCATTCTTACGCCTTTGCTTCAATAGATGTCCTACATCTATCAAATGAGGTGGGAGCGAGATCACAGGTAGAGAAGAAAGGAGGAGAATAATTTATAGTTGAACATACTGCTAAAAGTGAAAAAGTCAGTGACCACATCTTGTGGTAAAAAGGAATAATAAGATGTAAAACATTATAAGCAAATGTAACCATTTTTGCCTAATTGAGTTTCAGTCAAAATTGTATGTAGAGTCAAGGCCTCGATTTCTGAAATGGAAGCAATGACAATCTCTATGACTAGAAATAAGATGAGATAAATATAACTCTTTCTCTTACCTTATAAAGAAAAAACAAAGCATGTGAAAAATATCTCAGACTTTTGTTAGTACGGTATTCCACCTGATATAGTTTGTATATAGGGAAAAAAAAATCACATGCCTAATCAGAAGTCGAAGGTAGCTTGAACAGAAATTCTAAACTGTGAAAAAGATCGAAGTGTGACTTTCAATTAGCTTAGAAATGAGCTCTAAAACTCTGACCGTGTCTTCAGAAATGATACCTATTATTCCTCCAGTAAATAAAAAGTGGGATGGTAAAGGGTAATTTGAGGCCGCTCCAAAGATTCAGTGTCTGATTTTGTTAACTTCTCAGCTAATTACAGGTACCTAATGAAAAATTACTAGATACCACTGAATTCTTGACAGGTTGGAAAAAAAACACATTCTGAAGAAATTGTGATATTGAGACTTATAATCCATAATTATAAGCATAATTCCCTTTAGGCTTGCTTTCTCTAGCAAGACCAAAATCCATTCAAATCAGTGAGGTTTTCGTTTGCATGTGTAGAAGGGTGTGGGTGGGGGTGAGGGCCATTTGAGAAAACTTACATAAGATCCATTGTTATATTAATGAATATATATTGTAAGGTAGGATATGAATAACACTGACTTTTAAAACACTTTGAAACTGAGAACAAACAGGGTTGATGGGGGGTGGGAGGGAGGGGAAGGTGGGTGATGGGTATTGAGGGCACCTTTTGGGATGAGCACTGGGTGTTGTATGGAAACCAATTTGACAATAAACTTCATATATTGAAAAAAAAATAAAATAAATAAAACACTTTGAACTACTTCTAGGTAAAGTACTTTCAAAGGAAGAGGCCACAATAACCTTCTTAGATGACGTGTGGACCAGCTATCCCATTGTTCCACCAACTGTCCTCAGACAGTGATAGTAGGAGCTCCTTACCCCACCCAATGGAACTTGCCAGCTGCTCCAGCTGAATGGTGGTCAAGCCCCATGTAAGAGATGAATCTAGGTTACAGCCAGGTTGAACTTTCAGAGAACCATTTTAGGTGGAGTCAAGAGGGAGGGATAACAGATATGTAAGGGGGAGAACTCATAATTGCCGAAAAGGCATTTTATTAATAAGTTATTAATAAGAGAGTTATTAATAGGTTAGGAGCAAAAGTCAAGCTGCAGTCATAGGGACAAGCTGGGAAGCAAACTTGGGTGTAAGGGCCGTTTGCCTTGGAGCTCCTGGAGTCAGAGAGAATGCAGGGCAGCCAGGCAGAGCTTCACTTACCTGGGGATGATAAAGATAATGAGGAGAGGGGGGAGGGGAAGGAGGAACAGTGGGGGAGTGGTCTTGAACATATGGCAAACCCAGAACTTGCTAAACGTTTGCCTCCGGATGCGGCTTCTCTATCACTTGCATCAGAACCCTCTGGGAGGGGAGGTTTCAGACACAGATTCCCAGACTCCACCCCACACCTCCTGAATAACACTGTTGGAAGTGGAGCCTAGGAACAGAGACTTTTAGGTAGCTTAGGCACATTTACATTTGCATGCTAAATTCCTTACCTGTGCCCTTCAGCTTAATCCTCCAACAGCTCTATGATGCTCGTGTCCTATTATTATCCCCTCCCTACAAAGGAAACTGACTCAGAGATGCTGACCAACTCAAGGCACAGAGTTTACGGAATGCAAACTCAGATATTCTGACTCTGGATTCTGTGATCGTTCATCGCTGCAGACCAGGGGTACTCAAACTTTTTCCGTAAAATGGCCAGATCATCATCATCTAAGGTATTGTCTGCTCTAGGGTCTCTGTTGCAACTACTCAACTCTGCCATGGACAATGTAAACAAGTGGACGTGGCTGGGTGTTCCAATAAAACTTTACAAAAACAGGTGCCTTTCTGATGACCCCTGCTCCAGACTCAGAATTGCTTTTCGAGGTATGGTATTCAGAATAGCAGCATCTTGGGATCTTACCAGAAATGCAGAAGCTTAGCCTGCTCCAGACTTGCTGAATCAGAATCTGCATTTAACGCGGCTTCCACGTGATATTTATGCACATTAAAGTATTAGACTCCTACTCTAAGGCATTTTCAAAGGACTTCCTTTGAAGTGCATGAACTTGGCTTCTGACAGTGAGTGTGTTGACTGGGTCCCGAAAAAAGTTTAAAAATAAATAATAAAAATCTTTAATCAGGAAAAGAAAACTCTTTCGACTAAACTTTTTTTTTATTTTTTATTTTTTTAAAAATTTTTTTTTTAACGTTTATTTATTTTTGAGACAGAGAGAGACAGAGCATGAACGGGGGAGGGGCAGAGAGAGAGGGAGACACAGAATCGGAAGGAGGCTCCAGGCTCTGACCCATCAGCCCAGAGCCCGACGCGGGGCTCGAACTCATGGACCGCGAGATCGTGACCTGAGCTGAAGTCGGATGCTTAACCGACTGGGCCACCCAGGTGCCCCTCGACTAAACTTTAATCAGTAACTCTTACTACTTCTTTTACTGTCTTTATTCTTTGCAGCACATAAAGGATCAGTGTTCGTCTCCAAATAGTGGGAAGAGAGTGGGAATGGGATTAGTATTTAACTATTAATTTGGTATAGGGGCGCCTGGGTGGCTCAGTCAGTTGGGTGTCCGACTTCGGCTCAGGTCATGATCTCACCGTTTGTGAGTTCGAGCCCTGCGTCCGGCTCTGTGCTGACAGCTCAGAGCCTGGAACATGCTTCGGATTTTGTGTCTCCTTCTCTCTCTGCCCCTCCCCCACTTGTGCTCTGTCTCTATCAAAAATAAATAAATCTAAAAAAAAAATTAATTTGTTATAAACTTAGAGAAAAGTTGCAAGGATAATATAAAGTACTCTTCTACCCCATACTAATCAATTTTTACATCATTTGCCTCACTATTATGTACCTGTCTAGATAGATAGAAAGAAAGACAATAGAGATGGATGAGTAGATGGATGGATGGATGGATGGATGGATGGATGGACGGATAATTTTTTCTTTCTCAAACTGAGAGTAGATTGCAGAAATCATTCTTTTTATCCCTAAATACTTCAATATGGTGAATGGATGGATGGATGGAGGGATGGATAGACGGATAATTTTTTTCTTTCTCAAACTGAGAGTAGATTGCAGAAATCATTCTTTTTATCCCTAAATACTTCAATATGGATTTTCTTAAGAATAATATAATTCTTTTACATAACTATAGTCCAATTATCAAAATCAGGAAATTTAATATTAATATACCATTATCTAACCCACAGCCTATATTTAGATTTTGTCATTGTCCTATCCAGAGTAACGCATTGTAATTGGTTGTTACCTCTCTCTGTTGCTCTCTCTCTCTTTTTTTTAATGTTTACTTATTTTTGAGAGAGAGCACGTGCATGAGCATGAGAGAGAGCAGAGGAGGGGCAGAGAGAGAGAGAGACAGAGACAGAGGATCCCAAGCAGGCCAGGTGCCATCAGCACAGAGCCCGACATGGGGCTTGAACTCATGAACCGTGAGATCGTGACCTGAGCTGAAACCAAGAGTCGGACGCTCAACTGACTGAGCCACTCGGGTGCCCCACAGTTGTTACATTTCTTTAATCTTTATTAATCTGAAAGAGTTCCTCAGGCTTTCTTTGTGTTTCTTGACTTGATATTTTTGAAGATTACATACCAGTTCTTTGTAGACTGCCCTTCACTTTGGGTTTGTCAGATGTTCCCTCATAATTAAATACAGGTCATGCATTTTTGACCGGAACATCACTAACGTAGCACTGTGATCCTCTTGGTGTATCATGTCAGGAAGCACACGATGTCACTTCGTCCCAGTGTTTGTGATGTGACTTTCGGCCACTTAATTAAGGTGGTCACTGCCAGGGTTATCTACGATACGGGTACTATTTTTAATTTGTGATGAAAAAGTTATTTATGGAGAGATACTTTGAAAGTATATAAATATCCTGGTCTTCATCAAATTTTTACCACTAGTTTTAGCACTTATGGATGATTTTCTAACCCTACCATTCTTTCTATTTGCAGTAGTTGGCATTCTATAAGAAAGAGCTGTCCTTTCTCACCCACTTAGTTTGTTTTAATTTTTTTAAATTTTTTGAGAGAGAAAGAGAGACAGAGTATGAGCGGGGGAGGGGCAGAGAGAGAGGGAGACACAGAATCGGAAGCAGGCTCCAGGCTCTGAGCTCTGTCAGCACAGAGCCTGACGTGGGGCTCAAACTCACGAACTGTGAGATCATGACCTGAGCAGGTCAGTCGCTTAACTGACTGAGCCACCCAGGCGCCCCTCTCACCCACTTATTTATTGAACTATTAACTTACATCATTATGGAATCTCAGATTCTCCGAGATAGTATTTAGATCAGCCAAGGTGACATTTGTGTCAATGCACCCTGAGTTTGAGAGCCACTATATGAAGGAAGGAAGTGAGGTCCAAAAAGGTTAGTTTACCCAAGGTCAGAGAATTAATGAAAGACTAAAACCCTCTCTCCAAATCTAGTGGCTTCTTCATATCGATAACTTCCAAGTCTGGAGACTGAATACCTACAGAATCATCTGAAGGCAGATCACTTGGGAAACCTGTCAAAAATGCTGCTCCCAAGTCTAATCCCCAGGGATTCTGATTTGGTAGGTCTTACATACAGCCTAGCAATTTATACCGGAAAGCAAAACAAAACACACTCAAAGAATCCTTTCTGCTTATCTCAGTTGCTTTTTAAAAAAAAATACATATTATGATATGTCTTCGAATCCAAGGTAACAGGTACTTTAAGAAACCGCATCAACTTAATAATGGCTTTGAAGGCAAAATAAGAATCAATGGCACATTGAAAACACACATTAAATGTATATATTTTATACAGTTTGGGCTTCAGAAAGATTGGAATATGAAAAATATTAATTTTATACTTGGGGAAGTAAGAATGTAAGATATTCATGAAATAAGTAGGTAACTATTCTGCTTGGGAGTACATATATTAGTTGAAGCTGGTTATTTATTAAGTTATGTGGTAATGAGTCCCCCTGCCCCATGCTAGACAGTTCTATAAGGGAGTCTCCATATTTGGTTAGCACCTACATGAGCTGTCCACAGCCAGTGTTCACCAGATGGCAAACACTGTTACCACGAGAGTCATACGTCTAAGCAGGGTTTGTCAACTGCTAGCGACACTAGGGACCGGGTTATTTTGTTGTCGGGGACTTTCTTGTGCATTTTAGGATGTGGAGCAGTGTCTCTATCCCTGGCCTCTATCCCCTCCATGTCCCCAAGTTGGGACAAGCAGCAATGTTTCCATGCAGGATGACGCTGAAGGACAAAATCACCCTTGATCGGGGACCAACGGCACTGAGTTGAATAGTGACCCCTCAAAAGACAATTTCGCCAGGAACTGACCTGTAAATGTGACCTTATTTATAAAAGGGTCTTTATAGATGTGGTTTCAAAGGAGATAATCCTAGATATATGTGGAACCTGAAACCAATGACCGGCAGCTTTATAAGAGAGAAGCCGAGGAGTTTCAGGAGATGCTGAGACTCAGAGAGATACTACAGACAGAGGCAGAAATTCACATGCTGTCGCAAGCCAAGGATACCTGCAGCGAGCGGAAGTAGGAAGAGGCAAGAAAGATTCTCTCTTCAAGACTTTGGAGAAAATGTGGCTCTGCCAATGCCTTGATTTTGGACTTCTGGCCCCCAGAAGTTTGAGAGAATAAATTTCTGGTTTGAAGCCACCAAATTTGTGGTTATTTGTCATTGCCACCCGAAAGAACTGATGCACCACTCACTGGCCTAAGGGAAAGAGAAGCTTTAGTTCATATTATGCGCATGTGTACTTAGGTGTAATTGTTACTTAATCGCAAATGAGAGAAGTACAATTTGCACCAGTAGCCAAGGGAATTCATGGGGAGAATATTGAGGTACTTGAAATAATCAAGTACAGGCTGACCAATCAAACTTTGCAAAAGTCAGAGATTCAGTTAGCCTTTAGAAAAAAATAAATGGAAATAGGTGTTTATACCTTGCCCACTCACTCCTTTTCTCCATCTATGATTTTCTCTTTGTTTTTCTCCACATAATGGCATGTTCTACGTTCCAGGACTGAGGCCAATTATGGTCTCCAAGGCTTACACCTGGAGAGTCCCACAGTCAGTGAAAGTCTGACTTCTCTGCCCTCGATTCAGTTTTTAAATTATGGGGAGAGAAAACATTGACCTCATGTTGGTCAGATGCTCATTCCTAGAACAAGCAGGAATGGCAGGGGGGCAGGCCGTGTAAAACTCTGTTTTTACCTTATGGTAAACATTATGGATGGCGGAGGGGGGGTTGCCCTGGTGGCTTAGTTGGTTAAGCGTCCGGGGACTTTGGCTCAGGTCATGATCTCACAGTTTGTGAGTTCAAGCCCCGCATTGGGCTATGTGCTGACAGCTCAGAGCCTGGAGCCTGCTTTGGATTCTGTATCTCCCTCTCTCTCTCTGCCTCTCCCCTGCTTGCATTCTATTTGTCTCTCTCTCTCTCTCAAAAATAAACATTAAAAAAACTAAAAACAGGGGTGCCTGGGTGGCTCAGTCGGTTGAGCGTCCAACTTCGGCTCAGGTCATGATCTCACAGTTCGTGAGCTGGAGCCCCACGTCGGGCTCTGTGCTGACAGCTCAGAGCCTGGAGCCTGCTTCGGATTCGGTGTTTCCGCCTCTCTGTCTCTCTCTCTCTACCCCTCCCTGGCTCGCACTCTGTATCTCTCTCTCTCAAAAATAAATAAACATTAATAAAAAAATTTTTTTTAAAACCTAAAAACAAAAAAAAACAAAAATAAAACTCTTATGGATGGGATTAAAGAACAATAGTTTCCAGGAGAAAGAAAAGATTTCGAGCAACCAAACCCACAAATATCTGCCATTGTACATAAATCAACATGATTAGCTTTAAAATATAATTTTCATATCAATACATTTCTCGGAAAGCGTGATGGCAAACAAATTAATATTTCCTCCACTCTAAATTTAGTCATTTGGTCAAATATATAGATAGGCACAGTGGCAGTAAAATATATATGTGTGTATATATATATATGAAAATATATATATATATGAAAAGATATATATATGAAAATATATATATATGTGTATATATATATGAAAATATATATATGAAAATATATATATGAAAATATATACATACATATATATATGTGTATATATATATATATATATGTATATATATATATATTGGAAAACATAACTAGAACCACCCAATGGTTTTAGTGTCACGGAAGTTCAGTAAGTGAAAGAATAATGGAGTCTTCAACAAAGTCCTGGGTGTGAAAATTCCATAACAGAACTTTTTAGAAGTGAATGCCCCACCTTAGGAATCCAAACAAAGCCCATAATGAATCATTCAGATGTCCTGAAAAGAGACCTATTTCCAAATTGATTAGAATGATCAAGCGTATTGTCATTCTATCTTGAATGAGATATAAAATAAGGCAGGATAAAATTTTAAATTCTCTCTCTCTCTCTCTCATTAATCTGTTAGTCCTTAAAGGCCCTGAGCTTCCTGCTTCATCAGTATTGGTAAGTATATCATCGGGTCCCTCCCCGCTTATGCCGGATGTAGGTCTTTTGTCTCTGTGCCTTATTGGATTGCAGAGATTCCTGAATATTTCCTCTGACCAGCCTGTCTAGGAATTTAAAATGCACCATCCTAAAATGGAGGTGATGGCCTCAACACATGGAATGTAGCACCTTGTTTGGACAGTAGAAGTGGGACTATAATCGGTAACATCTTACTATCACTTTCTGTTGCAAGGAATATTTTCCTCGTGGTAGGCTGTGGCTGAAGACTTTCCCCCAAATCATAGAAGTCAGCAAATACTCTGAGATCAAGGGAGCAAAGAGTGATATTTAATAAATATATTCTTAAGATATTTTGCATGGTTGTCTCCTCTATTGCATAAATAACCCTTTGCTCAATATTCAGTTACTACAACGATGGATTGAAAGACACAGTCCCGAATCAGGGTGGCAGACATCCGTTTTGGAACCCAGGGACTTATCCTTCCAGATTCTGGGAGTGGCGGCTACTGACTCTCACACTTGAGTCCCTCTCCATGACTGCCCTTGGCCCAAGGGAACTGCCTCGCCCTGGTCACATCCTCTCTGGGAGTAGCCTGCAACCCAGGATTCACCGTGAATGCAGGGGCACACAGGCCCAGCCACTTTGCCTCCATGGGGATAAGTCTGAAGAGCTAGGTCAAGAGCTCCCTGTGTGGAGGACACACTGAGGCCCCACTGGCATCTGCAGCACAGGCCCAGCTCTCTCTCTGCCCCATCCTGCTGCTCAGTCATACACACATGTGTTGTTCCCAAAAGCCCACTCCCACCCCGGCCCAGTTACCTACTGGTAGGCACATCTCTGCCTCAGAAACCTTGAAGACCCCAACCTAAGACAGAGGGTCGTGTCAGAAATACTGAACCCAGAAGCAGAGGATCTGAAAACCATGGAGAACATAACTCTGGTAAGGAGTGTGTGCTCTTTTCATCTTCACACGGAGATACCACCTCACGCTGCTCAGAGTGGCTAAAATGAACAAATCAGGAGACTATAGATGCTGGAGAGGATGTGGAGAAACGGGAACCCTCTTGCACTGTTGGTGGGAGTGCAAACTGGTGCAGCCACTCTGGAAAACAGTGTGGAGATTCCTCAAAAAATTAAAAATAGACCTACCTTATGACCCAGCAGTAGCACTGCTAGGAATTTACCCAAGGGATACAGGAGTGCTGATACATAGGGGCACTTGTACCCCAATGTTTATAGCAGCACTCTCAACAATAGCCAAATTATGGAAAGAGCCTAAATGTCCATCAACTGATGAATGGATAAAGAAGATGTGGTTTATATATACAATGGAATACTACTTGGCAATGAGAGAGGATGAAATTTGACCATTTGCAGCAACATGGATGGAACTGGAGGGTATTATGCTAAGTGAAATAAGTCAGGTAGAGAAAGACAGATACCATATGATTTCACTCATACGTGGACCCTGAGAAACTTAATGGGGAATCATGGGGGAGGAGAAGGGGGGAAAAAAAGGGAGGGAGGCAAACCATAAGAGACTCTTGAATGCTGAGAAGCAACTGAGGGTTGATGGGGTGGGGGGGGAGGAGAAAGTGGGTGATGGGCATTGAGGAGGGCACCTGTTGGAATGAGCACTGGGTATTGTATGGAAACCAACTGGACAATAAATTATATTTAATAAAAAAGAGTGTGTGCTCAAAAAGGGATTCTATACTAACTTTCCAGCTACTTCTAGTAACCAAATGAGTGAATACTGGAATTCTTGCACTCTCTGGGTCCCTAAAAGGGAAATAAATGGAAAAGGAAGGATGAAGGGGAAAGAAGGAGGAAAGCAGGGAAGGGGGGAGGGGAGCAAAGGAAGAAAAAAAAAAAAGAAACATGCCCAATAAACTGAGTCTGCTTTGCAGTTTTACACTTTTGAGAGCTCTTTTAAGTATTGCAATAGTTATTTTTAGAGTATAATTACCATCCATTGGATACCTATGCTACTCTTGCTGCCTTACACATGCTATCTCTAAACTTAAAATCAATACCACAGGGGAGATAATATTATCAGAGAGGTTAAGTGATTTCCCCAAAGGCACAGAGCTAGTAAAAGACGAAACAGGAATTGAAAACAACTCTTGGCACTAAATCCTGCTTTCTTTTGTCTAAGTCAGATGCTGCCTCTGTTCCCAGTGAGGAGCACAGACCCACGCCAGGAGCAAAGTTTGACTTTATTTTGAAAGATAGCTGCCTTATTAGCTGGGACTCTTTTCTCAGCAAGGGACAGAAACTCAGTTCAAACTAGCTGAAACACAGAAGCTAATTTATGATGAATAAGGATACTTCTTTATACTGTTTCATGCATGAACACTAAGAAAAAAATATTACTTGATCTCAAAGGGGGAAAAAAAATGTGACCAAGGACAACAAAACTGTTAGGATTCACTTTCTCTTTGCCACATGTGGAAAACATTACAGCCAACATCCCTGGAACTTTACAGCTCCGAAGAGAAAGATTGGCCTATTTTCTTTGTCCCAAGGAAAAAAAAAAATATATCCCACTTCGTTAGCCAACGCTGAACCAATCACCCCTGACCTGGGATCAGAGTTACAATGTAATATGTTTGTCTTTACTATACCCTGCGGCTAGAAGCAGCAAGGAGAGAGTGAAGATTTTAGAAAGAGGAGGAGGGGCAGGGATGTTACTAAATATCACTGTATAGATTCATCAGACGTCCTCACAATGTATGAACTTGGTTAATGTCCACACTGAGCAGCTTTCTGATTTTCTTTAGATAGCTGTCAGACATATGACTGCAAAATGTGGCCATTCCATGAAAGATGGCGGGCAGGGTTGGCTGTGAAAACAGCCCCGAAATCGTCCCTTTGTTATTACAGAAGCGTGCTGTTGTCCTTGTACCCTCCAAAAGAAAGGGGGTTGAAAAGCCAGAGCAGGAAGTAAAGTCTGGGCCATTTTGGAAGCTAAAACTTTCCTTACTAAAGCAGGAAATTAACGTCTTCCTGATCATGATGGCTGAAGGAGATTGAAGAGAAAGAATCGGTGATGAAGAGGCTTAAGACACATTTTTCTGACGGCATTGTGCATGAAGTCCTAAGAGAAAACTGAGCAGAGAGTGTGTGCTTCCCGTGGAAGTGGGTTAGTAATCAGATACATACTTTATTAACATATGCTTCAAAATGTTTCCCGTCCTGACTGATCAAAGTGGGGGTGGGGAGCGGCCCTGATGGAGCCCGAGGTTTCTCTCCAGGCCCTTCTTAAAGACCCAGTTGCAGACCCACCTTCAAAGTACACAAAAGGACAAAAGGGTCTTTCATTCTACCCTCCCTAGAAGGGCTTGAGGTTGAAAATGGCTATTTGTTCCCTCTGCGACATATATGTCTGATAATATGCATGGGCACGCATAATTGACTGGCTGCATTATGTATGAATTAGACCCCACTCTTGTTTGGCAACAGCTGGAGGGGTTTTTTTTCTTTTTCTTTCTCCTCCAGATGCCCAGCTGCAGTAGGGCCCCCTCCCCCTCCTCAACACGTGCCTGTGCCACACACACACCCCACACATGGGCACTGGGGACA
Organism: Panthera onca; assembly: GCF_046562875.1. Lineage (NCBI taxonomy): Eukaryota > Metazoa > Chordata > Mammalia > Carnivora > Felidae > Panthera > Panthera onca. Next base: position 113,498,006 of record NC_138345.1, on the reverse strand, counting down.
ATTGTCCTAATTTACCAGAACCCAAGAACCACTATAGCGGGTGCAATGTGTTTTGTTTGCGTTGCTTTTCTTTTACTAGAATTCGTTTTTCTTCCACATTTCATTGCTGCCCTTCTACCAATGGAACAAAGACTCGGGCCAAACAAGCGCCCTAGTAATCACCTTGGTTCATTCTCACAGCCAAAGGCTTCTAAACGCACTGTGTTTTCAAGCTGTTGGCTGCATGGTCTCCCTGGGGAAATGCTTGCCACTTTTAAAGACATTTTGAGCCAAGAGAAACTAGGATAAAGGCACCATTGGGTAGTTTTTCTTGTTGTTGTTTCTTTGTTTGTGATCCATTATCACCAAGTCCCCGATCTCTTTTACTGAGAATAAGGCATTGTAGGTGGAATTAAAAAAAAAAAAAAAAAAAAACGTTATAAATATGATACCACTTACGCAGTTCTAAGTTGAAGTACCATCTAAATGACATGGTTTTTAGGATGAAAGCTGCAATAATTAGCTGGTTATTTGCAAAATATTTCAATGAAATGAATATTAAAGCTCTTGGGGATGGTGGGGAGGGGTCTGAGTCATTGCCTGAATTTTGCAATTCTCCCTGGATATTCGCCATCCTACCAACATAGCTTGTATGTCAAAAAAAGAAACATTGTATGTTAGAAAATGTTATGGGGAGCGATGTAAGTTTCTTTCACTCTATTCAACAGAGGGGAGTGTGTTTGTAGGCCCTACACAACCTAATCGATGGGCTGAAAATATCCTGGCAAAAATGACCCCTGCTACCTTCACCCCCCTCCCCCACCACCAAGAAATTCTCCCAGAATAAGCTCCTCTTGAAATGTTTCCCAAAGAGAGGAGCCTTTATACAGCGGCCTTCTGAAGACTCAGGTGAAAACATAATAATCTTGATCGACTTGGCTGCCTAGTGGAGAAAGCGTTATGAAGAGTCTAATGACCATTTTCTTGCTGAAATGTCCTCTATAGCGGAGGTCAATCATCCAGCTACTTTCTCCATCAGACAGCTTGAAAGAATAAGGACATACAGGTAATCTTCTTCTGTATCTCACCAAATTTCTGAGGTCAAAGCACTTATGCAGTGAGGTCTCTCGGTACCATTAACCGTGAAAATATCCAATATCAAAATAATTCTGAATTTCAAAACCAATTTGAGTTTTTATCTGAGTATTCAGGGTATTCACCCTTGATATTGATGCATCCAACCACCAGCTCACCTTAAATTGGCCAAATTGATGAGGTCAGTTACGTTAAATAAGAGACCGCAATGCACTGTCCCCGTTGTTTGTATGGCTGTTTTTTGCTTTTCTCATTATTCCTTCAGTACAGAATTTTGAGACAGCGGATTTGGTATATATATTATAAAACGAGGAGTGTTCTGGTTCTTATTGCTCTCTGCTCTCCTGCCTCTCAACAGTAGTGCAGGGGGAGGGGGAGGGGAGGGGGAGAGGGGGAGGATTTGGAGAGATAAATGAGGAAAAGAATGGTATCTAGCATAAAGTGGAACTTGAAATGGCTATCATCAGCCTGGTGTTGAGCCAGACCATCCTTGGAATTAAAAAGACACGAGTTTTAATTTCTAGCTCCACTAACTCTTTAACAGCTTTCTCTCGGAGCCTCATTCCTGAAACAGAGATAATAGTACCTTTCTTTCAGAGTATGAAATGTGATGTTGGAAGGGCCAATGCCTAGTAAGGGCTCAGTTGACCTAAGCCGGCTTATTTCTGCCATTCAATGCTCTGCGGACACTGTCCTGAACTCCAGTCCATTTGTCTAGAGTCCTGCACCTAGCTCTAGGGTCTGCACCATGTTCTTGCACTTCTAGATGGATCAGTCCCACAGAGCCAGGCTGCCATGTTAAGAATCCACCTGGAAGACGTTATTGGCTGCCTCCCCACCTCCCATAGCCATATCCCCCTTCCTTCTTGCCAGTACAGCTACAGTTGGCTCAGATATCAGATAACGACATGTTCAAGAAAGACAGTCTTCCCCAGCATTCCAGGGCATTGGCTCAAACTGGACTATGGTTAATTCATTCCCCTTTGCATCTGATAAGTGGCGTGGGAAATATTTCTCTTCTCAGATAGAAAAGAGAGAGAAAGAGAGATGGGGGAAACAGAACTGCCCTTCCTCCTCCTCCCGCCTGATCTTTTGCTCTGCCCTTAAGACTTCGCCATACGAAGATTTAGTGTTTGGATCTGGGCAACGCCATATATTGCCACCCACTGTGAGGGTAATGCCTCTAGAAAACACAGAGGAGCAGGCCCACAACCCTTGACGTGATTGAGCTATTAAATTAACCAATCCTGCAACGACCAAACTCAAAAATCCTTATTTTGTGAGATGATAAATCTCATTGAATTAGGTTTTCTATTTATTGCAGCTGGGAGCATCGTAACTGACACACACACACCACGTTTCTGTGCTCTTCCTGTGATGTTTGCAGACCAACAGGGCCTCCCTAGATTGGATGGTGGTGCAGCATTTCGCTCTATATCTAACCCAGCTGTATTTCCTTCTCTGTTTCAAGATGTCTGTGAGACTGCCTTGGTCACCTCACAAACTTGAAGTCACTCAAACAATTCCTACACTTGATCTTAGCCAAAAGGCCGAGAAGCGATCACTCAAACAATTCTTAATTAGGTTTATGATAAGCTTTTCTTTTCTTTTTTCTTTCCTTCCCTTCTCTTTCCTTTCCTTTCCTTTCTTTTCCTTTCCTTCCCTTTTTTTTTTTTTTTTTTTAAGCAGGCTCCACACCCAGCACAGTGTCCAATGCAGGACTTGAACTCATGACCCTGAGATCAAGACCTAAGCTGAGATAAACCATTGGACGCTTAACCAACCGAGCCACCCGAGTGCCCCAAGATTAGCTCCTTTTCGTTCTTCAAAATCCTCGATATACTCTCTTAGGAATCCATTGTGTTTTAGAGGATATGTAGAAAAGTTTTTAAGTTCTATTTTCAGTAAATTCTCAATAGTCTGGTCTACGTGTCCAGTTGTGTGGATGACACGTGAAGACGAAGGGAGACTTTTAAGTTTGGTAAAATATGTGGCAGAAAGCAATAAAATTTATCTCCAGTTAGAGGAGGAAATCATTAAAAATACTGGCATCGAACTTCATGAACACTCTTGAGTTTATGTGGATTCAGATACCGTGATATCTGTGATTCAGCAACCTTAGCGACAAAATCAGTTATTTATTTTGATCAGTTGAATGTGATGAAAGTAATACTGTTACCTCCAAGCCTGGGCCATCGAGGTCTCCAGCTTCTACGTTCACACGTGGAATGTTCCAACCCGGAAGCCCCGCTTTATTATTGTAAGAAGCACAAGAAGTAGGAGGGGCCAGGTGGAGGCGAACCAGGGGCTTCTGTAGACAGTCCCAGGTGAGCTCCCAGTCAGGAGTTCATACCCACTGATAACCATGAGGAGAAACGATCTGGGATATTCCTGTTCGGTGAAATCTCTGGATGACTGCGGCCCTAGCTGATCCCACCCCGGAGCAGAGAACCACCCAGCTGAGACCAGTCGCTGTGCTGAATGTAATAGATGGTTGCTGTTGTATTAAACTGCTACATTTTGGAGTGGTTTCGTCACACAGAGCAATAGATTGCTGGAACTTTGCCCAAGCATACAGAATGAGTTTCCAGTGATGTCCCAGTCAACCGGCTGTCGGGAGAGAGAGGGAAGGGGCAAGGAACAAATCCTGATTGTAGTACTCTCCCATTTCCATGATATCAACACCCCCGCCTTGGCTGATTTCAAGCCACCAACACCATGTCAACTAGCTCATATAATTCCTGAAAATGGGATAATCAGCTCTCACAAGCCAGTACAAACCAGTTCCAGCAGGAGCCAACTCCAGCCCATCACTGAAATGATCCTGAAATAAGTAATAACTATTTTACCAACTTGATGCCCCAGACCTTTTCTAGCTTGTAATTCAAATAACATAAAGTTTCCCATTTGCATAGTGATTTATGTTTTTAAGTCACCTTTTTAACATCTGGTCTATTTTAATTTTCACACGAACCAAGAGAAATTGTTACCTTATCACTATAATGGAAATAAGGATGCTAAAATTTAAAGAATAATTTGCCAAACTTACACCCAGATCTTTTCTCTCTGGAGTCAAGATTCTTTGGAACGGCACAGATTTTACAGGATAGATGCCCCCAGTTCTACTCAGCATTATGACCCTCTCCCTCCACATTTTCTTATACTGAGTGTATAATGCCTTTGAATACAAAGGGATAAAAGGCTACAATTCATTGCATATATTGTATGAAGGTCTCTCTGTATAACCGTCCAAGGACCAACTAAATTCATTTACTCGTCCACTTGGGGCCAGCTTCTTATCCATTCTCAAGTTCAAAACATATTGTATTCTGAGCCCACGCTTTGAAGAAATCTAGTATAAAGAGAGTTGTCTGTGGGAGGTCTGTTCCTCGTTGTTTCCAAATAATCATTAAGTGGACATATGGTGAATTGAATCCATACCAACAGTTCTGAACCTATTCAATTTCTTTTTTTTAACAGTGAACTAGAGGGTAACCAATTTGTAAGCATTTTCAGAACTTCTCCATTGAAATTAGGTTTTAATTATCCCAATTCTCATCATATGAATTAAGAGTCGAGTATAAAAGAAAATGGATCTTTGCAAAAAGATAGCCAAATCCCACATGCCAGGTATAGGGTTTGGGATTGTATGTGTTGTTCCCAAATTAAGTGTTTTCAATGGTGAGCTATCATGAAAAATTACAGTTTTTGCGTGGTTTTTGCAACATGTGCAAATCACAAGTGTGACTTATGGAGACCAATTTACTTCAGTGGCTGGGCTCTCCAACTGCCTTTAATTCAATTATAAATTTAGAATATTCTTTTGTGGCAGAAGGTATGTGAGGAGAAAGGGGGGTTGGTAGGAAAGAAGGCAGAGCCTCTGGTACGTCTTTCCTGAGGAAGCCGAGCAGCAACATTTCAAAGCTTATATATCAAGGGCGGAATTTTCACCATATTGGTAACATTAGTCTCAGTAAATACTATTCCCTGTGTGCCCCAGAGGAAAAGATCAAATTACCTCAACACACTTAGACAGTTGAAAGATTTTAGTAATCTTCCTATCTTCTTTTCTCTCTCTCTCTCTCTCTCTCTCTCTCTCTGTGTCTCTGTCTCTGTCTCTGTCTGTTTCTGTCTCTTCTATACACAGTATAACCTGCTCTTAAGGAAAGTTATAACGTGATGATGTGAGGTTATAGTTCAATAATAAATGATTATTCAAATCCTTCGGAGACATGCTATTTTAATGTACACAATGGTAGAATCTTCTCCTTTGTGTTTCTGGAGAAGGCGAAAGGGCTTCTAAAAAAGCCATGGATTCCAGCCTTTAATGGGCTTTGAAAAATACCAGACTTGAGGGTAGTAAGTTGATGCCATTAGGACAATTCAATAATATTCTTATTTTCTTATTATCATAGAGGCATCTGTTGCTCGGGGAGAAATCGCAAGATGAAGTTTTCTTTCCTACACGCCAGCACCATTCTGAGATCTTTTGGAAAAACTGCTTCTGCAGCAAAGAACAAGTGCAAAGCTACAGGTCAAGGGCAGATGGAGTCCTGTGTAACCAGACATACTGACTCCTGCCTGCCTGATCTTTAAGCGGAAAGTTGACACTTGGTTCTCTAAGACAAGTTCTGACCTGAGAAAGCAATATAATCATCTCAAATAAGGCCAGAATGGCTAGAAAATTTCAGCTACTTACTACTGGGCTGATTTTCAGAGCCCAAGGGCCTGTTTATTTTATGGCAACAAGCTTCCTGAACCTTCCCTTCATTTGGGAAACTAACTAACTAAATAAATAAACAAACACACAAACAAACTTGGAGAATCTCTGAAATTTTCCCACATGAAGAACACCCTTCTGATCTTATTTTCTGATTTGTAGAAGTGATAAATGCATACCTTTTAAAAAATATAATCTCAAGCTAACCAGTATTCACTGTTTTCAATTATAATTCCTGCTGCATTTCTTTCCTGGGGATCAGGTTTTGGAAAACAGAACAAATTAATGGCAGATACCTGCAAAAACTCTGTGTTCCTTCAGGATCCCCGTTTCCCTGAAGTCCTCTTGGTAAAAGAATTAAACACACCTCCACATCACTATGGTGAAAGGGACCCATCAGTAAAAAAAAAATCCCTGCTGAGGGTGTTTCCTTAATATGTTTGGAATTGTAAGAGGGAGAGGCTTTTCTCTTCGCACTCCAGCCTCACGTACCTTGGAGCTGATGAATTCTGCACGTCCCTGGGATTTGCGGGAGGTTACAGAACAAGATTATGCACCCCGGTGATATATTTACGGCAAGGACAACCCGGGCACAGCTGCAGCTTGAAACCAGAAATGTGTAGAAAGACTGTAACCATGAAATACTTACGGCTATTATTTCAACGGAGCATCCTTGTGTACCTGGGAAATGGAGCCAATCAATTTTGCTTTTGCTTTTTCATCGTTGCTGGTTTAATGTAATTTAGTCAAGGAGGATGAAAACTGGTACCTGACTTTATTATTTTCTCATGGAAAATCAAGGCCAAGAAAAAATGGTGTCCAGCGACGGGGATTTGATGCAGTTAACTGCTTTGCAAAGAATTATAAGAAGGCAAAGCTCTCAGTTTGTGCAAAAAGGGAAGGTTGGGGGTTTCCTGTCCTTTTAGGATTAAGCTGCAAATGTCATTTAACATTGAATGGCTTTAGACGCGATATCACATTGAATTTCTCAAGTGGCTTCCCCAGATCTTTTTTTTTTTTTTTCTTTCTCCCACTTCCTAAATAATTATGCTGAGGACAGTCTGGATGGAGCATTTAGCAAAGCAGACGGTGTGCCTCGTGGAGTCCATAACCTTGTTAGGAAAAGGACATTAAAAGAAAAAGTAGGAGGACGAAGATAGTAACAAAGTCACAGGCCTTCATAAAGCTAGCAAAGTGATCCAAGAGAGCGCACTTAACACGCCTCACGTTTACGTGTTTGCTTCCTCGATCAGTCAGCCTGTGAGATTTGTGACTGAAGCAATGTGTTATTTGAACTGTTGCTTTTTTTTTTTTTTTTTTCAGACCCCTCTACGGTTTATCATTCTCTTCCCGGAGACTTGCACAGTGCATGGCACACGGTGAATGCTTACCAATCTTTGTTAGTGATGTTTGTTGAGTAAGCCGGCAGTTGCTGGGAATTACTCATGTAATCCTTAAAAAAGTCACGTGAGCTAAATTAGGCATCTATGTCTTCTTTTTACTGACAGGAAAACAGGGGAAAAAAAAAAAAAGGACTACAACGGGTCTTTGGACTCTGAAACCAATGTTCTTTCACCAAACAACACTGCCTCCAGAAAAACACAGGTGATGTAAAGGATGAACGTGATCCTGATGAAACTAACAGACTGTACGTGCTTGTTTGCCCGTCAGTAAAGGGGGTAGGAAACAAGACGAACGCTTCCGAATTATGCCTGAATTAAAATGCATCCAATTCACCCTCAAATGAAAATCTATGGGATAAAAGCCAAAAACTTTCTTAGATTTTTGTATCTCCAGCAACCTATATTTAAGCAGATGTATTTCTTTTTAAAGAACCCTCCTATTCAAGCTTTTGAAAGGGAAGATTTGCCTTTTAATGGAATATCTTTGTTCCATCATGAAGATAAGATGCAACTTTACAAGTTTGGTTATTTATTCTCAATTTTAGCAGACTTTTTCCCTAAACTATTACAGTTAGCATATAAAAAAAGACAGACTCTGCAATATATTCGATGCCAGACAGACTGGAAACATCCATAGGAAGTGTCTTAGCTTGGGCTTGCCAAGACAAAGTACCATAGACTGTGTGGCTTCAACAACGGAAATTTATTTCTCACAGTTCTGGAGCCGGGGAAGTCCAGGATCAAGGTGCTGGCTGGTCAGAGTTCTCTTCCTGGGTCGCAAATAACCGCCTTCTTGCTGTGTCTTTAGGTGGCAGAGAAAGAACTGTCTCTCTCTTTCTCCCTCTTCTTACAAAGCCATTAATCCCATCATGAGGGCCTTACCCTTACGACCCACTCTAATCCCAATTATCTCGCAAAGACCATATCTCCAAATATTATCTCAGTGGGGGTTATGACTTGAACACAAATTTGGGGAGACATAAACATTCAGTTTATAACATGAAGTATAATTGGAAACCATTTTTAAGAAATGAAACTAATTCCATAACACACACACGTGTGTGGGGGCGTGCATCACCCCCCTTCCACACACACACACATAAGACTTTAGACCAAACTTTGAACCTTTGACGAGGACCATGCATAAAGTTATGCCAAATCTTGAAGCACTGAATCTAAATAATAAAAATTAGACTGACAATCCACAACAGAAGGACAAGTAAAGCTAATCAGGAATGGTTCATGTACTTGGCATTATTGGAAAAGAAATCAGAGATAGCTTGACATAAGTAAGGTAGCAGGGAAGTCCCAGAGTGCTATAACTGGTCCAGAAAAGACTTTTAAATTTAACTTGAGCATCTTGGCGTTGTAAGAGCTGAAACATCTTTGTTTCAAAAAGGTGCAATGTGCATAGAATCCATTTATTAGAAATTTAAAAGTATTCTATTGACAATGGTTTCAGATTTATTACCAAAGTGGAAGAAAATGAGCACATTTTTTATTTTGCTATGTTCTGTCCAATGAGCAAAAAGAAAACAAAGAAAGGATGAATTGTAATGATACTATATTTCAGTCCTTGTGAAAGAAGCATTGATGACCGACATAACCACTGGAATACCAAAACCTTGTCTTGATTAATTGTTATCTTAAGAATAAAAATCTGCATATAGTGTGCATTTATTTTCATATGTGTCCTGCCTACTTTCAAATAGAATTTATAATGGTAAAAAATAAATCATTATGACAATCCCTATCAAAATAACACCAGCATCCTTCATAGAGCTAGAACAAACCATTCTAAAATTTGTATGGAACCAGAAAAGACCCCGAATAGCCAAAGCAATCTTGAAAAAGAAAACCAAAGCAGGAGGCATCACAATCCCAGACTTCAAGCTGTATTACAAAGCTGTAATCATCAGTACAGTATGGTACTGGCACAAAAACAGACACTCAGATCAATGTAAGAGAATAGAGAACCCGGAAATGGACCCACAAACATATGGCCAACTAATCTTTGACAAAGCAGGAAAGAATATCCAATAGAATAAAGACAGTTTCTTCAGCAAATGGTGCTGGGAAAACTGCACAGAGACATGCAGAAAAATGAGCCTGGACTGCTTTCTTCCACCATACACACACAAAAAAAACTCAAAATGGATGAAAGACCTAAGTGTAAGACAGGAAGCCGTCAAAATCCTCGAGGAGAAAGCAGGCAAAAACCTCTTTGACCTCAGCTGCAGCAATTTCTTTTTAACACGTCTCCAGAGGCAAGGGAAACAAAAGCAAAAATGAACTACTGGGACCTCATCAAAATAAAAAGCATCTCTGCACAGCAAAGAAAACAATCAGCAAAACTAAAAGGCAACCAACGGAATGGGAGAAGATATTTGCAAACAACATATCAGATAGTCAGTTAGTATCCAGAATCTATAAAGAACTTATACAACTCAACACCCAAAAAACAAATAGTCCAGTGAAGAAATGGGCAAAAGACACGAATAGACACCTCTCCAAAGAAGACATCCAGATGGCCAACCGACACATGAAAAAATGCTCAACATCACTCGTCATCAGAGAAATACAGATCAAAACCAAAATGAGATACCACCTCACCCCTGTCAGAATGGCTAAAACCAACTCAGGCAACAAGAGATGTTGGTGAGGATGCAGAGAAAGAGGATCTCTCTTGCACTGCTGGTGGGAAAGCAAACTGATGCAATCACTCCAGAAAACAGAATGGAGATTCCTCAAAAAATTAAAAATAGAACTACCCTATGACCCAGCAATTGTACTATTAGGTATTTATCCAAGGGATACAGATGTGCTGTTTTGAAGAGGCACATGTACCCCAATGTTTATGACGATAGTCAAAGTATGGAAAGAGCCCAAATGTCCATCAACAGATGAATGGATAAAGAAGATGTGGTGTGTGTGTGTGTGTATATATATATATATATATATATATATATATATATAATGCAGTATTACTCAGCAATCAAAAAGAATGAAATCTTGCCATTTGCAACTACGTGGATGGACTGAAGGGTATAATGTTAAGCAAAATTTTTGAGTCAGAGAAATACAAATATCATATGACTTCACTCATATGAGGACTTCAGGGTACAAAACAGATGAACATAAAGGAAGAGAAGCAAAAATAATATAAAAATAGGGAGGGGGACAAAAACATAAGAAACTCTTAAATATAGAGAGCAAACAGTTGCTGGAGAGGTTGTGGGGGGGGAGGGCTAAATGGGTAAGGGGCATTAAGGAATCTACTCTTGAAATCATTGTTGCACTACATGCTAACTAACTTGGATGTAAATTAAACAATAAATAACATAAAATGAAATTAAATAAGTAAATAAATAAATAAAATCAGAAAAAAAAAAATCATTATATTTGTTAACCCATATTGGATTGTAAGGTCCAGCAAACCCCAACTACGATGGTTTAAGCACAAAAGGGAATTTATCAGTCCATCTAGTTGAAGTCCTGAGGTAGAACTCACATCTAACACAACTAAATCCGGGATTCAAAGAAGTCATCAGGTATCTGTTTCCCTGTCTTCACATCTCAGGTCTGCTTTCCTTTGGGTTGGCTCCATTGTCAAGCACCTGTGGAACAAAATGGCAGCCTAAAACTCTAGTTTCTCATGCCCATATTCTGAAAATTAACACCGTCTTCACAGTCATGGTAGTGAAAGGCTTTGATAGACCTTATGTTAATATCATGGCTCATTCTTGATCCAGTTACAGTGATCAGAGCAACAGAGCCCATTGATTGGCCTGGCCTGTGTCATGTTCCCACCCTTGACTCCAAAAGGCCAGGACTAATTCCCTCTAAACCACATGGACTGAGAATGGCAGAAACGAAGCAACCGAGAAATAATGACACTCTATTACCACAAAAGGGGTAAATAGCTTTCACGTAGTCGAACACTACAGATGTCTACCACAGTCCCAGTACAATTAAATTGAATCATTGACAAATATGGAAAAGAAAAAGTCCCATATAATAGTGGTAGTGGTCTTGGGGGTGTGGAGGGAAAGAAGGGGTGATGGTACATCACAGAAAACTGGACTGAGAAAAGCCAGAATGAGCAAGTATAAGAACTTTGCTTTGAGTTTTCGAGAAGCCGTGGGTCGTGTAGCTCTCCTAATCTAATGAAAGGAAGCTCCCAGCTTGTTAGTTGATATAGATACTTTCCTGGTTCTGAATTCTGAGAATAATTTGTGTCCAAAGCCTTTAATAAGAAATACTCAAAAACGTAATGAGGTACCATGTTTTCAAAAAGCAAGATTTCAAACGGAGAAAGATTTCCTTTTGCTCAATGAAAGCCAAGGACATAGCATTACACTGTAGCTCCGTAAAGTCAATTATTCAAAAGGCTAGTGTGACATGGGCCAACTATGTAACTTAATGAAGGGCTCAACCATAGAAAACCTGCAGTGAAATGTTAGCTCTGCTACTTATTAGCTGAGCCACTTAGCCATCCCTCTCATTCTCTAAACTTATGTTTTTTAATTATAAAGAAGGAGTAATAATACCTATATTTTTTACTATAAATGAGAATTAAATTAAGTAACATATGAAAGTACTTTTAACTCTTTAATATATATTTATAGATATACAAAGTATTTTCATCAGGAAAATGATACTCTAGGATCTTCTAGATAAAGGATAAAGTCAGATGGCATTGTATATATCTTATGACTGATTACAGTTGATGAGCCATTCAATAGTAAAGGGCTATTTCAAGTTTTCATTGCAGCTCTAATAAAAGCCTTTTTTACTGCCCCTCTTTCATTATTTTGCTCTTAAACTTCCTAGGCTTCAAATAAGTGAGGTGTCACCAACAAAAGAAACCGTTGTTTTTATTTGTGAAGTACTTTAAAGTAGTGCCCATAACCCTGAATAAAGCTTTGTGGACATTATTATTACCGGTAAAATCATTCCTACCGCATTACCTCAATCAATCGCTACCATATATTGAGCATTTCGTATTGGCCATACACAAAATGAATCACTTTTGCATCCATTGAAAACGCGATCCCTGGACTAGGAATGAGAAGGATGGCTTTTGTAACAGCCCTTGAGTGGTAGAACATTGGCCTAACCACCTCCTGCTGACTCCGTTTCTCCAGGCATAGTATGGGTATGACTGCACATCTTACAAGTTTCCTTCCAGACTTCAATATCCTATCATTACTTCGTCAGGGTTAACTTATTGGTGAAAAGATTGTTTCTCACATTTGTGGTGTTCCATAAGCACTTTTACCCTGGTTATGAATCAGTACTTTTGTTACAGTGTTCTCTTTGGTATTTTATCAGAAACAGCACCATTTTTTTTTTTTTTCCTCCAATGAACCTGATGGGCTGCTCTTCCGTAAGAGAGAAGAACGTGTCTGCTACAATTCATGGAATTTTGTGGAGTGTGTTTCCTTAAGGAAACAGAAAAGACCCAGTAAGTTTGTGTTAATGTCTTAAACAAGCAGGTAGTATTGTATTTCCAAGGGAAAATTCATTTCTTTTTTTCTTTTTTTTTTTTTTTAATTAAAAAAAATTATTGAGATGGGGCTCCTGGGTCGCTCAGTTGGTTATGTGTCCAACTTTGGCTCAGGTCATGATCTCCGGGTTCGTGAGTTCCAGCCCAGCGTCGGGCTCTGTGCTGACAGCTCGGAGCTTGGAGCCTGCTTCGAATTCTGTGTCTCCCTCTCTCTCTGCCTCTCCCCACTCACACTCTGTCTCTCCTTCTCTCTCAAAAAATAAGTAAACATCCAAAAATTTTTTTTTTAAATATTGAGGTGTCATGGATATAACACTATATCTTAAGTTCCCTAATAGTTCACCAGCTTTCATCAGTCAAGGTCAGAGTTAATATGCCAAAATGGCATCTAGCAGTGGCTTTCAGCTTTGGATACACATTATAGACATTAGGGAGCTTTAAAAAATATCAGTGCCTGAATCCCACCACTAGCGATTCTGAAGAAATTGGCCAAGGGCGCAGCCTGGAAATTGAGATTTATTTTCTAAAGCTTTCCCAGATGATTCTAATGTATAGTCAAGATTAAGATTTACTGGCCCATCTGGTGTTATCCGTGAGGCAGGGCATCATGTACTTGAAGACAGGATGCGCCAATCAGGATGATATGGTGGATAGATACACTGTTGGAGAACATCAGCAGGATTGCCCAGTCAAGCCCCAACCAGCATTTGCAAGACAGGTGAAACCAGTGGTATAAAAAAATGGCTGGTTGTAAGAAGGATTTTTGTACTTATGTATGCTGTTTGGGGGACTTTCAACTGAGGAAAAGTAGAAGAAACATACGTCATCTTCAGTGGAAAAAGCCTATGTGAGAATTTTCTTTTTTTTCTTTTCTTCTCCCCCCTGCTCCCATTTTTTAAATTGTCAAGATCTAGAGCAGACACCTGGGGAAAAGATGTTCTGCATTTGCCCTCCCACCCCTTTTGGTGGCATTAAATTTTCTTTTCTATTTCGGAGGTTTTCTGGACAGGGTTTATAATATCGTTGTTTCCTGCAGGGTCTATTTTAATTGACAGAACCAATAGACACAAGAAATCTTTACCAAAATGAGAAACCAACTGGATGTAATCCTTTGGGAATTTCTCTGCTTTCTTAAATAAACTCCAACACATGGTCTTGTCCTGGCATGTTTGGGCAATTATGCCCATTACGTCTCTTTGCTGGCTTTTTAAACCAGTTTTTTTGATTTCTTGTGAATTTTTCGGAGCAAAGCTAAATTGATCTTGCACCGAAAAGATAAACTCCAATCCAGAAACCAAAAAGAAAATGTTTATGTGGTTGAGGTGCATATTTATAGAATTCCTCACTGGAGGGTGAGACGTGGGCGGGGGGCGATGTTTCAGCTTCTGGTGGATATGATAGTCCTTTGTCAGTTCTGTGAGATGAGAGGTTTTCATCCACCGTGAAGCTTGCCAAGCCTGGTCTACAGATGGTTAACATTTATGCTCTTCTTATATTGGCTTGTGAATTCTTGGGTGAAAATTTGAGGTTAAATGTACAAATAATATGGAAGGAAGTAAATGCTTGAGGTTAATGTATGCAGGAAAAACCGGGGAGGGGACTTTTTGCTAAAGGTTTTTTTGAAAAGCTACTCTACTTCCTACAGATGGATAGAGTAACCCAAGATAAGGGAGTTTAATTCTTTTTTTTTCAATTTTTATAATGGCCACAAAAACACACCTCATACTCTGAAGCAGGGAGAAATATCGAATTGGTCATAGGGTTATATTATTTTGTTTGTTTGTTTGTCTGCTTTTCTGTTTCACAATATGAGGAGAGAAAACTAAGATGTTTGGAAAATTAAAAGACAGTAAAATAAGTTTCCTCCATGGTAGCATTTAGGGATTAAAAGACAAGTAGTCAAAAAGAGTAAGAAAGGCCACTAATCATTGTTATATTCACTGATTACCTAAAGATTTCAGAGATTTTTATTTTCTTGTATTGATTTTCCTGTTGGTAAGAGTCCTTAATATTTTGTTTTCTCGGATCTCAGGCTTTATCCCTGTTAAATAATCTGTTAGGTAGGGGTGTGTATGTGTGTGTGTGTGTGTGTGTGTGTGTGTAGGCAATTTAGAAGTGTAGTAATAAGTTGTCTTATAATTCAATTACCTCTTGATTTGAAAGATGAATTTTATTAAACTATAGGATACATGTAAGAAGTTTTGGCTGTAAAGAATAGAAACCAATTTGGCTACTTTAAGAAAAAAATCAAGATTCATTGCAAAGATACTGGGGTTATTTCACAGTACCTAAAGGCTGAGAGATGTCAGTGTATTAAGTTGTTTTTAAAATAGCTCTTGGGAAGCCTTGTGGCTCAGTCAGTTAAGTGTGTGACTTTCCCTCAAGTCGGAATCTTGTGTTTCATGAGTTTGAGGCCCACGTCAGGCTCTGTGCTGACTGTTCAGAGCCTGGAACTTGCTTTGGATTCTGTGTCTCCTCTCTCTCTCTCTGCCCTTCCCCCATTTACACTCTGTCTTTCTCTCTTTCTCTCTCAAAAATAAATAAACATTAAAAAAATCTTTTTAAATGGCTTTCAGTGATCCCTGACTCGTAATATTTTTTACCAAATATCATCCCCTCCCCAAGAGTGTGGGCTGGCTGGATCTAGTGACTTCTAATAAATAGAACTTAGCAAAAGTGATGGGATATCTCTTCCAAGATTAAGTTATAAAAGACTGTGTCTTCCATTTTCTTTCTCTTTCCAATCTGATGAAGACAGATGCCATATTTTGAGCTGCCCCGTGAAACAGCTTACGTGACAAGGAACCGAGGGCAGCCTCTGGCCAGCAGCTCAAGAGGAACCAAGGTTCTTAATGTAACTCCCGGCAAGAACAGAATTCTGCCGTCTGCTATGTGAGAGCCTGGAAAATATCCTTCCCTAGTTGAGATGTCTGATGAGAGTACAGCTGTGGTCAGCACTTTGACTTTAATTTTTTGAGGGATCTGGGGACAGAGGGTCCAGTTAAGTCACGTCTAGATTCCCAACTTGCAGAAATTATGGGAAAATAAATGCTCTTCATTAATTTAGTGTTGAGTTAATCTGTTACATAACAATAGATAACTGAGAGTCAGCAAGAAACTGGCAGAGCACTGGGGGAATCCATCAAATGTCTTTTTTTTTTTTTTTTTTCCTGCTCCTTGATTTTCTTTTCCTTTGGGTGTCTCTCATTCATTTCTCCCATTACCAAGCCACTTTGCCTACTCCTCAGGACCAGGGGCACCAATCGTTCCTATATTACCAGCTCTCAGTTTCTGTCACACAAAAGGAAATTAATGTATTTTTAGGTACATATCCACACCTCTAATTTTAGGTACATTTCCAAACTTTGGACCGGAGGCCCACATTTGAACCAATCATCTATGCCCAGGAGGGAAGCATAAAAAGAAGAGACTGTGATTGGCCCTGCTTGGATCAAGCATACTAACACTGCAGTGTTGGGAGCAATTGTGAAGACTGGAGAAGGTAGTTACATCTGCAATTTGTTTCAATATCTTGTTCACTTTGGTCCCTGTTTATACAATTTGAATTACTAACATATATTAGTAAAGTATTTGAATTCTTTCAATTCATTCAAATACTCTAAAAAGTAAATGTAGAAAAACTGAAGGTCTCTAGAAAGACTTTCCACCTAGAAAATACATCCTGTGAAACTTGAGGTTTGTGCAAGTTACACGCCAAGAAGTAGAAAGTAATAGACACCGACATTCTTGATTATTCAGGAAGGATATGGTTTGACATTTAAGGCCAACTGAAGCTTCTTACCCCAATCATATCGCAAGCTCCTTTGGGCCTCCACTCTTTATTTATTGTCCTACATGTGTGTGGAAAAACTGATACAATTCTGGCAAAGGGCGGGGTGGGGGGGAACCCACTAAGATCTGTTGGTTGTACCAGGATAGTGAGCATTTATCAAGCTACAGTATTTTTCAAGCTGCACTTGCATAATTGTGACCCCTGAAAAGGTCCCTTCCGAACTGAACTGCCTATACATAGAAGGGCAGAACGCAGACAATAATCAAACAATGTAGACAAAACAGGGCGGCTTTGCCGCAGTCTCGCTGGGATCCAAGGAGAACAAAGGGTGGCAGGTTATGTTGTATTTTGGCCATCAGACTTGCTTTGCATCTCAAAAGCGTTCTGTAAAAATTACCTCTGGAATCAGACAAAATAAGCATACTTCTCTATTATTTTGGTGTCCTAGGAGAATCAGCGACACAGTGAGATGGTCAAGGTAATAAAATCACGCATTCAAGGGGCGCCTGAGTGGCTCAGTCAGTTGAGCGTCCGACTTCGGCTCAGGTCATGATCTCGCGGTCTGTGAGTTGGAGCCCTGCGTCGGGCTCTGTGCTCACGGCTCGGAGCCTGGAGCCTGTTTCGGACTCTGTGTCTCCCTCTCTCTCTGCTCCTCCCCTGTTCATGCTCTGTCTCTCTCTGTCTCAAAAAAATAAATAAACGTTAAAAAAAAATAAATAAAAAAATATAAAGTCTGAAGTAATCTCTACACCCAACACGGGGCTCGAACTCCAAACCTCAAGATCAAGAGTCACATGCTCTTTCCACCGAGCCAGCCGGGCGCCCCTATGACATACTTTTTGACACCAGTCATTTGCTCTGTCAACCTCAATGTCCTCATTTGTCAAATAGAGAAGTGATTTTAGCAATGACACATACAAAGTTCTGTGTATGACCCAGTGCATGGTATTGCGCACTCAATCTCATGCATTTTTTCGTCATTCTTTGGGAACGAGAAGGGAACGTGAGTCGGTTGTCCCTTGGTGATCATCTAGGCTCACAGCTGTGGGCACATTTTGGTGTATCAGTTTCCCAGGCTGCCATAATAAATTGCCACAAACGTGATGGCTTAAAACAACAGCAATGTGTTCTCTCTCAGATTTGGAGGTAAGAAATCTGAAGTCAAGGTGTCAGCAGCCCATGCTCCCTCTAAATGTACTTGGGGAGCATTTTCCCTTGATTCTCTCATATTTTTTTTTTATTTAATTTAAGTTTATTTATTTATTTTGAGGGAGAGCAAGAGAGACAGCACAAGCTGGAGAGGGGCAGAGAGGAGAGACAGAATCCCAAGCAGGCTCCACACCATCAGCACAGAGCCCAGTGTGGGGCTCGAACTCACAGACCATAAGATCGGGAGTCGGACGCTTAACTGACTCTGCCAACCAGGTGCCCTGATTCTCTGAGCTTCGGGTGGTTTCTGCCCGTGGTCTGTGGCGGCAGAAGCCCAATATCTGCCTTTATCTTCCTTCACATGGCCTTCCTCCTTCCCCAGTGCATGTCTGTCTCCCAATCGCTCCTTCCTTTCTCTTAAGAGGACACCAGTCACTGGATGTAGGTTTGCCCTACATCCCGGATGATTGCATCTGGAAATCATAAACTAACTGCATCTGTCAATACCCTATTTTCAAATAAAGTCACATTCCGAGGTTCTGGGTGCACGTGATCGGGTGTTTGCGGGGCAAGGGCTGGGGGGCGCTATTCACCACACTGCAGTGGTGGGGTTGCCAAATGCTTCCAGCTCCTCCATGCCCTTTGCCTGATTTTTACTTCAACCTATTCATTCAGCTCACATTTTGGACGCACCTACTGTGTATCAGATCTTGGGACACAAAGGTGGTTCCTTGAAAGAGCTCACCATATTTTGAGAAAGGTGCACACTGAACAGGCTGTCTGTAACTATAGCAACAGAGAAAAGTGGTGTTTTATCCCTAAGTGGTTGGAGAGGACTCTCTGAAGGAAGCAAATCCTGTAGGTGTCACAAACTGTTTCCTCATCTAGGCAAAGCACAGCTGCCAGATGAAGGTATATAGGGTGAAAGAAGGAAATGGACATGGCCAGACAGACCATTCTGGCCCTCTGGGTTAAACAGAAGTAGGCAACATCCTTGGGTGCCCAACCAACTTGCTTCAAATAGGATTGCACCCAACATTCAAGGCGAATGTATATCAAGGTGTAACAATTAGAACCCTGGATTGTAAAAATTTTATTTAAATAAAGGATTTAGGGGCGCTTGGGTGGCTCAGTCGGTTGAGCGACCGACTTCAGCTCAGGTTATCATCTCACGGTTCGTGAGTTCGAGCCCCGCGTCAGGCTCTGTGCTGACAGCTCAGAGCCCGGATCCTGCTTCAGATTCTGTGTCTCCCTCTCTCTCTGCCCCTCCCCCGCTCATGCTCTGTCTCTCTCTGTCTCAGAAATAAATAAACATTAAAAACAATTTTTTTAAATAAAATAAGATAAAATAAAATAAAATAAAGGATTTACCTGAGTGTCTGCTATCTACGAGAAATACAGTTTTATTTAAAATGGGGAAAGTGCACTGCAAAATGTATGTATGTGCGACCACTCATTGGCTGGAATAGAACATCACTGGTTTCTAAATTATTTAATTGGTGACACATTGCCATGATATGCGGTGACATTTAAGCTCCCTTTGTAGTTATGTTTCTTTCAAGGGGATGTTTTTATAAATCTAATTTCATACACATCATAGTTTAAAATTCTTCCCTGCGGCAAAGTGGTAACTGAAAGCTAGATGTTAGCTTGTCATTGCACCTTGCTTTGAGAGAACTCGGGAGGTGCAAGAACACTTATTTTCAGCACTTGGAATGTGACAAATGTGTTATCTCTAGACTTCATGAGGTTCACCTCCACCTCCCTCCATTGCACCTAGATTCTTGGTGAGTGTAGGTGCTATGTTTTCTATGATAGAGGCTTTGTCCTCAGACAAAAAAATTCCACGTGCAAGCGTTGCCACGAGGATTCGATTGTATGTCTACAACAACTACTTCTGCTGGCAGGTGGTGGCTTAAGCTACGTCACCCCACAATCAGGCTCTGAAGCTATGCCAAAGATATCAGAAAGCCCTGGTATCTATGAAAGAATAATTACTAATCCGAGGTAGTTGAACAGAGGGGACTCACCTTGAATGAAATTGTGAAGTAGGTAAACATGTTCATTATCCTCTTACTTCCCTTTGCTAGACACTCAATGTCTGAATAGACAAAGAGAACACAAGGATTTTCCATGTCGTTCAATAAGCCTTAATATATTTAAAACTTAAGGGGCACCTGGGTGGCTCAGTCGGTTAAGCAGTCGACTTCGGCTCGGGTCATGATCTCGTGGTTTGTGAGTTCGAGCCCCACGTCGGGCTCTGTGCTGACAGCTCACAGCCTGGAGGCTGTTTCGGATTCTGTGTCTCCCTCTCTCTCTGACCCTCCCCCGTTCATGCTCTGTCTCTCTCTGTCTCAAAAATAAATAAACATTTAAAAAACAATTAAAAAAATATATTTAAAACTTAAGTGAATATTTTACTGCTTTAAGAATTAGAAAATGGTATGGAACCAATATGGCTGCCATGAAAAAAATTCAACACTGAGGTCTTATTGCTTCCAAGAGCAGGCAAAGGTTTCCCCAACGGTTCCTCAAAGCCCAGTTTCACCTATCCAACCTTCAATCATAGGCATCTTTAAGACATCTTTAAAATATCATCAGAGGCGCCTGGGCGGGTCAGTCATTTAAGCATCTGATTCTTGATTTCAGCTCAGGTCATGATCTCAGGGTCTTGAGATGGAGCCCCACATGGGGCCCTGAGCTGACAGCACAGAGTCTGCTTGGGATTCTCTCTCTCCTTCCCTCCCTGCCCCTTCCCTGCTCATGCTCTCTCTCTCTCTCTCCCTTTCTCTCTCTCTGTCTCAAATAAATAAATAAGTAAATAAGTAAATAAATAAATAAATATTTTAAAAAATACGTGATCAAAGATATGGATCTTTCCACCAAAAAAAAAAAAAATGCATAGATACAATTTACAAATGTTTTCAGTGGATTTTAGAGTCACATCTCCATTCCCTAAGATCGGGCTCATTCTTTTACTGTCTTTCGACTCAGACACACCCTTTCTTGTGTTGGAATGGGGTAGCAGCTGGAGTGGCCATTATACTTCTCCCCTTCCATATCAGGCTAGCTTCTGAATGTCTTCTTCCATGCTGTCATTCTGCAGACAGACCCACTGATCCTTCTTATTTTAAGGGCTTGTGTGTCAATCACCGTGAGAAACATTACGGGGAAACAATAGCAGGGAGATGACAAAAATAACAACAGGGCAGTCCCAAAGCTTACCTCTTAAGGCCCGCATGCCCGCTGAGAAGGTTCTAGGAGCCCTGCCCTTCAATAGCTGCTGTCTGATTTTCTTCTTTCGAGTCGGATCTCTTCTGATTAACTTGTTGGTTGAATCCTTTCTCCTTTCTAGGAAAAATTCAGAGTGTTTGGAAAGATGTCATGGGAGTAGATTTATCTCAAGGAGGCAAGTTGCGCCCTTGCGCTCCTGTGCACTGGGCGACCCACCCAAACGTAGGTACTTTCTCACTACACAGATTCCCTGCTCTTTTCCCTAAGAAATAGGTAAGTGTCATGAATTCCTTACAGAAGGAAGCCAATAGTTTTTAAGAACCTTGTAAAGGCATTGGAAAAGGGAATAGCGTTAAGGAGAGGGTTCATTCATTCAAAAATCAGTTAATGCTGATCTACTCAAAGTGAGAGATTGCAGAGGGAGAGTGCCCTGATGGTTAAAGAGAAAACTGCCCTTTTGGAGCTCACTACTAGGATTCTCATTGTTTTCCCATCTTTTCGGTCTTAACATGCTTCTCTCACCCAACTTCATTATGCTACAGTCCACATATTTCTTCAGCTTTAGGGGGTGATTTTGAGTTCTAAAAAAAAAGACGCTCACCACTCTGAATTTCATACCTTTCTCTCACTGTTTACACTCTTTTCCTCAATAACTCACCTGTCCAGGGTTGCCAGATTTAGCAATAAAAACAGTGAAGTCTGAATTTCAGAAAAACAGCAAGTGATCTTTTAGCATGTAACATTTGGAACATACTTATACTGAGAAATGTATCGTTGTTCATCTAATTCTGATTTAACTGGACGTCCTGATTTTTATCTTGCAACCCTACCATTATCCCAGCCCCTCTCTCCAAAATGTTGGCCCTCAAATTGAGTGACATCCACAGATTTAGACAGGATCTTCTTGATTTTATAAACCCGGTCACGGAGACATGCTAAACGCTCCGTAGGAAACCACTCCCTGCCAGGCAACACTTATTTGCTCCCCTCTGACATTGACCCTGTTAGCTGAATGGGACACTCCAGCCACTGCTAACCTCATACAATACGAGTCACATCTGGAGCATGTTTGTTTGGTTCCCCCCTCTCACTGATTTGAATTTTTGATTTTTTTTTTTTTTTCCTCGAGAAAACAAATCCTGTGGGCCTTGGCTGTCTGTCCCCTGTCCTGGGTCTGAGTGTCTTTTGTTTCTGTGATGACACTAAATGAGGATCGTGTTGGTAATTATCAAGCACATATTCTCCAAAAACTGTGGTAACAAGGCAAGAAAGACTGAAGCCTACAAGTAACTTACACCTAAGTTTTGATCTTCTCTAAAAAGCAAAGAAGAAAACCAAAGGTGAACAACTGGTCTGAATGTCACTCCCATCGTTCCCCCTGCTCATAGTGTGGTAGGATCTAGAATGTATGAAGCCTCGTGAAACGGATTTTGGATTAGCTCCTCTCTGACTGAGAGTTGGCTGTTCTGAGCTCAGCAGATATCAGAGTATCATGAGATTGGGAAACACCCAATGTGTAATTTATTTGATGCAACACTTTTGTAGGTATACTATTATGCCAACTTTTAACCTCAACCTAACTGAATTGAATTATGTTATCACTAATACCCCAAATCAGCAATTTCTAAAGGAGTTTATATGTGCAGCTGCTTTAAAATGTGCTTACAGATTAGCAAAATGTCAGAGCCTACTTTCAAAGATAGCTGTCTCCTGGGACACCATTTATTCTCGATCGTGACTTTAATGAGATTACCTCCCACCGAAGCAAACTGGTTTTCTATAAAATTCTAAAGAGAAGTTATCCACAGAAAAAGCTATGATACTTCCAGTCAGTGTGGCCACCTCTGAGACAGGTAATAGACGCTGAAACTTCTGTGACACCAACCTCCAGTGTTCATTGCCAAACTAATTACACAAGGAGGCCATCAGAATGAGGTGGTTCCCACACTTCAGCAGCCTGTGCAAGCAAACCCAAAACGAAACCTGTAAACGCTTCGAGGTTAAGAAATCAAAATCTAAGAACAACCAATCATAGACAACTAGGTTTTTCCCAAATAACGCAATGGCTGAAGCTGTAGCCAATTTAATCATTTCTTTGTTTTGTTTCTGCCTCTTTTCTTTAAAAGTCTAACCCCAGCAGGATGGAGGTTCCTCAAAAAATTAAAAATAGAACTACCTATGACCCATTAATTGCACTACTAAGGATTTATCCAAAGGATACAGGTATGCTATTTAGAAGGGGCACATGCACCCCAGTGTTCATGGCAGCACTATCAACAATGGCCAATGGATGGAAAGAGCCCAAATGTCCATCGACGGATGAATGGGTAAAGAAGATGTGGTATATATACACAATGGAATATTACTCAGCAATCAAAAGGAATGAAGTCTTGCCATTTGCAACTACGTGGATGGAACTAGAGGGTATTATGCTAAGTGAAATTAGTCAGTCAGAGAAATACAAATATATGACTTCACTCATATGAGGACTTTAAGAGACAAAGCAGATGAACATAAGGGAAGGGAAGTAAAAATAACATAAAACAAGGAAGGGGACAAAGCATAAAAGACTCTTAAATACAGAGAACAAACTGAGGGTTGCTGGAAAGGTTGTGGGAGGGGGGATGCGCTGAATGGGTAAGGGGCATTAAGGAAGACACTTGTTGGGTTGAGCACTGGGTGTTATCCATGGGGGATGAAGCACTGGAACCTAGTCCTGAAATCATTATTGCACTAACTATATGCTAACTAACTTGAATATAAATTTAAAAATAAGTAAATAAAATAAAAAAAAAATTAAATATATCCGCCTCCCCACCCCCCACAAAAAAAAAAAAAAAAAAAGTCTACCTCCAGGCTTCTGACAGTGGAGTGATCCTAACCATTTCAGGCCTGGAACTGCCCTATGTGAATCGGTTTTTGTTCCAACAAACTCTTAAAATGTTTACTATATCTCAGTGTATGTTTTAACACTATAAAGAAATCATTTATAAACCTGGAACTTGGACGGACGGAGATTTGGATGGAGACCAGATGATTATTCCCCAAGAGCAGAATCTAAAATGGGACAGCCGCTCGTGCCATTGGTTCACAAACTCCACTTTTCACAGAAACAAAAAAGTGTTTCTGAAATCCGCCTGAGACTCCCTAGGGGGTCAAGGGAGAATGCAGAGAACTGGCAAACAGTATGTGAGCCTATTCAGGCCCTTCAGGAAATCAGAGTGCAGAGCCTACAGGGTAGCCCAAGGGAGCACTCTCGGGCCTGAGCCTTGAGGCCTCAGGACCTTGCTTTACAACCCTGGTGAAGACAAGCCCCCGCCTGCCTGTCGCATCGCCTGCGGGTCACATAGGTTACTACTCCGCGCACATCACATCGCCTTCGGTGTTTCCTGATTCAGGCCGGGCTGGGGGTCGTTCTGTACTGTTTTGATTATATCTGCCGGTTCTGATGAGCTCATTGCGTTGTTAATTAAATTTTTAGCTTATTTGAGTCTCCTTTTAATAGTTCACTTTTAACGGCGGCGAAGAGGACATAGCACCTCAGAGAATAGTGTCTGCCCCAGAGGTAACTCCACAGCCTTCCTTCCTGGGCTTCAAATCCCGTCCTCTTGCCAGGCCTTCCAGGGAACCCCAAAGGCACAAGTTAAAAATCTTCATCCAGGTGGTTTAGGAAGAGCATGGATGAAATTACCCTTCTGAGGAGAAATGCAGATAGCCCTCCAGCCTCTGGGGAATTGCCAGACCAGAGAGGCCCAGAAGCTGTCACCCGGACCAAAGGTGAGGGCTCTCACCTCACGTATATTGTGTGTGTTAAAGTGCTTTTTCCACATTGTTTATCAATTGGGATACAATAACTCCCTAGGTGGTCTCTCTGGACACAGTATAGACCCTGAAAGGAATCTTTTCAGATGTGATCATCTATAGTCACCTATTCTCGTCCCTTTGTCTACGTAATGTTAATGTGGGATATGTTCCCCTGAACACTGGCTCTTTTAGGTGAATGAAAAACTCAGACAATGCCAGCTCTTTGTTTATTCTGTCTAGCCCAATCCCTTAAGGGTATCAACTCTGTTAAACTTTAAAAATTGTTTTGCCTAGGGGTGCCTGGGTGGCTCAGTTGATTAAGCATCCCACTTCCACACGGGTCATGATCTCACATTTGGTGAGTTCGAGCCCCGCATCGGGCTCTGTGCTGACAGCTCAGAGCCTGGAGCCTGCTTCGGATTCTGTGTCTCCCCCTCTCTGTTCATCCCCCTCTCTCTTTCTCTCAAAAATAAATAAACATTAAAAAATTAAAAAAAAATAGCTTTGCCTAGTTGTCAGTTTTTCTCTGTTTTTCCTTTTGGGTTTTGGTGGCTGGAAGTTTTAAATTTTCACGCAGTCAAATCTGCGTTTCTTATGAGGATATATTTCCACGTCAGAGTTTCTTGCACTTTTGCCTTCAAACAATCCATTATGAATACAAATTTTAAAATGTGCAGCTAAGCTTAAAAACTGTTTAGATAGATAGCTATAATAGTTCCGACCAGTACAGTGCCTCATGACGTTCAGCGGTACGATACTGGACTGACGCAGTCAGGTACGTGCTCATTTGGTCTCTGCCATATGATAGCTCTGCATCCTCGATGCTCTGTTGGAAACCCTAGGAACCCTCCTTTTTCTCTTCTCTCCCTTTCCCGAAAAAGTCAGTCTTAAAGAAGTTACATAGAATTGAGCAAAGTGGACGTGAGCTTTAGGGCAGGGCTGTGGGATGGGAAATTGGCATGTTCCAGAGGTGATGTCAGAGCTCAAGTGAAGTGACAAGGACAAATATCTACCTTCACTCTAGACTTTATGACTATTGGCCTGTGGTCCACAGGTGGGGCAGAACATTTCATATTCTTACCAAGAAGTTAACTATTTAACAAGAAGTCTCTGTTAGTTAGGATGCTATCAGTTATAAGGGATAATAACAAGTTAAAATGGCTTAAGCAAAAACAAAACAAAACAAAACAAACAAACAAACAAACAACTACTGGAAGGTTCTTGGGGTCTCTCACAGAATCTAAGGAGGAGGTGAATGACCAAGTCATAAGGAGGGCCAGAATGCAGCAGAGAGAACACCCTGGAACAACTCAATTCAGGAACTTAAATGTCCCCAGGATGTTCCCTATGGCTTTCACTTCTGTTTCTCTTTGTGTTTTCTCTTTCTCTAGAATGGTGTTCTTCACAGTGTAAGAGAAAATGACTGCCAATGGTTTCAAGATTTTATTTGCAACACATATGACTATAGGAGAGAAACTGCCTTGATTTCCAGTGTTTCCAGGTCCAAAAATCCCAGTAAACGAACTCATTGGCCAAGCTTAGGCGCCTAGTCATGGTGGCTCCTGGATCCTTGGATGAAAGTGAGATCCCTGAGGGAGTATTTGAAGGATTTCCCAGAATAGCGCCTGGTGGTTCAGTCAGTTAAGCATCTGACTCTTGGTTTCAGCTCGGGTCATGATCTCCTGGTTTCATGAGTTTGAGCCCTGAGTCGGGCTCTGTGCTGACAGCATGGAGTCTGCTTGGAAGCCTCTCTCTTTCCTTCTCTCTCTGCCCCTCCCCCACTCACACTCTCTGTCCCTTTCAAAATGAATAAACTTAAAAAAAAAAAAAAAAAAGGAATTGGGATGCTATGTATAACCCCTGAGTATCTAGTAGGCAGACCGGCCTACTTACCTCCATCTCTTAAGGGTATAGGTGAGCAGTTCTGCTTTAAACTCATCCTGACTTAGCAGTGTTCTCTACAATAATTCTACATTCACCTCTGATGGTGAACTCAAGAGAATGACATTTATAAGAAGTGAGAACTTCTCAGTATGTTGCCTTCTGTATTACATGGACTCTGTAAGCGAGTGTCAAAAGTGGGATGTCAAAGTCTAAGTATATTTTTAATGAATACATTTGACCAGTTCCTTCCAAAAAGATTGTAGCTCACTGTATTCCCATAAACAAAGTGTCAGAAATGGCATTTCCCTATAAACTTATGGGCATTGGACATCATTAATTTTTTAATATTCATCAATCTGCTAGGTAACAAATGGCATATTGTTTTATTTTGCATTTTCCTGACTACTAATAGGACTGCATAACTTCTGTTATTGTTATCTACCTTCCTTTATTGTCAAATTGCCCATTCCTATATTTTTCCTATTTTTCTCTTATTTGCTCATTTTCCAACTTGTAGGAGTTTTGTGTGAAGATAGTAATTTAACCTTTTGCATTTTAATTTTTTTTTACTGTATTTAATATTAATCTCTATTTGTCACATGTCACTGATTTTTTTTTTTTTTACCCCTCATTTGTATCAGCTTTGTTTATGGTGCTTCTTACACAGAAACAACGTAGATATATGATCGTATAATTAAACGATATATTAATCATTTCCTTTATGGATGCTTATTTTCCTGACTTACTTAAGGAAGTTTTTCTACCCATCCCAATCTGGTGGATCTACACATTTCCTAACTTTTCTTCTACTGGTTTTGATTTCTGCAATATAGTCCAAGTGGATTTGGTTTTGTATATGATGCAGCAGTCTAACTTTTAGCTAGAAGGCCAGTGTTCAGGATATAGAAAAATAAGTAAATGCCAACCCTTTCAAACATAACCTCAGAGGAGTACACATCTGATGTTCACCTTGGATTTTTTCCTATGCACATATAATTCTTTGAGATGTGTTTGTATATATGTACACACACATATGCACACACAAATAAATTTATTTTACTTATTTACCTTATTTTCCTTCAGTTTGCTTTCTTTGCTTAAAATTCTGGGAAGGAACTCCAAACCAGTGGTCTGTGGCTCTAGCTCATTCTTTCAGAAGACACAATAGCATGCTATCTTAAGAATTGACCAACCGGATGCATTAAGGCATAACCAACTAATTAACTGCTCCCAGCTGAAGTCCCCAGGGTAAAATCTTCAGCTGCCCAACCTCTCCAAGTCCTGCTCTGAATAGTCAAACCTCCACAAAGCTCTGTGACTGACTGCCCTCTCGATTCTTCTAGGACAGAGTCACAGTATCCACCTCCGTCTTCAAAAAGGGTAACTTTCTCCTGTGCCACCTTCAATCAGCCTGCTCCACAGATGCTCCACATTCTGAGCTAGCTTTCTTCCTAATGCATTGTGGGTCTGGCTTCTCCATTTAATATTCTGCATGGAAAAGGAGCAGGGAAAGTACCATTATTCTCCTGCTGACCCTGTTTTAAAAAAAAAAAAAATGTGTATTTAGTTACTGAGAGAGAGAGAGAGAGAAGGTGGGGCAGAGAGAGAGAGGGAGAGAGAGAATCCCAATTAGGCTCCACGTTGTCAACGCAGAGCCCGACTCGGGGCTCTATTTCACCACTGGGAGATCACGTGAGCCAGTATCAACAGTCAGATGCTCAACTGACTGAGCCACCCAGGCCCCCCTGCTGCTGACCCTTTTGATACTTTTTAATCTATGGTGGGTATAGTTAAAAAGAACTGAAGACTACTGCAATATTTATTGATCGCTCATCCATCTTTGATTCCATAGGCAGGTACCACTTAGCCAAGCCATATGATTTTGATACTGATTCAAGTTTTTTTTTTTATCTTCCCTCGGAGCTTCTGCTGCAGCAGCATCTCAATCAGGTTTCATTTATTCCTCAAATATGTATCGATGCCACAATTTACCAAACACAGGGTCAAGTGCTGTGGATAGACTGGTAAGCAAAATAGTCACAATACTGGGGAGTTACGGACTTCCTCCGAGCAAATTCTAATCTTGGATGTCATTAAAAACATTCCTCACCCTCCATATTCCTCTGAAGCATCTATTCAAATGTCTGATGCAGATTTAGCCTTCCTTACGTGCTCTCGCCATAAAACAAAAGGTCAGCATCTTTTGCTGTCTAGAAGAGAAGGTGTTTTATGCCGTAGGTACCACCATGATACTTCTCAAGCAACAAATAGTTTCGCATCTTTTTAGCAACAAGAAAAATGTTGTTGCTATGAGTTAATGATCACCTAGTTTTCAAGAAATAGTTATCGAGCCCAGATTATAAAAGAAAGACACACCATGATCTAGTTTTAAGGTCAAGATCCAGAGGTTGTCACCGGAATCTACCCGCAAAACCAAGAGCACGCTGTATACACTGTATATTAGCCAACTTGACAATAAATTATATTTTAAAAAAAGATAAAAAATAAATAAAATAACCATTTTGCTCCCTGCTGAAAACCTCCCCCCTCCCTCCTTAGCCTTTTGTTTGGGGAACCCGGGATCAACTTGAGAATGACTAATCTACAATTCCTGTCAAAACCAGGTAGGTCCTGTATTTCCCTTTAGACCGCCCCCCCCCAACCCGCACCCGCTTCCTGGGGGATGGGGGGATGGGGGGATGGGGGGGCGGGGGCGTGGATTACCCTTTCTGAAGGCCATAGCCTGCTTCAGCCTCCTTTGCTCAGCAAAGCATTAAAGCTATAGTTCCTCTTTATCCCAAACTTTGCCTGTCTTCACGTTATATTTTGCGTCTGAAGCACTGAGGCATGTTTTTGACAACAATAGTGGGTGATATGTGTACAAGTCAGGAGTGTGGGAGTTTGATATGGGGAAGGTCATTATTCGTCCTGCATTATTTACATCTTCACAGATTTTTTTAACCTTTGAGCGAGCTCATTAGTAGAGAGGTCAAATTTTGCTTAAAATAAGCTTGAAAACTTATCTCTAGAGCAAAAATAGAAGCAGAACACAAACAATGCAAACTACTTGGAGGCAGCATGTGCACACAACAGACCAAAGGCTTATAAGAAATGAAGATGGTAAGTTTCCAACTCTTGCTTGGTGTCTACAGGCAAAGCAAGAGTGTCTGGGTTCATCGGAGCAGGGCATCCAACTTAAGTTTGCTACCTTTGGTGCTTTGACGCCAAAACTCTGCTGAGTGAACTGGTGAGTGGTTTGGGTCCAAAATTATCGTACTGACATAATTTCTTATATGTATTTAGTGTGTTTGGGTGAAATTGTTCTTTATACTGTTGAAAAGAAAGCGACAACAACATGGAGTCACTTAGGTCAAGTCATCAAACTGGGGTTTAATACTTAACCTAGTGGCAATTCCACCTTCCTCGAGACATGTAGTCTTGACCTATCAATCAGGAAATTTCTAAGCAGCACCAATGAGGTCACATGGGCCCTCTCCATCCCTCCTCCCACCATAGGAAGATGAGGTAACCCACCTAATAAGACCCCCGCCTTTCCCCCTAAGGGAATGTGACTTTGCTGGAAACAATCTTTTCTTTTGCTAATAACTTCTTGCCCCACCCTCCTTCTGCAAAAACCTTCCATTGTACACAACTCCTAGGAGCCTCTCCCTACTTGCCTCTGGTTCATGAATCGCCTAAAAAAGCCAATTAGATCTACTGGGTTGAATTTTGTTTTTTGACAATACTGGGGATAAAACGTTTCCCAGTAATCATGACTTTTGAAGAGTTTTATTGCTGAAGAGACATTACCTGAATGTTCATTTTGTGAGTTACATCTGTTAGCATATTCTATAGACAAAACCCAAGGACTCAGCTGGGGGTTTAAAAAACAGAACAAAATAACTGAACAAAACAGACATAAATCCTTGCCTCTAAGGAGCTCATATTCTTCACAATCTACACAGATGATAATTTTGTTCACAGGTCATTTCTTTCAGCTCAGAAGGTGCATTTTGTCCCTGCTATGTAGTCCTATCACAACATAGTTCTCCTAAATCCCCAAGAGAGCACAGTTATGCCATTAAAGGTTTGTTTGCTTAGAGGGTTACCATAGCCTCTGAACTCTTCTATCATGATCAGCTCTTAAATGCTTCTTGATCTAGGTCAGAGATAGGCATAGTATTGTCAAGACCCAAGTCCATTACCTCCTGCTTTGTAAATAAAGTTTTATTGGAACACAGCCATGCCCATATTGTCTATGGTTGCTTCTGTGCAGAGATAAGAAATTGGGACAAACGTCTTCTAGTTCACAAAGTCAAAAATATATACTATCAAGCTCGTTATAAAAAAATTGCCTATTATCACTGATCTAGATTTCTGTGGCTTCAAGTAGAGTATTGAACATTTGACCAGATCTAAAGAAGCATCTTAAGAGATGTGGCCTTGGTTACAGATACTTTTATAGCTCTCCCACAAAGGAAATAACAGACAGAACCTCAGAAAAATAGATCTTCACTTTCTAATTTTCATCATAATACTAGCATACCCATTGCCCTGTGCTTAATGAGTGTAACTCTTAATATGCAAATCTGTCTGTCACTGCTTTGCTTCAAACTCCTGCACGACACCTCCCTTATTCTTTGGATAAGATTAATGTTTTTAAAGGTAAGTTAAAAGACGCCTCAGGCTCTGACCTTACATACCCTTCCCGCCTTATCTTTGGTCTCTCTACTTACATTCTTCCAACTAAGACCACAGGGTTCTGCTTTGAGCACACCTCTCTGTCTCCTTTGTAAATTCACTTCCTTAGTCTACAGAGCAAGTCTAACACCCTCAGATCCCACCCAGCCTAATTCCTACTCCTCCTTAGACTTCTGACTAAAGCCCTTGCTGAAGGAAAGGCTTCTTTGATTGTCCCATCAATTAGGTTCACTTTCCTAGGTCCTGTATTTTTCTTTCACAGCAATCTTCAGAGTGGCAAATAGGAACTTATTTTCACTACTTCTTAATTTCAGTCTTTCTACCAGATTCAGTAAAGTGTGCGACAGGTCTTTTTTGTTTGTGGATGTACCTCCAATGCTTAGCCATTAACTCAGTCAATCAAATTTGTGGAATGAGTTTATGAATACGATAGAACACATGCAGCAGACATTTAGCAGTGAACTTGTTCTTAGCTCCCATTGGGAGAGTCAGATGAAGAATGCACTACCCTAGAGGTGCCTTGGTGGTTCAGTTGGTTGAGTGTCTGACTTCAGTTCAGGTGAGATCTCTTAGTTCATGAGTTCAAGCCCTGCATTGGGCTCTCTGCTGTCAGCGCAGAGCCCGCTTTGGATCCTCTGTCCCCCACTCTCTCTGCCCCAACCCCACTCATGCCCTCTCTCAAAAATAAACATTAAAAAAAAAAGAGAGTGCACTGTCCAAAACATGTTTCCTTGAATATTTTATAAAATTATGTAAACCTATTCTATATTATAAATTGATAAGCTTATCAGCGTTTAACACCAATAATTTTTTTTTTCCTTTGATGGTATCCTTTTTTTTTTTTTTAAAGTTAGCAAAAGTTGGTTCCCCTGGGTGGTTCATGGTTCAGTTGGTTAAGTTTCCAACTTCAGCTCAGGTCTTGATCTCATGGTTCACAAGTTCGAGCCCCGCGTTGGGCTCTGTGCTGACATCTCAGAGCCTGGAGCCCACTTCAGATTCTGTGTCTCCTCCTCTCTCCTCCCCTCCCCTGCTTGTGCTCTGTCTCTTTCTCTCAAAAATAAAATAAAGTTACCAAAAGCAATGCACTTTGCTTCTCTTTTTCCTGGTTGCCAAAAAGCTCAAAAGTAAATGTATTGCTTATTTACAGGAATGTTCTCCAAACCCAGATTCCTGGTAAAAATTCTTCCTACTTTCTGTACACGGCTTATTAAGCCTTTTATTTATTATTTTTAAAAATGTGTTAAATATTTGCTTCATGTCAAGTTGCCTCGACTTTGCATAATTATATCTTGATCCCATTGAAGACTCATAATGTAATGTTCCTCGTTGGAGTAAATTTAGAAAACTACATAAACAACACCTCTTCAGCCGTATCTTACCAATTGGTAAGGGTGGAAACTACATTGGGACTTAGGAGGTTCTAAGTGTCCTGATGGAAATTATGTGACTAGTTTGGGCTGGAGAAGAGGGGCTGGGGAGGAGCCATGTTCTTAAAGTCATTTTTTTTTTTTTTTTTTTTAAGGCAGCAAAATAAACTGGAGTAGGTTATCCACTGCTCATGAAATTCAAACAGCATATTAATACAGTGCAGGGGCACCTGGGCAAAACTTGGCTTCCTGTGCTGTAAGTGTGGGCTGCAGCCTAACATGCACACAGTCTGAAAATGAGGACCCCCTGCTTCTCTGACAGGCTGATTTTCAGGTCACTTCTCCTGCCTAAGTAGAGTGGGGGGCAGGGGGCAGGAGGTGACTTAAAAGAGCTGATCTGTTTAGGAGTTGGGGGGGAACTTAATCATAAGTTTGCACTTTCTTCAGATGGTTAAACAATGAGTGTTTATGAAATCAAGAAAAATGTGTCCTGCCCCCCTCACCACCACCCCAGAAGTTTCCTTTTCAAAGACGTCTCTGTGTGCACTCTGGCTAATTTAAAAAGAGCCTCATTGGGTGCTTATTTTTTTTTTTTTTTTTTTTTTTTTGCACATATATTGCCAAAGTAGTTCCTGTTTTGGTTTTAATGTGTTCCTTCTTTTTAGTGAGATGAAAGAGAACTTTCTTTAAAAAAAAGACTTGTCTGCTGATCATGTTTGTTAGAATGATCCTAAATAAAGCTTCTGTTAAGAGTTTAACTGTTTAGCTAAATCCTCTGGGCTAAATTATCTGGCAGATTTTTGTCCTCAGTTGGACTATGTACCTACAGTGCTCTTATTACCCTCTTTCTAACCTGAAATTTCTGCCTCTCCCAGGACTTCTCTGAAGCGAATGTCTTCAGGAAGGAGTTTTTTCTCTCAATCCAGTCGACTTATTTTTTTTGCATAAAGATACAAGCGCTCTTGACTCATAGTCCCTACCCCCTAAATATGGTACAGGCAGCTTGCTTCTACAAGGCAGAAAGCCATGAAAAGAACCATTCCTGGAGTGCATTAATGCTGGGTCTCTCACTAGTGTTTTACAGCTTGAAATCGACTCATGTGGTAACCAGGGAGGTCAGACATGAAAAACGACACGGTGATCATTCCTTGAGTTTGAAGGTCAGCATCACAGTCAAAACTCAAATTGGTTTCCAGAAGACGGAAATGTTTTCCTACATTGTGCTGGGTGAAAAGATTTAAAGGAGAGGCCTCCACTACAAACTCTGCAAATAGGGAATGTTTTCAACCCATGCATTAATGCCAATAAAGGATCCTTTGCTTTCACCTTCAATTAATTCAACTAAATCAAACGATAAATATTATCTAAGCTGAAGATTGCTTCTGCTTCATTTAGGGAAAACAAATATTTAGAAAACAAGATACAAACACAAGATAATGAGAAGTCTCTTACCTATGCTATCTGCTTTGGAAAATCATGCAATTTGACATGTAAATCTTAACCTTTCCCCACCCTACCCCCCCCCCCCCCCCCCACATCCGCCGCAGCAGACTTCTTGGCTAGAATAGTCTTTTTAGGAATTTGGATCAGTCTAACTTGCTATACACCATAAATGAGTACATTCTAAGTTCTATTTTCCAATGGGATTTTGATCCTTTAATTCAAGCTGAAGTATACCCAAATCCATGATAGTTTTCACAATCGTGTTGAACATCTATATTTAGGACCTCCATATTTATTTGTTTATTGCACTTCCTTTCGCCATTTGAATGTTCCTTTATTTTAGTTCACTATCGTGTTAAATAAATGATATGACATCACTCGGTGGCTGTAAATGCTAATCTACTTTGAGATTTTGAATTCGAGTCCCTTGAAAAGGTCAATTGGCTGCTTGTCTTAGAAATGAAAATAAAACCATGGACTATGCCAACATTTGGCTAGATGATTATTCTACCAAGCTTCCTGAGTATTATCTTCTCTCTTGAGAGTAACATGGACATCATTATCTGCTCTAGCTTGCCTAATGTCTCAGAAGCTGGGAAAAAAGCACTTTCCCCAGACTATAGAACTTGAGGGAAGCAAATAACAACACACTTAAAACTTACTTCATACTTCAAGGCCACTTTTATATATTAAATTAGTATGATAGCTTTTTTTTCTTTTAAAAGACAAGATTTCGAACTTGAGATAATACATTCCCAGATAAAAATTTCATTGGTTTTAAGTTACAGAATTTTGCCACTATGTTCTAAAAGCAGTTTTTTCTGAAACATTAGTGTTTCAGATGTGTCTAGGTGGCCTGGCCTAACCCCTGGAGTTTCTTTCTTTCTTTTTTTTTTTAAGTTTATTTATTTATGTTTGAGAGAGTGAGCGACAGAGGGACAGAGAGAGAGGGAGAATCCCAAGCAGCAGCTGAGCTTTCAGCGGGTTTGATCCCATGACCCGAGCCAAAATCAAGAGTCAGATGTTCAACCGACTGAGCTGCCCGGGCACTCCCAGAGTTTCTGATTTAGTGCATCTAGAGCCAAAAGTTTGCATTTCTGTCCATTTCCGGGGGTGATGCTGGGGTGAAAATCGCTGAGAAGTCCCAGTCTGCTGTCTAATTAGTCTGAAGGGAAGGAGAGATCCATTGTTCCCTATTCAGAAAGTTAAAACATGCTAGAGGCCGGGATCACAACTTGTTAAGAACTTTGTAATGACTCTTTAAAGTTCACAATTTACCATACTTGATTCTTATCATCTGTCACTTACTCCGGACTACTGTTAAGCTTTTAAAACTGAACTAGGTCTTTGGCAGCTGGGGAGATAGATGCAGAGAAACATCCCATAAGCCTGAACACTGGCGGAGACAGTATATGGTGGTAACTTTACAAAGAGCAAAGTAAATGGAATCCTAGGGTTCTGCTAAAAGGAAAGAGACAAGGTCAGGGACGGAGGCCTGGCTTTGAGAAGTGGCCCTGGTACTTAGCTAGAGAAGGTTCAAGGAGAGTTCCTCCAGGGCAAGTGATCAAATTCCAAAGCACTGCTGAGATAAACACACAACCTTATCCTTCTAGCCGCCCTTCTTCCTCTTCCACCTGATGCCCGGGCTCCCCTCAGTTGCTGGGGAAGGGGGACTGTGGGGTTGACCCCTCCCTGATTCCTCCTGCCAGTTTAGGCCAAAGCAGAAGTGAGGAGCTTCAACAGTTTAACATAGAAGGCATTTTTGCTGCTTTCTCTTATCGGCCCCTAGGGATACTTTTCATTCCAGCGAAATTATTTTATTTGGCAGATTAATGTTTTAATATGTCCTTTGATTCATTTTTCAGTGAGCCCTTTAATGAATGTAGCTGTGTTTTCCTGGGTTATGTCAGCCATGAGAGGTCTCCTTAGCTGTCTCGAGTTTTTTCTTTTTTCTTTTTTTTCTTTTCCTTTCTACTGTCTCTACTCATCTCTAAATGGTCTTCTAACTTTATAGGGTTTGATTTCTCACAGTCCCTTTTAGAAAAGGTAGTATCGGGGCGCTTGGGTGGCTGAGTAGGCTGAGCGTCCAACTCTGGATCTCGGCTCAGGTCATAGCCTCAGGGTTCGTGGGATCAAGCCCCACGTTGGGCTCCACGCTAACAGCTCAGAGCCTACTCGGGATTCTTTCTCTACACCCTCTTTCCCCCCCACCCCCCAAATAAATAAACTTAAAAAAAAAAAAAAAAGGTAGTATCAGGAGCATGTTTCCAAGTTTTGGAGTTTATGACTTGAGAGTTCGAATCTGGTTGCAAGACCCTGGGAAAATTATTTATTTTCTTTAGGACTGAAACCTCATATGTTTCACTGTTAATTATACAGACCTAGTGGTGTTTCTTGGAGAATTATTTGGGAATTATTCTTGGGAATTATTTGGGAAGCTCACAGTGTGAGTTTCACAGTGATACATGACCATCGCTATTGCTGCTGGTAAGCCTGGTAAGCAACACTTTAATCCCTTTTTTTTTTTTTCCGATTCTCTATGATCTGGATTGCTTTAACAAGAAGAAACAAGGTTAGTCCCAAATCTGTATGTGTCACCCTTGGATTTCTAGTTCTCTTCTGTTTTCGGAACCCCAGTAGATCCAAACCTTAGTACAAATGCCTTAGTGTGTGTCCTGGGACTCAAACCTCAGCAAAGCAAGGCAGGTCGCCAGGTGGGGAGGCTGCTAAAAGTGGTCTCCTTCCTGTGGGTCACCAAAACAAGAATAAATAAAAGCCATAGGTCTCTGTTGAAGAGATAAGCCCACGTGCAAGCTAAATTATTTAAAGACTTAAGTAACAATTGGAGACAAAAACAGAGAGGTCACTTCAACATTACCGTTTTCCAATCCGTCATCCTCGGGGCTCTCCAAAAAATAAATCTGGTCCTATCACTTCCCTGTCAAAAATATCCCACCTCTGAACATCCTATGCACCCCCAGCCACCAGTTTTTTCGCTACTATTTATCTTCCTTGTGTTGGTTTCAGTCTTGAAAAGACTCCAAGTTCAGACCCCTCCTTTTCTTCCTTCCAAAGAGAACTAATTATGGGCCAACTTAACTGGTTTAGCAGAGATTATTCACTTTGGGGGCTTCCTTTTCTCTTTCTGAACCCAAACACATGTGAAAATAAGTGCCTTGTCTCTATCTGCTGTTAACACTGGAAAGAACTCTTCTACTGTACCCTGAACTTTTTGGTTAAGCCGAGTTTTCTAAAGCAAGCAGCACTGACACGTAGCACTCTATCTGGAAGTAAGTTCACGATAAGTACAACTTTAGTGAACGCAGCCAGCTGACAGGCAACAAGGAAGCCATCTCCAACTCAGCCTGGAAGTCTGGGTCTAAAGGTGCCTTCAGGGGAGGGAAGGTCCAGATGGATAACAAGACCTTTGCTAGGTGACATTACTATATACAAGGGGGAGGTGGGCAAAGGCCTTCCAGACAAACTTTCGAACTGCAATACAGCCATTGAAAAAATTCTGGGACTTTCCCAGCAATAATCCAGAAATCCTGGATTTCATAAATAAATTGAGAGACTGCAGCATTGGAAGGACACGTGAGAAACTTCGGGATACAATGGCAGTATGAGAGAGTGGCACATAAGCAAATGACACAATGGCTAACCTGATGTAAACATACTAAAACATGTCTACACAGCATAAGGGGAAACAAAGCAAAAAACCTTAAATGGGGGCAATGTGGACAATACCACAATATTCCTGAGCAACATATCTAAGTTACTTTGGTCTCCATTTGTCTACCCTAAAACAATGTTTATTTATAAAAGCAATTTATGCAATAATCTAACACGGCAACCAGGAAAAAAGTGCCACGGACTTTATTTATCTTGTCTCCTCAAATATTCACTGTCCAATTTTTAGCCGCAAAAATTCTCTGTATATTATTTTGCACCCGGAAAGTCGCAAGTAATGGTTCTGATTTGCCTCATTTGAATTTTGATATGTCTATTTAACATCATTCAAAAACATATACTATGCATTGGGTGTTAGGCATTGAGGGTACAATAGTGAGTTACGTAAGATGCTTGCCCTCAAAGAATTTACAGTCTAGAAAGAAAAAGAGACCAGTGCACATAGTAAATCTAGTATGTTTGATAAGTGTCAGAGCCAGGGGAAGGGAAAGAAGAATACTGCAGATGTTTACGCAAGTGCAGAGGATCATGGAGGGCTTCTTGGAGGATGAGCAAAAAATCAGCTTTTTGGGGGGAAGGGGAATTGGAGAAGGTATCTCAGGCCATGGGACTGGCATATAAAATGAATAGCATACTAGCTTAATTTAGTGTCATCCTCTTCATAGATTTAACAGTTTAGATGAGTTCCCAAATGTAGGGCCATGACACGCAAAAAGTGGCATTGAGTGACTTTAAATTTATTCAATTACAAAGACCCTGCTTTATTCTAATATGGATACCTTTCCCACTCTGGGGATGTTAAAATACCATCCGTTTCCCAATACGATCATGACAGCAGATGGCAATGGGATTAAAAAAAATCTTTGGCAAAATAAAAGATTTTCAACATTGTGTGCATCCTTAATTTTTACTAGTCTATGAAACAGACAAAGGAGTTCCCCTGCCCTATGTAAATGTTTCTTTTTTTCTTTTTCTCTTTTTGGTTAGTCCAGAGCAAACTGTTCTAGTAACAGTTAAGCTGAGGGATGGGAATATAAATCCCCAGCCCTTTGAAACTCTAGTTTGTTGTCCAATAGTTACCTCTATAGAAAGTACTTTCTGAACTCCTAAGCACTCTTTCCAAAGACCTGACAATCTGTGCTTTTACTTGCAAACTTATTTTGAAAAGCAGTTTCATTTTCTAGATTTGTTTTGATAGAATTCCTAAGTGCTGGTTGTGTGTGTGTGTGTGTGTGTGTGTGTGTGTGTTTCGTGCTTTGATTTAAATTTTTCTAGGTTTTGGATATAAATTTGATATTATCAAATTGCCTGATGACAATTTAAGCCAGCTAATATTTATATATTATGTACAAATTATATATATGTATATATTTGGAGGCTTATTTAATGCCAGAGATAGTGCTAAATAGTTTCTACAGTTATTCTAGTCAGTCCTCACAACAACCTTTCAGTTTCTGAAGAAAATATTATGCAGAAAGTCTAAGTAACTTGCCTCTTACACACAGCTGAAAGAGATGGGTGTGTAAATACAGTTGACCCTTCACCAACAAGGCTTCGAGCTGTGTGGGTCCACTTACATGCGGACTTTTTGATCAATGCCACACTAGATTATAAATGTATTTTATTTTCTTAGCTTTACCTTATTATAAGAATACAGTATATAATACATATAACATACAAAATACATGTTAATTGACTTTATGTTATTGGTTAGGCTGCTGCTCACTAGTAAGTTATGAGGAGTTAAGTTTTGGGGAGTCCGAAATAATACATGGATTTGACTGCTTCTGGTCCCCTGCCCTTCATCCCTGCATTTTTCAAGGGTCAGCTGGAGTTGAGACTGCCCTATAGTTTAGCCTAACAGAAAAATAAGAAAGTGCCTTTATAATTCAAAAGCTGTTGAGAAACACCAGCTTGTCTTTTAGATGGGAAGAGCCTGACTAAACCTCTGGAAAAATATTACTAAACATATATATGTCCAGAATTGAAAACTGTTGGTAATTAACATGGTGCACTATCTAAAGCTTGCATTTAGGGCCAATGTTCATTTCCAGTTCTTTCCCCGAGTTCTCTCCCTAGATTCCCCCAACGACTAATTTCTTAAATCCATGTCTCTTAAAAGAATGATTTAAAGTGGGAAACATACACATACAATAAAAAAGTGTGGGGGTGAGTTTAACTTTCTGGTAACCCTACCTAACTGACTTTAAAAAGTTTTCAGGAGTCCAGCCACTGTCTGGGAAGGCAGTAAAAGTGGAAAGAACAAGGACTTGAGAGACAAGTCTGAGTTCAAATCCTAGCATTTTGTTAACTTCATTACTTGTTTTGCAGAGGAGTCAACTGAAGCTCCGATTATCAGGAGTCCCAAGTTGGAGACCAGGCTTCATTTGATTTCTCATCTAATGCTGGAATGACTGATAAAGTGAGGAAAATGAACACCGCAGATGATTAAGGGTGGGTGGGGTTAGGAGGGCTATCAGAAGATCTTGTGCTAGGGCTATGGTGATTGTAAGCATTTACCTTGGGGGTACCTGGGTGGCTCAGTCGGTTAAGCATCCGACTTCGGCTCAGGTCATGATCTCATGGTCCCTGAGTTCAAGCCCCTTGCCGGGCTCTGTGCAGACAGCTCAGAATCTGTTTTGGATTCTGTGTCTCCCTCTCTCTGTGACCCTCCCCCGTTCATGCTCTGTCTCAATAATAAATAAACATTAAAAAAAAAAAAAAGAATTTACTTCAGTTTTCCTATTTCCTTTTGAGTAGTAAGAGGTTTCATGTCCTCAGTGAATTACCGTGACGTTTGTTTTTAAACAAAGTTCTCTCCAAAAAGTCCTAGAATGGAACAGATGTACCTTATTTGCCATTATTTTTGATGCATTTATCCAAAGAAAAGATGTTCACAAAAGTTAATGCTTTTAACAATACTATCTTTAAAGTATTTAGCTTAGTTTAACTACCTAATTATTGTGTATGAATTTAAAACCTAGCAGTTTTTCCAAACCCAGTTTTACATGTTTCATTTAAACAATAAAACGTTTTCTCCTTCAGCTTTATACAAGTTCTACTTTTGCTACATTTCTATACCCTTTGGCTAGTACTTAAAACACACACACACACACACACACACACACACACACACACCTCAAAGTGGTGTGTTTTGCAATACTGATGACCAACTAAACTCAGGATATTTATTTCCATCTGGTAGAGTTCAACTTCTGCCTCTTGTTTGCTTTCTCCATCTGTCCGACTCACCATCTTTTTTTTTTTTTCCCTCTCCTCCTTACTGGAGTCAGAGTTAACCCTCTCTTAGGCTTAATCGTTTTAGCAGGCTCAAGCCTTAGCACAAGTCTTTTTCTCTAGTTTTGGAAGTAGGGTTTCCAGTAAACTCAAATGTCTAAGCCTAATACTTCCCTAAGCTTCAAATTTAATCTTTATTTTCTTCTGTTTTTATAAAGAGCAAGGGCCAGAGAGCTATTTGGACCAGAAAAAAAAGGAAAACAATCTTTGGTTAAGGTATAAACGGTGTAAAAGCATTACACAAATGTGTGTTTCCAGTACAGCCTTAACTTTACGGGATCCGCGTTACTACATTATCTTCAGAAACAGGCTTTCCTATCAGCACGACGCTGGATTCAGTAAGGTCTCCACTCCTCTCTCGTTTGACTCCTGAAATTACTGAAACAGCAACCACAAAAGGCTTACTAACCTTCTATTTATTTTGCAATTAAACTTTTACAAAGACACCCCCGCTCCTCCCGAGGGTGAAGCTGAAACGGTTCCCTGACGTAGGCAGCACGTCTACTAGGAGACCCCCCCCCCCCCGGCCCCCCGACTCCCTAGAGCTGCAGAAAGACCTTCAATAGTAGCCCTTTCGTTCCACTTTCTCCGTATCCCCGCTGCACGCCCCCGCACACTTTCAGCACCCGCACCCGAACCCCGCTGCTCGGCAAGAACCTCCAGCTTGGGCAACCAGCCTCTTAGGAGCGGGGACGAGATTGAAACACCCAGCGCGCGAGGGGACAGGCACCTCGGACTTGCAGCCGGATCTGCGCGCGCGGACGCCAAGAAGGCTTTTATCTGCCCGGCACTGAGACTCCCCGCCAGCGAGCCCAGGCAGCTCACTCTCGCAGAGGATGCGCTGGCGCTGGGCCCGGAGTAGCTGAACCGGGAAGGAGGAGCTAGGGCTGGGGGCGGAGCTTTCACACGCGCACCCTCGCTCGGCTCCGTCCCTTGGCCACAGCCCGCCGGTCCCG
The DNA here is from genome assembly GCF_046562875.1 of Panthera onca. NCBI lineage: Eukaryota > Metazoa > Chordata > Mammalia > Carnivora > Felidae > Panthera > Panthera onca. The sequence goes on along the minus strand of NC_138345.1, from coordinate 113,455,982 downwards.
GGCCGCCGCTCCGGAGTTTATTTGTTTACAAGCGGATTACGTCAGCTCCTCCCTCTCTTCCCCGTCTCCGCATCCACCCCTAGCCCCCTTTTCCCGCCCCCTCCGGCTCCGAATCTGCTGCGTCACAATGGTGCGATCTCCGGATTGGCTGAAGTCGGCCGTCATGCTCCAGGTACGCCACTTCCTTTCCGCCGCGCTATAAAAGCTACTGCACGGCTGCTGCATCTCTTCGCCGCTCCGAGCTGGAAATGCAACTGTTAGGAGCTTCGGAGGCTGCGGAGCTGGACGCGGAGGCGGCTGGGGAAGTCCGAGCGATGTGACCAGGCCGCCGTCGCTCGTCTCTTCCTCTCGCCTGCCGCCTCCTGTCGTGAAAATAACTTTTTTACTATAAAGGAGAAAAAAAGTAGCTGTCCGCCCCTCCCGCCCTCTCTTCCTCTCAGCCCTCTGACCTGCGAGGGAGCCCGGGGTGGCCGCTCCGTCGTCGGGGCCGCGCCGCCGAGCCCCGGCCGCCCCGGGCCGCCCCCGCCCGCCGCCCCCATGCATCCCTTCTACACCCGGGCCGCCACCATGATAGGCGAGATCGCCGCCGCCGTGTCCTTCATCTCCAAGTTCCTCCGCACCAAGGGGCTCACGAGCGAGCGACAGCTGCAGACCTTCAGCCAGAGCCTGCAGGAGCTGCTGGCAGGTGAGCCGGCCGCGGCGGGCGGGCGAGGGGCGCCGGGCGGACGCGGACCGCACACCCGGGGCGGGAGGCGGGCCGAGCCGTCGGGGCCGCGGAAACCGCGGCACTGCCCCGGGCCGGCCGCGCTCGGGTCCCGCCGCGGGAGCGGGGCAGGCGCGCCTGGCGGCCGCTAACGGCGGGTCCTGGCGAAGGTTTGGGGGCTGGGCCGAGGGCTCCCCCTCCCCCCACGGCTGCCCCACCGAGGGGAGAAGGGAACAGGCTCACAACAAAGAGACTACAGCCACTGAGGCGGGAGCTGCGGTCCTCGGACCGTCCGCGGATTTGGGGACAAAGGAGCTGCGGGGCTGGGGTTGGTTCGACGCCCCCTCCCCCAACCCCCTCCAACCGTTGTGGGCTCGGCGGCCGGGCCCGGGGCTGGGAGACAGCGCCGCTGTCCCGGGGCCAGCCCGGGACGGACGTGCCGTCGCCCCGCGCCTCCTACCCCTGACCATTAATCATCGGATTTGTCACCGGTTCAGTTGCAGCCCTGCCCAGAGCTTGGTTTAGTTAGGGTTGCTTGTTTTTCTTCCCTTCGGGGTTAACAGCCCGGTGGCGCTTCTCCTCCAAAGCCATAAACCCCATTGTGTGCGGCTGGGGTGGGGTGGAGAAAGTAAACAGGTTCCCGCCTGGCCGCCGGTGCCATCCGGCTGCCCGGCCAGCCGAGGCCGCGCGCCGGATTCCTGTTTTGGCGGCTCAACCGGTTGGTTCCTGGAGATTGTTTTGTCCCCTACTACTGTGTTGTTTCTAAAACCCTGCCCGCTCTTTTCCCCAGCCCCAAGCACGCACAGCCGCGGTGCAGTGCTGGGCGTTTTTAAAAGTTGATAGTTTAAATTTTTCACTTTTCAAAGGAGCCTGCGGAAGGAGGAAGCCATAGCGGGATCTTAACAGTAACGATCTAAGCATTGTTTCTCTCTCTCTCTCTCTCTTTCTCTCTCTCTCTCTCTCTTTCCCCCTATAGAACATTATAAACATCACTGGTTCCCAGAAAAGCCGTGCAAGGGATCAGGTTACCGTTGTATTCGCATCAACCATAAAATGGATCCTCTGATTGGACAGGCGGCACAGCGGATTGGACTGAGCAGTCAGGAGCTGTTCAGGCTTCTCCCAAGTGAACTCACTCTCTGGGTTGACCCCTACGAAGTGTCCTACAGAATTGGAGAGGATGGTTCCATCTGTGTGCTGTACGAAGCCTCACCAGCAGGAGGTAGCACTCAAAACAGCAGCAGCGTGCAAATGGTAGACAGCAGAATCAGCTGTAAGGAGGAACTTCTCTTGGGCAGAACAAGCCCTTCCAAAAACTACAATATGATGACTGTATCAGGTTAAGATATAGTCTATGGATGGATCATCTTATAATGGATGGATAAATTTGATTTTTGCTTTGGGTGGGCTCCTCTTGGGGATGGATTATGGAATTTAAACCATGTCACAGCTGTGAAGATCTGGCACAAGATAGAGTGGTAAAAAAAAAAAATTTTTTTAAGTGACAGTGCCATAGTTTGGACAGTACCTTTCAATGATTTAATAGCCTGTGAGTCCAAGTAAATGATCACTTTATTTGCTAGGGAGTGAAGTCCTAGGGTGGTTTCAGTTTCTCCCAGATGTTAAACCTAAATTTTTTCCATCAATCCCTTTAAGGCAAATCTGTATTTCAAAGAACCTTTCTCTGCAGTAGACCTTGCGGAGGAAATTTGCACTATTACACTTGAAAATGGTTAACTTTTTTGGCAGCTGAATAGGAAAGCTCAACATTTGAAACATGGTAGTACTGGAAATTTTGACAAGACTTTTACCTAGCACTTAAATTTGTATAAATGTACATAAGACAAACCTAGTAAGCATGACCTGGGGAAATGGTCAGACCTTGTATTGTGTTTTTGGCCTTGAGAGTAGCAAGTGACCAGAATCTGCCGTGGCAACAGGCTTTAAAAAGACCCTTAAAAAGACACTGTCTCAACTGTGGTGTTAGCACCAGCCAGCTCTCTGTACATTTGCTAGCTTGTAGTTTTCTAAGACTGAGTAAACTTCTTATTTTTAGAAAGTGGAGGTCTGGTTTGTAACTTTCCTTGTACTTAATTGGGTAAAAGTCTTTTCCACAAACCACCATCTATTTTGTGAACTTTGTTAGTCATCTTTTATTTGGTAAATTATGAACTGGTGTAAATTTGTACAGTTCATGTATATTGATTGTGGCAAAGTTGTACAGATTTCTATATTTTGGATGAGAAATTTTTCTTCTCTCTATAATAAATTGTTTCTTATCTTGGCATTTTAATCAATCTCTTGTCATGATTATAGAGGTTCAGCTCAAAGAAATATGTTTCTCAGAAGACTTAGGTTCTATAAGCTATGTGAATGTCAGTTGCACACTGGTCATGCTGAAAAACATTTGATGGGAGTGTACATGTCTAGGTGTTAGAGGAAACACAGGGTAACTTTTTTTTTTAAATCTCGAAAGTCAAAACATGGACACATTACCAGGCTAATCTCACGAAATGAGGATAAGAGACAAAGGTAACATCTACCAAAAATGATACTCAGAGGATTATATTTCATTGCTTCCCTGTCGAAGTGAAGATATAAATGTTCCGTTCTGGCCCACCTTTGAAAAAACAGTAATTTTGCCCCATGGAATCCATGTTCAATTAGAAAATCCTGGGGTAGGTGACCCATAGTCTTAAAGAACAGGCTAATCACTGCAGAGATGGTGGTGTTTTGCTTTTCATCAGCTGCAAGATTTACATAAAAATCACTTAAGCTGGAATTCAACAACAGGTACGTTTATCAATTTTTATTCTCAAAAGTTGGAAATGTGAGTTTTTGATCCCTTATTTTCAGACTTCTGTTTCAGATAAATTCTCAGAACCCAAATGAAACCTTGCCAGAGTGTACATTACTCCACTACCCCATGTGATAAAAACTTGTTGGTAGTTCTTTGGTTGAACGGGATTTTGAAAGTGGAGAAGGTTGAGTTTTTCTGTACACCGTTAACTTACAGTGGCTTTTGAGATACGCATGTAATAAACATGATCACACTGGAAGTACCCCGCAGTTGAGGTTCCTTGAAATCAGTAGTCCCAAATTTGGGGGATACACAGAAGTAAAGCCACAGCCGGATACGCAGGTGTTTAGAATACGAACAATGTCTGTGTACTTCACCCGTCATTCGCATTAGAACCACGGCACGCGGAGTACCCTTACCAGTTATGGTTTTATTTTCCAGCGTGTTCTTTGAGAAGCCTCCCGGTTTTTCAAATTTGAATGTACAATGAAACAACCGGTAGTGGGTAGTGTCTTCCACAGGTCTCAGCCCAGTTCTGATTAGCATTGTTTGCCAACTGCATCTCTGGTAACTCCTTTGAAGCCAGGTGCTTGCTAAGGTTTTGCATACTAAGCCATTGGAGCCTAAGGCAGAGTGTCCAGAGAGTTTAGGAGTATATTCTAACCGAAAACTTCGGTCATAGAACCGATTCTCAACTGGAAAATCATTTTTGAAGATGGTGACATCAGACTTTTCGGTACTTTCAAAGAAATTCGGTAGGAAGAGAACTTACAAACATTTCACTTTAGAATGTAGGTGATGTCTGGCACTTAAGGAGCTGTTAAGTTCCTCTTTAAAAAGGCTTGCAAATATCACTGAGACCTAGCATCCTGCTGTTTCCCGGGACTTGAACCCTTAGTTCTCCAGACAATTGCTTACGGTGCTGGAGCTTTTTAATTTCTCATTCATTGCTTCTGGGGGCTGTTTTTGCCTTGCTGTTTAGATAAAAACTGTGCTGCTGTATGCACCTGCAGGAGTGTACCAATCTGCATGTGCAGTCATTGTATCTGTGTACTTGTAAGAAATTTAATACTGATAAAATTTAGAAGGCTTTTACACTGAGTGAGAAGACACTTCCTTAAGTCATTTTAAGAAAGGAGGACTGCTTTCAAAAATCATTAGCTGCCGTTGGCACCAAGAGTTCATGATTATTAGCAGTATCGTTACGGGTGCCACTTTTCTGAATTTTAACAGGTAGTTTTAAAATTATTTCCTCTTCTCCAAATGTAAGTACTATCTTGCTCTATAATGCTGAAGCAAGGATTACCCTGGTTTGTGCAGGATAATGTGGCTGTTTTCTCCCCTTCAGTCTGGGATGGGAATCACATGTCCATAGCCTTGAGTTACAATATTTCTTGTATTAGTAGTAGACGGGAAAGTCCACTAGAAAATCGCTTTCTGGTACTGTTGCATAAATGATTTCCCTAAGTCACCGTTCTTCACAAATCGCAAGTAGTTTTTGTTTTGTATGGGTGTTACAGATTGTGGAATTGGCCTTCATGTTGAAGCAGTCTTCTTGACTATTATGATCTTTAAGAACTAAAGATTAAAAGTGTATTGTATATTGAAAATCATACCTCTCTCCTTTGCACCCCTATTTCAGATAATGTGATGAGATGCTATTGATAAGCTATGGGGAGAAGTTATCAATAGTTTTATTTTGGATTGTCTGAAACAACGTATTTCTTACTTGTCTGAAAGTACAGGGACTGCAGAGAGTTTAATTTCATCTCAGTCTGCGTATATGGCTACTGCTAAAATATAACAGTATTTTTTATGTTTGGAACATAACAGGGTGAAAAACTTGTAGTGAAATAGTTTGTACTGCTAAGCAAACTAAGCCGCTTAAATGAGTCCTGCAGTCATTTATATTAATGCAAAAGGCCAGAGGAATTCATATGTGATTTATAGTTTCTGGCTATATATATATATACATGTATATATATACACATGTGTGTATATATACACACATGTGTATATATATACATGTATATATATATATATATACACACATGTGTATATATATATATACATATATATATGTATGTATATGTATGTTTTTTTGCTTTTTTTTCTGAGACTAGCCTAAAGTGAAGAAACATTGTTAAACAAGATGTTAAACTTTGTAGTTTTAAGGTGCTCCTAAACAAGTAAGCCTTAGGTTGTATTAATAGGATTGCCACCATTTCCTTAACAATTTATGGAATATAATTGACACCAGTTTTTTTTTGACTGCAGTTTTAACTTAGCTAACCAGTTTCTTTTGATATTGTTCAGTGTCAAATGATAGAAAATGATAAGGCTTCCAATTTCACTTCCAGTTGAGGATTTTCGATTCTGTAAGTGTTTTCTGTCCTCTCGTAGTTAAGTAATCTTAAAAGGAACATTTTGGAGTTCAACTTCTGACTTTCATAGGAACCTTTGCATGCTGTTTATCGTTTTAATGTTGATGAATATCGAGAGGTCTGTGCAGCCATCTTTTGGCAGAGAGTTTGGGAAGCACGACTGTAGGGATTCTGTAATTCACGAATCTGGGACCAAGTCTGCGCTCACTTTGTGAACATGCAGGTCGAAGTGGTAGTGAGGTTTATGGTTCATACCAAGTGGAAACTGGGCTGGGTGGGGGTGGGGGGTGGGGAGTGGGATAGCTTAAAGAAAGCCTGTACCTATAGGCATTTTTAAAGACATTCAAATCGAATGCTTAGTGCCTTTGTCTAGGTATTTTATAAAGGGACAATGTTTTTGAAGCTGTTAGGAACTGCTTGATTATAAGCCTCTTTCCTCGTGCCTTTTAGTTGTGAAGGCCGTTTGTGACCCCGCTTCTGATGATAGAAGGGTGATTAAGTGTAGGCCAGACATCTAACATCAGGACAGAGATCACCAGGCAGGAAATGAGAGTAGAGTTAACTGCATTCCTGTATTTGGAGACTGTCACATCAAACAGTTATTATTTCAAATCATAACAGATAGAAGACATGGTCACCTGTGGGCACATTTACTTTTAATAATTCTCTAGGTGATCTCCAAAGTACCTTTATGTCATTCTCCTAAAGTATTTTTGTGTGTGTTTTCATGTGGGTTTGCACAAGCACATGGTACATTTTGTAAACAAATATATGGGGCATGTACTAAAAATTCCATTGATAGGGGTGCCTGATCAAAAATATTTTCTCTAGATCACTAAGGTAGATGAGGGTTTGCTCTCTTAATAACTTGTGATTATTATGTTAAGTGATACGTCTTCAAATGAGAAACTGGTAGCATTTCAAAGAAGGTTATCTTGTCTAATTTTAGCTTCTTAAGTCCGTATTTATAAAATTAAGACATTTTTTACAGCCAACAGAAACCCCAAATTAAGTGTCCTACCAATTCAAAGTCTATGTGCTCCTATATATTAAACTATGTATTGCTATGTGCTGAGATCCACATTTTATGTTTTTAGAAATTTTCTTTTTAAATGTTAGGGCTCTTGTAACATTTCCTTTATTTGCATGCATGGTTGTAAAAGAACTGAGTTCATGTAGTTGCACACCAGTGATTACATTAGCCTTAGCATTTATGGGTTAGCCAGAAGTCTCCTGTATCTTTTTTCTCTGGTTCTGAGCAATCTGTAAATTTGTAGGAAGGAAAGGTGACTGCAAATTGGACTTTATTTGATAAGATTCTATAAATGAGCATAAACCTAAAATGGTAAGATTTGACAATGGCACTGTAAACAGGACAGATGTATCTTCCAGTCCTGATTTATAACAGTTTTGTCCCCTCGAGTCCGTAGACTGAATGGAATTGTATTTCCTATAAATTACACTCGTGAGCCTTCAAGTTACTGATGTACGTTCTTCGTTGACCTCTCAACAACTGTGTGAGGTTGACAGGTAGATAGGTCAGTATTTTTTAATCTTCGTGTTCTGTGGTTAGAAAGCTGAGGCTTAGGGAGTTTAAGTAATTTGCCCCAAAGTCAAATGGCTAGTAAACAGCTCATTCATAATTTGAACTTGGGCCTTTTTGACCCCAGAACCTGAACTTTCAACTATTGGTATATTGAGGTGTATGATTTATGTACCGTGTTTCACATTGTTGCAACATGCAGGTTTTCATTTCTCATTGCTGGTTAGCCATCATTTTCAGCCTTTGAAACCTCATCACTTTCCATGCTCAGAAGGCAAAAAAACTGTCTTAAAACCACGCTTCTTTCTTCAGGAGGCATTTGGGACTTATTATAAAGAACACTAGTCATGGACTCAGAAGAATGGGTTGGAATGCAGGCCTGTACCAGCTACTACTTTGTGACTTTGGGCAATTTGATTAGCCTCTCTGAGCCCATCGCTCCGTATGTAAAATGGGATAAAAATAAGTCCGTTATACATGAAAACATCCAGCAAAGAATGGTTGGATTTTTGGGAGTTGAATACTTCAGTATAGCATGGAGGCAAATTCAGCAGGTGGTTTTCTTGGTTTCGTGAAAATTTGACGTCACTGTGATCGGTGGGAGTTTCTTGAAAGTCCGCTTTGGCCAATAGCTGTGAGAAATGTACTTGTGATTTTGAAATGATACGGGAAGAAAAAGGAAGTCCTTTTTAAAAGTGGAAATACAGATAACCCAGGTGTTGAGCGTATTTATTTCACAGACTTTGCTGAGCTGGGTTCTTAACATTGTGCTTTTCAGAGCTATTTTCCCAGTAGAGGACAGAAAAGAAGGACTCCTTCGGATCTTTTGTCTGTTGAACACCTTCAAGTGAGAGATACCGCCACACTACCAAATGTGTATAGCCAGGCAGCCCCGCGCAGTGCCTGCTTGAGGGCATTATCGTGTTTGAGTGTTGCACCTCCTCGCCGTAAGAAGTAAGTTGACTTTTCCCAGGGTTTGCCGCCCTTCGAGCCATTTGTATCTGGCCATGCTTTTGTGGTTTTTTCCAAACAGAACTCTCAATCCCTTCTTAACCTAGAGTGCTGTGAGTACTTCCTCTCTACTGCCAGGAAAAGCAGCCTTTTTGTAAGTTACCAGTTTGGGTTTGAGTTGCTTCTTGTGGTGTAACCGGATGCAACGTTTGCTTGAATCACTGATAACGTCATCGGCTTGTTCTAGTCAGTCACGAGTGAACCAGGGACCATGCGCTGTTTTTAGTTTAAACCCCGGTCCCTTTCTCTGGCGAAGATAACCTTCATTGAGGAGCTTGCTGCTGGGTTGTATAGCATGGCTGCGTGCCTCAATGAAGTAGGTACTCAGCCAGCGGAGCGGCTTGCTGATTTATTTTGCAATAGTATAGGAAACAAAGGGCCCTATTCTTAAAAGAACCTCAAGAGACTTCCAGGCAAAGTTCCTTTGGCCCCTTCAGAAGTCTTGCATTTTACTGTCCCTGTGAGCTTCAGGCCTGCTTGGAGTTGTGGGTAGCCTTAAAAATTAGTCCAGGTGTTCTTACAGTGTTTAAGATGGTGATGGAAGAACAAGAGTTTGGAATTAATTAAAACAGGGTTAAGGTGGCCAGTCAGAGTTGTTAGAACAGTTATCCCCTGAGAGAGGGTAGTTCCGGTCATAGGGTTAGAGGTGGGGCCTTATGTAATCGTGAAGCGTCACACACAGGCTCTCTTCTCCTAACTTTCAGCTTCTTGCATTTCCCCCATTCCCCTGTCCAAGGGATCCCTCTTGGGATCCTTCCTTTTTTTTTTTTTTTTTTTTTTTTTAATGTTCATTTATTTTTGAGAGAGATGGAGGGGAGGAGAGAGAGAGGGAGAGAGAGAATCCCAAGCCAGCTCCGCGTTGTCAGCACAGGGCCTGACCAGGGGGGATTGATCTTAACAGCCCTGAGAGCACGACCTGAGTTGAAACCAAGACTGGGACCCTCAAACAACTGAGCTACCCAGGCACGCCTTCTGGGTCCTTTCTGATGGTTAGAATATGACCATTTTGTCCCGTATCTACCACATTCATTAAATACTCAATTGAGTCCCTCTGTGTGCCATGTACTATCCCAAGGACTCACAAATAGTCATCGTGTCTGCCTTCAAGGGGCTTCGAGCCTAGCAGCAGAGAGAAGTCCCCAAACAAATAGAAACACTGGAATCTACTAAGGGAAGGAAGAGGTGAAGTGGGGTGTCCCGACCGCAATGATGGACACAACGCCTGCCTTCATTCTTCCCAGAGGAAGACATGAACTGAGCTGTGTCTGTACGATTTGTTTTTTTATCTTTTTCTCAGTTTCGTCTTTGTCCGTAATTTTATCTTCTTTTTCACTTATTCTCCCCTCTGCCTCATCAGTCCTCGCTGTCACCGCATCTGGTTTACGTTGCACCTCATCTACAGCGTTTCTTAATTTGTCATGACTATGTTTTAGTTCCTTCATCTCCGCAGCAATAGGTTCTCTGCTGTCTTCTATGCCTTTCTCAAACCCAGCGATTAATCTTATTGACTATTAGTCTAAATTCTTGTTCAGTTGTATTGTTTGTGTCTGTCTTGAGCAATTCTTTAGCTGTCATTTCTTCCTGGAATTTCTTTCGAGGAGAAGTCTTCCGTTTCGTCCTTTTGGCTGGTTTTCTGTCCCTTATGTGTTTTAAAAGCTTGTTGCGTGCTCTGCACCTGTGAGCACTGCTATGTTATGCTCTGTCCAGGGCCTGGCCCTTCAGGAGGTGTTCTTTGGAGTGCGTTATGTGCTCTCGGTTGTTGGGACTCTGGTTGCTTTATCCCCCTGCTCCTAGCGATGTTTTGGACCCTCCCACCAGGTGTGCTTTGATTTGTTTGTTGAAGTAGCCCAATGACCCACCAGGTTGTCCCCTTGGGCCCCTGGAGACATCTCTGTCACTCTGCAGCCGGACTCTTGGAATTCAAAGTCCTCTGTCCTCAAGACTGCTGTGTTTGAGGGATGAGGGAACTTCAGGTCCCCCCACCATGTTGGATCTCTGCCTGAGCTGCGTCTGTAGGGTATGTGGGGATTTGCGTGAAGAAGGCAGGACAGGGGACAGCGCACAAAGTCTGGCTGGAGAGCGAACGGTGCTTGGGAGGGATTGAGAGAGGCCAGGATGAGTGGAGTGGAGGAGAATTAAGGAAGGGAGGCCACATCACGTGGGGCTTTGTAGGTAGAGAGCGACCATGTAATTTGATCGATAAGTTTATCGGCTGAACTGTGGCCCTTGAGAGTAAAACAGAGTGTAGTTACTAATTAAACCCAGACTGTAAGCAGCTGGAACAGTCTCCTCGCTTTTACAGGCCATGTTAAAGTATTATCTCTTTGCATAAAGGCCGGGCAACCAGCAACGTATCTACTTTCTAGTAAACGCGTCAAGGAGTTAGAACACCTTTTGCAGTCCAAAAGGAACCCAAACCGAACTCAAGAGTGTTTTCTTCAGAATAGCTAGATTGCTATGATTTGTTTTGGTACAAACAATAATGACTTTCATGTTCTAAAGGCTTAGCACGGAAAGTTGGTTTTTAGCGTAAGCTGCTAGATTAGAGGCACTTTCATGGTGTATGAAATAGAACAATTGAAATTCAAACATATCTTTGATTATTGTCCACGGTTTGTTGTTACTGTTGTTATAGCACTTCCCGTTTTTGCAGTGTTTATTAAATAGAATTAAAAAAAAAAAGTTTAATTGTGAGTTTACATTTCTAGTGGAAGTAACTCCTAGACGTAGCTTTCGAGGTGTGGGCCACCTAAATCTTTTTTCTTTAAATTGCTGTAAAAATGTAATACAACTAAATGTATAGAATTCAGTGGATTTTGCACACCTATGAAATCCACACCCCAATCAAGAGATAGAACATTTTTACCACCCCAGAAAATTCCCTTTGGGGACAGTTAAGATTTGGTTAAGAAATATGTTTGGGGAGCCAGTCCTCAAATTAGAAATGAGTTGTTTTCCCTCTCCTCTTCTTACTACTTTATTTTTGCTCCCTAAACATGCGGTAATGGTTACTTTAAACATGAAGCAAATTGTCACCAGAAGAAACCGTTGCCTTTCAACTAGTTATGATTTAGTGGTTACTAATATTGTACATCCCTGCCTAATTTGCTATGGCTTTTAGTCTTTTAGAGTGAGTAGTAAAATGTGAGTCGTATCCCTATCACTGACTCACAAGCTTACTAAGGAGTGCTTGGTGTTTGTTATTAGGCCAGAACTCTAGAATCGTGATCAATTGAAAAAGATTGTGATGATGCAAAATTTATATAATGCTCCCCCTTGTTTCATTTAGCCTGGTTATGCCACTGTCATAGGTCTTGTAGCTAAGAAGAGACAAGTGTTAAACCTGTATATATAGCTGAGTTCTAGCTAGCCTTGAACACTTTCTCCTATCTCAAAATTCTCGACTCCAGTTGCCAAAGAGCAGTTAGAATATTCACCTAAGTTACAGCACAATCAGTTGTGAAATTGACTGAACCCGCTGTGTGCCACTGTCTTTAAAGATTATTGAATGCAGGGGTGGGAAGATTTGTCCTAAAGAGACTGTTAATAGTTTGAGATCTACTGAGAGAGAGGGAAGGAAGAAATTCACCAGTGATTAAAAAGGGGATTTACTTCTTATTTTCCCTGTAGATTAAGTGTTCCGATTTGGAACCAGATCTTAAATTAACTCTTCTTTGGAGAAGGACAATATGTTCTGTTTAGCAAAGCCTCTGTTGCCAAAGCAGTGGTGGGTTGTGGTGGGGATGGTGATGAGTGACAATAATACCTAATATTTCAATACCGGTTGGACTTTTTCCCTTACGCTCCAATTACGAAAGGATAGCAACTCAGTGGAGATGTAAGGAAAGCTAAAGCCAGATTTGGTTACCGGAGATTTGTCAATAACCCATTTCCAGTTGGAGAAACCCCTCCTCCAATCGCCTATTCATTTTCCTAGTAGATTCATTCCTCGTTTTAAAAAAATTTCATGCATTAAGCATAGGAAAATTCAATATGGCACTTCATTACGTGCATGTTGGAAAGGATTTTATTTATTTCAGCCTCTGCCCTCTTACTGATTAGCTTTCCTGGTAGCACCAGACAGCCTTAGCCACCCTGCTCTGCTGATCTGCTGCTCTGCTTCTATAAAGTTCCGACCCAATGCTGCAGGCACTTCTGTAGATTTCAGAATCTCAGCACTTGTGAGCATACCCTCCTCATCACAAACCTGTAAGAGTCAACCTTTGGTACTCTACTCATCTCTGAGTCAAAGAAATGTGGTATAGGGGTGTTATAACTTGCCCAAGGTCACAGGGCAATGGGACCATTCGAGGCTAGAATCCAGGTTTGTCCTGGGTCAAGCACCAGCCCCTAACCGGGTATCGCATCCCAGTGCAGTGCTTTCTGATCCCATTGTATTGCAATTGTTTGCATTCGTGTCTTATTTCCCCATTAGATGGGAAGACCTTAAAGTCTGGAACTCTTAGACCAGAGCTTCAGCAGATGCTAAAATTAGTTAATCTGTGTGTCTGTAAGTCTTTGCTGAGTATCTGCCCTATGCCCAGCATTGTTCTAGGCACCTGCAGATACAGCTGTGAACCAGACAAAAATGCGTACTCTCCCCAGAGAGCGGGGGAGAACGAGCCGGAAGACGATGGTAGATCAGATGGAAGGAGGTAGAAGATCAGATGGTGATAGTGGTAAGGAGCAGAGCTGCTCTCTCGTTGCCGTGAACATCATACGAGTTGTGTAACACTGTGTGGGCCCAGCAGAAAGGTGTGATAGGGAGCCATGGGGAGGAGGGGGGGCACAGGTTGCTATTTTAAGTAAAGTAAGGAAGGCCTCATTGATAAGGTGGTATTTGAGCGGAAACTTGAAGGAGACCAGAGAAACGGCCTCGGAGATATCTTGGAAAAGAACATTCCATTCAAACAATTGAATGAATTCCCAAATCCTTCCAGGCTCCTTTCTCCCCAAATAAATAATTGTAATTTGGCCTTCTTGGACTCTATTATAATGTCAACAGACCTGGTTCCTGGCAGTTGTTTTCCTGACCACTCCTTACTTCCTCTCCTGGTTATTGTATGCCTTTGGAATCAGCAGACCAGAAAACCCAGATAGATAGATAGATAGATAGATAGATAGATAGATAGATAGATAATTTTTTTTCTCCTCTTCATTTTAGAGGGAATTGCCAATCATATTAAATAGACTGATAAGAAGACCTGAATTAAAAAAAAAAATCTGATTTCTTTAAACTCTATCTACGATGTAGATGCCGTGTTGTGAAATGAGACATGAGAATTGGTGTTGGGTATGGTAGGGACCCAGTGTTTTGGGCAATGTAGATGTCCTATCTACAGTGTAGATGCTCAGTATTTTGTTCTCATGTATAGCTAGACAAGCTGATGGACAGCACTGAAAACAGAAAGGGTGTTCTTGCCGACGTTCGGATACCTGGAAAATTCAGTTATCCAAAATGCCTATTCCTTACAGAACCTGAGATCATAGTACCGAGGCTGGTTATCATGTAAAGCCCATGGCCTTTCGTTTTATGGAGGAAATGAGAAAAGAACAAGGGTAATATTGCCATCATCATACATTTGCTCAAAACTCATGGAATACTTGCTCTTTTGAAGGTGCTGGCAGGTAAAGGTCCCGGTGTTAGGATATGAAATGGAGATTTCTCTGGTTCTACTTGCCTTCTCAAAATTGAATGAAAATGTGCTTTCTCAAATAAATTTCACTGTGGATTCTACCTCATCCATGCTCCCAGCCCCAGGTGTAAGACTATCCCCTTCCAAACAGTTTGAAGCTTGCTGTATCCAGTTTCGGTAGCCTTCCTTTGGCTCTGTAAAACTTTGATGAGGACTTTTGGCATTTCAAGGTTGAGTCCGAATCACTCAGCTATGATTCTCCATCATCTGAGAGTCCAACCAAGCAAAACTAAAAAGAAAGCAGAAATCTCAGCTTCTGGGTTTAAGAAAGAGTCCCTCTCAAAGCTCCCCCAATTAGCCAGATAATCCTGGCCATTTGACCAAAATTGGCAGGGCGAGACTGGGAGGAGATATATATAGTGATGATAGGCCCTAATGATGATAGGCCCACAGCCCGAATTCCCTAATGTTAAATTTGGGAACACAAGTAAAATAACCATGTTAATTTGAAACTGGGTATCACGGGTACAGATCATGATTATAGCCTTGTGAGTCTGCTAATAATATTTATGGCAATAATCTGTGGCATTTCTCCCAGAAGATTTCTCAGATTCTTCTGTGCGGATTAAAGTTCATTCTGTTATCAGGATGCTGGCTATGATCCTCTGGCCCTGAAAGGTGTGTTTTTGCCCTTCCGTTTTCAGGAGGAAAGTCCTGCCTTCATTTCTTAATGAGCGTCCCTTTGTTTTTCTTCCTTCCTCCTACTCACACTGAACTTGTCAACTTAGATAGGAAAACACTCTACTGTGTAGAATAAAATAAAAACATCTAAATGTGTGGTTGGACAAGCCTGTTTTTAAACTTAGTCATTTGATGTAACACTGTGCTAGGCAATAATTAAAGTTCTGATAAGGCTAATTGAAATGGAGTTATTAGTTGACTTTTTCATAGTTAAGAGGTTTTAGGGTATTATTAGGGTAAAAATATATTTCGGTATCTTGGGTACAACTCTGGCTTAATATAGCTTTTTTTTTTTTTCTGTGAAAATTCTCATTTCACTAGAAATTTCTTTCAGGGGAACAAAACTCAAGACTTGTGTTCATGTGTGGGTGGGTGAGTGGGTGGGTTACATATGTGTTTGCTGGGAGAGTGGAATGGGTAGATTTAGCACTGGAAAGAAGACAGAGTAAAATTTAAGAAATGGTGAAAAAGGAAATCTGCGTATATATGGGTACATTTGAGTATTACGTGTATGTCTATGCATGCCCTTAAATTAGTGCAGGGAAAGAATTATGCCGATCCACTTTAAAAACATTTTAAGATATGGTTTCTTCTGATGCCTGGGCACTGATTTTGATAAAAGAAAGTTACAGAGAAAGAAAAACATATATGTATATTTCCTTTCCCACTGTCGTCACACCCGAAAAGTATGTCCCCTAGGTAAATAACATTTAAAACCTTATCTTTTTTTCTTTTAAGTTAATTTATTTATTTTGAGAGAGAGAGAGATTGAGAGAGAGAGAGAGTGCATGAGTAGGGGGAGGGGGAGAGAGAGAGGGAGAGAGAGAGAATCCCAAGGAGGCTCCGCGCTCAGCACAGAGCCCAACTCCAGGCTCCACGCAGGCTCGAACTCACGAAGCAGTGAGACCATGACCTGAGCCGAAATCCAAGGTCCAAAGCTTAACCAGCTGAGCCACCTGGGCGCCCCCAACCTTATCCTTTTGCTTTAGAAGGGCACACCTGGCAGAACTGGTGAGCCAGGAGGGTGGCTCTCTCTCGGAAGCATCGCAAATCCCCCAGGGTGCGGGATCGCCTACGGTGCCACAGCCTCTCATCAGAAGTGAGGTCTCTCTTCTTGTCGGAAACTGGCAAACCGCAAGGCCCTAGCCACCTGGTGGTGGAGAACCAAAACTCCAGCAGTCGGAAGGGACAAAGTAGCCAACGGAGCGGCGCATTACAGAACGGAAGGGTGATGTTAAAATCCCATTTTTAAACTTAGACCCAGATGGAATGCCCGTTTTGACCTTGGCCCCAAGACAGTGGTGTGGAGCACCAGTGGTAGGTTGCGGCTGCCCTGGTGTGAAGGAGGGATTATAGATACTGCTTCGTTGCTGCCGCGCCCAGGCGAGACTTGGCTTCATGTGGACTTCATTGTGTTCTGGCATTAGTTTGGCCACCAAGCTCAAACTTGGCCAGTAGGATTTCAAATTAAGAACACAAACAATGGGTCTCAACCCTTTTCCTGCTTTGATAGGCAGTGAGACAGAGTCCTAAACCACAGTCCCATGGGCATTGCAGGTTATGCGTGATCCAGATGCACTCTTTACTCTCCCGGGCGAGACCGTATTAGGATGTAGGAGGGGCAGGAGCATGCTGAAGGCGATGATGTCTGCGAGCTGACAGTTGACCATCTGCGACGAGTGGTACCTGATGTAACCCGCCTGCAGACTGCAGCTAGGGTCACCCTAGCCCTCAAAGTCTACGCTGTTCAAACCCCCATCCTGCTGGCCTGATAGTCCCGTGTCATTCTCAGGTTTTTGCGCATTACTGGGAAGAACACCCTCTCCTCTGAACTCTGCCCTTGAACCCCTGTCTCCGCTGGTTTAGGTCAATTTAGAGACCATTTTACCAGCCGGAGCGGGCTGTTCTTTTTGCATGCTTCCCAGACGGGTAGCTCGACCTCATCTTCATTTGGGCAAATTCGCTTGTAGAAGGCATCCTTTTATGCAGATGAATTTACCAAAGGTGTGTGAGGACAAAGGACCTTGCAGCAACATAGACCTCTGGAATTACTGGGATGTTTTCAATGCTTCAGTCATTTCTAATCCCAGGCTCTAGGTCCTTTCTCTCTCCTTTCTTTCCCTTTCCTCTACCTCCCACTGTCCCCTCTCCATACTTCCCTCCCCCTCCTTCCTCTCTCCTCTCCTGCCTTCCCTTCCCCTCACCTTTCCTTCCCTATTCTTTCAACTCGGTCACAGGAGCAAGACTCAGATTCCTTTTTTTTTTTTTTTTTAATATTTATTTATTTATTTTGAGAGACAGAGAGAGAGTATCATAAGCAGGCTGTCAGCACAGAGCAGGATGCGGGGCTCACCCTCAGGAACCTGAGCCCAAGTCAAGAATCGGATGCTTAACCAACTGAGCCGCTCAGGTGCCCCAAGACTCAAATTCCTAAAGGAATAAGGAGACCAAGGCTGATGCTGCCTCTTCCTGCTCACTGAAGGAGAAGCAGTGTTTTCCTTTTTTTCTCCTCTCTACAATCATTTTCCAGGTGAGGTCGCAGAGAGAGGCAAGTGATGAGGAATGAGAGGACAGATTAAGTCTTCAGGACAAGCAGAAAGACTGCAGAGGCATCTGTGTTTACTGAGACACCCAAAGAAAAGCCTGAGGGGCAAGAGAGTGGGGTTTTAGACACCAGCTCTGGAGTCTGAGATTTCCTCCTTGAACCTGGCCCAAACACTGCTCCCATGCCAAGAGACGATGCACTTTCTCCTCTGAGTTCCATCTTCTGTGCCTTTACAATGGAGACGGTAATCCATCCGATCTTCAACTCTGAAATTCAACCTCTGAGAACAGGTTTTTGGGTTTTTTTGTTTGTTTTTTTAAATCTAGATTTGGCAAAAACACGTTAGGCAGTAAGACCTGGCCCAAAGAAGTAGTCTTCCTCCTACTTCCGTATCTGTCCGCCCGTTTTGCTGCACCCATATTAACACGGCTGAGTTCCAGCCCCCACTGGAAGGGATTCATACCATGCTGTGCACACTCCGTGTTGACTCCCTAGAATCCGAGGAAATGCTAGATTGCAGAAATACAAGTGGCCCTGGGGGTTTGGGATAAGATAGTCCACCTCAGAGGGGGTTTGGGATCCTAAATGGGATAGACAATAGCTGTGTGGGGGTTAATGTAGGACCCGGCACAGGAATAACCACCCAGTAAGTGCTGGCCATTTTTACCACCCTACTGTGGTCTTGAATGAGAGCATGTGTGTATGTCTGGCTCCAGAAATAGCTACAAAACTTCGTGTTAGGAAGTACTTAAGAGCCTGGCGCGTACGCACTGGCTTATTTTATATCTGTTGTTTATATCTATCTTGAGTGTTGAATTTGCTTCCGATTTTCTTTTTAGATGCCTTCTCAACGCCTTCTGACCCCATTCTTTTTATCTGAGGGAAAATAGCATTTTCTCTCTCTGTAGCACTTAAATATCCTTCTTCTCTGATCACGGGAACCAGAGAGCTGTTCCTGGTGGAGCTGCAATGCCTTTCTCTGTGAGTGGTGATTAATGGCCAAAAGATGCTGGATGTGAATCAGTAATTCAATAAAGCTCTCAGGACATTAACTCAGGGGCCAGGCGCTAAGAACTTCTCAACAGGGACAACTTCGTGCAGGAGATGGAAACACACACAACGTAAAATCTTGGCTGTCAATGTACGATGATTTGTTGGGGGGATGGTGGTTTTTCCTTTGGTGTTTTCTCCCTTGTAAAACCTGTTGTCTGAAGTAGGTAAAATTCCTTCTCCTGCACCTAAACTTAGGAGGTTGAATGTGAGGAAGAATAAGTGGGTCAGGCTGGAAGGGTTTGACTGATTGAAATTAAAAAAACAAAAACAAAAAACCCCACCTTTTCTCCCATAGTGATAAGATAACCACAACATCCCTCTATTGTAAGAAATCTTGATGCTTAGTTTAAAAAAAAAAAAAAAAGATGGCGGCAAGCTGTGGCTTCGTTGTGCCTGTCTGTGCCAGCTTCCCAAACTCTGGCTGAATGGAGACTATGTTTGGGTATGCATCCCGTGAAATATTCTAAATTGCTGGGAGTATTTGTTGTTGTTGTGTTTTGTCTCGCTGTTAAGATTCTGGATTCTTGGAACCTAGTCTAAAGATCTGAATTTCTGTGTTGTGTTCATTAAAACCAAACAAACAAAGATGAGCTGAAACAAATCATTCTAAGAGAAAAGAAGACACAAACAGAGCACTGAGAATCTAAAGTTTTAATAACATTTTATGTTTACTTCGTAAACCCAGCTACAAGTCATTTCTTACTGACAGTTATTTTAGAGGCCAAAGAAAGAAATTTGTCTCGTACACCATTGCCATGAATTTTTTATGAAATCCACATTTATTTCCTCTTTAATTGTCATGGCTTTCTGGGTTCTCTTTCTGGGCATGGCATGCACAGCCCCTCTCTCTCGTTTGTGTTGTCTCAAGGCAGAAATAGAGAATTTGTGTAAAATGAAAGCATTCATAATCAAGGAGTTCGGGGAAAAGAAGGAAATCACAAAAGCTATTCCTTATCCCGTAAGGGAAGAGTGCAGGTAGCCACTCATTCCTGGTCTTCTGTAAGGGCACCCATGGAGGCCTCTTGAGAATAAATTAATCAGCCCCCAGAGGTTAGCATGGCATTTATTCCATCTTGGGTATGAAGTCTGATCTTGAACTCAAACAAAATAGAATTTAACCTATTTCTGTGTTGTTGTTTTTTAAATCTCTTTCTGAACGTATAAATTTTCTTGCTTCTTAAAAATTTTTTTTTTCCATTCCAGTTATTGTTTGTTTTTATTTGAATTGGGTTCAAAGGTAAATGTAGCCCCTGGTGTCTTCCCTCTTCTACAGTAAAAACACATGCATGCAAAGTGCCCAAAGAATAGGGAAAAGCATGGCTTGTTCTTGAGTGATATGGTCAGTAAAAGAAGTTGGATTTGGAGAGATCTCTTGAAAGGGGCTTTGAGGTTTATAAAACTTTGTTTTAAACTGTGTTTGAGTCTATTTTAGACGATCCAGACACATTCATTGTGTCTAAACCTCTTTTCCTTTTCTTTATTTTTAAATATGCAATTAACATCTGATTTTATGAGCATCAACCAATGTGCAGGATTCAGCTCAGCATTAATGAGAAGTCAGAGGTGATAAAGACATAGTCATAACCGCCAGGAGTTTATAATCAAATGCAGAAAAGGGATTGATAAAATCTAACAGTAAGACAGAGTGTCTTGTGTCAGGATAAAGGCACAGAGTGAAATGTTTTATTTAGGGAAGACTTCATAAGAAGAATGGTGTTTTAACGAATTTTTGATGGGTTGAGGGATTACCAGTAGTGGAAAGGGAATGACGACAAGACTGTAGTGCATAAGTTCAGTGACCAGAGCATTCCAATGTACCCAGAGTTCAAGCTGTGTGTTTAAACTAAGGCATTGTCCTAAAAAAGAAAAATAAATAAATAAATCCTCATTTATTTACTTAAGTACTAGGTGGCTCAGTCGGTGAAGCGTCCAACTCTTGATTTTGGCTCAGGTCACGATCTCACAGTTCCTGAGCTCCAGCCCCTCGTCGAGCTCTGTGCTGATAGTGAAGAGGCTGCTTGGAATTCTCTCTCTTTCTTTCTCTGCCCCTTCCCTGCTCATGTGCGCTCTCACAATAAATTAATAAACATTAAAAAAAATGACTAAAGAAATAAAAATGGCATTCTAGGACAGAAGAAATGCAAATAAACAAATGAATCAGAGTACGTTTCTCACTCCTGGAACGGAGAGGAAGAAATCTGAACTGCAGTAGTATTTGGAGGGTGGTTGGAAAGCATCACAAGATTCTGAATCTTGAAGCAACAAAACTTTGCTTGTGGAAATAAGAGGAAAGCACAAGTTCCCCTTACCCTTTCGACTTGTAAGGATACAACTTTTCTGGGGCTTTCTAAGGAAATTTTATTTCAAGATTCTGCTAGGTGGGCGTTCTCTCTTCTCTAAATTGAAATGTGAGGATGCTAACTTCTGTCTTTTCTTTTCTCACCAACTTCTCTTTGTTCCCTCTCTCACTGCTCTCGTTTTCCTTCCCTCATTAGAGTTCTCTCTCTCTCCTCTGTCTACCAGGAAGGAAGCACAAATGCTGTCTTACATTTTAGAGGAAACTCCAAGACCATCTTCCCCAACATCCTTCCTGTTTCATTAAGCAAAAACCTAGTGATCATAATCATGGCGGGACCCTTGCCTTCTGTGGATTAGCAGAGTAACAGATGGCACCAGGTTTGCACTGTGAGAGATGGTGTTTCAAGTTGAGACTCTAAAGTCAGATTGCTCAGTTCTGACACTTGCTAGATGTTTAATCGCACATAAATTACCGAGTCAGTTCCTCAATTCCCTCACCTATAAGATGAAAATAATATAGTACCTACCTCAGACAGTCATGACAATTAAATAAGGTACTCCATGGAGAGCATTTAGTGCTGTGGCTAGAATGTAGTCACTTATTTTATTTTATTTTATTTTTTAAAATGTTTTTATTATTTATTTTTGAGAGAGAGAGAGAGAGAGAGAGAGAGACAGAGCATGAGTAGGGGAGGGGCGAGAGAGAGAGAGGGAGACACAGAATCTGAAGCAGCTCCAGGCTCTGAACTGTCAGCACAGAGCCCAAGGCGGGGCTCGAACTCAGGAACCCCGAGATGATGACCTGAGTAGTAGTCGGACACTAAACTGACTGACCCACTCAGGCGCCCCAATTATTTTAATAAATATTTGCTATTTTTAATCTTTTGGCCAACCATTGACCACCTTCTTGCTCCACAGGCTGCATGATTATAGCCTGTGATAGTTAATGTCATGTATCCACTTGATTGGGCCATGGGCTCCCAAGTATCTGGTGAAACATTTCTTGGTGCATCCAAAAGAGTGATTCTGGAAGAGATTAGCATTTGAATTAGTGGACTGAATAAAGCATATGGCCTCCTTCAACGTGTGTGGGCATCATCCAATCGGGTGAGGGCCTGAATGGAACAGAAAGGCTGAGGAAGATCGCACTCTCCCTCTGCTTGATTGCATAAACCGAGGCATCAATCCTCTCCTGCCCTCAGCGCTCCTGGTTTCTAGGCTTTCAGGCTCAGGCAGGAATCTGCACCATGGGCTCTCTGGCTTTCTGGCCTTGGGCTATACCACAGGCTTTCTTGGATCTCCTGCTCACAGACTGCCGATCATGGGACTTCTCAGCCTCTGTAACTGTGTGAGCCAATGCCTCATAATACACTTCTAGACACATATCCTATTGGTTCCGTTCCTCTGGAGAACACTGACTAATGCACAGCCCTTCTACTCAAATGATCTGCAGCCAGCAGCCTGGGGCATCATCTGGGAGCTAATTGGGAATGCAGATTCTCAGTCCCCACCCGTGCAATTTTTAGCAAGCTCCCCGGATGATTACATATACACCAGACTACACAATCCCCTTATTCCCCATGAAAACCCTAGGTTTGAGTCGATGCTCCCTCAGCTAGGGAACAGCCACAGCCTCATACCACAGACTCCGAAGATCTGCCCGAGAAACACAGCGTTAACATAGATGCAGCTTCCTTTCAATCGGTACAGTTATTGGGAAACAAATTTGGGACTTCTAAAGGCCTATCTAACAATTCTCAGAGGGATTATGAGGACTGGAGAGATGGGTCCCTACTCCTCACCACAGAGGAGTAAGGGAGATGGAGGGAGAGAAACACCTTGTAACGAGGGACAGTATTCTCTACGTGCTCTTCCAAGGGGCAACCTAGAAGACAACCAAGGGAAAGGGGGAGAAGAGTACCTGGAAGTGAAACATCTGCTGAGAAAAGTTGACCAAACAGAGAGACAAGGAAGAACTAACCACTCATAAAAGGCCTCTGAGCCAAGGGCTCTTACACTGACCTGGTTTCCTATGGAGTGAATTTTTCACCGAGAAGGGGAAGAGCGACAGGAATTTAAAAGATGTGTTTCTTAATGGGATTGGCTGGGGTAAGAATCAAGACATTTTTTGGGAAAGTACCGGTAGACAACATACCCATACTTGGGCTTTAGCTACTCACCACCTGTGTCTACCTTCTGTGCCCTCCTCAGTTTTCTGAATGACTGAAAAAATATTGTAGTCTCTCAAATGTCCAGATTTCCAGCCTGAGTCCTAAGGGGCCACTCATGGGGACCAGGTAAACATCCAACGGATATGATGGTAATCTACCAATACTATTGGGCAAATATCAGGACCAGATGAAGTTGTGCTCAATAAAGCTGAAAAAGAAGCAGGAAAAGTGGGATTTCCTTACAAATCATTAAAAAAAAAAAATGAAAAAGGAATGTGACATGTAAAAGAACACTGCATTATATGTGTTAGAATAATAATTACTTCAGGAAATAAAAACAATAGACTAAATTTCCTCCATCCTCTCAAAGGACTGAAAGTCATGGTGAGTGGAAAGGAGAGCTGGCACACTGAAGAAAGAAATTAAAGGGGAAAATATGATCAGTTTCAAAAGGAAAACTGCTTGAGAATCAAAAAGAAGAACAGAATCAGCAATGAAAAAAGGTCAGAGATGTGGACGGTAGGCATGAGAAAAACCACACAGAAGGCAGTGGAAAAATACAAGGCAATGAGAGAAATCAACTAGGAGCTCACAGATGTGGAGACCCAACACAGGGATGATGTAGGGACTGGAAGATGAAAACCTAGAATGAGCTGGTGCTAAATGATACGTCAGCACCTTGCATACATACTGTTTTCCAAAATAAGACAAAGCAGGGCAGAGAAACGCATGCAGGGTTTTTGTTTGTTTGTGTGTGTGTTTATGTAAAGCTTAAAAACATGTCAACATTTCTGTATGTGTAACATGTTGTAAGAATATAAAGCAATGGATGAGAACAGTAAACTCCTAATTCAGGAGAGTGGCTACCTCAAGGGATGGGGGCATGGAATCTAAAATGTATTCAGTGAGTTTCATCTGTGTTGGTTATGTTTGATCTTTTTCGATAAGGTAGTGAGAGGATGGGTTTTCATTGCATTATTGCTTATAGCTCTTTGTTCTGTGCTGGTGACAATGTAGGAAAACAGAGCTTTCTCATACCTTATAAACAGGAGTATGAATTATATTAAATTATCTCTGGAGTCTAGTGGGCATTTGAAAAATTTATATTCAGGAATTCCTTTGTTCAGGACGTTTTTCTTATATCGTAAAATTATATATGTGTGTATATATATATATACACATATTTATATTTATATTTATATATTTCTTATATATTTCTTATATCGTAAAATTATATGTATATATATATACACATATTTATATTTATATTTATATTTATATATTTATATATTTTTTAAGAGAGAGAGAGAGGGAGCACCAGTGTGCACAAGCATGAGCAGGGGAGGGGCAGAGGGAGAGGGAGAATCTTAAGCAGGCTCGATGCCCAGCATAGAGCTGGTTGCAGGGCTCAATCCCACGATCATGACCTGAGCTGAAATCAAGAGTCAGATGCTCAACCGACTGAGCCACCATGGTGCCCCTATATTATAAAATGTTTAATGTATACAACAAGACTTAAAGGAAATGTTTTGAAATTCTTAGTTTTATTGTATTAAATCTATGTTCTGATTTAGAAGGATTAACATTTTAGTGATATTAAGTCTTTCCATCTAGGAACATTTCATCTTAACATTAATTCATATCTTGTTTCTTTACATATTCTTCTTATGTGTTATTTTCTTGTTAAATGTATTTCTAGATATGTTATACTCTCTATCGTATATGTGATGATTGTATATGTCCATTCCTAACTCCAAACTGTATATAATATAAATATCTTTCCAGATTTTCTTATTAGTCTTAATGATTTTTAGTTCTGTGCCTTGGGATTTTTAAACCTATAATATAAAATTTTCAAATAAACATAATTTATCTATATATACGCACATACCTGTTGTTTTTTTGCTTTATTGCATTTTTTAGATCATCTAAAATAATTTTGAAAAATAATAATGATAAAAGGGATTCTTGATTTGATTCTGATTTTATTTTTTTTTAATTTTTTTTTTAACGTTTATTTATTTTTGAGACAGAGAGAGACAGAGCATGAATGGGGGAGGGTCAGAGAGAGAGAGGGAGACACAGAATCTGAAACAGGCTCCAGGCCCTAAGCTGTCAGCACAGAGCCCGACGCGGGGCTCGAACTCATGGACCGCGAGATCATGACCTGAGCCGAAGTTGGATACTTAACCGACTGAGCCACCCAGGCGCCCCTTGATTCTGATTTTAATGGCAATGACTTTAAAAGTTTTATTATAAAATATTTGTTACTTTTTTATTAAAAGTTCTTTAATATATTTAGTTATATTTCTTAAAAGAAATATAAGAATAAGGCACAAAAATATGAATGAGTATACTTAGATAAATGAAAGATGATAATGTGTTCTTATTTTATTCAGTTTTTATTAAGATTTTTTTGTGATATTTATATGAATGCATTTATATTTCTTCATCTATAAATATATTTTTCTTTTGAATTATTACTGTAATATTACAGTTTTTAAAATGTATCTACATGGCAATGCTATATTCTTTCCATGACTAGATGTATTCAATATACTAATATTTTGAGAACATTGGCTGTCGTAAGTAATTTTTTTTCTTTTTAAAATTATTAATTTGGATGTTCTTGTGTTAGCTTAGTAGACCATCTTGGTCATTTTCAATCATTTTTTGATAGCTGAGAATATTTTGAATAAGATAGATAAAAAGGAATTACAAACATTCCTTCAACATTCAAATCTATTTGGTACCTGAGTTCAGAAAGCAAAAGTTCAGAGAGAGACACCATAAAATCTGATCTTTAGTCTCTGAGGTTTGAATGGTGAGTAGCAAGCGTTTCAGAAACCAAAGGGTCTGTTAACATTTTCTGAATATATTCATCTCCTAAGTTGTATAGTGACAACTGAGATAGAGAGGTATACTAGCTAAGTTTTTTCTGTATTTTGAAGGTTAGACTCCGCAGTAAAACTAACTCAGGCTAGACTCTTTCTAATGGTAGGTCATGCATGATATTCCAATTTCTGCTTTGGTAAAGAAGAGAGGGAGAATGTTATTTATGTATTTATTTTACATGATCTTTTTTGTATTATTTGTATTCTCTATATCCTTGATTGTTTGTGTCTGTTTGATCCATCGAATTCTGATGCAAAATTCCCCACTAGGACCGATTTTTATGATGGTTATACCTATCTTTATCAGAGTTCTGTTTTATGCGTCTTGCTGTTGTAGTTTGTGATATACAGTAATTCATTAATTGTACTCATAGATTTCATAATATGCCTCTTTTCCCTGCTTAATGGTCTGGATCTTGACTTGTTCTTATCTGATTTTGATTCTGCCATTCCTGCTTTCTGTTTGCATACATTTGCCTGGTGTAATTTTCCACATGCCTTATTTTCAAACTTTCTTTGTCATTATGTGTTAGGTGTATTTCTTGAATACGGCATTGAGCTGGTGTATCCATTAGGATAATTTGGGTTGCAAATAACGCTCCCTGGCTTTAAAAAATGCTCTTATAAAGTTGCAGGATAGGTTCCGTTTCAAGCATGGTTTGTTTCAGCGTTGCTGCTTGATTTCTCTCAGTTCTTTCAACTCTGCATTCCTTTGTGTGTTGGGCGACTTCTCTCATGGGAGCAAAATGGCCACAGAGGTCCCAGGCCTCCCATGTGCTTATACCTTGCCATCCAGAAAAAGAGAACTCCTCTTCCGAAAACTTTGAAAACTCTTGAATTCCATGCTAAACCCTAAAGGAAAAAAAAAAATCCACTGTGACTGGTGCTGTTCTGTGCCCCACTTGAGTCGGGCCCTGTGTCACTCATCCTTGAACCAATTGCTTTGGTGAAAAGATTGGTATTATGATGAATGGTTAGTTTGGGTGAATTAAGGGTCAAGCTTAACACTGAAGTTTGAGATTCATTCTACCCAATGGATGTGTCATTTTGAGAGAACAGAGTAAGGAGTATAAGCATTGCAAAGAAGTTAGTACAATTCCCACTCCTACATAATGATGATTCCCACTCCTAAATGAATTGGAACATAATGATATGGTTCTATAGCTTCAAAAACCAAACAAATCAACTGAGAAAACATACCAGAAATAATTAAAAATGATAAGTAAGGTTGTTGTTACCATATCAATATTAATAATGGGGAAAAACTACTAGTTTTCCTATTATAAGGATAACCAATTAGAAAATGTGACTGAAGAAAATATTTCATTTATAAAAAAGGTATAAAATATACTGGAATAAGCTGATTAAGAAGCATACAGTATTTATATGAAAACATGAACTCTGAGAGATTTAAGATTTCTACCTGGGAAAACTCAATATTATAAAGATGTTGATCTGTTTTAAAATACTGTCTGAAATCGTTGCAATCTTAATGATGAAGAGAAATCACAATGGGATTTCTCTTTTGGGTGGGTATTGGGGAGGGAAGTTTGGTGGTTGAGAAAAAATATTTTAAAATCTATCTGATAAAATTATTCATGCTGGACTAGTCAAAAAATTAAAACAAACAGGCAAAAAACCACAGGTGTAATGGGCCTATGTGAAAGAAGGAAGCCTTTTCTCACGAGATATAGAGACATAATATAAAACTACACTAATTAAAAAAAGTGAGGTACTGATACAAAAATAAATAAACAGTAGAACAGAATAGAAAAGCCCAGAAAAGCCCAAAGTAATATAAAGGTGGCTTAGCATGCTAATGGAATGTGTGTGTGTGTGTGTGTGTGTGTGTGTGTGTGTGTGTATAAAATTCAAGAGAGTACATGAACTATTCATTATGTCATTAGACAATAATTAGTTACTTGGGGAAAAAGTGAACCGAATCCTTCTCTCACAGCTCATACTAAAGTCAATACCAAATAGAATTTAGCTATAATTTAAAGTAGAATAGGCCTTTTTATGAATGATAGGGGAAAGGAAATCAAGAAATCTGACTATGTAAATATTAAAAAATTTGAATAGGTGAAAATAATAATATTAGCAAACAGTTCTTTCCCTCCTCCTAAAGAAAGTACAAAATCTGGGCAAATAGTTAAGAGGGGGGAAAAAAACCCAAACAATATTTAAGTCATAAAGAGCTAAAAGTCAAGGAAAAGAAGGCAACTCAGAGAAGTACACTTTGCATTTGGTACTGCTTTTCCCCTAGAGGCATCTGCCAATTTTGGAAATTAGATGGGAGGCTGAGAAGGTGAACTGAGCATCTCTAAGATTCTTGAATTTAGAAGAGGGAAGAAAGGGAGGTCAATGCTGCCAAGGAGGGAAGCATTGGTAAATTCACAGGTTTTAGAGTGGGACTCCCAGCCAAAAGGCTACACTTTATGGGTAAAAGTGGTCCTGAAATAGATCTTCTCCAGAGGGACTGAAGCCCAGCCTCTAATCATATCATTTTGTGTTTGAGTTAAGATAATTCAGAGCTGCTAGGTTTCCTAGCCACCTGTCAGAAGCAAACAAAATCCTTCCTCTCTGAAGGAAGTTACATCCCAGTTTCAAATTATCTCTACCATTTTTCATATACAATATCTGACAGTCAAGAAAAACCAGATATATGGGGCATCTGGGTGGCTCAGTGGGTTAAATGTCTGACTTCGGCTCAGGTCATGATCTTGTGGTTTTTGAGTTCGAGCTCCGCATTGGGCCCTGTGCTGACTGCTCAGAGTCTGGAGCCTGCTTCATATTCTGTGTCTCTCTGCCCCTCCCCCACTCACCTTGTTTCTCTCTCTCAAAAATAAATAAACATTAAAAAAAAAAAAGAAAAAACAAAGGAATCAAAATACCTAATCAGAAATACCTATCAAAATAGTGTAGCAGAAAATCAAAAGAAGCAATGGACAGTATAAGAAACCATCAGGAATCTTGAAAATGGAGTTTTCATACATGGATTTTAAAGTAAGTGCAATTAATAAAACAAAGATAATAAAACATGAAATTGATGGTTTTGACAGATAACAGTAAACTACGAAAATGTACAAAATGGAAATTCTAGAACAGAAAACATCTGTGACAGATCAGTAACCCAGTGTACAAGTTTAACATGAGAGTTGACACATTGAAGAGAAAATGAATTGGAAAATAAATATGAAAAAATATACAGAATGAATCACATAAATGGAAAGGGAGAGAAAGACATAGAGGACAATATAAGAGACATAGGGGACCTAGTGAAAAGTTCTAACCTATCTGTTAACAGAATCCACAGAAGGAAAAGAGAAAGATAATAAAGGAGAAACAATGTTTGAAGAGACAATGGATGATGACTTTCTTAAAGAAAAATCTATGAACCCAAGCTGGAGAGATAACACATTCTCTAATAAACACTGAGGGAAATTTTATACCCACCCATAAAAAAGAAAATACTAACATGGACTATTCGGGGACAAGAACATTATCCCAGATGAAAACTTAAAGATACAGAATGGATTTAAGAGCATCAGAGATGATAAATATTTAATGTTGATATAAAACTGTAATAATAATGTCTGATAAGGCTAAATATATTACAAATAATGGGTTAGGATAAAAGCAGTTAAAGGGTTCTATGTTTCTTGCATTGTCTGGGAAGAAGTAAATGCACCCATTTATCTTGGACTAAAATAAGTCATCTATACATGTTATAATCTCTAGTCATGTCTGTAATCTTTAACAAATCATAGTAAGAGGATGCATAGCTACCATGTTAATAAAGGGAGGAAATGAAACTATAAAAAATAATCAGCCAAAAGAAAGGAAAGAAAAAGAATACAGAACAGGTAGTACAGATAAAAAGCAGAGGAAAAAATGGTAGAACTAAACCTGATCATATCAATAATTACATTAAATGTAAATGAACTAAATATTGTAATTAAAAGATGAATATTGTCAGACTGATTTTTTTTTAAGCAAGGACCAGTTATGTTATTTATAAGAGGAACACCTAAAATATGCAGAAGAGACTGAAGGTAAAAAGATGGAAAAGTTATACCATAGAAAAAATTAATCAAAAGAAGACATGTCACTATATTGTTAAGAGTAAGCTTATGAAAAATGGAGAAGAAAGAATTGTCAGGGGGGAGAAGAGAAAGAGACCAAGCAAACAGTGTAAGCAATGTTTCCCAAGTAGCCTTCCTTTCTACTGAGGGCAGAAGGCAGGGTGGGGTGAAAGGGCTGGTGAATGTGGAACATGTGTGCTAGCAACTAGTGGGAGAGACCATAGGATTGGAAAATTGAGCCCAGATTGGGGAAAGCCTGCATAGTACTTTCAATGGATATGTCATAGATCTGGTCATGGCTTTAATCAATGAGAAGCTGGTATATCTATAGTTAGTGGTAGTGAAAAATAAAAATTTAACTTGTCATTATCAGACCCATTAACAGACTTTATTTTATTAGAATAAGTCCATTATCTACTGTAAGTTTTAAAGTCTCCTTAACCAACTACAGATAGCATGGTGGTGGTAGTTGTGAACTCTGGCTCTGTAGAATTTGCCTGGTTTCAAATTCATCTTCACATTCTGCATCCACTTCTTCTTAGTTCTATGACCACGGGAGGGACTTTTTAAATATAAAATGAAAACAATAGGAGCACATAACGAATAGTCTTGTGAGAATTAAATGAGTTATGCACATGAAATATGAAAGCAGTGGCTGGGGCATTGTAATCACTCAACAAATAGCTTTTACTTTTACTATTCTAATTACGACTTTTGCCTGGGATATTGTTTTGGTATTTAAATTAAATGCCGATTCAGTAAGCCTAAGGATACTAAGTGAAGGGCCAATTTTTTTCTGGTCTTTCTCTGTCCTCAACTCTGGACCAGGAGCTTATTACTGTGTCATGGGTCTGGTCTTTCCTGCCTGAAATTGGCAAACAATGCAAAAAGAAGGAGTTCTTGCTACGTGTGGGTCCTCTGGTTGGCATTGGCAATATTCTCCAGCAAAACAGGGCTGTACTCTTGAAGGAGCTCACAGACATGAGAATACAGGATTTCCATGCAGTGGGATATGACTAATAGGAAGAAGGATGTATCCCAGCACGTAGGATGACGAATGTGCTTTGGAAGCAGAGAAGAGGGATATTTATTTTCTGGGTAAGAAGAGGAAGGCGTCATAATGGACTTGAAGGGAGAGGCAGGAGAGGCTATTCTAGGCACAAAGAACAGCAGGCACACAGAGGCAGAATGGCACAAAAGTACTAGGCATGCTTGGGGAGTGGCTAATTGCCCATTGTCCCAGGTACATCAGATGGACAGAATGGGACAGCATTTGCGAAACTTGAGAAGTAGGCCAGAGCTGGGTTATGACGGCTTTCCTGTGAAATTTAGAATTCTTCAGAATTATTTCAGGGCCAATCTTTTATAGCAAGCCTTCAGGTATAGTTGTGCTTTTTAGTTTATAAAAGAAATTCCATACGAGTGTCCCCTAAGTGGCCAAATAGCTATTGGTAGGAATTTAGGATTTAGAAATAAAATCATTCTTTCCTAAAATAAGTTATATATCTTATGACCAGCTAAATGTGAACTTGTACTTCCTAAACTGTTTATGGTTTAGCAAACTAAATGTTTATGCAAACTATGACTATAATAACTGTTAAAAACAATAGCTTGTGTACTAATAGTAATACCATAGAACACTTATTGAAAGTATTTTTGGTGCCAGGAGCTATTGTAGACTCTAGTAATTCATTAGCGTGTTTAATACTCATAACACCTCTTTGAGGCAGTGCTATTATGACGTATAACAGAAAACATTGCAAACCAGGAAAAACACTATGCCAATGATGATAGTAGGTTATGTTATCCTCTTGGTGTGTACTCTAGGCCTCATCTGCCTCTTGTGTTCCTTACATGCTCCTCTTTTCTCTTGTTTTATGCTGTAAGCTGGAGAGAGAGACAGAAATAAGAGAAGAGAGAGAAGCAGGAAAGAGGAAGATCTTTAGGAAATTATCATTCCTAATTGCAGTTTGAGATTGGTTTTTGTTTTTATTTATTTTATTTATTACTTTATTTTTTAATTTACATCCAGGTTAGTTAGCATATAGTACAACAATGATTTCAGGAGTAGATTCTTTAATGCCCCTTACCCATTTAGCCCATCCCCCCTCCCACATCCCCTCCAGTAACCCTCAGTTTGTTCTCCATATTTATGAGTCTCTTCTGTTTTGTCCCCCTCCCTGTTTTTTTTTTTATTATTATTTTTGCTTCCCTTCCCTTATGTTCATCTGTTTTGTCTCTTAAAGTCCTCATGAGTGAAGTCATATGATATTTGTCTTTCTCTGACTAATTTCGCTTAGCGTAATATCCTCTAGTTGCATCCACGTAGTTGCAAATGGCAAGATTTCATTCTTTTTGACTGCCGAGTAATTACTCCATTGTGTGTGTGTGTGTGTGTGTGTGTGTGTGTATATATATATATATATATATATACAGAAAGAATGATTTTATACATACACACACACACACACACACACACACACACACATATATATATATGTGCCACATCTCCTTTATCCATTCATCCATCAATGGACATTTGGGTTCTTTCCATCCTTTGGCTATTATTGATAGTGCTGCTATAAACATTGGGGTGCATGTGTCCCTTCAAAACAGCATACCTGTATCCCTTGGATAAATGCCTAGTAGTGCAATTGCTGGGTCGTAGGGTAGTTCTATTTTTAGTTTTTTGAGGAACCTCCATACTGTTTTCCAGAATGGCTGCACCACTTTACATTCCCACCAACAATGCAAAAGAGATCCTCTTTGTCCACATCCTCGCCAACATCTATTGTTGCCTGAGTTGTTAATGTTAGCCATTCAGGCAGGCATGAGGTGGTATCTCATTTTGATTTTGATTTGTATTTCCTTGATGATGAGTGATGTTGAGCATTTTTTCATGTGTTGGCTGGCCATCTGGATGTCTTCTTTGGAGAAGTGTCTATTCATGTCTTTTGCCCACTCTTTCACTGGATTATTTGTTTTTTTGGGTGTTGAGTTGGGTAAGTTCTTTATAGAGTTTGGATACTAACCCTTTATCTGATATGTTGTTTGCAAATATCTTCTCCCATTCTGTCCTGTCAGTTGCCTTTTGGTTTTGCTGATTGTTTCCTTCGCTGTGCAGAAGGTTTTTGTTTTGATGAGGTCCCAATAGTTCACTTTTCTTTTGTTTCCCTTGCCTCTGGAGATGTGTTGAGTAAGAAGTTGCTGCAGCTGAGGTCAAAGAGGTTTTTGCCTGCTTTCTCCTTGAGGATTTTGATGGCTTCCTGTCCTATGTTTAGGTCTTTCATCCACTTTGAGTTTATTTTTGTGTGTGGTGTAAGAAGGTGGTCCAGGTTCATTTTTCTGCATGTCGCTGTCCAGTTTTCCCAGCACCATTTGCTGAAGAGACTGTCTTTATTCCATTGGATATTCTTTCCTGCTTTGTCAAAGATTGGTTGGCCATATATTTGTGGGTCCATTTCTGGGTTCTCTATTCCATTCCATTGATCGGAGTGTCTGTTTTTGTGCCAGTACCACACTGTCTTGATGATTACAGCTTTGTAATACAGCTTGAAGTCTGGTTGTTTTTGTTTTTAAAGCTCATTTAGAGAGGACAAAAAAGACAATTCTATCATGTAAGAATATTATCCCATCTTGCTGATTTTGCATAGGTTGAGACTGGTGGGTGCTGAATTAGAGATTTTGGAGGATACAATGGGTTTTAAGCAGGCTGAGAGTTTGTCTTCTGTATCTGCCTATCTAGTCAGACTCTACTGTAAGTCCCCAAATATTATATCATTCCCTCCCACACACTACATTTGCACAAAATCGATACCACCTCAGGAGAGTCACTCACTTTCCAGCTAGTGATTTACCTGGTTCTGAGAAAAATAGAATAAACATTTGAGGGTCTCAAAGTACTCAGGGGGATGGCAATAGAGAGCACCTTAAGATTGGAATTAATTCCACAGGGGAATTGTGACGGAATAATCAGTTTAGAAATTTAAATCTTGCCTTGAGATTGAAAAGTTTTGAAAAGAAAACAAAACCAAAACCAAAACCAAAAAGCCTTGCAGAAGCAGAGATTTGCTTAAAGTTCTTTTCAATCCCTAACAACTGTGGGTCTAAGATTTTCACAAAATGAGAGGAAAGAAATTATGTGTAATTTTCTCATCTGAACTAGTCTCCTTCTGCCGACTTCTTACCAAAATTTCGGCTACTTAGCCCGTCGGCCAAATCCTACAGCGAACGTCACTTTAGAACAATCAATGGGAAAACCGCAGAGCACCACTTCTTTAAAATTACACATGAACAAATCCAGAATAATCAGAGGAAGCATAAAACAGATTACGTTTTACCTAAAGTGGAATTTAAGACATGCCACAAGTAATTCATTCTCTTTCTAAGATAATTTAAGAGCAAAGGCTTATTTGACTTTTTTAAAATATATATATATATATATATATATATATATATATATATTTATTTATTTATTTTTGAGAGAGAGAGAGAGACAGAATGTGAGTAGGGGAGACACAGAATCTGAAGCAGGCTCCAGACTGTCAGCACCAGAGCCCCATGCAGGGCTCGAACCCACAAATTGTAAGCTCATGACCTGAGCTGAAGTTAACTGACTGAGCCGCCCAGGCACCCAGGGTTATTTGACTTCTTAAACACAATAGCAGGTCACTATTCTGCAAAACCAGAAGAGTGATGGTCTTTCCTTCCTTCCTTCCTTCCTTCCCTCCCTCCCTCCCTCCCTCCCTTCCTTCTTTCCTTCCTTCCTTCCTTCCTTCCTTCTTTCCTTTCTTTGTCTTTCTTTCTTTCTTTCTTTCTTTCTTTCTTTCTTTCTTTCATCTTTTTTTTAAAGTTTATTTATTTATTTTTGAGAGAGAGACAGAGACAGAGACAGAGAATCCCAAGCAGGCTCCACACTGTCAAGGCAGAGCCCAATGTGGGGCTCGAACTCAAGAACCACAAGATCACGACCTGAGCCAAAATCAAGAGTTGGACGTTTAACCAACTGAACCACCCGGGCACCCCAGTGTGATGGTCTTTTCTAATATAACTGATCTGTTTTTTTCTTTTTGTCACCTCTATGCTGCCTATTTTATTTTATTTTTATTTTTATTTTTTCTTTTCTTTTAATTTTTTTTTTTTTTTAATTTACATCCAAATTAGTTAGCATATAGTGGCAACAATGATTTCAGGAGTAGATTCCTTAGTGCCCCTTACCCATTTAGCCCTTCCCCCCTCCCACCCCTCCAGTAACCCTCAGTTTGTTCTCCATATTTTGAGTCTCTTCTGTTTTGTCCCCCTCCCTGTTTTTATATTATTTGTGTTTCCCTTCCCTTATGTTCATCTGCTTTGTCTCTTAAAGTCCTCATATGAGTGAAGTCATATGATTTTTGTCTTTCTCTGACTAATTTTGCTTAGCAGAATACCCTCTAGTTCCATCCACGTAATTGCAAATGGCAAGATCTCATTTTTTTTTTTTGATTGCCGAGTAATACTCCATTGTATATATATACCACATCTTCTTTATCCATTCATCCGTCCATGGACATTTGGGCTCTTTCCATCCTTTGGCTATTGTTGATAGTGCTGCTATAAACATGGGGGTGCACGTGTCCCTTCAAAACAGCATCCCTGTATCCCATGGATAAATGCCTAGTAGTGCAATTGCTGGGTCGTAGGGTAGTTCTATTTTTAGTTTTTTGAGGAAGCGCCACACTGTCTTCCAGAGTGGCTGCACCAGCTTGCATTCCCACATACTGCTTATTTTAGTATTTGTTTCTGTCTCTTGCGATTCTTATATTCCTGTCTCCACTATTATAAGTTCCTCAAGAGCAGAAATCTCTTCTTATTTACTCTTATAAAAGGTATTTTCAATATTTGCCACAGTATCATGCATGTATCAACCAACGCATGTTGAATTTATGAATGAATGCGTGTATGCCATGGCAAAAGTAATACATTAATTAATAGCCATTAGTATGCTATTAATAGCATAGATGCTATTAATTAATTAATAGCCTAGATGCTGTTTGAGCTCTGCCATTAATTATCTGACATTGAACTATTGATGTAATGTTTCTTCATTTATAAAAGATGATTATTTTCAAGTAGGCTCCACCCCCAATGTGAGGCTTGGACTCACAACCCTGAGATTAAGAGTTACATGCTCTATGACTGAACCAGCCAGGTGGCCCTATAAAAGATGACTTTGAAAATTTCTTCCGGCAAACATTTATTTCTAAAGCAAGAAATTTATAGCATTTTATAAACTATGAAGGGGGAAGCATATATTATCAATGAATAATTCACGTTTTGATATCTGATCACCATCTTTTGGAAACCAGGCTAGCATGTACTCTTTTGCCTCACTTTGCTGAAAATTTCAGTTGTAGTCCGTTCTGGTTTGTCTTGTCTTCTTTCTACTGATTCTTATGGGGAGAAAAGAAGTGAGGAAAACAGTCACTGCATTGAGGATATTCAGGGTCGGAGAATTTTGTTCATTATGCTGGCTGCTAGGGGCTTCATTTCTCTGAGCTCAATTTCCACACCGGCCTAAAATAGCAACCTAGTCCCTTAAGTGTGTTATAATTCTACTACAGTTTATGAGAGTGAAGAGATAAAACGTGGAAGAAGATAAATCAAGTTGAATTTTCTGAGAAAATTTTGAACCGTAGGTTGGTTATTGGGTAACAGCTACTTATTTTTAAAATCATCTAGACTCTTGAAACTGTGTATAGGCCCCAGTTCCTCTAGAAATTTTCCATGCTTTTGAAAAACTTACATAATTGCTTATGTGGCAATTGCAAAATCATCCCTTGACGTGAACATAAACCAGAAAAGAAATGTCCTACTCAAAATTTCAGGCTTTTCCTCCCAGAGACAGAAGGGGGGCAAGGGGGGGGGGGGGTATTAGCAGGAAGATAGGAAGAGGGAGGAGTTTGTGTAATGAGTGGGAAAATCACTGAAGAGTTTATAAACAGTTGCAGGGCATTGAGACAACCACAGTGGAGACCGTGGAAGAAAAAATACGATAAATCCAATCATTTGCCCTCATTTCAGCAGAGAAGGAGATTGGCCATTTTATGTTTTGTTCTTCCGTGTTCTGGAGATTGATGTCAAAGTAAAAACAATGAGATGCTCACAGTCTTTTCTTTCCTAATTTGTCCATTGAAAATCAACTACCCAGAAAGCAGGAAGTGTACCACCGATGAGTTTATTAAGATCCTCTCTTAGCTGTCATTTCAGACAATTTTTTTCTCCTTAATTGTAAGAGAGCAGTGAAAGCCTCAGTGAGGCATTTGTTACCAGTAATCAGTCTCTGCTTTGGGGGGAGGGTTGGTGGTTTATGATGTAAAATCCAAGGCCAGAGAGATTTTCCAAAATTATTGAAAGCAGGTTGATGTGGGAGAAGATAGGAAGCCGTCATAAGAGAGTCTGGTTAGGGGAGTTTCAAAGCCAGCTACTTGATAATTTCCCTAGAAAGTCCTGAAGCTGGAAAAGGAGAAGCCTTTAAATCCCCACACATCTGTGTCTGTGTGTGGGGGTGTGGGTGGGTGGGTGTGGGGGTGTGTGTGTGGGTGTTTGCTAAGCAATTACACAAACAAAAAGACAAATAAGGTCCCTTTCTTCGCTCTCCTGGATATTTCTCCCCCCAGGCGGTCTCATGTACCACCTCACTTCTGCAGGTTCCAGAGACAGCTTGGCCTGTGGAAGACAATAGATATGCAAGATAACAACAGGGCAGTTGCTCTGAGGCCTTGGCCTTTATCAGGATTAACTGTTACATCAATAAGCAAAACAGGGCGGCAGGGTTTTTCCATCGCTGGCCTTTGCTGTTCCTGGGTGCCAGATGGCATTTATATCCATGAAAAAAACATGCTGCAAGTTATAATGTTGACTAGGCACTGTTACTTCCGCTTGATCACACTGTTTGGGGCTCTCTTTGATGTACAAAACACTCCTAAGATAATGAAATGCGTTGGCAGCTGGCTAATGGCTGGGAAAGTGCAAACCCTGAACTGAACTCTTCCTCGAGACTATTCAATGGCAAGGTGGTGTCCCGGGACTCTTGGGCAAGCGGCTGAGGAGGGGCTGGTATTTTTCTTCCTTCAATAGAAGTGGTCTGTGCCTGCAGCAAATGAGAAATAAATCCGTCAAGGCCAAGCTCAGGCTTATTTTGAACTGGCTGCTGGAATTTGCATAAGAGCCTGTGCACACACAGGTAAACAAAGACGGTTTATGGAAGTGGAGGTGATCGGGGGATTGTTAGTTTTCGTCTGTGCCCGAGCACATCTTTCTGCCAGGAACACAAAATGTCTTATGAATTAAATTTGACTGTGCTGTTGCTAATCTTTTCACTGGCCTGATTCACTGAGAAAGTAGAGCATGCATAATTGGGTAGGGAGGCATTTTCTCACCCTTCTCTCCCTTGGTGCCATAGGCCCACTCCGTGGAGCCAAACCCTGGGACCAACCCCTTTGGGAAGTCTCCCGTGCCCCTGTACCCTTCTGCCCCACAACCCCACCCCGATCCCGACTGACACGCTGGCCACCGAAAGTTCTTCCACCACCTGGACTCGCCCCAATCTAAGCAGAAACTCCTGATCCTCTGGTTTGTTCTTATCTGTGTTGTTAGAATGTACACTTTAGTGTAGAAACTGCTTTTGGACCAAAGGTCAGGTAACTCTGGGCCAGCCCATGGACCAGATCCAGCCTGCTGTCTGTTTTGATACAGCCAACAAAGCTGAGAAGAGTTTTAACTTTTAAATGATTGGGGGGGGGGGGGGAATCAAAGCAAGAATATTTTATGGCACACGATGATTCTATGACATTCAAATGCTAATGTCCAAAAGTAAGGTGTTATTGGCACCCTGCCACTGGGTTCACTTATGTATTGCCTAAGGCTGTTTTCTCAGTATAGCTGTGGAGCTGACTAGTTGCATCAGAGACTTTGGGAGAGCCCGCAACACCTAGGATATTTACTATCTGGCCCTTCTCAGAAAAGTTCAGTCTCCTGCCTTAAACTTTTTGCAGACCCACAGAGTAGGTGCTCCATGCACCTTTCTGACCATTTCTGAGGTCTGAGGATAAGTTTAGCTGGGTGGGAAGTTCTCCACAATCCCAGTATTGAAAAATTTGTTGGTGCCACCATTGGAGACACTTGCCTTCCTTTCTAGCCTAAAATGGAACCAGCTTTTGAAGTGCTTGCCAAAGCTTCCTTTCTGTGATTTGTCTCTCCACAATCAACTCACGTTGGAAATGTCCCAAGGGTGTCTGTTCAGCTTGAGTGGAAATCCAAGGGGAAATGTTGAGGTGGGGAATCCGACAGTGAAGCTTCTTACCCTGGCATTTTCGCTTTGCAGACACCCTCTGCAGATCCCCAGGGTCGGGTCACAATTCAAGGTTGTAAGCTTTTCTGAGCCAACAGAACTGGATCTGCCCATCCCATAGCTGGTGTCTGTGTTTTTTCATGGGGCTCTGCCTTTGTTAATTCGAGCAGTGTATTGTCCAAAAATTTAAAGTCACTGACCATGTTTTTGTTTCCTCCTCATCCTGTTTGTCAGGGGATACAGGGGTGTGTGGTTTACAACTTCGTACCCACTCCTCTTTATCTTGTAGTGCTGGGACCTTCTTTCTGAGCTCTTTCACAAGATTGTTGGCCACTGCCATTCTGGATCTATTAAACATAGCATCTTTCCTCACCAAAAGTTCCAGCGGTTGACTCTATATGATAGATTCTGGGTGACTGTTTCTTTCTTTGTGTTTTTCTGTGTTTTCCAAGGGGAAAATGGCTATCTTTTATATTATATCAAAGAGAAAAAAGGGTAAAAAAAAAAAGTCATAAAAGTACCAGTGTGGTAGTAATCCCTACTTACTAGTGAGTGCATCTCAATTCCTTCCTTTCTTCCATCCCTTCTTGAAGTGCATCCAGATATGTACAGATAGTATTTAAATCCGTGAAACTAGATAAATCAACTCTTGTTGTATATTATTGTATGTTATTATTTCATTTAAAAAGTAATATGTGTGAAAGATATAGAGAGTGTCTGAGAGTGCGTTGTATATATATATATATATAGAGAGAGAGAGAGAGAGAGAGACATAGATAGATACATAGACATTAAAAAAACAACTAGACTTCCGGTTTCCAGGTCTAGGATCTAAGGACAGTAAGTAAAAAATGAACAAACTGAAAAAAAAAAAAAAAAAGAAAGAAACATGGAATGATATTCACGGAATTATCAATAGTAGTTATCTCTGTAAGTAGATTCAGGGGTAATGGGTGATTTTACTTTGTGCTAAACTTGTTGGATTGTTTTAAATTTTTAAGTGGGGGGATGATGTATTACATTGTAATGATAAAAATACTTGAAAATAATGAAAAACTCCAATCCCACATATATTTTCCACACACCTTTGAATACCCATTGGCCCCACCAACATCTGTTATTAATCAGCCCCTACTCCCACCCCTTCCTATGGCAAGAGACCCTGACTCTTAGACCCCTATATCACCCTCCATGGAACATTTGCAAAATGCTAGTGTTATGGCTCATATGGGATGGGTAAAGGGAGTCAAATTTACTTTATGGCTTCAGATTTTTGGGTCATGCATAGAAAGGCTTTTTTGGCTCCAAGGTTTTGAGATAGATAGATATATATATATATATATATATATATATATATATATATATATGGTATAGTCTGCTATGTTTTCTTTCCAATACTTTGTTATTTGTGCTTATTGTACAATTTTTAATCCATCTGAAATTTATTTGTGTGTGAATTGTGAAGTAGGAATCTGATGTAGGATGTTTCGACCCACCATTATGTAATTAACACAAATTAAAGCTGACAGTTACAAGTGCACATGGTAAAATAAGTTATTAACTAGCTGCTTCCAGAAAAATAAACCTTGACAAATTTATATCTGCAGTATTTGACTGGGGGAGAATTTTGCCTTGATACAAACAATGGTCATAGAAGAAAACTAAGAGCGGCAGAAGCTTTAATTGGTAAGTTTGATAAGGATAAAATAATTTACCATAAGCCTTTATAAGATTTGCATTAAAGAAATCTTGGTATCAGTGAAAATAATTTTTGATAATATAAAAATGACAATGGTGATAATTAGAGAAATATTTTCATTATGCCATATAGTGCATTGATCAAGGGAAATAAACATAGTTTAATTCCAGAACATTCCTCAGGGAAAATTCATCAGTGTTGGTAAAATTAGGATGTTAAAAATTGTTTGTATTGATAAAACCAGAGTGGAAAGCTTCTTGGGACCAAATTAGTGAAGTGAAGATTATCCTTTTCTATGGAGATCCTACTTTATTTTTCTAAATGAGCTGCTTACTATTCTGACACCATCTATGTGGGCAACGATCCATTCTTACAGCTGGGTTAAAATGAACCTTTTTCATTTACTGAAATCTCACACTTGGGTCTGTCTGGACTCTTATTTCTTTGATGTGCTTGCTTAACCTGCACTGTTTTTAATCACTGCAGATTTAAAGTAGCGTTGATAACTAGTTGAGTATCCCTCTTTTGCCCCCCCCCCCTTAGAATTATTTTTCAGTAATTCTTAATTGTTTCTTAGTTTCTTAGTTGTTCTCTGACATCTATTCTTTCAAGAAACTTCAGTATCAGCTCATTAAATATGACCAGAAGTTTAATAAAAGCTGCCTGGTTATAGACATTTTAGTTGTAATCTCTTACTTAAGGTTTTAATACCTTGGGTTAATTTTATATGTATTTCTATCTATCTAATCTTTATATATCTGTATCTGTACCTATTGATATATATGCAGACATGTGTGTATATATGTTTGGTTTTTAGCTTTTATTTATTTTTTTAAATTTTTTTTTAACGTTTATTTATTTTTGAGACAGAGAGAGACAGAGCATGAACGGGGGAGGGTCAGAGAGAGAGAGGGAGACACACAATCGGAAGCAGGCTCCAGGCTCTGAGCTGTCAGCACAGGGCCCGACGTGGGGCTCGAACTCACGGACCGTGAGATCATGACCTGAGCCGAAGTCGGACGCTTAACCGACCGAGCCACCCAGGCGCCCCTGGTTTTTAGCTTTTAAATTAATCAAATTTATTTCTTTTATTTTTGTTTTCAGATTTTTTTCTTATTTTGAGCCCTTAAAGATCCTTTGCTGTTCATTCCTTTTGCAGATAATTTTAGTTAGTGTATTATACTTTGTCCATTATCT
This sequence comes from Panthera onca, assembly GCF_046562875.1. Classification (NCBI taxonomy): domain Eukaryota; kingdom Metazoa; phylum Chordata; class Mammalia; order Carnivora; family Felidae; genus Panthera; species Panthera onca. The sequence goes on along the minus strand of NC_138345.1, from coordinate 113,413,894 downwards.
GCTTATTTCCAACAATGATAAGGCCTGGGAACCCTAGCATTCTTGCCGCTCCAACATGTCATAGTTTTGACACCTATTTGGAAGTAAAAATGGCCAAAGTTTGTTTTTTTGTTTTTTTTTTCCCTGAAGTTCAGTATATACTCAGAGTTGGTGAAGGGCCAAGATGTTTAAATGTCCTTGTTGGGATTTCCCTGTATCTTCTTTCTCTTTTCCAAAGAATAAGAATCTGTGATTTAGCCTGTCCTTTGCTCTGTCCTCTAAATTCTTGGATGAAATTCACAAGCAGCTTTTAAAGTCTACCTCCCCTTTGATGAGAATTGGCGATTTGAATTTGCATTGTGGTCTCTCTCCTAAGAGGAGAGCCTTAACCTTCACAATGCTACACTTTGCAAATCTGACACCAGATAAATGGACAAGTCTTTGAAATGTTGTCTCATTGTTCAATCACTTCTTTATAGTTTATTTTGGGGGTTAATCATGTGACCTTTGGGGGGTCTTTTTTTCTCCCCCCCGCAAACTACCTTTTATATACAAGTTACATTCCACAAAGGCAGAAATGAGGCCTAATTTCTAAGTCTATCTTCAGTGTACAGAATAATGCCTGGCACATAGTAGGCACCCGGTAAATATTATTGGTTCACTGACTTGTGTGGCTTTACTTCCAGACACAGATGTCATTGTAACACATCGGAAAGAAATCTGACATCCCCAAAGCCTCTGACTCTTCTTTTTTTTAAAATAAATGCTTATTTATTTATTTATTTATTTGAGAGAGGGAGAGAGAGAGAGGGAGAGAGGGAGAGACAGAGACAACATGAGCAGGGGAGGGGCAGAGAGAGGGAGAGAGAGAACTCCAAGCTGGCTCCACGCTTTCAGCAGAGAGCCTGCCGCGGGACTCCATCTCACTAACCGTGAGATCAGAACCTGCACCAAAATCAAGAGTTGGGTACTTAACCATCGGAGCCACCTAGGCACCCAGCCTCTTGACTCTTCTTATTCCCAAACTCTGATATTGGTGTCCTCCTCATACTGTTTAGGCTCAACATTTTTCAGTCATTTAAGAGCTTCCTCGCTTCTCTCTCTCTCCTCCACGGCCCTTCACATCCATTTGTAATTCCCCACCACGTTGGTTGATTCTGCCTCACAGAGTCTCTACCTCTTTAGGGCTTCTGGTTCCCACTATCCTGGATCAAGACCTTACTCCCTCTTATTTCGCAATTACGATATCCCCCTAATTGTTAGCCCTTCCTTCAGGAGCCTTCTGCACTCAGTCACTTCACCCAAATCCATGTTAGGATTGCTTCGAGAACACTCATCCTTAAACAGGTCTGACCCCATCCCTATGTGCCTATGATTTCTCGCTGCCTATAGAATACAGTTCAAACTCTCTAACCTGCTTTACATATTCTTCCAGAATGTGAAGGGCCCCAATCATGATTTTCAGTTCAATCTGCTTCACGCCCTGCACATTTTTCTCCAGACAGGGTAGTGTGCTGTCATTCCTCGGACGGACCTGCCGTCTCTTTGCTGCTGACCTTTGTCCCATCTCTCTGTGCTGCAGCCACACTGGCTGTTTTCAGTTGATCGCCCTCCATGATCTCTCCCACGGCAGTCTTCCCCAGCTGTCCCTTCCCCAGCTTGTCTGCGCGTGGTTGTGTAACTGCCACTCGTTCCCCAGATCTCTCTCCAAAACGACTTTGCAGGGAAGCCTTCCACAGTCCCTTCTCAGGAAGCCTTCCCGCCTCCATTATATGAAGTCACATTAAACGCTATCAGCTCTGGTACTCAGATGTGCACAGTGTATAATTACACACATTTGTGGGTTCATTTGATTAAGGACTGTCTCCCTCACTGTATTGTAAACTCTGTGAGTGAAGAGATCCGGTCCGCCTTGCTCACCACTGTGTCCCCTGCCACCAGCACTGGAACGCATTTAATTAGATACCCAATGAATGAATGCACCAATGTCTGTAAAAGACTTGGCCATGCTCCCTACCCCATCGCCTTTCAGAAACTGCCCAAGACTCCTCATTTTGAATTCATCCCTCTCTTACCTTTAATCCCTACACACCTACCTCTTCTTTTGTAGGTGGTAGCTCCTAGGGAGTAGTTTTTTGTCATCCACACTGTTGTTCCCCAGTGGGAAGCCAGCAGGATGGTCCGTTTGTGTTTAAGGATAAGCACTAACATTAGAAAGTTAAGGCTTTGTTCTAAGAGCAGCAAAGTGCTGCAGAAGTTGTAATGGTTAAATGTGAAATGTTGGGAGTATCATGTCACGCTTCTAATACGCCAGAGTTTCAGTCAGAAGCTCATCTGAATCAGTGTACTCCGATTATACCTTAGGCTTAGCCAGTCAACTCACAGATGTGTGAAGATGTGAATTAGGGAGACTGGGAGAGGATATGGGATGAGTTCAGTGCGAGTTCACACCCACTAGTAGAAACCCATGCCCTAGTGCTGATGGGTTAATAATATCTTCTTGCATTCTTATTTGGTTTTCTTTTGCACACTTCACTCAATAATCTTGTTGATAAATTCTAGTGGATAATGATAATAAGGAAATAATGGTTAACTAATCTGTGTTTATCCTGTCAACCGCACCTTAACCCAGGACAGAAACCCAACATGGAAAAATTTGGCCTTCGTCTATTTAAATCTCTTACAAAAGGAAAGCAATGCTTGAGTTTTGTTTTGTTTTGTTTGTTTGTTTTACCAAGGCTACAGGTTTATTGCTCTTCTTTCTACTGACAACGAAATGAGTTGTCTTTCAACCTGGTTTTGACAAGTATTTCATTTGGATTAATAGATGATATATTTCACAAAACCATCAAAAACTGTTCAAAAAGGGATAGAGCCCAATTAGCTCTGGACTGCCGCAGAGGGTTTGGGGGATTTCCTGGGGCCTGGGTGTTAATTTGAAGTCACAGGAAAGAACATGGGAAGGAACAGGAAGAGCTGTGGTTATACCCTGTCCTAGAGCTACTGAGGAGGTAGGCATTAATGGCATCTTACAGGGGTGCATTCTGGGTATTTTCTTATCCTAGCTATTGGAAAAGTGGGGTTTTAATAACAGAAAATTCTCATTTTTCTTTCTGGGTCTTGAAGACGGAACAAATTCCTAAGAGATATTCTTCCTAAGAGTCCGAAAGGTATTGTTCTAATCTTTGTGGAGGCTCGGAGATGCAAATTACTCAATTTTGATAACAGCACACAGTGAGTTTCTTAGTTGTTTCTTAGATGCAGAGAGGGATTTTCTGAAGGATATGAACCAGAAGAAGTCAAATTTAGCGCTCTAGGAGAAAAAGCTGAGGTCTAGGGGATGTCCGGTAACCTGCTCAGTGGGGAGTCAGGAAATATAGATCAGAAAGAGGTTACAATGATATCACTTTCAGGTTCCAAGACTTTTGTAACTTGTACGTGTGTTATTGCGGTCATTTCCTGTCCCTATGAAGACTACCAGCAAAATGCTTAAAATGAAAATCATTAATGGGCAATGTGTTGGATACGGTGAATTAATGAATTCACTCAACCAATTTTTATTAAGTGCTTCCTTTATGCCAGGGTCTCCTCCAGAGCCTGAAAGTACAGCAGTGGACATAACAGAGATCTATGCTTTCACTGCTCCAACATTCTGGTGAGAAGACTGACAATGAAGAAAATAAGTAAAATCTATAAAGTATTAGATGTTGATAAGTGCTATGGAGGGGAAAAAAAGGGGGGGAAAGAGGTTAGAAGACATTGAAGATGAGGGCTGCGATTCTAAATACGGTAGCCAACAAATGTTTCCTTGAGAAGGTGACCCAAGTAAAGATCTGAAAGAAAAGATAAAGCTAACTGTGTGGTTATCTGGGGGAAGGGTGTTTCAGGCAGAGGAATACAAAGTTTAAAGGTGATTTCTGAAACTAGGTTAGAAACTATTGGCTCAATGTTCCTGAAAATTCAAGGGCTCAGTCTGGCTTCAGGCATGGCTTGATAAGGGATTAGGAAAACATATTCTTTTCTTGTTTTTCCTGTTCTCTCTATATGTTGTTTTCATTCTTGGGTTGGCCTCCTGTGGCTGTAGGATAGCTATCGTGTCACCAGTTCTTACATCCTTGTACTTTATCTCTATGGGAAGAGTAAAGGTCTTTGTCTCAGAAAAAACAAAACAACAACAAAAAAAATCTCACTTTGCCTCTTGTGTTCTGAGTGGGTCCCGGTTCATTTCTGAGCCAATTATTATGATCAGAGCAAATGCGGTGTACTGATTGCTTTATGTTTATGTCAGTTGCTATACTGGAATGGCACAAACCAAGAGAGTATGTATGTGCCTGAGGTTTGCTTGTTTGTTTGTGAGGGGAGGGGGCATTTCCCTAAAGACAACTGGGGAATCAAGAGAAGGATTAGTGGATTTAGGGGGCTTGGGGTAGCAAATGTAGCAAATGTCCTTTATACCATGCCTTTTTAAAAAATATTTTTTACATTTATTTATTTTTGAGAGACAGGGCGTGAGTAGGGGAGGAGCAGAGAGAGACACACACACACAGAATCCAAAGCAGGCTCCAGGCTCTGAGCTGTCAGCACAGAGCCCGACGTGGGGCTCAAACCCACGAACCGTGAGATCATGACCTGAGCCCAAGTTGGACGCTTAACCGACTGAGCCACCCAGGCACCCCTATACCATGAGTTTTAAATAAGATCCTTGTTGGAGTTAGATCTATCACAAACTTGCTGGGGAAAGTCACTTCATCTCTATAGAATCCATTTTCTTTTTCTCTAAAGTGAAGATGTTGATTCATGAGCTTTAAGGCCACATTGTAATTTATAGTTTATGATTAAGTATATTTTCTGAAGTCTTAAATAAAAGAATTATAATATTACAAATATAATCTGTTGAAGGAAAGTAAAAAGGGAGTATTTAGTCTCTATTCTGGCTATTGATATTTGGCATCAGGACCAGAATAAATCCTTGAGTATAGGCCCTAAAAATGGAAGTTTTTTTAAAAAACTTGTCCCAGACACCTTTGTACTGTGATTTAGTATTTCTCCTACTGGATGAGCTATAAGAAGAGAGAGACAAAGAAGGGGTATGGGTCAGGATTTTCTGCTGTGTCAATTTCTAGCCTGGAGTTGGGAAACTCTGCTGAAAGGTCAGCTCAGGGAGCATATTTAATACAGATTTCTATATTTGAAACAGAATGGAGAATCTATGCACCCTTTTCTATTGGCCTCTGTGACATCATGATAATGACATTAAGATAAAGACTCTCCTAAAGGTAAAAGACACTTGGGATTCATTTCCTGGACTTTCAGGATTGCAGAGTCCTTCTTTAGCACTTGACTGAGGGGAGAATGGCCAAAGGAAATGACCCTTTCTACATGAAGCATCTTGGGACTTAGATTCTCTCAATAACAACGGGGACTTCCGTATTTTGCCTGTGTTTCATATCAGAACTGAACATTTTATATTAAATTTGTGAACATGTGGGTCTGACATTTGGTATTGCATAAGAGAGACAAGTATCTCTTCAAGCTTTCTGCGTGATTGAAACAATGCCTAAAATACCTTCATGTACAGTTTCCATGTGTCAGGAATAATGCATTCAGGTAACCAGACCTGTCTCTCCGAATATTCTCTTGGAAATTTCCATGCTTTTTAGTGCAGTGCACAAAGACTACATCGGACCCAAACTATCTTTCTTCCTCTCTTACGGAATCAGGGATTTGTGTACTTTTGGCTTCCCCAAATCAAGATAAATCCCTATCCAGTCTCAATAGGTCTTTAGGATCTGATGAGGACCATTTTCCTTTTTTCCTTTCTTTATTTTTTCTTAATTAATGTTTTTTATTTATTTTTGAGACAGAGAGAGACAGAGTGTGAGGGGAGGAAGGGCAGAGAGAGAGGGAGACACAGCATCCGAAGCAGGCTCCAGGCTTCGAGCTGATAGCACAGAGCCTGATGCGGGGCTCGAACTCATGAACCGTGAGATCATGACCTGAGCCGAAGTCGATGCTTAACCGACTGAGCCACCCAGGTGCCCCTCTTTATTTTTTCTTTATTGAACTATTACAAGACCAGTTGCTTTCTTTCCAGTCAGCCTTTGTTGGAAGTTGGAAGGGCATGCTTCAGGAGGACATGGGGTCCCTGAAACTCCCTCCCCACCCATTTGAAATATTCTCCTTATTGTGGATCCTACATGGTTGACTCACCAGAATATTTGTCTCTGAAATATTTTCCTAAAATAAAATATATGTAATAATCTGTTTCAGAACACTGTGATCCACATATTGTTCCCATACTCTTGAGTGTTATATGCTTTTAGCCAATAAGAGCAGACCCAGCAAACTACACTATCCGTGTTTGATCAATGACAACTGTTCTGCACTTCCTGAGTTGAGTGTGTCTGCAGTGTTTGTTGTTTCTTTCCCTGTGGTCTCCCTTTCTGCCATTTTTTGTCTTCTTTTCATGGCTGACAAAAAAAGCAATAGCAATCGACTTGCTGCAGAGAAAGGAAGATATTTACAATAGATATTAAAACGCAAGTTTTAGCTAGACAAGGAGAAGGCAAGCCACAGACTGGGAGAAAATATTTGCCAAGTACATATTTGATAAAGGACCGTCATTTAAAATATGTAAAGAATTCCTAAGATGCAACGATGAAATAAACAACCTGACTTAAAAAACGGGCAAAAGACCCAAAAAGACACCACACCGAGGAAGAAACACAGATGGTACATCCATATACGAAAGGCTGCTCAGCATCACAGGTCATTAGAGAATTGCAAACCCAAACATCAACGAGATATCGCCGCATTCCTATACCTGAGCCATTCGAGGCCAAAATCTGGAACACCAACATCAAATGCGGTGAGAATGGGGAACGCCAGGAACTCTCATTCGTCACTGGTGGAATTGCAAAGTGGCTCGGCCACTTTGGAAGACAGTTTGGCAGTTTCTTACAAAACTAAACACACTCTTACCATATGATCCGGCAATTGCACGCCTTGGTATTTACTCAAATGAGCTGAGAAATTATGTCCGCATAAAGCCTGCACATGGATGTTTATAGAAGTTTTATTCATAATTACCACAACTTGTAAACAATCAAGATGTCCTTCAGTAGGTGGATGGATAAATAAACTAGTATGCCCAAACAATGAAATACTATGCAGAGCTAAAAAGAAAGGAGTTGTCAAGCTATAAAAAGACATGGAGGAAACTTAAATGCATATTACTAAGTGAAAGAAGCCGAACTGAAAAGGCTACATCCTGTAGGATTCCAACTGTAGGACATTCTGGAAAAGGCAAAACCATGGAAACGATCAAAAGATGGAGGTTCGGGGGAAGAAGGGATAAACAGGCAGAGCACTAAGGAATTGGGGGAATTAGTGAAACTGTTTTGTGTGACACTAGAATCGTGGATACGTGTCATCTTACATTTGTTCAAACCCATAGAATGTACACCAGCCAGAGTGAGCCCTAATGTAAACTACTATGGGCTTCACGTGATACTGATGTATCCTTGTCGGTTCATGGACTGTAACCACGGCACCACTGGGTCTGGGGAATATTTAGGGTGCAGGAGGCTGTGCCTGTCTGTGCGGGTGAGGAGATATGTGGGAAATCTCTGTACTTTGCGCTCAGTTTTGCTTTGGCCCTAAACCTGCTCCAAAAATAAAGTCTTAACAAAATGCAAGTTGTATAGGTTTCTGAGGTGACTTTGTGTGGAGGCTCTTTGACCTTGTAAAAGGCATCATCACCACATCCTGAGAAAACGAACATTCAGCTTCGTAGAAGAGAGAGGCAAGAACCCATGGCGGTGAGGCCCGACTCCAGGGCCACGTGGAGCCTTGCCAATGCTTCTCTGTGAGAACTGTGCACACTCAGCCTGTTTTCAGCTTTCGAGTTAGCAGGTAGGAAGGAAAGTGGAGAGGGATACTTCTCACGCTGAGTTTCTACAAGGCCTTCGTAGAAGATAATCCTCCTCCCTTGTCAGAGTTGGAGGTTACCAAGCCCAGCCTTACTGGGAGGACAGCTTGATAGCAACTGGAAGCAACAGGAGTCCCCTCCCCTGCTGCCACCGTTGCTGTCCCTTGCTGGCTGGACAAGGAGAAGGGTACATGGAGTGACTTTGGCTACTAATTATGGGCATGGCCGACATATAATGTTTAGATGCATGACACTCATTTATTCCTGATGAGAAGCTAATGAGGAGGTACCGTTGCCTTTCCTGTTTCACAGATGAGGAAGCTAAGAATCAGGGAAACTGAATAACTTGCCCAATGTCACACAGTTGCTAAGTGGTATAGCCAGTGGTCAAACTGGCTGGAAAGCATGAGTCCAGAACAGTCTTGGAGTCAGAGTTGTGCAGAGCCGGTTCATTACAATTTTATTTATCCCTAAAATATTTTCTGGAAACGAAATGTATATTAAAATCCGCTAGAAGACAATGTGAATACATGTTTTTCCGCCATGTTCTCAGTGTGCCGTATGTTCTTGGATAATGAGTGCTAGCTCAACAGACTGTCCCACACGCTCTCAATCAGTTGAGGTGATTGTGTCCTGCTCTGATTGTGATTGTAAACATTTAGAAAAGAAAGCACAAAGCAAGTTTGGAGAGGTGGCAGGAGGGGTGGGGTGACTATCCCAAAACATTTTGTAGGTTGCCCTAATCTTGGAGAGTTTGCTCTGCCTAGAAACCAGCCTACCAGTCGGCAGAAACCTACTCTGGTCAGTCCAACGGGAGTGTTAACCTCCCTGGAATGGACTCCTGGAGACGACAATAAAAATGAGAACACCAATTTACCAACATGCAGTGAGAGTTATAACTGTCAGGGGCACCAGGCCCCCTCATAACATACTCTCCTTATAGACGTGCTCTACAGAAACTCAAATTATAATTACATTGTTAGATGGGTGTGGGATCAGACTAAGGGAGTTTTTCTGTGAAGCAAATATTTCCCGGTTATGAGAGCTAGATGCTTTCAACTCCATGGCAAGGAGAAATCTCCCACCCAGGAGCAGCTAGCTTGAATCTTTGCGCTCAAGTTGGAAATTGGCCAGTGGACTCTATGCCCTACGCAGAGCTTGTCCATATGAATTACTTTGGGGTGACAAGAAACACCTAAAACAAGATAGATGTTTATTTCTAATTCATGTAAAACTCTAGATTGATGGCGGGCCCAACTCTGGCATAATGTCCTATTGTGTCAGAGACCCACATTCCCTTTATATCTTTTTACTTCGTCCTGCACAGGACCTTATAGTCCAAGAATGTGGAGTTTGTATTTCAGAAGGAAGCCAGAGAACAAATTAGAGAAACAGCAGAGAGCACTCATACATGCTTCTCTTGAAACACCCCTGGAAGCCATCACATGGCACTTTTGCTCACATCCCCACGGCCCGGTATTTAATCTTGTGGCAACCCCACCTATGAAGAAGTCTGGAAAATGTAGGCTCTATCCTGTATGGTCAAATACTCTTCCAAAAGTCAGAGTATCCGTCAGCCTGGACAACGTGGAGGGGGGCTATTGAGAGGAGGGGTGAGAGATCGCCATCCAAGACTGATTTGCCACAGGTTGGGCCCCAGCCGTCGTCACGGTGGAGAGAGCCAGGTGCTGCTCCATCCACGAACCCAGATGTGGCTAATCCCGCTGCAACCTTGCAACATCATACAGCTGCAGTTTCAAGGTATGGGCTCCAGCTCCTGATCCCTTCAGAGAAAGATCTGGGGACTTCCTTCCCCCAAGCCCCTGAAGCTGGGAGAAGACAGTCCTGGTGGCCGGGTTCTTCTGTTTCTGGAATTTGATATCTTTTATAGAAGAATTTCTAATAAAATTTACGATCCTGGAATCTTGTTCCTCTTTGAAAGGCAAAAACCGAAATTAGACACACAAATAGGATTCCCGTTAGTGAACTAAACGTCATTTAAATCTGTGTCTGCCTGTTCTTTCATAGTTATTCCTCCTAGCTGTTTGGTGATGTTTTAGAGTTCATCCTTATTTGCTTTCTCCTTTGTCAGTTCTCTTTTCATTTTCTGGTTGAGCTGGTTGGCTTCTAACGATAGGTCTCTCACCCCTCGCGCCATAAGATTGCCAGAACGTTCCTTCTGAAGTACTAGAGCATTCTGGGTAATAGTGTTCATGGTCTGATCCAGGTTTTCCTTTCTAGCTGCGCCTCCTTTCCCTCCTCAACCTGTCCTCTAAGAACAACCACTCCAAATTGTTTGTTATCCCCCAAATTCATCATCCCTATCTTTGTGCCATTGCGCGGATTTTTCTCTGTCCGGAGCACTTTTGAACCCAGATGGGACTCTTTTTCATCTCAGTCGGAGAGTCAAGCTACCCTACTCTGATTCCTGTGTCCTCTTCTTTTTGGAATCATGGGATTCTAGACATACCTTGTTCTTTAGTACAATAAATATATATTTCAGCTCACCTCAGTTTTTTTCTTTTGACCCATTTAATTCACCTTCTGAATCCTCATTCTGCCTCTCGTTGGATACCTATGCTCAGGTAAAGCAGGGTACTTCTCCTATCCCTTCTCTGGACTTATGTCTAAGCCCATGTGACTTACATGGCTCATGTAGACCCAAATTCTTTGGGTTAAGGAATATCTTCTTGGCCAAGATCTATTCTTGTTGATTTCCACTTACTGCCCATTGTCTTCACCGTTCCTTTGGTTGTCAGTGCAGACAGGTGGCTACAACATCACTCCTTCTCATCTTTGATGGCAGATTCAGCAAAATTCCCTACTTTGGTATCCTTCCTGGGCACGCAGAAATTTATGTTCCCAGGCCATGTTGGGCAATGAAAAAGCTTAGGGTCCCAAGGCCTGTCTTTCTGGATCACTCTCAGAAATATGAGAACATTCTGTTAGCTCAGTGAGGTGGCCTGAGCCCCAGTCCTCCTAGATTGAGCATGCTGATACTACTTCTCTGCTGTCTGAATGCCTGTCCCGGGCTCTACGAGAGTCTGAAGCACAAATTCCTCCATCACTGGTGTTCTCAATTTCACCTGGGAGTCCTGCCATCCCCTTTCCCTGCACACAGTCCCTTCTTGCAGACTTAGTTGCCTGGAAGTTGTCTTGTTTGTTCAAACCCTTCTTCCTCCCCAACCCTCTGAGGAAATGTGCTTCGGTAATTGGTGACATGGGTGGAGGGTGGGAGGAGGCGTGTGGGAAATCTAGCTGTAACCCCATCCTGTTGTCTCTAGGCCTGACTTCCCTCAGGCCTAGGCTTTTGCAAATCAAAATGTTTGCTGTGCTTTTTGCTGTAACATCCTTTTGGCAATGAATAGCATCATGCTAAAGTGGGGCAAAACCAAGGGGTTCTAAAGAAGAGGTATGAATATTACAAAATATCATGATCCCACTGTAATCATATTTACCACATTATTTTAGAATAGGTCATTTATTTTGCTCCTTCCCTAGACTGTGAGCTTATACCTTTCCACTATATTATCTTCTAATCATGACAGAACCCTAGAGAAAAGATGAAGGAAGGACCCGGATTCAGCCAAACTTAGGTGTCTACCAATAGGCAGAATGAGGGCTCCAATGTAAATTAAAGTGAGCAATAAAAAAAAGATTATGTGAGTTGAAATGTGTAGCTTTTTTGCATCAAGATCAAGCTTTGTCCAGGGTTCCAGCAAGGCACGGTGCAGGGGAGAGAGTAGGAATGCAGCGTCTGGTGAATGAATTAAGGAATTACATGATTGATGCTAATAGCTTTCATTTCTCCAGTGCTTACTCTGTGCAAGCCAGTCTTGTTAACAATCCTATAAGGAAGGCATAATTTTTCTCATTTATACTTGAGGAAAGCCACCAGGCTCAGAGAGGTAACCCTTCTCGTCCCAGATCAAGTAGCTTGTGAGTAGCAAATACAGAATTCTAACTCAGGTCCGTTTGATCCCAAATCCTAAATTGTTTCTTCAGCCACACTGTGTAATCAATGTTACTGAACTTATGAGGTGCTTATAGGTACAAAGTCCCAGATGAGATCTATGTATATGTGTATGTATGCACATATGATGCATATATGATGAGGTCTCTTGCTTTCTAGGGAATTCAATGCATTTTCCAACCACTAGAAAGAATTTAAATATATTCTCTTGCTCTGCTATTCTTAGAAATTTTGATGTTGTTATTTTCTGTGAACCTTATTGATCCATCTAATATTTACTACCGTATCAATAAAAGCAGGATGCAATATCACTGTGTTACACTTGGAATCTTCCCATTTGTAATTGTGGTATATTTCAGTCAAGTGATGTATTTATCATTTAAGTGATTTAGGTGGAGAGGAAGAGAAAAAATGCTTGTTGTGAGTTACACGGGGATAAACGTTTCCTTTTTTCACTGCCTGGCAAGATGGTGGCAGTAATTTTTACAAATAGGACACGTAATTGTGCGTATATTCCAAGTGCTTGTTTATATTTTCCCTTAGGGTTTGACTTTCTTAGATGCCTAAAACTCTCTGAGGGGGTGGGGAGAGGCAATGCCATAAACTTTTGCAAACAGACATTGTCCTTGTTTTCTAGGCAAATTCAATGCACCTTCTGTTGAGTAATTGGAATCCAAGAAGTAACACGGAGTGTTTTAGCAAAACGTGAATGAGCTGTATTTATAATGGAATGGCAGAGATTTGGAAACCCAAGCTATTCAATGTGAGGGAAAGTGATTAAAAAGACAGAATAAAAGATCAGAGTGTGTGGACTCAGTTGTAGAATTGGGCATTCAACACAGTAAAAATGGGTAAATGTGAGTAAATATTTCCAGAAGAACGGTCCTGTACCCCTTCTATTTCTGGGGTAGGGTCCCGCTGCATTTTGCTGGTAAATGCATTTTCTTCTTTTAAGGGGTGGTCATTGTAAACTGCACCATCAGAATGGTATTATCCTTTTTTTTTTCTTTCTATTTTGGGTTAATTTGATAGGAAAGAGACATTGGGGGAGTTGTAACCCTCATATTACTTTTTTGTGTCATAATAGCTTCTTTTACAAAAGGCCGTGTGTGTGTGTGTGTGTGTGTGTGTGTGTGTAAATGTGTTTTTAGAACATCTGAGCTCCTGGGCTTTGTAAATGCAGTACCTTCATAAGAGGTCAAGAATGGAGGGCAAAGGCCAAATGCTATGTCGTTAGGAGTCCTGGGTGGCTGTTGGGTTGTGCAGTGTGGTAGAAGGAAGAGAAAAAGGCAGCTGGTGATTTTAAAAGCTCTGTAAGCTTTCCATTTTCTCCCATATTCATTTTTAACACCATCACTGAATGAACATTTATTCGTATGAACATATAAAAATACTCCTGCCCTTTCCTCTTCCTGGCCATTCATTCCAATTTTCCATTTTATTGGTTGGTTGTTGTATCTCTCAGAATTCCCAGGTTAAATTTTCTTCCATGTGCTTTTCAATTGTTTTGGAGTCACATACCTCTGAGAATCCTATGAATGATATGATCTTTCTTCTACGAAAAAAAACTTACCAATACTCAGAATGTTAGGAGTTCAGAGCCCCACAGAAGTTCTTCAGCAGACCCCTGGTTAAGAATCACCATTCTCTATGATCTCCTTTTTCCATGTATCTCTAATCCCATCCTACTGCTTCTTGCCCTTACAACACCTGTCACTTGCAACTTAGCTAATTGCTGTTTCTAACATGCACTGATCAAAGCTGTGCTGTTTCTTTTGTATCACAAAGAGGTGGAGGGAGGAGAACCGAGAACCGGCACTGTGAGTTCCTCCAGCCCCACCCTCCCTTACCAGCCGTCTTTCTCCTATGTCATTCTGGAACAAGCATCTAATAGACTCTTCTTTCAGCCTGGCAAGGCGGGAACTGATATCCAATAGTGGAAAATAATTATTGAGTTTTTCTAGGAATGGCAATAGATTTGGTATAATACTATCGATACTCCTTAACATGCACCTTCTTGAATTCAAAGTGTATATTTGTAAGACGGCAACCCCATCAGATGCGGTGTGTGCTGGTAAAGTTGAACAAAATCAACTGGTTCCCATGGGAATCCAACCTCTGATTACAGAACAGGTCTAGAACTGATGGAAAAAGCTAAATGCCTGTATTTCTCAAAGAAATGTCTTAAAAATATCGTAGATATTTAGGATTGTGTGTTTGCCTACTCCAATTTGAAAAATGCTGATGTAGGAAGCTAAAATCTTATTCTCAGAAACTCTTTTTCAGTCGCTAGTTACAAATGAAAAAAAAAAAAAAAGTTTTCGTGTTAGGCCGAGTATGGGCTCCCAAGACTTCCATATCCTTATCCCCTTACCCTACGTGACCAAATATGTTACCTTACACGACCAAAGGGATTTTGCGGAGGTGATTAAGTTTAAGGGCTTCAAAACAGGGAGATGATCCAGCTCAGCCCAAACTAATTACCTGAATCCCTATACTTGGAGAACTTTTCTGGGCTATTGTCAGAAAAAAAGGTGGAATGACAGAAGCAGGGGTAGAGAGATGCTATGTCACTGACTCTGAAGATGGAAGAATGAGGCCACGAGACAGAGAATGTGGGTGATATCTTGAAGCTGAAAAGGCAGGAAAATAGATTCACCTCTAAAGCCCCCAGAAAGGAGTCCAGCTTGACCGACACCTTGATTTTAGCCCAGCGAGACCCATGTCAGACTTCTGACCTCCAGAACAAGGTAATAAATGTGTGCTGTTTTAACCTACTAAGTTTGTGGTAATTTGTTACAGCAGCAATGGAAAACGGATACAGTTCTATTGTTAAAACTGTAGAAGAATTTAAAAATACATCATTAACATTACCATGTACAAATTTTATGTATTTATTTTTAATTTTTTTAATGTTTATTTATATTTTAGAGAGAGAGAGAGAGAGAGAGAGAGAGAGAGAAAGTACCAGCAGGGGAAGGGCAGAGAGAGAGGGAGACACAGAATCCGAGGCAGGCTCCAGGCTCTGAGCTGTTAGCACAGAGCCCGACACAGGGCTTGAACCCACGAACCACAAGATCACGACCTGTGATATCATGACCTGAGCCAAAGTTGCATGCTTAACTGACTGAGCCACCCAGGAGCACCTGCCACGTACAAATTTTTAAAATTTTATATAATTCATGACCCCTGAAAAGGTGCCTGTGGATCCTCCAAGGGCCCTTGGGTCCTAGAGGGAGAATCACTGCTGTATTTAAATATTTGCGAAGATGTAGACAGGAAGATCCATAGATTCTTTTCATCTGTACTTTTGTTGGGTAGATTTGTAAATTCTTAATTCATTGCTTCAGATGGGTTGGTCTCATTTTCCAAAACACGTATCTTTCTCTATGTGTTGAGTCACTTTCTCTTATATTGTTTAAATTACTCATGTCTCAGTACTCAGGTTACCAATAGTGGCTTATAAATGATGCATTGTGCCTTTAGTAATGCATTCTACAGTCGCCAGAAGCTGTGCATTAATTTTTGCATAGCTCAAAATTGTCCTGTTTAGGATTAAAATAGCAGATTGGCTTCTCTGCCGTGAGATTCTTTCATCTGATAAAAATATAGCTAGTTTTTCTTGGTAATGCCTTGAACTGTAACCGTGTTATCTCTTAGAACATTTCATTTGTATCATGTGGGAAAATATGCATCTCATTTAGACAATATTGTTATCTCCTTTCTGTTTAAATTTATTGATAAATTTATTAGGGAAAAAAAAAGAGAGAGAGAGAGAACACAAGTTAAGAAAGGATCTTGAGAGGTCACCTCTTTCTCCAGGCAGGGCTGCATCTGAGTGATTGCGAACAGATAAGTATCTATCCTAGGGATGGAAATGGAATTTCCCCCCCTAAGGGAGCCCTAAATATATTTCAGTCCACTTATTTGCATGAGTCATTTACATTGATTTCCATGAACCATTCCTAGGTCTCTATTCCTCGCGTAACCCTTGGCTTAACAAAACCTCTCTCTCTTTCTCCCTTTCCTCCCCCTATTTATTATTCATTCAATTCATATTTGAAAGTCTATTCTGGGAGTGTCCTGCACAAGGCATGATGAGAATCTCTGAAGGATCAAGTACAGTTTTACCTCAAGGGATTTGCAAGCTACTGGTGAAGCCACAGTGTGGGCTGGGCCTAAGGAAAGGTGAGGAGACTACTCAGAGACGTTTAGAAAGCATCACACCATGACGTGCAAAGGCAGGATAATAACAGGTAAGTGTGGGGCGCCTGGGTGGCTCAGTCGGTTAAGCGTCCGACTTCAGCTCAGGTCACGATCTCGCGGCCCGCGAGTTCGAGCCCCGCGTCGGGCTCTGGGCTGATGGCTCAGAGCCTGGAGCCTGCTTCCGATTCTGTGTCTCCCTCCCTCTCTCTCTGCCCCTCCCCCGTTCATGCTGTGTCTCTCTCTGTCTCAAAAATAAATAAACGTTAAAAAAAATAATAATAATAATAGGTAAGTGTGGACAATGGGGAGAGCAGGCTGAGTCTGCCGGGTGCCTACTAGATGGGAGGCCCCTTGGAAATGTTACCTTTTTACCCCCCCAACGAACTTTTCAGAGAAGTTTATCTCCATTTATGTAACGAGAGAATACTGCCCTCAGTCTTCCAACGGACTCCGATTTATCTGAGTCTAAAATTCATGCTAACTTCACTGGGCCACGCTGTCTTTGATGTGGAGAAGGAAGCATTCTCCGTGGATTCAAGTGTCCCCAGAGGATGTGGCAATTGTCACCCCATTTATCAGTCGTCTACTATGCACCAGGCACTTGGAGCTCTACTCTCCCATTTGAAGCATGAGAAGCCAGGGGGCGCCTGGGTGGCTCAGTCAGTTAAGCAGCTGACTTTGGCTCAGGTCATGATCTCACGGCTCGTGAGTTCGAGCCCGCCTTCAAGCTCTGTGCTGACAGCTCCGAGCCTGGAGCCTGCTCAGATTCTTGTCTCCCTCGCTCCCTGCCCCTCCCCCGCTCGCACTCTGTCTCTCTCTCCCCAAAGTAAATAAACAACAACAACAAGCATGTAAGCACAAGAAGCCTGAGACACAGACAGGTTCAGTAACTTGCCCACAGCACAGGTTCAGTAACTTGCCCACAGCACCTATTAGGTCAGTGGGAGAGCCAGGATAGGAACCCAAGCGGTCGGATTCCCCACGCAGCGCTGCCTCCCGGGCCCCGTGCTGGATGTCAGGGATTCCATGTCGAGTGGGACAGAGGTCTTTTCACTCCTTTCAGGATAACATGGAAAGAAGCCAGTTGGGCAGCTGACACGTACAGTGTGGTATTTTGTCAGGCAAAGTGGATGCTGTGAGGACACAGGAAAGGATTTCTAACCTAGAAAGGAAGAAAATGAGGAATGTTGCCCCCAGACCATCCGCGCTCAGCCAAACCCAGGAGAGGAGTAGACGAGAGGCAGGTGAGGGCAGGAGCACGGGCAACTCCCGGCCCTAACTCTGGGACTGAGTCAGAAATAAGTCAAATCCTTTTCCTTCTTTCTTCTTTTTAAAATGTTTATTTTTGAGAGAGAGAGAGAGAGGGAGAGAGTCATGAGCAGGGGAGGGGCAGAGGATCTTAAGCGGGCTCTGTGCTGACAGCAGAACTTGAACTCACAAACCATGAGATCATGGACTGAGTGGAAGTAGGCTGCTTAACTGACTGAGCCACCCAGGCTCCCCCAGTTAATTGCTTTTATAGACCTCTTCCCCCAGATGTCCACTTGGTTCACTCCTTAACTTCATTCAGGTCCTGACTTAGATGTCACCTGTTCATCGAGGTCTCCCCAAACCACCCTACTTAAAGTCATACCACACCCCCAGCCTTCCTGATTTCTTTCTGTGGCAGCTATTTTTCCCCAGGACATCTACCTAACTTATTACGTTATTGATTGCTTTTTTTTTTTTTTTTAACGTTTATGTATTTTTGAGACAGAGAGAGACAGCATGAACGGGGGAGGGTCAGAGAGAGAGGGAGACACAGAATCGGAAGCAGACTCCAGGCTCTGAGCCATCAGCCCAGAGCCCGACGCGGGGCTCGAACTCACGGACCGTGAGATCGCCACCCGAGCTGAAGTCGGACGCTTAACCGACTGAGCCACCCAGGGGCCCCTATTGATTGCTTTTTATCATATATTTCCTCCTGCTAGGATATAGGCTCCACGAGGCTGTTGTTGTCTTCCTGTTGTGCTGACTACTGTATTTCAGGAACCTAGAACAGTACTTACAGTGAGCTCTCAGTAAATACTCAGTGAATGTTCAGATCTCCACACATTCCTGATTTCATGACCACCGTGAATCAGAATATTTCCTGTGAATCAGAAATATTTTCACTCAGGTGCTCTCCCTGGAAACTTCCTGAGGCCCTTCATAGGTCATGTTTGAGGCCAGATACTCTGGGAGCCACCCGTCATGGGGTGGGCAGGCACCTGTGACCAGCATACTCTCTGTCTCACCAAAGTCCACAAACCACGTGTAGAATTTTCTTTGACTTTGTGTGGAGTGGAGGATCTTAGTTTTTGTTTCCACCCATCACCTGCACATTTTCCTTTCCATTTTCTTCCTTTGCAGAAACTGTCTCTAGGTCTCTCTGCCTGGTTAGGCCTCTGAAGCTCATCCCTGGGACACATTCCCAGATAGTGATGCTTATGACACAAAAACTTAACAATGCCCTTTCTTATTTTTACCTGAAACTAGTAAGACCTTTGGATTTGGTTGACTAAAAAATGTTTAGACTTAAGAGTGTACTATCAAAAATATTTAACATAGCAGAGCTACCAAATACGTGCTGTTTTGACTAAGTTCACAGCTTCTATTGTTTTTTCAGATAGTCTTTACTTTACAAATATATACTGACAGTTGGTACTTCACCTGTCCTTTAACGTCCAGGTAGAGGAATTGAAGCAGAGAACCCAAAGCCTGTGTGTAAAGAGCTCGTGTAAGCAAAGGAATCCAGAGACCTTAGAGACAAGAGTAATTCACTTGATGAGATGGAAAAAGAGCTGGGGGGGTGGGGGAGGAGAGGGGAGGGACGAATGCAAGGAGTATATTGGTTGCCTGACCAGGAAACTGCAGAACACATTGAGCACCCTTTAAAGGGTAAAGGAGGTCTATATAAAGGTCTATACAAAGGGTAAAGGAGGGTATATGGAGGTCTCGAAGAGATCTGAAACTTTGTGGCCCTGGTGGAACACTACTAGTGTGAAAATATTTGGGTTGTGGTTACTGCATGACCTCTGGAGATAGTTTGTGAAATCACTGGTGAACCAGGTCAACTCCATCCATATGGTAGCATTATGGTCATTAGGGCAGCAGAGAATAGCATACTTAGAAATCAAAACTGGAAAGAAGACTGTGGGGTCACATCTGGGGTCTGCCTTGCATGAGCCGAACTTCTGTACAGTGGTAGCTATACCTAGAATTGGCTGAGGAGGCTGAGGTCAGAAGAACAACCAGCTCCCTGCTATGACTTCCCTATTGACCCCATTCCCGCCCTTGGATACAAAGCAAACTTGATTTTGAATTTTTCCCAGACGCAGAGGCATCGAGTTAAAGCTCCTTTTAGGTGGTCTGTTTCTTGTTTCTCCAGTATTAATTCAGAAGAAAGCAGAAGTTCCATTTACGAGTCTTTTCACGAACCAATGAGATGCTTTCCTCCATATTCGGACAGACACTTCACATAAATTCCCACAGGCCAAATACGTAATTCTGAACCAAACAGTGAACGGTTTCAGGTTTCATAACTGTTGAATTTGGGGATAACGGTTTCCATGTGTTTCCACTGATGAATCAACCTATAGTCATTTCAGAGTTTGATTAAAGACATTTTTTTGCTTTTCACAGTTGTGTTTTTCTATTACATCTGTGTTTCTCTTCATCCCACACACAATCTTCTATTCCCCAACAGAATTCATGAATGAGAAAGACAAGAGGACAAAGCAATGAAATGTTGAGCAGAGAGTCGGTTGGGCCAAGTCCCATGACTCTTCACACACGAAGGAATAACAAGGGTGGGGTACACATATAGTAGGAGCAAATAGTGGCTGAGTCATATAGGGACTGGTGTTCCACAGTGGGACAGAAGATCTTGGCAGACGGGAGAAGGTTTGTCTGAAGTCTTTTCTGAGGTCACTGGGATGCCTAAACCACTCCCTCCAGGCATACAATAATATGACAGAGACTCAACTTGTACCACTCTTCTTTGACTCATGTGCCCCAATGCCCCATAAAGATCGTTTCTTGAACTGTTTATAGTTCAGGAAAAGACATGTAAAAACTTTGAATAATACAGGATAGCTTCTAGAGTTACTTAATTGAACACATATGTATGGGATACCCCCTTTTTTTTAATGCTTATTTATTTTTGAGAGAAACAGAGTGTGAGCGGGGGAGGGGCAGAGAAAAAGGGAGACACAGAATCTGAAGCAGGCTCCAGACGGTCAGCACAGAGCCTGATGCGGGGGCTCGAACTCACTAACGGCGAGATCATGACCTGAGCCGAGTCAGACGCTTAACCAACTGAGCCACCCAGGCGCCCCTATGGGACACCCATTTTGTATTGGTCATTTTTTCTTCTTCTAGAAATTGGGAGGTACAGTTATGGGCTTCTCTTCCTTGAAGCTTACATTCTAGTGGTGGGTAGAGAGTGATGAAGACAGACGTTCAGCAGGTAAACCAATGAACAAATAAGATGGTTTCCCATGATAATGTTTTACCAATGAAATAGACCTGGGAGTTATGATTGAGAGTGACGAGGGTGAGGTGGGGGTGGAGCATTCTGGGCAGAAGGAACAGATCATGCGGAAACAGAGTGAGAGACAAGGGGAGCCTCCAGCCTTTTTTGTCATCAGCATGAAAGGGCTTCTGGGAATCCGGGCAGAATCTCTGGCATCACCAGGGGGCAGAGCCCTCCAGTCAGGTGGTATTTCAAACCCAGGTAAATAAAAGACCCCTGTGCAGCACGACGGAACCTAAGGACATAGCAGGTCATTAAGCAGAAGGGTAATATACCTTGGGTCCTCTTTTCCATTGTGCTATTTTACCTCCCCGTTTAGCCTCTCTCCACTTTTAGAAAAACCTCATCTCTAGTGGGACCTGCGTGCACACTGCCTGGGGAAATGATGGATAAAAGTGTATGAGAAACTCCCACAAGGAACTGTGAGAAAGAATACTATAATTACACTGGATTCAGGTGAAAATGCTGCACTATGAGTTTTAGTATATTATAAGCCATTGATTCTCAACTGGGGTGATCCTTCCTTACCCCAAAGAGGACATTTGGCAATTTTCGGAGTGATTTTGACTGTCACAACTTAGAAGGCGGAGCATCTAGTGAGCAGAGGGCAGAGATGCCACTAAATATACCACTGTGCCCAGGTCAGTCCCCCATACCGAAGAATTCCCCCTTGTTCAGGGTAAGTCGCTCTTCTGTTCTATGCAGGCCTTCAACTGATTGGATGAGGCTCACTAACATTATGAAGGGCAATCTGGGTTTACTTAAAATCCACCAATTTCAATGTTCATCTCATCCAAAGACACCCTCACAGAAATACCAGAATAATGTCTGGCCACATGTCTGGGCACCATGGCCCAACCACGGCCCATGTAAAATTAACCCTGACAGTGAGTAAGGAAATGTGGCCCATTACTGGGCAAGGATGAGTGTTTGCAATTGGCTTGGTTCTGGGGCGCTTGGGTGGCTCAGTCGGCTAAGTGTCCGACTTCAGCTCAGGTCACGATCTCGCGGCCAGTGAGTTCGAGCCCCGCGTTGGGCTCTGTGCTGACAGCTCAGAGCCTGGAGCCTGTTTCGGATTCTGTGTCTCCCTCTCTCTCTGACCCACCCCGTTCATGCTCTCTCTCTGTCTCAAAAATAAATAAACGTTAAAAAACTAAAAAAGAAAGAAAGAAAGAAAGAAAGAAAGAAAGAAAGAAAGAAAGAAATTGGCTTGGTTCAGAAGCAGGGGTGCCTCTAAAGTGTGCTTGTCAGACGTCTGCTTAGAGCGACCGGCCAAGTGGCAAAACTTGCTTGTTAATTGCCTGTGTTACCTGGCAGAGGAAATCTTCATCACCAGGAGCAATGGTTTCCCCTTTCTAGAAGAGTTGAGAGAGTCTGCTTTTCTTACCAGAAGAGCAAGATCCTAACCTTTTATTAAATCATTCTATATGACAATTTTTTTCATGATTTTGCCATAGCTATAAAAAAATAAATCTTCCCCATGGTTGGATGTTTTTCTTAGACTCCTGCCATGTTTTGTTTGAGGCTCGTTGATATGGATAAGTCGAAGCCCAGTTGTCATATCTGAACCTCCTGTACTCTTAGAATAGTGATTTAAGAGGTTCAACTCTTACTGGAAAATTCTCTGAGGAAATTGAGTAGAGATATGAAAAGTAAATTGTCATTTGTTTATAATCAAATTCATTCCTCTTTAATAAATTTTGTATTAGAAGCTGCCAAATCCAGTCACAGCTTCCTGTTCCTCCTGCAACCTAGATACAAAAGGATTTCATTCAACCGCCCCTTCTAGAGACTGACTCCTTGCCAGGAACTCCCAGCATGCACTACCATCTGTTCACCTCTTGGCTGCTTGAAGCCACTCCCCTTTCTAAATTCATACTAAAATTTATTTTCCAAATGCCAGTACTTTGGCTAGTCCTTTAGCTGACTCCAACCTCATTCTAAGTATCAGGATCCATCCACTATTCTCTAGGAGGAAACAGCAGCAGCAAAGCAAGGAAACTATACCTAAGTGCAGGGTCCAAAGCAGCTGCTTCAAAACAGTGCTGCAATCTTAAAGTGTGTCCCAAACACAATATCTGAATTTAATTAGATTACTTGGTATCGGATTTAAACTGCAGGACCCTTTAGAGGCAAATCGTTTTTCTCCTCTCGTCTTCTTCAGCTCCTGTTGGGTCATCTAAGAACAAAAGCCCTCAGATCAAGCCTTTTGGGGACAAAATTTCCCAGATTAATGGTTATTCTTTATTTTTCTTACTCTTCGGCCCTTGGGTAGGATTCGCCACTTACTGTTATGCCAGAAGATTCTCACGCACACTTCCCTGGAAATTAGGCTTCAAAGGTGGAGGATAAGATGAGATTCAAGGATTCAAGGATGAGAGGAAAACGGAGGGGAAACCGAGCTCTCCTCAAATACTTAATCCCTCTCTTTTTTGGAGATGCTGTGCAGATAAATGGGTAAGAGGAAAGATGTGTGGTGATAGGAGGTGACCTTGAGAACACCTAAGTGTATTCATTTGCTATGGCTGCCATAACAAAGTACCACAAAGTGGTCAGGTTATAGAACAAAAACACACCGAGTCACAGATCTGGAGGCTAGAAGTCCAAGAGGAAGGAGTTTGCAAGTTCTGTTGCTTCTAAGGGCTGCAAAGGAAGCATTTATCCCATACGTCTCCTAGTTTCTGAGGATTTGCTGGCAATCTTTGGCATTCCTTGGTTTGTAGAGAGGCATCATCCTGATTTCTGTCTTCATGTTCATGTGACTTTTCCCCTGTATGCATGTCTGCCTCTGTGTCCAAATCCTTCCCTCCCTCTTTTATAAGGACACAGTCATATTGGATTAAGGTCCACCATAACGACCTCATTTAACTTGATTATCTGCAAAGACCTCATTTGGAAATAAGGTCACATTCACAGGTACCGGAGGTTAGGATTTCAATATCTTTTGGGGAGAAACGGTTCAGCTCGTAAGACTAGGATTGGCTGGAACTGGAAAAGCCCATTTTCTTCTTCTGTATCAAACTTGAATCTGGAAGCAGTTCCAGGCTGGTTCATTGTATAGATGGCAGCATGAATGTTTTTTAGTGCTTGGCATTACCATCAAAACGCCAGTGCATAGGCTGCTCTCTCCTGCATGCCTTACATTGTATTGTTTTCTTATATAAACTTTTAAATTAATTTGTTCCTGTTAGTGTAATTTTCTGTAAGAGAATGAGTGCATGTGGTTTTGTTAAAAATTAACGAAATGTAACTTTCCATTTCACTCATGAGGAATTGATTCAAATCTTAGAGTACTTAGGAATGTAGACAATGGAAATTGCTTTTGGCTCCTCATTAGCTATTGATCCAGGATCCAATCGCTCAGGTTCCCACCCCTTCCGCGCACACATCCACACAATCTGGAGTACACACATGCAAACACACGCACATGCACACACTTGTGCACACACACACAAATTTACCTTGTGCCTAAACAAGTCTACCTAAACAAGATTTTGGTTTGAATTTCTCTTACATAGCATTACTCCCTTCGTGTTCTTCATTTTTTTTTTTTTTTTGAAATTACTTTCCACTGGCAGATGACTGTCTACTCGATGCCCAAGCAACTATGCCAGCAGCAGAGCCAAAAGATAAAGTGTGACTGGTGTCCCGCAGACTCAACCCACTTTATCTCACGGAGCTGGACTGCCAGGTGGAGTTGAGTAAACTTTGGGGGTTGCAATACAGTTGAGGCACAAAGTTCACCACCAACGTAAAACAACCAACCCAGTTCTGCTTTTCAATGTGCTCTAAACTGATGAGAAGGAGCAATGTAAACAAGGGTGAAGCAATAGGTTCAGGAGGAAAAAGGGCCACATTATATTGACAACTAACGTGTGAACTGCTCTTTTCGCATCTGTATGTGCAGAATATATATATATATATTTTTTTCCCCCAGAGTTTACTGGGAAATCAAGGCTGAGGAGGGAAAAACAATGTGGAGTTTCTAGGAGAGGAATTGTTTATTGCCTGCTAGGTCAGGTGATTCGTGGACTTAGAGAGTTAGAAAGAGCTTTTTGAGAGCAGCGTGTTCCGCGTTCTTGCTTTCTTAGGTAAGGGACCCAGAACTTGGGTAAATTAAATGAGGGTTGTATGTGTTTAATGAAAAGTTTCAGAACTCTGGGTTCAAGTCTCTAACTTTGTAAAGTGGAGATACTAATATATACGTTATAGGTCATTATGGGAATTAAATGAGAGAGCTTTGTCTGAACTTGTAACATGTTATGAGTGACGTTCTCTCCTTTGACCAGTATCACTCAGCTAATTAGTCCTGGAGAAGGGACCGGGCATCATTTCTCAGTTTGGTGCCTCACCTTTGTTCCTGTTATCTCCGCATTGGGAGGATGGGATTCCTGAAATCCCTAAATGAATAAACTTTATGGTTAAACTAAAAACCCCTTTTCAGATAGTTGTTTCCAATGCCCTGCCAGCAACTTTTACCAGAGCAGCTAATAGTTAACTAAAGGGAGTGAGTAGACGGAAAGTTTTCCAGGCCTCCCAAGAGCATACCTTGCCAAAAACGGTGTGAGAGGCAGCCAAAGTCAGGACGAGAAGAGAAAGCCAGGGGCCTGCAAAACACACATGCGTGACTGAAAGTCTTGGCCTTCAGACAGACAGAGCTGTGAGACACCAAAGCTCTTTCTTCATTTGTGTGTTTACAGATTCAGGATCTCATTTAGCATCTAAATTCAGAGGAGTGGACTAATGCTTAGGGCTCTCTCAGTGGTGTTTACTTCCTCAATAAATTCACTAGCGACTTTCTGTGTAGCCTTATCTGAAACAATGTCTCTATTTTAACACATTGACCTCACTGAGGGGTTTTACAGAGTGGGTTTTGAAAGGTAATGGAGACACATCAAATGGGGAGTTCTGATATTTGAGTATAAAACACTTCTCTGTTCGTGCTCTGCTGCGGTGTTTCTCCATCAAGATTGGAGATGAAAGAATGTTTAAATTAGATATGAAAATAGAAGACACTAGCAACCCCTACCTTCTCTCTAAAACACTAGTGAAGAAACGATTTGTTGAGCACCAATGGTGGGCTATGGAGTGAAGCATTCTTCTGTGGCCTGTTCACTTTTGCTGGTAGAATTTCTGCGTCACTGGAAGCTGCCCCTTTCTCAGGAAGGATCGGAATCTTGCCCTACGATGTTGTCAAAGTAAGGCCAGATAACTTTCCCCACCCACTTTCAGAGCAAGAGGTCCAAACGCACTAGGGCACCACCCCAAGCTATCAAACACTTAGAGACTGTCTTGTCCACCAATGAATCCGGAGGGCATGGAACTGGGTAGAAATCACTCAGAGGTTCCTTGTGGAACAAATGAGCAATGGAAGCACCTAATTATGACGACAGTTGCCCTTGATTTAGGTGACTCATGCCAACATAAGCTTGTTGGGCAGTATTGGTTTATTTATGGTACCCTGTTAAATTCCGTCTTTTAGATGCAGGCACTAAAGAAAACAAACCAAGATCACTAAAGAAGCAAATGGGATGATTGATCTCACTTGAATTTTTCAAAAGTTTTGTCCTGAAGTTGTAGAGGAATGAGTTAGACTGTTGTTGAAAATAAGATGTTAATATTGCCACTGTAAGGTTATTGTGAGGGTTAATAAGTCAAACATGCTTAGGGCAGTGCCTATCCAATGAGAAAGAATGAAATCATGCCATTTGCAGCAAAGTGGAGGGAACCGGAAGTTATTATGTTGAGTGAAATAAGTCAGTCAGCGAAGGAAAGATATCATATATTTTCACTCACGTGGATCTTGAGAAACTTAACAGAAGACCTTGGGGGAAGGGAAGGGAAGTGGAAAAAATAGTTACAAACAGAGAGGGAGGGAGGCAAACCATAAGAGACTCTTAAATACAGAGAACAAACTGAGGGTGGATGGGGGGTGGGGAAGGGGGGAAAATGGGTGCTGGGCATTGAAGAGGGCACTTGTCGGGATGAGCACTGGGTATTGTGTGTAAGCGATGAACCATGGGAATTGAACCCAAAAGCCAAGAGCACACTTTACAAACTGTATGTTAGCCAATTTGACAATAAATTATATTAAAAAAAATAAAGTTATGCCCACAGATCTCAAAAATATAAATAAATAAAATAAAATCTCTGACTCAACACCCTATCACAGTGTATTGTAATGTATTCATGATACAAATCTACATAATTTAATGCTGTCTTTAAAAATAGATATAAGAAAACATTTTGAATGATTTATGGTACAATAAAATTTGGTATATTTATATATTAAAAAAAGGAGAGTGTCTATCAATTGTGAGGATTATTATTAATATTATCATGATCATGTTTTGAACTTGCTGTTGAAATAGCTTCTCATTCTCTTTTGTAATTTTTCATATAAACAGTATATATGTAATTTTGCATAAATACATATATGTTATCTTACACATGTATTTGTCTGTTGTTTAAAGTCTTGTTTTGTCTTTCACATTTACCTTCAACTTCCCTTTCTTTTCTCCTTTGCATCCCCTCTGCACCCCTCCCCCCCCATGCAGCTGTTCCCCGACTGCTCATATAATCATATCTGCACATTTTACACTTACGCTTATCTGTGAGAGAGGTATGGTTATCGTCTGTCTCATGAGCATTGAATCATACCCATTGTTTTCGTTATTCTTCACCTAAAGTATAACTGTATAGGAATCCTTCAAAAGTGGCCTTTCAACTGTAACTCATTTATTTTTGGAATTGCTGCATGATAATCCATGGTATGGGTGAGATGTAATCTAAGTAGACATTCTCACCAATCCGCATTAACTTTGGTTCCTGTCCTTCTTTCTTTGTCTCGCTACTATGAACACTCTGACGTTAAGCGTCTTTTCACATGTGCCCCTGTGCCCTGGTGATCTGAGAGGTGTCAAGGTGATTGCAGCACTGAGTGGCACACATATGTTTAATTTTTTTGTATATGCTGCTAAATGGCTTGCCATGGTGGTTTTAACAGGTAAATCTTTTCTCAGCAATATATGAGCGCCCGTTTCCCCATATACTTACCACCAATAGAGGTTACTGAGGATTTCAATTTTTGCTAGTCCCATGGGTATGAAAGAAACAGTATTGTTACTTTAATTTGCATTTATCTGGGTGTGATTTGTTGTGAACATATTTTCTTGTTTTAAAGAATGTTTATTTATTTTGAGAGAGTGAGAAAGAGAGAGCAGGTGAGAGGCAGAGAGAGAGAGAGGGAGATAGAGAATCCTAAGTAGGCTTTGTGCGGCCAGCCCAGAGCCTGAAACAGGGATGGGTCCCACAAAATGTGAGATCATGACCTGAGCCGAAATCAAGAGTCAGATGCCTAACTGACTGAGACACCCACGTGCCCCATGAACATCTTTGCATTTGCTTATTGGCCATTTGGGTTTGCTCCTCTGTGAATTTCCTATTCTAATTCTTTATTCATTTTTCCATGAGTTCATTTGTCTATCTTTGTTGACTTGTAAAAAGAAAACAAAAAAATGATCATCGTCTATGTTACAAATATTTCTGAACCTATTATTTGTCTACTAAACTTGTTATGGAAACTTTCTTTTGCCAAAGATGTTTTAACTTCTTATATGATAACGTCTATCTTTTCTTTATAGCTTCAACATTTGGTCAAGAAATGCATCAGTCAAGAAGGTCTCCTTCCACCTGCAGATTATACATACACATGCATGTAATATGCTGGATTTTCTTGAAAGTATTTATTTTTTTTAACAGTTATTTTTAATCCAAAAGACTTCACTTTTGTAGATGGTATAAGATTGGGGTTCAATTTTTTAAAAATTCAGTTGAATAACTCTGCCATGATCAGTTGAATATGTATATGAATATATGTGTACACATATATTCATATATGTAAGTGTATATATATCTTCACATATATGTGTGTATATCCATATATGTATGAGTATATGTGGTGCATATGTATATACACACATACACATATGTATTATACACATATCTATACATTCCATATATATTTCTATATATCCCCACATACATGTGTGTATATACGTGTATATATATAATGGTTTTTCTATATAGTTTCATTGACTTTTACTATGACCTGCAGGCCCCATCAACCATTTGATTCAGGAGTCAAAGAGAAACTTAAATTAATTACAGAAGACAAGAAAGCTACGCTTGGGTCCACATTGATCCAACACCCCTCCCTCCCCCCAAACATTTTGATCCTGTGACACCATAACCCACAGTCTCTTCTCAAAATGAACCGCTCTTTTCTCATGGATGTTTCTCTTGCGCTCCTTATCACTATTACCATTAGGAAGTTTCTTCATATACGGGTAGACTGGAAAGATTCTGCACATCTCCTGCCTACTTACCTTTTCTTTTGTCAGGATAAGAAAGAGTGAATATATCCATCTCTCTTTTTTCTTCATTTCTGTTACTAATGGCACTTAGAGTTACATTAAACTTTGAATATCAGCTGTGGAGATCTATTAGCAGCAGTCATGAGAGTGAAGGTATAGAGTTAATATCTAAGCATTTCAGAAAACCTCAGTTAGAAACATTTCCTAATAATCCAAAGTCATACCCACTTGAATTATATTTAGAGTCATGGGGAAAAAGCAAGACAATTTAGTGATTTAATCTAAAATGTGACATGTGATCCCGATTCCCCTTTATCCTAGGACAATGTCTCAGGCTGGTTAGTGACTGAAGGGCAGTGTGGTTCCTTATGGGCTTTCCCTTTGGTGGCCTTTACAAAAAGGCTAAGGTAACATCTGAGTCATTTCATTTCTCCTTTCCTCACTGGCCCTAACCAAAGTATTGGAGAAGTCTTGTTTCTACAAGTCCTGATTCAATGCCAAAAATTTTTAAGGAACAGAATTTTATGTTTTCTTTTTCTTTTCTCTATTCTTTTGTTTTCTTTTCTTTTTTCTTTTCTTTACTCTTTTCATTTTCTTCCCGTCCTTCTCTTTCCTTTTCTTCTCTTTTCTTTTTCTTTTCCTTTCCTTTCCTTTTAGTGTTTTTCTCTGTGAATTTTTATTATATAAAGCATAGATTCCTCCCTTTCTTTTCTGTATTTAAATAAGAAACTGGATTTTCTTCTCAACATCACAGAAACTTACAGAATCATAGGATCTTAGAATTGTAAGGGACATTATAAGTCAGCCAACATTAGAAATCAGTTTCTTTAAACTCTTGCAAAATCCTCTTTTTTTTTTTTTTTTAAAAAGCTGCCAGTTGATTTTAAGGGAAGGCAAGATTCTATGAATGCCCGAACCGTGTTTCAGGTCCTACTTCTGTCTTTCTCTGAACTTTATTTAAATGGCTTTGCCTGGAGGACTTTCCAGGGGTGGGGTTTTGTACTTGAACACTTGTGAGAATCCACTCATGCTC
The DNA here is from genome assembly GCF_046562875.1 of Panthera onca. Taxonomy (NCBI): domain Eukaryota; kingdom Metazoa; phylum Chordata; class Mammalia; order Carnivora; family Felidae; genus Panthera; species Panthera onca. Next base: position 113,383,843 of record NC_138345.1, on the reverse strand, counting down.
CACATTCCTGGGGGAGGTGATTTCGGCAGGGGATTTTTGCTTCACGGGGGGGAAGGGAGTGTGAGTGCTTTTTTTTGTTTTGTTGTTTCTACTCAGCACAGCTGGTAGTTCCCTACTGACTGCTGTTTGTTTTGAAGTCATGAGGCAAAGGGGGTTTCTGCCAATGTGTGTGTACTCATTACACATTCAAATATGACGCCTTGACGCCCATTCACAGGGTAGCTTCAGTGTTGTTATTCGATTCTCCTGCCAGAAATGGAAAGTTTATTCCCAGAGTGAAAGTTGCTTTTTTGCTAATGTAGGAGATTTCAGGCTCAACAGGCAGATTCTAGAAATATTGCTTTTTAAATATTAAATTCATTTATAAAATGTAAAAATTAATTTTACATTTTTTAAGATGACTGCTTGGCTGATTATATCTGAACAATTTCTTAATCAGACGCACTTTTGCTGAAGAATAGCTTCATGGAACAAGGCAGGGAGGCTTACGACTACTCCACCCATTACTTTCCTAATATAAATTGAAACGTTTTTATTCTTGTTTGGGGCCCCTTCCTATGGAAGGTAATACATCTCCGCTATCTTGTCTGTGGATCAGGCCATGTGACGTGCTTTGGCCAATGAACTGAGAATGATGGTTTCTAGCAGAGGCTTTAAGAGCCAGTGAGGGGTCCACTGCTCTTGCTTGGCAGTCTGCTGTGTGAGTGGCTAAGTTCCAGGTAAAGACCGCTCCGTCAGCTGCAAATACAAAGTAGGTCAAAGCCACAGCTGCCACGGAATATGAGTAAGAAATCAAGCTTTCCTACTGTGAGCCCCTGAGGTCTGAAGGCCATTTGTTACTGCAACATAACCTAACTCATCCTGACCAATGCCGATGGCATACTGGAAAGAGCAGAAAGAACCCAAGTTCACACCCTGGTTCTACCATTAAATAGAAATGGAAACTTGGACATTTCTAAAGTGCTGGTGAGCTTTACAAAAGGAACCTCGGTTTCCTCGGGAATGGGTACAACAGCCATCACCTTCTAGATCTCACAGGCTTGTTTGAGGCTAACATGGCAGGATTTATGTTACAGTACCCTGAAAAGGATCCCGCCCTATACAAAGGTAAGACACTGTTACAATTGGATTTTCCCTCGTTTAGTGAGTTGTATGCACTGACCTTGGCCTCTTTTCAAATTTCTAATAAATGAATGTCTTGAAGTATACAGTCCTCATAAAGTTTTATCAGCGGCCATGCACAGATACATACACTTGTCCGAGAATGGCACTGATGACCGTAGAGGACCAGTCTCTTTAAGCATCTTGCCTTGAGAAGGACCCACGCGGAATAACTCTGAGGCAAGTGAACACTTGTCGGGCCGGGGGAGTTAGCCTGATTATCTTTTGCTGAGCCATGAGCGTATCATGTTCTGGCCAAACTGCTTTCACTTTCTGAAGAACATTATACATTTTACAGCTCCCTCTTACATCATTTATTTTTACCGGGAAGACTTAGATCCTAGGAAGAACATTAGCTTTCGAATCATAGCGACCTGGCACCTAGTAGCCACTCGACTAATATTTACTGAATCAATAGATCGATTGGCTCAAGTCTCATCCGTAACTCTAGCTGTGTGACCTTGTGCAAGAGAAGCGACCTCTCTGGGCTTCAGTGGCTCACTTGCAACACACAAAATAATAATCTCTAGCTCATAGGGCTTTAAAAAAAAGGATTAAGGGAGTGGTAGATGCAGAAGGTCTCTCAGCGTGCTTGGTAAAGATTTCCTAAGAGTGGAAGTGTAGCTTATTAACTGTGTTACGTTCTGGAGTGGGTGGCCAGCTTAGAGAAAAAAGAGTGGGCTTTTGAGCTTGTTTGCAAGGTTCTATTTTGGATGTCTCCAGATTCTTCTGAACACTCTTCATTCGCATTTTGATAAGCCAACACCTTCTTTGCCACAGAAGGAATCCCACCTGAGTGCACCTGTGGAAAGCTTTCAGAATGCTTTTAACGCACAAAAGCTTCAAGGGCTCTGCCTTGGAAAAGCTTCGCTAACAAAAGGAACTGCACCACCTCCCGCTGCCTGGTTTCTGGATGGATTTGCCATCTCCTCTCAACCGTCCTGTCTCTATCTCTCTGGGCCAATCCCTCTTCCAGGTCCTTGAAGGGCCCCCTCGCAGGTTTCCTTACTCTCAAACTTAGGCATTTATACCAGCAACAATACGGGAGATGACAGAACTTAATGTAATTTATGTTTTTAATTTTTTTAATGTTTATTTATTTTTGAGAGAGAGACAGAGACAGAGCGTGAGTCGGGGCGGGGCGGAGAGAGAGGGAGACACAGAATCCGAAGCAGGCTCCGGGCTTCTAGCTGCCAGCACAGAGCTCGATGCGGGGCTCGAACTCACAGACCAGGAGGCCATGACCTGAGCCCAAGTCAGACACTTAACTGACTGAGCCACCCAGGCGCCCCAAGATGACAAAGCTTTGAATGATCTGCATCAACAAAGAAAGAAGGGAAGGAGGCTGTGATAAACCCTGGTGCTTTCCTAGGTGTTTCTCCTTCATTTAAGTGAGGTAAGCAGTTTTAGTCGCTTATTTTTTGAAACGGTAATTTTAAAACAGGGATTTTAAGATACAAAGAGGTTCAGGGCTTTGCCCCCAGTGACGTCAGCAGTAAGTGGTATAGCTGGGACTTGAACATAAGTCTAATCCCAGCGCCCTGTCCTCTTCCCCACACTCCCCTGCCTCACAGGTCCCTGGCTGGTCACTACCTCAGTGCATGACACAACATAGGAGTCAACAGCTTGGCGTGTCTGGAGAGAGCCTTTGGAGCCACGGGTCCCGATTCTCACACCGATCCTGTCATTTACTAATTCTGTGGCCTTGGGCAGGTTACTTATCATCTCGGAACCTCAAGTGGTTCATTAGTGAAAGGAGGCGAATTGCCCCTTTCGGGCACTGTCGGTCGGTGAGAGAGCTAGAGACCGTGTAAATAGAATGAGTGGTTGGCATAGAGGAGACCTTCGTGTTATTATTATTACCCTCAACAAGGGTCCCTGAATAAGATGATTAACTCTCCAGAGCTATCCTCAGTAGGTGTCAAACGGGTGATAGAGATACCATGTGTATCTGTATGGGTGGGGGGGGATGGTCTCCAGCTTGAATAACTGGGACAAGATTGGAGCACGGACAGACGGCCACTGCAAGCTGATGCCACAATGGTGGGGATGGGGCCCACTTGTCTTTCTCTCGGCATTGTCTTTCTAGGACTGAGGACAGTGGGCCTGAGCACAAAGCGGGGCTCGATAGAGTGTGTCCAATGAATGCAAGTTGGTCCTTCAGGGGTGGATTTTGAAGGGGCATAGTGGAGACTGGATGGGAGGTAAGAGGTGATTTAAAAGGGTGGGAGGGCCAGGAAGCATTTGCTGGAGAAAGGAAGTCAAACGGTAGGGCTGCAGAAGCGGCTGGCTAAGTAACTTGGGAGGTCACAGAAAACAAGAGTTGCAAACGCAGCGTGGCACTCAGTTTCTGCCGCTGCGGAGTTTGGAGAAAGGGCTAATTCAACAGCCGGGCAATGAAGAGACCAACGGTTGTCCTTGTTATAATTAGTTATGTACCGACCCGTCCGGTTGTTTTGAGGATTCAATGAAATAGAGGCAGAGAGCTTGGCCCAGTGCCGGGCACACGCTGGGCACTTAGTACATTAGTCACGATGAGTATCAAATTATTATTTATCACTTTGTGGCACTTTGGTGAGTGATGATAGCCGCAGTCACGTCGTAGAGGTGGGAGCCACAGACCAGAGAGACCGCGGAGGTTGATATTTAGGGAGAAACTGTAAGTACGGAGCACAGGTCAGCCCCTCCAGAGACACACGGATGAAACTGCCTTCTAGGGCTGCTCGTGACATTGAAATGTTCCTCAAGGACCTTTGTTTTATTTTATTTTTTTGAAGTGTATTTATTTTGAGAGAGAGAACATGAGCAGGGGAGGGGCAGAAAGAAAGGGAGAGAGAGAATCCCAAGCAGGCTCCACACCGTCAGCACTAGGGCTCGATGCGGGGCTCAAACCCATGAACTGTGAGATCATGACCTGAGCTGAAACCAAGAGTCAGTTGCTTAACTGTCTGAGCCACACAGGAGCCCCTCCTTTAGGACCTTATTACCAGGTACAGAGTTAACGTCTGCAGAGTGGGTATAGTATCACCGGCCAGTTTTGTAGGCTGATTTTGGGGACCCCTTCCCTGGGACATCTCCCGAAGTCAGTCAATTCCCAAATGTCATCCTGGGGGCAACAGAGATCAGGGCCAAGCCTTGTCCAAACATGGCTCAGTTACCTAAAGCGACCATTTAAATTCTATGATCAATCTGAGATTACGAGATGGGACTAGAATTTACTTTGTTTTTTTTCCCGCTTCCAGCAGTGTGGAGTCTTGGGAGGAACAGAGACTTTGGAGACCTAATAAAGAGCAGTTTTAGAACAAACGTTCTCCACATAGCCGAGGATTGCGTTAGCAATTTTATGACCCACGATGCGAGCACTTAAATAACTATCACACAAGGTAGAAAATGATAAACATAGAGCACATAAGTGCTGTGGGAATTTGGAGGAATTATTTCAGCTAATACAGGAAAGGCTTTGTGGAGAAGTTTGAGCTGGAGCTGTTTGTCTCTCCAACACTTGATTTTGAAAAAATTTCAAGCATACAGAAAGGTAGAAAGAACCGTAAAATGAACACCCATATACCCTTCAATGAGAGTCAACCTTTAACAATATTTTGGTATATTTATTTTCCCTCTCTGTATAAAAATACATGCATATGCAGGGGCATCTGGGTGGCTCAGCTGGTTAAGCATCCGACTTCAGCTCAGATCATGAGCTCACGGTTTGTGAGTTCGAGCCCCCTGTCGGGCTCTGTGCTGGCAGTTCAGAGCCTGGAGCCTGCTTCGGATTCTGTGGCTCCCTCTCTCTCTGCCCCTCCCCCACTCTCTCTCTCAAAAAATAAACATTAAAAAATATTGTAAAAAATACATGCATATGGATACGTGTATATATAATATACATATTATATTTTTGAGAGCCATCTGAGAGTAAGTTACAGATATCATGACACTTCATTCCTAAGGATTTCAGGGTGCATCTCTTTAAGAATAAAGGCCAACATAACCACAACATTCTATCATGGCAGAAAATGAGGAATTGTGGCTGAGCTGGGGATTGGAGGAAAGGTGGGGTTTGGGTTTTTGCTTTTTAAGGTTTATTTATTTTTGAGAGAGGGAGGGGATCAGAAGCAGGCTGTGCGCCGACAGCAGAGAGCCCGATGTGGGGCTTGATCTCGTGAGCCATGGGATCATGACCTGAGCCAAAGTCGAACGAGCTTAACTAACTGAGTCACTCAGGCATGCCAGGGTTGGGGTTTTTGACAACCAGTGACAGGGCTCCTCAGACAGAAGTCACAGAGTCAGTCCAAACCCAGATGTAGTGACTTATTTTAACCCTTTTGTTTGATTGGGAAACTGCCCCCAGGCCAGAGAGCCACCACAAAGTCAGATCGGAAAGAGCTGAGACCAGAAGCCGCATTTCCTGCTCCCTCTTGCATTGGCCACACTCCTCTTCCTGGCAGGTGCTGAATATAGAGGACAGCACTCTCGGTTTCTACATAGGGGTACCTTTAAATCAGCCTCCGTTAAAAAAGCTTTTTGGATGGCACCTTTCTGCGTGGGTTTCCGAGGCGTTGCCAAAATCTGAATCCTGCCAGCTCTCTGGAAGATCAAGGTTTAAACAGGTGGAGACAGAAATGAGGATGGCGAGCTGCACACGAAGTCCTGGAAGGAGCCAGGGCTAAGATCCCGGATTCCTGGGGGAAAAGCAATGCTGTGGCCTGTGTTTGCCCCACCACCTTGACGGCCTGAGGGCCCCTTCTGCTTCTTTTGCTTCTCACAGCAGACGCTGCGAGATTGCTGGGCTGTGAATCAGGACACTTGAGCGCTGTCTTGCTTCCCCTTCTGATGATCAGTGTGACCTCAGCCAGTGGTTTGCCCCCCAGGGAAGGCTTGCCTATGTCTGGAGACATTTCTGATCTTCACGACCACGGGGGTGCTCGTGGTATACAGTAGGAAGAGCCCAGGGATGCCCTTAAACATCTTGCGAAGTGCAGGACAGCCCCCAGCAACAGGGGATTACCCAGGCCCAACCGTCAGTAGCGCTGAGGTTAAGGCCCTCTGTTGTTGACAAATCGCTCGTTTTCTTCAGGCCTTAATACCTTCGCTTGGGAACGGGGACATTTGGGCTAGCTCCGTGGCTCTTGATCTTGAAAGTGTTTAAGATCCCCGAAATGCTCGTAAAATAAGGCAGTTTTCTGGCTCCCATCTTTAGGGATTCCATCGTTGGTCCACAGAGCACAACTTGAGAAATGCTGTGCCGGCTAGTTTCTAGGATGTTTTCCCCATTTTCCAACTCTGAAAATATGGAGGACCGACAGATGTACTCAGCATGCCTGCCAGAGCACAGGAGAAACAGGGAAATGGGAAATGTAGATCTTCCTGAAAATCTCCTCACCCGTGCATATCCCCCCACGCCCACAGGCCGCACAGAGCGGGGTCACGTGCCTGTGGTGAGACCGGAGGCCTGCTCCTTTCCGTCTTCCTTGGAAGCCTGTGAGCCTCCCAATGCCCGGGGTGGGTAATTCCGTCAACATGTGGCGAGGCCGGTTGTTCTGGAACAGCTGAAGTGACAGAACAGCAGGAGACAACACACACACACACACACACACACACACACACACACACTTTACAGTCAGGCGTTGACTCTCCCACCATCTTGTTTTTAGAGGCTCTTTGTAGCACCAGCTGGCATTTTCACGTTTGCACGAACTCGCGTAGAGTGCCGCCAGGGAAGGTAGAGACGCGTTTGTTTGTTGTGTTTCGAATCATAGGTTATTTGAGGGAAAGAGCAGTTTTGGGTAAGTTGCTACTGCAGGCCAGGCGTGACCCCGGTGTACTCATAGCCACCGACTGTGGAACTTCTTCTACGCGTCAGCTGCTCACGTGACATCGTTGCCAATGTTGTTGTTGTTCTCATTTCTCAGGTGAGAAGACTAAGGCTCACAGGCATTTGGTAACGTGCCCACGGTCACACTGTTAGTAAGGGACAGAGTCCATTTATCAACCCGGGGCTCTTTGGTTCTGAAGCTCATCCACCGTCATTATTGCTTACCCCCTCCTGTGAGGACTAGGAGCGACCCCAGAAGGGCAGAGACAGGGGAAGTAAGAGACCACCAGATGCCAAGACCTCTGCACGTGGCCTGTCCCCAGACACCTCCGTCTGCACGTTCTTGGGCTTGTTGTGCTCGGAATTTTTGTACTTCCACGGGAGTGGGACGCTATGCTTAGTGATTTCATCCTTTCTTGAGAATCCAAACTTCTCCCCTGACGTGAGTATCTTCTAAGATAGGAAGTTTTGTTTTTGTTGTTTTTTCCCAGAGGTTTGCAAATATACGTGCACGTCTCTTTCTAGGGCCTCACATCAGAACTACCGATTTCGAATTTCTGGGAGTTAAGGTCTAGGGTGGTTTGGCTTGGTTGGCCAACAATTTCACTGGTGGGATCATTATTCTTTCTTTCGGTTAAGATCTCTTCTCCAGAAGGCTTCAGTTCAAATGCAAACCAGTTGCCTGGAACAGTGACACAGTGAGTCTTACATCCGCCAGTGTGTGGGCGTCGGTAGGTATCAGATTATGTCTTGGGAGAAAGAAACCCGAAAATAGCTAAGAATGGATGGGAAGATGCATTTGGGAGGAATCTATCCACCCTACCCAAAGCATGGTATTGAGACAGAGTCTGGGTAGGTTCTTCAATGGGAGGTTCAAGGTCATTCTTTTAGCGCCCTTGGTACTGAGGACACAGGAAATGGATTTTGGAAAAGCTAAGGTAAATACTGAAGGGGTTGAGTAGAGGGAGGGACCAAAGGTGAATTTCTTTTATTTCACTGAAGTAAGTTGATGGTAAAGACATTACTATGTGTCTTAAAGGGATTTAACACAAAAATTATAATTATATTGACAGTTTATTCGATGCATTTAGAAAAGAAATGGAAATTACAGCCTTTAATATGGTTTTGCCTTTAAAAGGATAATAGCGTGCTTTACATGTTTTTTCACTGGAGTGATCATCCTCTTTGCAAATAAGTGTGTGTTCACAATAGCTGTGGCACACTTTTTAGCTAAAACAGTACCTGTTTTAGTAAAAGTAATAACAGTCTTTGTTATTTTCTTTCTAATCATTTAGAATCTCAAAAAAAAATTTTTTTTAATGTTTATTTATTTTTGAGAGAGAGAGAAAGCATCAGCAGGGAAGGAGCAGAGAGAAAGGGAGACACAGAACCCAAAGCAGGCTTCAGGCTCTGAGCTGTCAGCACAGAGCCCAAGATGGGTCTCAAACCCACAAACTGTGAGATCAAGACCTCAGCTGAAGTTGGACGCTTAAGCGACTGAGCCACACAGGTGCCCCAAAAGTTTTATTTATTTATTTATTTATTTATTTATTTATTTAGAGACAGAGACAGTACGAGTGAGGAGGGGCAGAGAGAGGGAGAGAGAATCCCAAGCATGCTCCGTGCTGTCAGCACAGGGCCAGATGTGGGGCTCGAACTCACGAACTGTGAGATTGTGACCCAGGCCCGAATCAAGAATTGGACGATTAACCGACTACGCTACCCAGGCACCCTAGAATCTTTTAATAGACAGTTCATCTCTTTCCTTTTCTAGGTTCCCTGGCACTTTGCTTATATCTCTATAGTAGCATTTACCACGTTTTCTTGTAATTTATCTGCTGTGCATTTGGCTCATTGTGCAATGAGAAGCACGATGGGTCCCATTCACTTTTGTATACCCACTGGCGGGCACGGAAGAAGCACTCAGTAAATGTATCAGATGAAAAAAGATGAACATATTTTCTTTCCAACATAATCCAAATCTTGCTTTCGGAGGCTCTCATTGACAATATACTTATTAGAAATACAGCTAAAAATATTTTCTGCTCGTGTAGGAAGGTAATACTATTGATCTGCTGTTGCTATGAAATAACAACATGGAGTGGGTGGCTTACCAGGAGCAGTGATGGAGCAGGAGAGGTCAAACCCCACATCTCACCCAGGTTTATTGCGGCCAAACATATTTCAGGCCAGCACCTTGCACTGTTTTTACTGGTACTAGATCTTTAATTTTCATTCATCACTTTATTTTTGAATACAAAGACCAAATGTGTTTTGAAAAAACACTTACAGACATTTGTAAGTTAGGGTTCTTTGGTTATAGGTATCAGAAACCACGAAGAGCTAATTTAACCAAGAAAAGGAAATTTATTGAAAGGATATGAGGAAGTTTCCTGAATGGACAAGAGGCCATAGAATCAGTTTAGAAACAGAACAAGAAGAAGGGCAACTGTAGGCATTAATGCAGGTGGAAATTGATTGCTTACTTCCGGTGCCACTATAGGATTGAATGAAATCTGACAGTTTTCTGTCCCTGCGTAACTCAGCTGAAATGTCTTATTGGCTCATCTTGGGATGCATGCAAAGTTCTTGGCTTATATTGCTCTGGCAAACGAAAGGATTTGACCAACGAACCTCCATTAATTTCTCATCAAGATACACACATGAAGAAGAAGTGATTTTCCAAAAGGGAATTGGGGGCACTTAGTGGAGGGTGGGAATAAATGCTGGTAGAGGAAAAACAAAACAAAACAATTAGTTAAACCACAATCATACTACCACATGAAGGTAGCCGTTGGTGTTTTATGTTTCCTTTTTAGACTTTAATCATAATGGTAAGATTAGGATCTTATTATATATAGTTTTATGCTTCACTTTTCCCCGCCATTCACCATATTTCCAAAGCAGCTTTTCTAATACTGGCATCAAATTTCATCTTTTGGCTATCCCATAATATATTGAACTACCCTCTAGAAAGACATTTTGGCTGCTTTCAGCCTTCTACTGTTACAACACAATGATAGAGTGACATCGTGGAACGATGTGGGCTTTGACGTCCAGAAGAATTGTATTTAAATTCCAGCTTTGCCATCTCCTAGTCAGGTACTTTTAGGTAAACTGTCTAACCTCCGAGTCTCCATTTCCTTATTATAAAGTCGGGGAACTGAGGGGCGCCTGGGTGGCTCAATCGGTTGAGCGTCCGACTTCAGCCCGGGTCATGATCTCGCGTTCCGTGAGTTCGAGCCCCGCGTCGGGCTCTGTGCTGACAGCTCGGAGCCCGGAGCCTGTTTCAGATTCTGTGTCTCCCTCTCTCTCTGACCCTCCCCTGTTCATGCTCTGTCTCTCTCTGTCTCAAAAATAAATAAACATTAAAAAAAAATTTTTTAAATAAAAAAAATAAAGTCGGGGAACTGAGAAGTACCTTGCAAATTCAAACACGCCGAGTTTGAAGGGATTGTGGGCTACACAACTATATACGGGGTGGGGGGAGGAGAGCTACAGACTGGAGGTGTAGAGTTTTAAAAAATCTGTTCTTGGGGGGGGGTACTTGAAGTCTTAGGAGGAGATGAAATCAGCCAGGAGGAGAGGGTAAAGAATGAGGAAGGCAGGGAGCCACGGATTCAAAGTGACTGAGGCACACTTGTATTTAGGGGGAGGGGGTGGGAAAGTGCAAAAGCCACATGATGGAGAACAGATGGTGGAATGATGAAATAGGAGGCATGAAAATAGCGTGCAGGAGCCAAGGGAATTGTTTCAAGAAGAGAACAGAGAGGCAACGGCCAGAGAGTTCCAGCAGAAAGGAGAGACGGTTGGGGGGGTCAAGAGTGGAAGAAGAAGAGACACCGTCAGATGTGAATGTGAGGTGCACTAAGGCAAGGCCTGGTTTGGCAAGTAGGAGCTGGCCCACTCTCCATGGAGTGTAGGGTCAGAAGCTAGAGAGGGATATGCAATAATTGTAGCATATAACAAAAGTTTGTATCAACAAGAAAGAGGAAAGATGGAGAAAAACTACAGGAGATCAAGGGAGGACTTTTCTTTTAAAGTTTGTTTATTTATTTCGATAGAGAGAGAGAAAGAGAAAGAGAGCATGCACAAGTTAGGGAGGGGCAGAGAGACAGAGAGAGAATCCCAAGCAGGCTCCACATTGCCAGCACAGAGCCCGATGCAGGGCTCGAACCCACGAACCGTGAGCTCGTGACCTGAGCTGAAGTCAGAGCCCAAGTCGGACCTGAGACTGACTGAACCACCCAGGTGCCCCTCTTTTTAAATGATATAAGAGACTTCAAGGTTCGATGCTGATGGGAAGAAGAGAACAAGAGGGAGAGGTTTCAGGCACAGGAAAGAAGGGGAATTGGCTCGTTTATGTATTCCCTTCATTCACTTATTTAGTCACCCGATTAGAATAGAGAGTCTGTTCTGCACTGAGATCTGTTCTACGCCCTGTGGGTACAGCAATGATCGAGGCAGTGTAGGCTGCTGCTTTCACTGGGGGTGTATTCTTCTAGGAGAAAACAGACAGGTAATCGTGATGACAACACAATAGCAACACCATGGAAGTGACTCAGAGAGAAAATAGTAGAGAGTAAAAAAAATGTATGCAGAGCATCAAAATAGATCTGCTGTTTTGTAATGAATGGCTGCTTTAGATCAGTTGTTCAGAGGTGGGCTAAATGGGTGATATTTAATCTGAAGTCCATGTGACAAGAAGGAGACCAGTATACAGAGATCAGCAGGAAGGGATTCCAAGCAGCTGGAAGGGATAATCCGGTGGCTCCCAGAAGAGCTTTGCATGTCCAGGGAATGAGAAGGGGGAATAAGGGGCAGAGATGGAAATGTGATCAGAAAGGAAGGCACAGCCCAGATTTTGAAGTCCACGGTTTTATTCTAAGTGGGATTAAAAGCCACTAGAGGGGAGTAATACGATTATATTCATGTCTCAAAAGGATCATTCTGGATGTGGTGGGAATATAATTAAGGGGGAGGAACAGAGGATGGGAGCCAGTTAAGAAGTTATTGCTATAGGGGCATCTGGATAGCTCAGTCGGTTAAGCTTCTGACCTTAGCTTAGGTCAGGACAGCATGGTTCATGGGTTTGAGCCCCACATTGGGCTCTCTGCTGTCAGCACAGAGCCCGCTTTGGATCCTCTGCCTCCCTCTCTCTGCCTGCACCTCACCCGTGCTCTCGCTTTGTCTTAAAAATAAATAAACATAAAAAAAAAAGAAGTTATTGCCATAGTGAAAATAAGAGGTGATGTGGCTTGGACGATGGTGGAGATGACAAGAAATGGATGGAATGAGGCCATGTCTCAGAGTAGAGCCAAAGGACGTGCTGATAAATTGGATGTGGAGCAGTGGTGTATGAGGAAAAGGGGAATGAAAAAGGGATCATCGCTGGAGAACATGACTGCATGGTGGGTGGTTTTCTTGAGATGGAGAAGACGGGGGGCTGTGTGCAGATCAAGTCAGTTATACTTCCATAGAGCTGAAATGGAAAATAAAAGGGTTCTGGACGTGATAAGACGACGATCGCTGGGGAAATGACTTGGAGGAGCACGTGTGCCCGTCTTACTTGGAGCTCTGCGGTCGTACCTCCAACGCTCCAGGTTACTGAAAGCAGGTCAAAACAACCTGCAGTATCCACTTTTTGGCTGCATTCACTGTTCTCTTTGCTCACGTGTCCATCCTCCTGCTCCCTGATTCCATACTCTGGCTTCGGACCCACCTGCCTGGTTCTGGAAAGTCATATATCCTTTTTCTGATTTATTAGTAAGCTCCGCATCTGCATTTCTGCTCTGTACACGTCCTTGATCTCAGGATTAACCTCATCTTCGAGATACTCCATCAGATGTTACCGTGATTTCTTCACCTTGTTTACCATTCCACAGAACTGGACCAGACGGACCTTTGCCATCCGGCATCTCCTGTCCCCAAACCTGTGGGAAGAGAATTCGGCTTTTATAATCTGTTAAACTAGGTAAACTCGGCCAATAGTTTGTATATTCCCATTATTGTTATTCTTTAAAGAAATTTTTGCTTATTTATTCATTGTTGAGAAAGAGAGAAATTGAGAGCAGGGGAGCGGCAGAGAGAGAGAGGGAGAGAAGAGAGAGAATTCCAAGCAGGCTCCACACTGTCAGCGCAGAGCCGACTTGGGCTCGAACCCGTGATCAGTGAGATCATGACCTGAGCTGAAATCAGGAGTCGGACACGTAACCAACTGCGCCCTCCCAGGCACCCCTCCGTTATCATGACTCTTAAGGAAATTTTCCTCCGTGACAAGTACCAGTTGAAACCAATTCTTGTTGGGATTCTTACAAAACTGTCTGGACTCAGGTGTTAAATTAAACTGGTAGGCTGACACCACTGTATTCTAAGCCACCGTTTTCTGTTATTTGAACTGCTGAAAAATCTCCGAACCAGTGTTTCTTTGCCCACCCAACTCATTGTCCACCTTACTGCTAGGGTAATTTCTAGAGCATAAACTTGATCCTAGCAGTCCCCTGCTTGCAAGGCTTTAGTGGCTCTCCATTCTCAATAGGATGAAGCCTGCCAATCCTCGACAGAGATATTAGGGATCGCCCAATGGCCCACGTGTGTCCCACATTTGTCAGCATCTCTTGCAGTTCGTTGGATCTTTGTGACTAGTTCTGGACAGCAGTGGATGACTGTGTTTCTTTCGGGCCAAAGTATTTGGCTCATCACCTCTCGTAGGGCCCCCCGAAAGCCACATGTTGAAGCAGCAACATCAAGAGATGGTGGGATCCGGGGTGTCCGAATCACTCCATGGAGAACTGCCCTGGAGTGTCATCTGAACCGCACTGGAAATTACTGGAGAAGGAGATAAATCTTTGTTGGCTAAGCCACCGAGCTGGAGGGTTCTGTATCTGCACAGCCTAGCCCAGCGGCTTGGTGCCCATGCAGGCTCTAACACCGGCCCATCTCTCCACCCTGCTCTACTCACCGGGCAGGCAGGACACCTTTTCGCTTCCTCCACGGCACCATGCTTCCTCCTGCCTTTGGTTACTTCCCACTTGCCGGGTAATGTCTGCCTCTTCCTCTTCCTTCTCCCAACGCGTAAACTTTGGTTAAATCTTACTCATCCTTCAGGACACTAGCCAACCACCACTTCCTCAGGGAAGCCCCCATCGCTTCCCTTCTTCTTGGTCATTACACGTCATCTCAATTACTTGTATTCAAACAAATCTGCCAGCCCCACCAGACTATAAACTTTGTCTTCGCTGGCCCCTACACAGCGTCTGGCATTTTGTAAGGGCTCAGGAAATAGATGTGGAATGATGGAATGATTGATTGAAAGAATTATTAGCAGGAGATAAACAAAGGTGAAGGAGATGGAGACAACAACAACAAAAAAAAAAGAGGAGAGAGAGAGAAAGAGATATTGTAACACACGGGATCCGGCTTGTGCAAAAACAGGCTTTGGACCCAGGGGACGTCCTAAGTAGCCATGTGAACTACTGATTCTAACTGAAACTTCTCATCTGGCCTCTGTGATATCACCTGAATTATTTGAGTAAAAAGGAAATCTTTCCTTGTTAGGAATCTCTGGTACCCTTCTAATGCATGGGGGATAAGGTTCAAATACCTCCGCATGATAGAGGAGTCAATGAAAGGCTGGCCCCTACTTTTCCTCGTCTCCCACCACCTCCTGCATCCGTCCCCATGCACACTCTGCTTCAGTCAAAGCAAATGCCTCATCCTTTCTGAACTGCACGTGAAGCTCCCCCCTTGCCACCTAGTCAACTCTTGTATTTTAAGACTCCGCTTAAATGTCTCCTCCTCTGTAAAGACAGTTTTAAATCCCCTAGTCTCAGACACTCAGCACTTTGGACATCAACAATGCTGTGTCTTTATGTGGCATTTAAACAATAATGGTTTCTTTCTGTGTGGGTCACTCTCACTAAGAGGGGAGCTCCTCTGAGTAGGGGCTCTGTGTCCCCTACTCCTTTTGTATTTGCCATGATAGCACCTCTCCAGAGGGAATGCCCTATGAATGCTTATTGAGTGAATGAAAGAATGAATGAATGAACAGAACCAAAGCTGGAATATCATTGTGGACGCAGTTTCTAGTTTCACTCTTCGTTTTGAAATATTTTCTTTTTTAAAAGATTTTGTTTTAACATTTATTTATTGTTGAGAGACAGAGCATGAGTGGGGGAGAAGCAGAGAGAGAGGGAGACACAGCCTGAAGCAGGCTCCAGGCTCTGAGCTGTCAGCACAGAGCCCGACACGGGGCTCGGGCTCACAGACCCAATCGTGAGATCATGACCTGAGCCGAAGCCGGACACTTAACCGACTGAGCCAGCCAGGCACCTGTTTTAAAATATTGTCTTGAGTGAGTACATAGGGATGGGAGTGGAGATTGATTGGAGGAAGCTTCTTTTACAAGTCTATTTTCCACTTTCACGTTTTCTCTTGGGACTAACTAGATTTTAAACTGCAATGCAATATGGATGACGTGTTTCGGACTCCGTGGTTATTTACGAACTTATGAATTGGTAGCAAAATCTTTATCCAGAATGTACATACCTTTGATTTTTATAAATTTTTTTTTTTTAATTTTTTTTCCAACGGTTTTTATTTATTTTTGGGACAGAGAGAGACAGAGCATGAACGGGGGAGGGGCAGAGAGAGAGAGGGAGACACAGAATCGGAAGCAGGCTCCAGGCTCCGAGCCGTCAGCCCAGAGCCCGACGCGGGGCTCGAACTCACGGACCGCGAGATCGTGACCTGGCTGAAGTCGGACGCTTAACCGACTGCGCCTCCCAGGCGCCCCTATAAATTTTTTTAAAATTTACTTTGAAAGAGAGAGAGTGGGGAGGAGCAAAGAGAGAGGGAGAGAGAGAATCCCAAGCAGGCTTTGTGCTATCAGTGCAGATCCCAAGGCAGGGCTCGAACCCAGGAACCGTGAGGTCGTGACCTGAGCCTAAATGAAGAGTAAGACACTTAAACACCTCAGCCACCCGGGCACCCATATGATCAAATGGTCAAAAATCATTTGATTTTTGACAAATGAAAAATAGCATTTCCTAATTACCTCACAATTAACGTTCTGCAGATACTTAAAATTCTGAGCTTTTCTTTGGAAAGTTTCTCTCCTATGTGGCACACACAGACTTAACATTTTTTTCTGTGTTGGGAGTGGGGGGAGTTTGATTTACTTTCTCTTTTCTTCTGATTTTAAGTGTTTTTTGAATTGCTGTTTTAATTTTTTTTTTTTTTTTTTTTTTTTTTTAAATAATCATTCAGCCCTGGAGCCCTGGAAAATCCCATTTCCCCTTTCCCGTCGAGGATATTGTTGTGGAAAGGTTATTAGGTCTTGACAACTCTCCAAGATTGTGTCACTGGCCCCAGATACTAGACCAATAAAAAAAAATCCACGTATCCCCGTGGACTGACTAGTTAAGAAACTGTTGAAATGTTTCCCTAAACGCCCAGCGCTGGGTCTGGTCTGGTCGTATCTCAGAGCCCTTCTGACTGACGGGTGAACGCCTTCTCCCACTCTTCTGCACCCTGCAGGGGCTGGAAAGGGTTTGAAAAGTAGCTGCTCGAGCAGTAGAGCAGACTGTCTAGGAGTAAGTAATGCTTCAAGGCCCACCGCATACAGCTCAGGATCTCCAGTTAAGGGAAGAGGCCTGAGGAGCTTTGAGAGATTTCTTCTGCTTTCTGATTCGTCCAGGCTTCCAGCAGGGCCACTGACATAAAGATGTCAGTAGGCGTGGGAGTGGCTGGTTTCGGTGACATGGGGTCCGGAGCTGTCAAAGCTGACATGTAGCGCTTCAACCTGGCTAAAAGATTCCTCGCATCGTCTCCGGGACTGTCAAGAACAATGTGCGTGCGTGTGTGTGTGTGTGTGTGTGTGCGTGTACACGTGTTTTTGCGGATATGCACCCTCATCCTGCGGGGACAAGTGTGTTTTGGCTCACAGGTATAAAGTCCTGTTTTCCTCTGTCAGGTGACCATGAGTTTTGTCGTACTCAGCAGGCCTTTTGTCTAATGCATTGACACCTTAATGAAAAACAAAAGGTACATTCATCAAAAGAGACAAGATTACTCGAATCATAAATGGAGAACATCAGGGAGGCTAGCAACAATAATAATAATAAATTGCGGCTATTGTCCACAGAAACTTGCTTTTCTAAGGTACTTTTGATAATTACCTGTCAATGTTTCAGTTTCAACACCCCCTCCTGGAATTGATGGAGTCTATTTATACCACATAAAATTCTTGTATTTGCCTCTTGAAGTGCATTCCATTCCCAGACATGACTAGGGCGAGAGGTTGTTTTATTTTTCCAGAAGGGGAAAGTGGCCTTGTTGAGTCTGACACATGTAAGCGGTGCTTTCGGGTTGAAGGCAAGCCAAACGAGAGAGACAAATAAACATCGGCCTTAATAGGGAAGCAAAAGGAGGGAACTGTAGCTTGGATGGTTTGGGGGCGAGCTGGGTCCTGTGTCTAGGAGGGTGGCCCTCGCCTCTCTCTCTGAGGTTGTCCAGCTCAGGCGATGTCTAACTCGCTGTCTCTGGCAGGTGATGTGTAGAAGGCCTACGTGCAATATCCGTGCGAGGTGCAACAGGGGAGATGGGAAGAATGGAGTCTCTAAAAACCTATGTTAGACATGTAAGAACTTCAGGGATTATAGCTTATCTTTCTTTAAAGAATGTCCTAATACGAGAGACTGAATTAAAAAAAAAAAAAAACTACATGCATTTCAAGATAATGACTGTCCAATTGATTCAGTTCTTCTTTGTGGTCTTTCTTCACAGACACAGAAGTGGGGAAACAGATGTCACAGGACCACGCAGCAGGGAACCCCCATAATTCCATCAGAGGAGGAAGCACCAAATCAGGAGATTTGTGTCCCGGCTGTGGTGGTGTTACCGTGTGAGTCTAGACAACTAGTTTGGCTGCTCTGGGCCTCAAATTCCTTCTTTGTTAAGTGAGAAAGTTCAGCCAGATCCTATCCAGCTTTCAGATTTATTTTTCAGGGGTGCCTGGGAGGCTCAGTTGGTTAAGCATCAGACTCTCGATTTCGGCTCGGGTCGCGATCTCACGGTTTGTGAGATCAAGGCCATGTCAGGCTGCACACTGACAGGGAGGAGCCTGCTTGGGATTCTCTCTCTCTCTCTGCCCCTCCCTCATGAGCAATCTCTCTCTCTCAAACATAAAGAAATAAACTTAAAAAAAAATTATTTCTTTAAACTCTTAGTATCCTTCATTTTCCCCACAATATCTGACATAAAACTGGGGATCAACCAGTGTTTATTAAATGAATAAACACACCATTGAGTGTTTCCCTTAGACGTCATTCACCTGTGCAGCTCTCTTGTTCAGCCCATTAGATGATGGACTTTCAGAATTACAAGGGTTCTCCAGTAAGGTTAGCACAGTTCACAAACGCTCATTTTGTGACTTCTTATGTGTGGATGGCAGCCTCTCGGATGCACTCCAGTGACCGCCACCTCCTGGTACTCATGTCCTCATTAATCCCTTCCTCTTGAGTATGGACTGGACATACTGACTCGCCGCTAACAAGCAGAGAATAGCAGAAGTGATGGGTTGTCACTTCTGAGAATAGGTTGCTAAGATCTGTGATTCTGTTCTGTTCAGAGCCTTTGCTCTGGAGGAAGCCAGCGGCCATGTTGGGAGCTCCCTATGGAGAGGCCCACACAGCAGACAATGGATGTCTCCAGACGACATCCACAAGAGACCAGGGGCTGCCAATTGTCATCTGAGTGAGCTTGGAAGTGGCTCCTCCCCTGGTCGAGCATTAAGATGACTGCTGGCCTGGGGGACGCCTCAGTTGGAGCCTTAGGAGAGACTCTGAGTCCTGCCCAAAGTTGTGACTCAGAAACTGTGAGATAGTAAATGTCTGTTGTTGCAAACTAATGTTTTGTGGTAGTTTGCCACATGGCATATCAGGTGACCAATTATGTTACAAAAAGAATCTAAGTCCATCAGATAATTTGAAATCCATATAATCTAAATAAAAGATACGACAGATATGCCAGTAACTATCATGCTCAGTTGTAATACTAACAAAACCAATTCCCATAAAGAGCTTATAATGTGCCCCAAGCTGATATGTATGTATGTAAACACACACATATATATTACATACATATGTATGTACATATTAACCCTCAGAACCACACCATGAAGTACATGGCACGGCTCTCCCCATTTTACAGAAGAAAAAGTGGAGGCACAGAAACGTTAAGTAAATTGTCCAAGGTCACATAGCTCGTGAAGACAGTAAATGGTAGAACAAAAGTTGGAACCCAATGGTCCAGGTGGCTTGCTTGTTACCCCGGTGCTGTAGCATACCCCTTAATGGGACAAGGGGAGTATCACGAAATAATGAGAGATTCAAAGGTGTGATTACAACCAGTGTAAAGGATAAGAATGGGATTTTATGGAGGACGTGAATTGTGACATGGGAGGGATTAAACACAGTGAGCTAGAAGCATGAGACAAACAGTTCCCTGTTGCCATGGACTGAATGTTTGTGTTCGCCCCAAATCCATTTTGCATTTTGCCAATATTGTGCTAATTGTATGCAGTCATCGCTAAAATTGCCGCTGACATCCATTCATACCTTTGGTAATCCTTCCGTTATTTACTTGTGCCAGCAAGGTGGACACATTATATGCTATTCAGTTCAACTTGACCCGGCACAGATGTGAGGTCAGGCTGCAAGGTGAGAGTAGGCAGCAGCTTCCCAGTTTCTAGCGGGTGTGTGGGCTGCCTCCCGGAGAGGTTTCAAGGCTCCCGATCCGCAATCTGGAATCCCAGGAGTTCAACTCAGATGCACAGTCTCATTTTCAGAGGTGTTACATCTGCATAATTATACAGCTGGGGACATTAGTAGCTCAGGTAAGTCAAATACGTTTGTACCTCTGCACAGATAAAAACTTGCTCCCTGTCCCCAGGCCCCCATCATCCTCTTACAACCATTCTGTGGGTTCTGACTCTTTCTCAGGCCTCCTGCCTGTACTGCAACTTGTGTTCAGAAGTAACTGGCTCTGTAGCTGCTTCACTCTGTGCTACCTCTGTGTGGCTTCTCTGGGGACAGAAGGCTTAGCTATGGCAGTGGAGAAGGGCAGGAACCTCAGCCTTAGGTGACCTGGGCTCCAATCCTGCTTCTGTACCGTTGGAAGCCAAGCAACAATCTCTCCTGTCTCACATCTCCCTGCCGTCTTCCCCACCTCCGATGTCTCTCTCCACACGGTGGACAGAGTATCCACTGAAAACAAGGAATTTGCTATGTTTCTAAATCTAAAACCAAGGTAAGAATATAGGTTAAATAAAGGAAGACACAAGTTCAAAAGTTTATGCAATGAAAAGTCTCTGTATTTGGTCAGCCCTCTGGTTTCCAAGGATCTCGTCTTATAAGCAACTGCATTTACCTTTTCATGGTAGATTTTTCAGACGTGTGTATCAGATGTATACATGTATATATACACGTATGTTTCAGGTATATACACACGTATTTTTTGATGAAATTTTTCTTCTGGACAAGAATGTTTTTAAATATGTAGGTTTGAGCATCACGTACACTAGAAACTCTCCATTAATCTTTGGAACATGTCCCACATTAAAAAAAAATTTTTTTTTAATGTTTATTTCTGACAGAGAGAGAGACAGAGCACAAGTGGGGGAGGGGCAGAGATAGAAGGAGACACAGAATCCGAAGCAGGCTCCAGGCTCTGAGCTGTCAGCACAGAGCCCGAAGCAGGGCTCGAACCCACAGACGTGAGATCATGACCTGAGCCGAAGTCAGACACTCAAACGACTGAGCCACCCAGGCGCCCCTGGAACAGGTCCCAAATTTTTAACATGGCCTTCAAGCCCCGCATGACCTGGCCCATCTCTGACTGTACAACCTTGTCTCGTGCCAATTTCCTCCTCATTTTCTGTTTTTCACCTGGGACTTAGATCCTCCAACATCTAATCTAACACCCTAAAGTTCTTTACACGTGTTTCTATCTTTAATTAGAATAGCTTTCTGTCTGGAATTGAAATTGTGGTTACCTCCTGAACATTTATACCATCTGTGTTTAGTGGCCGTATGATTTGGGAGGAATGGACCCACCCTAAGGTCCAAGATTACGCAAGTCCCATTCTCCTTACCAAAATGATTGGTTCAGGCAATCAGGACTTCAGTCATCCAGGAGGCATCTACTAGTTAAAAGGATTGATTTGCCATTGCCTAACCAGTATAAAGAAGGAACTCTTTCTTTCTGTGACTATGAACAAATAAACTCTGTCATTGTAGGCCCTGTCATGATAGAAACTGACTGAAACCAACCTATAAAATTTGGTAGGACAGTTAGACACTTAGAGAAACAAAAACCACAGTCTTGATCAAACTGTGCCTGAAGCTGTCGTAATAAATACCTTGTACTGTTTTAAGCAAGTTTGCAGGGGGTTTTTTGTTTTTGTCTTGTTATTTTGTTTTGTTTCGTTTTGTTTTACTTGCAGACAACTTAAAGCGTCCTGATACACCCTTCTTTCCCTGCGCCGAGCTTCTTATATCTGGCTTACTCTTTTCTAGTCCAAGCCTCTTAACTGTTACCTTTCAGAGAGGCTTTTTCCGACTTTCCCGGACGAGGCTGCATCTTCTCTTTATCTGTTTTCCTTGCATGGAGGCCTTTTCCTTTGGTACATTTGTCACAATTCTAATGAAAGATGATTTTAGAAAATCTCTTTCCCTCAGAGGACTAGAAATTCGGTGACGTCAGGGCTCTATCTGTCTGGTTCACCACTCTGTCCTCAGGTTCTGGCGTGCACTTCACACTCATTACCCCATAATTATTTGTTGGATATAAAACTGAATGAATGATAGAATTTATAATAGATAAGTTGTTCATTCCCAATGATTTTTATTTTTTATTTTTATTTTTTTCCCAATGATTTTTAAATCAAAGTTAATGGTATTCCCATAGACTGAACTATAGCTTTTTATCTCTGGTTAAACTCAAGCAAAACCTTCTGAGACCACGGGTTATTTTACTAGCTGTAAGCCAACTCCGTGGCTGCATCTCTTGGGGAGGATGTGTGGATGTTAAGGGTCCCATGCCAGTGCAGGTCAGATTAGAAACCCAGATCTTTCACGTACTGGGTTTCTGGTCTTGGACAAGGTACCGAACCTCATTAAGCCTCAGTTTATCTTTGACATGAGGATTATAACGGTACCTACGTGTCATAAGGATAAATGATGAAATGCAATCAATGCACTCTTTCAAGAATACGTACTCGCAGACATTATTTTCTGTCACAGAGTAAATACTTATAAACGCTTTACATGATACATGGAGCTGCTTGCTAGTACTGTTATTATTTAGAGGCGGACGTCAATTTCTAGGACCGCGAATTGAGATTTCTCTGAACTCCGTCCACCCCAGCCCTGTGAGGGGCTTTACTTATGAATGGTTTAACAGACAGAGGATTGACCAGATGCCGATTTTTTTTTTTTTTCACTTCTGCTACGTTTAGATTCCTGTTTAACCCCGTGATTTTCAACAGCTATTGTTCTTCGAAAAAGAAAATGGATTTGAAGGGGTATTTATATTGATTTATTGTTGGTTGGCCGTTGAAATGTAAATAGGCCTCTACGCGCCACTCACTGGACAGGGCAGGGCTTTTCGTAATGGACAAAATAGTCTTGTTTCATTTTAATAACCTGCTTGTGGTCACACTAGTCACGGGATTCCTTAAACACAGCAGAATGCCTGTGATTGTCATTTGCATATCAATGAGCAGACCCCCCCCCCCCCCCCCCCCGTCTCTCTCTCTCTCTTTTGGCTGTTGCAGTGCTCAGTGCGGTTGGCCATCTCTCTCACACAGACACGCGTGTGCTAAGCCTAGCCCCAGCTGCTGAGAGTTACGCGACTTATCTGTCGCCTGTTTGTAGAAGTTAGTTGCAAGGGTTAGAGTAGATCGCCCACCCCCAATATCTTCTAGACATAGACGCGCCTCTTCCTTTATGGAAGCTATCCCTGTGAATAATCATTCTGGGTTTTCAAAGTTGGATGCAGTAGATGAGGGAGGCTTAAATGGGAATGGCAAAGGGAATAATAGCATTGGTACACAGGAAACTGACTCTATAATTCAGACGAAAAAATCCCCAACCTCGTTTCCTTTGTTTATCATCCCCTTCCCTCTTATGCATTTTCCCAGAGTTGGAAAGAGCCCCTGAGTTTTATTGATTTGGAAACACACAGGCATTTTAATCTCTTGCCCAAGGGCCACTGCGGGGAGTGAGGTTGGACACAGTTCTGGTTCTCGATTGATGCCCAGGGCGGCCTGGGAAGTGAACACGGCTAACTCAGTGTCCGTGTCTCGCCCTATGCTACAGACCCTAACATAATGCTTCTCAAAAGCTTTTTAGGTGACCTTAATCGCCACCGCAGTATTAAACAGAAGCTTCACCAGAGAGCCACGGTTTCGGCACGGATTTATCAGACCAGTTCAGAAGGAACGTAGAGCTGAGGGTCCAGTGTCTCCGTAACCTTTCTTACGAGCCGCGGCTGTACTCCACACTGTGCAAGAATCAAGTACAGCCCATATTCATGTGTTAGTAGATTTTGTTTTTATTAAAAAAAATTTTATTTAATGTTTTTATTTTATTTTGAGAGAGAGAGAGAGACAGAGAGACAGAGAGACAGAGCATGAGCAGGGGAGGGGCAGAGAAAGAGGGAGACACAGAATCGGAAGCAGGCTCCAGGCTCCGAGCTGTCAGCCCAGAGCCCGACGCGGGGCTCGAACTCACGGACCGCGAGATCATGACCTGAGCCGAAGTCAGATGCTTAACCCGCTGAGCCCCCCAGGCGCCCCAGAAGATTTTGTTTTTAATTGAAAATTGGTTATCGATATCGTACTGACCCCTAGAAAAATGTGAGGAACACACACACCTACAGGAAATAACAATAATCATACTTTTTCTCTGCTTGACCCTGTTCCAGACTCTGACTGGGGATGAATTCATCTAACTCCTTTCCTCAGCAACATGAGACATATACTGCTATTCTCCATTTCTGATGTTGAGCAACTGAGGCAGGGAGAGGGCTAGGACTCTGCCCATTTAGTGAGGAATAGAAGTGCAAACGCACAGCTCTATCTCTTTCATGCACATGTACACATACCCACTGGATGGGGCAGTTGCCAAGGCCATTTGCCAGCTCCCTTGTCACTGATATTTGTAGAAGTGGTAATGGTAGGAATCAGATTGCCCACTCCCAAATCTTACTCTAGAGATAGTAGAGGATAGAGATATTATTGATAATAATTAACATGAATTGAGGGCTTCCTAGGCCAGGTGGGCCATTCTTTTAAGGACTTTATAGGTATTATTTAACCCTCCCAACAGCACAAAGAACGGGTTATTAGTAAACACAGCACCAGAAGTTACATACTTCGTCCTAAGTCCTACCTCTAGGAAGCAGGAGAGCAGGGCTTTGAACTCCTGAACTCATGTGAAAATCACTAATTGGTAGCTCATCTTGATAGGAAGACTCCTCAGCCAAGTCTTTGGGAAAATGGTGTGGGCCTCCGTGCTGTGCTGGCTGCATGGACCCTGGACTTACCTTCTGGGTTTCCTCTCCCTCTAGCAAACCTCAGCACCCTTCCAGGCCCTCAGTCCCATGCCCTGCTGCTTTGGCTGCACACTTTCCTCTCCGGTGTCCCATTTCTTTTCTTTTCCTTTCCTTCCTTTTCTTTTCTTTTCTTTTCTTTTCTTTTCTTTTCTTTTCTCTTCTCTCTTTCTTTTTTCTTTCTCTTTCTTTCTTTCTTTCTTTCTTTCTTTCTTTCTTTCTTTTTCTTAGAGAGACAGACAGATGGGGTAGGACAGAGAGAGAGGGAGAGAGAAAATCTCAAATAGGCTCCATGAACAGCACAGAGCCCAACAAGGGGCATGACCTGAGCCAAAATCTAGAGTCGGATGC
The DNA here is from genome assembly GCF_046562875.1 of Panthera onca. NCBI lineage: Eukaryota > Metazoa > Chordata > Mammalia > Carnivora > Felidae > Panthera > Panthera onca. Next base: position 113,358,906 of record NC_138345.1, on the reverse strand, counting down.
TCAGGCCACTGAGCCACCCAGGCGCCCCTCCAATGTCCCACGTCTTTAAGCTCAAGTTCAGGCTGGTTATTAGCAGATGGTCAATCCGAGGACCGACTTCACAACCACATACAGTGGGAGTAAATGAGTTAATATGTTCCAGATACTTTTATATTTTTGGCATAGACCCTAACCAATATAATCCCAGCTTATTATCCTTCTTGGGTAACAATCATTCTTTTATTCGTTCAATAAGCATTGAGTGGCTATGATGGCCTGGGCACCGTGCTAGGCCTACGTTTGTATCTGTGACAGGGGCATTTTGGAAATGCAATGCCCCATTCATCGGAATGACTTTAATGGTGGGAGCGTTAAGCACCTTGGCAGGCAGGCTTTTTGGCTCCTCTGAAGTCACATTAACTCAGTGGCCATTGACTCTGCTTATCTGAAGGGCTGGTCTCACTGGCTCCACATTTGAAAAAAGTGACAGAGTTTGATTCCATTATGAAAAAAAAAAAAAGAAAAAGAAAAAGAAAAAAGAAAACGCCTTGTCTGGGGTTAGATGAATTCTTGCAGGTCTAGAGGGTGCCGTTTTCTGACCTGGAACATTCAATAATATGAAATACAGCTTAACTGACATGAAATTCGGCTTCAGAAGAGAAGTTTGCATTAGTTTCCATGATGGGGTTGGGATAATGTCTCTGTAATTTTCTCCCTTTTTTCGGTTTGTTTGCTTAAATAACTGGGTTCTCTTTTGAGAATGGCATTTCTAGACCATCATAGAGACTCCTTCCTTGATGAGATCTTACTGCTGCTCTGCCACCTTCACATCATTACTATTAGTTGTTTTCTACTAAAACTGTTTTATTTTTCTTATTTTTATCTTTTTTATTTCATACACGACGGCCATCATCTGTAAGCACTTTGTTGGGGGCCCTCCCCGACTCTAGAACAGCCAACTTATGGTGACATGAGCAAGCCAGGGGACCCAGATTTCAAATGGGCAGGATTTTTAGATCTAATGCAGACTGTCAGAACTGATTTGGACCTAGATAATGAGGGTCTGATTGAATTTGCCATCCTCGCAGCATCAAGAGGTCTTTGGGGCCAGAAAACGATTCCCTTTATTTTTCTGCACAGAAACAAGGGTGAGGTGGAGCCGTCACAGCGTTTGTGTGTCACGCATTGTCAGGAGTCACGGGCTTAGTGGGTGTCTTGCTAGGTCATCTTAGATAGGCTGGCTAATCTTTCTGTGTTTTCGTTCCTCCATCTGTGAAGGCGTGATAACACATGCTGGGCTTCTAAGAAAAGTGCTATTAGGAAGGTTAGGGGAGGTGCGCTACACGAGAGGCTTTTGCAAAAACCTTGGTATTATTTGCTAGAGAGATTGTGATCTGGAGGCGGATAGCAACTTGAACGGGAGGGAGTTTGAGCCAAAGTCCTTGCCAGAGAAATATCAGACCTGAAGGAAGGGAGGGTGTGGATGCATTTGGAGGTGACCTCTGGCATGGGTGACGCTGGAGTTTCTCCATGGGAAAAACTGAAATCGTGAGAATATCATTAGAAAGTCCAAATGAGCTAACCACAATTTAAAAATTTCTTTTGAATGTTCATTTATTTTTGAGAGACAGTGAGAGAGAGAAAGAGCAGGGGAGGGGCAAAGAGAGAGGGAGACACAGAATCCGAAGCAGCTCCAGGCTCTGAGCTGTCTGTCAGCACAGAACCCGACATGGGGCTCGAACTCACGAGCTGAGCAGAAGTCAGACACTTAATCCCTAAACTCACTGAGCCCCCCGGGCGCCCCACCCACAGCTTTAAAAAAGGCAAATCCTTATGTGCTCAGCTCCAGATCATAAATGACCAATAATACCTTGGTAGTTTTGTTCTGACGCTCCAGGGGGACTTTGGTGCCGAAAACAGTGCTGTTCCTGCTTTGTACACATGACTCACTCCCATCGGCAAGAGTATTGCTCGTCCTTGAGAATGCGGAGGTTGGCGCCTCTGATTTTGTTGTCCTCTGTGATGATCTAGCTTGCCCTACATCTCGCAGACCAGATACGCTTTTATAAACACACACCAACCCAATCAACATTTATTTTTGGACCATTAAAGCTGTTTTAGTAAACACCTCAATAAGACCCCTGGATGAAAATACATCTGAACTCATAGAACAATTTTGTTTCCACACCTTCCAATTCCTGTACTTTGAAACACTGCTTTGAACCTCTTCACATAGGAGCCAACTCAGTGGAACCCCTTCTTTGCCTCTGCCTTCTTGCTCACTTTCTTGCCCTTCTCCCCCCCTCCTCCACTCTACTGAAACTGCTAGACGGAGACCTGTTGCTTTCCTCTGGGTGAATTTCCCATTGGCAGGCCCCCAACTCTCAGATCATCCTAATTCCCCAAAGGGAATCACCAGATGCTCAGTCTGTGACCAACGTGCGGTGTGCAGGTCCTCCGTAGGCTCAGCCGGGCTTGCCCACGTGTCCTTTGCAAAAATGTAAACAAGAGACAAGGGACTCTGCCCCAGAGTGACAGGCAGGTCTTTGTCAGTCACAAACCCAGACAAAGGCAGGAAGTGTTGCTGCTTCCCCACACAGCTGCTGCTCCTTAGGAGGTGGACTCCCTCACCCAGCAGTTCCAGGGCCTTGAGCGACGGGGCTTCTACTGGGTAAAACGCCACCTTCTAAGAGCTTGGCAATTTGTCAATGTGTGTTACTCCACACTTCAAAAATTCTCAGCAACTTCATATCCTGCAGCATCAGGGGGAAATAGTTATGTGGTTAAACTTTAAAGCAACAGTTACATTCACTGGGTGTTGTTCGTAACAGCCCAAACCTGGAAGGGACCTAAATGCCCCACAAGAAGGATTTGGTTAAATAAATCAGAGTATCTATTTGTATGTCTTTTTCTTTGCCAGATATATCTGTTTCCACCATTTAAAATGAGGGTGTTAAACAGTAATTTTTTTTTCATTTTAGATTGTAGATATCCTGGAGAGCTGGATGGAGGTTATCAGCCATCTCCCCAGAAAAAACGCTTATATGACTCAACGTTTTCATAAAATATCAGGGGATTTCAACATAAACCTGTCTACCGTGCCAAGGTTAAGGACACCTCAAAATAATAAATGGCAGAAGTGATATTGAACAATTCTGATATAGGGAAGGGTGAAAGAAAGTAGCAGGTTATAAAAGACTAAAATATTTTTTTTTTGTTTTAAAGATTTTGTTTTGTTTTGTTTGGGAAGGACAATGCATTTCTTGACTCAAGATGCCTGGGTCTGAAAATTAAACGGACGTAGACAGATTATCAGGAAAAAAAAAAGCACACCCGTTTATTGAATGTAAGTTTTACATGGAGCGAGAGACTATTCTGAAGGAAATGATGATCCAAAGAGACCATCAGACCTAAGTATTTTATGCTAAGTTTGACGAAGGGTGCACAGCAGTGGAGTCATATGAGAAGGTGAGGAGAACAAGGTAAGTGTAGTGACCTGGGGAAAACTTAGCGAGGCCTGCTTGTTCGGACTCTTCTTGGTGTCCCTTTGTTCCCCGAAATAAGGATGCACCTTTCTTCCGGGTGTAGGGAGGGTGCCTCTCACGTGAAGATTTTATGGCCTGTTTCAGGGGGAAAAAAAAAGGGTGAAGGGGAAAAGGCCAGAGTGACCTTCTGCTTCTGCTGTTTTTCTCAAACTTCTTCAGCTTAAAATATTCATGTTTTAGGGGAGCGTGTTCAGGTCCCCATCATAGATAATTGAACATTAAGACGCTGATAGCTTCTCTGGGGGATGATGTTATTATCTCTCTGTGCTTGTTTGTATATTCTAACTTTTCTTTTTCAAGTTTATTTATGTTGAGAGAGAAAAAGAGAGAGAGCAGGCGAGCGTGAGCAGACAAGGGGCACAGAGAGACAGAGAGAATCCCAGGTAGGAGCCATGTGGTCAGCATGGAGCCCAACATAGGGCTCGATCCCAGGAACTGCAAGATCATGACCTGAGCCAAGATCAGGAGTCAGGCGCTCAACCAACTGAGCCACCCAGGTGCCCCTGGATCTTCTAACTTTTCTAGAACTATACACAAATTGCTTCTATAAGAAGAAATGTGCCATCCAAGTTGGTTTGAATTAAAAAAAAAAAAAAAGTTGTCATTGGTTTTGGCAAGTGCGTTGGAGACCTGAGGACAGATGATGGAATACAAGGATGAAGGAATGTTCGGATGAAGGGACACTATTTCTGAGTGAGATTTAATTGGGGCCAAAGAGAAAGGTACCACGTTGACCAACTTCTTTTCAACATGAAATACACATGCAAAACATTTTAAGATTGCAGTGAATCAGAACCAATTAAAAAAATGCCAGGACCACACACGGTGACCACGAAAAGCCAGTCTATAGGTAACCTTTAGCTTGACATGAATAGGATTTCTGCTCCTGGGATGGCCTTTAGGCACCGCAGGCAACTCAGTGCTTTCAGAGTTTATGAGTCTGACCTTCCTCTTTCTTTCACCCTAGGAGACATCTTGGAAAACTCGTTCTGCTTTGGCAGACCTTGCTCTCTCAATTCGAAGGCGAAGTTTGCATTTCTTCTATTTACTGGCAAGTGTCTTTAAGGAAAGAGAATTTAACTTGGGGCTGCCGAGATATCTAAGGAAAGAGAATTTAACTTGGGGCGGCTTAGATATCTGCTTGGCATGCATGCTCCCTTTCTGGGGTAGCGGTCACCTTCATCTTTGCGTGGGGAAGCCCCTTCTCTCTCTCTCGGTTGCTATGGCTTCAGTGAGGCAGGCATCACCTTGCAGCCCCAGGATGAACTCAAGCCTGATCAATTTAGAATGTTCTCTCTTTATCTGAGCCCACAGTCAGTGTCCCGTAAGGGGCAGATGGATCTCATCAACGAGATGCCAAGATGGAGCTCTTGGCAGAAATTTTCCAACCATGATTCCTCAGCTGGAAGAACAACACAAGCCTGGACCTGTTGTGGTATGAGCCCGTAGAAGAATGAAGGCGAAGAGCACAGCAGAACCACAAGATGGGAGAGGGCAGAAGGGGGTTGGGGTTGGGCATCCTCTTCAGTGGCTTTAGCTGAGCCTCCAGATTCATATGTGCTTGAACCAAACTTGCCACTGGAATTTCCAACTATGTGTGGCAACCATTTTTTATTTAGGCCAGTTGGTGTCGGGTTTGTTTCACTTACAACCAGTTGGGGCCTGATTAATAATATACTGGTTCAATAATAATGACATTTCTTGATGGGATGCCTGGGTGGCTCAGTCAGTTAAGCATCCGACTTCTGCTCAGGTCATGATCTTGCCGTTCATGAGTTCAAGCCCTGCATCGGGCTTTCTGCTGTCCTCTCTCTCCCTCTTTCTCTGCCCCTCCCTACATGCACACTCTCTCCCTCTCTCAAAAATGAACAAGCATTAAAAAAATTTAATTGGAAAATAATAATGGCACTTATTGAACACTTCCTAAGTAACAGACCTTGTGTAAATCCTTTATATGCCTTCTCTTACTTAGTTCTTACATTAGTTCTTTTTGAGAAAGGAAACTGAAGCTTGGAAAAGGTAAGTAACCTGCATAAGGTCCCTCAGCAAGTATAATAAATCTATATTCAAACCCAGCTATGTCTAAAACCCTATGCTCTTAATTATCATACCACTAATTGAGCAGTGAAACTTGAAGAATGTGAGGCCTGACAGCTGGCCAATGGTTCATGTTTAATCACAACTTAAGAAGGGATGTAGTAAGGATAATAAATGAGTATCTAGGAAGCATGGCCCATTGTAGGGGTTTCACTTCCTTCACCTTCAGTTTCCTTGTCAGGGCCCCTGTTATAACTCGGTTGTGTTTTCTGGCTACCACGTGGTGTTTACCAGAAAATTCTCAACCGTCTTCATCTTATGGTTGAAGAATCTGGGGGAATGGACCTGACTTACACACTCCAAATGCTCTGGGGCTTGCTATGGCTGCAGAAGAGCAGAGTTGGGGAAAAACCAAGGAGGAGCTACAGGCCTCTTTCGTGATATGTTCTTATGAAAAGAAAACAAAGGAGATCTATCAGTTTGGCATTACCCCATTCTCAAGAGAGTTCTTTCTTAAAGTTTGAAGAAAACAAGGTAAACACAGGCCTGGGAAGCACTGAGCGTGGTTTTGACTCGAGCTCTGAGGTTCACGCTGTACTCATAACATCCTGTTCTTCTCTGCTGGCTGTGATGTGTAGATAGCGGTCCTCTGCAGGCTGCGAACGGCTGAGTTCATTTTTCGGAAAGATGCTGCTCCACGAGACTGAGGAAACGAGCCACTCCTGCTCTCTCTTTGTCACTTTTACGGTTAAGGATGGGTACTCCCAGTCGCTCTGAGAACGCACTTTCCCTCTGCTCTAAAATTAGGTCTTTAATTCCTTTGGGATATTTGGCAAACTGAAATTTACTGGAAGCCCAGGGGGTATTAGTGAGTGGGGCAAAAAAGTCTCCAAAAAAAAAAAAAAAAAAGAAATCATGTGTTCAGCATAGGAGAAATCTGCTCGGCTGAACCCTGCAGCTCTGGGCAGGAAAGGAAGGCTAGCTGTCGGGGACAGGTGTAATCAGGGCCTGGTACTGAGGAAAAACAGTGTCAGTGAAGTCACCTGCCATCCGAGGGACTGGGCCTTATGATTCTCATCCACCTGTTCCGTAGAGGGCTGGAGGGCTGAGAGATGACTTTTTGTGCAATATATTTATCAGCTTCCAGTGAACTTGTGTCTAAAAATCGCGCCTACAACAAAGAAAAACGAATGAAAAATAACATGCCACTTCTGTGGTCATGGAGCTGACCCCAGATTAGTTCACGGCGTGTGGAGATGCTGAAGGCACAACTGGAGTAGCAGTGACTTACAAAGAAGGTGTTTCCCTTCTGTCTTCACTGAGTTGCAGAGTCACCGATCCGGGAGACAGACAACAACAGTGGTGGGGGGGTGTGTGCGTGTCTTGAATGGCTTGCTTTCCTTAGAGAGCGTATTGAGTATCCCGTGATTGTGCTTCTCTTCGGGCAGATCCCCAGCTTGCCTCAACACTGGAATCACGAAGGTGCTTTAAAAAGGATAGAAAGATCCTTTGTCAAACCCAGACCTACAAAATAAAAAAAGAAACCATAAGAACAAGGCCATCTGTAGTTTTATTTAAGTGATTCTTCTCATCAGCCAGAAAAGCACCTCTCTAGTCTTCTCCATTGAGATGAATAAATCCATCAGATTAGCAACTCGCCATGTGAGATCTGTGGACACAACCGACAGGGCAGGTCAGCCTTCAATCAGGGACAAAGAGTAGTGACGGAAGAGGAGGATTAGAGGGACGTGGCAGAAGCAAGACCCGGATGATGTGGGCCGCATGGAGGCATCTCTCAGCAAGGCTCCACGTGGGCCGAAGGGGGTTCTCGGTATACCCAGACTCTTCATGCAATACATAGAGGTGATCGTTTAGCCTCCCTTTTCCACCTAGGAGAGCCCATCGAGGCTCATTTACTCATTCAGTCATGCAATTAACCACCATTTATTGAGCAAACGGAAAAGGTTGAAAAAAGGCAAAATGGCTTGGTGGGCTCATAGAAGTCTAGGTAATTTACTATGATAATGTGAGAGGAGAAAGAAGTGGAACACGATGTGGTGCTGGCAGCATCCAAATTATACAGACTCTTAAATGTCTCCACGTCTGTTGTGAGGAGAAGAACCTGGCACAACCCCAACACCTGAGCCTATAAACACGCAGTGGAAGAGAACAGAGGCTGCTCGGAGACATGGGTCAGTGGACGGAAACCCTTGCTTTCCAATACATACATACCTTGGGGTTGGGGTTGTAGGAATCTACTTCCCGGATAAGCTGGATATATTGACATGGCAACTCACAACTTTCAGAGAATTGCTATATTTTTTTCCAAAGCTGCAGAATGTTGTTTTTTTTTTTTTTTTCAAAAAATGAAAACCACTTCTAGCCTCAATTTTAAATGCCTTAATTTGAGAGACCATTAGTCATGAAGGTGTTTCCATAGCAAATGCGTGTGGGATGTCCTAGCTTTGTTGGCAATAGTTCAAGGGAACTTATATCATTAAATTGGGACAGGGCCTGGCACGATGGCGAGAAAGCTCATGGCTGCGTTCCCATAGCGTGAGGCCTCCATTTAAGGGCAAGATAAAGGAAAGGCAAAGAGCAGGAAGGGAAGCGCTGGAATGAAAACAAGTCACAAAGGAAAGATAAAAATGGAAATCCCAGTTCTGTGTGAATAATGGGAATGCAAATGGTGCTGCTAAAATAGAAAGGAGCATTACTTTTCAAAAAGGCAAAGCACAAGAAAATTGTAGTAGCTAAAACATTTTGCAGGGTAAAATTGTACGCTGTGTATACCTCTCAGAAGCAAAGCCACCTACTCGAATTTTTCCCAGCACGATGCTGTGAATTTGGTGAGTCATTTTATGGAGGTTTACTACAAAGCTCCAATCTGCATATATATATATATATATATATATATATATATATATATATATATATTTTATATATAATACATTAGGATTAAATCTTTCTTTTGCCGGCAGCTGCTTACTAAGGCTGCAATTTTGTGGCCGAATTTCTCACCTTGGCTACAAAAGAACATATTTTTCAAAAATTAATAAGTTTATGGAATGATCTCCAGAATTTGTTGTTAAGGTAAAAAAAAAAAAAAAAAAAACGTGGTGGAAAGAAGTGTTTATGGCATCCTGCTATTTATCCAAGAAGACGATATTCTGATTATAAATGTGGTGATATTAAAAAAAAAAAAAAAAAAACAACCTTTCAGTACACAGTTATTTGTGGGGGAGTGAGGAAATGAGGTGGAGGGGACAGAATTCGAAGTTAGGTGTCTTTGAATATATGCTGTTTTGAATTCAAAACCAGGTAAATATTTAATGTGACTTTAGACCAAAATGAACCATGAGACAAAGCAAACTCTAAACATAGAGAGCGAAAGGTGAAACTGAGCCTTGAATTAGAGGCCTAATCACAGAGAGGAAGTATTTCAGGTGACAGAGTAATTTATCCATAGATACACTCTAAGAAAAAGAAATTGTCAAAAAAACTTTAAACTGTGGGGTGCCTTGAGTGGTTCAGTCAGTTAAGCATCTGACTAGGGCTCAGGTCATGATCTCACGGTTGTGGGTTCCAGCTCTGCCTCGGGCTCTGTGCTGACAGCTCAGAGCCTGAAGCCTGCTTCGGATTCTGTCTGTCTCTCTCTCTCTCTCTCTCTCTCTCTCTCTCTCTCTGCCCCTCCCCCACCCGCCCTTTGTGTGTGTGTGTGTGTGTGTGTGTGTGTGTGTGTCTGCCCCTCTGCCATTCATGCTCTGTCTCTCAAAAACAAATAAACACAAAAAAATTTAAAAATTTAAACTGTTTTTCTTTATTTTATTGTGATAATATTGTTACTGTTTGCTTCTTGATTTTCCTTCCTTCCTCCCTCCCTTTCCCTCTCTTCTTCTCTCCCTTCCTTCCTTCTTTCCTCCCTCCCTTCCTTTCCTCCTTCCCTGTGTGCATTTTTTGTGAGACTGTTGTGTGTACTATGGCATAAAACAAATGAGAAATTATGTTCGTGTTGGGAATCAGGATTTGGGGAATGGAAGAAAGTACTTCAACTTAAGATTGAGGACGTTAAGTAAAAACCCTGTAATCCTGAATTTATAACTGTCAATAGAAATTGTGATGTGTTTCAATATAAAAAATACAGATGTCCTAGCTCTACTCACTGAAAAGGCCTGGAAACAGTGACCATTTCAGTAAAAATGAACACTCCTCACATTCCTTAACCAGGCTCAAAACTCAGGTTGTGGTCTGTCAATACTGTTCTCTCCCAACAAGGACCAGAGGTCCTTGAGAGAGAACTGATTCCAGTTCTGGGGAAGGAAATGTGTAACAATGACCCTGGAATAATCTATCCTGCCAAAGAGCAGAGAAGCTATCAATTACTTTTGGGGTTATGTCTAAAATACGCTGAAGCCAACTAAGAAAGGCTTTCTGTAACCAAAGACAGGACAATTTGAGCATCAGTTAAATTTTTTTTAATGTTTTTATTTATTTTTGAGATAGAGAGACAGAGTGCGAGTGGAGGAGGGGCAGAGAGAGGGGGAGACACAGAATCGGAAGCAGGCTCCAGGCTCCGAGCTGTCAGCACAGAGCCCGACGCGGGGCTTGAACCGACGAACCCTGAGATCATGATCTGAGTCGAAGCCGGACGCTCAACCGACTGAGCCACCCAGGTGCCCCTTGAACATCAGTTAAATAACTGCAGTGGCTCGAAACCCAACACACACACACACACACACACACACACACACACACACACACATCTCCCCAAACCCCAAAACCATTGGTCTTCTTTGAAGGACTAGGTAACCAAGTCATAAATTTGAAAACTAATAAATGAAGAGAAAGAATCATTTATCTTATCTTTTCTGTACATACCATACCGCTGGGTAACCAAATGGAAAATAGCTTCTGATTCAAACCAGCAAAATGAAAATGAAACTATTAGACAACTGGGGACATGTGAGCACTGATTTGGTTAGTTAGGAATGTCATGGAGTTACTGTTAATTATGTTTCGTTTTGAGAATGGATCCTCATTATGTTTATGAAAAGGTTTTTATTTCTGAAATACATATGTATATATATTTCACATATATGCATATCTCATTACATATTATGTATTTACAGATGAAATGTGATATCTTAGTTTTGTTTTGAAATAATCCAATGGGTACGAGGGCAAGGAGAATTGGATGTGGGGTAAAATAAAAGATTGACCATGAGGTGAAAATTGTTGAAGCTGCGTACACGGGTTTTTTTTATCTTATTCTTTTTGCTTTTGTGTGTACGTGAAACTTTCCACATAAAAAGCTTTAAACAATATCAATTGCTCTGCTCATCTCTCTTTTTCCCTAACCTGATAATCCTGCTTCCCCATGTAGTTTTATGCTCTCATAGCGAGTACCCAGGAAATGTTTAATAAGAATCCTACTGTTCTTGGCGAAGGTGTCCTTCTGCATTGTTCAAGATTTTCATTCTGGATGAAAATTGGACGGTTAGAGAAACAAATGGTAGGCATTTTTCAGGTCAGGTACTGGGTAACTGCTTTTGGGCAGTCGCGAGTTTTCAGACTTAAATATTTGATGTTTGGAGTTCTAAAAGTGCGTCGATCTTAAAGTGAAAGATATCGGCCCTCTTATCCAGAAGCGATATTTCCTTGAACCACCAGAAAACGGTTTTTCCAACACAAGTGCTCATGAAAAATTGACACGATGTGGTCTCATGACTGATTAAATGCTCAACTGCAGGAAGACTCCTCACTAATTACTTTACCATAAAGCAGCTGAGCTCGTGACTCTCTGTTCAGTTTGAACTCTCTGTTCAAAATCCGCAGTTCTTTACTAGCGAAAACTGTGTTTCAACACTGTGTTGTTACTCTGGGATATTTGTTGTTGTTCTCACAACAACAAGTAATCAAACAATCAACAATTTATTGGCACCAATAAATGAGAACAATTTACTTACAGCACACATATATTTTTTTACAATATATACATATATACATACATACATATATACATATATACATATATTTTTAAACAATAACAGAAGATATAGGTGTGTAATTTTTCAAGTATGATACATTTTCTTGTATTAATTTATTGATATTTTATCCTCATGTCTGTTTTATTTTCCATCCCTATTATTTCGATATAATTTCTGAGCAATTTCCACTTTGTGTTCTTAATCTTTCTATTTACTTACAATTTTTCTGTTCATGCAGAAAGAATCCTTTCTTATATTTCTGATTTTTTTTTTAAATAGCATCCTATTCTTGTTTCATTCATGGCTACAAAATCTTTTTATATTTCTCTGAAAGTGTAATTCTTTTGAAGTTTTCTTCTGTTTCCTGAATCCCCTTTGCTTCCTCCAAGTTCTTTTTTTGTTATTATTGCTTTATTATTATTATTGTTTTATTTGTCTTTGCTATTCATGTCGAGGTCTTCCTTCAAATATCTGGTGACCCTTGGCTGACTATTTATGTTTAAGAAAGAGGATTTCAATAGTTGATTGAACATTCTGTGCAAGAAGCTGGGTCTTTTTGACTACTAGTCTTCCTAATAACTTTATCACTAAGTAATTAATAACTATTAATTACTGTGGGATTCCAAGGGTAATATTAAAAATATTTCACAATTGATACAGCATGGGCATTATTCAATCAGAGAAGGTACCCACACACTCAGAATGTACTGGCCAAGGCGCACCTGGGTGGCTCAGTCGGTTAAGCCTCTGACTCAGGTCATGATCTTGCGGTTTGTGAGTTTGAGCCCCGTGCCGGGCTCTGTGCTGACAGCTCAGAGCCTGGAACCTGCTTCAGATTCTGTGTCTCCCTCTCTCTCTGCCCCTCCCCTGCTCATGCTCTGTCTCTCTCTGTCTCCCAATAATAAATAAACGTTAAAAAAAAAAAAAAAAGAATGTACTGGCTAAGAATATTCTGTGTACAAGCTGGATTCACCCACATGAGTGGGTCTTTCTCTTGGATGGGATGGTTTTCTCAGCATGTTATCTGGAGTGGGACAGGGATAATAATCCTCCTGCCAGGGCTGGAAGGGTCCCAGAGTTCTTTATGTAGACTGTCATTGAATCTATCAGCTATGCTTCGTGTCCCTGGAATGCACAGTTTCTCTGATTCAATTTCTTCAAAATCTGTTACTCTCCTATCTTCTTCAGTGGCGTAGAGGTACTCACCAAGCTGTTGGAATAGGTGAGCACACCTGGGGATCTGACTGCCCCGATCTAGATTTTCCTGTAAGATTCCTTTCTTCATTTCCATGCTTCGCCCTTACCTTCAGAGATACTTGGAACCTCAAATCCCTGAGTCATTCTGGGTTTCTTCTGCACAAATTGTCTTGTTTCCTGTTGGCATCCCCTCTCTCCGGGCATAAAATTTAGTTTTCTTTGATCTATTAAGTCAGTTACCACTTATCCAACTGTTTTATTTCCTCTCTCTCTTTTTGTATGCACTTCACTTACTATCATTCCCTCTCCACTTCTCTTTGCTATCATTGGTTTAAAGTGTGTGTACGTGTGTGTGCTTCATTTCCTTCCAAATTTTTAGTAGCCTTTCAAGTGAAAATAAAATAAACGTGTGTATTTAATCCACTGTACTTAACCAGAAGTTTGAAATTATTAAGATATATCTTTAAGCACAATTAGTTTTTGACAATAGCTGGAGTTCATCAGCATTTATAAACTGGAAAACAAAATGAGAACATTCATTTTTTTTTTTTTTTCATTTCCTTGTGCTTCACCACCTGCCCAAATGGGATCATCTGAAATTTTAATCCCAAATTACAATAAAAAAATAATTTTTATATTATTGATATTTGATACGTCAGAATGATTTAAACCTAACAACACGTGATTTATCTATCGTCTAACTTTGCCTCATGCTTTCTTTCTTTTTTTTTTTAACATTTATTTATTTTTGAGACAGAGAGAGACAGAGCATGAACGGGGGAGGGTCAGAGAGAGAGGGAGACACAGAATCGGAAGCAGGCTACAGGCTCTGAGCCATCAGCCCAGAGCCTGATGCGGGGCTCGAACCCACAGACTGTGAGATCGTGACCTGAGCTGAAGTCGGACGCTTAACCGACTGAGCCACCCAGGTGCCCCTGCCTCATGCTTTCTTATGTCACATATCTTTTCCTTACCTTGGCTTCTTAATTTTGTTGGTGACATTGGTTCAGATTGCAGGAGTTTCTCTCCAGTGATTATGGGGGCAGAAGAAGACACCCTTCAGGAGTGATGTTTGTACCTCCAGCTGGTCTCAAAGGTGTCTCCAGCTATCTGTGACGATGAACGGCCTCATCTCTTTGGTCTTCGAGCCCACACTCAACTGTTTGAGCCTGTGGGAAAAGGCTGTTCTCTCTGGCTCAGAGCATTCAGGAGGTGGGGACTGGCTGACGGACCTCGTCTCTGTACATGCGTTGTCCCAATTAGTCAAGATGACAATTGTTCCTTGACTCCTTTGTGCCTGAGGTTCCCTGTAGTCACTCTCATCTCCATACTGCTTCTGGCCACTATGGTGTTCTCTGGCCTCGTTTCACCAAGAATATCATCCCATCTGCATTATATCTTTTCTTTGCTATTCTTCTTTTTTCTTTTTTTTTAAGTTAATTTCCTAGAGGGAGAATCCCAAGCAGGCTTCACAATCATCATGGAACACCACTCGGGGCTCGATCCCATGACGGTGAGATCACGACCTGAGCTGAAATCAAGAGTCGGACGCTTAACTGACTGAGCACCCAGACACCCCTTTTTTTTGTAAGTCTATGTTTAATTTTTTAAGAAACCACCGTACCATTTTCCCCAGCAGCTGTAACATTTTGCATTCCCATCAGCAAGGGGGAATTTATTTAGCCTAATATTACTGCTAACCAGCTCATCTACTTTTGCTATGCTGTTTCAAAAATAATTTTTTAATGTTTTCTTAAATGTTTGTTTATTTTTGAGAGACAGAGAGAGAGAGAGACAGTGCAAGTGGAGGAGGGGCAGAGAGAGAGGGAGACACAAATTCTGAAGCAGGCTCCAGGCTCTGAGCTGTCAGCATAGAGCCTGACATGGGGCTTGAACTTGTGGACTATGTGACCATGACCTGAGCCGAAGCCGGAAGCTTAACCTACTGAGTCACCCAGCTGCCCCTCAAAAATAATTTTTGATTTGGTTTTCCTCCCTTTAGTTTCATCCTTTTTTTTTTTTTTTTTTTTTTTGATCTGCTTATTCTGTTTTGGTTGTTTAGTATAATCCAACCCAAAGGTAAGAGTCTATCTTTGTAGCCAGCTGTAGATAAAGCCAAAAATAAAATCTTAACTCTGATACTTATTTACTATGTATACTCTGCCAAGAGGCAAAGAATGCATTTCCAGTATAGATGATTCCCCACTGGTATTAAGGGCATCTGTAAAGACATTAATATGGGGGCGCCTGAGTGGCTCAGTCGGTTAAGCATCCGACTTCGGCTCAGGTCATGATCTCGTGGTCCGTGAGTTCGAGCCCCGCGTCAGGCTCTGTGCTGACAGCTCAGAGCCTGGAGCCTGTTTCAGATTCTGTGTCTCCCTCTCTCTCTGACCCTCCCCCATTCATGCTGTCTCTCCCTGTCTCAAAAACAAATAAATGTTAAAAAAAAAATTAAAAAAAAAAGACATTAATATGAAAGAGAACCAGAAGCCTACAATGGAAGCAGTGTTGTCCAAAACAGTTTTCTTTAAGTGTACTTGTCTTGAAAAGACTCTGTATATCCCTTCAGGGAAATGGACGCTTTCTCTTCCCACATCTTAAATTGGCGATCACCCTGTTTTCTAGAACTACATTATCAACCTTTTTTGTTTGATATTTGAACCAACGCGAGGAATAATTTGTGTTTTATTAGGAAATCATTGGTTTTTTTTTATTTAAAAATGTGATTTTTTAAAAAATATATGTCTGTGTGCTCTAAGTAAATTGCTCTCATTTATGGATGCCAATGATTGCTTTTGCCTTGGAATGCCATCTTTGACATTATAGTGCAAAACCTTGGAAAAAAGTGAGTTCGTAAAATTTCCTTTTAGGCATTTTCAGCATTAGAGTTAAGGCCAGAGTTAGTATCACTGTATTATACATAATATATGCATGCTATAAAGTGCGACTTACTTAAATTAACGTAACACGCTTCAAACTCGTCTCTAACGTACAATTTCTATATTGTCGTTCACGTAAATTCAGAAAAACTGATCAGTATCTAAACAGCAGCAGTTTGTTTAAAAGGAAAAGAAAAAGATCTGTTTAATGCTTTTCAGAACTTGAGGTCTGCACTTTGGGAGTATGGCTGCACCAACCTCCCCAAATGTATCTGACTTCTGCGCTCTCACTTAGACCGTTTTTCTCTTCATGCATGTGATTCATGTACTAAGGCCCTTGTGTGATTGATGTGCACTTTTAGAGTTTACCTGGAGCCTCTTTTGCTATGTGTATCATCCTTATGCCACAGCTCTCTGTCCCTGGGAGGGGTGTTGTCTTCTTTAGATTTGGGGGCAAATAATAAAAATGAGAACCAAAAGGAACAGGGTATTTTGCTGCTGCAAGGGACTAATAAGGTAATTTTTTCCAGATTTTTCATTGTTTACACGGGGAAACTTAGACCTAGAAAAACAAGTGCCTGATGAAATTTTCACCACTGGCTAGCACTAACGTGAAGGGATACACATCAGTAGGTGGAGTAGGTTTTCTGGCATTTCTCATTCTCGTCCTTGCTTCGAGCCAGATGATTCAAGTTAAGATGATGCCAAATTTCAGACCTAAAAACGTTTTTTAGTTCTAGAATGTGGATAATACATATCAAATTTGCTCCTTGCTTTGGAAGAAATTTACACTTCAAGTTTGTGTTTTTGCATTGTCTTTTTCCTTAATCACCTGAGGTTGTGCTGTTTGAGAATACAAAGTACGTTAAGTTGCTAAGGATAAACTCTGAATAACCATACTATGGAATGTGACATAAATGTCACCTTGGAAAAAAGTGTTTCTTGCCAAAGACGAAGTATAATAATATAATATAATATTTGTTTTGAGTCCTTGAAAGAGTTCCGGTCTGCTCAACTTAGGCTTTTATGTTTAAGTACTAAAGCATTTTCTGTACAAAATCAAGCAAACCCACAAGTAGACAGCAAAGCATCTGGAGTAATCGACTGGGCTTTGTCTAAAAGCCTCTTTTAGGGGCTGAATTAACAAAGAATGTGTATTTTTTTTCTGTTGGCCATGTAACACTAGTAGTGGAAAGTTGTGTTACTATTTAGTTGATAGCTTTTGCCTTAAGCATAGCCTTTTAGTGTGTGTGTGTGTGTGTGTGTGTGTGTGTGTGTGAGAAAGGGGGGGGGACAGAGAGAGAGAGAGAGACAGAGAGAGAGAGAGAGAGAGAGAGAGGGAGAGAGAGGGAAAGAGAGAGAATGAGAGAGATTGAGGGACAGAATTTTTAAAAGAAACCTATGACCTCTTTGGGAATTAGCGCCCTTACAAAAAAAGCAAAAGGCTTATTGCAACTTGGTTTGGGGTCGAGAACACTGAATGAAGAAACCTGAATTTCACTTCCAGCTCTTATGTGCCTCCTTGTGTGATGTTGAGCAAGTTGCTTGCTTTCTCTGGGTCTTGATTTCTTCATCTGTGAAGTGAGGGAGAATAAAATTTAATTTCAAAATCCCACCCAACTCCAAAGTTTCATAATTCTCCGAAGTAAAAGGAGTTGTCTTACTTCACGGATCCTCACAAAACAAATGCATGATATGTAGTAACCATTAAGTGTCAGGATGATTTGTTATATCACTTTCTTCTCGGAAAGAAATGCGTGAGAGAGTCTCCTGCCTCAGAGGACACTGTCTACATTTAGAAATGTATATTTTTTTCTTCATTAACCTGGCAGGCTTTGTTTTTTGGAACTTATTGGCAACGTTTTGTTTATTATAGACAAAATTGCAGTTAGACCTCTTTTGTAAAATGTGCTCATTGTATAATTAGAAATTTATTTTCTCTGACAGGGGTGTTAGAGTTTATGCTCACCTGTATCTTCTGTGATCGTTTGATTATCTGTTTCACACCAGACCATACGGTCTATGAGGGCAGAGATCATTACTGTTTGGCTCACCATTTAATCCTAGAATTTCGTGTAGTGCCGGGAACCTAGTATCTATTTAATGAAGGAAGAAATATGTTTGAGTAGTCTGGCAGCATGGTTCTACATCAGATGCCATACATGATCTTAGACTCATCCAAGGAAGCTTCCAGATAGAAAACATGAGACCCACATATAGTCTTTCTGAATTCTCTAGATTACATTGCTGATAGGAAAGCATTTCCTTAGTTATTGGTTTCCCTTTTTTGGGGAGTAGAGATGACGTTGATCTTGCTTGATAAGCTTTCCACAGCCGCTAAGTGTTAGAGAATATTTGGATCCTCTTTCTTTTTTCTGTTTGTTGTTCTGTAGAGAAAGGTGGTTTGCAAACCAAGGTTAAGTAGCTAATTGATGATGCCTCCCTGCAAACTTTTATGACTCTTCATATAGATCCATAACTTCGATTTGCTAAAACACTTGGCTAAACACTCTATCTCATCATCTTCTACAAGGGTGGTGGGACTCAGCCAGAGCAAGGCCAAAGTCAAGACCAAACCAGCAGATGCTGGATGTGCCTACTGAGGACGCTATCGCGAGAGGAGTCAGCGGACAGAGCTTCAGTCTCTACGTGCTTGTTATGTACAAGCAACGTCACAGCTCAGTTAAGTCAGAGATTTGGATCATTTTTATAACTTTCCTTCATCAGTCGTACCTATTACAGTTGGAGCTTGGATGCTATGCTAAAAGCAATGTGATGGTACTCGAGGAACGTGCAAAGATTAAGGTTATGTAGGGTTAAAAGAAAAAAATCATCTCAATCCGCCTTCCTTTCCTCCTTTTTTATTTTTCCCTCCCTCCCTCCTTCCTTCCCTCCGTCCCCCCTTCCTTTCCTCTCTTCCTTCCTTCCATTTCAGAGAGAGATGCGCTAGAGAGGAAGAGCTTGGATTTTAGAGTCAGGTAGTTATTATTTAACATCTTGACTTAACCACTTTCTATCGGGTCACTTTTACCTCCCTAAGGCTCAGTTCCCTTAAGTGTTAAAAAGCCAATGATAATAGTTACATCACAGGGTTGTAGTGAGGCTTAAGTAATGTAATAACATCAGGTACTCTTCATTAAACATCAAATATGTGCATTACCCCATTTAACCTTCACAATAGCACTGTGAGCGAAATGTTTGGGACGTGGTAGGTGATTTCTAAAATAATGAGGTAATGGAAATGTTGGATGCTCCCCATAACACATTTTTTGAGTAAGTGCTAACTTCTATAATTGTCAGGTACCGTTTAATTGTCAGGTAGCCCCCACAGTCCCTGCCACCAAAGTGAAACTGGTCATCGTTTGTTCATTCATTCATTCATTCATTCAAAATATGTTCTGTGAGTATCTGCTATTTACCAGTTTGGGGGGGACATGGTGAACAAAGAACGAGACAGTTCCTAACATCAAAGGGGTTACAATTAGCAGAGGTTACAGATAAATAAACAGACAATTAGAACCAAGTGTGATGAGCCCACTGACAGCAGGAAATACAAAGTGGATGTTTAGGAGGGATTCCCCCAAATTCCGATTCCAACCCTACCTACATTCAGGTAGGCTTCCTTGGAGGAAACAATATCTGTGTGAGACTTGAGGGATAAATGAAAGGTGGATTGGGGGCTGGAGTATATGTAAGGGCCCTGAGAGGAGAGGCACATTCGAGAAACTGAAAGCAGTAAGTCCTGGAATGCAAAGGGATCATGGCGAGGGGAGGCTGGGGTAGGCGGGGCTGTTGGTCACGGAAGGGCTCGGTGCCCATCCAGCAGCAGTTGTCTGATCTCTCAGGCTACCTTTCAGCTGGCACTGAGTTCTTGCTCCTCTCCTCCTCAGCTTGGCTCAGGAACAAGGGCCTGCTATACTGCTGACCCCTGGGACTCCTGATCTGAGAGGGCCTGTGGTTCCGTTGCTAAACCCTCATCCTTGTGTAATCTTTTAAGCAGAGTCCTTGGTTCTGAGAAAGAAAGGCTTATCTTACTACCACCATGGTAGGACATCCCTGGCCGGTTTCTATGTCTAAATATCACCCCCACCTTAATCTGAGGGGTACTGGGCTCTGAGGCAAGAAGGCTCTTATCTACGATCTCTTCTGGCTGGCATTTTACAGTGTGGGTCCCTTTTGGCAGGCCCGGGAATCTGAGGTCAGGCTGATGGAGAGTCAACTCTTTCCACTGGGCCTCTCTGAATCTAAATGCCTTCTGGAAAACCTGAGTAAGCCAGACTCTGTGACATGATAACCTAATTACCATTTCATTTTTCCTTGGAGTCGAGAGATAAATGATACCTAGATCAATAAGCTAGGCAGACGACTGGTTTGTTTATTGACACACAGATAGTTTATCTTTGAGTTGGGACTACAGAAAGTCCTATCCCAGGAGCCAAGCCTGCCAGAGTGCTGAGAGAATCCCGAGGTATGCTCAGGATACACAGATAGGAAAGCAGACAGCCAGCTCTCAATCTTCCCCTTTCTCTTGTCCAACTGGTCAAACGCTTACTTAACTCTGAGTGAGATGACCATATACTTCATTGTCCCATCCTGGACACTTTGAGAGTGAAAGAGGTTGCTAGTAATTGCTGTCCTGGGGACAGCAGGCACAAACTGGGATGTTTCTAGCAAACCCAGACATAGGGTTGCCCTAACCAAGAGCTCTCTGTTCTGTTCGTCTGACAGCTGCTCTCTAGGTTACGAGTGTTGGGGATTAGGTGGAGAACCTAGGGTCAGGTCACTTCTGAGTCTTTTTATGGCATTATTTTTCATGTTCCCCAAAGCAACTTTTGAATCATTTCCCACTTTCTGAAATCCTCATGTTTCTGAAAGGTCATTGTTAGCCGTTTTAATACAAGACAGTTGAGTTCTATTCAAAGCAAAGAAATGGGGTGGTAAAAAATGGAAAACCTGAAGGGGGGATAATTCTGAAGAGAAAAACTTCGGCTGAATCTTCTGCTTTTTTACAATCCTTACTAATTAGACCATGGAGGTAGAGACATCATTTTCTTTAAGGTTGTGGCCCATAAATTGTGTGTCTTACATGATTAGTTTTGGTGATACCAGACTAGATGGGGAGGGATAGTTATTTGAATTATTATTGTTGGTCCAGAGAGGTGACAAGGAAGAAAATATCTCGCATACAACTAACAGACGAGAGACTACGGAGGCACGTTCTTGATTTATGAACCATTGTCTTGCAAACATGTTTCTTGGCAAAATAATAAGGAAAATGTCAGTGTTCTGTGAAGCCAACACCACCTTAGCAGAAGTAATTTTCTCCACCTCAAATTAAGCAGGTTGTGGGAGACTTTGGTGACCAAGTGTTACCTTCATTTTTAATTTCTTCCTCTTTTATAATAATAGTAATATTAAAAACTGTGATTTTTACCTCTGTCTCTTGAAGCAGAAGCTCTCGACCCAGAGATATTTTGCCTCTCTGGGGATATTTGGCAATGTTTGGGCATACTTTTGCTGGTCACAACTGGGGGTAGGGAGCTATTGGCATCTCCTGGTTAGAGGCAGGGATGCTGCTGAACATTCTACAAATCTCAGGACAGCCTCCCTCCTCAAACGGATCAATGACCTGGCTCTAAATATCAAGTGTTAAAGTCGAGCAGCTTCTCTGCAACATCCCAATCAGTCATTCATTTATTCACTCCACAATTATTGATTGAGTACCTACTATGTGCCAGCCTCCCCACTGCTGAGGCTGTGATATTGAACAACATAGGAAAAGTCCCTACTCTTGTCTAGTTTGCGTTGTAAAAGAGAGATAGATAATAAACAAGAGACATAGAAAGTCACAAGTATGAAGAAGAAAAATAAAGCTGGCAAGGGGGTAGACAACATCAGTAGGGAGCCGTGAGATTGAACGCTTGCCTTACTCGTGGAGGTAGGCGTATTTGTCATGATTATGGATGAGGAAACTGAGTCTGAGAGCGTAGAAGTATCTGTTCAAGAGGGACACTTCTCTTAAGAGATAGCAGCTGAGATCTGACGTTAGCCATGCCTGGCGCTTTACAGAGAAATTTCCACTTGTGCTATGCTATATATTATCATCAGAAACTAGGGTTTTCCTTGCTTCATTTTGTTGGAAGTCCCCTTTCTCTAGCTTGCTGATAACTATCTCCTGCCCTGCCCAAATCATTCACTTTCAGCATGCGCACCACTGTTAGAACATTCCCTGATTACATCCTTTTCCCAGACTCATTATCCTCATTACCTAAACACATTCAAAGCAAGCTGTCCACTGTTTAAGTAATAAAGTGAAAGAAGTCCCCTCCTTTGTTCTACACACTTTTTTATCATAGCCTCTCCTTTTCCTCCTTTCATGGCTAACCTTCTTAAAAAGGTGCTCCATTCATGCCGTGTCTCTCTACACTCCTCCAATTTACTTGTAACAGAACCTCTCTACCCTCACTCCATACAAACTGGTTTTCAAGGTCCACTAATTACCCTGTAATTTCCATTTTTTATAGACCCTTTTCTCTTTGTCTGCCCTTTCTTACTTGGCCTCCTACCAACATTTGGTGTTCATTACCTTCCTTTTCCTGTGTCTGGCATACTTCTCTTGACTTCCATCTCTTTGCTTTGGGATTCCCTTCTTCCCCTTTGACTGTTCCTTCTAAGTAATCTCCATAGGATTCTCTTCTCTTCATCGCTTTATTAATTGGTGTCCTTCAGGATCTTGTCCTCAGTTTTCTTTTCCTTTTAACCATGCCTTCTACAGATTTGTCATGTAGAGCAATCCCAAAGGTATATAAACATACTCTGCAATATGCTGAGGCGTGAATGTGATTTAAATGCAGTAAGAATGTGATGTGCCAGGGTCAGGGCCATCTCTGATTGATGATCCTGGCCAGCCACCCAGAATCCACATTGCTGCATTCAACTGAATGAGTTGCACAGCACAGACTTCCCCCAACCCCTTGATGACTATAACAGCTCCCTAATTGGTCTCTCTATTCCCAGCTTTAGCTCCATCCGTTATTCTCACTATATTATCTTTCCAAAGGCAAACCTGATCTAGTGTTTATGCCCTCCTATCAGTCCATCTGGGCTACTATTACAAAATAGCATGGACAGTGGGCTCATTAACAATCAAAATTTACTTTGCCCAGTTCTGGAGGCTGGGAAGTCCAAGATCAAGGAACCGGCATGGTTAGGTGAGACCCTCTTCCTGGTTCATAGATGTCTAGTTGTCTTCTTGCTCTGTTCTCATATTGTAGAAGGGATGAGGGAGCTCTCTGTGGTCTTTTTGATTAGGGCACTATCACCTCCCAAATTCCCTACCTCCAGATACCATCATAATCGATATTAGGTTTCAACATATGAATTTTTTTCAAATATACTTTATTGTCAAGTTAGCTAACATACAGTGTATATCTTGGCTTCGGGAGTAGATTCCCATGATTCATCACTTTCATACAACCAGTGTTCATCCCAACAGTTGCCCTCCTCAATGCCCATCACCCATTTTCCCCTCTCCCTCAACCTCCTCCCCATCAACCCTGTTTGTTCTCTGTATTTAAGAGTCTCTTGTGGTTTGCCTCCCTCTCTGTTTGAAACTATTTTTCCCCTTCCCTTCCCCCATGGTCTTCTGTTAAGTTTCTCAAATTCCACATATGAGTGAAAACATATGATGTCTGCCTTTCTCTGACTGACTTATTTCACTTAGCATAATACCCTCCAGTTCTATCCATGTTGCTGCAAATGGCAAGATTTCATTCTCTCTCATTGCCAAGTAGTATTCCATTGTGTGTGTGTGTGTGTGTGTGTGTGTGTGTGTATACCACATCTCCTTTATCCATTCATCCCTTGATGGACATTTGGGATCTTTCCATGCTTTGGCTATTGTTGATAGTGCTACTATAAACATGGGGGTGCATGTGCCCACATCTTCTTTATCTATCTATTCATTGGTAGATGGACATTTGGGCTCTTTCCATACGTGGGCTATTGTCGATAGCACTGCTACAAACATTGAGGTACATGTGCCCTTATGAATCAGCACTCCTCTATTCTTTGGATAGATTCCTAGTAGTGCCATTGCTGGGTTGTAGGGTAATTCTATTTTTAATTTTTTGAGGAATCTCAGAGTGGCGGAAGAACCCCTTCATCTTTCACAATGTAACTCACCCCTGTGCATGTTTTCACACTGTTGCATAGCTGTCCTGTTTGCCTGGAATGCCCTCCCTCCACATTCTGACTCCACAGTGTTGACGTCGGGAAGTCCTACTCATTCTTCAAGGCTCACTCTTAGTACCCCTTCCCAGGTTTCTGGGCAGAGTACTGTCTTATATATGCTCCCTCCACTTCTAATTACATTGTGTATTCCATTAGGGTATGGAGAAGAAAACTCAACAGCAAAGTTTCTGTCCTCAAGCAAGCTGTTCTACCCAGCAAATTATCTATTGTTATCTCATTGTAAGCCTTCCTCACTCTCTCCATTACAAATCATTGAATTTCTGTCACTAATTTGCTGTGTGATCCTGGGTATTTCACCTAACTCCTCTGAGCTGTCATTTTATCAACTTAAATTCTGTCAAATAATGTTTTTTTTACAACTCAAAGAAATGTATCAAATTCTCTGAACTCTCCAGGGGAAAAGATGTCATAAACCAAAGATGAAATAAATTGTCATAATATTTTTGTTATTAAACCCTTTATTCAAACCTCAACAAGGTGAAACTATTTCCGAAGAAAAAATAACCTCTCCTTACAGATCTTTAAAGCTTGACAACACTTACAATACAACAAAGCTTTATCATGTAATTTTTTGCTTATGCAAGACATCGTTTGCAGCCCTCCCCCATTTCTTCTTGCATTTTGGAAAAATTTAAGATTCACCTTTGCTATGTTCCATAGCCTTTCCCTCCCCCCCGCCTAAATGAAAGAAAAGTTTTATGCCAGAGAAGTGAAGAGATAAAAGTTTAAAATAATAAGTCCTCCATCATGATCCAAAACTTTCTCATACCATCAGCAGGACTTACTGTCACAACCTGGGGAGAAAGAAGAGGGGCAATGAATATGAAGGAATTAGGGGAAAACAGATGTAGAGAGAATACCAGGTACCTTTCTTCACTTTTTTACTCCAGGTTTCAGAACTAACATCATCTTTTAAAAGTCTCATCTTGGGAGCGCCTGGGTGGCTCAATCAGTAGAACATCCGACTCTTGATTTTAGCTCAGGTCATGATCTCACGGTTCATGAGATCGAGCCCCATGTGGGGCTCTGCAATAACAGCATGGAGCCTGCTTTGGATTCTCTCTCCTCTCTCTCTGTCCCTCCCCTTGCTCTCACATGCTCTCTTTTTCTTAAAATAAATAAATGTTAAAGAAAAAGCTCATCTTGGTGAGATGGGTAAATGGGAGTCAATGAATAATTGTAAGAGAAAATAACGCAAGAGGAAGGTGTCAGTCGGGATTCTTTTCTGTCTCAACATTTTTGTGTCCCGTTGACAATGCCTCGCAATATCTCCATGCATGGAAAACCAATGTTTAGTTGCTAAAGGTGGGATGAATACGGAGAGAGAGAACAAGAATTTATTGACTACAGCCCCTGTGCTATGTATTTAGATGATCTATTTCACTTAAACTTTCGAACCATTCTGTATAGTATATTTACCTTCTTTGGAGTTAAATTAACTGGAACTCACTATACAGTTAGCAGTAACTACAGCCAAATTGAAACCAAGGGTTTCCTAACTCAAACACACCCTACCACCATACCATGTCCTGTTATGTAGACAATAAATGTCCTGGCCTCAAACAGTTTATAATCCAGAAAAGAAGTGGAAACATCTCTCTAAAGAGCAGAATTGAAAAATTGTGTATGTGTCCTATTGTGGGTATTTAGCCTCCTTGCTCAGAGAGCACCCACTTTGAGTTGTTTTCTTCCCTTGAGAACAATGCAGACATACAGAGATGCTATTTGCTGACATTTTTGTTTTCAACAGATGATCTAACAAGTCTCACAGACTTTGAAGTCCTCCAGATGTAAGGCCTTCACTTGTTACGCAAATTTGGTAAGATATTTAATCTCAATCAGACTCTGTTTCCACTTATTGAATTGGGAAGATGATACCTATTTTATAGAATTGCTATAAATACCAAAGAGATGCTTGATTCATAGGTATATCTCAAAAATGATGCTTGTGACGATTTGTGACAGCAATATTGGCAGCTTGTATTTTGATACATTTTGATGCGTTCTGGAGTTGTTTGGGGGTAGGTGGGGCTACAGTCCCAGATGCGGCCTCTGGACTCCCTGGCCAACAGTGTTGGTCAGCTGGATAGATGCACCAAAGTGCTAAGTACTGGGCACGTGGAGGGGAAATACTAGGGTCGGGGAGATCCTGGAAAGAAGAAATCAAGAGTTTCACTGAAAGTACTTTTCAAAGTCAAGTCAAGGAAATGGTGGGGACATACGGGAAGCAAGGAGGAAAGATCGGGATGGGAGATGAGGGTTTGTTTCTCCCAAATTGAAAACCTCCAATGAGACTGTTCTTGAGCCAATGGTCACAAAATGTTCCTCTGATTAAGGAAATCTCATTTGAAGGACTAGCCTTACGAAACACAGAATCACAAAGCGATGGCACATGTTTTCCTCCCCCTTATTCCGTTCTTTAATGTAATACATTTAAAAAAGAAGTTGTTTCCCACGAACCTGATTAACTCTGAAGAGAGTCATAATCCATCTAAACCAATCCAAATGAAGGTAAAAAGAATAATCAGGCTCCCATTATGCAAAATGGTGCTCAGTTAATTTATTGCACTGCACTGAATAATAAGCTGTTAGGCTCCACATTACTTTCTTTACGTTAGATCAAATAGCTTATTGCTGCTGGAGCTTATTTCATATCGCATAAAATTCGGATATATTACAATGGAGTAGATATTAGTCCATTATAAGAGACAGACTTAAGTACTTCATTTATAGGATCTCGCCATTTGGAAAATGGCAAGGGAGAAGAAGAAATGCAAACAAGGTAATGGACAGAGGGGGATTTATGTGCACTGCCCATCTACCAGCTCTGTTGTGGGTGACTGCTGGTTGCCGCATGGGGCCGGTGCCTTGGAGAAAAGCAGCATTTCCAGTGGGAAGAAAATCCAAAGAGAGTTTATGTTCCTTTTCAGGGAAGTGTTGACATTTTAATTACTCTCTGTTTTCTTTGGAGCTACATTTGAGAATTGGAAGCAAGTTAGAAAAATAAGGATTGGCTTTATTAGAAATCAGAGGAATTGACGTGCAGCCATGAGCTGGAGAAAGTCCAGATTCAGCTCTTGACAAACTCAAGTCTCCAGCAGGACCCAGAAAAACCAAAAAAACAAAACAAAACAAAACAAAACAAAACACCCCAAAAACAAAAAACAACTCAGCTATTAGAAAACTAAACAATGAGATCCTCCTCAGGTCTTATCATCTCTGAGAGCAGACTGTGCCTCTGTGCAATCTAATCTTTTCCGGCCATGGGGCCCCTGTGCCTCACTTTGGCAATTTTTTTTTTCCTTTAAACTTTGGTCTCACAGGGGTTTGTGAGGTAAGCTAAACAGGGGTGCAAAACAAAAAAAAGAATGATCATGGAGAGTTGGAATGAGTTGGGGAAAACGGTGGGTTTAGAATGATTTAGTTTTGAAGATAATCTGATACTTTTGGGATTTCATAAAAGAAAACTGCCTGGGGATGTGAAGGCGGAACCAGAGTAAATAGCTTAGGGAGATGTGATATATTTGCACCCTCTCCCCTTGCACCTGGAGCTGCCTAGAATTGAATAAATATTTAGCAAACCCAGGGTACCTACATGTGTTCCAGGATCAGCAAATTTGAAAATAGTAACTTGGTACAAGGGTGAAGAAAACAAACAAACAAACAAAAAAACCCCAACTCCAACCAGCAAGTTTGTGGTCTCTTTGTCCCTTCTCCACCCTCCTCATCCTTACTATGCCCCAGGGACAGTATGGACACTCCATTGAGCTTTGACCAATCTATGCCCCAGGGACAGTATGGACACTCCACTGAGCTTTGACCAACCTATGCCCCAGGGACAGTATGGACACTCCATTGAGCTTTGACCAACCTAAGCCCCAGGGACAGTATGGACACTCCATTGAGCTTTGACCAATCAATTCAGTAATGAGTGGATCAAACTGAGTTCCTAAAATCAGATACTGAGTTCTAGTATCTACCATGTGTCAGGTACTTTAAATACACTATTTGAATTTTCAAAAAAAAACCCTATAAGGAGATATTATCTCTACTAGAGATACTATTATTTCTGTTTTACAAATGAAAATTGATGCTTGGGCAACTTAAGCAGATCCATAAGCTATAAAAACCTTTATCATAAAACATTTCAAATATATGCAAAAGAAGATAAAACGGTATAATGAACCTCTAGGCTTATTTCACTTCACCCGCTCAGGGTCAGTCTTCTTGATCAACATCTACTGTACCCTATTATCCTGAAGCAAACCCCAGACATCGCGTCCTTTCATCTGTGTATATTTTACTACATGTCTCTAAGAGACAGGCGTTCTTTAAAACAAAATAAACTACAATACCTTTCTCACACCCTGAAAACATATGCAATGTTCACTTATCCCCAATTGTCTTGCTATATATATATATATATATATATATATATATATATATAAAGTTTGTTTGAATCCAGATCCAAATGCAATCCATACGCTGTGATTGCTTGATGTGTCTCTAACATCTCTTTAAATCGATAGGTTCCCTCTTCCCCTCTAATGTTTTCCTTGGACTTTTTGGTTGAAGAACTGGGATTGTTTGTCCTGAAGATTTTCTAACCGTTTAAATTTTCTCGATTCCATTCCGTGAGGTGTTCTCCAATATACGTATCATCTTGTACTTTGCACTTCCTATAGATTTACAGTTAGAGCTAGAAATTTTATCAGATTATGGTTGCATATTTTTAGTAAGACTAGGCCATATGTAGTGGTATAATTTCCACAAGTGGGCATGTATATGTGTGTGTGTGTGTGTGTGTGTGTGTGTGTGATGTTATCGACTATTGAGGATTTTTGGCTAGATTCAGTATTTCATTAGTGATGGCAGGGTTGTGATATCCTAAATTGACAATTAACAAGATAAAATTTATTTTTTAGAGCAGTTTTAAGCTTACCACAAAACTGAGTGGAAAGTGCACGGAGTTCCTGAATACCTCTGTCTCTCCACCTATGGCCTCTTCCACTATCAACAGCCAACACCGGCAGCTATGCACGATTATAATGAAGGAAGCCACACTGACACGTCATTATCACTCAGAGTCCCTAGTTTCCATCAGGGTTCACACTGGGTGGTGAACATTCTGTGGGTTTGGACACATGCATAAAGATGATTGCTTTCTCATTTATTAACCAGGACACTTCTGTAAGGGAAAGCTTTCCCCTCGTTACATAGTTGGTTATATGAAATGAAGTTCACATAAGAAACCCAGAATAAATGCTTTTTCTTTCCCTTATCTACCAGTTTGCAGAATAATTAGTTGGTTCTCTCTGGTATCTTCTAAAGTTAACGTAAGTTCTTGCTGTGTTTTTACTGTTAGTGTCACTAAGAACTCATGTATTTAAATGTATTTGATGAGTTTCAATGTCCTACTCTATATACAGGTACATGGGTCTCTATACACATGCATATGCTGATAACACAGTGGTAAACTTCTAGATCACTAATGTCTATAAATTTACATCATTTTGCTGCCTTGATTAAAAAAAATTCTTAAAATAGTTTGAAAGTTTATCTTAAAACACTCTCTTCCATTTACTGACTCTTATAAAGATTCCCCTGAGTCTCTGAGGATGGTAGAAAATCTTGCTTTGTTGCTAGAAAAACATGAGCAGCTATTTATAGAGGCATAAAAGCAGGGAAGACAGAAGGGAGGAGGGAGGAGCAAAGGAGGAATAAAAGAAAGAAAAGAGTAAGCAAATGTATATAAAAGATAAGTAATTAATGGGCTATTGCGTCATCTCGGAAAATTACTGTCATGAACTGATTTACATGGTGCCGTGTGACGTTATTGCGAAAGAGTTAAGCAAGAGGCCTTGAGTCTTAGGCTGCTTGGCTCGAATCTCCAGTTCTGATCCCTCCTAGCTGGGTTGGCTTTGCGCCTCACCCTTCTCATCGTGCACCAGGGCCAAAGGAGCACCGGGCGGTAGGATAACAGAAATGAATACATATAAAGTGAGTAGATTATTCATAGTAAACGCTCAATAAATGCTGGTTGATTTTGTTGTCCTTGTGATGATGATGATGATGGCAATCATGATGAAAATGATGCTAATGATGATGTGGGTGGCAAAGCAGGGGCTCTGAAGGGAAGAGCGAAACACATTTGCTGAGTAACCGTGAGGAACAGGTACTGAACGAGCATCTATATTAAGTATAGCGTATAATGATTACATATAGTACATGTAATTTGTTATCAACTTTAACATACGTTGAAGTCTGCCATCATTATTTATTATTTGTTCTAGCCCAGTAACCGGCACAGGGGAGAGATACAGTATACCCCTTCTGAGAACTGAGCGGTACTATTAGGTTTTGCTGAGAACCTTTCCAAGACGAGAGAGGATACAGCGCTAGCAAAGACCAGAACTTTAATATTCTGTAAGTAGAGCTTAACGGCAAATCCCAGGAAACGTGTTCAAGCCCTAATGCGGGCCGTGAGGCACTAGTGAATCACACAACTCTAGCCTTGCTCGTGGCAAATCAATACCCGTATTCACCCAAGTTTTTCCACTACACAGGAAAAGGAAGAAAGAAAAGAGGAACACTTTTCGAATCGCTCCTCCAACCACGGAAATGATTTTAATTACCAATTCATCTGTTGGCAGACTCTTCTGGCAGATGTACCTGCAGCTTGGAAAGATAACAAACGAACTGATTCCTTACTCCAGAGTTGACACTGATAGTGCTTGCCGAATTTGCTCTCAGAAAAGAATCCCGGGCAACAATACATCTGGCACTCTGCTCGAGGAATTTGTCATGTCGTTGACATGTTCAGCCTCCATTGTCCACCCCACGCCGACAGCAGGTCCTTTATATTTCAAAGAAATTGCAGTCTGAATTAATATAATTAGAACGTAGCTGCTATTCACTGCAAAAACTCTTCATTTCCAGGAGTACAGATCTGATGGTGCGTCCGTGCGCAAAATCCTCCCAGTGATGGCTGGAGGGGAGCGAGCAGATAATACATTGACAGAATAGACACCAGTTCATCAGCCTTTATTTGCACCAACTCATGGAAATATAGGAGGAGAAGAAACCTGTCCTATCTTTGGCATGTCTCAATAGAAATATCCTTCAGGTTTAGCAGCCTGTAAGTACTTTCATAAAATATGCAGAATAGAGTGTCTGAAGGAAGAGAAAAAATGAAATAGGAAAGATTGCATATCTTCCAAAAGACAGTTATAGGAGGTAGAGTGGATAATTCATGGATAGAGTTACAGAATTAAAAGGTTGTTAGGTGACTTCATTTATTCTTTACTGCGTCGCTGTGTAGAGTCAAGGTCACTAACCAGGAGATGGTCACCAAGTAAAACAACTTGGGTGCTAGATTCTTGAATTTCATTTGTTTGTTATTGTTTATGTTTCTGCAAACACTTGATAATTGATATGGTGGAAGCCTACATCAGCATCCTTTTTTGGAAATAAGATTGATTTATATTCTCTCAAATATGTTAGTATTCTTACCTTGAATGACTCATTTTAGGGGAATAATGACCTGACATATCCATGTGTAGGCTGTTCCTCATGGTCTCTCCTCTGAAGAATTTAGAATGTATCCTTGTGCAAGTTCGTGTTCCTCCAAAATGTATATGTTGAAATCCTAACCCCCAATGTTACAATATTTGGAGCCCATCTGTGGGAGGTAATGAGTTTAGAGGAGATCATGAGGTTGAGGTCCCATGATGGGATTAGATCTATATATATGAAGGGCAGATACAAAGCACACTCTATCTTTCTCTCCTCCATGTAAGGACACAACAAGAAGGCTGCCCCCTGCAAGCCAGGAAGAGACCTCTTCCTAAGAACCGAATGAACGAACATCTGTTTTTTGTTTTTTGGATTTTTTTTTAATGTTTATTTAGTTTTGAGAATGAGAGACAGGAGAGACACAGAATCTGAGGCAGGCTCCAGGCTCTGAGCTGTCAGCACAGAGCCCGATGCGGGGCTCGAACCCACGAACCGTGAGATCATGACCTGAGCCAAAGGTGGACGCCTAACCGACTGAGCCACGCAGGTGCCCCTGAATGAGCATCTTGATCTTGGACTTCCCAGCCTCCAGAACCGTGAGAAATAACTTACTGTTGCCTGATCTCCCCGGCCTGTGGGACTTTGTTAATGGTAGACTGAGCTGACCAGCAGTGTATAGGAGCTCCTCGGGTTAATGAGCACTGAGGAGGGATAATGGTTTCCATTTTCTCGTTTTTCATAGAAGCACATATTGATCTTCACCTGCACTTCTGTGTCGAGATTGCAATAATAGAAATATGGAAAATGGGTAATATAGCATAAAAATAGGGCCAAGGTTTGTGAGTGGCGGAAGAATTCCAGAGATGAAGAGCAGTGTCCCTTTTGATTTTAAACCAGATACATTTTATAATCCAAGTGCATCATGGTAAAGAGCTGTGGAGCCTTTAGGCTCTCTTGATAAAGTCTGGGCACACTTTTCCAGGCAGTATCTTGGAAAAGTCAGGAGTGATCCCTTGCCTCCAGGTTCTCCTATGGAGTGTCTTCCTCGCCTCCCCTGACTTGAAAAGATCGCTTACCATTTTCCATTAGCTAGCAAAGTGCTTTTCAGAAGTAGGTGGGCTTCAGAATCATATGTATATATGTGTGCGTGTTGTGTGTGTGTTGTGTATGGGGGGTGAGGGGGGGAAGCATGCCGATGCTCAGATCCCACAAATCCACTGAGTCAGATTTGCCCACTGTGGTGCCCAAATCGTGTAAGCGGAAAACCTTTCCAAGGACTTCTGGTCAACATACCAAAGCAGATACCCACCGACCAGTGGTCTTTTTCACTGATACAAATCTTCAACTTCACAACTTAGGTGGATCTTTCTATAGGTGATACGTGCGATTAAAAAAAAAAAAAAAACTGCAGACATTTAATTGTATAAGAGGAAATCCACTAAAGATATTTGGGGCCAGTGGATTATCAGAACACCTGTCAGAACTTTTCTCCATTTGTGTACGTTCCCTTTGCCCTCTGCCACACTCACCCATGTTTAGTTTCTCAGTCTGTCTGTCTTGTTTGGGTTAGAAAAAAATGGCATCTCACAGTGTTAGGCAGTTCCTTTGCTAACAGGTACAATGGGGATTTATATTTTAATGTGAAAAGTCCCTTATTAGAGTAAATGAGTGCTTCTCTTTCCAATGCATTTGTCTTATTACTTTGGATGTTTAATAGTAAGATTGTGCGTTATAAACCCATGTAGACATCCAAGTATATGCACAGATGGAGACTATCAAGCT
Source organism: Panthera onca (assembly GCF_046562875.1). Taxonomy (NCBI): domain Eukaryota; kingdom Metazoa; phylum Chordata; class Mammalia; order Carnivora; family Felidae; genus Panthera; species Panthera onca. The sequence continues at coordinate 113,325,732 of NC_138345.1, read as the reverse complement.
TGCAGGAAAGGGCAATGGAAGTGGCCTCTGTTTTCTCTATGGAATATGCAAGTCAGACTTGAGCATGAGAGGTTTAGGGAGTTCTTGTCCCAAGCCTGTTAGTTTCTCCCAGCCACTGTTTCTGACATCACCGTTTTGAATTTTACTGACCGTACAAGAATTCCCTGGAGGGTGGGTGGGAAGTGGATTGGGGAGGAGGGCTTCCTATCTTTTGTTTGATCAATAGATTGTGGGATAGACGCGTCATGTGGAAAACAGCTCCATTTATCCAAGGAAGGTGATAGTGACTCCTAGGGCCCAGCCTGCTCACCCCAGAGGACTTTATTCTGAGGTTTACAGAATATACTGATTGGTGAACAGGTACATGGAGTGAATACATGACTGTATTTGTTTGCCAAAACAAAACCAAAACCAAAACCAAAAACAAAAAAATGTTTGTTTGTTTTTTAATTGTGAAAGAAGCATACGCCCATGGAAGACACTATGGGGGGGAAAGAGGAATGTAGGAAAACTGAAGGAGAAACTTTGAGCTAGAGTGCTCATTTTAGAATCAGAGATGTGGATTCAAATCCACCCTTACTAGGTGTATGCTCTTCGGGGAGTTACTTCACGCTTCTGAGCTGGTCTTCTCCTAGGGTCTAGGGGACCAATTCTCATATATTCTATGGGAATAATACCTCTCTTGCATGGTTGTCATAGGGATTTGCTAAAGCACATTCTGTAAACGACTTCATGAAATTCTGGGAATAGAGGAGTTTTTAACACTACATCTGAGCTGAAAGCACTTTTATTGTTGGTAGCACAGTGTGATGGTTGCTAACACATGCTCGCCAGGCAAGCAGCCTTGACTTTGAGTCCCTTCTGATTTGAGGCAGAATTACTGATATTGGCATTCTTAACGCGACAGCTAAATAACACTTAAAAGAATTTGTTGAGGGGTGGCTCAGTCACCTGCCAGGCAGCTGCCTGGGTGGCTCAGCCGGCTAAGTGTCCAACTTCGGCTCAGAACCTGATCTCGCCGTCGCAAGTTCAAGCCCTGCATTGGGTTTTGTGCTGACAGCTCAGAGCCTGGAGCCTGCTTTGGATTCTGTCTCCCTCTCTCTCTGCCCCTCCCCCACTCAGGCGCGCGTGCGCGCGCTCTCTCTCTCTCTCTCTCTCTCTCTCTCAAAAGTAAATAAACATTAAAAAATTTAAAAAGTAAATAAAAGCATTTGTTGAAATCTCTTAACCGACTGAGCCACCCAGGCGCTCCGTGTTGAGATCTCCTATACGAATACTATTATTATCAAAAAATAGATTTCAGTTATGTTTATCTTCCTAACGTATGAACTGAAATTCCCTATTTCTTGCCTTAAGATTACAAACATCCTTCCTGGTTTATAAGAATTATTTTTTGAAAAAACCTTTTTGGTTTCAGAAACAATTAATGCTCATAAGAAAGTATGGAGTCTTTCAACAATGTTTCATTTTATTATTATATTTTCTCTTTCCTGGAAAACCAATGAAGAATGGCAGTTTTATATATAAAACGGTAGTTAGCCTTTATATGGATGGCATTTTCCTAAAAGCCTAGAAGTATTTCACATTTTGCTGAAAAACACCCTGTTCCCAAGTTGGATCTGATTAAAATTCAAATCTATATTAACATCTCATTACTTTCTGAAAAAAGTGAATGCCACACTTAATGGAAAATGCTCAGCGTCTGCCAGCTCTGTTTTGTGGGTTCCTGAGCAAGGCTGTCATAGGACCCAGGAGGGCTGGGTGACAGAGACATCCTTGTTAAAACAGTCACCTGGCGTGAATGCTGGCCCTCGGTTTTCCTTCCTTTCCCCTCTCCCATCCCTACATTGTTTCAGCTGCCAGCCCCCTAATATTTTCCCTAAAGCAAGGGAAAGGGAAGGGCAAAAATGACTTTGAAAGAATAACATTTCTTTCTATGGACTTAAATAGAACACTCAACACAAAACATCCTGTGTTTTCTTTTAATTGATGGCATTCTAACCGTGGTAATGGGTGATCTAAACCAGCGCCTGCTTTTCAAACAGACGTTGTTTCAGTCGCATACTATCCTACCAAGGGAAAGTTGTTTGACTATTTAAAATTACAACTTGGACGCCTTCCCCTACAAGCTCTGGGTCTCCTTATCTTGCTGTGCCTTTCTCCCTTCCCCCCTCTGTTATACTTATCGCCTTCTAACATGTGTTTATTATGGTTTTTGTTTATTCTCTGACTCCCCTGGCCATCCTGGAAGCAAAGATCTTTGTCTGTTTTGCTCATTGTTGATTTCTCTGTCCTAAAGCCTGCCTGGCACAAAGTAGGTACTCAGTAAACATTTGCAGCATGAGTGAATGGACTCGTTCTCACAAGTGTCCTCTCCCATACAATTATGGGGAAGAAAACTGGTAAAAATACGATCCCAAAGTGCTATAAATATAATACGCTTATACTTAGGAGATATATTTGAAGGTATAGTTATGCTTGGAGTTTATATATCTTAGTTGGCAAAGAAAAGATATAAGGGTTGGATGAGAAAGAAATATCTCCTTCCCACCCTCTCCTCTTACACTGCTTTATTTTTCTTCAAAGCCTGGCTCCCCTACCCTACTGCCCTCCAACACGACATATATTTCTTTACTTATTGTCTACCCCCCTTACTAGATGCGAGCTTTCTAAGGGCAGGAACTTGTGTATTTTGTTCGCTGCTATAGCCCCTTTGCTTAGAGCAGTGACTGGCTCAGAGTGAGCACTGAACACATATTTGTTGAATTAGTAAGGGTTTGGGTAAGTGTGCTTGTTGGAGATTATCCACGCCTGGCCCTGAGTCCTGTGGAGTCCACAGCATAATTGAACATTGGGACCTTGGTACTGCTGAGGTGGACGATGGGCAGGGAGAGGAGACAGGGAAAAAGATAACCAGGGTGGCATTAACATTATACATTTTCCATTTATGGTGAAAAAGAGGCCCCTTTCGTTTTACATATATGCGGTATAGCATGAGCCAAGGGACTGTGGTTTGGATCCTGGATCAGCTACCTATTTTCAGAATAAACTAAAATAATTTCTTGGTTTCTTGATGTCTCGTTTTCATTGTCCGCAAAATTAAAACGGTTACCTAATCTGTGGTTACAGAGGATAGAAAGGGCTTGACACACAATAGCTGATCAGTAAACGTTAGCTGTCTTCATCATCCTCACCCTCCTCACCATCCAGGGGCTGACAGACTGTAGCTTGAGGGCTAACATCCAGCCGGCGCTTGTTTTGTGAATACAGTTTTATTGGAATACAGCCATGCCCATTCATTTTCTTATTGTCCATGGCTGCTTTCTCACTCCAACAGCAGAATTAAAGAGTTCCAGGAGACTATTTCTTGCAACACCTAACACTTCACTCTCTGTCCCTTGGCAGAAAAAGTCTGTGTACCTCGATCTAGAATATAGTGTGTCAGTAGTGTTAACAGCCCGTGGGCCAGCAAGTGTGGCCCATGGATCAGTGTGATGCAAAAACTTTTACTGATCCGTGACAAGGTAAGTGCAGAAAGCAAGAGATAGGTGTCTAGAAACGTTTATAGAATTGCGATGTGCTGTTGACATCCAAGTGCATGATTTGGGCTTACACAAAAGCGTTAGTTTATGACAGATGGAAAATTAAAACAAACAAACAAACAAACTTCTTCCCATTAGAAAAGAATCTGGTGTTTTGTAATGGGATTTTGCTATATTAGTGACTCAGTAAGATATACTTGGTGTGGTTTCAGATGGGAACATCTGGGGGTTCATCAGTGACACACAGGTCCCGAGACTGCAAGTGACCTGGGAAGGTTGATGGCGAGCCCATTAATAACGTCATGCAAATGGGGTTTATATGCAGACGGACGGGCCAGCCACAGTTCACTTATCAGCTAGTACGGTTGTGATGTGTTGCTTCATATCTGCGAGAAGGCGGCCACCTCAGGATCTCGTGTGTGTCTTGTGAACATATATAAATGAATTCCTGAAGTGTATTTTAAGTTGACAATTCATCCTCTCTGAATAGTAAGCCAACAACTTTCCTGGAAATCTAGCAAAACAACAGTTCTATGACCAGCCTTATGTTTTGTTGCATGTGCACTTAAAAAAAGCAGACTGACTCTTTCCTTTTCTGTTCTAGAATCAGTTCCAAACAGTAAGGCGTGCCAGGAAAAACAGACAAACTCTCAGGAACAACAATGCCCATTATGCGTGGGGTAGGAGCCGCCAGACTTTGATTACTGGCCAGACGTTAACCCCTTTGGTGTCTTATGGGGGAAATGCCAAGTCTGAATCCAGACACTTTCAGGATCTTACAGTCACTCGTGGTGTGAGAACGGGCGATTTGTAAAGACTCGTGCAAAAAAAGGACTGTTGTGAGAAGGAAGTGCAAGTTCAAGGCCACATCTCCTTGTTTCGTGAACTGTGCCGTGACTCCTTCTGGCTGGGTTACCTCTGCTTTTCCCTCTGCAGGCCTGCTCGTTGTGGGCGACAAACACACTGCTCTTGCCACGTGCCCCACCTGGGTTCGCAGCTGGATGCCACAAGGAGAGGGCCAAGTTTGGTACTCACAGAGATAACGTGGGGATTCCTTGAGGCTACCACCTACAATAAAGTTGCCAGAAAGAATTCCTGAAAACTCTTTTATGATCAATTTCTTCCTCACTTTACATATCCTGTAGGTAGACAGGCTGTACTCTATTTTGAAAGCTACAAAGAGCAGAGAGTGGTGCCTTTGATAGTGGGAGAGTGACAGCATGTGTATCTGTAGTGTGTGTGTGTGTGTGTGTGTGTGTGTGTGTGTGCATTTCATTTGTTTTTGTACTTTACTCTTTAATATATATTTACTGGTAATATACTGTGGGGTGACTGAAGATATCAGGTTAATTGCAAACATAAAGTAATTATTACCATTTATTATTTATTTTTGCAGGTCAGTCAGCATTATGTTAAACATTTTACACACACATACTTTAATTCGCTTTATCCTTAAAAAAAAAAAAAAGCCAGTGAAATAGCCCCGTTTTACATATTCGTAAATCATGTTCCAGAAAACTCAAGGGCACATGGCTAGTGAATGTCAGAACTAGGATTTACATCCAGATCTGTCTGGTACAAAACCCATTCCCTTACTCATTTTGCTGAATTGCTTCCCTAAAGATGAATTTAAAAAATGAAAGGCATTTTCCTAATTTCTTGGAATTTGGATTTTGCTTGGTGAGAGAGGCACGTGGTGCAGAATTGAAAAGGCTGTGACACAGCTATGCATAGAATACCATGATTAACGAATTCTGTTGGAAGGCAGGACAAGGTGGGAGAGGGTAGAGGAAGGTCCCACAGAGAAAGTAGTACTTGAGCTATGCTTTTGCCGAGTGGGACATTCATGGGGTGGAGTGGGGGGGGGAGGAGAGAGAGAGAGAGAGAGAGAGAGAGAGAGAGATTCAGATTCAGCTGGGTGTACTTTGTGCAGGAAGAAATCTAGACTTATGCAGAGGCACAGAGACTTCTGGCTTACTGAGTGATTCTATGATACAGGACAGAGAACTTGGCAGTGGGAAATTCTTTAAGGTTGCTCCTTCACTATGTCCATACCTTGGTCTCCTTTATTCTCCATTGCATTGTGAAGCCTTATTAGAAGGGGACACAGGGAGAAAGTGAGTTCAGTCTGAGTAAATCAGAGATGATAATGACTGTTATGGAAACTTTAGGAAAAAGACAAAGGTAACTCCATCCCTCTGCCTTTTGCAAGGGTGGGACCCTTACGGGATAACTGTTTCAGGGATGAAGGTGTATGCCAGCCCTGGGAGTGAAGATGCAGGTTTTGGCCTTGTCTTAGTACCACATGGAGGGAAAAAGGAAATGATGTGCTTGGTTTTTTTTAATTGTATTGTTTCACCCTGAAGGGCGTGGATCCCCAATTCTTTCACCAGAGAAGGAGGACAGATAAAGAAAAGAGAGTTGTATCCACAGACAAACCCTATGTGAAGATGACCGTGGTAAAGGGAATGCCCCGTCTGACCATTTGGGAATAAGGAGTCATCACGTATTCAGTCCCAATCAGGGGGGCAATCCTGCTCAAATAGAAGGAGAACAATGACTTCATGGCCAGGATGTTTGTCAACCTTGCGCTGTTCTGTCTGGCACAAATGTAAGGCAGTCAGCATAAATACAAGCGATGTTGTTGGCAGTCACAACACCACAACTCTGGGGTTTCACTTTGAGAAAATGAGACTTATTTTTGAAATTTGGGAGGTTAAGACTTCAGAGCGGAATGATCACCAAAATATTTACTTGCAATGATTCTGGGTTTTGTGTATATTTTAAAAAGGGATACTGGGCTCTTCTATATTATTACAGAGTCCTCTCGGCTTCCAAATCTTCCTATAAAATGCCTCTTCTCTTGCCTTTAAATACATTCTGTGACTGAATATGATTATGGGATATTACATGCATCCTTGTCTATTCAAAAGATCATGAAATAAAATGCCCATCATTAAAGCCCCAAAGTGATTGGATTGGCATGAAGAACGGGGATGGGGCTGGCATGGGAGAGAGGATCTGACTCTGGGATTTCATGAAATCCAAAACAATAGGACAGCTGCTTTTCTATAAACAGATTATTATTATTATTTCTACCTAGACAGCTTGATAGCAGCCATTATCTTCTTTCTGGGTGTCTTATCAAGTTCCGGTTGTGTGCAGCATGGGTGATAAGGAATGAGAAATGTCACCCATGGGATCGCCAAAGATTATTTCCACGCACTGCTGTTCATCAACAGCAAATCCCTTAGAACTGAAAAGTAGTCCTATTGTTCACGCTGGGCAGTGCTATTCTGACTACACCAAGAAAGCAGAAAGAGCATGTAGTTGCCATTGTGTGAAAGATTGAAATTTCATTACTCTCAGGTAAAGTTCAAGTAGTCTTGATTTTGAAAAGAAGCATCATCATGGAATATCTTTGAAGAGGGAGAAGACAAGGCAGGACAGAAGAATGAAATGAGCTCGGAGCTTTTCAGGACTATGAGAGAGTATAAAGAGAGAGAGAGAGAGAGAGAGAGAGAGAGAGAAAGGATAATACTTTCAATCACTGGCACTTAAAAAAGCCAGGCAGCTAAGCCTCGAAGGAATTGAGTATCATTGCATTACCATTACTTGTGATCCAGTAGTTTAATGTAAAGAATCTACATATAACTCATCAGAAAACTGTTCGCTTTCTGAATTTCTACCTAATTGTCTCTGGTTCATACCAAGTTCTTGAATGAAGTGAATCCGTTGATGTTGAAAAGTATTCCTTTATTTCTCAATGAAAGAAAAATGTTTTATTACTGATGTAGATGTGCTGGCTGTAAATATTTGAGGGGAAAAAAATACAGTCTTATTTTATTTCTATTCCAGGGTCTCAGCATCTCAACTTTTTCTCTGACTAAAGCAAAGATTGTGTGAGGGAAAAAAACAAAAGCAAAAACTGAAGTGTATGATTCATTTGTACTATATTCTTATAGGATTTCCTCCCAAGGTATCCAGAGATCTTTAGTCTCCCTTAGACACAGTTTTAGAGTCATGCTGGCATTATAAATAAGCTACTTGGAAGGGAGCCAAATAAAATTTTTCCAACATCTTAAATCACTATTCTGATTGGAATTTCAAATGAATAAAATACTTTGCTCTTAAACCAACAACTTCTGAAATTAGATTTCAATCATGGAATCATTAAAATGAGGAATGGAAAGAGGTTGGGAAGGTAAAGAGCAAAGAGGGGGCACAGAGAAGGAAAGAGAACATAGGAACAAAGGAAGGGACTTTGATTTCCTTTTAGAGTGTGAGCTCCAGGGGGTAAGACCTGTTCTTGATGTTTCTATAACACCTGCAACTGAGTAAGTACTCAGGAGGTATTTGCTAAATGAATTAGTGCAAGATGTGTAGAAAATATGGTTTCAGTGTTAATATATCCAAAGGAACTTTCTCCTAACTAAACAAGTTTTTTGTTTTGTTTTGTTTTTTTTTAGTTTTTTCAGCTGTTAAGCATTTACTGGGAAGCCTAGAGCTTCTCCAACTTTAATACACATATGAATTATCTGGGGATCTTCTTAAAATACAGATTCTAATTCAGTAGGCTTGGGATAGGGTCTGAGATTCTGCATTTCTATCAAGCTCCCATGGGATGCCAAGTCTACTGGCCCACAGATTACACTTTGAGTAGCAATGTGCTACAGTTAAGACATGGGGGGCTGGTTTGGCAGTCATGAACTCTGAGTTCTCTTCTCTGACATTAACCATTTGGGTTTTTAAGCCAAGTGATTTGTTTTCTTAGCCTCAGTCTCCCATCTATATAATGGGTTGGATGCACATGATTTCTAGGGTTCTTACAGACTTAATATTTTAAAAGAAAGAAAGAAGAAAGAAAGAAAGAAAGAAAGAAAGAAAGAAAGAAAAGAAGGAAGGAAAGAAGGAAGGAAGGAAGGAAGGAAGGAAGGAAAGAAGGAAGGAAAGAAGGAAGGAAAGAAGGAAGGAAGAAAAAATTTAGAGAATGCCTGGTCTGTCTCTAAAAATCCCAGGGAGGCTAAATTACTCCTTTTCGAAGTTGCACAGGTAATTTGGCATAGCTGAATTGTGATTCAGCTGATTCCTGAGGTGTAATAGAGTAATTTTTCCACTACCATTTCTTTTATCGTTATTAATTATTTTTGTGGGTTGCTTACAATTCGCCTGATACAATGCTAAGTATTGGGAATACAAAGATGAGTAAATTATCATATTTTATTATCAGATCTCTTGCCTGATGAACTGAGAGTTTTCCATGCTTCAAGGTGACAGCCAACTAATAAATGCAAATGTCTAATATGTGCTAATATGCTAGTCCTTCCTTCTCAGTGATAGAACATGTTAATGGTTGCAATATAATGTAGGCAAAGATGGCCCCAATTCTTCAACTCTTCCCTATCTATTCCCTTTGCCATGTGACTTTCCAGTTTATCATATCAAAAGGTAGAATTGCCCCTCTCCCCGCTCCACTTCCTGACTTTGGGCTGGCTTGTCACTTGCTTTGAATACCAAGTGCCGGTTCTAAGTCCTGACCACACGAACTCTTGTCCATTTTTGTTTCCTCTCTCACACTACTGCCACTAACATTAGACAAGCCTGGGACAGACTCCTGGAGGGTGAAGGCCCACAAGGAGTGATCAACTGTCCCAGGTGAAGCCAACCTAGACCAGTCTCCAGCCAACCCCCACACAAACCTGTGTCAAAGCCCAACCAGGGGCAAAAGTTGCTCACCCAGTCCACTGCTGACCACAGATGCACAAGTGAGCTCAGCAGAAACAGGAAGCACTGCCCAGTTTATCCACAAACACTGAGCGATAATAAATGCTTACTAAAGCCGGTTAGTTTTGGGGCGCTTTGTGATGTAGTACAACGTTATGTGGTACGATGGCTTTCTGAACGCAAAGCTTTCAGTTAGATAAATGGTTCACCGGGTAGGGTTTTCCCAGGAAGACAATAGGTGAGAATTTATGGGGTGGCATGGGCTTTACTACCCCTTCTACATTTTTGACTTGCTTCTCATAAAAGGGGGAGGCGTTTAGCTTGTATTGTGTTTTATTTTACTGATAACAGAAAGATGTGCACAAGGATCACAGGAAACACTAAGTTTAGAGATTGAAGCTGAAGATAATATACATGCATATTCCTGTCCCAAAGGAAGCATAAGAGACAGAGACAACACCTAAAGTCACAAAAGAAAATGAATGTTTGAGTCCTGGTTCGGCCATGTGGCTGTGTTATCTTGAGCTTTGATTTTCTTCTGGTAATCAGGTATAACCGTAGCTGCCTATCTTCCTTCATACAGTGTCATGAGATGTAGTAAATACAAAAGTGCTCTGTCAAAGATATTTGCAAATGACGTACCTGATAAAGGGTTAGTGTCCAAAATCTATAAAGAACTTATCAACCTCAACACCCCCCCAAAAAAATAATCCAGTTAAGAAATGGGCAGAAGACATGGATAGACATTTTTCTAAAGGAGACATACAGACACATGAAAAGATGCTGAGCATCACTCATCGTCAGGGAAATACGAATCAAAACTGCAATGAGATGTCACTTCACACCTGTCAGAATGGCTAAAATTGGCAACACAGAAAACAACAAATGTTGGTGTGGATGCAGAGAAAGGGGAACCCTCTTACACTGCTGGTGAGAATGCAAACTGGTGCAGCCACTCTGGAAAAGAGTATGGGAGTTCCTCAAAAAGCTAAAAATAGAACTACCCCATGACCCAGCAGTTGCACTAGTAGGTGTTTATCCAGAAGATACAAAAATACTGATTTGAAGGGACACATGCATGCTGATATTTATAGCAGCATTATCAACAATAGCCAAATTATGGAAAGAACCTAAATGTCCATCAAACGACTGAATAAAGAAGAAGATGTGGTACACACACACACACACACACACACACACACACACACTGGAATATTACTCAACTATCAAAAAGAATGAAATCTTGCCATTTGCAATGACATGGATAGAACTAGAGTGTTTAATGCTAGGCGAAATAAGTCAGTCAGAGAAAGACAAATACCATATGATCTCACTCATGTGGGCTTTAAGAAACAAAACAGATGAACATAAGGGAAAAAAGAAAGAAGAGAGAGGCAAACCATAAAATAGACTCATAACAATAAAGAACAAACTGAGGGTTGTTGGAGGGGAGGTGGGCAGGGGGATGGGCTAAATGGGCAATGGGGATTAAGGAGGGCATTTGTGATGAGCACTGGGTGTTATATGTAAGTGATGAATCACTCAATTCTACTCCTGAAATGAATGTTACACTACATATTAATTAACTGGAATTTAAATAAAAACTTGAAAGAAACAACAGACCAAACAAACAAACAAACAAACAAACAAAAAACAACTAGTCATTTTAGGACAAAATTATTTCCTTTTCCCTCCATAAAAATGTTTCCTTTTTTACTTATTATTTATTAATTATTTATTTAAAAAATTTCCTTTTCCCTCCCGTTTCTCATGTCTTTCTTCCCAAAAACACATGTCTTACTTTTCTTTCTTACAGTTGTTTCTCTTAGTATTTCCAGAAGTTTTAAATATATTTATTAGAATTCTTAATGCTTAGAAACCTTAATTTCTAGTAAAAGTTCAGCTGGAGGCAATTGTGAACCGTCTGTCACATTAGGATTTCTTAAATTTGCAAATGTATGAATAAATCTGAAAATTTTTCGAAATGTGCTTTTTTGTGATACAATCTTTAATATAATGTAAAACATGTTTACTAACAGACCCAAATTTATCTTTAGTTTCACTGCAATAAGCCACAAGTACATAAACCTAAGTTTCATAATAAAAAAATGCTCTGTCAAATAGTAACTGGTATGCAAATGTTACTTACTTTGAACATCACACTCGGTTTATTTTATTTTCACGTAACAACATCTAGTAATTATTGAGAAGTCATTAATCCCTATGTAAGTATAATAACAACTACTTTATGTATATTAGCTGGTTTTCAAATTGACTTTATCTAACTTATCACATTTTGATTCTCCAGTGATGCCTGGAAATGCATGTCTCTATTTTCTCATTTTGCAGATGGGAACCTCTGCTGTTTTCTAAATTATGCTGTTCCTAAGGCTGAGATCATGGACACGTCTGCTAAGATATGAACCCCACCATTTTGGAGGGTTTTTTTTTTTTTTTGTAAGAGTCAAAATTGGTGAGTAAATCAGATCTTTGGCTTTTATTACCTAGTAGAAGCCTCACCTAGCATTACGATTTTTTCATAACAGCTGTTGTCTATGAGGTGTCATTCTCTTTTTCCCCAAGACATTTTTAAAATGAGAAAAAGATAACGGTTCCTCTGAAATTGCATCTTGGCCTAGTGTTTGTATTCTGAAGTCATCAGATTATCTATTTGATGATGTTAATGGACTAAACACACAATGAAATTATTATCCTCAGAGCGCCAGCCGTGAATTTTAATTTTTGATTATGTAGTTGTCTTGGCGGATAGTGTGGATCCCGGGCTCAGGCAATTTCTATCTGAATTATGTACAATGGCCTAAGTATAATACTACACTCATTTTGATCATATCTTACCATCATTCCGGTTGTAGCATATTTTGGTAGTATGACAGACAGTCGCTCTTGGGACATTATACTAGCCGCTCTTTGTTAAGAGCCGATGGTGTGAGAGCCAAAACTCATTTGGTTCCCACAGGAGTCTATTGAACGAGATCTGTTAAGATTCCCATTTTATAGACAAGGGGACTGAAGCACCAAGAGTTTGGGTAAGTTGCCTAAACTCACACAGCGGGTATGTGACAGGACTGGATTTTTAGCTTGGCCATGAGAGTAGACAATTCCTATATTACACATCTCTCTATTTTTTTGTACTATAAGCTTTTCTTTACGTCAGACACCAAGAAAAATGGAAAATGGTATGTGTTCACAGGCAGTTCAGGCACTGTAAAGTCCCTTGCAGAAATCTTCTAGCAGTCAGCTTTTAGTAGGATCTTGCCCTGTGTGCTAGATGTGTTGGGGATAGAAAAGAAGTAGAAGAAATGCTCCCTCCTAATGCACCTGAAGATTTGTGTGAGGAGACGATTTTTCTGTAGGGTTTGGAGGGTAGAATTGGTGCTGTAAGTTTGGAAGCTTATAGTGGGGAGACAATTGATAGCAGCCCACGAAATCACTTCATTTCCGGACATTGCCGTCCAGATTCCACTTGGGTCTGTTAGTCCTTGCAACATGGACAGGCTCACCTTCAACCTCTCAGTTCTTCAAATGGAAAAAGTACGAGGCTGCTCCAAATTTCTTCTTGCAGTCTTTTTGCCCACATCTTGTGGTTTCTACTTACTTCCATGTCAACCCAGACATGGATGTCAAACCTTTCACAAGTTTCCATGGGAAAGTCAACCTGTACCCGTTATAGATTGAATTGTGTACTGCAAAAATTCATGTGTTGAAATTCTAACCCCCGCAACCTCAGAAGGTGGTCTGATTTGAAGACAGAGGTGTTACAAATGTAGTTAAGATGAGGTCATACAGAGATGCGGTGGGCCCCTGACTCATAGGTGTCCTTATAAAATGAGGACATTCCAGCGTAAATACAGATGCAGGGAGAACACTTGAGTAGATGAAGGCAGAGATGAGGGTGATGCTTCTATACACCAAGAAACACCAAAGTTTCCAGCAACCCACCAGAAGCTAGCGAAGAGGCATGGGACAGAAGGACCCCGCCATGTTGACACCTTGACCTCAGACTTCTAGCCTCCAGAACTGTGACAATAAATTTCTATTGCTTAGTCACTTTGTTACAGCAGCCCTAGAAAATGAAGACACCATTGTACCCCAATGTTTCTAGCAGCACTCTCAACAATAGCCAAATTATGGAAAGAGCCTAAATGGCCATCAACTGACGAATGGATAAAGAAATTGTGGTTTATATACACAATGGAGTGCTATGTGGCAATGAGAAAGAATGAAATATGGCCTTTTGGAGCAACGTGGATGGAACTGGAGAGTGTGATGCTAAGTGAAATAAGTCATACAGAGAAGGACAGATTCCATATGTTTTCACTCCTATGTGGATCCTGAAACTTAACAGAAGACCATAGGGGAGGGGAAGAAAAAAAAATGGTTAGAGAGGAAGGGAGCCAAAACATAAGAGACTCCTAAAAACTGAGAACGAACTGAGGGTTGATGGGGGGTGGGAGGGAGGGGAGGGTTGGTGATGGGTATTGAGGAGGGCACCTGTTGGGATGAGCACTGGGTGTTGTATGGAAACCAATTTGACAATAAATTTCATATTAAAAAAAAATAAAAATAAATAAATAAACATTAAAAAAAAAAAAAGAAAATGAAGACACCACCAAACATTTCCTCACTTGAGTAGATTTTACTGAAGATATTTGGGGGGGAGGCATGTCACAGGGAGGGGTCACATCACACAACCCACAGGATCCTCTCCGTTAAACTGCCCCACCTCTGCCCCCCCCCCATCATCTCCCCCATCCTGGGTTAATCTCTAAACACTCAGTTTCATATTCATCTCCCTATTTTTTTTTTTTTTCAGAGTATTTTCCCTTCCTTTGAAGTTGAAGCTACCACCATCTAGGTCCTGGAGCTCAGCTTCTAGCCCAACCATTCATCAAAGTACATGTCAAACACAAGCAGCTCATTCACTTAGAGGAATTCCTGTGCCAAATGTTACAGTAAGAGCATTTTCTAGATGGCCTGGTTTCAAATCTCGGCTCTGCTACTGACGAGCTAGGTGAACTTGAGCAAGTTACTCCACCTCTCTGAAATGAGAATAAGAATAATAGTAATGCCACCGCATAGCATCTGTCTTGGGTTTGGTGCCTCCTACCCCCGACACAGAGGCAGATATTTGTGCACAGCACACTGGGCGAGGCTCTCAGGAATAGCACTGTGAGGAAGGGAGACGAGCTGGATGGACCGAGAGAGCTGACTTGTGATGCAGGTACTCGCTCATCGGCCCTTCGCATGGGGAGCTGTGCCTTCAGAACGGTCTCATATTAAGGCAAGGGGGCTGTATCTTTGTCCAGTCTCACAACAACTAGTTAGAAGCGGGCTATACCCAGTGAGGGTTCATAACCTTTGGCAAGGCGGTTCCCTTTGGCTGAAAGCAATTTTTTGAGAGGAGCTCAGCTCTGAGCGGTCAGTCACCGACACTGTCTTGATAGCCGGGGAATGAGGGCCTTGGATGCTTTTCAAGTTTCCAAGCAGGCAGGAAAGTTTCCAGGTGACACCTCCCAGCATGAACTGCAGGATTATTGTGAGCACGAAACAAGTCACCATGTAAAATATGCTTGGAACAGAAGCTGGTGTGTGATAAGTGCTGCATCCGTGAGAGCCAACATGTACTCAAGGTTCACGTGAGCAAGTTGTAGCTTTATGTAGTTGCATACGGTTTACAAAATGATTTCACTTGGATTTTGATTCTTACAGAGGCCCTGGAGGTGAGGGAAGTAATAGCTATCTCATCTCGCTTGCTTTCTGTGAGGAAACTGAGACTCAGAGGATTTAAATGACTTGCCCAACGCCACTCGGGTAGTAGGGACCTTGTTCTCTGTTTTTAATTTCCTCTTCCTGATTTGTGACCACAGCTAATTTTGGAAGCCACGAGTACCCATGTGTAGGCTCAGTCTCACCAACCCTAATCTGAGGACAGACTGGTTTTAAGGATTTACAATGCCCTAGTTCAGCACCGGGATTCAGCATTCACGGTCTTGTGGCTGGCTCAACCTTACCTTGAGCCATGCTTAAATCACAAAGGTGGCTGATAGAGACGTAGGTACTTCACCAGGGAAGGTTGGCCAGCTGGCTGTAAGAGCCCTTGTGAGGTAGCTTGACCCTAGTGTGTTCTCTGTGTTGTTGTATTGTCTGGCCGGCCACTTGAAAGACATGATTTTGTGTTGTCTGAGAGTAGAGAAGGTTTCAAGGGAAGACTATACTAAATAAATACAGAAAAGACTGGTGTTTAAGCTAGACTTCTGCTTTTCAAAATTACCCAGAATATTTGAATCCCCAGAGAAAAACCTTCTTCTCCCCGCAAGCAAACGAATCAAACATTTGCTCGGAAAACATAACATAAGGGCAAAGGGAGTGGGTTGGTCTTAAGAAATATACCTCAGCTAAGATGCTGGGTGTCCCCTTTCTCTTTTGTGGGAGGGCCAGCCTAGACTTTCTTCATGCTTTTGTCTGGAGACCAGAGGCCCCACGACCCTGGTTAGGGTTGTACATGCACGGCTAGTTTTTGTCTCTGGAACGTTCATTTTTCTGTGTTCCATGGTTGACCAACTTGCCTCTGGAGACCGTCACATTAATAACTCTAATGAGTTTACAGGGAAGGCCTACTCTGGCCAGATGGCCATTCTGACTCCTTAGAGAGATTTTGCACATCTCTGTGCTGACTTCATAGCTTACCTCTCAGCGGGCAATGCCATGCTCTTTATTTAGAGAGGCAGCAGAGTAAGCAGTGTTTAGAGCTCATGCTCTGAAATTAGATTGCCTTGGCTTACATCAGCTTACCTTTTGCTAACAGTGTGACCTGGGACTAGTTGTTTTCAGTAGATGTGACTCCGTTCCTTCAGCCACATAACGGAGGTGACAGTAGGCCTTTATAGGGTTGTTTAAAGATTTAATAAAGCGATTGGTATAAAGCACTTGGAAGGGTGGCTGGAAAAAAGCAATGGCTAATAAATCTTAATAAATGATACATATCTTACAGACTTTTGCTTACAAACTAATAACAGAGAGAATATTTATTGAGTGCTACTATAATCCAGACACTGTTAGAGGACTTTTACCTGAATATCATTTAAACCTTCCAAAACTCAGTAGGATGGAAAATATTTGGAGTCTATTTTATAGGGAAAAAAATGGAGATGCAGAGGGAGGTTAGAAACCATAGCCAAGGGGTGGAACTGCTAATCGAGGGGAATCCAGATTATCATCTCTATGTAATACCTACATGTTTCAATCCTGCAAATGAACTTCAACCCTGCCGTCTGTGCTGGGGTCCTTTCCTTGGTAACATTGTGTCTCAAACTTGTGCCCTACAATGCTTTTTCCAGTCCCAGAAAGACAAAAGCTAGATCTCTCATGCCACCAGGAAGCTGGAGCTCTATTACCTACTGACCCATGTCCCTGTTTCTCCAGCTTGCTTGTCCCCCTATCTGAGCAGTGCTGTGTCCCGAATCCCCTTTGTCCCAGGCTACCTCTTCTGAGGGTTGTGTTGAAGTCCCCAGTAGCAACTGCTGCATGAATCTTCCCCCGGCTCCCTGATGCAGTTCCTCTGGGTAACATGTTCCACCTGCCCAACTGGACTTCTTTAAACGCAGGCAGTTAGGGTCCCCCCTCTTAGGCTCCAGTGCCACACTCCAAGGTGGGGGATGGTCACTGGTCTTGGGGTCCTTTGCATTGCCTGCTGGGTAGTTTGTAACCAGGGAAAGCCCATACCAGTCTTAAAATATAATTATAAAAGGAGTAACTGGAATTGAACCCTTGTCTCCTGACTCTGCACTTTTCATTGCAGGTGGGATTGAGAGATGGTGGCTGGGGCTGGTTGTTCGGTGTAGACTACATGGATAGAAGTAGGGCCTGGAGGCCCAAGGCTCCAGCAAGATGCTTCTACCCAAGTAGTAAAGAATCCTGGCAGCTAAAGGACTAACCCAAGGTCCTCTGAAAACAGAGGTGGTCCAAACCCCAGTGGTGGCTTATAAGACCACATGCTCAGAGAAGCAAGAGGAAGGGACTACTGAGACTGAATCATTCAGAGAGGACTCAGAGTTAGCTGACGACAGTTCAGAGGGCAAGCAGGTCAAGAATGAGCAAGAGGGAGTTCCAGAGGACTCTGTCAATTATCACTGCTCTTTGTACTTACATCTTCCAGATGTGTGTGCATGGGGTGCAGACACTCAAACAAGCTTAAAGGATCTGTGATTAGTGGGACAGGTTCAGATCCCTTCTCTTTTATTACCCTCTACCTCATCATCTTGTCTTCTTTTTTTAAATTTAATTTTACATCCAAATTAGTTAGCATATAGTGCAACAATGATTTCAGGAGCAGAGTCCTTAATACCCCTTACCCATTTAGCCCATCCCCCCTCCCATCACCCCTCCAGTAACCGTCTGTTTGTTCTCCATATTTAAGAATCTCTTATGTTTTGTCCCCCTCCCTGTTTTTGTATTATTTTTGCTTCCCTTCCCTTATGTTCATCTGTTCTGTGTCTTAAAGTCCTCATATGAGTGAAGTCAGATGATATTTGTCTTTCTCTGACTGATTAATTTCACTTAGCATAATACCCTCCAGTTCCATCCACATAGTTGCAAATGGCAGGGTTTCATTCTTTTTGATTGCTGGGTAATACTCCATTGTATATATATTTACCACATCTTCTTAAAGAATTTTTTTTTTTTTAACGTTTATTTATTTTTGAGACAGAGAGAGACAGAGCATGAACGGGGGAGGGTCAGAGAGAGGGAGACACAGAATCTGAAACAGGCTCCAGGCTCTGAGCTGTCAGCACAGAGCCCGACGCGGGACTTGAACTCATGGACCGCGAGATCATGACCTGAGCTGAAGTCGGCTGCTTAACCGACTGAGCCACCCAGGCGTCCCAAACCACATCTTCTTTATCCATTCATCCATCGATAGACATTTGGGCTCTTTCCATACTTTGGCTATTGTTGATAGTGCTGTTATAAACATGGGGGTACATGTGTCCCTTTGAAACAGCACACCTGTATCCCGTGGATAAATGCCTAGTAGTGCAATTGCTGCATCATAGGGTAGTTCTATTTTTAGTTTTTTGAGGAACCTCCATACTGTTTTCCAGAGTGGCTGCACCAGCTTGCATTCCCACCAACAATGCAAAAGGGTTCCTCTTTCTCCGCATCCTTGCCAACATCTGTTGTTGCCCGAGTTGTTAATGTTAGCCATTCTGATGGGTGTGAGGTGATAGCTCATTGTGGTTTTGATTTGTATTTCCCTGATGATCATCATCTTAAGTCTTAAGAGCAGGTATCTAGTTTAGCTATAGACAAGACCTTTCAAGAGCTCACCATCTGTTAAATATCACTGAGTCCTAGTGGAGAGAGAGAAGGTAGAATTTTCTTTTTGTGATTGATGAAAGCCTGTTATGAGACTCTGGTACTGTCAGGATTTTGATGTTGCTCTTGGGCAGCTTTGGATAATTGGGCACCGTATCTGTGCATCAAGCTCTGCAATTGCTCTTAAAAAGCATTGGCTTGTTTCATGTCCGTGTGCTTTTGTCTACGCTGTCCCCTCCACTAGTTGTGCCCCTTCCTCTCTGCAACACTGCTGAGGCTTTCTCTGACTTTGTGCTTCCTGGCATTGTGGGTTGTAGTGATCATAACCCCGATCTTCATTGCACACTAACTCTGTATCAGGCACAACCAATTTCTGAGCCAAATATTATTGCTATCTTCATATAGCAAATAAAAACAGACTTCAGTTAAGTTTATAATTCTCCCAAGGTAATCTGTATCCACAGAATTCAAACCCAGATGTCTGACTTCAAAATCCAGGTTTTAACCACTATGAAAGCTGTCTGTGGGTCATGCATCCATTCATTCATCCATCTTGCAAATACTCATTGAGAGTTTCCTATGTGCAAGGAAACTCTTGGCCCTGGGAATACAACAGATAAAATTTCTACCTTCGTGGAGTTTGGGTTTTACACCTCCTTCATGGAGGAGACTGTCAATAAGAAGATGTGTAAAAATATGTAATGTAATTCCAGGAAGTTGCAAGTTCAGTGAAAAAAAAAATAACACAGGAAAGAGAATAGAGGTGAGGTGCTCTTTTAAGTGGCAGAGTGATGGAAGGCTGCCGAGAGAAGGGGGTGTTTTGGCCCAAACCTGACTGAATGGCATTATTTTCTGTACCACAAAAACTATGATCTCCTTTTTTTTTTTCATTTATGTCTCCCCAACATGCTTCTAGGTTTACGGTACCCAAAAGATGATTGCGTGGGGGAAAGGAGAATATGATTAAGAACATCAAACGATGGGCTAGGAAGTCATGTCTGAAGTAGCACGTGATTAATGAGAGCATTTTCCTGGGGGTTTAGTTGGAGGAGAACGCAGTGGGCAAATGTTCCTCTTAACTCCTTCTATTTCAAGGCCCAGTGACTTCCTGGCCAAGAAATACATGCTAACCCCTCTCCCCAGTGTTTTCTGTGGCTTGCATTTTCATTGGCTAAGTATATTTCAACCCAGTCAGCTCGCCTTGTGTCCGTCTACTGAATATTTCTGCATCTATGTACGGCACCAAGGTTCTTGAAAGCTGATCAAAAAGGGATTGAGTTCTGAAACTATAGTTGTCAAGGTAGCAAATTTGATACTTAAGTCAGGTACACCTTAACGATTTCATCATCTCACACCAACTCCTAGAGAGAATTCGCTTTTATTCATGAATGGAAAATCATGGGGAAACAGGAGACTTTGCAGTTTCTTGATCATTGGGCGGGAAGGAAGGGCTTGGATATTCATTCAGCTTTTCATTTATAGCTTTGTCCCTTAGGTGTTAAGATACTATAAACCAATAACCAACCCTGTCCAAACCAATTAAGAAAGCTAAAGGCTAACTCTGCAAATGCAGGCAGTTTCAGAAAAGTAAATCAAAATTAGACACACCTAATGAAATGACTCTAGGAGGAAAGTAAGAGAGTTATTTGCAATTTTCGTTTAATTAAACTGTTTGGATTTCACTGTTAATGTATGAACTTCATGCTGAGCCTCTGCAGATTCAAACAGGGCATAAGGGAATTAGAGAGAGAGAGTCCGGGGACCAAAGGCAGGGACGAAGGTAGGAATGGGGGAATGACATGTTAAACATTTGGACTGGTCAGATGTGTTGAATTCTGATATGGCGGCATCCATGTCAGAGATTGCCAACATTTAGCGAGCACACCCTGAATACCCCGATCAGTGCTGAAGTACCATTTCTCTTTCCAACATTTCTGCTTTGCTGCCCCATATACCAAAGCACACCCAGTCAGATGCCAGACTGGGGCTGTTTCAGGCTCTAAAATTACCCGACGTGCCATAGATTAAGACTATCACTCGGAGCTCATCCAGAAGTCTACCTCAGGGAGTTAGAAATAAGTACATGATTCTCTTTATAGACTGCCATGTAAATTATGAATTTGCCTTTTAATGAAAGGCATTTTAATATTTTATTTCTTAGTTTGGCAAGACAGAGTACCTTCAGGAGAAGAAGTGTCACTCCCCACTCCTGAAGCCATGGCAGACATTGTTAATCAATCTCTGCACTCTCTTTCTCTGGTCCTGATCTTGGCCTCAGTATAATTTACAAAACAGTGCTCCGGGCAGCAACTACCGATTGGTCCAGGTAGGATTGCAACTGAAACCTCCTTGTCATCTTTACACTACATGGCATTCTGTTTTACTTAATCCTGTGTATTTAACAGCAGGGTCCTCACGTGTTGTCCTATGATACACCTTAAAAATATATTTAAAATTAATAAAAACTTTAAGACTGCATAGCTATCATTGCTTGAATGAACAAACGTTCAAATGCACCATTTAATTTACACCGGAAATCTTCATATTAGAATAGGTATCAGGAAAACCTCTTTCATGTTGAGCTCTGCCATTTTATGAGCTTTTACAAGTGTTGACTAACCAGCTTTGGAGTTTGGCAAGGGCAATGTGTAGCTCTAAGATACAAAAGCATTAAAAAAGCAAAACAAAAAAAGGCAAAGAAGTGTGTGTGTGTGTGTGTGTGTGTGTGTGTGTGTGTTGGAGAGGGAAAATGTAGAAAAAGGCTCTCGCTCTCTCTCTCTCTCTCTCTCTCTCTCTCTCTCCTCAACACACACACACACACACACACACACACACATAACCTTATTTAGTTATTTATGGCCACAAAATATGCCTTGCATATGGGGAGAGTCTTCATTCATCAGTTTTATTTGTGTCAAAAATTGAGGTTTTACTGAAAAAGTCAGAATGGGAAAGTCAAGAAGCTTTAGGAATCAAAGGTCTTTTGCGTGGATCTTGGGGTGCCATTGGTGCTTGCCTATGGAAATTTGGGAAAATTATTTACCATATCAAAGTCTTGGTGTCTTCTGGAAAGTGGCTGATATTGTAATAATATTTATCTTTCAGGGTTTTTATGAGGATTAAGTGGGATGAACTTCTCTGGTGACGTTTTGAAGCTAATGTGCTGAGTAATACAGGATGTTTTTGATAAATGGTATGTGGGGTACTTATTAAAACATAAGACACATAATATCTATTGCTATACATCAGCATTATGACCATTTTTCAAAAAAATTAACATTTATTCTTGAGAGAGAGAGAGCGAGCATGAGCGGGGGAGGGACACAGAAGGGGAAGCAGGCTCCAGGCTCTGAACTGTCAGCACAGAGTCCAATACAGGGCTCCAACTCCCGAGCCGTGAGATCATGACCTGAGCTGAAGTCAGACACTTAACCGACTGAGACAGCCAGACGCCCCTAGTATTATGACCATTTTTAATTTTGAGTTAAAGTTTTAAAATACAGAGCTTTCTATGTAATGTGTTTCTTATAGAAGCCAGATCATTGCACTTAGGGAAAGCATTACCTAATTTTCTGGGTTTCAGTAACTTTGTATATGAATCAATGTAGATTCAGCAGCAGCTTCTAGTAGATCTTTACCCCCAGGTGTGAGAAGCCCCATGGTTGCTATCGGGTAGCTCATGTGTGGGACAGTTACAGGTGACACTTAGGGAATTTCAGAAAACTAAGCAGTGTCATATCTTCATGTTTGTCTAAAATTAAATTTGGATTTCAGCCCAGTGCCTTTATGGTTTAGCAATAGCCAAATAAACTGCAACTGGTTTATTTTATTTATTTTTAAAGTTTATTTACTTATTTCGAGGGGGAAGGGGCAGAGAGAGAGAGAACCCCAAGCAGGCTGCATGCTGTCAGCACAGAGCCCAACATGGGGCTCCGTCCCACAACTTGTGAGATCATGACCTGAACTGAGATCAAGAGTCAGACACGTAACTGACTGAGCCACCCAAGTGCCCCTGAAATTGGTTCATTTAATGCTCAGCGTATGGTAGTGAGCTGAATTCACTAAACATTGGAGATCCTCCTATGAAAAACTGAGTCCTTCACTACACACTTTCTCAACTATTTTTCCCTTTAGAAGATTTGTTAACACAACCAGTTGTCACCGTCTGTACTAATGAAAGCAGGGTCTAGGTACAGATCACCAAAGTCAATGAGATCAGCTGTGAAAAGTTACTTTAAGATGCAAAGCACTAGAATTGAGAAGGAGCTTTCTCAGCCCTTTAAAAGAATCCTCACCAAAATAGTCTTTCCCTGAGAATGAAGCAGGACTGTTCTCTTGAATCTCTACCTGTATCTTCAATTTTTTGACTGATGGATCCATATGTATCACTGATGCCAACATTTCTTCCTCGCGATTTTTGTGGTTTGCCTGTTAACACCCCGCCTGCATTTCTTAGCCACACTGGGCCATTATCTGACTGGCTTTAGACGATGCTCCCTAGGAATGATCCCTGAGGCTTCCTGGGGTTGCATTCTACCATATCCCAGAATGTGCCCACAGAGTATTATAGCATTCGCGTGGATTGTGTTCATCTCAGAAGAAAAGGAAGCACTTTGAGTCTTTGTTTGCCTCTGAAGATTTCTCCTGGAAGGGAACCTTCAATGACTACAAATAGCTGGTGTGAGAGAAGTCACTGATTGCAATCAGAACTATGTTCAAAGCTTAGTGTCACTAATTAAGGAGGGCCATTGTCCATGACTGACCTTGGCCTTGATGTTCACCCTATGCTCTTCCAGTGCTGTTGCTAGGCTCATTTCATCGCACCCTACTCTGTGGACCTAAATTAACAGAGAATGCCTGAGATAACGTAAGCGCTGTGTTACAGCATGCTTTTGGAGACATGTTTTTCATCCGTAAGACCCAGGAGAAAATCGGAATGAGGAAAAGAGGTGGAACTTCCATCGCCCATCCTCATATTCAGTTTCTTCCCTGCTCCCAAGGGCATGACGGGAATAGAGAAAACATTAGTTCCCATGCTTACCAAAAATGACACCTTTGAGTTCATCAGCTGTTCCTTACACTGAGTGCATGAATTCACATCTTTCTTAGTCAAAGAAGCAACTGATTTGGACCAGTATCTACGTATTTTTTATTTTATTGTAGTAAGTGGTTACTATTCATAAAGTATAAGTAACTTCATCCTGGCACTAGAGCCACCAGCCAAGCATCGCAACAGCAATAGGAATTTGACAAAAAGATTTGTGTTTATGTGGAAAATCTGAGTACAGACAATGGAGAAGTACAGTTCAACATTTTAGCCATTGGTAAATTTCATATGTCATCACGTGTTACACAAGTAACTAGTATTGCTCTAAATCTTGTAAACAATACATATGGCCCCACAGGTCTTGCTGATCCCCAAATGGGCCAAGCAGACTTCTGCTTTGGAGCCTCTTCCCTGCTCTTCCCTTGACCTGCAATATTTTCCATCAGGCTATTTTTCTGCCTAACTCCTTGACTCCTTTTTTTTTTTTTTTTTTTAAGGTTTCCATTCCAATGTCATGTTAGTGGATCAGATACTTCTCAGCACCCTCTACACAATGGCATATTTCTATCCTCCCTAACTGTTCTCTTTCCCTCTTACTCTTTCTTTTTCTTCTTGGCACCGATTTCCATCTGATATATTATACATGTACTGGCTTATTGCTTTGTTGTCTCTACCCACTAGAGTGTAACTCTCGTTCTTTGCGGAATTCCAAGAGTCTAGGACACTGCCTGGCACATCATATTTGCCAGGAATATTTGTTGAATGAATGAACAAATGCAGCCTGGAGGCATTATCTCACAGTGTCACAAGACGAGATTTATTATCTATGGCACAGTTCCAGGTCTGTCATGTTCTTTTGAAGAGATTAGTGGTAGCCATCGCTACAACTTCTTGAGTGCCTTCCATCTTCTGGTCTTTTTAAATACCATATCATTTCGTCTTCATAGGAATCCTATAAATCCTATAATCCTACCTATGATAGGAATTTTCTTCCCAGTTGAGAGATGAATGAGTGGTAGCTCTGGAAGGTCTAACAACGTGGCCAAGGCCACATAGTCAATAGGAGGGGAAGTCATGACACCAAACCACATCCTGTGACTCCAGAACCAAAGCATATGCCATCTCACCAGGCTAGCTCTCAGAATAAGAACAAACATGGCTAGATATTGCACTAATTACCGAGCAAAGCTCAGCTAGATGAGCTTTAGATAAATGCTAGCTTAGCTAGTTAGCAAAGACTTGGCTTTGAATTCTAGCTCTGACCCTCAGAAGAATAAGTCAGCTCTTTCTTTTTAAAATCAACATTACTTAGGTATCATTAATATACACTGAAATATACCCACTTTAAGTGTATGGTTGTAACGACTTTTGACAAATTTATATGCTATGTAACTACCAACACAATCAAGACAAAATATTTTATAAAACATCTAAAATATTTCCATTACCCCCCCAAAATTCTCTTGTGTCCCTTCACGGTCAAACCCTTGAACACTATGCCCCCATGTAAGCCCCAGGCAGCTACTTATGTGCTTTGCATCTCTACAGATTAACTTGTATTTTCAAGAACTTCAATAAATAGAATGAGGCAGTATGTACTCTTCTGTATTGCTTTTTCTGCTCAGTGTGATGTTTTCAGATTCACCCATGTTGTTGGGTGTGCTAGGAGTTCATTCCTTTTTATTGCTGAATTCCAGTTTGGGCTGTTATGAATAAAGTTGCTGTGAACATTTATGTGCAGGTCTTTGTGTAGACATCAGTCTTTACTTCTCTTAGGTAAACCCCTAGGAATGGAATTACTAGGTTGCCCATGTTAAGTCCATGCTGAACTTTATAAAAAAGCTGCCACAATGTGTTCAAATGTAATTATACCAACTGAGACATTTCTTAGGGTTGGGTTGCTCATTTGTAAAACAAAGGTGTTGGACACGATGATCTCTAGATCCCTGTCCAATGTTTTTTGACTTGAGGACCCTACTGTGCAAGACTTCTGACCCTTGCCTGTCTTGGTACTAGGCTTCTTTTTTTTTTTAACATGTATTTATTTTTGAGAGACAGAGAGAGACAGAGCACAAGTGGGGGAGGGGCAGAGAGAGAAGGAGACACAGAATCTGAAGCAGGCTCCAGGTTCCGAGCTGTCAGCACAGAGCCCGACGTGGGACTCGAACCCACAAACCATGAGATCATGACCTGAGCTGAAGTCGGACGCCCAACCGACTGAGCCACCCAGGAGCCCCTAGGTACTAGGCTTTCTTAATCTCCCCCTTTTTTTTTTTTTTACATATTTTAATTTCTATACATTTATTTTGCTTTTGTTGGTGTCAGTGAGATGATGGTGATGATGCTGATGGGAGAAAACTATCATTTCTTGAGAAATTTGATATGTCAGGCACAAGAATCAGTGTTTAACTTGAATTCTCTCATTTAATCCTCATTTGCAGTACATACTATTTTCATAATCAATTTTTGTGATGAAGAGACTGAAGCTCAGGGAACTTGAATAACTTCCCCCAAGTTAACAAAGCTATTAAATGCTAGAGCTGGGAAGTAAAATTGGGCCTGATCACTTCCAAATTACTAATTTCTTAGCCCTTGCTCTGATTTTCTGGTTCCTACTTCTTCATCTTTTATATGACCCTGTGATCCGCCTGGCTGTATTCTGGACCTTCTTCCCCTTCTCCGTGCTGTTTACCAGTTTTTTCTTGCACACTCCGGCATGACATCAGTGTTCAATGACCCAGCAACTTTCCAGAAGGCAACAAAAAAAAGCAATTTAGAGAGTGAGGCAGGCTTAAGATCATCTTACTTATGTCAGCTCCATTAAGTTTTCATTAACAGTCAGAATGGGACTTCTTGAATCAGCATAATGCCAGTAAGCATTGCTTTGAAGAAAGAAATGCTTAACTAATAAGATATCTTGTCTGCATTTTATCTGAATCTGGAGAGCCCAGTCATTTCAAAGCATCTTAGAGGTCATTGCCAATTTCGCACTGGACAATTAGCATCTCCTTTCTCATCAAGTGGTGAAATTACCATGTTAGCTCTTTGCAGGAATCAGAACATATTATTGGCTCTTCATGCTTTTCTATGCAGTCATCATTAGGCATAACACAGACTCAGATATTGAGTATTATCATTTAGATTAGTATTGTGTGAATATCCTAAGCATTTCCCATTCAATTATTTTTCAGTATAGTCTTATGAGGCAAGAGCCAAGACTTCAACAATATCGTATTTCCTATGCCCGTGCAATGTCTTTGCCATGTTATGTGGCTTGTGAGTAAACCATTTCTCGCTTCCACATTATTTATTTTATAGTGCTAATCAAGCAATACCATTAAAAAAATGATTGACTTTAAAGAATCCTGGTGGGAGTTCTCAAATTGCTTTTCCTGAAATGACCTCTGCTCTACTCTACGTCTAGAGATGTGAGGATTTAACTCAAATTCCAACCCCCCCACAAGCCTATTCTGATTACTTTATTTTCACTCTTCTCATTCTTTGAATTTCTGGATCATTTAGAGTCACCCCTGAACATTTTAAAATGTAATTATACGTTGTATATTATCACTTAGGTTTCACTCATAGAGAGACATTGTTACAGACAAGAAAAGAGTATGAACACTGAATTCAAACAAATCTCAGCTTTGCCACTTAAAAACGATGTGACTGAGCAAGTTCCATATTTTCTGCAGGACTCAATTTCTTCATCCTAAAAAGAAGATGGTAGTGCTCACAAATTGCAGTAGTAATAGCCGTCTCACGAGGTCCTTGCAAACAATAAGTGATATAATGTATGAAAATGGGCATGTGGTAAATGCTAACTAAATGCTAGTCCCTCATCTGTCTGCACCCTACACAGATTTTGAATTCCCTGAGACTGAGCCACGTCTTATGCCTCTGAATGCACTGTTTCCACTCATTCAGTTAATAAAAGTTTTTTGAGCACCTTACTATGTACTAAGCAATGTACTCAGTACTGTGAATAGGGTCACCATCCCTTTCCTTGTGGACTTAAGGTCTAGCAAAGAATTGTAGATCGAGTGAAGAAAAATATAATTACATGCTTTCACAACACATTTGAAACACCAAGGAGTCCTCCCTACTATTAATAAAATCAAGAATCGAAAGGAATTTATTCCTAAACTTTTGCCAGAGAATAGAATTTAAAAAATCATTGTAATGATGCCTCCTCTCACTCACCTTCATATTTGCACTTACTTCTTTTGTATTTGCCTCACAAATATTTTGGATTTGAATAAATAGAGGCATATTATAGACAGAATCTAGATTTTCTCTTTTTTCCCCAGTCATGTTACAATCATAATTGTTTTGAAGTATTCTATGGTAAGAAGTAGCATTTTTAAGTGTCAGTGTTTTACAGTTTTTACAGCTGTTTGGCCATTTTTGTGATCTGAAGCCAGTGGATGATATTGCCATTGCTATCTTTATAATCATTATCAAACATTACTTAAGTGTCTACCATGGGTTAAGTACCGCATTAGGCACCTGGACTGGTTTTGCACTGACGGGGAATCAACATTTACATTTAGTTGAAAAGAGAAATTGTAATATAGATCAAGTTTACTTCTAGCAAGAGAAGGCTAAAAACAACAAAAACTACTTGATAAAATACAAAATCCTTTCATTACAGCATTGACGATCTCACATGGAATAGTCAGTAATTGTTTAAGAGCTAGGATTTAGAGAGGTGAGCAAATCACCGCTTTGCCCTGAGGATATTTGCCAGTGTAGTTTACATTAAGCTGTCAAACACAGCTGCAGGTTTGAAGAGCTCAGTACAAAGGGGAGCGGAGGTGGAGATGCAGAGTTTGCCCAAACTTGCCAAATCCATCGTGGACGTGGTAGTGTTTGGCCCCTGTCCTAGGGCCCTAGATCCGGTCACCACCACACACAGTGTTGGGCAGATGGATCAGTAGAAGCCAAGGGAAGTCAGAGACCTGGAACACAGCCTAAGTTGAACATCAAAGTGTTTGTTTCAGGGAGAGAAGGAAATCGAAGGGTGAAGCAGATTAGACCAAGCACTCAGACCAGAGGAAGCAGGTTCAGAATGGAGAGTGGGACACAGACCCTAGATTTTTAGAGTTTGGGGTTTGGGCAGATGAGTCTTTTAAGGCCAATGAGTCAGGCTGAACACACAATAGGAATCAATCATGAAGGGAAAGATTATTTAATATGCGGAACTTGTAAGCAATGTTTGATGAAAAATTAAAATTGTATCTCCAACTTCATCCCCTTCCCTCAATTTCAGTTGGACTAAAGAGTTAAATGTAAAATGTCTAGCTATTACCACACAAGGAAAGAAAGAAAGAAAAGAAAAGAAAAGAAAAGAAAAGAAAAGAAAAGAGAAGGAAGGGAAGGGAAGGGAGAGGAAAGGAAAGGAAAGGAAAGGAAAGGAAAGGAAAGAGAAGAAAGGGAAAGAAAAGAAAAGAAAAGAAAAGAAGAGAAAAGAAAAAAGAAAAGAAAAGAAAAGAAAAAAGAAAAGGAAAGGAAAGAAAAGAAAACGAGAAAAAAAACCTCAAACATATGTTAACATGTATTTCTGGAACAGGGAAGATTTTCTGCATATAAAAGCTATGGTAAATATCAAGAAGAAAAGATTAAAAGAATTCTATCAAAAGTAAAAAAAAATTAAGGGCACCTGGGTGGCTCAGTGGATTGAGCATCGCACTTTGGCTCAGGTCATGATCTCACAGTTCCGTGGGTTCCAGCCCTGCGTCGCGCTCTGTGCTAACAGGGCAGAGCCTGCTTCAGATTCTGTCTCCCTCTCTCTCTGCCCCTCCCCCACTCTCATTCTCTCTCAAAAATAAACATTAATTTTTTTTGAATCAAAAAACAAAAGGAAAAAACTCTTACCTTGAGAGCAAAATAAACGGTTGGAATGTATTTGCAGTAAGTATGACCAAGTTAGGAATACATGAAAAACATATTAAATATTGATTTAATACATGAAAAACATATTAAATATTGATTAAAATGCTAAGATTTCAATAGAGATTAAACATGAAAAGGTATTCATAAAAATGAATATAGCTAGATAATAAATTAATGGAATGTGATAATATAATAATATGAAATACATTTACTGAATTTTTACTATATGCTAGACACCGTGCTATGTGCTGTGCACAGATTATTTCATTTAGTCCCCACAATCCCATAAACAAGGCTCTATTAAAAGCCCTAGTTTGTAGATGAGTGAATAGGCAGAGAGCGACCGGGTGGCCTTGCGTCTGAATTTTATATCTTAATGCCTCTTATATTTACTGAACGTAGGCTGTCGTTATATCTCACTATCAAGGCAGGAGTCAATAAATATTTCTTGTTTATGATAATATATAAGAACAGTTTCAGACTCCTGTCACTTACACAGTATTATTGTCTTTCGTAGACTCTAGCATATTAAAGATATTATGAACGAATAAAAAAGTATTTCTAATTATTGAATTAAAGGGGCACCTGGGAGGCTGGGTCAGTTGAGTGTCACTCTTGATTTCGGCTCAGCCATGATCCCAGGGTCGTGGGACCAAGTCCCCTGCTTATGCTCTCTCTCTCTCTCTCTCTCTCTCTCTCAAACAAATAAATAAACAAACAAATACATAAAATATTGAATTAGCATATAAATGTGAAGCTCTATTGAATTAAATTCTAATATTGAATTAGAGTAAAATGTCAAGCTTTTCTATGTAATATATAGGATCTGATTAAAAAAAGAAAAAGTCCTACAAGATCTTAGGACTGAAATCTTACACTTTAGGCAAAAATGTTTGGAAATAATTTTAGAGAGGTTGAAACAAGAGAAAATTAGTATGTTCATATGTTGTTTTCTCTTTTCTTTTTTTGGGGGGGTATACTTTTTGTGCATTTTTTAAAGCCTACGCCACTCCCTTTTTAAAAAAATTACCTTTCTTGTTTTAGTTCCTAAAGGCCAAGAGTTTGCTTTTCAATTAACTTTATAGAGGTCTGTACATATTGCAAGGATTTGGTAAATGTATTTGACAGAAGATAATTTAAGAAGATTTTGTTTATTGAAGCTGACAAAAAAAAAATAAGACTTGCAAACCAATCGATTCCAACATCTGTCATGTTTGGACACAGTGTTTAAACCACAGTTTGAATACAAATTGAGTTTTGGCTGGCGAACAGGTTCATATTTCAGCAATGGTTTACCTCAAAAACATTTTGAGGATAAATGTTTTTTACCTTTTCCAAACATTTACACTAATTCAAGCATGGGCAGGGTTGAAAGCAGGGAGGAAAAGCCCTTGGAGAGGGAGGGAGTGGGGATTTAAGATACTGATGAGAAAATTGCACCACAATTATCCTAGCATGAAGTCTTGTATATCTGATTTCTTCTCTTCCTCCAACACTCTTATCAAATCAGCCTACTAGCCTTATAAATCCTTTCTGTACAATGTCTCCCACATTGTTCCTGGGTTTTCTCCATTTGCATTTCTAGCATCCTCATTTAGCCCTTGGCCCCCTTACTCCCAGACTATTCTAATAATTTAACATTTCATTTCCTTGTTTCCAGTCTCTCTCAGCTTCAGTCTGTCTCAAATAGGCCACCAGGCACACTTTCATAAAAGACCACCTTCTCCATATCATTCTCTTGCACAGAATTTTTTAAAATTCCAGTATAGTTACCTTACGGTGTCAAATTAGTTTCAGGTGTACAATATAGTGATTCAACAATTCTGTACATCACTCAGTGCTCATCAAGATAAGTGTACTCTTAATTCTCCTCACCTATGTCACCCATCCACGCACTGACCTCACCTCAAGTAACCATCAATTTGTTATCTATAGTTAAGAGTCTGTTTTTGGTTTGTCTCTTTTTCCCTTTATTCATCTGTTTTGTTTCTTAAGTTCCACATGTGAGTGAAATCATATGGTATTTGTCTTTCTCTGACTGACTTATTTTACTCAGCATTATACTGTCTAGATCCATCCATGTTGTTGCAAATAGCAAGATTTCATTGTGTTTTTTTGTGGGTTTTTTTTGTGGCTGAATAGTATTTCATTGTGTATCTATGCCACATCTCCTTTATCCATTCCTCTATCAGAGAGCACTTGGACTGTTTCTATAATTTGGCAATTGTAAATAATGCTGCAGCAAACATACAGGTTCATATATCTTTTTGAATTAGCATTTATATATTTTTCAGGTAAATATCCAGTAGTGGACTTACTGGATTATATGGCAATTCTATTTTCAATTTTTTGAAGAATGCCCATACTGTTTTCCACAATGGCTGTACCAGCTTACATTCCCAACAATGGTGCATGAGGGTTCCTTTTCATCCACATTCTTGCCAACACTTGTTGTTTCTTGAATTTTTTCATTTTAGCCGTTCTGACAGGTATGAGGTGATACTTCATTATGGTTTTGATTTGCATTTCCCTGATGATGAGCGATGTTGAACATCTTTTCATGTGTCTGTTGGCCATCTGTATGCCTTCTTTGAAGGAATGTCTGTTCGTGTCTTTTGCCCATTCCTTAATTGGATTACTTTTTTTTTTTTTTTTTTTTTTTGCTGTTGAGTTGTATCAGTTCTTTGTATATTTTGGATACTAACCCTTTATCAAAGATGCCATTTGCAAATATCTTCTCCCATTCAGTAGGTTGTCTTTTAGTTTTGTAGGCTGTTTCGTTTGCCGTGCAGAAGCTTTTTATTTTGATGTAGTCCCATTGAGCCTCATTTTCAATTGGGGAAGCAGTTTAGAGATTTTGCTGAAGTCATTAGTAAATACAGGTAGAATAAATAGCACCATATTCAACATTAGTATATGATAGGGATTAATCTTATTAACAAGAAAACATTTTGATGAAAATAACCTGGCTAGGGAGTGTGGAAACATTTTTTTCTAGTCCTGACTTCTGAGAGATTTTAAGTAATTTGTGCCACCTTTCTGACCTTCAGTTTCCTCATCTCCAAAATGAGGAGTAGGAATAGATTGGCTATTTTTAAAAAGTGTTTATTTATTTATTTTAAGAGAAAGCATGTGCATGCATGCAAGCACAGGTGGGGCAGAGAGAGAGGGAGAGAAAGAATCCCAAGCAGGCTCTGCGTTATCAGCACAGAGCCGACTTGGGGCTCAATCCCACAACCATGAGATCATGACCTGAGCAGAAATCAAGTGTCAGATGTTTAACTGACTGAGTCATCCAGGAGTCCCTAGATTAGCTATTTGAATATTTTTATAACAACCATACCCTTTGCGTAAATCAAATCTTAGACATAACGTCAGTGTTTGCAAGTGATAAAAGTAGAACTTGTGGGGTTGAACTAAAGGAGAGAAACATGAGCCAACCCCTCAACCTCCTGCTCACCACCTCCTAGGGCTGCCTGAGGCTCCTCCTGGGATGTCCCAGACTCAGCAGAGCGTAGGAATAGATGACTACCAAGATGCTTTGGAATAAAACTTTCCGTTCTATTGATGTTTGCACAATGTACCAACGAGATGATTTTTTATTAAATCAATTGTTCATTGGGTCTTTCTCAGAATAGGTCCAAATGTAGTCTTTATAATCAAAGACTGACCCCACTTGTTTCAGTGATGAAATTAATGTAGTACTCAGTCCATTTCTCAGAACTGTCTATATGGAAGATTGAGTCAATATACCATAAAGGCTCCATATATATATATGAATCTTCTAGTTAGGTCCTATACAGCATGGCTATCATAACTAGAAATGTGGAGGCAATACACGTTTTTTTAACCTGTCATTTCATTTCCATCAGAAAGTTGTCATCAGCTTCATACAGGTCAATATAGAGTCCCCAAAGTGAATACGATTAATTAAAGCTTTTGTGGAATATCCTCAATTCTAAATCAGATTTTAATTAACTGTATACTAGACTCTGTTCTCATTTTTTCTTCAAATAACCCATTGGAGGAGGTGTCATTATTGTCATTTTATATATGTGAACATGTAAATCATCTCTGGGGAGTTTATGTGAAGTCACATTGGCTATTAAGTGGCAAGGCCAATATGTGAGCCCAGTTTCTTAATTCTGTATTCAGTCCACTTATTGTTTTAAATGTTTATTTATTTATTTTGAGAGAGGGGGAGAGAGGGAGAGAATCCTGAGCAGGCTCTGTGCTCAATCCCGTGAACCACGAGATCATGACCTGAGCCAAAGTCAAGAGTCGGACACTTAACTGACTGAGTCACCCAGGTGCCCCTACTTCTTCTTACTAAGCCATAGAGCCAGTGAAAATTCAGACAGAATAATGCACAGAATTTTCTTTCTGGAGAATGTGTTCTTGTTGTTCTGCTTGACAATTCTAAGTTGTTCAGAGAAGCTTTCCGACTCCTATGATGACACGTAGTTCGTAAGTATTCAGGACATCATGGAGTTTTCAAAGACATAATGGGTAAATATTCTTCATGTTTCAAATTATCATGCAAACATTGTTTCCTGGTATTAATAATTGTTGATTTTTTGCAGTTCAATTAATAGCTCCCATGAGAATTCCTAAATCTCCAGAAAAAGCTTGAATTTTAAATAACAAATTGTGTTACTATCCACATCTGTTCTCATTTTCTATAGGCTTAAAAATTCTCTACTTACTCTGAGAGCCAAAATAAATGGCTACTCACCGAAGTCTCTATTGAATTCTGGCTCATTTTCTCACTTAATTCTTTATTTGAGAATGAAATGCTTATCCAAAATAAATAAGGGATCTACTAAACTGCAATGATTAACAGGCCATGAGTTTTAGATTCCATTTACTTATGGAAATCAAGTAAAATCCAACATTTTAGTAATACCGTTGTGATGTCAGCTGCCCGATTGAGCTGTTATTACTGCAGGAGTTACTACTTTAATATCACATTAGCACATCATTAACTTGAACCATGCCAAAGCAGTATGAAAATGAGCAATTTTCATTTTTTAGAATAGACAATATGAACTTTTCCTGCTGCTGAAATTTGTCTTACGTGTGTGTGCTGCAGTGGGCGTACTAATGGAGGAAATGTGGTGTGGAGTTATATTTTACATGAATAACAAGTTGCCTTTGCAAAGTCTGTGTATATTTAGAAATCAAATCTGGGGCGCCTGGGTGGCGCAGTCGGTTAAGCGTCCGACTTCAGCCAGGTCACGATCTCGCGGTCCGTGAGTTCGAGCCCCGCGTCGGGCTCTGGGCTGATGGCTCGGAGCCTGGAGCCTGTTTCAGATTCTGTGTCTCCCTCTCTCTCTGCCCCTCCCCCGTTCATGCTCTGTCTCTCTCTGTCGCAAAAATAAATAAAAAACGTTGAAAAAAAAAAAATTAAAAAAAAAAAAAAAAAAGAAATCAAATCTAACGTATTTTTTAAAATAAAAATAAGATAAATCCCTTTATATTATTTTTTGTTGCTTTTTTCATTTTTTTGTTTTGTTTTATTTTTATGTATGTATGTATGTATGTATTTTTGTATACCCTTGAGCTGCCTGAAAATCTTTTTTTGGGTTAGAGACAAGACGGGTTAGACATAAGCAAGCAAACAAATAAGTGAAACCTGCTACTTTGTGTATAATTTGCAACTTATAATTACTTACTGAAGCCATATTAAAAATATATTTTGAATAGATGAATGGCTATCATCCATTAGCTATGTGGCCAAACTCCCTTTTTAAAATTTGGCACATATGTTGTTTTATTATCATTTCAAATTGTAGACTATTTGACAACTTCTAAAGCATTTTAACACATATTAGTATTATTTTATTTTCACATAACCTTGTAAGATGGTCAGAGCAAACATTTGTATCTTCGTTGCATAGATGAGAAAACTGGGTTTTGACCCCGTAACACTAAATGACTTTTCTTGGGTTGCATAAATCCTTTTCATTGTTTGCTATCTATATGATGTTGGAAAAATTACTTCTCCATGCCTCAGTCTCAACATCTCTAAAATGGGAATAATGAGTAGATATACCTTGCAAGATTGTTCTAAGAAATGAATAAGATAATCCATAAAAAAATCACTATAATGCCTGGAACATGGCAAACATCTATAATTATTAACTCTTGTGACTTTTATTGCTTTTGAAAAAAGCCTAGTAATTGCATTACACAAAGGTATTCAAAGTCCTATAATACGAAATATCATGGACATAATATCATAATGTTAAGTGTTAACGTATTTTCTTTAGATTGATTTATTTGCTTATAATCGCTTCTTGTTCCCTTTGTTAATGGAATTCATTTTCTTTCTTGCCAACGTGTATTCTTCAGTCATTCTTTCATGAGGGTCTGTGAATAGCCAAGCGGTCTGTATTTTATGCATCTAAGAAACTATTTTTGCCTTTGTTCCTAAATGATGGTTTAGATGGAGGGAGACTGTTGCCAGTGAGAAAGCTAATGTCCACCTGATTGTCATTCTTTAGTTGGCCATCCGTCTTCTCTCTTTGGTAGCTTTTAGGAACAGATAAAGGATTCTCTCCTTATCCTTGCTGCTCTGTATTTTCACTATTATGCCCTATGACAGGGATTTACCTTTATTTATTAGTTTGATATTAGGCAGCCACTTTGAATGGACACACATATATCTCAAACTTAACAGTACTGAAAATATTCTTTCCCACCATTCTCTTATCTTCTTCTGGAACTATTTAGTATATGTTAGAACTTCATGTCTTTTAACTTCTCAATAATATTTCTTCAACACTTCATTTTTCAATGAAATATTTCACCTGCATTCTGGCGATGTTTGCAGATCCATTTTCATGTATTCTCTTTTTCGCTGTGCCTTGTCTAATTCTTATTTCTAGAGTTTCTGTTTGGGTCTTTTAAAAATTATTTTTTTTTTTACCTTATTTTATGTGCCTTTCTTTATCTCCTTGAATATTTAAACCCTCAATTTAGAAGCTGCCTTGTTTGCTCTATTCATTGTTTGCTACTCAATGCTCTATCCGGCTGTTTGTTTCTTCCGGTTTTCTTCCATTCGATTTCCTTTTGGCGCAGTAGCTTTTGTCTGTGGGCACATTTTGTCATGGATAATGTTACGTGGACATTCTACGTGTGCCCTGAGTTGTGCAGAGTTTCTGCACGGGCAATGTCATTACAGCCTCCGTGGAGGCCCAGGGAAGACAACATCTCAGACCAGTGTTGGATCAAGTTTTGAGCCTGGAATTTCTACACCTTTTGGATCATGCGGGAATTCAGGTCTCATGGGTGGTACAACGTCAGGACTGCAGAGTCTGGTGGTGTATTCTGTTTTTACCCATGGTCTTAAATGGGCCTTGGTCCTACTTGCTCTGGGGAAGCTTGCTTGATATGGCATAGCGAGTCATAGTGCTTCACACAAAATTGGTGCCAAATGAATGCTGGTTGAACGAAAGTTTGTAGAATTAGGCTTCGTAAACATTTTTACCGGTCCGAGCTTGCCCTCAGAACTTACTGGCTCTGGTTGTTTATGATTATTTACATTCTGTGTGTCCTTAAAAAATTGTGTTTGTTATATGAAAGATTTTGTCGATACAGTTATATCCTTTGTTGAATTATTTTTATATATTTATTAAAAAAATTTTAATGCTTATTTATTTTTGAGAACGAGAGAGACAAAGCAGAAGTGGGGGAGGGGCAGAAAGAGAGGGAGACACAGAATCTGAAGCGGGCTCCAGGCTCTGAGCCCTCAGCACGGAGCCCAATGCGGGGCTCAAACCCATGACCTGTGAGATCATGACCTGAGCTGAAGTCAGAAGTTTAACCAACGGAGCCACCCAGGTGCCCCAAATTATTTTTAAATTACAACAAATTGAAGCTGAAACCTAACACTCTAGAAATTTAAGTCCAAAGACCCATCTGTTAGCTCTTCTCCTTACCCATCCCCATCCCTTCAAAAACAATTTACACATTTTCAGAACCATGATGTTTGCTATTTTTAAGCTATGTGGTCAAACAATTCAAATATGTAGCATTGCCTTGTACCAAATTGCTGAAAATCAGGACTGATCCTAAATTAGAAAATAAATAGTCTGGAAAAATAGCCTGAATATCCTGACCAATTTTTAATAATAGTTTGCTGAAGATCATGAAGGGACAGACTAAAGGAGTCGATTTTGCAAGGGGAAATTACACACAGAAACTTCTTTTCATTGAGGGCAACTTTAATGTTTCAACATAATTATGGCTGCTAGTACAAGGTATAGGTAAAAAGCAGCTGAAAAAAAAAGCCAGTATAACTACAGAAAATTTAATTGTCTATGAAAGCAGCTGTTTCAATGCTCTCTTTAAGCTGGGAGCACTTACACTCTGATATAAAAGCACATTAAACATAAGCAAATAGTTTTGAGTTCCACTCTTAGTAGTATAAAAACGTAACAGCCCTTTGTTCATAGAGTGTAGCAACATTTTCATTAGCTATCATTATTAAACAATACGGAATTAGCAATATGCCCTTAACTGCTTTCGTCAGGTTCTGATAGATACAGATCATCATCCTACACCAAACAGCTAGGGGGTAGGGGAAAAGATGGAACTTGACAATATCAGAACCAAACTGCTGTCTCAGTTTTACTGGTTAGAAGCTTTAAGAGTTTGGGTGTGAAAGCTCTTTAGTCCTTTGCTTCCTCTCCTGAAAGATGGAGTTAATAGGTCTTCCCCCCACAGAGTTACGGTAAACATTAAATGAGATAATATCTGGGAAGACGCTTTGCCACCTCTAAAGCAGTGGATCTCAAAGGGAAGTCCTTGGATCAGCAGCCTGGGCATCACCTGGGGACTTATTAGAAATGCAAATTCTTGACCTGCCCTAGTGCCTGGCTCCAGCTCCTTCCCGAAGCCCTTCTTCTTAGGACCCCCTTATATCCATGTCATAAATTCCCTCTTTCCCACTCAAGCTAGGTTCGTTGGTTTTCAGTTGGTTGCAATCAATCACTTCTTTGGTTGATAGAAAACATCTGCGGGAAGCTCAGCAACTCTCGTCTAAGATTGTTGTACTCACGACCGCTTTCTCTGGTTGCGCAGGATCCTTTCGTATCTCTCAACTTCATTTCTTTATCCTTTCCTCTTCGGTAAACTTGGTTGTTTGGATGCTTGATTAGATATTTGCTTATTTCTTCACGCTTTTTTTCTCCATCTCTGTCTATGTCACCCTCCCTCCCCACTCCGTTCCTGCACACTGTGCAGGTCTTATCTATAAGTTGTTTTGTTTGGTTTGGTTTGGTTTTGTACATTTTGTAAAGTTTCAGGTCCTGAAACTTTCAGTCGTCCTCCTCAATCGCCACTGCTACAGGCTGGAATTCATTGCTCTGAAGCACTAAATTACCTTTTTAGTGGCTCATGCATTTAAACCAAACGTAAAATTCAGTGCCAAACCCCCATAATGTAAACCTTAAACATTCCAGTTGTATCTGCTTTCCTGTTCCAATGCATTCAGCATCCCATTGGATACTAAGAATGATATGCTCCATATCTCATTCCATAGCCTCTCAAAAATGGGTAAGTGATGTTTAAAAACAGAGTTATGGAAACTTAACATTGGATGATATTTACATTTTGCCAGATGCAGTGGGCCTCCTACAACCTTCTTGCTTTTTGGTCATCTGACCTCTTACACACTTGCAGTGATGACGAATTGTATGGCTTGATAAAGGAGTGCTTCCTTCTCTTAAAATAATATCTACCTCGGGGCGCCTGGGTTACTCAGTCGGTTAGGCGTCCGACTTCAGCTCAGGTCATGATCTCATAGCTCTTGGGTTCGAGCCCTGTGTCTGGCGCTGTGCGGACAGCTCAGAGCCTGGAGGCTGCTTTGGATTCTGTGTCTCCCCCTCTATCTTCCCCTCCCCCACTCGTGCTCTGTCTGTCTCTCACTCTCTCAAAAATAAAGAAACATTAAAAAATTTTTTTAAATAAATAAAATAAAATAAAACCTACCTCTTTGTCACATCCAGAGTCTGCTCCATGGAGCACTTTAGAGAGACTATATTTCCTGTGCTCTATGATAGTTTCATCTCTAGATTTTCCTTTCTGAGGGTAAATATCGACCTCCTTTACCTGTTTTTTGTTAATAGATTTATGGGGTTGTGGTCATTTAATATCCTTCTTCTGAAATGATCTTATTTCATAATGTCTTTCTTTAATATGATCCTCTAAAATTGAACATAATAATTGGAATGTGACCTAGATGTCTGTTTCTATTTATATTGGGACCCTGGTTGTTTCCCTAACATTATCGTCATCTTGTAGCGTCCTAGGATCTTTTTCACATGTTATATGGTCGAGTCAGGGCTCCTGAATCCTCTCTTAATATGGTTTAAATAACAACAACAAAAAGGAAAGGTAGGACTTAAGAACTACGACCAACTGCCACCAGCACAATAATACATCAGTGAGAAAATTGGTCATCTTTAACTTTCCATGGAGCCCTAGGCTTTGACTTGGCCGCAGCTTACCTTCATTCCATCCCTACTCCTGCCCCATCTTTTACAGGATATGAAGACCCTCTTTTTATCAAAACTAACCTCTCCACCCACATAATTCACTCTTTTCTTTCTCCTTTGGACCTTGCCTTCTCTCTCTCTCTCTCTTTTTTCTTCTTTTCTCTTTCCTTAGCTTCTCCACCTTTGCTTTGCAACTGCTTCAAGTCCCTTCCATTACAGATGAAACCGAGTCTCTCTTGTAGCTACTACCTTACCTCTTTCTTTTCACTTCTTACCAAGCTTCTCAAAGAAAGTGCAAGCTACACTTACTCATCTTTCATTTATTACTCTTCTAAAATATACTTTAATGCGTCTCCCATCCCAACCACTCTACTGAAATTATTCCTATTAAGTCTAACAATAGGTCTGACTGTGAAATATGAAGGCCATTTGACAGTCCTTCTCTTATGGGTAGCATTTAACACTGTAAATCACTTCTTTCTTTTTAAAACTCTCCATTGCTATGGCTTCCGTGACCCAGGACTCTTGTAGCTTTCCTCGTATCTCTTGGACCATCTCATCATCCTCTATATTACTTCCTGCATGATCCACATGAAATGCAGTCTGAGCATACCGCTTCCTGGTTATATATCTTTGCTTTAGCTCTTCACGCCTATGTGACAAAGTCCTGTTCCTTTGCATAACTTGGTGTCTCCATGGCTTATTCTGCTTCTCTGGCATCACCTCTTGCCATTTCCTGCTCTGCATTTTAGTGCTCAAAATTTTCTGTAAACACCATACGAGCTTTCATCTGTGTGTCTTTCTTAGATGGTGTCCCTGGATGGAATAAAACCCTTCTCGGTCAAGAGCTTATTTCACTGGCCTTTATCCCTTTGCTCCGCATCAGGTGAGTTTGCTGTTCTTTCTCGGCACTTGTGTGAATACGCCCATCACTGCGCTTTCCTTTTTATGTTTCCCTCTCCTCAATTAGACTGAATACATGTTGTGAGGAATGTATCTGTATCGCCTATCAAAGGACTTGGATGAATGATTAACTATTGTATGGAACTCTTGCTATTTACATGATTCTACACTTTCATAAATATCATTCAACATTCATCTTTTATTATAGCTAGTTTGTTTCGGTCCAACATTTCAGCCTGCCCTGCTCTTTTTAATTCCCCAGTTGACCATCAATGCTATTCATTATCTTGCCACTCTCTGTGGTCCTGGCAGATTAGATATTCGTGCCTCCTCAGTCTCTATCCAAATCATTAAGGGAAAATGTTGAATACATCCTAGGCTAGAATTTTAGAGCTACTGAGTGGTATCCTAGCACCTAACAACTCATTCTTCTTTTTTTCTCACGAATTGCCAAAATAAAGTTATCTTTGCCAAATAGCTCAGTTTCAGATGGAACTTATACATCAGATTCCAGCTACTGTCTTACAAGCTTCACACATGCTTTACCTGACGTCTTCCTTAAAAGACAATGTGAAATAAATCTGTAATGTTACAGTACCACCCTCATTCTTTCCTTATTGAACAGCAAAAGCTGATCAGGAGAAGGGGTTAAACAGTTAAATGCATTTAATTTTTACTGAGGAATTTAAGAAAATCACCACTTTTCATTGGTTATACCAGAGCCCCTGTATTAATAATTATGAAGCAACATTTCTGTTTATCAATTTCTCCAAGGAAAAAATATTTTTTTTTCTTTGTAGTGAGGAGAAATATATAATTATATCATCTGGAATCTCGTGAAAGATGATTTTAATGTTGATCGTGGGAAAAATATTAATAATTAATATGAACTGAGTTCTTATGTGTGTCAGGCACTCTTCTATGTGTTTTTTATATATTAATTTATTCTTCAGAACAACTCTATCCAGGAGGTATTATTATTTATGTGTTCTAAGGATAAGATACAGAATCACAGAGAGATTAAGTAAAGTGTAGGGTGAACCAGTTAGTAAATTGTAAGGCTAATCTGGCTTGGTTCTAGAAAGTTCTCAAGGGTATACTTGTTGCCACAAATTGTAATCATCACTGTCTTATCTAACATATAGCCATATCCTTCTTAGGAAGGATCATCATCTCCTTCAACACAATACACCCAGTTGTTTTTGTGTGCATATCTGTGGGTCGGTGGGTAGAGTCCTTCCACTTACAGTAATCATGATGGAAACGCTGGTGAGTGGAGAAGCAAAAAATAGTGCTCTCTGCCCATCTTCTGTACTCTGATTTATTTCTGATAGGCCTAGAGGGGAATTGGGATTGGAAAAAGGCTCATCTTTATCGTCTTTAAAAAGTTTTTTCTTAATGTTTATTTAT
Organism: Panthera onca; assembly: GCF_046562875.1. Lineage (NCBI taxonomy): Eukaryota > Metazoa > Chordata > Mammalia > Carnivora > Felidae > Panthera > Panthera onca. The sequence goes on along the minus strand of NC_138345.1, from coordinate 113,283,373 downwards.
TTTTGAGAGAGAGAGACAGAGCACGAGCAGGGAAGGGGACAGAAAGAAAGGGAGACACAGAATCTAAAGCAGGTTCCAGATTCTGAGCTGTCAGCACAGAGCCCGACGCAGGGCTCGAGCCCACAAACCGTGAGATCATGACCTGAGCTGAAGTCAGATGCTTGACTGACTGAGCCACCCAGGCACCCCTTTATCTTCTTTATTATAGTCATCATCATAATCTTCATTGTGGTAGGAAATGTTCTATTCCTTTCCCAGTATTATTCTCTTAGCTCACAGGTGGGAATTTGGCCTTCTTGGGTATTAGGAAGATAACATGGGTGCTTTCTTCCACCACCACCCACCCCTTGCTGGAGAGGAGTGAATTATGCCTGGAGGATGGCTGGGCCCAATGGAGAGTCCTGTGAGACCTGCTTTTCTTTAGTTTGAGATCTCGTCTGTTGTCCTAATCTTGTTGCCATGTAATACGTGAATAAAAGAGCCATGGCATCCCCATCCTGCCCCTGGGTGGAGGGTAACATTGCTTGAGGGAGAGGAATATAGACTTCCTTTTGTTCAGGGTGCTAAGCTGAATGTGGAAATTCAGAGTCAAAGGTGGCCCTGTGAACCATTTGATTCTTCTTTCAACAATGAATATTTATTGTGTACCTGCTATATGCCATACACTATTCTAGGTGCTGGGGATTTCCCCAGTGAACAAAATGGCCCCCAAGGGAGCTCGCATTCTAGTCAGAGAGGACAGACAAAAAAGTATATAACATGTCAGATAGTGCTCAAGGATTGGAAGAAAAAGAATGCAAGTGAAGGGGAATACAGGGTGCACAGTATAGGTGGGATGGTGCCAGTCCATATGGAATGGTCAAAGAAAGCTTCTCTGATCATGTGACATTTGATCAGAGAATGAGGAAGTGAGATGGCTGGCTGCCTGGGGGAAGAGTTTGTAGGCAAAGAGAAAAAACAAGTTCAAAGACCTTGTGGTAGGCTTACACTTTTTTTTTTTTTTTTTTTTTTTCCCTGAAAGATACAGGGAAGCCAGTGTGACTGGAGCAGAGTGAGTGAAAGGGGAGAATGTGGGAGGTAAGTTCAGAGAGGAAGTGGAAAACAAGTTCATTCCAATCCTCAAAACCCAAGGTAAAGAATCTGAAGTTTACTTTGCAAGAGATGGGAAATCAGAGGATTTTGAGCAGTAGAATAACATGACCTAACTTGTGCATTAAAAAAAAATGGTTCTAAATTTAGCGTAGAATATAAACTCCACGGGGTAACTGTGGACACAGGGAGACTGGTCTACAGGCTACAGAAATAGTTCAGCTGAGAGATGGAGGTTGCTTAACTCTGGAAGTAACAGTGTGTGTGTGGTGGTGGGGGGGAGTGCCGGGGGTGGTAAGACTGGTGTATTCTGAATGCATTTTCAAGTGAGGGGCCATAGAATTTGCTGTTGGATTGAGTATAGGGTTTGATACTATCCACGTGGTAATTTGATTTTTGGTAAAGCGTTCTTGTAACATCAATTTTTATTTTGAAAATTTAAATATATACATCACTAGAGAGCATAGTAAAATGAACTCCTACACACCCCTCACCCAGATTCCATACATCAATATTTTGACACACTTGCTTTAAATATCTCCTTTTGAATCATTTTCATATTTGATGAATTGTTTTAAAGCAATCTAGATATCATATCATTTCACACATATATTCTTTGGTACATATCTCTAAATATTATGAACACGTTTTTACATAATGCTATCATCATACTGTAATAAAACTGAAAAGAAAAATTCATCGGTATCAACTAAACCAAGATGATATTCAAATTTTCTTGAAATGTTTTTCCTTAACTGAGATAAAGTTTACTTGGAGTGAAACACACCAATCGTAAGGGTACAAAACGATGACTTTTGAAAAACTATATAAACTTGTAAAACCAGTAACCTAATCGAATATATAAAATATTTCCGGGGTGCCTGGGGGGCTCCGTGAGTTCAGTGTCTAACTTCAGCTCAGGTCATGATCTCGCGGTTTGTGAGTTTGAGCCCCGCATCAGGTTCTGTGCTGACAGCTCAGAGCCTGGAGCCTGCTTCAGATTCTGTGCCTTCCTCTCTCTCTGCCCTTTCCCTGCTCATGCTCTGTCTCTCTCTCTCTGTCTCTCAAAAATGAATAAACGTATAAAAATATGTAAAATATTTCCACGACTCTAAAAACTGTACACCCTTCTAGTTGAATCCTGCTTCTACAGGAAACCACTGTTCTGATTTCCATCAACATAGATGAACTTTTACTCTTTGTGGATTTCACAGATATGAAATCATACAATACATATTCTTCCGTGCTTGGCTGCTTTCTTCAACATATTTTTGAGATTAATTTACATAGTTTACATGAATCACTAGTTTATTTATTTTTATTTCTGTGTATTATTCCATTTTATGAACATAAAAGAGAAACCATTAAAAATCTTTCCATACTCAAAATTATTTTCCACGTTTTCCCAGTAACACATGTACCACACTTTGGGAATTATTGCTTAATATCGTCTCTCTTTAGACCACCTTAATCCTGGGCAATATCCAGAAATGTCACACATGGAAATAGGCACAGAGGAACTTGTTGAACATCACTGTATTGGGTATTATGAAAAATACAGAGGTGAGTGGAACATGATTTCTCAAAGCACTTACATACCGTGGGGAAACAAACACGTAAGCACTTACAACAAAAAGCAGAAATAAAGATAATATTTTGTGCCAGCAAAGAAGTGATGGATTGCTGGGTGTGGGTGGAGTATAAGACAGGGTATTTGGGAACAGGTAAGCTTTGAGGGAAGGCTGGGCTAGCTATAGGATGTACATGAGGGATGGATAGTTGAGGAAGGAAGGGCTTTACAAAGTCACAAAGTATGAAGATATCTGATCGTTGTCCATTCAATCAGTGGGGTGAGAACCCTTGGGGATTATCTTCAAATCCTCCTCCTCCTTGCCCCTATGACATCTGTCACCAAGTCCTGTTGGTAACAATTTCAGAGTCTCTTAAATCATCTACCCCCTTCTGTTCTCATTGCCACTTTCTCCGTTCAAGCCCACTTTACCTGGTTTTCTCTTTACCAAACAATTGCAACTGATTTCTCACCGGTTTGTCTGCTTCCAGTCTGTCTTCATTCTAACCGCTTGCAAACACTGTCACCAGAACTGTCTTTGCCATACCCCAAACTGATTGTGCTGTTTTCCTGCTCAGAGTATGGATTATAAACTGGAGTTTACATTCCTACCCCCGCCCCGATTCCTCAAGGCCCTTTAGCCCCTCCTCTCAAGCATCCTCATACTCTGAGCCTCCGTGTATTTTACCCATAACACAAAATTTTGCTCCCTCACCATGCCTTACTTTTTCCCCTGACTCTGCATCTCTGTTGAAATTACCAGTCCCGGTCTTCGGGAGTTTTTCCCTTCTCTCTGCTTAATTGATCCTCTGAGGCCAAATTCAGTGTTCCTTCCTTCTGGGAAGCTTTCCTCAACCCCCACCCCTGTCAAAATTAATCACTCTTTGGACATTGTTTTTGCCACGTAGACCATGCTTTGTATCATAATGATTTATATTCACCCCCATTCCTCCAGTGCCCTGTAACTTCCTTGGAAAAAAAAAAGGCCATGTTTTTGGCTACTATTGGCCTAACAGAGTGCCCTTTCCATTTCTGGCTCTCATTAATATTGTATAAAATCATTCTCCTTTGCTTATAAGGTACACTGTTTTCTAAAGCAAACTTTAATAAATTTTAAACTACCCTTGGCAGGACGTATATAGTCTGACATAGTGCTGAAAGGCATTGAACATGGCTAATTATATGATGAGTTATAAAAATGAGACCCTAACATGCCCCAGCAGGTAACGGGTTTATCGTTCGTGAGAGTCATAGCCTTGACTTCCTTGTAGACATGTGGGATTTTTTTTTCTCTTTTCTTGCTACACCTATTTTTGAAAATGGTTTCCTTTGTAACTTGAGGGAAGCATGCCATACTTAGGAATAAATTATCTGACTCAGGCAAAAATACAAGATTAGGCCAAAGATATTTTCAGCATGCAGAAATAGGACACACCGAGGTCTTGGGAACTGTAACATTAAATTTGGGTGGAGATATATTAAATAGACCAAAAAATAGTCTTATGATTGAGTGCATATCTAGTATCTGGTCCTGTGAAGTGTTCAGCCCGGACCAAGATTCTCATTATAGCTTAACCGAAATAATGAGCTGAATGTTGAATTAGGAATAGGTGAGTAAATCATCATGTTCCCAAGTTTAGCCTGATTCATTCAGCTCCTAGGAGAGTTTTTCCCTGTGTCGTTAAGACAAAACAATAATTGGGCATTATATATATATATGAACAATGAGACTAGTAATAAAATCGTTAGCTGTTTCAGTCATGTGACTTCATGCTCTGAACGACCTTTTAAAAACATACTCTGTTGTAACTCCTGATGTGAAATATATAAAATATTTAAATAAACATTGAAACTGATATCAGACCCAGGCTTGTGCCTTAACAGGGAAAATTTCTAAGCCTTTTCCATATTCATGTTATTCAGAAATTCTTACACGATTTTCAGGTACACCTCCATCCGTCCTCCCCGTTCCATCCCCAAACTTGGACCGCCACCTGCCACAACAGACATTAAACAATACAGAAGATATAGTTAATTCCATGGAAAGACTATGTATATACATTCAGAGTACACATCTTCAAACATTAAAAGCTACTTTGAACAAATACTTAAAGGCACAGAAGTATATCTGCAAAGATGTTCTATTCAAAACTCAGAATTACTCTTGTTTCAGAAAAAAAAAGTTTTTTTACAGTAGCACAAAGCATAGTTTAATTCTTATAATAAAAGTATAAATCGTGAGAGAAAGACAAATACCATATGATCTCACTTATATGTGAAATCTAACCAACAAAAACAAAAATAAATCCAAAAGAACCCCAAACTCACAGCTATGGAGAATAGATTCACTGTTGCCCAAGGCAGGGTATGGGAGGTGGACAAAATGGGTGAAGTGGTCAAAAGGTACAAACTTCCAGTTAGAAAAGAAGTAAGTCCTGGGTATGTGACGTGCAGCACAGCATGGCGACCACAGTTAACTGTATTGGATTTTTCTGAAAGTTGCTAAGACAGTGGATCTTAGAAGTTCTCATGACAAGAAAAAAAATTGTAACTGTGTGGTGATGGATGTTAACTAGAGTTATTGTGGTTTTCATTTCACAATAAATACAAATATCGAATTATATTGTATGTGTAAAGCTGATAAAATGTTACATGTCAATGTATCTCAATTTTTAAAAAGGTATAAATATGGGGCACTTGGTGGCTCAGTCGGTCAAGTGACTGATTCTTGATTTGGCTCAGGTTATGATCTCATATTTTGTGAGTTCAAGCCCCACAGCAGGCTCTGTGCTGACAGCTTGGAGCCTATTTGGGATTCTCTCTCTCTCTCTGTCTCTCGCTCTACCCCTTCCCTGATCTCTCTCTTTCTCTCTATCAAGATAAATAAACTTGAAAAAAAAGTTTAAATGGTAGAAGTATCTCAGATAATACAATCAGGGTGTATTTATATATAAAAAGGAATTACATGGTAATCCATTACATGGACATTCTTTATTTATTGTTTATTTATTTTTGAGACAGAGAGAGACAGAGCATGAATGGGGGAGGGTCAGAGAGAGGGAGACACAGAATCTGAAACAGGCTCCAGGCTCTGAGCTGTCAGCACAGAGCCCGACGCTGGGCTCGAACTCACGGACCGCAAGATCATGACCTGAGCCGAAGTCGACCGCTCAACTGACTGAGCCACCCAGGCGCCCCGACATTCTTTATTTATAATATGATGCTCTTGGAAGTACTTTCTTTCTCGTTTTTAAAAATGCTTACTTATTTTTGAGAGAGAGAGAGAGACATCAGGGAGGCACAGAGAAAGAGAGAGACAGAAACAGAGGATCAGAAGCAGGCTCTATACTGACAACAGAGAGCCCAATGTGGGGCTTGAACTCACGACCGTCAGAGCATGACCTGGGCTGGTCGGATGCTTAACCAGCTGAGCCATCCAGGTGCCCCATTTTGGAAGTATTTTCTATCCTAATATTTCTGAATTTTCTCTTATGTAAATGTAGTTAGGGTTTTCTCCATTGTTTACTGGGACTAAACCAAAGCATAAAGGAAAACCTTATATCAAAAATACCGAGAATAAATGAAGTTTTTGAAAAGGAATGCTCCATCTCTTTGGTTTCTGAAGTAATAGCTATGAAATTAAACTAATTTTTATAGAAAGAACATACATCAATGTATAACATGGAAAGTAAATAAAAGGCAAGGTAAATTTTGCTTTAAAAGTTAAATTACATTGTGTGAAAATGGGAAGCCAAAAGGTGTTATTTCTAGAAATCCTGTCTGATAAAGACCACTTAAAGGAACCTTGTCCTGAGAAAATCAAGTCTAAAGAGAGAAAGAAAAGCTTCAAATATTTATTTATTTTATTTATTTTTTTTTATTGTTTATCTATTTTTGAGAGAGAGAGAAGGAGACAGAGGGTGAGCAGGGGAGGGCAGAGAGAAAGAGAAAAATACAGAATCCGAAGCAGGCTCCAGGCTCTGAGCTGTCAGCACAGAGCCCAACACGGGGCTCAAACCCACGAACCGTGAGATCATGACCCGAGCCAAAGTCAGATGCTCAACTGACTGAGCCACCCAGACACCCCCAAAGCTTCAAGTACTTAAAGACTTCTCAGGAAAATGACAAACAGGGCTGCTTTGGATTACTCAGACTGGCTCCTGATTATTGTAGTTTCTCAGCATTCCTCTCCCTGCTGATTTGGGGATGTGCTGGGAATCAGGGGGAAACCAAGCCTGGGGGAGGATGAAGGAGTGACCAGGAAGGTGGCTGAGGGCTGCCAAATCACAGCAGGAGTATTAATGATGGCCTCGCCCTCTATTCCAGTGTTTCTACAGAATCTTATTAACAGCAGTGGTGGTAATAATAACAGAACGGTAATCCATTCTTCCAAGTACATTATGGACCATGTGTATTTTAAAATAAATGTACCATGGCAGTAAAGCTGCAGCCGTTCTTAGATTATTTTTCTTAGCTACTTAAACATATTTTACCTACAAACACAAATACATTTTTATATAAAAAGAAAGATCATTCTAAGACACCGATATAACTGCAACGATCCACAGCCTTGGGAACAAAGGTATGATTTCAGAGACTAGATTGAGACAGGTATTAATTGAGTCTCACCAGTAAGCTGAGATTTTAATGGGATTCATTATTGTTCCACTGAAATTTAAAAACCTGAGTTTTTTAAATCCCTTCTCATTTCTGGCTGTTCTGTCGTGCTCTCTGTCGTGTTCTTTTGCCTCTTCCGAATGAGGCTGATACATGAAGCCAAACCCATTCTTGACTGAATTTTGTCTGAGAAAATGCAAGAAGGGTTACTAAATACATAAATAAAAAAATAACAAATATGCGTTTAGTAAATAATACAAGTAAATATATATTTTAATGAAACTAGAAGTGACATAAATATATAATCTTAGAGCGCAAAATATTCAACAGTGGCAGTGATCACGAAATTATTCACAATACTGTGCTCATAGATCTTTCTATAAATAGAAGTATATAGGAAATCCTTTAGGGGAGGATCACACTTATTGCCAATTGATTTCTCCAGATGTTACTTATGAATGTTCTTAGTTTGTAGCAAAAGAAAAACTTGTAAAGCTTTTTTTTTTAAGTAGGCTCCACACCCAATGTGGGGCTGGAACTCACGACCCGGAGATCAAGTGCTTTCCCGACGGAGCCAGTCAGGCACCCCACATTATTTTTTGGTAAGGGCTTTGTAGTTGCTCAGGTACAGGTCCTGTCCAATTTTGCAGTTGTGTCCTTAGTGGGGAGTTATTACTAGTTGTATAAATGTATATAAATGTATATTGATACTTCTATTAAAATTCATTTGAATTTGACCTAACTCTACCTCTATGCTACTGTCCCTTTCCCTATCCTACAAGCAAACAACAGACCCTTTTCCTTCCTTCCTTTCCTTCTTTTTTTCTTCAATACTTTGGTATGGAATTACATTTTGAGATCACTTATTTACTGATATTTTACTCTGGGTGAATACCCTGCTGCCTGGTACAGGGGATTCGGTGAAGAACAAGATGTGGTCAAGGAACACCTCATTTAGAAGGATGGTTATGATGTGGACACAGGTACACACATGTATACACATGACCATAACACAATGTTTAACATGGTATGAGGAGAGTGCTGTAAGAGGTTGATAAGGTGGTGTCTCTTTCTATAAAGGTGGTAATTTTTTTTAAAGTTTATTTATTGATTGATTTTGAGAGACAGAGAGAGCGCAAGCAGGGGAGGGGCAGAGAGAGAAAAAGACTCCCAAGCAGGATCTGCACAGTCAGTGTGGAGCCTTATGCGGGGCTCGAACCCACAAACTGTGAGATCATGACCTGAGCCGAAATCAAGAATTGGCCACTTAACTGACTGAGTCATCCAGGAGCCCCTCATAGGGGTGGTAATAAAAGGCTTCATGAAGAAGGTTATATCTGAGCTCCGCCTTGAAGTATGGGTAATCTGTCAAAAGGAAATGATAGGAGGAGAAACCTTTAGGTGAAAGGAATAAGGGGTTTTTTTTCCCCCTTTTTTTTTTCCTAGCTTTATAGTTACAGTTTTCATCTTGAGCTGTATGGTCCATCGCAAATAAATTTTTGTGTGTGGTATGTTTATTTTTTCCCACATATTTATCTAGTCCTCTAGAACACTTGTTGGATAGATGTTCCCATATCCTTTAAATTGTCTTGGCTCCCTCGTCAAAAATCAACTGACCTTGTACATGTGGGTCTGCTTCACGATCTCATTCTCTTCCACTGACCTATTGGTCAATCCTTACACAAACACAATTTTGCTGTCTTGATTACTAGAAAATTTGGCAGAAAATTTTGAAATTATGCAGTTTTTGTCCTCTATTTTGCTTTTCCTTTTTAAGGTAATTTTTTGATATTCTAAATCCTTTCTACTTTCATATAACTTTTAGAATCAGCCTGTTAATTTCTATAAAAAGCATCAGAATTTATACCTACTTAAGTAGGCAAAGATATCGTAGAGAGATTCCAGAAAGCACCACCATTCAAAGAAAAAGTACGATAAACTGGACTTTGTCTAATGAAAAATTTCTGCTAATCATAAGGCGTGTTAAAAAGCTGAAGAGGTAAAATTTGTAAAAAATTACAAATAAGAGAAAATATTTGTAATCCATATATCTGGTAAAGATTTGTATCTAGAATACATAAAGAGCCACTACAAATCAATAATAAAAAGGTATAAACCCAATAAAAATTGGGGAAAAAAATCCTTGAAGGGTATTTCACAAAATAAGATAGACAAATTGATTATAAGCATATGAAAGGTGGTAAGCATCATTAGTCATCAGGGAAATGCACATTAAATCACACTGAGTTACCAATTAGAATGGCTGAAATTAAAAAGACTTGCAATAGCAAATATGAGACAATATGGAGAAAGTAGAACTCTCATACATTGATGGTTGGAGGGTAAAGTGACAAAACCATTCGGGAACACTGTATAGCAATCTCCTATAAAGTTAAACATATACATATCATAGAACCCCAAAATTCTATTCCTGAGTTTTTATCCAAAAGAAATGATAACATGTTTCCACAAAGAGACTTGTATGTCAATGTTCATGGCAACTGTATTCATAATAGTCTCAAAGTGGAAACAATCCAAATGTTTATCAACAGGAAACTGAATAAACAAATTGTGGTATATTCACTTCATGGTATTCTACTCAGCAATAAAAAAGGAATGGGCCACTGACACGTGAAAAAACATGGACAAATTCTGTAGACATTATGTCTAACTAAAGAAACTAGACCAAAAAAAAGTATATTACAGATGATTCTATTTATAGAGAATTCAAGAAAAGGCAAAACTAATCTATATTGATAGAAATCAGAACAGCATTTGCCCGTGGCTGGGGTTGGAGTTGATCGGAAAGGAGCATGAGGGAAATTTTTGGGTACTGGAAATATTCTATATCTTGATTTGGGTGGTATGGGTTTCATGATTGTATTCATTTGTCAAAACTATATGCATAAGCTCTTTTCATTTTTATGCATATAAATTGTATTTTACTACAAAAAAAGATATATTCAGCAAATTAATAAGACACAGAAAGCTGGGGGAAAGCCAAGTATGCAAGTTCTTTCATAGAGAGTTGGATGGAGAGCAGGCATTAGGGAGAGATAATGGTTCGAGGTCATCAGGGTTGGTTGAGGAGTTGGTAGTTTTCTTTACTTGTAATTGTGTTACCGAAGATGGTTTTTAAAGGAGGAAGGAAGATGATCAGAGCTGTGTTTTAGGGTGATTCGTCTTGCTCAGATGAGAGGAGTAAGGAATGCGGTGATGCTACAGATGAGATGTAAAACACCTGCTGGGGAGACTAGCCATTATGAGGGCAGCAACAGGAACAAAAAGGGGAAAGGAGGTAATAACTTTGAGAGGTTATCACAAAGAGAAAATTCACAAGATTTTATAGTAGAGTTACCACAGGGAAAGTGACGAGGGAGCAAAACTTTAGGGCCCAGCATGGTGCCTGGCAAATGGCAGGTGCTCTATAAATATTTGTTGAAAACACACACACACACACACACACACACACACAAATAAATGATGGAAGTGATAGCCCAAGAAATTCAGGTGGGTTTGGTAGCGTGAATGGGAGTAGGAAATAAGAAGTTGTCTGGAAGAAACGAGCGGCTGTGATTTAATGCTAGCCATATTTTAATGTTTTGTGTCTGTTGGACATAGACATGCAAATGCAGAGTAGACAGTGGGAACCATTGGCCTGAACATCTGGAAAGAGGTCGCGGTTGGATAGAGATTTTGGAATGATTAATGTGGAGGAAATAGGTGAATTATGTAAAAGAAGAGATCACCTAGGAACACCTACAGAAAGAAGAGAAGAGGGCTGAGAACAGAAGTTTGACAATGTGGGCGTGGGGCTGGGCAGCATATTGAGGAAATAGAGGCAACAGAGCCGGAACTGTCAGGGAGGTAAGAGGAAGCCAATGTTAGGAAATCTAAGGGAGACAGAGGGCTTCGAAGGGATGGGTGGTCAGATCTCACACACCAGGAAGAAAAGATAGAACAGACAATTAACATGTAAGTATAAGAGACACAAATGGCCAACAAGTATATGGACAAATGTTTTGCTTCATTATTAATTACAAAGATATAATAAGATATGTTATATTTCATTTCTCATGATTTTCATTTCTCATATTAGCAAAGATTAAAAAAAAATAAATGTATAGCGTTGACTCAGTTGGGCTGGGTTGCACAACCCTGTAGGAACGAAGGGGTGAATGCATACCGGATTTCCTATAGGGTGGACGCTGGGTTTGCCAGTGTAGCAAAATGTCCAGGTGCCATAGCCTTCCTCTTGATGTAGAAGTTACTCTTGACTCCTGTTCCCCTTGTACACATTCTGTGCCACCAACAGGTTTGATAGATTTTACTACTAAACACATTCTGAAACTCTTATTCACATGAATTATATGATATCAGTTTTTCTGCAGGGTCTTTTACCCGTGCTGAGAAGAAACCCAAGACTTCAAGGTTTACGTTACTGGCTCCTGCCCACCTCCGACACGCATATAGATTTCTCCTGCTGACAGCTGGCCTGGTTCTAACTTAAAAACTAGTGCTCTTAACCATCATCTTGGGGGGAGAGGAAGCTACACTTTCCTTTGCAACCCACAGGTCGGTTTTTGCAGGTTTCTGCTTTGGCAAATTGTCCCGACAAGTTGTCACCAGATGGACGGACATCTCTTGTTTTGAATTCCAGACGTTTTGCATTTTTCAGTCAATTCCCTTGCACTCTCACAGATGCCTGCTTGAGACATTTCCTTGCCCAAATGACTCCGCTTTCAGAGAAGCCACCATTTTGTCAATTTTGAAATTTAGAGCAAGCCCTAATTCTAGGTCTCTGCCTTGTGTTCGTAGAACACCTCAAACTAAATTTATGTCTTCGTGACTTTTCTTCCTTTTCTGGACTCTGTCTCGTCTCCAAATTGTTAGTGGTTTTCGCTGTTCTCATTCGAGTGGCCACATGATTATGGGAACCTACAAACTGGGAAAAGAACTAGTTATTAAGACGGGGCATGTAGAGTTCCGAACAACTTATTAACTGCTGGGTGTGGCCCACAGGAACCTGGCAAGCTCAGACTCATAGCGCTTCTCCCCGAATTTACCCCAGGGAAGAGGCTTAGCTAGCAATTCTTTAGAGAGCCCAGGATTTGATGCTAGGTGTTTTCCTTGTAAAACAGCTGACCAGCTTTCCTTGGTGCAGCCAGAGTCTTGGGTTGCCTCCCACAAGGAAAAACTGGTGACCCATTTCAGGCAGTGCGGCAGAAAACTTTCCTTGAGACCTAAAATGGTTTGGGGAAAACAAGACGAGTACCTCTTGAGCTTTGGAGATTGTGTTTTGTTTTGTTTTGTTTTGCATGTGGTAAAACACACATAACAAAATTTACCATTTAAATCATTTTAAAGTGTACCATTCAGAGGCATGAAGTGCATCCATGATGCTGTATGCTCATCACCACTATCTAATTCCAGAATGTTCTCATTCCCCTGAAGGAAACTCCATACCTGTCAGGAGTCGCCCCTGTTCCTCCCACCCCACAGCCCCTGGAAACCACAAATCTGCTTCCTTTCTCTAGGGACTTGTCTATTCTAGATATTTCAAATAGATGAAATCGTACACTATGTGCCCTTTTGTGTCTATTTTTTTTTTTTTTCACTTAGCGTGTTTTCAAGCTTCATCTATGATGTAGCATTTATTTTAGCACTTTATTCCTTTTTGTGGCTGAATAATATCCCACTGTATGGATATACTACATCTTATCTACCTATTCTTCTGTGGATGGATTTCTGGGTTGTTTCCAGTTTTAGGCAGTGAGTTGTGTTGCTATGATATTTGTATACAAGCATTTGTTTGAACACCTGTTTCTAATCCTTTCAGGTATACCTAGGAGTGGAATTGCTGGATTACCTAGGAGGTAATTCTGTGTGTACCTTATTGAGGAACTGCTAAACCGTGCTCCGGAGTGGCTAAATAATTTTACATTGCCAGTAGTCATATATGAAGAGGAGTTTTGGAGAATTTTAGGAGCTTTTTTTAAAATGTTCATTTATTTTTGAGAGAGAAAGAGAGAATGGGGAAAGGGCAGAGAGAGAGAGAGGAGGACACGGGATCTGAAGCAGGCTCTGTGCTGACAGCAGAGAGCCCGATGCAGGGCTCGAACTCACCGTCTGTGAGATCATGACCTGAGCGGCAGTCAGACACTTCACCGACTGAGCCATCCAGGCACCCCAGGAGTGTTTTGTAAAGGTGTCTGAACCTGTAAGTGAATCACTAAATGGCATTTGGGTGGTGGCATAAAACAAAAAACTGATTCGTGTTTTTAAAATGAGATGAATTTATTTCCTCCTTCTTGTTTAAATTCTTCCTCCCCTAGGGATGAGAAGGATCATGATGGATAATCCTGAGTTGGATCCCAGGAAATTCTGAAAGCTGCTTGTCAGCACACCCGCATGTAAGATTACACGTGTAGTGTTCTGAAATTGTCACAGCTCCACCATGCAGAAGTACAACTTCACCCATTCTGTTACTGAGCTCAACTTAGCTCTGGTGTCCCCATTTCTGCTCCTGGTAAAAGCCTCTTAATCTTGCCACTGAAAAGCAATCTGGTTTCTTCTGGTTTAAATAGTGCCAAGTAATTAAAACTTATTAATTCCACCCAGGATTTACACTCACTAATTCAAAGGTCAAAGTGCCTGCTAGTAGGGTTGTTCTGGATCTTGCTCTCCCCACTGTTCTCCATCTCAGGAAGTTACAAACATCACGGCCCTGGGGGAGATGTGGTTGGTCCATATACCCTTTTCAGCTTCCCACTACCTCTGCTTGGTCTTTTGGCACAAAATTTGCCCTTGCTATATCTATCTGAACTACACTGGCAAGGCATTTGGAAATGTACCAGAATTTTCTGCTAATATTCACAGCCTTACCCATACCTTACAGTATAAAATATGGGCCCACTGAACATTCTTTTCTTAGACCCTAGGATCTAAGATTCCCTCAATCCCCTGGATCACTCAGCATTTATATCACTCTCTTAGGCCTGTAGCCTGTGGGTGATGTGTTACGGGATCCAGCGGATCCCATATTTGCCCATCATACCATAGTACTTTTTATAAACTGGGTTGCTTGGGGTTGCCTGGTTGGCTCAGTTGGTTAGGTGTCCAACTTCAGCTCAGGTCATGATCTTGCAGTTCGTGAGTTTGAGCCCCAGGTTGGGCTCTGTGCTGACAGCTCAAAGCCTGGAGCCTGCTTCGGATTCTGTGTCTCCCTGTCTCTCTGCCCCTCCCCTCTCATGCTCTGTGTCTCTGTCTCTCTCTTTCAAAAATAAACATTAAAAAAATTATAAGGTGGGTTGCTTGAACTGAAGAAGTGTTATGTGGGAAATCCATTTGGGTGATCTCAACTCTGTAAGAGCTCAAATAATGGTGCTAATTGAGGCCCTGTGGATAAGTCAAACTCACACCTGGAATGTGTTGTGAAGTCAAAATAAATCTTTGTCCCTGCCAATATAGAAGGGGTCTAATGGAGGCAACTTATACCACTAATGGATTGTTGGTGTCCTTGAGGTAAGTTCCTTTCTAAGGAACCAAGAGATAAGCATTAGTCAATGTTGCTGGCAGTTTGGACATCTAACGGCAGCTTTAATGAGTAGAAACCCATGATTGTGGGCCATGTATAGACTCTTTCCATCCTACCATGTTCTGTGTTTACAAAACCATTGTATCAGCATTGGAATAGCTAATGATAGAAACTGACCAATGTCAGCCGGCCAAGTCATTCTCTCTACTTGGTTGTTTAGTGTCTCTTCCTTGGAATGGAATGTGTAATGCAAACACAAAGATCTGTCTTCAAGCCTGAAAGTCTACCCACGTAGTTCTATTCTTTGTCCCTGATCTAATATTTTTTTCTTCCAGGGTCTGACTAATCAGCTAAACTATTTGTTGAGTCCATGCACATTTAAATTAGCACACTTATTTTTCCACATAAAGAGGATTGGGTATGTTGCCTAAAGACCTCACCATTGGGTGAATTTCACCTAATGGACCTCACCTTCAAGACCATCCCTGAATATGGGTACCTGGATGGCTCAGTTGGTTAAGTATCTGACTTTTGATTTTGGCTCAAGTCATGATCTCACTGTTCGTGGGTTCAAGATCCGTATTGATCTCCATGCTGACAGTGTGGAGTCTGCTTGGGGTTCTCTCTCTCCCCTCTCTTCCCCTCCCATGCTCTCTCTCTGTCTCTAACAATAAAATAAAATAAAATAAAATAAAATAAAAGCCATCTCTGAATACAGATGCATTATCGCCAAAGTCCATTTTTGGCTCTGCCCATATACTGATCCACTTTCAAGGTCATGAGATAGCCTAGATTTTACTTTCTGTGAACCAAACTTTACTTTCTTCCTCCTCCATCAGCTTGCCACTAATAAGATAATGATAGGTGACATATGTCCACCTCTTTGTGCCTCATATTTGTGCCTCTGGGCATGCTTTGGCTTTTGTCCCAATATTTCACTTCCCACTATGACTGATCTCTTCTTGGCCTGCCCAGCTTGGTGTATTGGACAGAACCACCTTCTGCTGGGAACTTTTAGGTTCATGGTCACTTTGTGCCTTGTCGTCATGCACTTAATCTTTGCCAGGGCCAAGTAGCACATTTAAGCAAGTTTAGAAAGGTATATAACTTTATGGTTAGATGACATTGCCTTGTTTCAGAACTCTAATGGTGATTCTTCTATTTTGGCTTGCCTTAAACTTCACAATGTACTTTCTCTTACCTGTGGTGCATCTAATAATTTAGGGTCTGCTGAGTCAAATGGCCCGAATGGCAAGACCATCGTCACCACAGTCATTTCCTGCTGTGGCCCATCCTCAACTCTGGTGGCCTCTCCTGTCACCTGGTTTAGGGCTAAGAATAATATTCAGAAATAGGCAGCCTCTAAAAGTGGGTGTGAACTTACCGGAGGTGGGTCTCCTCAGTTGAGAGCAATTTCCAGCAAGGTTGAGATCCATAAGCTGTCAGTTGGTAACACCTTCAGCATCTGAGGGTTAGATCCCTTCTATCCCCAAAAGGGATTTTGGTAGCACACAACAGGGTCCTCTGTGGCTCAGGTCAGTGAGGCTAACAACTGACTTATCCATAACCACAATGGAGGTCAAAAACAGTGGGATAATACCACAAAAGTGCTGAAAAAATAATTGCCAAATTATTCTATATCCATTCATTATGTCTCATGAATGAATGTGAAACAAAAACATTTTCAGGCAAAAACAGGAAAAGAAAGAAAAAAAAGAGAATTTTCCCCCAGCAACTGAGACAATTAATTCTAAAGAACGTATTTCTGGCAAAAGGAAAATGGTCTGAAATGAAAACAAAAAGAAGTGAAGGACAAAGAACAAATGTGAGTAATATGTGGGTAAATTTAAATGAACATTGGCTATATAAAACATAAATAATAATTCCTAGAATTATTGCTAATATATGGATTATAGATAACACTTAAAAATATAATTCGACACTCCCTAGAGAAGTCCAGAGTAACATGGGTATAAATTTGGGCAAAAACCGTGCTTTCAACACATATAGCGCTTCCTCTTTAAGAAAACAAAGAGAAAACCAAGAATATGCAAACAAAAACTACCCAACAACATGAAAATAAACATCTTTAAATATGGACCATTGCATAGGATTTCACACCCCAACATGTGGTTTTTGTGGTAGTTATTTAATAACAGATGTTAAAAAAAACAAATAAGACACCATGGTTAAATTGCAATTTTGTTGTTGTTGTTGTTGTTTTCCTCCCTAAAGAGATAATTCTCATCCACGTGTCTGTCTAGTATATATTGATTGAAAACCATTTGGAAATTCCTCCATCTGTCAATGAAATGCAAACACCTCTGGAGTGAAATCAAACAGCTGTTTAAATGCTCAGAGCTTTGCTAACAAAGAAATCTTCTTCCTTAACACTGGCTCTGTTTACACTATTCCAAAGCAATGACTCATTCAGGGTAAAATCCAGTAGTTCCAGGTTGTGTAAACATAACCATTATTTATAAGGAGATTTATATAAAGACCCAAGACTAACTGCTTCCCAGTTGGAGAATTGCTGAGTCCTACTAAAGTTAGTAGTTAGACTCGTGTGTGTGTGTGTGTGTGTGTGTGCGCACGTGGATGTGTGTGCGTGTGCGCGCGTGTGTGTGTGTGCGTGTATTTGGTGAATTATTTGTACTCATGAGCCACACTAGAAATTCACAAAAGCTCTGGTTCCCTTTATTGCACAAAATCAACTAACAAGCTTGGAATAAATAGAAGTCTTATAAGCAGTCCTATAATTTAGAATTTGAAAGAAGTCATTTATACTATATATAAATTAGTAAATATTTTTCATTTTTTCTGAGTTATCTTCTCATCAACTAAGGAAAAAATTGAGTAGAATGTAGACTCTGGATTCTGGTGGCCTGGGTTTGAATGCCAGCTCCATCAGTGGCTGCCTTCATAGCATTGGGTGAGGGACTTCTTAAGCCTCAGTCTCCACACCTGTCAAATGGCAAAAAATAATATATCTCACACAATTATCGTGTGACCTAAAATAACTTAAATTTTGTAAAAATGAATTTGTAAGAATTAAAAAAATGTAAATCATTCGATGCCGTGCTTGTCACAGAGCACTTAATGCAAGTTATGTATTATTTTATCTCATGAAGCATTTTGCTGGGTTTACTATTGATGACCCTCAATTAATTAATATTCAGGTCTTGTAGCTTTTGGCAATGAACGATTGTTCACATAGATCTTCTAGAAATGAAAAACTGCTGCCAGTCACTAAGTTTCATTAGAATACCGACTAGATAATTCGATAGTCCATTGTTTTTAAGTCCTCGTGACCATATTTCGCAGTTAATGTCCACCTGCCGAAAGTCTGGAAGGCTAAACTGTTTAAGACCAGCCACTTCACTGTGGCTATCAGTTAGGGTCCTGGCAGGAGACAGGTGACACATTAAAGTTGGGTATGGAGAAGAGTTTGATAAAGGATTATTTACAAAGTCGTGGGTGGGCCTTAGGGGGGAAAAAGTGATAATCAAGCACTTGGAGTTAATAAATATGGGAGAGCAGATAGCACTTCTAAGCCTGAATGGGCAGGGGGAGGGTGTGGCTTCAGGAACCTGGAGTGGATCCTTTGGGGAAAGGACCTGTGGCGTTAGATACAGCGAATGCTGTGATCTGGTAATACCCCAACCTCACTCTCTTCCTGCCCTTTTAGTTCCCTCCCAGTGCTTCCAACTGGCCAGAACTTACATGAGAAGCCTGAGGTCAAGGGAGCCTACTGTTCAAGTACAGGCAGGTCAGTTTTCTAGAGCACAGAACTGTTAAGTGTGGATTTGGAAAAGCAAACAGAAAGCAGCCAGCATCCCTGTGACTGACTTTTCCCATAGCTGATGAGGGACCTGTTAAAATCGACTTCGAATATGCTGCAAGTCCAGACTGTCTCTGCTCAACTAGATGGTGTGGAATTCTGGACCTGCCAAGCAGCTTTAGAGCTGTGAAGTGGCTCCATGAGGAAAATCCTGGCTTTACTCCAGGTCATTTCCGCATGGAGACAGGGTAGACTTCCACCGGTTAAAAACACCATTAGGCTCTGTAAACTTCAAACCATGAAGTTCTCAAATTAGAAGAACAATGTGATCCAAATCTGGGCGTTTTCTGCTAAGGTGGGAAAAGCCAGACCGTAGACCCACACGGAGTAAATCAGTAAGCATCCGATAACCACGGTTTGGAGTCAAACAGCTTGCTTATGCTACCTTGCTTTTGCAAAAGACCTGCATTAGTACAGTAATGTTTTTTTGTTGTTTTTGTTTTTGTTTTTGCTTTAAATAAAAGTGAAAATCGTCTTTGGGTTTTTTTTCAGTTAGTGAAAACAGATATCAATGCAGGTCTTTCATAAAAGGGAGGCTTCGTAAGGCATACTTTCCGAAAGCAGGTGGACACCCTTTACTTTGCAACATTTTGGCTTACTGGAGGTTTCATGGGAACTCTCTGCTTTGGGAGAGCAGGACACACATGTGCTGTTTCGCATCCTCTAGTCTCCAGGAGCCTTGAGATGCCCACCAATTGTTTGAAACTCTGTAGGAACTGCCCAGCTAAGATGCTCCTGGCTTCCTGCCTCTCAGAAACTATAGGAGGTAATAATGTTTATTGGTATTCATCAATGAACAACTCCTATAATAAAATACACTTTGTGGAAGTCCAGGGACATTTACTGAAAACTGATCAAGGAGTAATCTTTTTTTTTTTTTTTTGATGTTTATTCATTTTTGAGAGAGAGAGAGAGTGCGATTGGGGGAGGGGCAAGAGAGCGGGAGACATAAGAATCCAAAGCAGGCTCCAGGCTCTAAGCTGTCAGCACAGAGCCCAACATGAAATTTGAACCCGTGAACTGTGACATCATGATCTGAGCCGAAGTTGGACGCTTAACTTACTGAGCCACCCAGGCGCCCCTGATTACAGAGTAATCTTAAACAGAGTAAGCATGAAACCTAGGAGAATGGGTGCAGAGGTGGCTGGGAAGGGTAGACTTAGCTGGTATGGACAGCTAGAGGAAGGTGTAACTGAATCCATGTTCAAATAAAATACAGCTACTAACAGAGAGAGATAAAGAAATGGTCATTTTCTGAGCATTTATTCTATATCTTATTTATCCTTTGTGAAAATTCTGTGGTTCTCTGATGTACATCGTTAGCTTTATTTCATAGGCGAAGACACTCAGAACAAAAGGAGAAACTCCTGCTCAAAGTCCCACAGATAGTAGATACTAGAGCTTGGGTTAGAGCCCAAGCAACTCCTATTTCAGGGTTCTCTTTCTTTCTGCGCCTCGGTGTGCTGGTGTAAAGAAAAGAAATATTGAACAAGGGAGGTCATGTTGGGATATGGAGTAAGATAAAAAAAAAAAAAAAAGAAAACTGTCAAGGGAAAATGCTTCAGTCTTCTGGAAGAGGGGAGAGGGGGTTAGAAATTGCCTGTGGTAAAATCAAAACAAAGTGCAACGAAAACATATGGCTGATTAAAGGAGAAAGCTGTCCTCAGTACAGAACAGAAGATATTTGGGGTATAATAGAGCTTAGAGTGAAGGAAGCCCCATCTGTAGTCATGTCTTCAAGGCCAGATCTAAATGTGCAGAATACGGGTGGCTCTACTCTTCTGCAGATTGATTCTCTTCACCCACCCCAACCCACATAAGTACAATACCTATAGTAACATGCAAACCGACAAACACAGAAGAGACAGTACTCCCTGGATCAGAGCAGAGACAGAGGAGAGCTTGTCTTGGAAAATCCCTCTAGCAGAAGAGTGCAAGAAGATAAGGAAGGATTTTGCCAAGAATGTGCCACGTGGTGCCATCATTTTTCTGTTTATGAGTGTCTGGCAATATTGTCCCCCTGATATAAAAGCCACGCTGATGGGGCATCTGGGTGGCTCAGTCGGTTAAGCATCTGACTTTGGCTCAGGTCATGATCTCACAATTCGTAAGTTTGAGCCCCACTTTGGACTTTTCTGCTGTCATCACAGAGCCTGCTTCGGATCCTGTGTCCCCCTCTCTCTCTGCCCTTCACCCACGGGGTCTCTCTTTCTCTCTCTCTAAATAAGTAAATAAACTTAAAAAAAAAGCCATACCGCATACAATTTTGGGGAGGAAATATTCTTGTTTTATAGGGGGCAGTGAAAGAGGATGCTGTAGGAAATAGATTTGGGGAGCTTGCGTTTGAGAGCAAATCTTTAAGCTATGTGATATCGTGGGTAAGGTGGTTGAGCAGGAGTCAGAGTGAATTCTACTAGAATAGAAGTGGAGTGTCACATTGGAAGGACCATGACTCCACATTTGGCACAAAGGCTAATCTGTTTCAGACCCCAGTAGAAGTGGAGTATCAGCCCTATCCCACCAGAGTGGCCTATCAACTTCCCTCACAGAGGAACGAAAAGCATAGGGAGAAAAAAACCAGACCACGCATCCTAGAGATACAATAGACACTCGAGCAAAGCGTAGCCATTCTTGCTGTCGTTTGTAAGCTCAGGCACTCAGCTTACAATTGCTTTGCTAATTGTTTGGCCTCGGTGATTCTACTTTAGCCTGAGAAAGGCGAGTCTAAGACTCGTCTTTTGTGAAGGTAGTTTACTCGAAGAAGTCATCTTAGGGAGCCGTGAATGGAGACCGGGAAGAGTGAAAGGGGGAAGAAGGGATCGCCGAAATAAGGATGCATCTTCGAGCTGGTCATAGTGGTGGGCAACTGAGGCTCCGTTGCCCTGGGACGTTCTGAGGGTCGTGTGGGATACACATCTGAATCGTCAGTAGGAGAGGCAGGAGAGCGGTAGTTAGCTGCTGTCTTCAACTCTGCGTATCCATGGGATGCCAATCTTCCAGATTTGTGTATGCCTTGGGGCCAATCAGGTTTCCAGAGGCATCTGGGATCAGGTGTCAGGGAAGTCTGGGGCAGCAGTAAGAGAATTGGGTGCAGCTGCGGCAGGGTGCTGACAGGTGTGACCTGCCCAAAGTTGGCTGTGGCAGCCAGGGATAGGGTCAAATATTAGAGGTGCGGTCCAAAGAGCACTTGCTACAAATAGCATCTTAAAAATTTGCTTGAACAAAGATGAAAAATTTCAGAACAGTATTGAGGCTTTAGGTCAAGAAAACACCATCCTGCTTATATAGGACAGGAATGCAGGACACCCAAAATACCAAGCAGAATATGAAAAGAGACATATTTAGTGGGAGTATTTTTTAGATTATCGTGGTCTAGTCTTACGAATTCCTCTTTAAGGATGAAAGTGGAAATGACTCTGAATTCCCGGTTATTATTTGTCATTTGTTTTAAGTAAGTAGATTTAAATGAATTGTTTAAACATTCCTGTGTACCTTTCATTCAGTTGAGTGGGTACAGTAATTTTCATCAAATTTTATTTGCGTTCTTTTAAAATTCTATCTCCCCCGCAACATGATAACACATTCACCTATGTGTAGATTTTCCTTTGCTAATTGGAATGTTGAAGTCAGGTAGATTATCTGTTTCAAGATTCCAGTGACTTGAGAATAACCCACATAAGTATCATCCTTTCACAGACTGGGTTTTCAGTGTCTGTTTCATGTTATAAAAACCACTGCAAAAAGATTGCCGACCTTCATGCATATCATAGCAGGTGAACTCCTAGTTCAAAATACATGCCATTCAGGAGGAAGCTTAGGAGAAGTCTTGTTTTCATTTTGCATAAAAAATCCTATAAAAGCAAATGTCTCACTGTGCATCTTCTATTTGCTAGGTACCTTGTATACATATTACGTAAATTTCTCATAAGCACATGAAGAAGGTATTATCATCTTCATATTTATTATTTATTTGTAATTTTCTTTTTCGAGAGAGGTGTGTACACATGCATGAGCAAGGGAGGGGCAGAGGGACAGAGAGAGAGAGAGAGAGAGAGAATCTTCAGCAGGCTCTATGTCCAGTGTGGAACCCCATGCAGGACTCAATCCCACCACCATGAGATCATGACCTGAGCCAAAATTAATAGTTGGACGCTTAACTGACTGAGCCACCTCAGCACATCACATCTCCGCTTTTGAAGACCAGAAAATTGAGGCCAAATGAGCCGAACTGCTGAAGTTCTCATCATCAGAAGCAGGCAGAGTCAGAATTTCAACCCAGACGTGCCTGACTTTGAAGTTCTGTTCTTCCCTGCACACTTGGGGCCTTGTCACAGGCATTCTTCTGGTTGTCCTGGAAAACATACCACATCCACTGCGCCTCACCTACTTATGTAATAACCTGCAAAGGAGGGAGAGCCATCTGTTTCAAAAGCAACATATTTGAGTCCATAAGCAAATAGGTTGGCAGAGAACAGAAGGATTGTGACATTGCCATTTGGCATTCCTGACTTACTCTGCATTTATAAGATAGAAATACATGGTTCAACATGTTGATTTCACAAGCTTATCATTATCATCCATTCTGAAATAAGCATAGTCAGGGACATCATGTACAAAATAAGGGATCCTTGTTTTGGAGGATGATGTCAGGCAGGAGGAGTTTTTGTTTAACTCCTATCTCCTAAAGCACTAGCTTACAAGAGACTTCATGAAATGTACTTTAATACTGAGGCCAATGAAGGAGAAAAACAACTAAGAGGGAAAAAAAAAAAAAACTTTGGATTTATTTTAAGAGCACAAGATAACAAGATTACTTAAAAAGGAGTACAAACCAAAGGTTCCAAAATAAGGCTGATCATCCAAATTCATTTGAAGAACTTTAAATGTATATAGATACCTGAGCCAAACTTCAGGCAGAGTCTCTAGGAATAAGCCTCAGGCATGTATGTGTTAAAAATATCCTGTAGTTATTCTGATGAGTGGCCTCAGCTTACAGCCACTACTTGAAAAATAGTTTATAAACTAATACACAGGGAGCCTACTTTTGTATTTTATTTTATTTTAAATGTTTATTTATTTATTTATTTATTTAGAGATAGAGACAGTGTATGAGCAATGTGAGCAGGGAAGGGGCAGAAAGAGAGGGAGAGAGAGAATCCCAAGCAGGCTCTGAGCTGTCAGCACAGAGCCCGACGTGGGGCTCAAACTCACAAACTGTGAGATCATGACCTGAGCCGAAATCAAGAGTCAGATGCTTAACTGACTGAGCTCCCAGGCACCCTACCTGGGTATGTTAATTTGTATGTGTAATCTTGAGGAATCAACTCATAAGTTTTCTTTAGTATGCAACCTAAATGCTCCAAACAACCCAGATATTCAGGAGACTTCCTTCTAGTCAGCAGCCATTTAGAAATCCCTCACTGTTAAGAAGTTGATGAATAGAGACAAAGTAAAACAAGTGTCAATTGGTTTATCTAGTACCTGGCACATTATACCATGGAAACATTTTGGAAAATAGCAACAGAATAAGCTAAAAGAAAGTATAGGGCAGAAAAAAATAAAGGGAAGAGCAGAACCATATAAAATAGGACATGAACACTTGATGGAGAAGACCAACAACATAAACTTCTGATTCTTTGGGAAAACTAAAATAAAACTCTAGCTAAAGTTCAAATAAGAAAGGAGAGAAAGAAGAAACAGTACTATAAATGAAAACCATGTAACTAAAAATGGGCAAAAATAACAAATGTAATAAAAATATGAACAACTCTACGTCAATGAGTTTAGAAACTTTTAACAGGTATATAATGGAAAATGTAATTATTAAAGCTGACACATAAAGATATAGAAACAGAAATGTTCCTAAAAGATCAATAAATTGAAATAGTAGTTAACAATATTCTCATACACCAAAAGGATTAAAAACTCTAAGTTCAAACTCTTTATTTATTTTTTTAATTTTTTAAATGTTTATTTTTGACAGGGGTGGGGGGAGTGCAAGTGGAGGAGGGGCAGAGAGAGAGGGAGACACAGAATCCGAAGCAGGCTCCAGACTCCTCTGAACTGTCAGCACAGAGCCAGATGCGGGACTTGAACTCACAAATGGTGAGATCATGACCTGAGCCGAAGTTAGATGCTTAACTGACTGAGCCACCCAGGCGCCCCTAAATTCAAATCCTTTAAAAAAAAAAGAAGATAATCCTGTTGTTTGCTTGTGTGTGTGTGTGTGTGTGTGTGTGTGTGTGTATGTGAAGTTCTCACAGATATAGTAGGAATAGGTCAGAGAAATACTGCATATTGTGAGTCTGCAATCTGCTGTGGCCCTGGGTTCATGGGTTTTACAAATTGCGTATAAATAATAGCCCCGATTCCCCTTTAGTCTTGAGAGCATGCTTAAAATCTTTGCTTTCCTATAGGGTCAACTCCAGTTGTCTTTTTCTCTTGTGTTTCAATTTTATATTCTTCTCTTTGGTTGCCCAGTAACATACCAGGGGGAAGTAATTTACAAAATGGAGCCATGGAATTTAGAAACATTAATTCCACTCTTGTGGGGAACAATTTATTCCCAGGGTGTGTGGTTTTTATCACCATAGGATCACACCCATTGAGATAGCAACATAGCAAAGATATCTGTTAAAATTCTTATCTATGGGTCAGGATATTAAAATGCCATGTAATTGGAGCTCCCGTTTAAAAATATTAATAAGTATTGCATTGAAAATGAATGTAGTAGTAAATGAGAAAACAGCAAGCCAGGAGGGTTTGTATAATTTTGCTCAATTCGATGTTCTACCCAATTTACCAGGCAAAAAATAAATTATGTTTGGAAATCAGTCATGCAAGGTTTCTGGCCACTTTTCATAAAAATGGATTATCTGTCAGGTTCTCTGAAGCTTTAACCCCGTGTGACACAGTAACATTTTAGGACAGTGCTGTGAGGCATTAGCCAGTCAGGCATGTTTCCGGGGCCCTAAGGGCTGCCCACCTCAAAATAATAACTCTACCTACTATCTTTCTGTCATCATTTGAAAGTTGGATTCGCTACCCAAATATCTTCTGGAATTGAAATATTTTTTTTTTGTCTTTGTTGTTTGCTTTTCAATAATCTGTTCTTTTTTTTTTTTTTTTATCAGTGAGGAATGTAGAGTTTACCATCAGAAGAGAGTGTTTTCTGATTATCATTTCCTGTTAACACGTGGCAGACAATCTAATTCTGAATGACTTTGCTACATGAAAGGGTAATCATAATAATAGCAGTGATGGGTGCTGTTGTTGCTTGAACTGAGATAGACCTGGGTAAAGTGAAACAGTGTTCAGTTTTTACATGTGTGCGTGCCCAAGAAACCACCACCCTCTTCCTTTTCAGTCAATACCCAGGTCTGTCTTCCCTCCCCTACACACCAAAAGGTAAACACTATTCTGACGTTTATCACCACAGCTTGGTCTTTCCTACTTTAGAACCTTTTATAAATAGAATCATTCACTATGCACTCTGGTGTCTGGCTTTTCCAACTTCACATTATAGCGATGAGATTCATTCATGTTGTTGTACTTGTCAGTGGCTT
The DNA here is from genome assembly GCF_046562875.1 of Panthera onca. Classification (NCBI taxonomy): domain Eukaryota; kingdom Metazoa; phylum Chordata; class Mammalia; order Carnivora; family Felidae; genus Panthera; species Panthera onca. The sequence continues at coordinate 113,257,154 of NC_138345.1, read as the reverse complement.
GCTCTTTTCCATTGCTTCTACTCTTCTATGGATATGCCACAGCTTGTCTGTGCTACTGTTGGGAGACATTTGGGTTGCTTCTCGTGTTTGCTTCTTATAAATGAAGCTGCTCTGAACACTTCTGTACATGCAGCATGGTGGACGCATGTTCTCATTTCTCTTAGACATCTACTAAGGAGAAGAATTGCTGCATTGTAGGGTATACACATGTTTAGCTTTGGTAGAAAATGCCCAAACTGTTTCACTGGGAGGGTGGTTTTGGTGGGAGGTGCATTGGCACTTCTCTGTTTGCCTCTCTAGATCCATTTTCTGTTTTTCTCTGTCTACTCTGTACCCTGCGTCATCCTAGCTCCCAGTTTCCTTATACTCTGGCTCTTGGTTGGATTCAGCCTACAGAAGGCCCAGCAGTTCTTGGAGAATGGGGAGTGGGAGAAAAAACTGGACAGCCCCTCTTCCGAGGCTCCAACTCTCACTGGTTCCATTGACACCATCCTTGTCCCTGTCCTCTGTAGGCTCAGCAGGTGACTATGGGTACCTGTTGTTGCTAGTTCCTGGGCATGTCTCCACCTAATGTGGTGCTTTTAGCCCTACTCACACCCTTGAAAAAGTAATTATTCTACAAAAATCTAAAACCTTTGAGTATATCTTTTGTCATAGGATTTTGACTGTTATGGGAAGAAATAAAGGAGATTTTGAGAGACATTAGAATGCACTGGAACACATAGAAGTTTCTGTTCAGCATGAGAGAATAAGAAAGAGATTGTACTGAAAGTAGTTATTTAGGACAATTCATGTTAACAAATATACTGATATGACCTGGAACTCAGACCGACATAACGATGAGGTTCCTATCCTCAAATAGTTTTGTTGACAAGTAGACCTTGACTTTGATCCTGACTGCACATGACTCTACTAAGCTTCATTAAGCTTCATTTTTTTAATCTAAAAACTATAAATAATGATTATACCCATAGCTCAACCACTACCACACCTCCAAAGCAGAGAGTGAAGAAAATCAAACTAAACACAAGCCCAAGGTGAGATAGAGGTTTTGTGATTTCATTCAAGGGATTAATCTAGCAGTGGTGATGTTACCTAAGAGGAATTGTTGAACTACTCAGAATCTTGGAGGCAAAGTCCCACATATTCTGTAACTTCAAGGAGGCTAACAATCAACCACAAACAGAGAGGCTTGCTTCAAGGGTAGGAGTCTGACAGAGTGGTTAAGACAAGGCAAAGGTGTGGGAATCTAGGCAAAGGTTGGGGAATCTTGGCAAAGGTTCAGTTCTAAGAAGGAATCTAGACTTTGTCTTTTATTGACTATATCCCCTTGATCCAGGGATTAAAATGTCTTAGTTCTGTACATTGTAAAATGGGAATAATCGTTCTCATACCTTTTATGGGAACTGTTCTTAATGCATTTTTCCCTCTGCAACAAGATAGGTAAAAATAGTTGTGAACATAGTCATTCCTACCTCAGCTAAATGCTGGCAGAAGCTGTCAAGATATACAAGCTTGCAAGACAAGGTAGGATCTATGGGTAACACTGCTGAGAGGATAAAACTGAGAGAGAGCACATCGGGGGCAGGGAGGGAGATGCATGGGAAGGTAAGACACCAAAGTTAAATACACATGAAGTCTGAGAATGGTGGTGCTGAAGAGGCCATGTGTGTATCTTGAATTAGATCCTGATTCTGGGATAGAAAATTAGAATCTGCTATGCAAAGTGGAAGATCTGAGAGGCAGAATACTGAAGTATGTAACTGCATTGAGTCGGTCTGCCGGGATTTGTTTGTTCATTTGGGTTTTTTTTGTTTTTTTTTTAAGGAACAGTTATTTGAATAAGTTCTCCTTTTGAAGTTCTACTGTTTCCATGTCCATTATAGAGACACGAAGTCAAGGTCAACCAGTCTCTCTCTGTCTCTGTCTCTCTGTGCGCATGTGTCTTTCTTACACACACACACACACACACACACACACACAGACACGATGACATATTCTCGGTAACTATATATTTCAAAGCAAGATCTGACATTAATTAGTGAAAGTATAAGCAAGGACACATAAAGGGATTTTTGAGAAAGCAAATTCCGGTGTGGTTGTGGGCATGCAAGTCAAAGCACAAAAGTTTAGAAGGCAGCTAAGGCTTTGGGCAAATTCTGATAACACTAAAGGATGAGGAAATAGTCAAGGAAGCAAACAATGTGCTTCTGGCATCCTGCTGGTGATTCAGAAAATTCTGATTCAAAAACAAGAATTATTTTCAAAGGTCTTTTGACAGAGCCGACAGCTTCTCAGCTGTCAGCCACTCTCCAGAGACCCTAATGAGCTCTTCCTTGTCAGGTCTTTCTGTCTAAACAAGAAATTGCTAGTCTCTGTGTCTGTCACCCCACAGTGAATGCACCTACCTTTGCTTATGCATAGTATAAATTATTATTTAATGCAAACACTTGTTCAGGTTGATCAGTAAGTTGTTTCCGTCAACCTGCATCAATGTGGTCTTTAATGTGTCAATGACTCAACAGCAGACTATGTGTATAAACAGGTGGTTGCCAGAAAGTGTTTTTCCGTTGATAAACTAATAGGTTTTCCTGAAGAAGTTACTGCAGTTACCTTTCCCACTAAACGTTCCTGATGCTCTTGTAGATGGTCAGGATACTCTATCTTATTTGTCACAATAATAGTGAATCATAGGGACAAAAAAAATGACATCCAAGAGAAAGAATTCTTCTTTAAATATATTTAATATATCTCATTGTTCCTTCTCTACAATACTCAATATCCTTACCTAATGCTACCTAAAGAGACTGCCATTTTGATTTTAGAACTCAGAAACCCCCTTGTAGTTTTGTTTTTGTTATTAGATGACACAAAGACTATTTTCTAAAATAATTCTTTTTGCTAATTTCAGCATGCTCTTGAAAAAAATTCTGCAGTGGCTTTCCCTGTCTCCTCCATGTTAAATGGTATTTTCCCATTTTTTTTTTTTTTTGTTTTAATATTCTTCCTCAGTACAGTATGCATGGGTGGTCAAGAGCATCAACCTTGGAGTAGTTCAACCAAGTAGTGTGTTTTGAGTAGTGTGTTCTGGCCAAATTCTTCTTGGTCCTCTTTTCCTACATCCATACTTCTCTATAACCTGATGTGTCGTCACCCTAGAGAAGCGAAGTTTCCGTTTCTTTGACTAAAATCTTTCCAGACACCAGAATTCTCTTAGTGAATTTCCCTTACATGTTTGAGGAGAGAAGCTATCCTCTTCATAAGAAAAGAAGTAAAACAACTAAAGTAATAATCAAAACGAAAAACATCCTCAAACAATGTTCTTCAAAACTTCTTTCTATAATCAAATAAATCAATGGGGAGAAAAAACAGAGAAGAAATAACAAAATGAATTAGTGTCTACCTTTTATAACTTGAAGTTTGACTTCTGGTATGGCCAAGTAACCTCTTATTGGACCAATTCTGTTATAGATAATAATTATAACTCCAGACAAAACAAACGAACGAACAAACAAACAAACAAACAAACCCAAAACTACAGCACTGACAAGTGAAGAAAATTCTGCACATTCTGGGTAGAAGCTGATGCTTGGCTGGATGGAATGACATAGGTAAGCATCTTATTTTTACAGGTGGCACCAGTCTTTCTGGCATGAAAAATGAGAAGTCAGGGATGAGAGAGATCATAACTGCTAGGAGAGTAAAGAGGAAATCCAGGAAAGGAGAGAGCCAGAGATGAGAAAAAGCTCCAAATTCTGTATATAAATTCTGCCTGAGTCTTAGACTGACAACTGGGCCATACATTTGTGGGTCAGACTTAAATCAGTACAACTGAGGATAAAATAATAAAACATATTTTAGTTGCCACTCAAAAGCCAGATTTTTCAGCTTGAGAGGAATGAAATTAATTGCTTGCTAAATTAAGAACAACAGAAATTATTCTTGGATCACCCACTGTACTCAGTACACAATTAAAAATTACTCGATGTACATGGATTTGGGAGAAAAGATAATCAGGAGCGCCTGGGGGCTCATCAGTTAAGTGTCTGACATCAGCTGAGGTCATGATCTCATGGTTTGTGAGTTCGAGCCCTGCGTTGGGCTCTGGGCTGATAGCTCAGAGCCTGGAGTCTGTTTAAATAAAACATAACAGAGTGAAAAGATAAACAAGCAAGACCAAACCAAAGAACAGTTAGCAGACTAAGCAGTTTAAAGCAACCAATGAAACTCAGCACAATAAAATAAAGGAAAATATGCTCACAAGAAATGAAAATGGAAAACTCAGCAGAGGAATTGAAACTATATCAAAGAACCGTATGTGAATTCTACAACTAAAAACTTCAAATCTGAAATTTAATACACTGGGTAGGCTAACAGGACAATAGAGATGACAGAGAAATAAATTAGTAAATTTAAAATTTTTTTTTTTCAACATTTTTTATTTATTTTTGGGACAGAGAGAGACAGAGCATGAACGGGGGAGGGGCAGAGAGAGAGGGAGACACAGAATCGGAAACAGGCTCCAGGCTCCGAGCCATCAGCCCAGAGCCTGACGCGGGGCTCGAACTCACGGACCGCGAGATCGTGACCTGGCTGAAGTCGGACGCTTAACCGACTGCGCCACCCAGGCGCCCCATGAATTAGTAAATTTTAATATAGATTGTCTTATCTGAGGAACAATGAAAAAAAATACCATCCTGGAGGCTTGTGGAACAATGTTAAAAAGGTATAGCATACGTGTAATCGAAGATATAGAAGGAAAGGGAAGAAAGAATTAGGCAGCAAACATGTTCTAAAAGCTAATGGCCAAAATGTCACCAATTTGGTGAAAACCAAAAAATTTCAGATGTAAGAACTTCAGTGAATCCAAAAAGGGAAAATGAAAACCATACCCATGTACACCATGGTCAATTTGGTAGAAAATCAAAGTTGGGAAGAAAGTCCTGAAGGTGACTAAAGAAAAATAACACACTATATATAGTGAAACAATGATAAAATTCTACTAATTTCTCAAGAAAAACTGTGAAGTCCGGAAGACAGTATAACAATTTGCTCACAGTGCTGCAAAAGTGAAATTTCAAACCAGAACGCTATACTACCACTAACCACCCAAATATCCTTCAAGAAACAGGCAAAATAAAGACATGTGCAGATGAAAGAAAACGAAGAGAATCAATTACCAGCAGACCTGTGCTACAAAAAAATGCTGAAAGACATTCTTGACAATCAGGGGAAATGATAACAGATAGAAACTCAGATCCTCAGGCAGGAATTAAGAGCATTAGAAAAGGTCTGCATAAACTGGTTTTTATTCTTAATTTCTTGAAAAACATTTGATTGTTTAAAGGAAAATATATAATATTGTTGATGACATTTTTACTGGATAAAGATGTAGCAAGAGTAATAATTGTAATATAAGGGACAGGGAAATGCAGTGAATGGGCCTATTTGGTTGAAAATGATTGTATTTTATGTGAAATAGCACAATGTATATTAACTCTAAGGAAATTGTGTAAAGTTAAAGTTGTATCCTGTCATTAAGAAGCAATCACCCAAATATATAGCAAAGAAGCATTGCTAAAAAGCCAATAAACACACTCAAGGTTTTTTTTCGGGGGAAGGGGGGTTCTCAGATACTTGAAAATACCTGATGCAGTACCGTTTAATTATGTTTTCAAATTGTATATGTACGCATCATCCTAGAAAGAGATGTGCATTGGAGAAAGACTTAGGATAGGTGCTGTTGACTTTGATTTAAGACCAGAGTATTCCTGATGAAGACTTCTGTGGTGGGGTTAAAAGAATTTGTGGCCCAGGATTTTGGTTGTAACTATTAAAACCAAAACCGTCTGCTCTTTCCCATGAAAATCTCTTTGACCCTTTTTCCCTTTCCCCATATTTAGTGTGCCTTTGGGAAAACGTTCCTGTCTTCCCTTCGTTCCTGTTCACACACGAGGAGCAAATCTGGAAGCTTGTGTGAGGGAAGTGTATCACTGGGAAAGTAAACAAATGGCCTGAAATCCTTGGAACTGCCATTTATTAATTTCTTTTCATAAAAATAGATGAAGATAGATGAACATACTAAATACTAATATCTCACCTGTGAGATATCTGCCTCTCTCATTTAGCAGTGATGAAAGTACGCAAAATATACAAATTCCTTTTTTGTTTAAGATTTTTTTTATCTATCTGTATGTTCATACATACATATTTATATACACATATTAAGGAGAAATATGCCCATTTTTATTCAAAATAAAGCAAAAGGAAGCTGTAATATGATTTCCCCACGGATGGAAATCATAGTGGTTGGAGGTTGGAAGCACAGATCCATCTGGGCTTATAATATATCCAGAATACTCTTCCCCTCTTATGGAGTAAGAAAAGAAGAAAGGTCGGAAATGTATTCCCCTCTTATGGAGTAGTTCCTTGGTGTTTCCTGCAGAGAATTAATTATAGTGTTGGCATAACTCTCTATCCGCTTCTCCCTGCTGCTTTTCTCCCTGTCCGTGAATGAGAAATTCCAGCTCTAGACCTCAGAGCAATTGACACAGCTAAAGTACAAGCAGTATCTAAATGCTGTGTGTGCATTATATTAACCAGGAAATAAACATATAAAACTTTTTTTTTCAACTGGTTTGGGGGTTTTTATAAACTGACTTTAATTCTATCTGTATCTCATATCGTTTTTCCTATGTCTCTCTTCTCATCTTAGGCTTAAAAGAATTTGGTTCAGGGAGAGAAATTTCAGAGCCATTACTCTCGTGGCTTGCTGCCTCTACCTGGAATTTAATTCTCAACACGAAGGAGGCAGTAAAATGTAAGTTAAGATCTATAGGAGAATTATGGTTCTAGTCATGGTACATGGGATGAAATTTCAGTTCCACCTTATTCCTATCTGCTGTGACCTTGAGTAATTACTTCTTTAAGCCTTGATTTTCTAACCTTTAAAATGGGTAACGATAATATTCATGCCATGGGTCAATATAGGCACTAGATCGAATAAACCACTTACAGCATTCAACTCAATGCATAGCATATCATAAGCAATCTATAAATGTTAGTAATTATCATCATACTTCTGTCCATTTGACTTTTTCCATCTCAAGAAATTTCCTTTTGGTCTTTATGCAAAGAAACTAAAGTCACTGTTAACTCATCCCATCAAACATCCATTAATAATGCAGATAGACAGGTTCATGTTTCATAGCCAGAGGCCCAAATTACCCACAGCCATCTTGTCCAAAAGAAAGGATAAAAGTCAGCAGGTTGAATTTTTTTCCAAACTTCAGCTTGTAGCCTAAAGCATCTTGGATCTTCAGCTGCTTCAGCAGAAACCCAAGTTTAGCTGGGGAAAAAAAAAAAAAAAAAGCTATTCTCCATCCAGTGATGAAAGAATGTCAAAATGTATTCTGAAGTGAGTTTTTGTGCTACTCTTGATTTATAAGTGCATAGGAAGTAACAGAAAATGTGAAAATATTCATAGGTTGAATTCACATATTTCCTCATCCTCATGGTCAGTGTATACCATATGTATGAATATCTTGAAAACCAATCACTTATGAAACTTAATGAGATGAATATGATAAGATTTCCAAAATATAATTAATTTGAAGCATGTGTATTTGGCAGAACTTGATCAAAGTCCATTTGGGACCACGAGCAGAAAGATGACCCACTAAATTATGAATGATTCTTTTGTGATACTGACTCCAACTCTTTCTTCCATTTTCATTCAAAGTCATCATTTTCTCATCTTTCCTTTGCATCTTATCCTGATGTCCTTTCATTTATTCATCTTTCAGTAAAATTTCCCTCCCCACTTGTCCCTTGCCCTCTGCCCCAGTTATCAGAAGGTACTTTTGGTTATCTGCCCAATTTACAATTTCTTTTTCACTGGGAACTGGCTTTCCATTTACTAGGATATTTACTCAGGAGCCATACTTTTCGTGTGGAAGTCTGTCCACCTGGCCAAGACCAGCTGGATCTTAGGTGGACACTTGAGTTAAGCTGAACCCATCAGATCATCCGAGATATTTGGAACTGGGAATAAGAGGCAGTCTCTGAGGGATGGATAAATTATAACATATTGACATGTTATAAATGTTTAAACTCAGGAACATGGGACACCCAAGAGAATAGAGAGCAGAGAAAGCCAGTTAGTGGAGAAGGAGAAAAATAAAGCAGAAACACAGGCAGAGAAACATAGAGCTTGAGTTCTTGGCAACTTTTTTGTATATGATTCGAGTCTGCTTGATAACCAGGTACTTTCCTGCTCTAACTATGATACATTCATTTGCTCATTTAGTAACTCATTCACTATACATTTTTTGATTGTCTAGCTGGATATCACGCTAAACATTTTGTATACTTTCTCACTGAATTTTAATTAGAGTCTAAACCATGATGAACCAACCAAATAGTAAAATAGTGATGAACATTTAATGCACTCTGACAACATCTCAGTAAAACTTGAAGACTTGATTCTGGCTATCACTGTAAATTTTCAAGTGAAATCTCAATTGTATTATGACTGCTCTCAGCTGAAACCAAAGTTCCTATATATAACACAGTACTATCTTCTAAGACTGCAGTGGCTAGCAGATGATAATCTCTGACCAGTATTATCACCTACTTAAGGTTTCATATACTCACTGGAGAATTTTGATGTGTAAAAGAAAGCACAAGTGTGATTTTTATCTTTCACTTGTGAAATTCCAATGACCAAGATATAAGGCTAAGGGTACTTAGCCCGATAGCAAAAGAAAAAAAAATCTTCTGACCTTCTGCTTCCTAACTTTCTATGTCTATACACCATAATGGTGTACATCCATAAATATCAGTCTCCAGGGAAAACATATTTTCAGATTATCCTGAATGTAAGATATGAAGATATTATAATTTGTTCTATGAGTAGTCAAATTTACAAGAGACAAGAATTGTGTATATTTAGGTAAAATGCATCTAAGTCATTTGTACTGCTATTTCCCTTTCCACTGAAGAAGCAAAATTGTTTGTATTAGTTCAAGGCATTAAACTTATATTTAATTTCTCATTATAAATATCAGCTAGCAGCATACGGGTTGTTGTTAGAAGGAAGACTTTGGTAGCTTCATCACCTACACTCCCTGAGTCCATGTTCTTGCTACTCATTTAGTTTTTAATCCACTGAACATCTGGCTTATATCATTACTCTATCAAAACTGCTCAAATCTCTTCCTTATTATTGATTCCATTCCCCTCTTCTATCTCATTTAGAATAAAGTTCTAATTCCTTCCCACAACTTTAAGACTGTACGTGATCTTGACCTAGCCTTTCTCTCTAGTCTTACTTTTTGCCATGCTTCCCCTTATAGCAGCCCCTTATAGCTGCTCAAACTTGAATTAGGCAAAAGTGGTTGTGTTAGTTTGTTAGAGCTTCCGTAACAAAGTACCACAGACTGAGAGAGTTAAACAATAGGTATTTATTTTCTCACACTCCTGAAGGGTGGAAGTCTGAGATCAAGGTGTTGACAGGGTTTCTTCTAAAGCCTGCTTCCTTGGCCTGTAGATGGCCATCTTCTTTCTATCTTCAAATAGTTTTCCTTCTGTGCATGTCTGTGTCCTCTTCTTATAAGGACGCCAGTCATATTGAATTAGAGCCCACCCCTATGACCTCGTTTACCTTAATTACTTTTAAAGACCTTATCTGCAAATACAGTCATATTCTGAAGTGCTGTGGGATAGGATTTCAACATAGGAATTTTTAGGGGATACAATTCAGCCCATAACAATCATGACCTTTTGATGGGTATGCTCTGGGAAGTTTGGACAAGTCACGTTAGAGTCATAAGGTACTTAGGAGAAAGTGACAAAAGAAGTACAGATTTAGTGACACTAGAAACTTTGGTTGTGACAGAATCTTGCCCATGTGTGCTCTTGGATGCATAGACTTGAATGTGAGGCCTCATGACCATTTTTCCCCCCCAGAAGTCTTTAGGAAGTCAACATGAGAGAGCAGCTGAGCAGAGAAAGATAGAGATCAGTATACAATGTCAGCAGTCTGCTGGGGCAGCCCCACGCCTCTTCTGAAAGTTAGGACCAACTGAAGGGAATCTGAGGAGGAAACCATTGCTAATGTTGTTCTACTGAGAAAGCGAGTCTTGTGAAAAATGGCAGTGTAAGAAAATCCTTTCACTTCCATTTATCATAAACTATCCAATGAAATGACTATGCAAATAGCAAGCAACATGATGGATTAGGATAATAGTATTAAGGAGTTTAGAAACTTTTTAAAGTGGTTCTTGTGAAATGTTTTTGAATAAATATGTGCCATATTATCTAGCTCAGCCAAAGACAAACAGGATTTATCATATGATTGAAAGAAAAATAAAAGGTAGAGAATGGAAGTCCTGAGAGACTTAAGGAGGTTGCCCCAATTCATCCATAGAAACTCATTAAATTAATTAATTTTTAAAATGTTTATTTATTTATTTTGAGAGACCATGAGTGGGGCGGGACAGAGAGACAGGGAGAAAGAGAATCTCAAGCAGGTTCTGCACTGTCAGCACAAAGCCTGATGTGGGTCTCGAACTCACAAACCATGAGATCATGACCTGAGCTGAAATCAAGAGCTCAACTGACTGAGCCACCCTGGTGTCCCTAGAAGTTCTTTTTTTTTTTATTTGTCAAGAGTATTTTATTTTATTTTTTTTAATTTTATTTTTTATTTTTTAAAATTTACATCCAAATTAGTTAGCATATAGTGAAACAGTGATTTCAGGAGTAGATTCCTTTTTTTTTTTTTTTAATTTTATTTTTTAAAACCTAGAAGTTCATTTTATTTTATTTATTTATTTATTTTTTTAAAACATTTTTTTAACATTTATTTATTTTTGAGACAGAGAGAGACAAAGCATGAACAGGGGAGGGTCAGAGAGAGGGAGACACAGAATCTGAAACAAGCTCCAGGCTCTGAGCTGTCAGCACAGAGCCCGATGCGGACCTTGAACTCACTGACCGCGAGATCATGACCTGAGCCAAAGTCGGCCGCTTAACTGACTGAGCCACCCAGGCGCCCCTAGAAGTTCATTTTAAAATTAATTATTTCCTCATGTGGGAAAACAGTAAACAAAAACAAGGGTAAACAAAAACAATGAATTTTAAAAATAACACAACCACCAGATAATGGATTCTACAGGGCGGTGAACTCTCCATTCAAAGAAGGGAAGACTTACCAGTACTTACTGCTTAAAGATGGAATCAAGCTTTATTTATACTGCTCATGAGAATTTTGAAAAGTTCATTAGGATCAATATTTTCTCTGAAAAAACAAGTAGCAGCAACAGATCAAAGTGTTTCCTGTATTTTTAGAATGGCTGATTCATATTCGTTAGGGCAGTTGCTAGAAACTTAATTTCAGATCTTTGTGCACATCTAAGTATGCTATGCTTCCGCTGTGGAATTTTCATGCTTTCATGTTATTGCCCTTAGTCCTAGCACAAGTCATATTTGGACATATTTGATGGAAGATATCCCAAAGAGTTAGACAGGGTTAGAGTCTTAACTCTTCATTCTACAATTTTCTCATTAGTTAGCTAGGAGTACGCTTATGGCACAGGCTTCATGGAGCAGGTATCTGAGATTTCAAAGCTGGGACTACGACAGGGGACATTTTAGATTTTTGTCTGAAAACAGTCAATAGCAGCCTCTGATTCTCAGACTCCTTTAAAGGGAAAGCTGACCAATTATGGCTTCTGAGCTGTGTGACAATGATGTGTGTAGGGGTGACAGGGAGAGATGCTTTTACCGTTAGGAGTGTGAATTCAAATTCTTCATTGATTAAAAGGTTGAGATACAAATATCATTTCTGAGAAGAAAATAGCTTGTTAACAATATTTGTAACAGTTAAGAATGTCCTGGGATTTGTTTGCAGGACAGTTCAAAACTTAAGTCTTGTATGGAAATTTAACACATTGTAAGTGGTTTCCTAGATTAAAATTTTTTTTTAAATTTTTATTTATTTTTGAGAGGTGGGGGAGGGGGAGAGAGAGGGACACACAGATCTTGAAGCAGGCTTCCGGCTCTGAGCTGTCAGAAAAGAGCCTAAGGTGGGGCTCGAACCCATGAACCACGAGATCACGAACTGCGCGAACCTATGAACCGAGAGATCATGATCTGAGCCGAAGTCAGACGCTTAGCCAACTGAGCCACCCGGTGCCCCTAGGTAGTTTCCTAGATTAAACATAAGGGGATAATTTAAAAAATTCCTTTCTGAACTAATTTATGCTGAGCCATAACCAGAGATAGGTTTTTTATAATGTTCTTTTATTACGACGTTTAAATCTACTGTTGGACCTTCCTATCAATGCATTTGATGGGCTGACGAGTTATGATGTGAGCATTTAAGGCAATGAAACTCTTCTAGATACAGTGTTCCGAGAAATTATTTACTTATTATAAAGGTGTCATGAGATCTATTTTTTTTAAATAGCGGACTGACATAAGCAAGTGTCATCCATAATGCTACCTTTCAAGCAATATGTGCCTTAGTATAGAAAAATAAATCTTCTGATTTTCTAACTTTCATAACAAATTTATGCTTAATTTCGCTCTCTAGGTTGTTCCTTACCATGCGTCCTAGACTAGCAATTAACATCTTGTCAATAACACGTCTGATCTGCACCCCAATGACCTTTGGCAAGTCTTTCATCCTCTCGTCTCTGCTACTCAGTGTCCTTATCTCTCTGATAAGAGTTAGATAAGGGCCTCAATTGTTGCTATGCATCCAAAACAGACTTGGTTTCACGACAGCCAGGCGATTCTATTGTGCAGAGAAGGTTGAGAACCACTAACTGGTTGTTAGCCTTCTGGTTCTACTATTTTAAGATTCAACAAAGCTTCTCCTGGGACGGGAGATTTTCAATCTTTATTATTGGAGATAACACTTGCAGAGATTTGCCAGGGTGAGTTTGGAAGTGGGGACAAATTTCACCCTGCTTTCTGTATGAGTCCTTAAAACTTGTACGAGAAGTTGATAGAGGGACCTATAGTGAAGGAAGGAAGCAGGGATGGGGGAGCTGAATTGAGAGAATGCTATGGATTCTAGGAATTTTGGGGAGCCTGCAGTAAAAAAGCCACTGAAAGAAAGTGGCAGGATCAGTTCTGAATGGTAAACCGTATGCTTCCCAGATATGATACTTACTTGGGGCATCTGTAAATCCTAGGATTTTCCTGAAGAAAGCTCATTAAAATACGTGGATAAATACATTGACATTTTTTGAGTTATGAAAGAATGCAAACCTATAAAAAGAGAGAGAGAGAGAGAGAGAGAGATACCATGTAGTAAGAAGAGAAAGTAAAAATTAGCTATCTCTACCAAACACAACCTGCTCCTGTCCGAAAGTAGTCATTGCTTGCACTTCATTTTGAATTCTTCCAGATACGGCAAAACCTTGGTTTGTGAGCATAATTCATTCCAGAAACATGCTTGTAATCCAAAGAACTTGTATGCCAAAGCAAATTTTCCCATAAGAAATGATGGAAACTCAGATGATTTGCTCCACAAACCAAAAATATTCGTAATAAAAATTATTACAAGACTGTACTATACTATAAAATAATAAAGAAAATACAAAATATAAAGAAAAATAAACGACTAGAACCTGCACTTTGAAAGCCTTCATGGCTGGTGTGAGGGAGACAAGAGAGAGGAGGGTTATTGTGTAGGACGACTTTCACTATCACTAATGGTATCACTGCTATTTATTGGCTCAGTGGAATCTTTTTCTGCATGGGGTCCATTGTATACGCTCACACGGATGTTGACTACAGTACAGTATTGATAAACTCTTGTCATGTACTGTATTTCATGTAACTGGAAATAAGGCAGCAGAGGAAAGGGTCTATATCTGCAGGCAGCCTGACCTAGAATGAAGCAAAGCATTCCTAAGTTTACTCTTGTAGGAAAAAGCAAAGGACTGTCCATAGGTGCTTTGAAGTGACAAAAATTACACTAGTGTCAATTGTGAACACCTTCCAACTTCTGAAAAATCACTGATTTCTGTGAAACACCGCGGCCTGAGACGGAGCATCCAAGCATGGGAGACAATCACCCACAATTGCGCAGAGAGAGAGGGAGAGAGAGAGAGAGAAGAACCATTGGTTCAGTTGTGATCATGTGATATTTAAGGTCACATATTACTCCTTTGCAAGATATCACTCGTTTATCAACTTAAAATTCATTAGAATTGTTTGCTCGTCTTGCAGGAACACTCGCAGAACAAGTTACTCTCAATCCAAGGTTTTACTGTATTTCCTTTGGATAAAAATCCTATAAAATATTCACGAAATTGATCCATTGGTGTTTTTTGTTTTTGTTTTTGTTTTTTTAAATAAGATTAGCATAGGGGCACCTGGGTGGCTCAGTCAGTTGAGCATCCGACTTTGACTCAGGTCATGATCTCATGGTTTGTGAGTTTGAGCCCCGCCTGGGGCTCTGTGCTGACATCTCAGAGCCCGGAGCCTGCTTTGGATTCTGTGTCTCCCTCTCTCTTTGCCACTCCCCCACTCATGCTCTGTCTCTCTCTCAAAAATAAATAAACATTAAAAAAAAAACCTTTAAATAAGATTAGCATAATCATATTATAATGCTATTCTGACTTGCTCCCCTCCCCCACCTAATATATTCAAAGGGTATATGATATTATGATATATGCCAAACTATGTAAATGTTGCTTATTCCTTTAATGACTATTCAGGATTTTTTTTTTTAAGGGTTTTTGTTGAAAGTGTGCACCATAACTTAATAAGCCAGTTCTCTTATAGTGGACATTTTAATCATTCCTAGTTTTTTTATACATAAGAAATATTCAGTAGTGAATATCCTTGAGTGACCAGTTGAGGAACTATCCCTGTAGAGTAGATCCAATGATGTAAAATTCTTGGGACAGAAGGATTTAAAGTATAGGTAAATTTCTAATTTTTTTGTCCTTCCAAACTGTGATATCAATTTAATAAGGCCATGAAAACTGTACAAAGTTTCTGTTTCGTCACAACTATACCAACTTGGGGAATTATCAATGTTTTGGATCTTCACCATTTTTATAAGTGAATTGTTATTCTGTAGCTTTAATTTGCATTTCTTTAATTATCTGTACAATTTTTTTTAATAAGGAAATTTCCAAAGAGGCTCCCACTCACCTACTAACAACAACAAAAAAAATGACATAAGTTTCCTAGTTAGGTGGTAATGAAAGAAAACAACTAAAAGGATATATTGGAGGAATTTAGGCAGAATGCAGGCATTAATTTGCATTTTCTAATCAGAAATGCATTTATTTCTCTCTTTGTCCGCTATGGCTCTCCAATTTGAATATTCAGCAGGGGAAGAAGGCTGACTGAATACTTAGATTTAACAACAATAGTTAAACGTATTCCTTTCTTATAATTCTGCTCCATCTTTCTAAGGTGAAACATTTCAAACAAAGTAAATCTTAATTTTGAATTCAGATGGCTCACCACTGAAGTCATTATGAACCCCGTAGAAATGGGAAACTTTTCAGAATATTTTACCTCTGTAGACAAACTGGCACTTTCAGAGAACATTAGCATGATGTGGGCGCTTTGCATCATTTCCATCTCTTCCCTTCCCCCTTCCCCAGCCTTGTCAAAGCCAAGGTTAATGGATGCCCTAGATTGAGGATGGCCCTCAACATGAACTTCCTGGGCTGGCTGGCAGGCACCGTGTTTTCCAAAATGATCTGTCCTGGAACATTTGCTCTCTCCCCAGGCTCTCCTTTTCCCTTCTTCCTGTTCTCCCTTCTCGCATCCTTCTATGCCTCTCCCCCATCTTCTAGCATCCCCTCCTTTGCTGCAGGGAGCACCTTTCCTCAGCCAGCACAGTCACACTTTTGTCTCATGAGACACCCATCCCACCCTCCACTCAGGGCAGCCTCACTCCCTTCTCTGTCCCAGCCACAGGACTCTGCTAGCAGGCTCTTCCTCTTTGTCCTACATTGGTTTATCAAAAATCTGGTCCCTTTAGTCAACCGTGAATGTCCAAGAGCATGCACTTGGATCTGACCACGGCACTCAGCGCCAAGCAGAGTGGTACGCATGATGAATTATGAAACCCTTTTCCGGACAAGTTTAGAATCTCTGGTTCTGCCAGGGCACTGGACCAATGAATGGGAACATGTGTGACAAATCAGAAAATCCTTCTTGGGAAATGCTCAGGAGGAGAAATCTGCAGTCTGCTAATGTGACAAACTGAAGACTGGATGAAGGCCCTTCAAGGGGTGACCTGAAAACAAGCCGCTTCTCACGTATGGTTTAGGTTTAGGGATTGCTCAAGATGTAGCTAATATAGTCCAGGTTTGGTGTTTAAAACTCCCACCACAAACCTTCTCCGTGTTTGGTTTTATATGTTATGTTATCTCTGTGCATGAGTTAAATATCTGCTACTGAGGTAGGGTTTGATGGGAATGATTAATGCTGTCATCTATTTAGACAGCAAACACCATGCCTCCCCCTTGCGCGCCTGCCTGTCTCCAAGGACTGGCTGTGCAGACTCCCCATTACGCCGCTAGGATTCCATTCTGCCCATGAGAACACTGTGGGTCTAGATTTTTCTAGATATGTGACAGGTTCTACCACCGCCAGATTTTCTCCCTCCCATTCTCTTTGCTTATTATCACAAGACTAAGGGCCCAGATTTGTTAAGCCAGGCATTTTTAGTAGGAGATAGAGACTTGCACACATGAGCACTCCTCACATTTCTTAAGACTTATGAATTATTCAATTTGGTTTTTTCTCCTGTGCAATAGGTGTAGGTTCTCCTTTTCTGCCTCCTACCAGAAGGGAAAAAAGAGGTTTTTTTTTTTCTTCTTCTTCCTTTTTAAAAATATTACGCCTTTTCATTATTATTATTTTTTAATGGAATGCTTGTTGGCATCATTTTTAAATTGCATGACATATATACATCTCACACTGGAGATAGGTTTGCCCTAAGGCTTAAATTCATTATTATTTTATGTCACCTTAATAATGAGATAAAAACACTCTAAATCCATTCAACATGCCTCTCTGTCCCTCTCTTGATGCACCATTCAGGGAGAGAATAATTTTACAGCATTTGGCTTCATTCATACTTGCTATTTCCATTTAGTACATATTTGCTGAATTTAGCTGGGAGGCCTGTATTTTATTTGGTAACCCTAGCTGATACCCTTTTCTATGCCTATACATCATAATACTTGTCTGTGTCCTCTCACAAACATAGAAGAAAAAAAAAAGTTGAGCAGGAATCGTTACAATAAAGCCAGAGAAAATTGTAAGTTTTTTGAAACAAAAGACTACAGTGGTTCTGTTCCCTGCTGTAATCTCAGAGCCTTGCACCCTGGAACCACAAGTGTTTATCAAATGAACTGAAACATGATAAATACTGAGGACACTGCTTCCTATGCATGTCTCTGCTTTACCTTGCATGAAGTCAAAACAGGAAATATTTTAGGCTTTGTGGACCACACGGTCGCTGTTGCAACTGTTCGCCTTTCCCAGCGAGATGGCAGCCATAGGTGGAATATAACCAAATGAATACAGGTTGTGTCCCAGTAAAACTTCATTTACAAAAATGGCTGATTGGCTGGGTTTGGCCTGCAGGTCAATGCTTGCCGGCATTTGTTGGAGACCCAAGTCACTCCCACCCCCCTATGTGAGTGTATTGAATGTGACTCTGATCTGTCACTACTGCTTCTGGGGAAATAATAGTAAGGCTGTGATGATGGTCACATTCTCCCTCCACAGTGCCCTACCCACCACCCACAGAAGAATATGCATATCTTTCTTTAAATCCACACACTGGCGAACAGTTTCCGGGAGGCTTAAGTATTGTTCAAGTGTCAAAAATAACCAATTAGCAAGTAGTGTCAGAAGTGAGTATTTTATTTTTGTTGTTGATGAAAGATTTGAACAGAGACGACAGGATGGGGCAACTCTCCATGAGAGCACCTCATCTGGTCTCTTGCTTCCAGAAACAGCAGTCCTTCAGGGGAATGGATCAGGGACTCACATGCCATTCTCTCTAGGGGTCAGAGAGCGAGCTGTTCTTTTCTGAACATCGCCCAGGGACCCTGGGATTCCAAGGAAGCGATGTCTAGACAACAAACCCTGGAGCATTTTGAGATAACCTGGAATCAGAAGGAGGCAAGCAGTGGTAGGTTCTGATTAGTAGTTAAGTCTAAGCAAATGCAAGAAAGCTTCTCGCAATCATTCAAACAGGCCTTGTAAGAGAGGCCACTGTGCAGCTTCCGTGTTAGCAATGGGAGAGGGATCCCAGGTGCTGGGGGAAGGAGAGGGTCGCCTGTGCACGAGAGATCTGAAGGAGCCAGGGTGCATCTACAGGCAGAGACACTAGTGCAGCCCTCCGACTAGAGAGGGGAGTTTCTATGAACACAGTT
This sequence comes from Panthera onca, assembly GCF_046562875.1. NCBI lineage: Eukaryota > Metazoa > Chordata > Mammalia > Carnivora > Felidae > Panthera > Panthera onca. The sequence continues at coordinate 113,238,717 of NC_138345.1, read as the reverse complement.
GCTAAACTGTCTTGTGCAGATGCAAATAAAACACAAAGGCAGAGGTAGAAGGAAAAGAAAGGTTTTTTTCCTGGCGGGAAAGATCTATTTGGTATCTCCAGCCACTCTTTTTTTTTTTTTTTTTCCTTTCTCTTTTAAGCAATAATATTTCATTACTCCCTTTAACGCTTTACCTGTTCAGGCATAGGGTGTCTTCTTTTTTTATAAGTGTCCCTCTCCCTTCACACCGGGAAAGGATCTGAGTTTTAAAATCTCAATATAGGGGCACCTGGGTGGCTCAGTCCATTAAGCTTCTAACTCTTACTCTTAAAAACTGAGAACAAACTGAGGGTTGATGGGGGGTAGGAGGGAGGGGAGGGTCGGTGATGGGCATTGAGGAGGGCACCTGTTGGGATGAGCACTGGGTGTTGTATGGAAACCAATTTGACAATAAATTTCATATATTGAAAAAAAAAAAAAAAAAAAAGCATCTGACTCTTGGTTTCCACCCAGGTCATGACCTCACGGTTTTGTGATTTTGAGCTCCAAGTTGGGCTCTGCATTGGCAGCATAGAGCCTGCTTGGTATTCTCTCTCTCTTTCCCTCTCTCTCCACCCCTCCCTCACTCGTGCTGTCTCTGTCTCCCTCAAAATAAATAAAATAAAACTTTAAAAAAACTTAAAATATCAATATAAATGTTTATCTATCTATCTATCTACCTATCTATCTACCTATGTAGGTTTATACGTGTGTATATGTATATTTCCCCCCTTCTTTTATTCTTGCCCCTTTCTCTCCATGAACCCTACTATTCCTTCCCCAACTGCTCTTTGTTCTTAATGATTTAACTCAGATACCACTTCCTTCACCACAGAGTCTTTCAAGACTTTGGAAACCTCCCCAGCCAAGCCTATGTTTTCTCTCTGCGTATGTCTGTCACTGCATTTATGGAATTATAGGGTAATTATCTATTTGTGTGAGTTCTTTTTGTTGAATCATCTGTGTCCCCCTCCCCAAGCACCATGCTTTCTACACGGTGAGCCCTCTCTAGAATGAATACGGTTGGAAACTAAGGTCCGCCAACATTAAATGGGACAAACGCTAGTGAGAGGAGGTGGCAGATGGAGGACCCCGGCCTGAATGCTGTCCACGTCCCCAGACCACTACCTCTTCAGATTAACCTCCTTTAAAAGTTCAAGGTTGGCTCAGTCGGTTGAGCGTCTGAGTTCGGCTCAGGTCACGATCTCACAGTTCGTGAGTTCAAGCCCCGTGTCGGGCTCTGGGCTGACGGCTCAGAGCCTGGAGCCTGCTTCCGATTCTGTGTCTCCCTCTCTCTCTGCCCCTCCTCTGCTCATGCTCTGTCTCTCTCTGTCTCAAAAATAAAATAAATAAACATTAAAAAAAAAAAGTTCAGGAATGCCTGGCCATCTGTGTCAGACAATTCAGTAAGAAAAATATTCAGCCCTTTCTCCTGAGTTTTTCATCTTTTTCCCTATTTTTACTCTTATAGCCAAGGTAACCATCTGGTTCCTTAAAGAAAATTCCCAGGTGGAGCTGAGGGAACATATTCCCTGGGTGTTTCCTAGACCCTGCTGGCTTTTTGCATGGCCTGTCCTATGGGGAGGGCTCCTGTCCTTGTTCCTGCCCCAACTGCTCCAACCCCAAAGGCTAATAATCCCTCTCATTTGATCTCCCTCTCCACAAACCAACCCAAACTTGAAATGCTCTGTTCAGACCTATTTTTTTTTTTTTTTACTATCATACAACTCTTTTCATACAACAGTCTATTGCTGAAATTGTCTTAAGGGTTGACTGATATTAACATAGAGATTTGAGTCTCTTCCCACATCAAGAGAAGCCACATAAATAGTCTACGTTTATTTGCGACTTGCTGGTTTTCCTAGCATTTTGGTGGAGAATAGAATCATGGTTCATTTTACACACACACACACACACACACACACACACACACACACACACCTCATACCACTCACCCTTGAGGACAACTCTATAGAGCTAGAGTTGCTCGAGAAAGAAGCAGACCGACATGGGTAACAACAGCTACACTTTAGGCCAGCACAGTCCAATAAGACTTTCTTTGTTTTAAATGTTTATTTATTTATTCTGAGAGTGGGGGGGGGGGGGGAGGGCAAGGGAGGGTACACAGGAAGGGCAGAGAGAAGGAGAGAGAAAATCTCAAGCAGGCTCCATGCTGTCAGCACAGAGCTGGGTGTTGGGCTCGAACTCGCCAAATGTGAGAGCATGACCCCAGTGGAAATCAAGAGTCAGACGATAAACTGACTAAGCCACCCCGGCGCCCCTCCAACAGCACTTTCTGCAAAGATGAAAATGTTCTACGTCTGTGGTGCCCAATACAATACTCACTGGCCCCTTGTGGCTACAGAACCCTTGAAATGTGGTTAGTGTGACTGAAGAACTGGCATTTTTATGTTATTTAACTTATTAAAAATTAATTTAAATTTCAATAGCTACACATGGTTAGCGGCCTCTACATTGGGCAAAGCAGATTTTGAGCATCTGCTCTCTTTCCCTCAATATAGGAATTTATACCACTCTTACTATTTGTTGTTTGATAACAGACAGAAAGCATAAACCTAATTTAGTTTTATTAGAATACCTCTGCATAAGCTGGCCATTTGAGAATAACCTTGTCAATAATTCTTGGGGTATCCCGAAATCGTGGTAAGCTTTATGAGAAGGGACAATGATTTAGTTGCTGAAAAAAGAAAAGGTATTCCCAAGTATAATCCATATATTCCAAATGCTTTTCACAGACCTTCAAAAGCTGTGTTGCATGCACGAGGGACGAGAGTTTATACCTTACGTGGAAGCTCATCAGAGGCTTAGAAGAAGACGGATCCAAGGACAGAGTCCTGAGTGCCACTGCCATCAGAGCACGTGACCTTGGGAAAGTCTCTCAACCGCTCCAAATTTCTGGTTCATCTGTATGTTAGGAATGATAAGAGCACCTACCGAAACTACGTCACAGGCTTTCTGGACCGAGGTAAAATAGAAGCAAACACTTTGCAGAATGCCATACGGATGGTGGTTGCTGCTGAAACTGTAATTAATATCATCTGTAATTCTTCCAAAGTAATTGCGTGGCAGCATCAGCAACACGGGAAAGGAAGCACTCCATCTCCACCTTTTTTTGCAAAGTAACTCTGAAAAAGGAGGAAATGAAACTATTCAGCATTTTAGGGTTTGCATTCACATTAACTTGCAGAAATACTCGTGTGTGTTGGTAGAGTCCACAGTCAGACAAAGCAATCTTGTTTTGGAAACTAAATCTTAACATATACGCCTTTCTTTTCTGACTGAGGCTTTTCAGATTGAAGATTTCCCTCCTCTGTTTTCATAATGAAAGGATATTTCGGAAAAGGCACGATAAGCTTTTTCTTACATTTCTCATGACTCAATATCTCATTTTATCATCTCCCGTCCTTTGACCAAAGCTTCCAGGGCAAGTGGCATTTCCAATCTGGGCAAGTTAAAGATTTGGGAAAATGGAGGGGCGCCTGGGTGGCTCAGTGGATTAAGCGTCCGACTTCAGCTCAGGTCATGATCTCACCCTCAGTGAGTTCGAGCCCCACATCGGGCTCTGTGCTGACAGCTCAGAGCCTGGAGCCTGCTTCGGATTCTGTGTCTCCCTCTCTCTCTCTGCCCCTCCCCAGCTCACGCTCTGTTCTCTCTGTCTCTCAAAAATGAATAAACGTTAAAAAAAAAAAATTACAGATTCGGGAAAATGGAGAAAATCACCACATTTAGTCAAGGTGTCTTACCCATGGTAAGCATTATTGTTCTCATTTATGGGGCCAGGAATAATTTCAGACACAGAAGTATTGCTTTTTTTTTTCCCTCTGCCACTGTGTAAATGTGTCTGTCAAGTCAAATTATTCCAAAGGGTAGGGAGATATGTACCACCCTTCTTTCATCATCTATACTTTGAGAATATCTAAGTGAATTTTGTTTCTTTCATTCAACCTAAAGGCTATTTTTAATGAAGAAGGACATTTTTTTTATTATGGTCACTTACTAAAATTTTTTAAATTTAAATTTTCCACTCTCAGCTATTACATTTCATTGTATATTTACCAATTGATTGCCTGAATTCTAACTACTCCTTTGACTGACAAATAAATGTAAGAGTTTTCACAACAATCCATTTGGGTTTCTATACTTAAACGCATATGAAACAATTGATACATGGCTTATTATGTTTGGAAGCATTTAATAACGGAAGTGCCATTTTCTTCTAAACAATGAATCAGAGAATGCCTTGGCAACCCAATTTCTGCCATTTTGAGATTATGTATTTCATACTTTAACATTTTAGCTAAGCCTGCAGTCTAGATATTTTGTGAGTTTATTTATAAATATATTTTTAAAATATTATGCCATTCTATAAAATATACCATAAATACTTATAGCTGAAAGCCTTTCTCTGAAGTTCTTTCAAATGTGACATCATGGATGAATATTCCAATATAGGTTAATATCAGATGAAGCTATCTTTGGGTTACATGAATCATGAAGACAAGTTTTTTTTTTTAAATTTTATTTATTTATTTTGAGAGAGAGAGTGGGGGCAGGGGGCAGAGAGAGAGAGGGAGAGAGAATCCCAAGCAGACTCTGCATTGATGGCATGGGTTTGAACTCACAAACCTTGAGATCATGGCCTGAGATGAAGTCGGACGCTTAACCGACTGAGCCACCCAGGTGCCCTCCTGAAGACAAGTTTTAATCTTTAAGATATGTGTCAGCTGATCTGAGTTAGAACATGCGTGTAAGATTGTGAGAACACAAACTCAACACTATGCTTCTTTTTCACTTGAGAGGACATAGAGCAAAACGGAAAAAAAAAAAAGAGTAAAAAAATAAAATTACCATGAGTACGGCTAAGCAGAATTCAAAGAAAAAGAAACAGCTGTTTTGATTATGTTTAGGCATTCCCACAATTATCCTTTGGGAGCAAATCTAATATTTCAGACAGGAGGCAACTGCTATTGCTGGATTTGATTCTGTTACAGCTGATCGGGGACCTTACAGCCAGACACTGTCATAAGCATACCGTCTTAAGACACCCTTTCTTGAAGTGAGTTATGATCTGGAGGCTGGAACTGAATGTGGGCACAGACTCTCATCCGTTCCTGCCTTTGCATGTTTCCCTCCTTTCCGTCTTTCCTTGTTAAAAGGTTATTAGTTCTGCAAGTCTCAGACCAAAATGAGACCTCCATCTTCTAGGACATGTGTCTCACTTTTCCTGTATTCCTTCGTGTGTTTATTTATTTATTTGTTTATTTTTAAATCTTTTTTAAGAGAGAGAGAGAGAGAGAATGGTGGATGGGAAGAAAGAGGGGGAGAGAGAGAATAGCAAACAGGCTCCATACACAGTGCGGATGGTGAGATCTCACTCAGGGCAGTGAGATCATGACCTGAGCCAAAATCAAGAGTTGGACACTAAATGGACTATGTTACACAGGCGCCACCCACCCCTAGCTCCCCTTGGGGTATTTATTAGGGAACTGGCAATAATACATTCATTAAAAGAACATTTATTGATAGTACCACTTTGTACAATAGTTAATTGTGATAAGTCTAGCTTTCCTTAACTTATTCAGCTTTGTGTCTCCCATAGCACCCAGCAGACAGACTTGCTCATAGGCACTCGATAGAGATTTGAATATAATTCCATTCTGGCCACTTGTTGAGCCACATCCAACCTCACCAACAATTTTAGTTTCAATCAAGTAGATTGCACACTTAGGATACTGTCCCATCTATTGAAGAGCGGATAATGGGGCTCTCCACAATTAGAGACTTAGCTATGCCTCAGTGGCTTTCACAGACTGCTTTGGCATGCTGCCCATATTCATCGTGGAAGTTTTTTCCTTCTTTAGGAGTTTTCTTTCAGTTCCTCTAAGAGGGAAAGCCTTTATTAAATACTACTGTCTTTAATACCTGTAGTTTCTGTGAGAGAAAGGTTTTCAGAGTTCTTGTGGACTGTAGTGGCTGGAGATGAGAAGGATGGAGTTGGAACACTAGGAACAGAGACAATTAGGACTGGGATGAATCAAAATTATATAAAACTATGGGCTCTTGAGTGTTTCCTGGATGTTGCAAGCTTGGCTATAACCCAGGATTTTATACATTTTATATATTATAATATGAAGTGATTTGCTTATCAGGAACATCAAGAGGGTCATATATATATATATATATATATATATATACACACACACACACACACACACACGCACACACACACACACACATATATATAGTATGAATATATATATAATACATTCAGATTATATGTATTTAGACCAAAAATCATAGTAAGGATCTTATAAAAGTCATCCCTGAAGATCAAACATCAACCATGGTCCCTAACAGGGCATGTACCAATGATTAGAATTATGTGCAAATGTCTGTGTTTAAGACATCACTTATTAGAGTAAACTTTAAAACGCTGCTACAAATGTAGGTACATGATGCTGGCATTTATGTTGTCTGAGGCTGATTTCTTGTCAAGCATTGCAAGGTGTAGAATTATGATATTTTCTGAAATGTAGACTAATATGGAATTACTCATGGCTGTTCTAATCAAAGTGGTACATCTCATTTAAAAGCAAAAGGTGAATAAGCTTGCTGACAGATATCAAAACTGTATTTCCAGTCTTAACATTATTAATACTTCTCAGCTAAGAATACACTTCTCCATTGTTATTAATTTTTAGTTATTAAGCATAGACTGTAAATAGTAACAATCTCTTACATTTGAATACAGCTTATAAATTCTTCAAAATATTTTCATCTAGATTTTCTCAACAGGAAATTGATCTATATTTAGAGTGCTAATGGTGTTAGGAACCTTCTAGGTTATCTCATTTTATTCACAAATCAGCTCTTTCAGATAGGTCCTGTTATCTCCATGATAAAAATTGCAAGGCAAACAGATACCTTTTGAATCTGTTTAAGTTTGCCCAGTTTTTTGGGCAAATCCAGTAATTCAGGGCAGAGATTAGATTCAAATTTAGCCTTTTCTGATTTCAGAGTCTTTGTAATTTTCCCCTGAAAACTGATAACAAGGAAGTCTAGTAACTTTCCCAGGGTCATAATTCATGGCAGGTTAGAACCCAGAATTCCCATCCTTTACTTATTACCATATACTCCATTACTCTATGCATATACATTAGAGCCTTCTTGTGCAGGTTACATTTGGTTCTGATAGGAAAATATGCTGCTAGGGACTGCATACCTAACTAGAAATTCCATACGAAGCCTGCGGCAAATTCTGAGTAATTAACCTGAATGATATAAATACTCTTTTTCTCATAGCCATGCTGTACACAGTAAAAGTTATCTTAAGGATCATTTTACCAGTCAGAAAGTATTCCTCTAAAAATCTCCTACTTGAAATCCCCTGAGATTGCACAAAATACAACCTTTGGACTCCAGTGGCATCCTTATAATAGCTGTCACGTGGAGTTAAGTTGTCTCCAATTAAATTGTCACCTCTTTAAGAAACAGGGACTGTGTCTTTTTTGCATGGATTTCCTGCAAGTCACATATTATGCAAACATGACAGTATGCGTATTTGTAGAAATCTGTTGGAGAAAATTCTAGAAGCCAGAAGTCAAACCAAAGCCCATGCTCTGGACGAATAAATGACAAAACTTTAAGGATACTGTTCCTGCTCACACAAGTTTTAAAGATGGCTATTGTATGACCAGAGAAGAGTTCAAAATAAGCCTTTGGCATATCTAGTTTCTTCTATACGTATACTTGGCTCCAGGAACATAGCTCCCCCCCCCCCCCCCCACCCCGATGCATTTGCTCTTCGGAATTGTGTAAAATCAGGGTAAGGCCTATTGAGTCCACTGGGGTAATGGGAATTGAAGTTAAATAAGAGAAACCTTTGGAAACTTTAAAATTCCAACACTCAAAGAAAACTGAATGCAGACCTTTTCATTGTAAAGGCCATGTGTTGTGCCTCCCTAGGTTCAGTGAAATCAAAGATGGGAACAGGGGATGTTAACTTCTGAAGCACAGACCTAGGTGGCATTTAGATTATTGCTGCAGTATCTTAAATGGTACTTTAGCGTTTGAATTTAGTCAGTGTGCCTCTGAAAATATCTCACTCCCAGGGACTGGATGGGCCAGGCTACATAAACATTAGCAATATCAGATGATTACAAAAATATCCAAATTGCCAACAATCTCATCAATAATCCAGGCCAAGAATTCCGGGAGCGATTGGCTCACTGGTGCATATGGTTTTTAAGGAAGTACGTGGGTATCAGTCCCTGGACACTGAAAAAATAACTTATCTTACTTTCTTAAGGGCACCCAATGGACAAGTATTCCTTTTATGCCATGGATGCCCTCCGGGGGTCCTCTGGAGTTTCACCTAGCAGAGATCACCCATTTGTGTCTTTTGTTTGTTTAGAGGCTGAGGTGCATGTTTATTTAAAGTTCTTAGTTTTGGGGGCACCTGGGTGGCTCAGTCAGTTAAGCGTCCGACTTCAGCTCAGGTCACGATCTCGCGGTCCGTGAGTTCGAGCCCCGCGTCGGGCTCTGGGCTGATGGCTCAGAGCCTGGAGCCTGCTTCTGATTCTGTGTCTCCCTCTCTCTCTGCCCCTCCCCCATTCATGCTCTGTCTCTCTCCATCTCAAAAAATAAATAAATGTTAAAAAAATAAATAAAAAAAAATAAAGTTCTTAGTTTTGTAATGAATTTCTATTGATAGATATTATTTCCCCATTTGCCTATTATTTGAGATGATAACTCAAAAAAAAAAAAAAAAGAGTTAAGACTTAAGTGCAGTCTTGATGACTCAACATTCCAAATGTTAGGAATGTAATTTGACAAAAAAAGGGGGGTTATGCGATTAAGTTCAAAGAAACCTGACTTTTTATCAAGATGAGATTGCCACAGGATAAGTGCAGAAATGCAAATATTGTCCTGATGAGTGAAAGGTTTTAATACAGGCATGACCAGTTTGACCAAAGCCCTCATTCTAGAAACCTCTCATAAAGGAAGTCTGTCTGTCATTATGTGAATTCCAAAACATCTGTTCCACGGAACAATGGAGTGGTGCCTGAGGTCTGTGCCATACCAGGGTGAATTTTGTTTTGATTAAAATGAAAATAACATGGGAATCTTAGAATTTAGAGGGACCTTAAGAGACAAGGCCTTGTTCCTACAAATATACTGCTAAACTATGGAAGAATTTGTTGAGAATGGGTGTAATTTGGCTGGCACTTCTAAGACTTAGTGTGTTTCTGAATAGTTTCTCAGCTATTGGCTAAGATTTAAATATTATATTCCCTTTTCAGAGATTGAGATATTAAAACATACATTCAAATATGATACTAAAGAAAACATTCTTAAATTAGGTTTTAAAAATATTCTGGAAGCAGAATTTAAATGTTTCTATAGTTTCTCCTTTTGAACAGATTTGTGTAAGCTATGCTTTTCTAAAAAAATGTATAATTGCTCATTCTTAAGATCTGGAAAAGAATGGACTTTTAAAAATCTATGAAAGCATTAGATAAAATTACAAAACAGTCTTGTCAGTTAATCTAGCACTTAGCAGCAAACAGCATGGCTTTGATTAAATTCTTATTCATGTGCTTTGTGTGTGTGTGTGTGTGTGTGTGTGTGTGTGTGTGTGTGTGCATGTCAATGATCTTAGCTTTTTTAAAAATATCTTTTCCCTTCATAATGCTTGTTTTTTTTAATGGTAAAAAACAACACTAAGTGCTCAATGACTTTAATGAGACTAACAGCATATAGTGAGAGGTTTGACATAGAGGAGATACATGCTTGGGGGGGAAAAAAAGAAGGAAAGAAAGAAAGAAAAGAAGAAAGAAAGAAAGGAATGGATCCAAGGACATGGTGGATGGTGCTGCACCTGTCATTAGGAAAGATGCACACATGATACATCATATATTTCACATCAAGCTGGTTAAAGACATCATTTTAAAATGGTGTATGGTTCATGGGGCATCATTTTACTTCCCTTCTTATGCTCAAATTAGGTTAATTTTTCTTTTAGTGTTCTCAAAGAGAAAAATACACCATCTCTTTACAGACCTCCTGGGAAAGGCATGGAGGTGTGAGGCATGACTACTCTAACCAGCCAAATTATGTCATTGGCACAAATTCCATTATTCAACGGCAAGCTATTCCTCCAGCTTTTTCTTGCCACCACACTGCCTGCTCAGTTGTTCAGTTCTGATTGAAAAGCATGTTCAATTAGACTTCCCTTTTACAATAGTGAGCAATGACCATTCGTGAGCACAGAACTTCCTATTTGAGAGAGATCATTTATTTATATCAAGGATGGACTCTTTTCTTTAAAGCAGGGTTTTGAGGTTTACTATTCCCAGGAAACATACCAAAGTATGTGTTTGAAAGGCTAAATGTCAAGATCCCTGCTTGGTTTGCCACGACTGTTTTTAGGCTTCTGCAGAATCACAGATGGGTGTTAATGTTTCAGTGAGTGAGATGTTCCATTGTGTGAAATAACAAGCTTCTGGTTTTCATGCTACAACACAATTCCAGCGTCAAGCCATTTCTTTTTAATAATAATGACTATAGGCATAATTACTGTAATAGTTGTAGGATAGATACCACCATTACACAAGTCATGTATCTCCTTGAGGTCTCAGTTTTCCCATCTGTGTAATGAAGATAATAATGCCCCCCCAAATGTTGTTTGAGGACCAAAAAACAAAACAAAGCAAAAAAACAAAAAAAACAAACAAACAACTGAGAAAATGTATCTGATTACAGGTCCGTGGTAGGTGCTCAATAAACACTAGTTATTCTCCTCAGTTATGCCTTTACATTGCATAGGATTTTTGTTACTTCAAGAAAGGTACAGATGTGATCAACTGGGACTCCTTCCCCAGGGAGTCAAGCTTTCAAAGAAATAAACAATACCACTCGTGGAATGACGCTCCGTTAGAATGGAGAATAAATACAGCTCTGCCATTCTTGGTGAAATAGCCCCAGTGATTACCACGCTCTTATTATTCTCTGTCAGAAAGTAAAATTATAGCCCTGGGTCAGTTTGACTTAAACCCAGTTTCTGGTCATCTGAGCCCAATGCTAGCTACTTTTAAAAGATTAGAATTCTGCAAAAAAAAAAAAAATCTTTTGATAAGCTATTTTCATGTACTATTTTATGTCATAAAATTGTAACAGCATTGACTATTATGCAATTTAATTAATATTTTTCTTTCTCCCCCCCCCCCCCTTTTTGTACTTATGCCTGGGGATAGTATTGAGAAAGGCATTATTTTAAAAATTCAAATAATAGTAACCCAACACAAATGATTCATCCTTGCCTGGATTATGATATTCAGAACAAAATTGAAAAGGCAAATTTTTAATATTAAAAGTGATTAGATTATTTATCCTATTGTTTTTCTCTACGCTTAATACATTATATTAGTCAAATTTCTATCCTCTGAAGTTTTAAAGTGAAACCAATATTTATTTTATTAATTTTTTGAGAGATGTATTTTATTGACCTACATGTAAAATACAGAAATTTCCAAAATGAATTGGCCAAAATAGAAGATAGATTATTCAGGATGAAGACTAATACTTAACCATCACCCTATGACATCATTGGAAATCATCAACTACTGGGTTCCTTCTAGCTGTTGTTCACAATATACAAGGTTCAACAAAGCACACTTACCAGGATTCAACAGTTCATCACAGATAAGCATCTGTAGTTAGATATGCTTTTGAAACTTGTCAGGGAAATCCTAAAAGCATCATCTCATTAATTTTTATATTAATTCTCATTGTATCTGTGATGGCAGATAAGTATGAAAAGGTCTCAAAAAAGTATATCCATGATGAAAAAAAAAGGACCCATTTATTAATCCCAGAATGGAGTGGAAATTCTCCAAGTTGATTATATCTTGCTTCATGATCCACATAATGCAAGGATTTGAGCTCAGCACTGACTCCAAAGCTTACACTGAACTTTCCAGATTTTGGCTGTTCCTTCCAGAATAACACAGGGTAAAGAGCAAACCAAGAAATACAGTCTTTGCCTCTGTAAGGTTCTATATCCTTTCCTTATCTGTATCCCGTATCAATACCCTTCATGTTCTTTTCTCCGTCAGCCCCACAATCTGTCTCTGTAACATTTCCTTTTCAAGCCTTTTAATCTTCCTGTGTCTGACATCCCACTCAGGTTAACAATTTCCTAAGTATTATTGTCCATTGACATCAATGGCAGGAGAAATGTCTTGTATGTGTCTAGTATTTTTATAGTGTGAACTTCACATTCCCTTTGCCTTGGTATCATTTTATGCAAAAGTAGCCAGGGTGGATTCTCTAATGTTAACAATCCTTCAAATCCTAACCTTGAAGGTGGGAGAAATTATTGCCCGGACTCCTGTAGTCCACACGACTGGATTTGAAGCCTGTTTCTAACACCTACTATTGCTGGGACCTTGTCCAGTGCTTTATGTTTATTAGCCTCAGTTTCCTCATCTGTGGTATGGGCCTAATAATAATTTCTTTTTCTGAGTATTGTTATGAAAATTAAATGAGACACACATACACACACACCTAAAAAAAAGAATCTGGCACATACCAAGTGCTCAATAAATATTAGTTCCTCTTACTAGTCACTTCTACTAGCCTATAAGTTTATAAAATGCTTTCATATAACAATATTTCAATTAGCCTTAGTAAAGATCCCAATACCAGATGAATACTGAGGCCCAGAAAGATCAGTTGACTTACTTAACATCAACACTGGGAGTAGATCCAGAACTAGAATGCATGTGTCAGTCTCCTAGCTCAGGCTTCTTTCAGCTACACAAACAATAATAAATTTCCAACACATTACATCTCTGATGGCTCATAACTCAGATCTTGTAATCTTTATAAGATTTTCTAGTTAATGTAGTCACTGTCGTTATTTTAAACTACATGGTAGCCAAGAATAATCATGATCTGTTATCTGAATAACCTAATCTAGGAGCAATGTTCATATGCATATAAAATTATAGTAAACATTTTTACTCCGTCACTCGTGGTTTTCTGAGGCTGTAGGTTGGGACAGGGAATGGACTGTTGCAAAGTTGATTCGAGGATTGGCATTGCAAATGAAAGGCACTGCTCTCCTTGTGCAGAAATGTGTCACTCCTAGTATGTTCTGCAGCACTAGTGTGAACTGTGAGTGTGTGTATGTGCGGGCATCTGCGGGTCTAATTGTGTGGAGATGGAGAGAGTCATCCTCTTTTGAAGGCACAAATACATTTCCGTTCAAATATATTAATCAACATTTCTATCTCAACTATGTATGTGAAGAGAACAAGTTCAAGTGAGGGCCTGACTTATTTGGCCTCTTTACTGATAAAGTGTGATTAATTTTGTGCCTGCAAGGGTAGAAGGGCAGGAAGCTTTTCTTTTCTTTTGTTATCACTGCAACATCTACTGACCTATACCTGGCAATTCCCTGCCACAAAAAATGTGCAGAAGAGAATGGCAGTGGGCAGACAGACAAGAGGGAAAAGGTACAGGAGGACAAACTGGGTGGGAAGTACATTTTACAAAGTAGTAAGTGGAATGTCTTCTTTATTTTAGCAACAACAAAAAGGCATTCATTAGAAGAAATCTAATTTGAAATGGGTCAGGCACTAACCAAGGCAGAGTCATCAACAAATCTTCTGGACTTATTTTCTTTTAGCCAGATTTCTTGTTTTGCTTTCACCAGGAAAAGATGCTAATTAATTATCAAATCCATAGTATATGACAGGTATGATTCTAAACATGTCAAAGGCATCACAAGTTGATTTTCTTCTTACGCCAATCCTAACAAACCTCTGCTGTGGATATCCTGATTCCTGTTTTACAGGTAAGGTTTAGAAATTTTACATAGTTTTCACAGAGATCATAAGTTGAAGAGTCAGAGTTGAAACACATTTCTGCTGGGCTCTGAAACTTGTAATCTTAACCACTACACTTGTCAACATCTGTTGAGGATGATGTTCATGAAATGTGATGGTTAATTTTGTGTGTCAACTTGACTAGGCCACGGTACCCAGACATTTAGTCAAACGTTTTTTTTTAGATGTTGTCATGGAGGTATTTTTTTGACGAGATTAACATTTAAAGCAGTGGACACTGAGTAAAGGAGATTACCCTCCATAAGGTAAGCGGGGCCCATCCAATCAGGTGACAGCCTTAATAGAACAAAAACTGGAGTCCTGGAAGAAGGAATTCTGCCAACAGACGGCCTCCTGACTTGAATGGCAACATCGATCCTTCCTTATGTCTCCAACTTGCTGGCCCGCTCTGCAAGTTTGAGGTTTGCCAACCACCACAATCACTGAAGCCAATTCCTTAAAATGTATCTCTCTTTCTATATATACACATCCTATTGATTCTGTTTTTCTGGAGAACCCTGGCTGATACGGGATGCTCCCTCTTCTTCATTCAGGTAAGCTGGCTGAGCAATGAGCCCAAGCTTGTTTGCCCAGTGCAGCTCTGTAGTTCATGCCCGGCTGGGCACGAAGGGCCTCCGTGAGCTTTCTCAAGGGTGCTGCATGGCAGTGAGAGCAGGTGAAGCTCCTTGTCTCCAATGTATTGACTATACCTCTTATTTCCCAGCTTACCAGCATAAGATGGGCCACATTATGTAGTATAGAGTAAATACCTTCCAGTTTTTCTTGGGAATATATTCAGAAATGAGCCCACAGTCAGTACATATGTGACACACAGCTTTTCCTAAAAAAAGTAACATCTCACGAAAGCCTATTACATGGCAGGTACCATGACAGGTCCTTTCCATATCCAAAAAGATATGTTGTCCTTTGCCCCTCATAAGCAACTCTAAACATAAACAACATAAACACCAAACACATTTGGTAATCCTAATTTTTCAGATGAGGAAACTAAGCCTCAGTGAAAATTAGTAACTTGCATTAGGTAAGCAGAGGAGCTGGGATTTCAACCCAGATCTGTCTGACTTCAAACAGAAGTCTTTTAAACACCTACAGTTAATAAATCTCTTTGGTACATTATGTACTCCTGAAAATAAGCACAACATCTAAAGTTTGAAAACTGAATAGACACTAGTTTATTTTTAGAGACTAAACTAAATTTTATGATATTCTTAAGTAAATATCTATTAGCATAATCTTTGGTGATCTACTTTCATTATATTATGCTATTTTTTTTTTGTCAAGTTTATTTATTTATTTTGAGAGAGAGAGAGAGCACATGCATACATGTGCACAAGAGTGGGGGAGCCTCAGAGAGAGGAGAGAGAGAATCTCAAGCATGGGGCTTGAACTCACCAATCATGAGATCATGACTTGAGCTGAAACCAAGAGTTGAACGCTTAACCAACTGAGCCACCCTGGTGCCCCAATGTTATGCTATTCTTTCTTTGTCTTAAAAATTTTTTTAATGTTTATTTATTTTTGATAGAGGGAGAGACAGGATATGAGTGGGGGAAGGGCAGAAAGAGAGGGAGAAACCTGAAGCAGGCTCCAGACTCTGAACTGTCAGCACAGAGCCCGATGTGGGGCTCAAAACCATGAACAGCAAGATCATGACCTGGGCCGAAGTCAGACACTCAACTGACTGAGCCACCCGGGCACACCAATGTTATGCTATTCTTTAATTCCGTTCTTTCCTTTAACATTTGAATGAAAAGTTGGCCTGATTTAGTATAATAACTACTCACTGCTATTTTATCATAATAATTTTCTCTGTTTCAATCATATTGGATTTACATTTATAACTCATAATATTATTCTTTTCATTGATTCACCTTCATTCATTTAATAAAATGATAGGAACACAATGTGATAAACTCAGCTATGAGAACAAAAATTAGCATTTCTAAACCTGAACTGTTGACAAGCAAGTACAACCACTGAAGAATTCAAAATATTTATCAGTTGGTGTATATACTTCCTAAAGGGTTAATGTATACTGAATAAAAGTATGTTGGCATTTTTCTTTGAGAGAGATTACCTTGTGAAACTTGTTATGTTTTCCATAATATATCTTTTATTTGTCCTGCTTCTCATCCAAGTTGTCTTTAAACTTTTGGAATTTAGCTTGGCTAGCCCATGGTTCAATGCAAAAGCCTACTAAGAAAGGTTAAAACCAGTTAATCAAAAGAAATAAAATGTAGAACATTTTGTAAGGACTCCTTAATGTCTTCCAAGTTATAGGCATATTTTTAACACTAATGTTCCACATGACATCTTATAAGAAAGCTAATGGTAGCCTCACAAGCATTTACCAACTTAAATGAATACCACCAGGTTAGAAAACATATGGCTTAACACAATATTATCTCTAATATTTAGCTTCAACTCTAGAAGGCAATATTATCTCTTTATCCTTGGAGATTAATATGGTTGACCAAACTAAATCTGAACGAAATTAGATGAGGTTTAAGAAAGTCAGACTGTGGTGGGCAGATAACTTTAGCACAAGTCTAAAATAGAATCAAGAACATTGGAGCTGTTCTACTTCTGAACATGAAGATATTTTGCCAAGACATGTGTCATCATCACTACAATGAATGCATTAGAGACTGGGAAAAGTGTTGGAAAGTCCCACAGGGAGGTGGCTGCCAAAGGAGGTGCTTCTCTGTGACCCTTAGTGAGGTAACCAGGGTACTATCAAATTTAGCCCATAAATGATTCAAAGCAGTATGAAAAGGGAATATTCCAATAGAAAAAACATAGTAAGTTTCTCCACTGTCGGTTTACTTCCAATAAACCTTGAACACTTCTTCCTACCCTCTTCTCCAAAGCTAAAAATGTTAAGTTCAAAATGGAGAGCTTGGTACGAGTAACCTACATTGATCCAATGATTTGATGATTATTTCAGCCTGATTAATTAAGTGGATAAATCTCAAAAACATGGAACCAAGTTAAGCATAATCATGACTTTATATCTACAACATTTTGTAAGCTTAGAGAAGCAACTGGATCAGTATGTTTTTTTTTTTTTTTTGAATAATTTTTTTAAGGTTTATGTATTTTTGAGAGAGAGAAAGAGAGAGAGAGTGCATGAGCAGGGGAGGGGCAGAGAGAGAGGGAGACACAGAATCCTAAAGCAGGCTCTAGGCTCTGAGCTGTCAGCATAGAGCCTGACATGGGGCTTGAACCCACGAACTGCACGATCATGACCTGAGCTGAAGTCGTATGCTTAACTGAGTGAGCCACCCAGGCGCCCCTAATATGTTTAACTGTTTTAAAATTTAAGTGGATTTTAATATTATAGACACCCTATGTCATTCTCTGCAAGTTTGTTTGACTGATGCCGACTAAGTAGATGGGAATTTTTGAAGGAAGAAGAGTGTTGAATTGATACCAAAAGATTAAGTGTGTTGAGTTACCATTTGACGTGAGAGGAAGTCACCCTGGCCCATATTTAGTGCACTTTAGCAGAACTCAAACACACATCTCTTTTCTGCTGAAAAATGAAAGACATCTATTGGGGGGGGTGGTTAGAAGACATATCCTCTTTGATATATCATATAAAGGGAGAGCTAGTATGATTGTAAGGCAACAGGATGTGGGTGCCTGATGATGTGCGTATTGACATCAGCAGCTGCAGGGACATTTTCCTTGGGTTTCACACCAACAGCAGTTGAAGCCGCTGCTGCGAGTAGCACCACATGCAACAGTAAGACTTTGTGGCTCAGTGTCTCTCATGGCCCTGCTGTCCACAGGGTCTGAGAGGGAAGTTGACGTTGCTCAACAACCCTCTCCCCCTCAGTGACCTGACTTTGCCTCTGTCTGTTTTCACAGCTGTGTGTATGCTCCAGTCTGCTCACAAAGGACTGCGAATTGCTGGGAGAGGGGCTCACCAGCCAGCCACCTGAAAGATAAGAGCGGCCATTTTTCTTCCATCCTCATTCCACCTTAGTAATGACGGAAAAGTGTGGTTCCCTAAAATACATAGATAGATGAGGCTGGGAGACAAATAATGCTCTCCATTCTGTGAAGCCTATCTCTCTCTCCCTAAGACCTCCCACAGAACAGATTCTTATTGGCCACACATCATGCTCTGCCTCTCGTAATTATTATTGGTGTGCAAATCTTATGCCTTCTGTTTGGAACAGGAAACCTGACCTACTAATCTTTTTATTTTTTAACAGCAGCTATAAGAGGAACTGAAAGGCAGTATTTGTTAGATTGATTAAACTCCAGAAGCATTTGAATGAAAAACAACAGGTGTATTAACTCATTAACTATTTACTGAGTGGCTACTATGTTCTAAGCACTATTCTAGTTCTAAGTAGATAATATAAGTTCTTGCTTTCAATTAAGTTGTGTGTGTGTGTGTGTGTGTGTGAGAGAGAGAGAGAGAGAGAGAGAGAGAGAGAGAGAATAAAATGTTGTGGGAGTACAGGGCAGGGAGAAATGAATTCAGTTTGGAGAAGTCATGTCTTCCAGGAAAGGATGAGTTGATCTGGATCCTGAAGGATGGCTAACATTCAGTAAGCAGAAAAGAGAAAAAGGGCATTCCAGGCAAAGTGAACATTCCTTGCAAAACCACAGTCTTGGAAGTAATATTCCAGTTAGGAAACTAAGAAAAGTTCAGAGGGACTGGAGTATTGAGAGGGATAGTGGATAGCTGGAAAAGGAAGAAAGGAAGGTATATTCATTTTCTATTGCTGTGTAACAAATGACCATAAACTTAGTTGCTTAAAACTATACATGTGTCATTTCAACATTTCTGTAGGCTAACTGAGTCCTCTGCTCAGCATCTCACCAGGCTGATGTCATGGGATTGGCTGGGCCTATATCTCACCTGAGGCTTAAGGGTCTCTTCCAAGGTCACATAGTTGTTAGGAGAATTCAGTTCTTTTGGGTTGTGTGGTTAGGAACCTTTTTCTTGCTGGTTGTTGATTTGAGGCCACTCTAAGCTTCTAGAGATCACCTTCAGGTTTTTGCCACATGGCCCCTCCAGAGGCCCTGTAACAGAAAACATGCCAGTTTACTTCATCTTTGAGGCCAATTAGAGAGCATGGCTGCGACACTTCACCTTCTCTTAAAACAACTCACCTGATTAGATCATGCCCATCAAGGGCATTCTCCCCTTTGATTAACTCAAAGTCAAGTGATTAGTAACCAGAGATATCCCATCATATTCACTAGCCCTGCCCACACTCAAGAGAAGGGTATTATAACAGGGAAGAATTCAGGGAGTTGGAATCTTGCCAGCCATCTTATAATTCTTCCTATTACAGAGAAAGAATGAATGGTACAGAGAAAAACTGAAGGAGGACTCTAAAACTTGAATTTCCTCTAGGCCCTACCACTTATTATTCACCCGGTTTTAGGTCCCTTCATTGATATAAATTATTTTACCTATAAAATGGGATGAAATCTCCATGGAGATGGTCTAAGTAGTAAATAGAATAAAATGTTACCAAAAAACTCTGTACCCTGATTTGGGTATATATGTTTACTGCAAAGGAACTTGTAAGCCATGTTGGGGAGTTCACACTCTGTTCTCTAGGGCAGGGGGTGGAAAACTTATCAAAGACTCTCAGAAGGGAAAAGGCTTGATCATATGTGCTTTTTTTGTATCAGGCCCTGATGTTCAGTAATCTGGTCTCAAAGCAACCAACCACTCATTTGTATTTTAGTTCTCCTAACAAATACTGAGAATTTGGCAATCATTTCTGGAAGTTTTTTTTATTACAGAAAATTTCAAACATACGCAAAATAAATAGAATAGTATAATATTTCCCCATGGAGTTATCATTAACCTTTAGTAACATCAACATTCCACTATGCTGGTTTCATCTATATCTCGCCCCTCTCCTACCTCCCCCCAGCTTTTGTATTATTTATTTATATAGTGACTTTTAGGGTTCGATTTACATATATTAAAGTGCACTGATCTTGACTAAGAGATATACTCAGGTAACCCACGCCCTTATCAAGATATAAACATTTTTGTCACCTCAGAAACTTCCGCCATGCCTCTTGCGAGTCAACCCCTCTCACCTAAGCTCAGAGACAACCACTGCTCCAGTTTTTATCCATAAATTAGTTTTAGAACTCAGTGAAAGGGAATTATGCAGCATGCACTCTTTTGTGTCTGGTTGGTTTTTGTTGTTGATTTATTTATTTATTTATTTATTTATTTATTTATTTTTCTTTGTTTCTGAAGCATAATGTCTGTGAGATGCGTCCCTGTTGTTGGGCATCTTAGCATTTTGTTCCTCTGTAGTATTTCATTAAAAGAATATACCACATTTTTTATTTTTCATCAACCTGGGCTGTTCCTAGTTGGGGACCATTGCAAATAAAGTGGCTATGTACATTTTTACAGTGTCCATCTATATGTGGCCATTTATTTTCCTTTTTCTTGGATAAATATTTATGAGCAGGACTGCTGAGTCAAAGGTAGGCACCTATTTAAATTTATTAGAAACTGGCAAACTTTCTTCCAGAGTGATTATGGCATTTTTCTACTCCCATCAGCAATGTTGAGGATTATGGTTGCTCCACATTCTCTGCAATGCTTGGCATTGCCAGTCTTAATTTCAGTCCCTTATTCTGGGTGGGTGTATGCCAGTGTCTCACCGTGGCTTTAATTTGTATTTCCCTGATTACTAATGATATTGGGTCATCATGTTTAGATGAATAACATTGCTTAAGGACATGGGTTTTAGTGTCAGACAGACCCTGGTTCAAATCCTTGCTGTGTTTCTTGCCAGGCAAGATGCTTGACTTCTTTGCAAAAGAAATGTAATTCTAGTACCTTCGTCATGGAGTTGTTATAAAGACGAAGTGAGGCAATACATGTAAAGTTCTTAGCATGGTTCATCACCCAATAAAGATAAATTTTACTATTCACAAAGAATATTTAATGAGATATGCTTATTGATACACAAGTTGTCAAGTAGGCAATTTATTGTTATTTATTTTAATAAAGCATTTTTTTAAATTTTGAGACTACTTTAAAGTTACAGAAAAGTTGCGAAAGTAGTGTAAATAATTCCTGTGGATCCTTCATCTAGAGACCCTAGACAAGATTTGCCAATTGTTCCAGTAGCATTTTCTATAACAAAGGGATCTAGGTCTAAATCATGTATGGTTTTAGAAATCATGTCTCTCTTGTCTGTTTCAATCTAAATAGTACCTCAGTCTTCCCCTGACTTTCATGATATCTATATTTTTAAAGATTAGACGCCAATCATTTTGTAAAATATTACTCAATTTGGAATTTTCTAATGCTTCCTTATGAGTAGACCCAGGTTGTGTTGGTTGGGACATTACAGAAGCAATGAGTCTGTGTTTTTCATGTTGCACCTACAGCTATTTAAAGTTTTTTACTGTTTATTTATTTTTGGTAACATAACTCTTTCTGCTTCTACTCCCCAACAAGGTGTGGGCATGTATCAGAATGACCAGGAGCTTGGAAGAAGGCATGAATAGTCTAAAAATCTCCCAGGTGATTCTCATGTTCTCTTGTCCACCCCTCCTGTATCTCAGTGAGACTCATTTGTTAGAAGGAGGAGAGAAGAGGGTGAAGGATGGAGCCTATTGCTGTCTGGAAACATAAGAAGTGGCTGACAACTAAGAGGATTGAGGGCAAGTACTAGGAAAAAAGGAGCAAAGCCAGGAGTAGGAGGCTGCTACATTTTGAAAAGGAAGAGGTGTGTTAACATTATGGAAAGCTTCAGAGTAGTGAAGTAGGACGAGGAATAAAAGACAATCACTGGAACTGGAAGTTAAGAGGTCACTGGAGATGCTTCTGCTTGTGTGCATTGTTGGAGGTGGGAGGACAGAATGGAAGCCAAATTTTATTAGGTCAAAGAATAAGTGGGAGGTAAGTAAAATCAGCTCTCTCCTTTAAGAAATGGTTTAAGAAGTAGAGTGAAGAAGAAAAAAAAATGGAGAAGGATGGTTTATATAACAGTGGGCAAGTTATTTCTCTGGACCTCAGTTTCTCCCTCTATAAAATGGGGTAATAATAGTACATATCCCATAAGATTTTTTCAGAATCCAACAGATTAACAGGTCTCATGTGTTTACAACAGATTTGGGAACATGGAAAGTACTCAAAAAAATGTCAACTGTTTATTATACTATTGAAGGAGAAATAGAGCAACTCCTTTCTTCTTATCTCAAAGTCTCAAGGATCATTAAATTTGCCCATTTCTAAAATTAAATTTATTTATTTTTGAGAGAGAGAGAGAGAGAGAGAGAGAGAGAGAGAGAGAGAGAGAGAATAGCAGAGGAGGGGCAGAGAGGGAGACAGAGAATCTGAAGCAAGCTCCACACTGGCAGCATAGAGCCTGACACAGGGTTTGAAGTCATGAACCATGAGATCATGACCTGAGCCAAACTCAGATGCTTAACCAACTGAGCCACCGAGGCATCCCTTGCCCATTTCTAAATGCTCAACATCACTCATCACCAGGGAAATACAAATCCAAGCCACAATGAGATACCACCTCACACCAGTCAGAATGGCTAACATTAACAACTCAGGCAACAACAGACGTTGGCCAGGATGCGGGAAAAGAGGAACCCTTTTGCACTGCTGGTGGGAATGCAAATGGGACAGCCACTCTAGAAAATAGTATAGAAGTTCCTCAAAAATTTAAAAATAGAACTGCCCTACAACCCAGAAATTGCACTACTAGATATTTATCCAAAGGATACAGGAGTGCTGCATCGAAGGGGCACATGCACCCCAATGTTTACAGCAGCACTATTGACAATAGCCAAAGTATGGAAAGAGCCCAAATGTTCATCAACTGATGAATGGATAAAGAAGATGTGATACACACACACACACACACACACACACACACACACACACACAATGTATTATTACTCAGCGATCAGAAAGAATGAAATCTTACCATTTGCAATGACGTGGATGGAACTAGAATGCATTATGCTAAGTGAAATAAGTCAGTCAGAGAAAGATAAATATATGATTTCACTCATATGTGGAATTTAAGATACAAAACAGATGAACATAGGGAAAGGGAAGCAAAAATAATATAAAAACAGAGAGGGAGACAAACCATAAAAGAGTCTTAAATACAGGGAACAAACTGAGGGTTGCTGGCAGGGTGTTGGGTGGGGGGATGGGCTAATAGCCGAGGAGCATTAAGGAGGGCACTTGCTGGCATGAGCACTGGACGTTGTATGTAAGTGATGAATCACTAAATTCTATGCCTGAAATCATGATTACACTGTATGTTAACTAACCTGGATTTAAATTAAGAAAAGAAAAAGATAATGAAAGCAGGCCGTGCTGTCAACACTGCTGTACAAATTGTGCCATTAAAGCTGGTGACAGCGAAAAAAAATGTGCCCACTCCTATTGCTACCACCTGCTCTTTCTTTTAGGAGCCTCCTCCAGATGCCAGACACATTATACACGTAATTCGATTTCCAGTTGCTTCCCAGCTCAGCGGTACCATGGCAAAATTCTTTGGAGTTTGAAAAGATCCACACCCCAGCCCCCAACACGTACACTTCAAGTAGCTACAAGCCTAGGATAACAACAACAACAACAACAACAACAACAACAACAACAACTAATGGGAACTTACAAAATTCCAAAGAGAACTGGTATTATTTTTCATTGATCTTCCTTTCAGAACAAATTAGTCCCCTTCCCCAGTACTGCTAACATCATCCTTTGCCTCCTTTTTATCCCTTCTCTCTTCACTGTCATTCTTGTTTCTGTTTCACAAGGTTCCCAGCTAAACTATGCATTTTCCCCTTAAATTTTGGGGCTTTGTTTCTTATTCAGTATTCCTTGCTCTCCTGACCCTTTTTAAATACTGCCTCCCTCTTCCGCTTGCCCCTAATATTTGATGTGGGATAGTTGAGGAAATGAGAGAAGAATAAATAAATACAAGTGTTCTCATGGAAGAAAACAGGGTGGCATCATGGAAAAAACATTGGTTTTCATATCAGGAGGGTTTAAACCTCAGGCAAACCAGTTACCAGGCAGTCATATCACTTTGCTTCCCTGTGATTCAGTTTGCTCATTATTAAATATTATTAAAATGGGACGAAGAATCTGAAACTGTGACCTATCTCATGGAGTTTAGTGAGTAATAAGTGAAATCACATGAAAGAGCCCGTAGGGGTAAAAGAGCTGAACACACACATCAACAACATTCCCCCCTTGGATTTTCAAAAAGGGCTAAATACATGTAATTTATAGAGTGGGGAGTAAGTTGGCTGCACCCACCCCAACGTGGCTCTTGCTTCATGAAGGAAAAAGAACATATTAGCTTTTTTTTCCCCCCCTGACAAAGTCATTGAAAGGGAACAAATCTATTTCAGATAATGGTGAATGGACCATTTGAGACTGCCATACTGTCCTGTTACAAAGTGTGCATTTATATAAATGGAAATAGGGGTTGCAGGTACTAAAACCGAAACGAGACATCAAGAAAGCACATGCTCACCTAAGAGTGTAAGGCCAGGGCAGGGGTGTTCGGTCCTGACTGATAGTTCCCTTGAGTTCATACATTTTGTGAGTTCTGTATAATGTATGGATGGAGTGGGAATTTTTTTTTGTATTTCTTAGAAGGCCATAACACGGACCAGTAAACTGGTTTTATCTCACATCACCTGGAGTGTACAGCAGGCATAAGGTGTGTAACAAACCATGCTTTTGCTGCACCAATGTCGTATCAACATCCTTGCTCTTTTGCTTCCTGTAGGGCGTCCAGCCCCCAGTGGAAAACGGACAGGAAGAGGAGCTTCCTCAATAGAGCTAAGAAGATCTACCTCCTACATCTGCCCCGGCTGGTCTTTCTACCACAACTTGAGTCTACCTGAAGCATGGCTTACTTACTGTGCCTTTCTAATGATGGAATTTCCAAAGTGGGGAGTGGCGGAATGGGACGTGGAGGTTGACCTCAGTTCTCTAAGTCCTTGGCAGCCACTAATTCTTAAAAGTCATGGCCACATCCATTGTGGACAAATACCTATGCCAGCCTTCATAAAGAAAGCTTTCCCCTCCCCCCCTTTTAATCCATTTGCTTATTCATTTAAGCCTTTGTTAGTGTATATAACTTGCACTATACAATACATAGCACCAGTCATTCAGTTTTTGGTGCTATTGGGCAGGTCAGGTTCCCTACAGCCAGAAAGGAGGGAGAATAGCAGGTCTTAGGAGAACTCACGTCTCATAGACATAGCAGTTTCCAATTCATCAGCCTGGCTTAGAGAGGAAGGTGGGGGGTGCGTTCATATCCCATTTTTCTGGGATGCGGCAGTACAGGGTTGTCGTTGTTGCTGGTAGTGGTGGTGTTGGTGGTATTGTTGGTGGGATGTGTTTATTTTCCCTTTGTTCTTGCATCCATGTCAACCCACATGAGTCTCTATCTCCTCATGTTCCGAAAACCCATGTCAGGCAACTAGTGTCACTCTCTTCTGTGCCTGCAGCACATATCCTTCCTTGAGGGTCTCTATCTCCTGTGTCTGCATCTGATATAAGACCTCCCACTCCCTGCACCTGCACCCCAAGCTCAAGGGTGTCTACCTCTTGTGCATCAGGCTATACCAGCTCATGTCTGTACACATTCTGCATGCGTCCAGTCCATCTAGACTTCATTTATTGTTCCTCCGGCCTGTGTCTGAGCTCATGGATTTCCTTACACTGTGCCTACACTGCTTGTAATGCCTCAAGTGTCTCCACCTAGCATGCCTCACTTGGTTGTTGTTCACCTGTTAAAGAACATCTTGGTTCCTTCCAGGTTTTGCCCATTGTTAATAAATTGGCTATAAAGCAAATGTGTTCTTAGTGGTTTTATGTGAACATACGTTTCACACGAGTTGGGTAAATATACTGGGGCACAACTGTTGTACCATATAGTGATACTAGGCTTAGCTCCACAGGAATCTGGCCAGATGCTTTTTCAAGAGGTGGTACCATTTGTATTCCCATCAGCAGTGAATGGGATTTCCTACTGTCCCACATCCTCACCAGCAATTAGTATTATCAGTTTTTGGTATTTAGCCACTCTAATAGATGGGTAGGGTATCTCATTGGTGTTTCAATTTGCTTTTCCTTATGCACAGTGCATACTATTTTCCATTAATTCCCCAATGTTGAGCAATTACACATGCTTTTTCCACTTATATATATTATTTGAAAAGATATCTCTTTATATTGCCCTATTTAATTCAGGGAGTTTTCTTATTGTGGAATTTGTTTTCTTACTGTGGCATTTTACTAGTTATTTGAATATTTTGCATGCAAATCTTTCTTCATATATGTCTTTTGAAAATATATTGTCCTAACCTGGGGTTTATCTATCCATTCTTTCAACATTATCTTTCACAGGGTGGGCATTTTAAATTTAATAACGTCCACATTGCCAACGTTTTTCTTTTATGAATATGCTTGTTATGGTATATATAAACTAGTCCTCAAAGTAACTAGTAAATTGTAATTTTTATAGTTTTGCATTTTACATTTAAGGAAATTAATTATTTTGAGTGAATTTATGCCTCAGGTGCAAAGTTTGTATGTTTGCTCATTTATTTCCTTGTAGTTATCCATTTGTACCCTTATCATTTGTTGATGATTATTGAGGACCAAAAGACTATCTTTTTTATTGCTGTGCCTTTATTCATTTGACCAAGGTTAAGTTGTCTGTATTTGTATAGGTCTGTTTGTGGACTCTGTATTCTGTTCCATTTATCTATGTGTCTATTTGCTTTAAAATATCATGCTCTCTTGGTTATTGAAGCTTTATAATAAATCTTGAAATTGGGAAATGTGTGTTCATTGACTAGCTCTTCATCAGTACTGTCTAGAATACGCAGTGTCTAAAACAAATGTGCCAATATCTATAAGACAGCTTGCTGAGATTTTTATTGAAATTATACTTGATCTTTAAATCAATTTAAGAAGAATTGACATCTTAATAATATTGTGCCTTTGATCTAGAACGACTATAGCTCAATTGATTTACTTTTAAAAGCTTTTCATATTTTTAAAAAATTTATTCAATTTGTTAAAAAAACAGTTCACCCATTTTCCTCATCCCCCCACTCTGCCTCTTACAACTACTGATCTGTTCCCTATATTTATGAGCTTATTTTTTTAATGTTTGTTTATTTTTGAGAGAGAGAGTACAAGCAGGGTGAGGGGCAGAGACAGAGGAGGACAGTATCTGAAGAAGGCTCTGTGCTAACAGCAGAAAGCCCAATGTGGGGCTCAAACTCACAAACCCTGAGATCAAGACCTGAGCCGAAGTCGGTCGCTCAACCGATTGAGCCACCCAGGTGCCCCAATGAGCTTATTTTTTTTAATTCCACATATAACAGGGATCATGTGGTATTTGCCTCTTTCTGACTTATTTCACTTAGCATAATGCCCTCCAAAGTCTATTCATGTTGTTGCAAATGTCAAGATTTTATTCAGTTTTATGGCTGAATAATACCCCCCTTTTGTGTGTGTGTGTGTGTGTGTGTGTGTGTGTGTGTGTGTATGCATATACCACATATACCATCATTTATTTATTCATTCATCTATTGACTGACAGTTTGTTTCCGTATCTTGGCTTTTGTAAATGATGTCACAATGAATATGGGGGTACATACATTTTATTTGAATTAGTGTTTTTATTTTCTTTGGAGAAATACCCAGAAGTAGAATTGCTGGATCATATAGTTTTGTATTTTTAATTCTTTGAGGAACCTCCACACTGTTTTCCCTAGTGGCTGCCCCAATTTACATTCCCACTAACATAGAACATGGATTCCCTTTCCTTCAAATCCTTGGCAACACTGGTTATTTCTTGTTTTTTTGATAATAGTCATTCCAACAGGTGTGAGTTAATATCTCATTGTGGTTTTGATTTGCATTTCCCTGATGATTAATAACGTTACAACATATTTTCATGTGTCTGTTGGCCATCTGTATGTCTTCTTTGGAAAAATGGCTATTCAGATTTTCTGCTTGTTTTTTAATCAGATTGTCTTTGCTATTGGGGTCTATGAGTTCTTTGTCTCTTTTGGATATTTTTCCTGTCGGATCTATGATTTGCATTTTCTCTCCTCACATTCAGTAGATTGCTTTTCATTTTGTTAATGGCTTCCTTTGCTATGCAAAAGATTTTTAGTTTAATGTTTTTGTTTTTGGTATCAGATTTAAAAAACCATCACCAAAACCTCTGTCAAGGATATTACTGCATTTTTTTTTTTTTTTTACTTAAGAGTTTTGTGGTTTCAGGTCTTATGTTCAAATCTTTAATCCATTTTCAGTTTATTTTTATGTATGGCGTAAGATGATGGTTCAGTTTCCTTCTTTTGCACGTGGCTCTCCAATTTTCCAGTTGAAGAGACTGTTTTTTCCCCATTGTGTATTCTTGGTTCCTTTGTCATAAACAATTAATTATATATGCAAATTTATTTATGGGCTGTCTATTCTGTTCCATTGATCTATATGTCTGTTTTTATGGCAATACCATATTGTTTCAATTACTACAACTCTGAAATGTAATTTGAAATCAGGGAGCATAATGCTTTCAGCTTTGTTCTTTCTCAAGGCTGCTTCAGCCCTTCAGGATCTGTGTGGTTCTACACAAATTGTAGGATTGTTTATTTTTGTGACAAATACCATTAGAATTTTGATAGGGATTGCATTGAATCTGTAGATTGCTTTGGGTAGTATAGACTTTTTCACAGTATTAATTCTTCTAATCCATATGCATGGATATCTTTCCATTTATTTGTTTCTACTTTAATTTCTTTCATTAAAGTCTTGTAGTTTTCAATAAACAGGGCTTTTACCTTCTTGGTTAAATTTGTTCCTAGGTACATATACAATTTGTATAGGTATATATACAGTTGTAGATGGGATTGCTTTCTTAATTTCCCTTTCTGATAATTTGTTATTAGTGTACAGAAATGCGATATATTTTTGTGCATTGATTTTTGTGTATTGCAACTTTACTGAATTCATTTA
Source organism: Panthera onca (assembly GCF_046562875.1). NCBI lineage: Eukaryota > Metazoa > Chordata > Mammalia > Carnivora > Felidae > Panthera > Panthera onca. The sequence goes on along the minus strand of NC_138345.1, from coordinate 113,209,719 downwards.
TTAGTTCTAACAGATTTTTTTTTGGTGGAGTCTTTCGGTTTTCTATATATACTATCAGGTCATCTGCTAATTAGTAATCAGTTTTGCCTCTTAATTTCCAATTTGGATACCTTTTATTTCTTTTTCTAGCCTAACTGCTCTGGCTATAACTTCTGATACTATTTTGAATAGGTGAGAGTGGACATCCTTGTCCTGTTCCTAATCCTAGAGGAAAGGATTTTAGCTTTTCACCACAGAATATAATGTTAGCTGTAGGCTTGTCATATATAGCCTTTATTATGTTGAAGTATGTTCTTTCTATACCCACTTTGTTGAGAGTTTTATCTTAAATGGATGTTGAATTTTGTTAAGTGGTTTTTTTTTTTCTGCATCTATTGAGATGATAGGATTTTTCTTCTTCATTTTTTAAACGTAGTGTTTCATATTGACTGATTTGTGGATGTTGAACCATTCTTGCATCCCTAGAATAAATTTCATTTGATCATGGTGTATGATCTTTTTAATGTATTATTTGCTAATATTTTGTTGAGAATTTTTACATTTATATTCATCATGTAATTTTCTTTTTTGTGGCACCCTTGTTTGGTTTTGATATCAAAATAATGCTGGCCTCGTAAAATGTGTTTTCAAGAATTCCCCTCTCTTCTATTTTTGGAAGAGTTTGAGAAGTATTGGTGTTAATTTTTCTTTAGGATATTTGGTAGGATTCACAAGTGATGCTGTCTGGTCTTAGACTTTTGTTTGTTGGAAGGTTTTTGATTACTGGCTCCATCTCATTGCTAGCAATTGGTCTGTTCAGATTTTCTATTTCATCATAATTCAGTCTTCATAGGTTGACTATTTTTAGGAATTAATCCATTCTAGTTTGTCCAATTTGTAGGCATATAATTATTTGTAGTAGTCTTTTTTGATCCTTTGTATTAATCTGTTGTATTACAGAGATCCTTTGTTTCTATAATGAGAGACAAAGAAGGGTGTTACATAATGATAAAGGGGTCAGTCAAACAAAAGAATACAACATTTGTCAGTATTTATGCACTCAACATAAAGCATCTAACTATGTAAAGAAAATAGTAACATACCTAAAGGTAGAAACAATAGAGCATGAACAACGAACATTGGTTCAGGATTTCAGTGCAAAAGCTTCAATGTTCTTAATAATTTTAAAACTGTCTTAAATTAGTAGCCAACTTCTTCTTGCCCAACAATAGAAGACTATAATATTCATCTATTACCTGTGGATGATTGCTGAGAGCAATAAGTGGCAAGTTTCCCAGTTTGAATGGTCAAGGTGGTTTCATACCTTCTCAAGTGAAAATTCTCTTTAAAATTTCTCCAAGGCTAGCTCACTATATATATGAACTTTATATATATATATATATATATATATATATATATATGTATATATATATAATATATTTGTATATATATTATATATATACATATATTATATGTGTATATAAATATGTGTGTGTGTGTGTGTGTGTGTGTGTGTGTGTGTGTGTGTGTGCATAAAGTTCCAAAGGCATATACAGAAGTAGATTTTTAGGACTCAGAATGTGTTAGTGGTTAGGTTCTTGGTTAACTGTTATTTAATACAAACCCATGGTGTCCTATGGTAAGGTAATCACACTGAGCTAATCATAGAAACTAACCACACATTTCAGTGTTTTTCTTTCCCTTTCTTTGTGCTCACCTCTCCCCATCTAGGTCTTAGCTGATGCCTCCCCCAACCCCCTGGGCTCCCAGTCCAGAACCAGCATTTATGAAGAGATTCTGTGCTGGGGTGATATTTGGGATACTGCAAATCCAGTTATGGAGTTGGCTCTGGGTGGGCAACCCTCCTTCTTCAAGTAAGTAGCTTTCCTTATAGTGATAGTTCCAGGGATCAGCAGTTTGCCCAAGGGCTATAAACCTAATTCCAGACCCCATGGAGCACTACTGGTCCTGGTGACTCAGAAGCACTGGCCTCCTTGTAGTACATAAAGAATTTTGCAGTGTACTTCTTTGTGTTTTTTGCTTCTTCTCCTTCATTTTTGAATATTTGATCTTTCATTTTTCTGTATGTGGAGCAGAAAAGATGCGGCAGGATGCTCCTCAGTTTTTATGGAAAGGTGAATTCATCCCCTCTTTCACCTTGAGTGCCAGGACACATCTGTCTTCAGGAGCAAGCACCGGTAGTGGGAGGGCCTATGACTTGAGTTTAAATCTTGGATCTGGCAGTTACTGGCTGTGTGACCTCAGGAATGATTTTAACCTCACTACTTCTTCTCAATCAGTAACACTTGCCTACTTAGGTTATTTTGAATTGCTAATGAAGTAAAACACTCATTAAAACAAGTGCCTAAAATGCTAATAGTCCCCTTTCGATCCCCATCCTAGTTTTCATTATTTCTTGGTTCTCCTCTTAATCCTGAAATGTTGGACAATGGGAAGAAGTTATTCCCCACGTCCAAGCTTTTGGGAGATTGTTCTGAGGCTGGCCACAATCGTGAAACACTGTGAGATGTATGGTTAGTTTCTGTGTTTTCATTAGTTTGTTACCTTACCCAAAGACATCATGGTTGGTACTAGGCTAAAAGTTGATTGAGAATCTAGCCACTAACTGGTGGGAGTTGGGGAGGGTGGTGAAAGGAATGGCAAGAATTCCAGTATGGACTCTAGCAGATATTAGGGTGGGGAATACAAAGCAATGAGGCCAGTGGGAGGCTGGGTCTGTGCCACCACTCCTCCTTCTCAAGACAACAGCTTCTTATCAAGTATAGACACAAAGAGGACTCGTTTTCCTAACAGTTGGTTAGTTGGTGGAGGTGTTACTGGGGAGTAGATTGTAAAACTTCTCATTTCTTGTCTTCTTGAAGGGGAGAATTCAGTCAAGAGACTGGATAGAGAGTTGAAGCAGCCAAGATTTGCGGGTACCCAACTGGGTGGTTCAGTCGGTTAAGCGTCAGACTCTTGATTTCAGCTCAGGTCATGATGTCGCAGTTAGTGAATTTGAGCCCTGCACTGGGTTCCACGCTGACAGGGCAGAGCCTGCCTGGGATTCTTTCTCTCCCTCTCTTTTTGTCCCTGCCCCCCCCCCCTCCCCCATGTGCATATTCATGCTCTCTCCCACTCTCAAAATAAATAAATATACTTTAAAAATAAAGCAACAAAGATTTTATTTAGCAAAGCGAAGGTACACTCCAAAGACATAGGAGTGGGCTGAACAGAGGGTGGGTAGCAGCCCACTGAGTTCTGCATTGTGTTTATCTACGGAGGTCTCTCTGCTCTATGTTGTCATTATCACACCATCCACTGGATTTGCCTTGGTTTCCTTCATTCCCACTTTTTGGGCATGTTCCTGTCCTCTCTACCTTCCCATGAGCACCTAAAAGAAAACCTTGGTGGGGAGGGGCAAACCGCAAGGCAAATGATATTATAATGATATTATAACAGTCTTGGGGTTACTAGCGGACAAGGTTTTCCTTAAGTGTGCATTCTTCAAAGTTAGGAAAGTCTTTGATTCTTCATCTTTTGCTTATCAGACTGTGCTAAATCACAAAAGGGATTGGTCTAAGGGAGACAGGGTAGTCTTGGGTGGAGACTACGGGGTCCCTGGAAATTTTCCCATCTGCTTTTTCCCCTTCTACTCATGTCTATCTGTGTACTTTAGCCCCATTCCAGCCTGGATTCATGTAGTGTGCAGTTAGACTGACCCCAGAACAAAAGAGGTTCAAAAATGTAATGAGAAAAGTAACAGACTTCATGTGCAGCTACAGCCTTTCTACTGTTCCTGTTTTCTAACAGGACTCTCATTCAGTGAATCATGAGATTCCTGTTTTCTACTTTCCAGCTTTGGCCTCCTTCGTGGCTAAGATCGGTGACATAATTCTAACCAGTCTTACCTAAGAGCAGGGGAAGAGAACTTCCTGTGGCCATTCAAGTGACTCTTCCTATACATAGGAGGGTTGGGCAAAGCTACATCAATATTTTATGTAAGCGGTATGTATAGAGTTAGGAGCCTGGAAATTTAGGTGCAAATCCAGGCATTAATGCTTTCTTGTTGTAGAATCTTGGGCAAGTGGGTTAAACTCTCCACTCCCATAACACCCTTTACTTCCTCCCCTAGAGCACTTAGCACCCTGTATTCTAACTGTATGGCTACCTCATTTGATGTCTCTGTAAGACTGAAAATGTCTTGAGAGAAGATGCTGTGTCTATAGCAAATTGCACGGTACTGGAACATAATAGGCATGGAAGAAATAATTCAAATAAACAAATTAGATGAGATCAGTTCCTATGCCTTTTATATTATTTTTATTTCTGGTAAAGTGACAATGTTGGTATGCTATTGGATGGGAATCTGGACTGCTCTTTATTAATAAGGATAGTATAAAGCTGACACAGAGGATCTGACACATATACTAAGACTTCACTGAGATAGGGAAAAAAGATGATGGCAACATGCCTCACATTGAATAATCAGAAGTGGAAGGATCTAGGGAATTAATTGTGGGTCTGCAGAGATTCATCAGCCTCTAGAGAACCTCTGCTATTTATTTATGATAACTTCAGAAACATTTCCTTTTGGAAGGATTAATTTTCATAATACAGGGCAAAAATTAGCTTTGTTTTAAACACTGAAACTATACTTTAAATACTGAAACCATTTCATTTATACAGAGGTATGACTTCATCCTAGCCAAGTACAGCTACAACCCATGATATTTCTGGAAACTTGACATATCCAGCAAGGTGCTTCCTCCTCACCGGTTATTATAGGCAATCTCAGTCTTTAGCATAAAGAGCTAAAATCTTTTCATATTTTATAGTAGACTACAACTCAGAGTCTGATGCAATATATTGCATAAACTACCAAGAAGGATAGGTATACTTTAACTATAAAAACTAAAATTCAGATACAAGTGGTATCCTTATAAAAAACATGTGGGAGGGAATGATATTGAATCCTATTTTCAGTTTCTCTTAGTGGTCTTAAAAACACATCTCTTAGAATGGATCAAGAACAAAGGCCATGAGAGATAAAGGGGAAAGTTGGCATTTCTGATAGAGATGGACTTATTTTCCTGTGAATATAAAGGAAGGTGGGAAGATGACCAAGAATTAACAGAGCAAGTGAGGAGGCCCCGTCTGCAAAGCTGACAGCTCCTTGCCTGCGTGTTACAATTTAAATGATTTCATTTCCTTATTGTTAGTATTATTTTTTATTTTTAGCAGGCTTTGTGCAGTGCCCTAAAACCTTATAATGACTCCTTATTCTTTTTCAACAAAAGGCACATTTCCTCACCTGGTTCTATTCTTTCCTCCCTCCTGGAGAAATTAATGGAGCAAACAACACTTTTATCAAACAATATGCCAATTTTCAAAAGCACATACCATCCACCAACCCTTATGAATAACAAAGACTTGTGTTGAATAGTTTGCACTGCCATTATCTTGCCTCCATGCTGCACAGAACACTCTGATGGAGGCCATGACTACTGGATGCTGATGATCACCAGAGAATGTTATTCAGTGTATGCAAATTCCCCTTCCAGTATTCTTAGGAAGGCCCGTTGGGAAGGCGGTGCAGTGACAAAGCATTCTTGAAAGAGGAGGGTCAACCATGGATATTACGGTGCACATATGGCCACACCAGTCTTGAATATATAATGCTTTTCCTGAAAAATAAGTTGGCAGCTATATAAAACCTGTCATTAATTGACGCAGGGTGTTGCTGCTATCCAATCTGGAATGAGTGCGGAGTGATTCTGGGCACATTTTTGGTGTTTTCGTTTTCATGGCTATTGTGCTGTTGGGAACCACTGCAGAACTGACATTGAGGAGATGGAGGGGTGGAGACGCAGCAGTAGCAGCCAGGGGAAGCTTGGTCCATTCTTCACTGACTGCACAGCAAACACTATTAAAGGCAGGGGAAGCCATTTGTTCATGAATATACATTTGATACATATAAATGCTTTGTGCCATGAATATTTATCCCTTCCATGGATTGCAGCTGTTGTGTATTGAAAACTATTAACAGGTTGGAAACCGTCCTTTAGAAACCTATGCCTGTCATTTGTGTGCAAAACTATCCCTGGAAAGTTCTTTTTTTCCCCCTCCCTCTTTTGTGGGAAAGACAGAATACTCCAGGGGGCGGTTTATAATGAGGTTAGTCCCTTAGTAGATAGAGAAGAGAATTTGGTAAAAATGGAAGATGGCTTTCTTGTGGCATAACTATATGTATTTATTTACTTAAAATTTTTTTTTAAACTTAAATTGTTTAGAAAATTTTACAGCCAAAGCGGTGTTCTGTCCACCAACTGGTATTCAGGTTTTGATAAAAGTTCCATTGTTAACAGAGGTGAAACTATCAGACAATAAACACTACACAATTGTGGGGCTGATGAGTGTCATATGATTTCTATCCCTAAAGATGGGATTCTTAGGCCTGTAGATTTTCTAGTTCTTTAGGAATAGAATGGATAGTTTTTCAGATTCAATCTAAGCATTCTCCTGTGTTCTGCAATCTGACCACTCTTAACTCTTCTATGTTCTTCAGACAAGCCATTCTCTCTCTGGCCTCATGGCATTTGTTAATTCAATTTCCATTGTCTGAAATAATTTTCTCTGCAACAATTCTGACCTCTCCTCCAGGTTCTCTTCTTAACCCCTGGCTCTTTAAGAATCAGCTCAAACCTTTATATCTTGTGAAGTCTTCTATGACCTATCCCCATCTTTAGGAACCACTCTAGTTCTTTGAACAGTTCTTAAATAGACCTCTAAACAAAGTAGTGTGCCACTTAAATGAGTAGAAAAATATATCACACATTAGGTAAGAAGCCTTTTTAGTTATCCAGTACACTATCCAGGTAACATTGTGTTGCATTCCAGGAATGAGGTCTGTGTCAATGTTTAATTTTGTTTAAAATGTGTTCGATGTCAACATAAGTGCTTGGGAAAATTTTTTTTTTTTTTTTTTTTTTTTTTTTTTTTTTTTTTTTTTTTTTAACCAGTGGTACCTGTTCTGGACTTACTTTCCATTATTCAGGCTAAAGATAAAAAGCCCTTTTGGAAAACTCATTTGTACTAGGTTAACTAATTCCCCTACTACTTTGGGGCTTACAAATTAAATTAGGCCTAGGCTTACATGTTTCCTTAGCTATTTGTACTTAGCCTTGAAATTTCTTCATTCAGTTCCTCGAAGTTAGTGCTGTTGTTTGGGTTTTATCCAAGATTGCTGTACTCTTTTTAACCACAGAGTTCACATTTGAATCAGGAATTTCAAGTGATGTTTCAGGAAAATTCTTAGTGCCATTTTTAATCAGTAAAATCAAAGGTATTATCCACTTACATTAAATATATTAAGAGCTGCTAACAAGATTTTTTAGACATTTGTATCTCTCTGTGTATGTCTACTATCTAGATAAAGACATAGGAACATATAGGTGTATCAGATGCACCTTTGTCTAGACTGCAGATCTTCACGCACATTTGCATGTCGTCATCGTCATCATCGTCTCTTAGTCCATTTGGGCTGCTATAACAAAAATACCACACTGGGTGGTTTATAAACAATATTCATTGCTCATGATTGTAGAGGCTGGGAAATTCAAGATCATGGTGCCAGCAGACTCAGTGTCTGATGAAGGTCTAATTTTTGGCTCCTAAACAGCAACTTCTTGCCGTGTTCTCACATGGCAGAAGGATAGAGGGATCTCTCTGGGTTTTGTTTTGTTTTTTCATAAGGGCTCTAAGCCCATTCATGTGGGTGGAGCCTTCATGACCTACTCATTTCCTAAAGGCCCCATCTCCTAATATTGTCATCTTGGATATTAGGCTAACGTATAAATCTGGTGTGAATACAAACATTCAATCTATAACATCATCTTTCTCTATTCAGTTTGTGTGTAAATAAATCTCTTTATATCTTTGAATGACTTATGCTATTGATATTAAAAGGAATGATGAGAGACACAAGGTGGCTCAGTTGGTTATGCAACTGACTCTTGATTTTGGCTCAGGACATGATCTCAGGTTTGGGAGATAGAGTCCTGAGTTGGGCTCTGTGCAGGGCATGGAGCCTGCTTGATATTCTCTCTTCTTCTCTCTCCCTGTCGCTCACCTGCTCACGCTTGCTCTCTCTCTCAAGAATGAATAAACAAACAAACAAAGAAAAAATAAAGAATGAAAAAAAATCCAGGCAGCTCTTTACTTAGGGACCAATTATTAATTCCTTTTATTTTTCTAGTCCTTTCTTTTTCATGTCTACATTTTAGCTATTTCGCTGTTCATTAAAATGTCCTTTGGGGGAAAGAAGATGAACCGCTAGCATCAAATACAATGTGCAGTGCTCTAGGGACACTCATTAAGTGTTTGTTGACAATGCCAATGATAATGGTAAAATTCAAATTGGTTAATTGGTTCTTCACCTGTTAGTAATCTCAATGAAACTTTGCATTGGATATAGGTTAAAACAATTGGAGAACTGTCTGTGATGAGGAACACTGTTCTTATGGGTAGAAATACCCAGGTAGAGAGCTTCTGTCTCTCAAGTTCTCTCAGCTTGAAATGGAATAATAGGGCAAGGTTTGACTGAGGTGAAGGCTGGGTAGACAAATGTGTCTGTGGTGATTGTTGGGTTATGAGTAGGTATTATCAGCTCAGACTTTTCCTATACCCACAAAGGCTAAACCTTACAGTTTATCATTTAGGCAAAGACATGCCTTCTATTCTGTTTGAGTATGCACAGGAAACTGTAGAAATAGAGAGAAGATTCTCTAACTCAGAGAAGGGATAATTCAATCTAATTCTTTTTTTTTTTAATTTTATGATTTTTTTCATGTATATTTTTATTCATGTAGAATTAACATGCAGTGTTATATTAGTTTCACATGCACAATATAGAGATTCAACAATTCTGTCCATTACTTGGTGCTCATCATGATAAGTGTGCCCTTAATCCCCATCACCTATTTCACCCATCCCCCCACTCACCTTCTCTCTGGTAACCATCAGTATGTTCTCTATATTTGAGTCAGATCTTTTGTTTGTCTCTTTTTTTTCTTCATTAATTTGTTTTGTTTCTTATATTCCACATATGAGTGAAATATAGTATTTGTCTTTCTGCGACTGACTTATTTCACTTAGCATAATACACTCTAGATCCACCTATCTTGTTGCAAATGAAAAGGTTTTATTCTTTTTTTTTTATAGCTAATATTCTATTGTGTATTTCAGCTAATTCTTGAAGGGTGTATAGAAGTAAGCCAAATGGACTAAGGTGCTTGGGGAAAAGTGAGTAGGGATGCTTTCTTCCCCTTGTCTTCGCCAAGATAGGCCAAGTCCAAGGTCCTGAAAAGGAGGCATGAAATTATAAAGTGCCTACAAAGGAACCAGAGAAATAAAAAACTGAAAGACAAACTTCTCCAGCTTTACAATTTCCTCTGGGGCCACTCCATGTAGCCAGAGAAGCATTCTTTATTTTCCTATTTCACAACTTGTCTCCTTTATTTCTCAAAGATTTCTCAAATTATTTTCTGCATTTAATTGCAGTAACACTTTGTTGGTATTTATTGATGTTGATGGCAAGTGCAAGCATAAGTAGAAATGTAATCCCTGGGGCACATGCATTTTCCTTGTAGAGTATTTTCCATTACATTATTGAATAAATCGAACATGGCCTGGGAATACAGGAAAACCTACCATCTGTTTGGGAAGTAATGATACTACTAATAATGCCCATTTTGTTTAAAAGTTAAGTCTCATGAGATTCAAACCAATTTTTCAAATATGAGATCAATTTCATAAAAAATATATTGGTGTCTGTGAGATATTAAGAGGAGATTTATTCAAGAGAATGTTGTTTATTTTACATAATCCAGAGACTACATGTTAAAATACATACTATTTGTTTCAAATGTCCTTCCTACGTGAAATAAGCCTGTTCCTTATGAACATATGTCTCCCAGCCCTACCTACTTCTGTTTCTTGTCACTACCCTCTTTTTTCCCTTAGAATTTTGTGTCCTAAAAACTTAAAAAAGCTTATGGCTTTTCATTTACACAAGATTTTCAGAATACTAGCAGCACCCCAAATTCTTCTATTTCTTTTGCCTAAAAATAAAGAGAACACACACACACACACACACACACACACACACACACACCATAAACAAAAATTCCACAAGTTTCCATGGAAGGAAACAGCTAGAGGGTGAAGAGAGCAGATTGGGGTTTATGTTGGAACTTTAGCAGTTAATGCACAACACTCCCTCTTCCTTGCCCGAGTTTGGAACCATCTAAGAAACAGGAGTCAGGATGATCATCAAAATATCAGCTTTATCTTAGATGAAGACCCATGAGAAAACATCACTTACATATGTGGCAAATGGACTTACTAAATCTTTGCCCAGAATGGGACAGATTCATCATTGTGTTCACCAGGCAGAGGTAGATAAATAAGTGTTCCTGATATGAACATAGTGACAAGCAGCTATGTGCTCTTGTAAATTTTATAGCAACAAGAAGCTCAGATTGCATCTTCCTTGAGGGCTTCTCTTTGGCTTCTACAGAGAATTAGAGGAGGGAGTTGAGAAGAACATTCTCAGTTCCTTTTTTCAGTTTACCAATCACATAAAGGGGAGTAAGGGGGGCATGGGCAAGACAGGACTTTCTCTAGAGATGCTTCTTCCATAGGGGAACCTTAAGACAAGGAATAGGAAGAGTTCTTCATGTTAGCATTTAAGGACTTCTCTTAGACCCACTGTCTGAATCCAATTAGGCCTCTTTGACTTTCTTTAGGCCTTTGGCAAGTTTCATGGACACTCTGAACTGTACTGGGCTTGCTTTTTGCTTTTCACAACTATCCTTAGGATAGTTCTGAGGGCCTGGCTTTTGGGAAAGAGTACATGTTGTTCCAAATTTGTTTTTAGCTAAACCAGAATGGAGCCAGGTCTGGGTGCTTTCAAACACAGCCTCTATATTAGTCACAAAAATTAGAGGCAACAAAACCTATCAGATCATCTGTTTCCTCCCCGTGCCAAGCCCAGGGAATATGGGCTGCTTATTCTCTTAAATGTACACTGTTTATCAGAAGGACAACAAAATCAAGCTTCCTCTGAAATAGATACAGAGGGGCTCATTGTGTGCCAGCAACACACACTCTCAGGATTACCCCCAGGGCACAGAGAGAGGAATGTACTCAGACAACAGGAATGTGTACTGAGAAGATGGTTTTCCCCACTGAGATAATTCAATTCCTTAATCAATTTCCCACCTAGCACTCAAATCGCACCCAATTTCTTAATGTTCATTTTTATTTTGCTGAAATTATTCTCATCAGAATCATTATTTTCCATGGAAAATTTTCAATGAAAATGAAGGCTTTCTAATCGAGAGTTTTATTTGTATCAACAATCAGAGCTACTAGACTGGAGGTGCTATTTTATGGACATTATATCTACCAAGTGCATTTATTCTAAATCAAAGTTTGCAGATAGAAATTTTATCAAAACTTTTGCTTCTGTCAATTTTTAGTCAATAACAAGCTAAATAATTATTTTTTGTCACTAATATGCATTATAAATTGGATAGAAAAAATAATTTATATTTATTTATTAGCCAGTTAATGAGAACACAGTAAACAATTCACCTCTGCTGCTCCAGGACAGCTATATTATGGAGAATTGGATACTGTAATGCTTACCCCATTCTTCTAAACATTTTTCCATCACTTTGAGTATTGGATTGTAAAATGCCCTTTCTGCTGGTAAAGCAAAGAGCAAATGTCAGGGCCAAATGTCTTGTTTTGCTCCATATTTATCAATATTTGAAAGAAAGAAGAAGAAGACATGTTAAAAGAAAAAACAAGACACAGCTTTGTTCTTTTCTTCTACTTCCCCCCCACTTTTCCTCTCTTTTCTCTAAACTTTTCAGCCTTATCAAAGTTTCTATGATATATCCTTTTATTTTTCTATCACTATTCTCTCCTCATTGTCTACTGTTTCCATACTCTTTCTGCCTGCTGTTGGCTTTACTCTTTTTTCCCTGCTCGTTCTAAACCTCACTAGCTGTCTTGAACGCTCTCCTCTGAAGCATTTAGCTGTTCGCTTTTTCTTCTATTGTGGTACCACTCTCTCTTACCAAGAGGTGCTTATCAGAGTGCTCAATGTCATGATCACAAAGATTCAGAGAGGAAATTCTCACCCCTAACACTCAGCATCCCCCCAGATCAAGTAACCATAACCCAAAGAGGTTGTGAAGCCCTGTTGTTTTTTTTTTTTTTCCATTTGGCTATAAAAGCATCACTGAAAATGGCCCACTTACCTGGGTTTGATTTTATGGGGTAGAGGGATGAATATTGTGATCTCAGGAGGACCACATCAGATCAAGGAACTTGGAATCATCAATTTAGATTTACTGGACACTCCCTGGGTACCTGGACCTATATTAGATGATTTCACCCTTTCATGACTTGAAATCCAGTTTCTGCCTTTTTCTCATCTGTTTCAAAGATTATGGTATTTACCTGAGTTTTCGAGAGCTTTTGTTATTGTCTCTGTTATTACTGAACAGAAACATTATGTTATTATTTATTTATTACACAGACTGGGTCTGTGTTGTACAACCATCACTATAGTCTAATTTACAACACTTATAAAATTACAAAATGAAACCACAGGGGTACCTGGGTGGCTCAGTTGGTTAAGCATCTGACCTTGATTTCAGCTCAGATCATGATCTCATGGTTCATGAGATTGAGCCCCACATTGGGCTCCATGCTGACAGTGTGGAGCCTGCTAGGGATTCTGTCTCCCTCTCTCTCTGCTCCTCCCCTGCTCATTCTCTCTCGCACACTCTCTCTCAAAATAAATAAATAAACTTAAAAAAAAAAAAGAAAAGAGAAAAGAAGCCCCAATCCATATCGATTAGCAATCATTCTTCATTCTTGTTTCCCAGCTCACCAACTGAGGAACTGCTACTATTCTATGTTCTGTTTCCATGGATTTGCTTATTCAGGGCATTTCAAATAAATGGAATTATACATTATCTTTTGTGACTTCTTCTCCCATTTAACGTAATGTCTTCAAGACTCATTCATGTTGTAGCATGTATCCGTACTTCATTTTTTTTTATTGCTAAATTACTGCACGGATACTTCAGATTTTGTTTAATGTCTGCATTAATGCACAAAATGTCTGCACTAATTTACATCTTCATAAGCAATGTATGAGGGTTATGTTTTCTCCCCATCTTCATCAACACTTGTTATTATCTGTCTTTTTTTTTTTAATTTTTTTTAACGTTTTTTTTTATTTTTGAGACAGAGAGAGACAGAGCATGAACAGGGGAGGGTCAGCGAGAGGGAGACACAGAATCTGAAACAGGCTCTAGGCTCTGAGCTGTCAGCACAGAGCCCGACGCGGGGCTTGAACTCACGGACCGCAAGATCATGACCTGAGCCGAAGTCGGCCGCTTAACTGACTGAGCCACCCAGGCGCCCCTATTATCTGTCTTTTTACTCATTCTAATGGGTGTAAAGTGGTATCTCATGGTTTTGACTTGCATTTTTCTAGTGACAAATGGCACTAGATGTAGAAATGTTTTCATGTGATTATTGGCCATTTATATATCTTATTTGGAGAAATGTCTACTCAAGTCCATAACACATTTTTAAATTGGGCTATGTCTCATTCAGTTTAGGCTGGTAAACAAAAATACCATAGACTGGGTGGTTTATACACAACAGAAATATATTTCTCACAGTTCTGGAGACTGGGAAGTGAAAGATCAAGGTGCTGCTGGATTCCATGTCTCATGAGGGTCCTCTCCTTGTTCATAGAAAGCTGTCTTCTTACTATGCATCATATGGTGGAATTGGTGAGGGGGCTTTCTGGGGTCTCTTTATAAGGGCACTAATCCCATTCATTAGGGCTCTACCCTCATGATCCAAACACTCCAAAGACTTCCATCTCCAAATGCCATCACATTGGGCATTAGGACTTAATATATAAATTGGGGGAGGATACATAAGCACTCAGTCTATAACTTTCTTTTCTTTTTTCTTTTCTTTTCTCTTTTCTTTTCTTTTCTTTTCTTTTCTTTCCTTTCCTTTCTTTCTTTTTCTTTCTTTCTTTCTTTCTTTCTTTCTTTCTTTCTTTCTTTCCTTCTTTCTTTTCTTCCAAGTTTATTTATTTTGAGAGAGAGGGAGAGAGGGAGAGTGTGAGCAGGGGAGGGGCAGAGAGAGAGAATCCCAAGCAGGCTCTGCACTGTCAGCATGGAGTCTGGCACGGGGCTCAAACTCATGAACAGTGAGATCATGACCTGAGCCAAAATCAAGAGTTGGATGGTTAACTGACTGAACCACCCAGGCGCCCCAGCATTCTGCCTTTAGATCCTCAAAATTCGCAGTTTTATCACATGCAAAATACATCCATTACATCCCAACAACCACCAAATTCTTAACTCATTTCAGCATCAACTCTAAAGTCTAAGTTCAAATTCGCATATACGTATCATCTAAGTCAGATGTGGTTGAGACTCAAGGTATGATTAATCCTGCTTCTCCAGGATTACTTCTCCAGCTGTCAACCTGTGATGGTAGGGGCCACCTTGGTGATATGTGAATTGCCTTTAGGGTCATTCTTCCCTTGTGCAATTACGCATTCCTTATTTCCATCTGAAACTAATCAGAATGACCTTTACTATCCATTTTTCTACCAACATTTGTTTCAGGAATACTTAGGTATTCTCTAAGAAGACTGAGGTCTTCTCTTCAGTTTTCTTTATTTCATTCTGAGCTATCTCTCTAGAATCACCTCTAACAGTCTATTCATGACAATCTGGCTTTTTCTAGCATGCATCTAAAAACTCTTCCATCCTCTATGCATCACTCAGATCCAAAGCCACTTCCACGTTTTGGTATTTTTGGTTTGTTTTGCTTTTTTTTTTGGTGTTTGTTACAGCAGCACTCCACTTCTCAGTACTAATTTCTGCCTTAGTTCAGGCTGCTGTAATAAAATACCATAGACTGGATGGCTTACAAACAATAGAAATTTATTTCTCACAGTTTTGGAGACTAACCAAAGATCAAGGGGCTGGCAGATTCAGTGTCTGGTGAGAATCCACTTGCTGGTTCATACAAAGCAGTTTTCTTGCTGGGCATCACATGGTGGAAAGGATTAAGGAATTCTCTGGGATCTTTTTTTATGAAGGTGCTAATGAGTAGCACATCTTATTTATCACAGAGAAGACTTAATTCTACATCAATAGCTACAAAGTACAGATCAGTTCCTACATTCTTTTCTATATCATTTCTTGGCTAAGGGTCTGGCCTGCCTTGTTTAGATGCCTTTGTTGAAGGCAAGAGTTCAGAACATAGCACTTGTGATAGAAGATCCCTGAATGAGGGTTTTGGCAGCCATGATTCAAGTACAAAACAGAATTAATAAATCTATTCTATGTATTCTGGAACCAGGGCACCAGTCAAATCAAGGCAGGAGGAAAAAAAAATCAAGGCAAATAAAAGCCAAAAAGGGCCTGACATCTACGAAGGTACAAAGCACCAAGAGGGATGGTGTTTCAGAGATCCAGAGAGGACAGAAGTTTTCAGAATGGGAAGAGACTAGTCAAATGGGTCAAATGCTGCAAGATAGTTATATCAGTGCAGAACTGAAAATTTCCCATTGTCTTTGGAAAGACAAAAGTCTTTGATGACCTTTGTAGGCGAAGTTCCAGAAGAGTCAGAAACAAAAGCCTGATCACAGCAGGGTAAGAAACAAATTGCTTCTCAGAAAGTAGAGAGAGCAAGTAGCAGGAAATTCCTCAAGGATTTTGGCAGTAAAAAAGTAGAGGTAGAGGGGAGTATGGGGCCATTTTTTATTATTTTTTTTATTCAGGGTTGGAGAGACTTAACTCTATATACATGAAAATGTGTATCGATTTTAGGGAAAGACTAAGGGTAAAGAGGAAAAGAGGGAAAGAAAGAGAGTGAGGGAAAGGATGATAGTGAAGAGAGAGAGAGGAAGAAGAGGAGGGGCCGGGAAACAGGGACAAGGAAGAGAAAGTGTAACTAATGAACCAAGGTCCCTGAGGACCTTGACATTGGAATTCACAGGAGAGAGTTCTTTAAATAGGAAGAAGGAATCCTCTTTCACTGCGAAAGGAGGAAATTCTGAGTGGATGAGTTATGTTGTAGGCATGAGGGGGCAAAGCTGGAAAAACCTGTTGTTCTTTGGTCTCTCTTTCTCATTCAAGTAGAACATAATGTCCATAAGTAAGGATGAGGGAGGAGGCATCAAGTCTGGGTTTTGAGGAGAAGTGAATTTTTATATTATAGCTTCTGAGGGAAAAATGAAAGGGACCTGGTGATAAACACAAGGAAGTATAGCCTGGTGATAGCTGAGGACGGAGACCACAAATCTGAAATATCTCTGATTATATGATTTTACTCCAGCAGCTCTCAGCTGCTGTACCACCTGTATGTTACAGATATTTATATGATATTGTTCTTCTAATTTCAGTAATACATGGAAATATCATGTCATTGGATAGGGGCTTTTCAAAACCACAATAAAAGCCAGTTTTCATTCTACCAAGGACACTGCTAGAAGGATTTATTATGAACCCCACATATAAAATGATCATGAAATAGGTCATCTAAAAAATCTTGCAAATTGCCTTGACAAAACATGGCACAGCTCTGCAATACAAACAGCAATGCCCTCACCAGCTGTTAATTTTGTTTATAAAATGTAAATCACTGCTGGTGCTGATGAGAAGTGTATTAAGACAGATTTGAGAAAAATGTAATGATTATAGAAGAATGTGAATGTAGTTAGCACTACTAAAATGTACGCTTAAATGTTTATGATGGGAAACTTTCTAATGTAGGTATTTTGCCACAATTAAAAAAGAGAAAAAATAAAAAGGAAAAAAAAAATAAAAGAATCCCACAGGTTCCATGAATGATTAAATGTCCTAGGTTTAGGAGAGTTTAGAGCAAATAGGTACATTGTACATATTGGAGCTACAGAGACTCTCAGAAAATAAAATATCTATCTATATCTAGATCTAGATCTAGATCTAGATCTATATCGATATCGATATCTATATCTATATATCGATGTCGATGTCGATATCGATATAGATCTATAGATATAGATATATCGATATAGATGTATCGATATCGATATATAGATATAGATATAGATATAGATATATAACACTTGTGTGTAGGTATACTTTAAAGTAGGGGGAGAAAACTCCTCCTGTAACACATAAGGATCAGTCTGACTGTATAAATGCTTCCATTCTGCCCTAAAGTGTGTCTTCACTTTGGCACCAATGATATTTTATTATCTCTGAACACCCTAGCTCTGTTTTCTTTGGTTTTTCCTTCTTCTACTATCCTTGAAATTTAGAAGATCTCCAAAGATAGATCTTCTATTTCTACTCTTGCCTTCCCCTGAAGTGCTGCCTGTATGCTGTCATCCAGAGTGAGGGGCCATAAAAAGTTGAGAATAGAGATCTGAACTTTAGGGGAGATGAAAGCTCTAAAGACACACAGAGTTAAGGATATTGGTGTACAGGTAGAAGCCATGCCTTCGTCTCTCTTCTCCATTTGACAAGCTCCTACACATCCACATTGATCCAGCTCTAATAATACTAGTAAAATGATAATAAATTACTAATGAGTTTTTCTATATTAATGAGTTTTTCTTGACAAAGCACTGTTCTGAGGATTAAATTTTTTTATTTTTACTTTTTGATTTCATATTAAAATGGACTATCTTATTTTCTATTTTTCTTTTTATAGAGTTTATTGAGATATAATTGATATTGCACTATATGAGTTTAAGATATACAGCATAATGATTTGACTTACACATATTATGAAATGATTCCCACAAAAGTTTAATTAATACCCATCTTATCATATAGATACAAAAAGAAAGAAAAATATTTAAAAATATTTTTTTTCCTAATGACGAGAATTCTTAGGTTCTACTCTCTTAAAAACTTTCAAATATACCATACGGCAGTATTAACTACAGTCATCAGGTTGTACGTTACATCCCTAGTAATTACGTATCTTATAACTAGGAGTTTGTATCTTTTGACCACTTTTATTCAGTTTCTCCTCCTTCCATTCCCACCTCTGTGTTCTGAGTATTTTATTTTATTTTATTTTATTTTATTTTACTATTTATTTTTTCTCTCAGAAATTAAAAAAAAATTTGTTTTTCTTTTTTATTTTTAGTTTCAAGTTTTTATTTAGATTCTAGTTAGTTAACATACAGTGTACAATCTTCTGAGTATTTTAAATCTATCAACTCACTTTAGCCAACAGAAAATTCAGTGCGGTCCTTGTAGTTACTTGTATACAAATACTTACATTCCCTAATAGATTTTGAACTCTTTTAAGAAGAGATAAATTACATCATTCATGTTTTTATTCCCTACAGGGCTTCTTGGTACTTTCTGCATTAAGTATATAATAAATACATTTGTTGAGTGACTAAATGAAAAAGGAGAGAAAAGGAAAAGAATGCACAAAATAAAAAAGAGAGAGAGAAAAACTGTTTATTTTATACTTACAAGGTTTTTTTTTTTTGGTGTAAATTGTGTTTTTTGAGGACAGGATTTGTTTGTTTGTTTCCCTCAAAGTGCTAGGCATGTGGTAGATAATAAATATTTGTTAGTTGATTGTTTAAAACATGCCAGAGCACTATTTTACCCTGGAGACTGGAAAGCTAAGGGATATATCCTCTAACTCAGTCAGAATTCAGTGAGTACCTGCTCACATACATATGTCAGGACTTTGATTCTTCAGATGTGACTTTATTATAGGTGATCTGAAGAATGATCTGAAGAATGGCACTACTCCATTGCCAAAATTCCATTTTTAGCTGTAACTAACTACTTAACTCTAATCTGTTTCTCTTCTGTTCCAGTTATGTATCACTCTGGCACCATTTTGAGTATTCTTCACATCTACTGAAGACAACTTGTTATATATCTATATCTATATATGTACATGTATATGTATATGTATATGTATATGTATATGTATATGTATATGTATATGTATATCTATCTATCTATATGATGCTTTAAAGCAAATTGCCCATTAATAGTGGACTCTTTATTTTTTTTAAGTTTTATTTTTTTTTGAGAGAGAGTGATGGGGGGGGGGGAGGGGCAGAGACAGAGAGAGAGAGAATCTCAAGCAGGTTCTATGCCCAGCATGGAGCCCAACACAGGATTTGATCCCATGACTGGGAGATCAAGACCTGAGCTGAAATCAAGAGTTGGATGCTTAACCAACTTGGTGACCCAGGTACCCCAGTAGTGGACACTTTAAATAAAAACATATTCTATAATCAATTTGTAGAAATTATTTAATTTACAAAAGAGCTAGTTTATACTTATGACTGGCAATACATTTATACAAGAAATAATCACAAAAATCTACATTGGTTAAAATGGAGAAATTAACATATTCAACTAAATGATTCAGATTGACTTATGTTTTGTTTGGCTGTTATACAACTATACAATGAAAGATGTAAGACCTCTAAGAATTATTTATTGTTCAAATTGATTTAAAGTAAATTTGTGAGGAAATATTATTTACAACTGTAATACTATTTTTTTTTTTGTAAAAAGCAACCACACCATTCTGTGCCGATTAGTATATAGCAAATACATTTGAAATGAGTTCCAAAAACAAATTGATCTTTAATCTCTGCCAAAAATAACAGCAAGTTCTAATTACGAAAAGGAAAAGATTTTTATTGTGAGATACTAGTAACTGAGTTTTGACTACATAATTTCTACATTTTCTCCCAGTGAGTGCATACCATGACCAGGTTATGAATATATCATCACTCTACCTGGAGAGGTGCCACAAGTCCTCAAACGAGGTAGTATCCCTAGACTTTGGACTGAAGACAACTTGTCTGCCATGATTCTGTAATTCTGGCTGTTAAATTCTCTTCTCAACTTCTTGCTCTCCTTTTTCTGATAGCAAGGTTGAAAAGTTTGTTGATATTGGATACCCAGGGAAGAACAAAAAAACCTACAACATATCAGACCATTCCCTACAACTGTTTGGACAGGGTGAGAAATAATTGGTATTTCCATCATAGAGTACATGAAATAGATTGTGGATGTCTTCTGCCACTCCTATGTATGACAACATCAGTAGAACAGTGATTTATAACTTCCCAAGGAGAAACTACTTAAGTTATTTTATAAACTATATCTTCGAGGAGTTAAATAAACTCCTATGCAATAGGAAAGAACATGAAAGTTATTTTTTATGATTTTTTGAGATTGATCTGTATATTTCAGTCCTCAAAGAAACCTAGAGATACTTGAAGACATAGAAGAAAAGTCTACAACCTGTCAAAGAACAGATCTTAGACCCAACATGATTCAACTCCATAATTCACATAAAGCTCTCACAAGTTGGAACTAATTTCCATATATAAACAAAAAGATGAGCAACGTTTAGAAAACATCCTTTGCCTTTGAGATTCACCAGCTTTCATTCTGGGGTTTTGGGGTTTATTAGATGGTAAAACTGTAAGTGCACAGCAGAGGCAAATAGATTAGCTACACAGGTCGAACAATATGGATAGAACGCCTGTAAATTTATTGATTATGAAAAAGCTAATATTCTAGAAACGAAGTTACAGAATGTTGGGCTAGAAACACTTTCCTACCCAGAATAAATTACTCCCTATTAGGCTGCTTAGTATGATTGTCTAACAAACCTATTGGAAAACCATTAGACAACAAGCACGTGAATATTTAGCTAACTTAATTAGTAATCAGATTACTATAAATCATGACTACAAGGAAATGTCATTTTACATCCATTTGATTGAAACAAAACTTTGATAATATCAATTGTTGGAGAGAGACAGATCGATGAAGCCTGATGTAGATCCCAGTAGCTGTACGATTTTATTCTCCTCTATTGTTGGTAACCAATTTGGAAAACGATTTGGCATTGTCTTGTGAAACAGAACATTCACATATCCTGTGACCTATCGGTTCTTCCCCTAGATAAAAATTCAAGTGGCATACTTGCTTATGTGCACAAAGAGACATGTATAAGAATGTTTATAGAAGCACTGTTCATAAGAACAAAAAGAAAATTTAAACATCTGTAAAATGCAAATAATCACCAAGAGGAGAATAGATAAAAAGAAATCGTTAAAATTGTGACATTACACAGTAGTGAAAATGAATGAACCACAATATACAGCATGGATGAATCATACCTAGTTTTGGATAAAAATGAAACCTTAGAAGTTGTATAGAACATAACTTTGTATATCACTTTCTTTTAAAAAAGTGAAAAAACAGCTCCATATAAAACACATTGCTGAAGCATATGCTATATGTAAGAAGACCATTATTGAAAAAAGGGGAATAAAATACAAAATACTTGGGTGCAAACTGTAGGCAGGAAGACAGGATGGGACGAGTGCAGAGATACATGTAAACACTTGTCCGTGTTCTAGTCCTTGGCCTGGATTTTGGGTTCACGGATGCTTATCAGTTATTGAGACAAATGAATAAATAACTAAAAAAGTAAAAGAGGGTCACGCGTGGATCAGTGCTGATCGTGTGTTGTGTGACCCATGAATTAATTCAAATCTGTTTCCTGCAAGTTCATTTTAAAAGCCAAGCAAGACAACAAAGGAAAAGAAAAAAAAAAGCTATTGATTTTTACTGTTAATTTCAAAATACTTTCAGCTGAAGAAACAAAAAGTACAGTGCATCTAATTATATTTGCGTATGATATATGAAAATGACATTTGCGTATGATATATGAAAATGACATATGATATATGAACATGACATTGGATATTTGTGTTTGGAAGATTTACAACCTAATGTCATTAACTGGTCACAGAGTGTGTGGCACACAGCTAGGCTCCTGACTCTTCTAAATCCTGATATTATTAGGAATTTGTTTTGGAAGAGAAGACAGGAATGTCCACTCTGAGAGAGGACATTTCATGAGCATAATATATGGGTCATTCTGTCAACAGGGATTGGTTCTGCCATGTGGTAATGTTAGGTTTGTACCTTTTAATGCTGATTTTATTACTTATAACTTCATGTGAGCTCCACTATGATTCTTTTCTTTTCTGTATATTTGTCTTTCAGTCTGTTAACAGAATCCACAGCCTGTATGAAGGTGACATTATAATTATTATCGATATTAAGCAATCAGGATCTGTGGCTACCTGGACTAAATGAAATAGAAGAACTTGTCGGTTGTCCACCTTATGTAATGTACATCATCTTGATCTAGACAATTGAAGCTTCTAAACTGAAGCTTAAAGCCATATCTCAATAGGTAGTTGTGTCCTTCTTAAATATAATTCAGGTCCTCTAGTCTCCCATCTTGAATAGTGGGAAAGACCAGGGCAGTAGACATTTACAGTTGGAACAGACCTCAAGTGAAGGGTCACAAAGATTAGTGTGTGTGTGTGTGTGTGTGTGTGTGTGTGTGTGTGTGTGTGTGTGTGTATTTTGGGGGAGTGGGTAGGGCAGCACTCGACAGATATAGGTCAGAATAAGCATATCTGTCCATACTTTGCCCAAGTAACTCTATCATTAGAAACAGAACAGCACTTTTTTGTTTGCTTCGGGCTTTTATTACAAATTATAGGATTTTTAAAAATCTCTTTGTTTTATGTTGTTTTTTGTTAGTGTCCTATATAAAAATAGTGGAACCCCAGGGTGGGGTTGTCGCTCACCACTGTACAGCATATATTGCTGTGTCAGCTCCAAGACCAGAAGTAAATATTTGTCGAATGAGTGACTCGGCTCCCATTAGGCCGCGAGGCTGCTTTAGCAATCTGTCTCCTTAAATGGCATTATTTACTTGCTGGAAACATGCTTTCTACATTGGCTGCGACCTTTAATTTACATAGGCCCGCTGCCACTCTGCTGTGACACAGATCCCTTTCTGAGTGCTCTGCAGCTTTTCTGAACCAGCCTTTTCACATTGAGACACGTTGAAAAATGCATCCATTTTAATTCAACAGCGCTGCCTTGCCCTACCCCATGTCTCAGTTGCAGATCTTTGATTCTTTACTATAGATCTAACATGCTCCAACCTGGTGTGTGAGTTCCTAAGTCCTTAGCTTTAGATTAGAAATAGGGTTGCAATTCAAGTAGAGTCTTGCCTGCCTGTTTACTGGACTGTTTTAGAGATTGTTCAGACCCAAACAGCCAGAGGAGAGATGGAAACTTAATTTGTTTCAGGCTTCAATGCCTGGAGGCAAGGCAGACTCTCTGTTTCCCATGAGCGGACTACTAAATGTTATCAACTTTGGTAAGCAGCAGAGACTGCACAGGACATACGGAGATTTTCCAAGCACAGATTGCACTCAAATGACAGAGTTACCTGTCAAATACTGAATGAGACCCACCTATCCAGGGAGTTGAGCAATTCTTTGCTTGTTCAATACTTTAATCCTCAACTCAGTTAAGCAGAGGCCCCGGCATACCTAGCAAAGTACAGCAAACACTCCATGAGCCAACATGATGGGGCTTTTGCCTGCTCTCTTTGGCCCTCACCTGCACCAATCCCTACTGGAATAACAAGTTTTAAAGTTCTTTCTGTTGCCCTGGAAGCTGTTATTGTGGAGATAAAAAACTACAATCAGAGTAAATGCAATTGTTACACAAGACTGAAGCCAGCTGTTTGGAAGAATGAATTTCAGGCAAGAATTAAGTTTGCAATTTCAGTGTTAAGTGACTTAATACAAAAGAATTATTGTTTTGTTAACCATGTGGAAGGAAAGGTGGTAAACTTAGAAATCTCAAACAATTCAATTTAATTCAGTTCAGTAATCATTTATAGACACCAATCATCAAGGCTTGAAATGGACTGTATCTGAGACATTGAATGACATTCCTCTCCTTAAGAAACCCACGCTTTGGGAGTTGACTGATTTGCACAGACCAATGATATTAACACAGAGCCCAGCATGTAAAAGGCGTTTAATAAATCTGGTGCCATAGTGTTATTACTGTGTTATGTTATTATTAATGTGACAAAGTATTATATTACTAATACGTGTCAAAGATTATAGGAAGACCTGAATGTTTTCATTATTCCTAAGAGAGGTTTATTAGAGAAAACAATATATGAATAGTGATCTTGCTGATAGGAAGCAGCAAAGGACATTGAGACAAAGGGAATGGTGTGTACAAAGCATCCATGGCATAAAATAACTTAGCCAGTTTGGTGGTAAGAAGTGTCCCAATCCTTCTTGGTGGGCCAGGACACACTTGGCACGAGAACTGTCCAGTTTAGGCTTAGTGCTCTTTGTCCAAGTCTAGACCAGACCAGGATAGCTTAAGGCAGTGTAGCCAGAGGGAGGATGTGAAACACAGTAAGATCATGCAACCAAGGTAGACAGAAATCAATGCTTGTGGTCAAGTTTGAAGAGCCAGCTGAAGCCGTGGGTAGGATAATGAGTAATGTAGTAAAAAGGCAATAGGAATTGGAAGCAGGTCCAAATGTAGATCTAGAAATAATTTCGGGGGTGGGGGCGGATTTCATTTGGATCATCCTTATGGCAAGGAGGCAAAGGACTAGTTAGAAGGCGTTACAAAGGTTAGAAGGCAAAGGACTAGTTAGAAGGCGTTACAAAATCCAAGTAGATAATAAAGACTTGAAATAAGGCAATGGCACTATGCAAGAAAACTTAGGAGACAAAATGCATTGCACTTTATAAACAATGGAACATGATAATGAGAAGACAGATATGGAAAATTCTACAGTGGTACTCAGAGACAACACCTTACAGAATGTAGATGTAGGTTGAACCTGGGACTGATATACGTTGACCCAATGCTAGAACACACAAGTCTGGGAACTGATGGGTGGAAGTATCATTAATCTCTCATCATCATTCTTAATGACCAATCCACTTGCGGATTTATGTGTCTCATCACCTCTAAGTAACCTTAGTTACTGCT
This sequence comes from Panthera onca, assembly GCF_046562875.1. Taxonomy (NCBI): domain Eukaryota; kingdom Metazoa; phylum Chordata; class Mammalia; order Carnivora; family Felidae; genus Panthera; species Panthera onca. The sequence goes on along the minus strand of NC_138345.1, from coordinate 113,184,715 downwards.
TGATTAGAAGTTCAGATTCTCAATGGTGGAATGTTTCCATCAGTGGACACATAAAGGATCCACTGAACTTAAAGCCTCCATGTCACTGGGAAGTCCTCTTGCTAGTGCCCCTGCAGGCAAAAATTCAGGAGAAAATGACCCTGACAATAAATAAAAGTGGAATGTGATTGGTTCCCAAAGGAAAATATGAAAGAAGGCCCTAGAAGTCTAGAAAATGGAGAAATTGGTAAGATTCAGAAATGCACAGATGAAAAACCTAAAGATGGATGATGTGTAAAAGTGATAAGGACAAATGATAAAATCGGAAAGCTACATATTATTTTATTGAATGAAAATATTTAGAGATAACCTCTTGAAAGTGTCTCTGTTGGATAAATAAAGGTGCATTTGTATATAACTAGATAGTACAGTTACTCAGTGATATTGTCTAATCATAATTTTAAATAACAATGTAGGAAATGAGGAAATACATAACCTCTGATAGCAAAATTCAAACACGTTTTTTTTCTACCGCCATGTGGAGAATAACTTTTCTTGCATATCTGCACCTCATTATTTAGAGTTCTGTTACCTTAGGTATTCAACTATTTTTTAGTTAATAATAAACTTAGAAGGGTCAAACAGATTCAACTTTACTGTCTTGACTTTGTGGCAATTCCCCCCTCATCTCTGCCCAGATTCAGATTCATATTTCAGTCAATTGCTTTTTTTCTTGAGAGGGAGAGAGAGAGAGAGAGAGAGAGAGAGCGAGAGTGGGGGAGAGGGGAAGAAGGGAGGAGAGAGAGAGAGAGAGAGAGAGATAATCCCAAACAGGCTCTATGCTTAGTGCGGAGCCTGACATGGGGTTAGACGTGGGGCTTGATGTGGGGCTCAATCCCAGGACCTAGGGATCATGACCTGAGTTGAAATCAAGAGTCTGATGCTCAACCAACTGAACCACCTAGGTGCCCCCATATTTCAGTATACATTTGAAGAAAGTCATATGATAAACCGGTACAAACTTCAGCTTAACTTGAGTTGTCCAACCTCTTTATAGATGGTTGATATTTCTGCTTCCATTCTCCAGTGGAGGTAATAATTTTGCTTAAGTGGTGTTGTGTTGACAATCAGTATAGTATTATAACTAAAAGCATGAGTTCTGGGGTTAGATGCAACTGGATATCAAAATCTAGGCAAGACACCCACTGTGTTACCATATGCAAGTGAATTAACTTCTCTGTGCCTCAGGTTCTTCCTTCATAAAAGAGGGTTAATAATAGGACTATCTACCTCTTACAACTTTTTGTGAAGATTACGTGAGCTAGTAAATTATTGGCCCAATTTCAAGAATATGGTGAACTTCTGCTAGCATAAAGCCTGTAATTAATTCAGTAGTATTAGTATCTCTTGTACTAGAAATTATAAGGGTAATAATAATAGTAGTAACAGTTTTAAAAGGTAAGTTTTGAAAAACAGTCAAATCACGATTTTTACAGAGATATAAAAGGAACATGTGTCAATTTAAAAAAAAATGTTTATTTATTTATTTTGAGAGAGAGTGCACATGCAGGGGAGGGTCAGAGAGACAGGGTGAGAGAAAATCCCAAGAAGGCTCTGTGCTGTCAGCTCTAAATCCAACACAGCGCTCGATCTCACAAGTCATGAGATCATGACCTAAGCCAAAATCAAGAGTCAGACACTTAACCAACTAAGCCACCCAGGTTCCCTTGGAACATATGGTAAATTTTATTTAATTTTTTAATCAGTGAAGAAACAAGAATATGCTATAACAAGTTCAAAAGGGAACCCAAAGAATATACACATTTATTTTTATTTTATTTTACTTTTTTTATTTTGAGAGAGAGAGAGAGAGAGAGAGAGAGAGAGGGAGGGCGGGAGAATGCTCAAATAGGGGAGAGCGGTAGAGTGGGGAGAGAGAGAATCTTAATCAGGCTTATTGCCCAGCATGGAGTGGAAATCAAGAGTTGGGCGCTCAACTGACTAAGCCACCTAGGCACCCCTACATACACTAATTAATTAGGAATATCAAAATGAATGTGAAAAAGGGGCCAAAACCGGCCTCTTCCGGAGGAAGGGAGGAAGGAGAATAATTGAATGCTTGCTGGGTAGAGCTTACATATCTACAGATGAGATCTTCTTACATTGCTATGTTATCTACAGCTTATAAAATAATAAAACAGCTTCCATGGAATCAAAATTTTAAAATGAAGAGCCATGTGCTAAAGATTGTATACTTTTCCACTGAAGGACAGTTTTCCCCTACATGGTAGTAGCCGTAGTGGTAGTGGTGGTATTTCTGGGTCACAAGTAACATGTGTGGTGTAAACATCACTAAACAGATTACATCCTGAAAAATCTGAAAAAGAGCACGGTGTGTAAATTATTTGAGAGGTTCTGGTGGTGAGAACGCTGGTCCAGGCATCAAGCAAACCTGGATTCTAGTCTCACCTTTTCAGCATTTATCACATGATTGACCTTGGACAAGTTTTTTAATCTGGTTGAGTCTTATTTTCCTCATCGTGTAATTGGGCACTGGAGCAAATGCTTTCCAAAGTGTCCCTCTAGACTTACATCTAGAGCCAAGAAGAAATGACTGCTGATGTGAATTATAACGCAATGTCTTGTGGGATCATCTACGGATGGGTAATTGAGACTTGGCTAAAAATGGGCAATGCCATCACAGTTACTGACCTAAACAATTCCAGTAAATGACAAGTCATTAGGGCCTTTGCAATGTCACCAATTTTACCGTGTATATTTAATGAAATGCTAATGTAATTTTGCTAAACATGCATTACTTATCATTACACATGATGGATTAGAGATATGAGTTTCCAATGGTAGTAAACTGTCATAGAAATAGTGATTAAGCACTACAATTATGGGAACACCCACCTTTTATATTAAAAAGTCATTTTTCCCCCAGCTTGTGTCAGTTAAAGTGGTAAGACACTATGAATGTGAGGCAAAGAATGTGTGTGGAAAGTACAGCTTAAGAACATTTATCTCAAACTCTATTTGCATGATGTCATCTGAGTGGGCAATGCCTACCTTATGTAACATGGCCACTACACGTGACTTTCGTATGTCATTCCCCAATTCTGTCTGCGAGACAACCTCAGCTATTTGGGCAAATGTTAGACTATAAATGGTTTGCTTTTATAAAATAATTATTCGTTATAAAGTAAAATTTTAATAAGATATTTATTATCAGATATACAGGAAACTGCATACAATATATGTAGAGCTTAATAGCTTTTCATGATGCATCTATCACTTAGATTAAGACACAGATATTTGAAAGTAACTCAAGTGATACACCAGGTATCCTGTATGAATCAAGCACTCTTCTTCTTACTTAAGAGAAACCTCTGCCCTATATTTTAATAACTTTCTTTAAAATTTTCACAGTTTTCCACCCAAATATGCATTCTTAGGCACTGTATTTTGCCTGCTTTTCATTAATGTGCTATGTAAGTCTTTTTCATCCAAACATTCTTCCTCTATCTTTATTCCTTTTGAAAATGTTTTTTAAACATGGGTCATTTGATCCATAGAAATTCTTGTTGTCTAGATTTTGGGTAAATTAGTAGTTGGATAGAGATTTGACTAAACTCAAGTTCTTTTTTTGGAAGGGAGGAAAAAATACAAGTGGTGATGTATTCTCCAACTGGAGGCATAACATGAATGACCACCTCTATTTTTGTGATGGTGCCAACCATTGAAATCCCGTGCTCAGACTCATGAATCTATGAGGATGGTTTGGGGCTTGATTTTCTGTAAGGAACTATTTAAAATGCATTCATAAGTCATTAAATCATTGACAGACTATTGGTTCTTGTTTCGCTATTACATTGGTATTACTGAGGTTTGGAAACCTTATTTCTCTAACACTAAGTACAGTAGGTTAGTTAGCCTTGTCGTTTTCACTCCTCTGTGTAACTCTATAAAGGCTCTGTGTTTTCTCAAAGATATCGAGAGAGTTCAATTTAAAACTGCTGAAAAATTGGTGTCTGAATTGATCTTCCACATTTATAACTGGCTAGGATCATTCATTCATAACAAGTCTTCCTAACAAAATCTCTTTCAACAGGTTTAACTGGGGCAATGAAGTTTGAGCCAAGTTCTGAAGCGAAGACCAAGTTTATTACTGTAATGAATGAATATGGTCTGGATTAGAGCACTAATTCGCTGAGCACTTACTTTGGGCAAAGGAAAGGCCCAAACTAACTACACTAGTGTTTTTGAGTTAAGAATCTTCTCAGCTGAAGGCTCTAGATATCACAAAATAGAAATGTCAGGAGAAATGTTTACCATGAGCTATTCTTTATAGGATTTTCACTGATTCAGGTCTGATTCACTAGCAGACAGTATTCTATTTTATACTAATTGAGGGAAAAATGAATTATTTTTAGCTTTCTGACCTTAACTATGAAAGTACTATATGGAACTAAGACTTTTTCCAGGTCTGAAATAATACGACTGTAAGACAGGGTTTTTCAGTTTGGGAGTATTGGTAACTTGGGCTGTGTTGTGGGGGCTATCCTGTACACGGTCGGATGTTTTGCAGCATCCCTGGTCTCCACCCACTAGATGTCAGTTGTGACAACTACATATGTTGCCAAACATGGCCAAATATCTAGTGGGTGAAAGTGATCTTCCTTGACTGAAGACTATTCTAGGAAGTTCTTAAGGCATAAATACTCATGGGGGAAAAAACGAATCTGCCTGTAGTTTGCATATAAAACATCTAACCTTTTGCTAAATCCCGGCAGTGGTTTGACATGACTACATTCTAGAACATACTAGAGGGAAGTAGATGGAGCTATGTGTATATGTCTTTATACAATTTTAATGTCTCCAAATACTTGTAATTTTTGAACACTAGTGTCTTCTTGATTATATTACTCATACATATTTGTTATGTAAAATGCAAAAAAAAGTCAAAGAAGATAAAAATTATCTGTAATCCTATCCTAAAAATCTAGCCAGCATTTATGGTTGAGGTTTGTCATAAGCTTTTCATTACTCTACTCATCTACCTATATCATTTGAGGTTATATTACATATATAGACATGTAACATATAAAGTATTTTGCATTGTTTGGATCATTATATAATGCACATGGCCACATTTTTAAAATCCATTTTCCCATATACTTCTGCCTTTTTGAAATATTTTGAACCAAATCTTGGACACTGTTTCATTTGCATCCACAAATAGTTAAAATATATTTCTAAAGGCTAAAGACTTTAAAAGAAACCCACAATACCATTTATCTCATCAAAAATTAATAACTCCTATTCCAATGTATGTGTAAACATATAATGATAAATTATATGCATATACTACTGTATTAATCACTTATATACCTTATAAATCATGCAAATGCAAAAAATTAATAATTCCTTAAAATTATTAACGATCCAATCACTGTGAAGGGAAATGACAATGTGAATTCAGTGAGTGAATGAAAATGTACTGAATCTACATTTTTATGCTAACCTATATTTTACTGACAGAATGACTTTACACAGCTATAGTACTGTCATTTAAGGAAAGCCTCTGGTTTCTGAAAGGTGATATTTTTCGTATTCTAGCAATCCATACAAAGGTTTCCTTGACAGAATGAGGGGGAACTCTTAAGAGTTCTTTCCAGGCTTGCCCTTTCTCATGAAGGCCCCCTGGTGGTCAAAAGGACTCTGCAAATGTAAAATATTTGTGTGTGTGTGTGTGTGTGTGTGATTTTGAAAAGAGAGGAGGGAAGAGACGTTAAGAGGGTACAATGGAATAAATGCTAACATACTTCCCCATAGACAGAAATACTCTGAGGTCCACTGAAAGCTGTTATATTAGCTATGGTCTTGGCTGTAGTGAAGCCAGAGATCTTAGTCAAATGCAGCCAGGTATAGACACCAGAAGACCCTGCCCCAAGTCCTTGATAGTCAATTCTATAGGTCTATTTGGGTTTTAATTTCCTATCTTATCGGTCTATAAACTATAATGAATGAAATTTCAGGCCGCTTATAGTCTTCCTGACTGTATAGTTCTATAAAATAGAAACTCTTTCATCAATAGCTCCTCAGAAGGCAAGGATTTGAAATGCTTGGAGAAGAAACAAGCAAGTTCTGTTCTCTTCTGATGAAATAATTGCAGCACTTTTTTCTAAAAATTAAATTTATAGGGGTGCCTGGGTGGCCCAGTTGATTAAGCGTCTGACTCTTGGTTTCAGCTCAGGTCATGATCTTGCGGTTTCATGAGTTCGAGCCCACATCGGGCTCTGGGCTGCCAGCACAGAGCCTGCTTGGGATTCTCTCTCGAGTCTCACTCTCTGCCCCTCCCCCACTCACACTGTCTCTGTGTCTCTCAAAATAAACTAAAAAATTTTAAAAATTAAATTTATAAATATTTATTCATTCAAAAAAATGTTGCTGAAAGCCTACAATAGACCAGCTATACTGCTAGATTTGGGGGTAGATAAAAGGAAGGGAGATCAGAACAGAAAAAAGTACATGTAATCTGTCTTAAAAAGAGTTCATAATTTGTAGATGAAAAGATTAAAGTGACTCACTTTGAAAAAAATTTGAATTTGACAAAATAAATACATCATGGACAGAAATATGAGGGTTATGCTTTCACAGTGTTAACCTGCATGAAACAAGATAATTAAGTGCGCAAACACACTCACACGCATTCTCATGTGCAATCTGAGTTCTTTACCTATTGTGAGTCCAAATTAATAGTATTATATTGACTGAGCTAGGTGCTTTAGGTGTATAATCTCATGTAATCATTCTAACAATACTATGAGAGAAGCATTATTATTATCTGCATTTGATTCATTTTTCAAATGTTATTAAAAATTATTTATTTATTTTGAGAGAGAGAGAGAGAGAGAGAGAGAGTGAGCGAGCAGGGGAGGGCCAGAGCGAGGGGGAGAATCCCAAGCAGGCTCTGCACCTTCAGCTTGGAGCCTGAAGCGGGGCTTGTACTCACGAACCATGAGATCATGACCTGAGCCAAAATCAAGAGCTGGATGCCTAACTAACTGAGCCACCCAGGTGCCCTGTTATTTACATTGTATATCTGAGTAAATAAAGGTAAGTTGCTCAAAGGAAGAAGCCAGTAAGAGATGAGATTGACAGTTGCCGTTTTAGCTTGAGCTCTTAACTGTTCAACTATATATGGTCTGATCTCTTGGTTTGACTGTTGTGATACTCAGATCAAGGACAACTATTTAGAGGGTAGTGCTGGTCAGAGAATACTACATTTTGACTTTCTTTAGTCCCAGGGTACTAAAATAGCAAGGCACTAAAAATATTTTCATTCTTTCAAGTTTTTTTTTAAGAAAGTACTAAATATAAGAAGTTTACAAGCAACCAGATCTAGTATTCATTATTATTGATAATAATTTTGTGTGTGGTAAAAAACACCTAACATGAAATCTATCTTTTTATAAATTGTTTAAGTGCACAGTATAGTAGTGTTAACTATATGCACATTGTTGTACGGCAGATATCTAGAACTTCTTCACCTTGCATGACTGAAAATCTACACCTATTTGAAAAGCAACTCCCCATTTCCCCCTTCCCGGCCCCTGCAACCATCAATCTACTTTCTGCATCTATGAGTTTGATTGTTTTAGATATCTCAAGTAAATGGAATCATATAGTATTTGTCCTTCTGTGACTAGCTTATTTCACTTAACATCATGTTCTTGAGGTTCATCAGTGTTCTAGCATATGACAGAATTTGCTTCTTTCAAAAGGCTGAATAATACTCCAGTGTATGTATATACTATATTTTCTTTATCCAGTCCTCTGTCAATGGACATTCAGATTGTCTCCATTTCTTGGCTATTGTATAGAATGCTGAAATGAATGTCAAAGTGCAAATATCTCTTGGAGATCTTATTCCCAATTCTTTTGAATAAATACTCAGAAGTGGGATCGCCGGATCATATGGTAACTCTCTTTTTAAGAGAACCTTCATATTGTTTTCAATAGAGGCTTCACCATTTTATGTTCCCCCACATGGTACACAAGGGCTCCAGTTTTTCCACATCCTTGCCAACACTTGTTATTTTGTTTTTCTTTCTTGCCTTTTTTCTTTTTGTGTTTTATTTCTAATAGTCATTCTAACAGGTGACCTCATTATGCTTTTGGTATGTATTTGCCCAATGATAAATGATGTTGAACATCCTTTTATATAACTGTTGGTGGTTTGTATATCTTCTTTGGGTAAATGTCTATATTAGTGATTATTTGCTTTGTATTTTGAGGCAAAGTTTATTCCTTTTCCATGAATAAAAAATAACTTAATTCCTTGTAAAGAGCATGCACTGAACATATGTTGTAAAAGATACATGAAGCCTACAAGGATGCACATCTCCCTTTCTTGAAAGGCAGTTCGCATCATAGAAGAAAACACAAGTCGTGTGTTTTCAAACCCGAATATAAGGAAAGTCTAAAATAAGTTAATGATGGTACTGGTTACAATGGGGATATGGTGAGGAGAAGGGAGCCAACATTTATTAACCAGGTACCATCACATAAAAATCTGATTGGGTAAGGATCATCATCCAAGCTATCTGAGGCTCAGAGAAGTTAGGTTATGTGCTCGGGGTCACCAGCAGGTAGATCAAAGAATCAACATTTGAACTGGATCCAAACTCCATAATCTTTTCTACTACAACATGTTGTATCTTCTTCTTTGGGAATTGAGGAATCTTCAGAGAAATTTGACTTTAGAGCTGAATCTCAAAGAACAGATCAATACTAGTGTTAGAAGGGAAATAGTCTCACTAACTCTTCTTCTGTCTCTGTGATCTGCCTCAGAAGTGAAGTGAAAATCTGAGAAATAACACAGGATCTGAAGAGAAAATGGGGGCAGACAGTCTCTGAAGTATGAGTTAAAAAGCTCCATTCACCCCAGGGGTACTGTTGAGCTTACGAGGGCCTCCTTATTTTAGAGACTGAGGTTTCTAATTAGTTAGTTAAACATAACCCTTTCTGATTGTTCTGACCTGTTCCCACTTCCTAGAGACCTTAGGCCCTCACTTCCACCCAGAGTAAATGCCCTAAAGTGAGCTTCTCACAACCATGAGTTTCTTTTTTCTCTTGAGCACCAGCTATTTCCTGTGTCAAATGCAAATGAAATGTGTTGATTCTGAGGGCAATTCTTGGGGCTGCACATAATCAAAATTATGAATTCTGATCCACAGGCAAGATCTGTAACATCACCAAGATTCAACAACTAAGGATATGTTGTAATCAAGATTTGGGATCTCTGAAAAGAAACCATCCTTGCCTAAGGGAGGCTGGCCTTGGGTGGTAGAGGGGCTCTGTGGCCCCTTGTAGGATCCTGAGTGTGTATTTACATCTGGAATTGTTGGCTGAGATGTTTCTAATTAGAGTCAACTGTGGGAATTCAGGAGTTTTATAATGTGTCCATTTACTCACTTTTAGACAACAAATATTTACAGTCTGCAGGACATTACTAGAGACAGCATAAAGTTGTAATGCATCCTGTCCTATTCAGAAGAGAAAGGAGATGAGGATTGTGTGGATACCCTTGGCCATGCTGCCAGGCCACCTAATTGCCTACAGTGGCCTCAGAACTGACCATAGCCCGAGGATGGCTCATCTCCTTACCTGAAACATAGGGAACAGATTCAGCCAGGTGGATGCCACTGTGAAAATGCCCAGTCATAGACTTTAGCAGTTTGTCATAAACTTTTCATAAACTTTTCATAAACTGAATGTTAAACTGACAGGTTGTTACCACCTATCACTTAGAGCTGTTCTTATGAAAGTAGTGTTGTATGGTGGGAAGCACAGACAGAGACCAACAGATATTGTTCTAACTTCTGGCTCTCTCACTGACTGTGTGATTTTGGGCAGATGACTTTACCTCCTTGGATCTTTATTTCGTCATTTGTAATCTGGGTATATTAACACATGGGTTTTGCAAGTACTAAATTAGATATATTTTGTAAAAGTTTCTATTACATTATTTGGCACTTGATATGTGCCTAGTGAGTAGCATTTTCCTTTTCCACACTGTACAAGAAGAAAGGAAATTTTAGGTAGTATATGTATACATTGAAGTAAAAATCAAAGAATTTCCTCCAAATGAAGATAAACCAATATATACTTGGGCAATATTAAAGAATGTATAATGAAATTGGGATTATTGTCAGAAAATAATAATAATCTGCATATTTGGAAATGAAGTGAAATTAAAAATTTGCCAGTGCATTCATTCAGCAAGCATTCTTGGAATTCTTACTATGTTTCTATAACTAAACTGAATTGGAAACTAGGTGATGCGGATGATTAAGGTAACAGAAGAAGATGATCAAAGTAATACAATATGACCCAAGAGACGTAGGCAGATAAAACAGAATTGGGGGTTTTAAGGAAGAAGAAATGAGTGGAATTAAGGTAGACTTTATGGGGGAAGAAACAGTTTCCAAGCCAGACTTCAAAGTACAAATTGAGTTTCAAAGGATAGAAACGAGGAATGAGGCATTCCAAGGAGGACCTGAGAGAGGGAGGAGAGTGCCAAATGTGTGAGAGGCTGGCGGATGGGCTGGTTTAGTTGGAGTCCAGGTCAGATTCCCTGGTCACATGACTTGTACAGCTACACAGGGCTCTACCCTTGGCTTATTACCTTGTGGTTGCCATTTTGAAATTTGTAATTAGTTTTGGACAAGGGATCCTAGATTTCCATTTTTCACTGGCCCTCAAAAATTAAGTAACCAGTCTTGACCAGAGAAAATGACTAAAATGAAAATCCTGACATCCTGTAGGATCTTAAATGTCAGTGTAAATAACCTAAATTGTCTTGTGTCAGGGAATGAGGAGACCTTTGAGCAAGGGAGTGACATGACCAGGATTATGTATTAACCATGCAAACCGTATGCACATTGGGTAGCAAAAGACAGAGGCCAGAGGTGGGGAGGAAGTGGTTTTTGCTGGGATCACCATACTTCTCTGTTTGCTTAGGACTGCCCTGGTTTATGGCAGCTATCCCAGTGTAATTATTAATAGTGCCCTCTTTCACTCTCAAAAGTATCCTAGTTTAGATGATAAATTACATGGTCACCCAAGTTATTTTGATAGTCAAGGTAAATTAAGCCCTGAATTTGAATGAAGACAGGTGGTATAGACCAAGAAGCATAAATGGCAAGAAATGCCAAACTTTGAGTCCAAATTTCCCTTATAACATCAATAAACTCTGCAAATGCCTATGTGGTGGTAGTTGAACTTTTGGAATCTGTTGCTTGAGGAAATCCATGATGGCATAAAATTACTCTGAATCTAGTGTACCCTGAGATAAATCGGTATTTTATTAATCTCTAGGCATCTGAATATTTGTGTTACATATTGAAAGATATTCATCCTGTCTAAAGTCACTGCTTCCCATGCTTCTAGATGGGTGGACCTCTTGCAAAATTCCAGTTGTCCCTCCACAACTGAGTATCCATCCATGGCACTGAAGGGCAGACTCACCGATTTGTAACACTGAAGTTCTAGTTACTTATCATGACATTCAAGGCATTTACCAATAAGGAGAGAATCTGAAGTGGAGCCTGTGTATTATCGTTTGAAGAATCTACCAACAGACAGCCGAGTGTCCGCTATGTGAAGAGGTGACGGTGTGTGTGTATGGGGAAAAGGGATGTGGACTAAGTGGATGTGATTTTATGAAAGTTATACTCCCATATAACTTCATTTCAATAAAAGAATTATCTGATGTTATCTCATTTATATACTGGGCATCCACCGGATATTTCCTTTGAGATATTTTTGAAATCCATAAACGTGGCAGAAAAAACATTATGAAATTTCAGGTTTAAATCCAAGTCTTACAATTTACCAGTTCTGTGAATTAAAGCAACTCTTTGAAGTTTTCTAAGCCCCTCTTCCTTCATTTATAAAATGGGGTTAATGGTGCCACTCCACAGGCTGTCATGATGGTAAAGTAGATACAGTGAGTGAAATTCTTTAAAAATTCTAACTCTAAATAGGTAAATAAATAGTCAAACTCAGTGGTTCTCAAATTTTAGCATACATTAGAATCACTTAGGAGGCTTGTTAAAACAGATTGCTGGGCCCTGTCTCCAGGGTTTCTGATTTGACAGAATTTACATTTTAGCAAGACCTTGTGTTTACGGACTGAATGTTTGTGTGTCCCCCTAAAATTCATGTTACTATCCTAAAGTGACGGTATGAGGACGTGGAACCTGTGGGAGGTAATTAAGTCATGAGGGTGGGGCCCTCATGAATGGGATTAGGACCCCTATGAAAAAGACCCCAGAGTGTTCCCTAACCCTCTTTCCAACTTGGGAGAATGCAATGAGAGATCATTAGTCTGCAAGCTGGAAGAGGGTCCTCAACTGATCATTTTGCACCTGGACCTAGCACCCTAATCTCAGTCATCTGCTACCAGATAAACTTTCTGTTGTTGATATGCCACCAGTCTATGGCATTCTGTTAGAGCAGCCTGAACAGACTAAGACCCCATGTGAGTTTAATGCTACTCCTTTGGGTGCCATACTTTGAGAACCACTGCTCTTAGAAAATTTAAATCTTCGCAGAGTTAAAAGAATAACTCCCATCTGCCTAACAGATAGGTATTTGGGGGAAGGTTGCACACTATAAAATAAAAACGACATTGACAAAGAAATGCACCTGACTAGATATTCTACCAGAGAAAGAAAATCTTGGCTATGTGAAGAAAATAATAAAGACTGGTATGAATCATCTATTGGTCTCATGCAAACTAAAACCAAAGATTATACACCCAGCTTAATTTCAACTTTATAATGATTTCCTTTAATTACTGTATAAGACCAAACATGAAGATGCAGTAGTGTGAAATTAATACTGACAACACCAGGCTTGCCTGGGCTCCGCAGATTAACCAGCATTTTACTGCATCAATAAAGGAATGAGGAAATAAAATTAAAAACTGATAGTGAATGGAATTACTTATTTGAAGCTAGTGATTATGTCAAACTGTCACTCCCACAGACGGATTAAGCACAGAAAGACAACCAGATAAATTATAAACCACTCTACAAAGTCCGTATCCATCTAGTCCGCAAGTTTGGTAACAATGGAAATCTGAAATCGACTTGGTCATGGCAGATTTGGGTTGCGTGTTTAGCATGTCATAGACTCCTAGCATCTTGAAGAGCAGAGATCAAAAAGACCTTAGAGGTCATGTGAGATTAGATTTCACTTTCTGAAGCATTACACTGAATGATTTAATTTAAAATGGAAAAAAACTAAAGAGGTTTCTTTCCTTTTTTTAAATCACTGACATACAATTTAGAGAAAAACAAATAGTGCCAAACAGCATACCTAATGCATGTAAAACATAGAAATTACATTAAAATATAGCAAAGTTAGTTACTTGCACTTTTGAGTTACTTGCACTCTGTTTACTCAGGCCATAGATTTTATTTAAGTTTCCCTTTGTCTTTGTTTTCCTTTCCCACTCTTTTTTTTTTTCCTTTTTACCACTATTCCTTTATTATTCAAACTTAGGACACCCAAAAGTCTCCTTAAAATTCACTGGAATACTGATCCCTTTTTTACCAACTTGATTTTTGGGCAAACTGTGTCTTGCTTTATTCGGTCCTGGCTTCAGCAGAAGCAAGGCTGCATTTTTCTATATAGTTGAAAGTAATTATAGAATCATGAAACATCGGATCAAACATGATTTTAGAGAAGCTCTCCTAATTCTCTCAAATTGTGGCAGGACGTGGTTCTTTCTTGCCTATGCTTCTTGCATTTTCACTGTTGCAATGGAAAGCTTTCATTTATTTATTTGTTTTTTAAATCATCCTCAAGGATTAGGATTTTGCTAAAAGAGGTATTCGATGATTTTGTCTGTTTTGTAGCCGATCCTTTCTGAAGAGGGTAAAGATGTAACATATTCCTTTCAGCATGGAACTTTAATCAAAAAGTACTGAAGCATGATGGAGTCTGGACTCTGAAGAAAAGTTGAAAAGGAAAAAGAGAAGGAGATTATGGGACTACAGGCATCCAACTAAAGATTGACTCTCTGTCCACTCTGATGAGTTGTGGATGGAGATTAATTTCTTTCAGGTGATGAACAGCATCTGACCACCCTTCCAGCCAGCCACTGGGGCACAGTGGCTAGATTTTTAACAAACATGGTAAAACTATAAATCTTAACTAAACACATTTCTAAACCTGCTGTCACAGAGCCAAGTCCTTTTTGGCTAGGAATCCCAGTAGAAAAAAAAAACAAAAACATTACCATTGGAAATCTTTTTTAAGGATTTGTTATCAAACAATTTCCCCTATGTGCCAATTTATCCTCTGAGTCCTCTGACTTTCCCCTCTAACAATCTCAAAACCCAGGGAAAATCATCACATCTTCCAGTTAGAAGGGTTCTCCGGTCATCCAAGAAATGGCTGATCTGCTGTGGGGTTTATCTCTTCATTATCCATGACAAAAGTCCATTCAGATTTCATTGAAGCCTTTTGGTGATGGAGCTCTGAATGTGTTCCATTTTTTTTTTTTTTTTTTTTTTGCACAGTTTTATTGTTGGAGCATTCTTTCAAAGGAAAAAAAAAATCAACCCCTAGGTCTGAGAAGTGGAGTTAATCTCAGACACTAGTGGATTAAGTCTGACTTTTATGAGATGCTGTGAATCTTATATAGTAGCTAATACACCTTAGTACATACTGTCAATAAATTCACACTAAACCCTCACAATAATCGAGGTACAATTGTTATACCCATTTGATAGATGAAGGAATCAATGTATAGAAATATTAAGTATATTGCCCACATGGGATTTAAATGAAAGATCTGGTATTTACAACTAAGTGGTCTTATTGCCAGAGTCCACAGCCTTAACCACTAGGCAAAAGACCTTTGATATGCTGATGGAAAATGCTTTTCTGCATCATCTCTATCCCCTGGATGTTTCTACTCTTTTAATTGAAAGCTGCCACGGGATTTCCGATTAGACCCAGGACCTTTGATATATACAAAAAGGTGATCTTCTCTCTCTCTTTTATTGAAGCATAATAACATACGTTGTATTAGTTTTAGGTGTGCAATACAATGTTCAACAATTCTATCCACTACTCGGTGCTTATCAAGGTAAGTGTACTCTTAATCCCCTTTATCTATTTAACCCACCCTCTCACCCCCCTCCCCTCTGGCAACTACCAGTTTGTTTTGCATGTTTTTTATTTATTTTAATTTTAATTCCAGTATAGGTAACATACAGTATTGTATTCGTTCAGGTGTGCTATATAGCAATTCAACAATTCCATATATTACTTAGTGCTCATCAAGATAAATACTTAATCCCCTTCACCTCTTTCTCTCATCTCCCCCCTCACCTCACCTCTGGTAACCACCTGTTTGTTCTCTATAGTCTGTTTTTTGGTTTGTCTCTCTTTTTTTTGTTGTTGTTCATTTGCTTTGTTTCTTAAATTCAACATATGAGTGATAGCACATATTTGTCTTTCTCTGCTTATTTTGCTTAGCATTATACTCTCTAGATCCATCCATGCTGTTGCAAATGTCAAGGTTTCATTCTTTTTTTATGGCTGAATAATATTCCAGTATACACACACGCGCGCGCGCGCGCGCACACACACACACACACACACACACACACACACACACATATATCCACACAAACACATAACACATCTTCTATATCCATGCATCTATTGATGGACACTTGGGCTGCTTCTGTAATTTTACTACTGTAAATAACGCTGCAATAAACATAGGGGTGCATCTATCCCTTTGAATTAGTACTTTTGTATTCTTTGGATAAATACTCAGTAATGCAATTACTGGATCATAGGGTAGCTCTATTTTTAATTTTTTGAGGAACCTCCATACTGTTTCCCACAGTGTCTGCATAATTTGCATTCCCACCAACAGTGCACAAAGGTTCCTTTTTCTCTACATCCTCACCAACACTTGTTATTTCTTGAGCTTTTGGTTTTAGTCATTCTGACAAGTATAAGGTGATATCTCATTGTGGTTTTGACTTGCATTTCCCTGATGATGAGTGTTGAATATCTTTTCATGTGTCTGTTGGTCATTTGTATTTCTTCTTTGGAGAAATATCTGTTCATGTCTTTTGCCCAGTTTTCAATTGGATTATTTGTTTTTTGGTGTTGAGCTGTAGAAGTTGTTTATATATTTTGGATAAATTAACCCCTTATTGGATATGTCATTTGCAAATGTCTTCTCCCATTCAGTAGGTTGTCTTTTACTTTTGTTGATAGTTTCCTTTGCTGTGCAAAAGATTTTTTATTAACCCCAATAGTTAATTTTGCTTTTGTTTTCCTTGCCTCAGGAG
Organism: Panthera onca; assembly: GCF_046562875.1. NCBI lineage: Eukaryota > Metazoa > Chordata > Mammalia > Carnivora > Felidae > Panthera > Panthera onca. The sequence goes on along the minus strand of NC_138345.1, from coordinate 113,168,336 downwards.
ATATATCTAGAAAAAATTTTCTATGCCTAAATATCAAAGAAATTACTGCCTATCTTTTCTTTTAGGATTTTTATGGTTTCATATTTCATATTTAGGTCTTTAATCCATTTTGAGTTTATTTTTGTGTATGGTATAAGAAAGTGATCCAGTTTTACTCTTTTGCTTATATCTGGTTTTCTCAGTACCATTGTTGAAGAGACTGTCTTTTTAATTGACTATATGAATTAATTTCTGGACTCTCTATTCTGTTTCACTGATCCATGTGTCAGTTTTTTGTTCCAGCACCATACCATTTTGATTACTATAGTTTTGTAGTATATGTTGAAATCCAGGATTGTGATACCTCTAGCTCTGCTCTTCTTTCTCAAAATTGTTTTGACTATTCAGATAATTTGTGGTCCCATATATTTTAGGATTATTTGTTCTAGTTCTGTAAAAAATGTTGGTATTTTGACAGAAATTGCATTAAATCTGTAGATCACTTTGGGTACTGGGTATATTGTAACAAAACCCTAAAGACTTCACCAAAAAACTACTAGAAGTGATAAATAAATTCAGTAAAATTGCAGTATACAAAATTAATATGCACAAATCTGTTGCATTTCTATATACCAATAATGAAGTAGCAGAAAGAGAAACTAAGAAAACAATCCCATTTACAATTATATCAAAAATAATAAAAAAATTATGAGTAAACTTAACCAAGGAGGTGAAATACCTGTACTCTGGAAACTGTAAAATACTGATGCAAGAATTGAAGATGACACAAACAAATGCTCAGATATTTCATGCCTATGGATTGGAAGAACCAAAAAGGCAATCTTAATATTTAGGCATATTTCTTAATGTCATTCAGTAAATTAATTTTAATACAACTAAATACACTTCCTAATGAGGTAAAGGATAAATGAAAGTCAATGGGAGATACACTTTGTAGAATAAGCAGCTTCAGAGCTTACAAGTGATGCATTAACAGGTTTTTATTCAATGTCATTATAAGAAATTGATCTCAGATGCTAGAAAATGGAACTGCTTATGGAAATCTCAGACTCATCCATACCAAGCATATATTTTTCACAGTTCTTTCCAGCTGGCCTCCCACTTACTGTCAGAGCAATAAGAAAACATGCAAATGGAGAAGAAATGTTGTAAGCTCTTCAAAAAGCATTCAGACTCAACTGAGGGAGACGGATTTTTTTTAAAGCTTTTAACCTGTGCTTTCTGGGTGATCTGATGATAAACTAAAAAGACCAAAAGAATTTTTATATGCAGAGGACTTGCTTTCTGCTTAGAACTAGCATTTTTTTCTCTCTCACTCTCTCCGTAAGGTATATAACTCATTATTACTATTCATGACTGTTTCTAAGATTCTCAAAATTGTTTAAAAGAAATAATTAGTAAAATGTATTTTAAAATTCAGTGGAAATGAAAACAGAGGCAGCAATCAGATAAAGTAAACCAGGTGGTTAATACTTAAAAAAAAAATAACAATAATTTTTGTTCAAAGTTAAAGGAATCACAATGATGCAAGTAATACCAGAACCCTGAAAGTACTTTCTCAAGTCCAATTGGTGTTGTGAATTTTTAATGTAAACATATAAACTCAAGATTTGTTAAGAAACTAAACAATAAATAGAGGGAAATAAATTTGTTCCTTTCTTATATATTCACCACAAGTCCACTGGGTAAGAGTTAAGAAAGAGAAAACATAGAGTGTTGAGAACGGATGCAATTTTTCTTGCAAAGAGATGTCGATTTAGGTGGTTTGGACATTTTCTGTCTTGGGGTTACTGCTGGACCTGGTGGAGACGTTTGAGGATTACTCTACATTTCCACAGTGATGGAATATTTCTAAGACAAAAATCTAAGAAACACAAAAATAACTAAGACAAATATCTCTGAGATTCTGAAAGAAAATAATGCCTTTAAATATTTAGCCCAAATACAGATCATTGCAAATACTAAAAACAAAAGCATATCTGAGAGTTTGTTTATCATCTAGTAATCTTTGCCATAAACTCTAATAAGGATAAACTATACTGAATCAGTGCTGGTGTGTTTGGCTCATCATGGTTAATTAATAATTAATTACTCATTGGAACTTAGAGATTGGTAACTAATGTCACTATTGAATATAAACATCATATCACATACATTGATGCTAGGTTTTTACGTAAGATCTTTTTCAGAGGGAGGGGTAAATAAATGAAAGCTCACAATATGAAACTGAGAAGACATCTGTCACAGTGGCCAAACCTCTAGTAGGCTGGATAATGATTATGAATCTATTACTGTTGATATATTGCATAAAGCTGTGGGAATAGAAAGCTTTTCAAATTACACAGAGAGTAATCAACAGCCAACAGCAATAGCCCTGCTCTCACACCTGCTGCGTGCCTCCCACGGGAACATGTGCATCTCCAAGCCTGGAATTATTGGCAAGACAGGAGTTTTCTTTCACCTTTAGTTTGGCTTTCAAATTATTAAATAAACCATTGGTCAGTCTCTCCCACAATAGGGATGATAGGAACCATGCTGTTCAAGCACTGTTAATAGAGGCATCCTCTGCCTTCTATTCTCAACATCTCGAGCTCAATTACTAAAGCTTGCTTTCTTGTGATCTCTTTCTCTCTTTGGTCTCTCTCTACCACACATATCGCATATTTTGAGGTAATTCAAAGAAGTTCTAAAAACTCACAATTTACGTCAATGATAGGGAGAGGCAGATGTGGGGGTGGAAACTGGGGGGTTCTTTAGAATTATGAATAAAATTCTAAGACAGAAATATTTTTTTAATTATGAGAATAGAAATTTTAGCTATTATGAATCAGATTGTAGGTTAAGAATCTGTTTAACCAAAATTGTAAGCCATCAAGTGCTGGTTACTATAGTTAGGTGGAAAACTTTGTGGTCTGCATTGATTGCAGACAAAATATGAAATGTCTGATTTCATGCCTAGCACATAATATATTGTCCATACTTTCTTTCTTTTTTTTTTTTTTTTTTTTAGAACCAGGGAAGGGGGCATGAGTTACTGACGGTGGCCGCATTACAGCAGGGTGTCCTCATCCCAAGCTGTCTTTCTTTTTTGTTGTTGTCGTTGATTTTTTTGGGAGGGAGGAAGGGGCAGAGAGAGAGGGACAGATGACCCTAAGCAGGCTCTGTGCTGAGAGTGGAGAGCCTGATGTGGGGCTCAAGCTCATGAACTGTGAGATCATGTGAGATCATGACCTGAACCAAAGTCGGACACTTATCCAACTGAGTCACTCAGGCACCCCTACGTTGTCCACTCTTGACAAACGGAGTTGTTAACATTGATCAGAGGTTAAGATAACTGGGTTTCCTTTATAATCTCTAGTAGCATTTGCATTCTACCTATTCAAAAATGGCAACTGGTATCACTCGAGCCTATCAACTTGACATGAATTTGAAAAAGACACCCCATCCTCAACATATGTTATTATCTGCCATAAATTTGTAATCAGTATACAAATATATTATGACTAACATGTGAAGTGCCCTCTAGGCAGTACATCATTCATACAACCAAATGCAACTATTTTGGTAGGTGGCATATGATTGCTTCCTCATAATTTCAGATGGGTTCTTGGCCATCCTGCACTATGCTGTATTTACCTAGGTACATCTTGATCTTGTATTTTTATCTAGCCTGACATCTCCAGACATACCAATTTGCACATTACATGATTCTTACACCAGCAAAATTTGTGGCAGACTTCCTGGGCCATCTCCACTAACTCTTATACTCACACTTGGGTTCTGATCCCACCCACTTCCTGATTCTTGACTACATCTCTTATTTAGGTCTTTGTTTACAGAATGTTCTTGATGGTAATCAAGCTATATTTCTTGTCACACACACATATACACAAAAGGTCACTCTGATGTAAAACTGGTAAAAATCAGAATAAAGAAGATGAAAGCATCCCTCTGAAAAATGATACCTGTCAAGAGATATTTGCAAATATTTTATTGAGGAAGCCTAGGAAATACTCCCATAGGATCACAATGGCATCCTTAGGTCTGGAATGTAACGAAAGCAATTGCTACTCAGAGGAGGCAGACTGCATATAAAAGGGAGAAGAACAAGAGTGTTTAGTTTACATTACACTACATAGTGGACACTGCTCCCTTGTGTGGACGGAGAGGTCTGCCCTACCTATTTAGAGAGAAATGTCCTTTTCTTAGAGAGAGGACAATCCACCTGTTAATGATTACCTGATGTGATTTTTTTTTTTTTTATCAAGCAGTTGATCTATAACTTAGTGTCCTGGGAAGTCTGACATGCAGGATCAGTCACGATCTTTCATTCAGGCCTATTTGTCATTGTATTAAATCGGGGCTAAAGTTTTATTTTATTAATTTTATTATATATTTTTAAACTGTCTCCTATGAGTTAGCTTAATGTTAATTCCCTAGAACCTGAAATACTATATATAGATAACAGGATCAAGTGTAGCTTCTGATCAGAAAACCTGACAGTCTGACCCAGATACACTAAAACGATCTCACAACACTAGAGACCAACATAGGAGAATGTGTTGAGAGCAACTAGCAAGATTCTTTCTTGAATATTTGATATCTCAAGTGCATGATTCTTTAGATAGATGTCCACCAAAGTCTCTGCCTAAAATTCTGGAAATTATCACTCCCCATGGTAACAGAAGGGCTTCCAATGGCCACCTTGGTTCTGTGTGGTGCACAACCATAGAGGAGATGGTGGAGTATGAGTTAGACATAATCACGTAGCAGCACACTGCTGATTGGAGCAGGAGTTATCACCTGACTCAATCTGGACAGTCAAAGCTTCTTCTCCAGGAAATTTGAAATTTGAACTGAAGGAATTTTAATTGCCTTTTGTGACCAGAATGTTAACAAATTGGGTTGTAAGCCACTGATGACCACGTGAGTTGGGAAGCAGAGAGAAAAAGAATAAGGTCACAGCCAAGCACCAAGGACAATTTGAGAAACAGGAAAAATCTTGTGACACTCCTAGAAGCTTTTCTATTCTTGATTCTCATCCTTCCACAGGTCTGGCCACCATCCCACCCTTGAGTCTGCAAGATAGTCCAGGAAATACACTGCCTTTTTCTCTTTCCTTTTCTTTTCTTTCTTTCTTTCTTTTTCTCTTTCTTTCTTTCTTTCCTCTTTCTTCTTCTTCTTCTTCTTCTTCTTCTTCTTCTTCTTCTTCTTCTTCTTCTTCCTCTTCCTCTTCATCTTTGTTTTCATCTTCTTCTTCTTTGCTTAAGTTAATTCATGTTTCCAGTACTCACTACAAAAGTCTTTTTATAAAATTTTTTAACGTTTTATTTATTTTTTTGAGACTGAGAGAGACAGAACATGAGCGGGGCAGGGGCAGAAAGAGAGGGAGACACAGAATCTGAAGCAGGCTCTAGGCTCTGAGCTGTCAGCACAGAGCCTGACACGAGGCTCGAACCCACAAAGTGTGAGATCATAACCTGAGCCAAAGTCGGACCCTTAACCAACTGAGCCACCCAGGTGCCCCCTTGCTACAAAAGTCTTAACTCATAAGTCTATAATACACCTGATCTTATTCATTAGCTCAAGCAATGGCATTTTTATTATAATGTATTCCAAGGTCATATGTATCCTAGGGCAAGTCACTTAACAAGATTCTTAGTAAAATGGTGTGAAACACTTCATAGATTTGTTATAGGAATGAAGTGAGTTTATACATAAATTCTGAATAACAGCATCAGGCAAGCATACATAACAACAAATACATTTGAATTTTGTAATTATTTACACTAATATGATTAACTATATTTTTTATGTTATCTTTTTATTTAAAAATGTTTCTTCATTTTTTTGAGAGAGAGAGAGGCAGAGTGTAAGTGGGAAAGGGGCTGAGACAGAGGGAGACACAGAATCTGAAGCAGGTTCCAAACTCTGAGCTGTCAGCACAGAGCCCAACATACGGCTTGAATGCACCAACTGTGAGACCATGACCTGAGCAGAGGTCAGATGCTTAACCGACCGAGCCATCCAGGCTCCCCTATTCTCTTTATGTTCTTTCTATTCAAAAAAACATTATTAGGAATGTCTTTATGTTTTAGCTTAGCATATTTCCAAAATGGAGGTTTTGTTCTTTTTTAATGTTTATTTTTGAGAGAGAATGAGTGTGAGCAGAAGTGCAGAGAGAGAGGGGACAGAGGATCTGAGGCGAGTTCCAGGCTGACAGCAGAGAGCTCCATGAAAGGCTTGAACTCACAAACTGGAAGATCATGACCTGAGATCATGGCCTGAGCCGAAGTTGGACACTCAATCGACTGGGCCACCCAGGCGCCCCCAAAATGGGGTTTTAGTCAGTACTTACTGAGTAAAAGTGTATTTACATGTGTGAGTATTTACTCCACACGTGTATTCATTCATTAATTACTATCCTCATCCATTCAAGCAGCAAGTTATGGGATACTTCATATATTCATGCATATCTGTTCATAGAAAAATAACTACTAAGCTATTGGTTAGAAACAATCTTCTTATGTTGTTCAACTTAGGATTTTAATTAATAAGATGCTTTCTCTTGAGTTACATCTTATCTGCATTAATCATCCTTTAGCTTCAGAGGAAAAAAAGAACTGGGGAAAGATGTCTTTGAAGATAATTCTGTATTATACAGTTAGATGTCAGTGTTTGTTTAATAAATAAAAGGAGTACAAAGGTGAGTATATTTTAAGCTTTATGATTATGCAGGTGATTGAATTATTAAGAAGATGGACAGAATCCCATTAGGGATGTCTACATATGGCTTCATCCTGATCATCCTTTAAAAAGAGGGCTCTTTGATGCCCATGAGCATTTGTTTTAACTGGCCCAGTGAGTATTTAAAGCTTATTCAAAAGGTCACATTTTTGGGCAAGACTTCAGTCATATAGCGCAGATGGGCTAAAATACAAAGGAATGTAAATATGTCAAAGTTTGAGCTGTTAATACTGGGATTTCTGGACTGATTTTCTTATATGCCACTTTAATTTTAAAGAGTTCCATTTGGAAATGTCACGAATAATTCTCCAGAGACTGACATGGACATAAAGCCACCATTACTACCAACAACATACAACGAAACCTTGCCGCAAATATCTTGGAGAAGCTTTTCCTTGAATAGTTTGAAATGGTACTCCTAGAAACTATTGAAAATACCACTGAAATCAACATTTGCTTCCCTGGCTCACTGAAAGACTTGAGAAAGTCAAGCTATTAAAACAAACCTAGGCACCACAACTTGACATCAGTAGCACGTAAGTTGCTATCATAACCATTGTTGGACATTTTCTAGTTTAGGAGTTTCTAAGACTCAATCTTATGCTTTTCTACCCTAATGCCTTCTTCATTTCTTACCCTCTAGATCTCAGTTTTATAAGGTAAAAAATATTTTTATAACAAATATTTTGTAGTATATATACTCTTTACCTTTCTGGAATGAAATGAATAGATGATAAAGCCACCAACAACATAATTTAAAAGATCAATGTTGTATCCTAGCTTTCACATTTTTAAAAAACACAAGGGCAGTAATTCTACTAAAACAATGTGCACAACCAGAGCATAACATAAATGATTCCATGTGATGGCTATACCTGAACGTCTGGGAAGATATTTAAGTTGAATGGGACAACTTTGAGCATTTACAGGACCGTTAACATTTATTGCTCTCACTCATGAAATGCCTTTCCACACTCACTATTGATATAACCAAAAAATGCCCTCCAAAAAATTCTGAAATTCCCCTTACTAGCCAGTACTACTCTTGTTGCTAACCATTACTTGTACCATTTCTAAAAGGAAATCAAATCATAATTCCAACGGACAAGTTTAGTTTATAATAAAACAATTTATTAATAGTTGTGTCTTCTATTCTTTGCTAATATCATACCACCATCTTTTAAAATTCTATCAATAGGTGCACCTGGGTGGCTCGGTCTGTTAAGTATCTGATTCTTGATATAGGCTCAGGTCATGATCTCGTGATTGACGAGTTTGAGCCCTGAGTTGGGCTCTGACCTGACAATGCAGAGTGTGCTTGGGATTCTCTCTCTCTCTCTCCTCTCTCTGCCCCTCTCCTGCTCACTTTCTATCTATAAATAAATAAATGAACATTCAAAAAGATGTTAACAATTCTAATTCCCAGCTTTCCAAAATACAGGGACAATTATTTCTAAAAAGTTGTTTATTTGTTATTTTTTATCTGAAAAATTGACCGTGGTTTTGGGCACAGGAACAATGTAATAAAAGAACTGATTTTAAGGAAATGTTAAACTCTATTGCAAAACTTTGGGAGATTATGCAAGTCTTGATGTACCACTGTGAGTTACAGAATGTTTTAAAGGGCATGAACTCTTAAGTGGAAACACGGGTTACTACTGAGAGTTTCCATGCATTGGTCTAGTCCTGTTTCCATATAACCCTGATGGTAAAAGCACCTGAGAGGTCCACACATGAAGAAAAATAATCCTGATGGAATGTATAATCAAAAGATTCATAAAAAGAGACTCATCCCAGGTGTCCACACAGTTGCTCTGCATTATAACCTGACATAATGGAGCATGATGAGCAGTTTTAACTGTAAGGTTGAGAGATGTACATTTAAATTAAGACTGTTTTCAGACTCTGATTTGGTTATGATTGCAAAAATGCAATTTCCCATCTTCTGGTTTAGGGAGTTGCACTAATGTCTGTGTTTATGTCCATATTTCTGCCTGTATTTATAACTATTTATTTATTTTCTTGTGGTAGCACACGGGATATTTTAGTGCCTGGAATAAACAAAAATGACCAACTTCAATCATGTGGCCTCAATATCCTTTCAACAATATAGTTTTGTAACTTAAAGTTTAGTCAAAGTCAACTGAAGTTTTAACAGGCCCTGGACAACTCTTTCTATTAATCAGTTATTAACTAATATACTATTTCAACAATTCCACACAGCACCCTGTGCTCATCATGACAAGTGCACTCCTTAATCCCCATTCACCTACTTAACCATACTCCACCCCCCTCCTTTCTGGTAACCATCAGTTTGTTCTCTATAGTTAAGAGCCTGTTTCTTGGTTTGCCTCTCTGTCTCTCTCTTTCTTTTTTATTTTGCTCATTTTGTTTGTTTCTTTAAATTCTACATATGAATGAAATCATACGGTACCTGTCTTTCTCTGACTGATTTATTTTGCTTAGCATAATACTGTGTAGTTCTGGGGCGCCTGGATGGCTCAGTTGGTTGGGTGACTGACTCTTGATTTCAGCTCAGGTCATGATCTCAAGGTTCATGGGTTCGAGCCCCATGTCATGCTCTGCACTGACAGCATGGATCCTGCTTGGGATTCTGTCTCCCTCTCTCTCTCCCTCCCCAGCTCATGCTCTCTCTCTCAAAAATAAATAAATAAACATCAAAAATATTTTGTAGTCCTCTCCATGTTGTTTTAAATGGCAAGATTTCATTATATTCTATGACTAATATTCCACTGTGTGTGTATATGGGGGTGTATACCACATGTTCTTTATCCATTCATCAATCGACACTTGGACTATTTGTATAATTTGGCTATTATAGATGCTGCTGCTGTAAACATCAGGGTGCACGTATCCCATTGAATTCATATATTTTTATTCTTTGGGTTAATACCTAGTAGTATGATTGGTGGATCATAGGGTGGTTCTATTTTTAGCTTTTTGAGGAACACCCATACTGTTTTCCAGAATGGCTGCATCAGTTTGCATTCCCACCAACAGTGCAAGAAGGTTCCCCTTTCTTCACATCTTCACCAACACCTGTTGTTTCCTGTGTTATTGATTTTTGCCATTCTGACAGGTGTGAGGCGATAGTTCATTGTAGTTTTGATTTACATATCCCTGATGGTAAGTGATGTTGAGCATCTTACCATGTGTCTTTTGGTCATCTGTATGTCTTCTCTGGAAAGTTTTCTATTCATGTCATCTGCCCATTTTTTAATTGGATTGCTCATATTTTGGGTGTTGAGTCTTGTAAGTTCTTTCTATATTTTGGATACTAAACCTTTATCAGGTATGTCATTTGCAATACCTTCTCCCATTCTGTTGGCTGCCTTTTAGTTTTGTTGATTGTTTCCTTCACTGTGCAGAAGTTTTTTATTTTGATGTAGTCCCAATAGTTTATTTTTGCTTTTGTTTCCCTCGCCTCAGGAGTCATATCTAGAAAGAAGTTGCTACAACCAATGTCAAAGGTTACTGCCTGTGTTTCAGGTCTCACATTTAGGTCTTTCAACTATTCTGAATTTATTTTTGTGTATGGTAACAGAAAGTGGTCCAGTTTTATTCTTCTGCATGTTGCTGTCCAGGTTTATCAACATCACTTGTTGAAGAGACTTTTTTTCCCCCATTAGATGTTCTTTCCTGCTTTGTTGGAGATTAATTGACCTTTTAATTGCAGGTTCATTTCTGGGTTTTCAATTCTGTTCTATTGATTTATGTGTGAATTTTTGTGTCAGTGCCATACTCTTTGGATTACTACAGCCTTGTAATATAACTTTAAGTCCAGAATGGTGAGGCCTCCAGCTTTGTTTTTCTTTTTAAAGGTTGCTTTGGCTATTCAGGATCTTTTGTCATTCTATACAAATTTTAGGATTGTTTGTTCTAGTTCTGTGAAGAATGCTGGTGTCATTTTGATAGGGATTGTATTAAATGTGTAGATTGCTTTGAGTAGTAGACATTTTCACAATATTTGTTCTTCCAATCCATGAGCATGGAATGTCTTGCCATTTCTTTGTGTCATCTTCAATTTCTTTCATCAGGGTTTTAGTTTTCAGAGTACAGGCCTTTCACCTCTTTGGTTAAGTTTATTCCTAGGTATCTTATTGTCTTTGGTGCAATTGTGAATGGGATTGCTTCTTTAATTTCTCTTTCTGCTGCTTCATTATTGGTATATAGGAATGCAACAGATTTCTGTATGTTGATTTTGTAACCTGTGATCTTACAATATTCATTTATCAATTCCAGTGTGTTTTTTTTTGTTTTATTTCATTTTGTTTTGGTAGAGTCTGATTTTCTATATGCAGTATCATGTCATCTGCAAATAGTGCAAGTTTTACATCTTCCTTGCCAATTTGGATGCCTGTTATTTCTTCTTTTGTCTGATTGCTGTGGCTAGGACTCCCAGTACTATGCTGAATAAAAGTGATGTGAGTGGACATCCCTGTCTTGTTCCAGTGCTCAGTAAATATTAATTTTCTTAGTTGGCTCCTTAGCTTCATTAAGTGTTATTTTTAGGTATAATCCTGGAGGATAAAAAGGATATAGTCTGAGTGGAATACCTTTTAGGCCAGTTTGTAACCACTCTGGTTGGGGTACCATATGATGTATATAACCTGTGTCTATTTAAGATTTTGCATCAACATAGCATATAAGTGTAAAACAGTATAAAGTGGATCTAAAGGGTCATCTCTCTCTATTAATAAATCTCTTTTCAGAAAGATTCAGCAGTCCCTCTAGTGATTTGTGATAGGACTAAAGTCTTGTGGGACTATTTCTGAGTTAGTCCTTTCCAATGGAAAATGCTGATCTCACATCATGTGGTAAAAAGAGCTCATCCATCCAAGATTTCACCACTTATAGCCTTGGTTTCCTGACCCATAATTCCACATTCCATGTAGCTACTTGGAAAACAGGTGCCCACAAGTGAATTATTCTAAAACAAGACAGAGATGAGACAAAGCAGTTCACCTAGGTTCCTACAACAAAAAAAAAAATGAACTGTAGGTTGCAGCTAACTTAAAGTGCATCATTCTTTATCACTGCGTACCTTAATGTGGTGAAATTTATGGATTCCATTTGGAGAAATTTTTCATTGGTGGTCATGGAATTATATGAAGTCGACACAAAAATAAATAGCAAACATATTTTACTTTTTTAAACTTCCACCAAATGAGTTTAATTTGCATGCAACCAAAATCCCGAAGACTGCATTGCATAGAGTAGCTTTGCCCCACATCAAAGATACTGTAGAGATCAAAACAAAATTGAGTTCTGAGGAAGGAATCCTCTTATTCTCCTTCTTAATATACATGTTTTTGTTTTATCTGTGGGTGGGGGTCAATAAAAGGCAATATAAAAATCTGTGGACACCATCAACATTTGAGTGACTGCATCTTAACCTTAGAAGTAGGTGTGGTAGTTAATGAAAACGTGGAAAGTATGACATCTGAGGAAGAGTCGGCGAGTGGAATCTGAGAGCCCGAAGCTGTACGGAAATGGGAGCACCTCTGTACTGTCTCAGCCTCCCTCTTGCAGAGGGTGCTATCGTGGACACGCGACTGGATTTATGTGGTGACATTTCCCCTTCCCTTTCAGTTTTTTTGTATGAGATCAACATGAAGATCATTGACTGCCCTCGTTAAGCCTGCCTGAGCCAAAGGACAATGACCTTTTCCATGTTCTATCATCTGTGGGGTGGGTTTGTCTGAGTCTTCTTGCTTTGTTTTCCCAGGGAAGGAAAATTCAGAGCCAATCAAACTGTAAGATCCTGGCTCGGTTAAAACCAGGCCGGGGTTACTTAAGCAGGGCGAACACTTTCATAAGATCATTTCTGTGACAAAGATCGAAAGGACGATAGAAAATAGCACAACAGGATTCAATTCACGTGGCAAAAGGAAATTGTGCAAAGTTTAATCCATTCCTATCACAGTCTCAAGATTGTAATCTCCCTGGACGCTGAGCCTAGGAAAGACTTTTTTCCACAATACGCATCATCAAGTTGCTTGAGAAGCGGTGCTGCGGGCTGGAGGGAGGCGGTGCAAGTTATATAACATGCAATTTAAGATAATGGCCTTCGAAAAGGAGAAATTAATATAAACAGATGAGGCCAACAAAGCTTCAGTCATCTAGAAGGTAGTTTCAATCACCACTGACGTTAAACAATATCACCCCCACTGAGCTTACACTATGTTTATTATCATTTAATTTCTTGCCCAAATCGGCACTTTCTTATCATGATGTCGCAGGGACTGCAAGCTCTGTTATGACTACAATTGGTAGAAAAATGCATTCATCTAAGTGAGTAACAAGATACAAAAATTGAGCTCTCCGTCTTAACCTTTTGTGGCTTTAAACATTCTACTAAAAACATTAGCAAAAATGGAAGCTATGGCGCTTCCATAATTATCACAGCACTGTCTTTGTTCTTATAATGATAGAATCCATACTTTCAATTTGGAGGGCTTAATAATAGCAGCTGTCTTGTCTGCTCAACTGTGGGGTTTTAGGGCTCCCGTAATTATTCATTTTCACTCACTTGACAGTGGGTGTTTCCTTGTAATATTTCAGGCCACATCAGAAGAGAGCATTTTAAAATCCTTTCAAGTGTTCTGCTATACATAACAATATTGAATTATGCATTAATAAACCAAATTTAATTGACTTGGAGGTGCATAAGCCCTAATTAACACTATACCTCAATACTAAAAACTGATTGCCACAAATCAGCACACACACACAAATGCAGGCATAATGATTATACCGCTCATGTCTGAGGGACCCGATGTCTCTTGGTCCCTAAAACCACACAACACTCTATTTTTTCTTCACCTTCTCCCTTGCTCTTTCCTTCCTTATATGCTTCTCCTGCTTTTCCTTCTCCTCATTCTCTTATTTTTCAAAACATTTCATTTTGGAATTATTTTAGCTCTACACAAGAGGGGCCCGGGTCGAACAGAAATTCCGTCTTTCCTCAGCCCTCCTCTCATTGCTTCCTAAAGTTTATTAATGGGGAGCTGAAAGATAAAGGGGAGGAAACAGAAACCTACCCACAGAAGGTCCAAATGGCACTCCATCTTTCTGATATGCATCGAGCTCATTACGATAATAAATAAAATATGAATATTGGGAATAAACTGGGTTAATCATTTTTCATTATTATGTAGTCTAGATGAACTGGCTGTTTTGTAGTAAGAGAATATAACATGCATGCATATGTGTACCACGACCAACAGCAGTGTGCTTTATTAGGATGGGGGGAAATTATACGCTTTTGAGTGTGTTTACATGTGCCGAGAGAGTGGTTGCAAAGATAAGGAAGGTAGTTTTATGGGCCGGGCTGTGGAGATGCTGGAGAGGATAATTGAGAGAGGGAGGTTTTTATGATATAATAAGGTGCAGAGCTCGAGTGAGAGCAGGGACAGGGTGAGTGGGGGATGGGCAACAGTTACAGGATGCTTTCAGGACCTTCATGCTGGCATTTGTAGACTCTTTCATGGTCTTTTATGTGAAGGAGCAGCTCCCAGGGTTAGTGCGGAGGTAAGGCTCCCATTGTGTGTGAGAAGTCCGTATTTAGTCTAAACAATCAATCCTGATTAAAAAAAAACAACATAGTATTATACATTGTGTACAATTATAAAATGTACATTTACATTTTATAATTGAAAATGAATAAACTTTATTAAATCGTGTAAGTCCTTTCTGCTATATAAAATTTTGAAAATTCATAATAGCAGGAGGAAGAAATGAACTACCATAGATAGCCACTCTCAATAATTTAATGCATTTTCTAAATTGCGTTAAATAATCATTCTAAATTCCGTTTTGTTGTTTTTCTTTTTCTTTTGAGTCAATTTATTTTTCACATCCTGTCAGGAGACAGGGACTTCAGCTAGCCCACATATAGTGCCATATCTTTCTTAAAGCATATAAAAATATTCTGGAAAATACGTCTCACTATGCAAAGGCAAGCATGTAGATATAACTACTGGAAAGCATTAAAGAGTTCCAAAGCTAGAAGGTTTCTACTGATTCCCAAATACATGTTCTGCTTTGTTCCCTACTGAAGGACAGGTATTGTTTTATAAGTGCAATCTGGGAACTCTTGATGCTAAATGTAAACTCTCTACTCACCCATGCCATTTTCACTTTGAGCTATAGCTTTTTTTTTTCCACAGCATCCATATCTATACTTCTCACAGACTTTATCCATCTTTATCCTATAGATACAATACGCAATACCATGATCAAAGTATTTATTGGTTGAGTAAATAAGTGTATTTATGAGGGCGGTGTATTATTCAGCTTTCTCCATAAAACAGAACCAATGAGGAGGGTGTAGAGAGAGAGAGAAAGCAAAATGTTTACTACAAAGGATTGGCTCATGTGATTATGGAGGCTGAAAACTCCTACAATCTGCTGGCTGCACGCTGCAAGCCCAGGAGGGCTGGTGTTATTGTTTTACTCCAAACCCAAAGGATTGATAACCAGGGGAGCCAATGGTATAAATCCCACACTAAGTCAGAAGACCCAAGAACCAAGACAGCCAATGTCAGAGGACAGGAGAAGATCAATGCAGGGGAAGTACATTCACCCTTCTTTTACCTTTCTGTTCTGTTCAGGCCCTGAGGATTGGAGAATGCCCACCCACAACAGGAGGGTGATCTTTACTCAATCTACCAGTTCAGTGCTAATCTCCTCTGGAAACACCTTCCCAGTCAAAACCAGATATGATGATGTTTTACCAGTTATCTGGGTATCTCTTGGCCCAGTCAAGGTGACACACAAAATTAACCATCAGAGCGGCTCAGTATTAAACATTGTCCAGAGAAACTGGACAATGACAGGCTGTTCAAGGGTGACAGGCTGTTCAAGGGCGCCAGAGTTACTAAACTATTCTAAGAGCAAAGATTGGTCAGGATGTCAGCCATGATCCTACTTCATAGCAGGGCCATTAAAACATTTAAAACACATGAGTAACTTTCATTATGCTACACGGTTTTTGTGTCTATGTCTTTAGAGAGTCACCTGAGATATAACAAAACCTGCTTTTCTTGGATATTAGAAGCAGAGTAGGAATCAGGAATTAGCCTCAAGTTTACTAGATGCTTGGCAGCATTCCAGCAGACAGCTCAGTAATTTGAGGACAGCTATAATGCTTAAACACAGCCATATAAATGAATTGAGAGGTAAATGAGAAATAAACATCATGTGGTATTTTATAGGGAGTGAGGAGCGTATCTCTGAATGACATCAAGTAGAACAGGGTGTCGTAGCTCCCAAAGTGTGGAAAACTTGGGCATTAGCTCGTAAACTATATCGTGACCTCAAGATGGGTCCATAAAATAAATAAAATAAAATAAAATCGTAAGATCAAATAAAATCATAAAACAAAAACATAAGATAAAGTAAAAGAGAGTGAAGCAATTTATATGACCTGATATAACTCATTCAGCTTAAAGGCACAGAAATTTACTGAGATTCTGTGGCTCTCTTAGTCTTTCCTTTTTAAATTTCTAAAAATTTTTTTATTTTATTTAAAAGAAAAAATAATGTTTATTTATTTTTGAGAGAGAGAGAGAGAGAGAGAGAGAGAGAGAGAGAGAGAGTATGAGCAGGGAAGGGGCAGAGACAGAGGGAGACACAGAATCTGAAACAGGCTCCAGGCTCCGAGCTGTCAGCACCAGAGTCCAATGTGGGACTTGAACTCAAGAACCGCAAGATCATGATCTGAGCTGAACGAAGTCAGAGGCTTAGATGACTGAGCCACCCAGGTGCCCCTAAGATTTATTTTAGACATTTATTTATTTTTGAGAGAGAGAGAGAGAGCGAGTGGGGGAGGGTCAGAAAGAGGGACACAGGATCTGAAGCAGGCTCCTCTCTGTTGAGGGCAGAGCCTGATGAGCAGCTCGAACTCACAAACTGACCTACAGTGAGGTCGTGACCTGAACCAAAATCAAGAGTCTGAGTCAAAATCAAGAGACTGAGCCACCCAGGTGCCCTGCTCATTTAGTCTAAAAGCACCAAGAACATTTCTCTAAATCAGTGGTTCAAAATATTCATTGCAATTCAGCAAATGTCTATTTGGTACTTTTGATGTGGCAGGAACCATATGAGATACCAGATCTAAAATACTGAATAAGACAACAGAGCACACAGGTCTTTGGAGCTTATCCTCCAACAGGGAAGCAAGATCATTAAACATACAATTACAGTGAAAGGTGATTGTAGCTATGACAGAAGTATTGGATTAAGTAGAGAAACAGAGCACAGGTGTGCATAATTGGGGTGTTAGGAAAATCTTCCCAGGCAAAGTGACAGCCAAGCTGTGACCTAGACTATAGGTAAGGTTTAACCCATTAAAGCTGGGACAACAGTGGGAGAGATGGGGGCAAACAAACAAACAAACAAAAAAAGCAAGACAAAATCTAGCTGAAGAGAACGGCATGTGTAAGAGTTGTGGAGACTGAGGGATGTGTGCCTGTGACCTATTATTTTAAGATACAGAACAGTAAGAGATGAGATCGGACAGCTAATCAGGCCTCATTGTCCACGTAGTCTGTGGGAAGTTAGTAGGTGGTGTAAAAATAGTCAAATAAATTTAGGAAACCTATGTCATCCCCACAGGACTTCTCAGAGCCTTTGCTGTGTTAACATGCACCACAAATCTCCAATGTTTAGAGCTCTTGCAGTAAATCACTGCCTTACTATTGTTGCACTGTTGTAGCTGTCTGTGACCACCTCCCACTTTCTGCTTAATCTGGAGGGAAAAATAAAGGGTGTGAGGAAGGAGATCAAATGAAATTTAGATAGCAGTCCATGATTCCTTGGTATATTTCCACTGGGATGTACCTGTACTGCATCCCTTCCACTGTGCAGTCCTGATTCATTCCAAAACCTTCATTTTTAAAAAAGTGAGTTACTGGTATACATATTAATCTCCATGCAAAGTCCATAGTAGATAGAAACCATCTAACACGCTCCCCCCCACCCCATAGTGACTTTTACCTCATTCCTAAAGGAGTGTTTTCCTATATTGGGCACACATTTTAAAGGCTTTGATATATTCTATTTCTCCCGAAGCTTATTTATTTGGCAGCCACAGCTACCCCACCACAAAAGGAATGAATGAGTAAATAAACATATAAATAAATAAGAATATAGGCAGCATGTTCCACGAGCTGTACATCTTCCTGACAGAAAATCAATATACAGTGGGCCTGGAAATCGAGACCGTTGGCTAAATTTTTGTTTACCTTCCAGATAATTCCAGTTTCTGCTGTCATCGGGATGGTAAAGAGAGAGCTTCCCCACTTTCCCATCCCATAAATCCTTTATAGGTCATGACAAGCCATTTACAATTATGTTCATTCAAATCTAAATACGGCCCAAATGCAGGTGACAGATTGCAGACAGCTAAGTGATGGCAATGGTACGAATAAATTCCGTATATGATAATTATTTATTGATCTGCATGGTGCATTCTATTTGGACTGATACTAGAACAAAGGCATGAATAGGTTGAGAGAAGAAGAAGAAAAAGAAGAAGAAGAAGAAGAAGAAGAAGAAGAAGAAGAAGAAGAAGAGGAGGGGGAGGAGGGGGAGGAGGGGGAGGAGGAGGAGGAGGAGGAGGGGGAGGAGGAGGAGGAGGAGGGGGAGGAGGGGGAGGAGGAGGAGGAAGGGGAGGAGGAGGGGGAGGAGGAGGGGGAGGAGGGGGAGGAGGAGGGGGAGGAGGGGGAGGAGGAGGAGGGGGAGGAGGGGGAGGAGGAGCATGGACAAGAGCATCTCCCTAGCTTGTATCAGAGTTTAAGTCTTCTTGTTAGAAAAATAAGATTTCCTTCTGTTCCAATTTCTTCCAGCAAAAAGATGTTTAAAAATCAGTGGTTTCTGTTTTCCTATACAAATCCAGATTCAAGAAACTCCCTCGAAAATATGTATTAACACTTCAGCCACTACATCACAACCTCATTATTGGTGTTTAAAATGTGTAAGTTCACGCAGCACTCTCAACAATAGCCAAATTATGGTAAGAGCCTAAATGTCCATCAACTGATGAATGGATAAAGAAATTGTGGTTTATATACACAATGGAGTACTACGTGGCAATGAGAAAGAATGAAATATGGCCCTTTGTAGCAACGTGGATGGAACTGGAGAGTGTGATGCTAAGTGAAGTAAGCCATACAGAGAAAGACAGATACCATATGGTTTCACTCTTATGTGGATCCTGAGAAACTTAACAGAAACCCATGGGGGTGGGGAAGGAAAAAAAAAAAAAGAGGTTAGAGTGGGAGAGAGCCAAAGCATAGGAGACTGTTAAAAACTGAGAACAAACTGAGGGTTGATGGGGGGTGGGAGGGAGGGGAGGGTGGGTGATGGGTATTGAGGAGGGCACCTTTTGGGATGAGCACTGGGTGTTGTATGGAAACCAATTTGACAATAAATTTCATATATTGAAAAAAAATAAATAAAATAAAATGTGTAAGTTCACAAGTTAAGATTAGAAATCTATAGTAAACGTAAATCAGCGTTTCTTTAAGTATAAATTAGCGAAGGTCCATAACAATGAAAGTCTGTTCAGTTCTTCCATTTCCTTTAGAAATGGAGACCTGACTTTTGTTCTAAGCAAAGTTGTCTTCGTACAGTCATTGAAATAGTCCTGCCCAGGACATAAGGCTGAATGATGCCATTATGGCTCAGTCTGTTAAGCAGAACTCCGGCGGGCATCTCATAATTTTCATTAGGTAAGTACAGCAGTCTATGTTTAATAATAATAATTTATGTGCCCCATTTACCATTATATTAGACCCAAATATGAAGGGGCCCAAGACTTGGGCTTAGACAAGCTTGTTCTATTCTCTTCTAATAAGTCTGAATTAGGTTCCAGAATTCTTTTACTTTTAGAAGCATTTCAGGTGGTTTTTTTTTTTTAATTTTTTAAGTGTTTATTCATTGTTGAGAGAGAGAGAGAGAGAGAGAGAGAGAGAGACAGAGCATGAGTGGGAGAGGGGCAGAGAGGGAGACACAGAATCTAAAGCAGACTCCAGGCTCCGAGTTGTCAGCACAGAGCCCAACATGGTGCTTGAACCCACGAGTGGTGAGGTCATGACCTGAGCCAAAGTCGGACGCTTAACCGAGTGAGCCACTCAGGTGGCTTTTTTTTTTTAACGTTTATTTATTTTAAGAGAGTGAGAGAGAGAGAGCAAGCAGGGGAGGGGTGGAGAGAAAGATGGACAGAGGATCTGAAGTAGGTTCTGTGCTGATAGCAGACAGCCTGATGCGAAGCTTGAACTCAACAAACCGTGAGATCCTGACCTGAGCCGAAGTTGGATGCTTACCTGACTGAGCCACCCCACATTCCAGGTGGTTCTGATGCAAGTGCTCCGTCAGCTTAGAGACGTTCACCTTTGTATCCCTGGTACCCAGCACAGTGCCTAATACATCTCAGGTGGGTTTTGCCTTAGAATTAACACACTTTAGTTTATGCTCAGTCATTAGCCAGAACAAGCATGTAACCCTACAAACCTGCAAGGTGGCTGGATTGGTGACACTCCTACGTGGTCTAGGAGAAGAGAATTGATAGTGATGAAAATTAGAGATCACTATCTCTGGGCATCACGTATAAGAGCCATTATTTCATGTGTTTTTAAGTGACTTTTTAGGTAATGCTCAAATACCATTCAAGGACTGTTTTACTCCAGCTCCCCTGTCATGGCCGCTAATGCAGCTCAATCAATCCATACGTATTGCTTTCATGGAAGAGTCCATGATCACGAAATAGTCACAATATCTTTGTAGACATCCCCACAAAGACTTACATTAGTAAAGCATGATATAGTACTCAATACTGTACTCAAACAGTACTTGAGTACTGGGGCCTGAGTTTGAGAGTTAAAGAGGGTACTCAGTGAACTGATCACATCGTAGAAAAGGTTGGGAAGAGTGTACGATTGATGTTTGCATACTGAACAAACACACTTGTATATTTAACTCAAATAACTATTAATTCTTCCAGGATTGATATCAGTATTTTATATGTCAGAAAACACTGTAGATCGGAGGGTATTTGATGTATCTGTGATTTATTCATAGAAGAGGGGGAGGAAGAAGGTTCATGTGTAATCATTTCTATGTGGGAATAGGATAGAAAGCCAGTGGACAGTTTTAAAAGTGGTCTTAAATACAAGATAATAGTTAAATTGGCTGTTTTCAGATCAGTCAAAAAATGGATTTTTTAAGAAATCGAAACCTACAGTTGTTTTATTACTGTATGTAGACTATAACGACTAGTTACACATTCCACTTAAAAGCAGTGTATTTTCACTCTAGACTTTTAAGTAAATGGTTAAGAAATATTTAAGTATTATAAGAGTAATGCATGCTTTTAAATAAAGTGCAAATAAAATAAAAGGAAAACATTGAAAACCTCTTCTCACTCCTTCCTTTCCAAATCCCAGACATTACAATTTTGCTTCTTGACTTATATCCTTCCAAACTTTAGGCATCTATATGCAAATACCCCTGTAAGCAAGAGCCTGCACTGTTTTTGGCCACATATTATGAATGCATGTTGATCTCATGTAGACCTCAAGTAAAATGCAAAAGGAGGGGGCTCAGTAGTTCCTCAGTTTTATCCCTAGTACCAAACACAATGTTTTGTACACCATAGATCCTTATTTGCTCATCTGATGAAGGAAAGACTCTTGCCTTTCTTTTTTTGAAAGACTCTTAACAGTACACGTTAGAGTTTTCAATTTGAGCCTTACTGTTTTTAATGGCAGTATAGTATTTCATAGTGCAAATGTGCTGTAATATTTGAAACGATTTTCTATTGATGGGCATTTTCAGGTCCTTCCTATTCTTTCACTGTTACAAACAATTCAGAAAAAAAAATGTTTGTGCACTATATTTGTTCACTAGGATGGCTATTTATGTAGAACAGATCCCCGGAATTGAAATGTTTAGCTCCAAGTGATGAACGTTTTAAATTTTAACAGACACAAGGAAACGAAATGGTTCTTCACCTTTTTTTGGGAGAATCACAGAATCATTTGACAATGTGATGAAAATTAATGTACCTCTCTCTGTAAATGATACAAATGTCCCATACAATTTCAGAAGTGTCTAGGTATAACTCAACTCCTGTGTTAAGAACCTGTCCTTTAGAGTGTTATATTACCTACTGAGGTTGGTTTTGCCATAAATGATCTGTTTTTTGTCGCAACGTAGCCGGCCAGCTTTCCTTCAGAAAACAGATGTTCTATGAAAAGAGACTTAGAAGATCTTGAGCTCAGTTTACCCAATTTCAAAGGCAAAGCTTCAGCATCAATGTAGTAATGTGACCGTAAGAACTCCTACACTCTGTCACCTTAAAATCCTAGATTGAGCCATGATTTTATTTCCTGCTTCAAGTTCCTTAACTGCTCCAGTCACAGCGATGCTACCAAAAATTTTAAGAAAAAGGGGAACAAAGTCTGTGTCCAGCTAGATTGCGTCAGGTTGAATTAAGAACTTTAATTTTGCCCAGCCCAAACATGAGAGTCACACTAGTCAAAAAAGAGAAGTACAGGGGGGCCTGGGTGGCTCAGTGGGTTTACACGTCAGACTTAGGCTCAGGTCGTGATCTCAAGGCTGGGCTTGTCAGTTCGAGCCAGACATCAGGCTCTGTGTTGAAAGCTCAGAGCCTAGAGCCTGCTTCGGATTCTGTGTCTCCCTCTCTCTCTGTCCCTCCTCCGCTTGAGCACTGTCTGTCTCTCTCTCTCAAATATAAATAAACATTAAAAAAAAAATTAAAGAAGAAAAGAGAAGTACAAATGAAGACAGTAACTGACATATGGAGAATAGTATAGGAGAATGTTTGATCAGTAGACGCCCGGAACTTCCCAGGCAGCAATGCCCAACTGTACCAGCCCAACACAGGGGCAGTTGGTGAAAGCAATTATGGTTTTATAATTCTAAGTCAAAATCAAAATAAGAAACTCTAAGATGCTCGAGACACCAACTCCCCCCCTCCCCCTCCTCCCCCCCCAAGTTCTTCAGTTCTCTAAACTAGTTCATTTTTCTGGAAGGAACAACAACAAAGTGTAATTAGTCCTCCTGTCCATTTCCAGAGAAAGCCAAGTGTGGGCTAGAGGAAGAAACAGAAGTTTCACCTGCCCTCAAGAGGAAGGATGTTTTTTTTTTTTTTTTTAATTTAAGGGACTGTGACTGATCCACATGAGAAAAAAGTACTCTTGGTTTATTCAGCTACAACTGATAGAGAGGCCTTTTCTCATATTACTTCTGAAAGAGGAACATTTGGATATTGCAGAGAACCGACTTTGACATCTTTAGAAAGTGGAATCACTTGGCTGGGCTCATTTCCTGGCTCCTGTGTTTTCATAGCACAGAGTTT
Organism: Panthera onca; assembly: GCF_046562875.1. Classification (NCBI taxonomy): domain Eukaryota; kingdom Metazoa; phylum Chordata; class Mammalia; order Carnivora; family Felidae; genus Panthera; species Panthera onca. The sequence continues at coordinate 113,145,181 of NC_138345.1, read as the reverse complement.
CAAAGACAGTGTAAAACCAACACGCACTTAAAATTCTTGGTCTCTATCAAAACAAATCTGCCATTTCCTGCTTCACTTTTTTTTAGTGAGGCTCATTATAGTCCTAAATTTGAACCTCATTAGAGAATAAAATCTACACCTGTCTTTAGAGCATTCCTAAAAACGACACTCTCCTATTTTATAGTAAATGTTACTGTATGCAAACTTGAAATCCATAATTAATATCACTAAATAGAAATGTTAACCAGACCTGAGGTTTAAACTGTGAAAGGAAAAAAAAATGTGTAAGTTCTCTCTTTGCTGTCCTTTAAGCAACCAAATTGGCGCTCAATTCAGGAATAAACAGATTAATGCCAATACCCAATTTTAATCTAGACCCTTGTAACACGGAAGGTGCTTTCTGCATCGGGAGCATCGGTATCACCTCGGAGCTGATTAGAAATGCAGAATCTAGAGCGCTACGTAGATCTACCTATTCTTGATACGCATTTTTTACAAGATCTGCGAGTAATCTGCACACACATGAAAGTTCACGAAAACACTGACCTGGGGCGCCTGGGTGGCTCAGTCAGTGAAATGTCTGACTTTTCCTCTCTGCTCAGGTCTTGATCTCCTGGTTCCGAGATGGAGCCCGACATCTGGCTCTGCACTGACAATGCGGAGACTGCTTGGGATTTGCTCTCTATCCCGCTCTCTCTGCCCCTCCCCAGGTTGGTGTTCGCGCGCGCGCCTGCGCTCTCTCTCAATAAATAAATAAACGTCAAAACACACACACACACACACACACACACACACACACACACACACACACACACGCACACACACACACACACCAAAAAACACTGACCTAGACCACTATTGTAAAGCTACCTAGAGACAAAAAACACTTACAATAAAACACACGCCATTGCATGACTAACGCCAACTACCACAGGTACGGTATTTCCGCCTTCTCCGCAGTTTTGCTTTCCGCGGATTCCGTTACCCCTGGCAACTGGCATCCGGAAGCGGATGATCCTCCCGACGCAGCGTCAGGGCCGGGGTGGCCTAACACTGTATCCCAACGCCTGGGTCGTTCGTTTCTCTTCCTCTCTTCTCGAAGGCGTTTTATGGTCTCACATCATCGCAAGCAGGGTGAGTACAGGACGAACAGTTATTTTGAGAGAGATAATACCATCTGCGGTTTCTGGAATGCACTGGGGGGGGGGCTTAGAAAGTGTCCCCCCCCCCCCCCCCCAGGATAAGGGGGCGACCACTGTGTGTATAGGCCTCGAGATCACAGCACTCCGCCTTAATGATCTCAGCAGGGCAGCTAGGGAAGAGCGTGACCTTGAGGAAACCGAACCAGAGAAAGAAAGTCAAATGCACACCCACGTTCTTCACAGCTGTATTAAAATCCATGGGCAGAGGGGCGCCTGGGTGGCTCAGTCGGTTAAGCGTCCGACTTCGGCTCAGGTCATGATCTCACCCTTCATGGGCTTGTGTTGGGCTCTGTGCTGACAGCTCAGAGCCTGGAGCCTGCTTCAGATTCTGTGTCTCCCTCTCTCTCTGACCCTCCCCCGTTCATGCTCTGTCTCTCTCTGTCTCAAAAATAAATAAACGTTAAAAAAAAAAATCCATGGGCAGAAAACATTACTACCGAATGACCGAATGAAGGCAAGAGTATACATAACTAAAACCTCCAATTTGAGCTGCAAAAAGTGGTAAAGGAGCCCCAAACAATAACGAAAATAAAAATATAATAAAAACACTTTGTTTTAGATTAATATATTTATATTGCTAATTTAATTGATGAGCAGTTAAAATTAGCCTGTAATAACTTTTATAAATTTAGTCCCCAAATAATTGTACTATTTTTATTTTCCTCCTCCCCCCCCAAATACAGTCTCTGAGAAGAAATAATAAACCTTTAATTCATGCTTTTCATAAGTACTCTTCAATGCCAGATACTGCTTTGGATATTGGAGATATGTCAGTGGGCGAAAACAACAGCAACAACAACAACAAAACAAAACAAAACAAAAAAAAACCAAAACCAAAACCAAAAAGCACGTCTACCTTTGTGGGCTTTACACCCTTGTGGGAAACCGCTGGCAATAAAGCTAGAGAAAAAAAAGTAAATTGAACAGCGGGTTGGAAATGATAAGTGCCAGAAAGAGTGAGTAGAGGGTTGCAATTTTATTTTTTATTTTATTTTTTATAATTTTTAAATGTTTATATTCAAGAGAGAGAGAAAGAGAGAGTGAGGGAGCATGAGTGGGGGAGGGGCTGAGAGCTAGGGAGACACAGAATCCGAAGCAGGCTCCAGGCTCCGAGCTGTCAGCACAGAGCCTGACATGAGGCTTGAACTCACAAGCCGTGAGATCATGACCTGAGCCGAAGTTGGTCGCTTAATCCACTGAGCCACCCAGAGGCCCCGAGGGTTCCAATTTTACATAGGAGTATCAGCTGTAAGAGTACCATTTGAGCAAAACTTGAAGGGAATGAGAAAAGCAAAAGGAGGTAGAGACAGGCCCAATTCTTTTGGCCAGTGGATGATAAATGTCAGTCTCTTCTATGTATTTTCTATTCTTCCGCATTTAAGAAAGAGCAGGGGAGGAAAATGTTCTCCTAACTTGTAAGATGATTGATGATCTGCTGCTTTTGCAGCAGAGAACATCACTCTATAATCATATATATCATTCTTTCTGGGGAGCCGTATCTTCAGCCAGGAGTGAACTCAGAACTTATTCTTCAGTTGCATCTGAATGCGTAAAAATGACATTCGTATTTTAAATACAGTCACATCTAGAAATTAAATATATGGCGATAACCTTCTTGTGTGCTTACTATGTAAAAAAACTTTTTTTTTTTCCTAAGCTTGGGAGGACGTATTATGTTCCTTACGTTACAGATAACAAAACTCAGGGTCTGAGATGACGAATCAAGCCCCAAGGTCAGAGAGCTGCGTTAGCGATTCAGGCAGGAATTACGCTTACTTCTCTCAGAACTCTCTCGGAAGCTAACGTTATAATTTCTTTTAGTAAGCCACCACCACAGTTTGTTCTCAACGCCTGATGTTAGATGCCTGTAATCTCTAATTTCATTACAAGTTTACTTTTAAAATGGACTGCACTATTTTCTTAGTACAGGCATCATGCAGTACCGATAAACACAAAAAGTTGCCCCCCACACACAGCAGAATAATCATTTCATGGCAGCTCCATACTTGACTCTTTAAGGCAATTGGTGCAGGGAAGTTAATAGCCCATCAGAATGTGGAAAGTGTAAGAGGTGGGTAAGGAGTGACTCTCTTGGATTCTGAGAGCCAGGAATCAGTGCAGAAATCCAATCCCGCTTCTAGAAAGAGGGCTTGAGAACCAACTACATTGCATGTCGGTACAAAGTCACCATTTCTGGTAGCCCCAGAAAAGGACCTGGCTCATCCAGGTAACATAACTGTATAAATCTATTCTTGCTGGGAGGTGAGGGACAAAACCTCACTCTCTCAGGGTCTGAAATGACTCTGAGTGTCACTGGTCATCATAAGCAACTAGCAAATGGAGATGAAAAAGACGCAAAAAAAAAAAAATCAAACAGCACTGTGTGTAGCTCTAAGTACAATAAGATATCGATATCAGAGACCCTGAGTCATCAAGAATACATTTAGGGAAACAGAGATGTGTGCAGCATATGATGAAAGCTTTTCATTTAAAATTGTTAAACCGAAAGTCTAGGTACTTGATCTGGCAAGTTTTATGAGCCCTACTGGAGAATGCACTTTATGTGAAATTCTCATTTCCTGACAGCCCTGGATAGATCAGGCCTAGCTGTGATAATGTTCGTCTCTGTGCATTATAATGAAGCTGCCATGGTAACTCTAGAAGTCACTTTAAAAATGTGCAATTTTAAAAGTTCATTTCTTAGAAAAAGATTAGCACAGCTGTAACACTCATAATAATCTAATGAGATTTGAAAAGAACACTCGGGCAAAAAATAGATAGAGACTGCTCAGATTTCACAATTGCACAGTCCTTCTGTGAATGACGTGGTCCACCCATGACTTCCCTACTCGATGAAACAAGGGGGATATTAGGTCAGAAGCTTAATTAAATTTTGATGTGTATAGCCCAGCAGTAGAACTCATTCAGCTCTTACTTAGCTCAGGATGCTTGCTAAGTAAATCACAGAAGCACTTGCATAGAAAATTTTATGTACTTGTCATTTTCATAAAATAAGGAGCTAGGTATAATAAATGTTCCTAGCAATAGTTATTTAGGAGAGGTTGACTGTACCCTTTATGACTGGTCACAGAAATTCAGACTGGGAAGGAAGCAGATGTGATGCAAGGGAATTGGGTACATTTCCAAAATAAAACCCTCCACCCTCAGCCCCACTCACCCCGTAAATTTTTTTGAGGAAAAAGACATAAATCAGTGTACAAAGCTTCTGTACCTTGCTATGGAAAACAATTATCTTTTTTCTAAGGGAAATTGTAACTTTTAAAAGTTAATTATTTTTTGGAGACTAAATCGTGTATAACTGATACGGAGATAGGGCATGTTCAAGTAGCTGCTGTTATCTCTGGGACCTCATGAGCATCAGAAACATGCATTCCTGAAGGCGTGAGGTGATGCATTTTTGAAGCGGCATATTTAATTCGAACATCTTTTTCTCTGTTTTTCTTGAAGGCTTATACTTTAGGATCAGGGCCCTGGCTATAAATTCAAACGAGCCAAATTTAATAAACCTTTATTAGTAGAAGGCTATTTTAGCCATCTGCTAATAACAGAAGAACCTTAATCTGTAAGTAGCATTCCTGAGCATTGCCGAGAACACTCTTCTACCAAGTTTAGGTAGTTTTTAACCTCATGATTGCCTTTTAAAGAAACTAAGGTACATGGACCAGGAGTCATAGAATTCCATTTCCTCGCTTAGCCTCAGCTTCCAGAACACCCAATAGTGATTTGATCATTGATTTCACCTACTTAGTTAATGAAAAGGACGATGAAAGCCTTTGATGGATTCCTCTCCAACCGCCCTCCCCCCCACCCCGCCCCCTGTCACAATTCCTGCCACAGCCCATTGAATTGGATGTTTGACATTGTGTGGATAGACCAATAGAAATATTTTAAGTCAACTGTTTTGACTTCATGTCAAATCAGCCTTGCCATCAAAACATTATTTTGGCCCTCTCAACAATTTCTAGATACGCTGCTGGTAGTGGAATCAGATAGAGGTGGACAAGTTTCTTTGAAACTGATTATGTTACATACAGTGGAAAAGAAGTGGAAAATCAAATTAGGCCAGTCATCCCATTTAATAGACTTAACAGACACGTTTGGTTGTCAGAGCACCAAGAAACGCTTGCTCAGCCTACTGCCCTGAGAACAGTGGCAGGCCTCATTCTACTTCATACGTTTGATTTGCACCTTTTGTAAGCACCATGCCTAGTTTCTTGGGGTGCTCGATGACTCCCATAACTTGAAAATGTAGTGACTGGTAAGTTCTACTTAGCAGGTGGGAACAAGAACCAGTGAATTCAGAGTCACTGCTACTTCTGTGCCTGATTTTATGCATAAGCTGATAATGGGGAGAGTAACTCCACCCCAAGCTTCTATAACGAGTAGCGACTACCTTGTTCTAGATTGTGTTTTAAGCATTGGACCTGAGGGTGAAAGAGACCGAATGCCTACTCTGAGAGAGCTTGCATGACAGTGAACATATCGCTGTCCCAGTGGGAAGAATGGACCCTCTTTCCATTCAGACGTTCACATTCATCCATCCCCAGGCACCTGACTTTCCCCTTCCATGTGAAGGCTTCCCAAATCTTACATTCATCCACTTTCAACCAAACCAACCCTCATTGATGTTATCAGATCTTATAACTTATTTTATCCACTGAAAAAAAAATAGACATGCAGAATCATGGATTTCTTCAAATTTATCTTAGACTAACCTCGCTCAGTTCCTTTGTTTCGATACTATCCTTATTCCTTTGCAAGGCTACCACTCATTTTTAATATTTCCTCCGTCACACTTATGCTCCAAAGTCCTTGTGATCCATGGACAAAGCTGGGTGTTTCATATCCCAGGGTCTCTGAACTTTGCCATTCAGTCTAGAACATTCTTCCACATTTGTCCTGCAGAGGCGCTATTACTCAACTATTATAACCCGTCTTCTGTTCCCTTTTACACTCTGTTCCCTCTCTTTTTTCTTGTATCGTTGATTTCTCTTTCTCCATTGAGTTTATATCCTTAGGCTTCAAATATGTGTAAGTTCTCCTAAAAAAAAGCGAAAGACCTAAATCACTTTTCTTGAATGTTACTCACCCATCAAATTACTACAGTCTTCTCTCTTCATCTTTGAAAGATGTATGCTCACCAACCATACTTTCTTTAAAAATATATTACTTGGATCTTTTCAAATTATAAAATGAATTTAGAAAATTTGGGGAAACGTTTTAAAGAGTTTTAAGAAGAGAAATAAACACCATCCACAATCCCATTATCTAGAGGAAAATACTGGGATTATGGACAGTAGTAAACCATTGACTTAAGTGAACAGCATCCAGAGTTAGACTCAAGGCTTGAATCCTGGCTGTGTCATACATCAGGTGTGTGCCTACGGTCAGGTAACCTTGGATCTCAGTGCCTTTGTTTCTTCTCATGCAAAATGTGTAACAGCAGCCCCTCAAGGAATTGCTGTGTAATTAAATAGGTTAATGTAAGCGCATATAAAACATTGATAATAATTGGAACTAGTAAAAAAAAGGGATGGATCTGTTAGTACTTTTTTATAGTTGATGTGTGTATTTCTGGTCTTTTCATTGCACATATATTTCAGTAGATTTTTATTTGGGATCTGTACCAATTGTTTAACAACTTGATTTCCCATGTAACTGTGTTGTGTGTCTCTACCTCCTAAGTCTCCATTTCCTCTTCATCTTACTGCAGCAGGACACCAGTGCCACATTGTAGCACCGATGCTACAAACCAGCTACTTTGTCCCAGGTAAAGGATGGTCTCTGTTAGCATGCAATGGGATCATCCCCAGCTCTCCTCCTTGTTGAAGCTTTTAATACCACTGACCTTCCCTTACTGAAACTCCTTTCTTAACTTCACTAACTATTCTCTTATTGTTCCTTTGTGCTTGTCTTAGTTTCCTATGAGATGTATTGCTTTCTGCTGTTAGGTGCTAAACATTGTCATTTCTTCTCCAGAGCACCAAAGGTAGATTTCCTACTCTGTGCCCTACCTTTTCCCTTGTATATACTACACACCCTTCAAACTTGAGATTTCCAAAACCAACCCTATTTTCTTCAAAAAAAAAAAATCTGTATTCCATTGTGCATCCAATCACAGTGGATGGCATCATCGCCTACTCAGCCATCTAAGTCATCCTAAAACATTTTCTTTTCCCTGAAGGATATCCTCACCCAAAGCACTTTACGTTGGGTAAAACTTTACTTTTCTACATCCTCCGCACCTCAGAGCCCATCTTTCAAATCTGTTCTCCTGCATATCCCAACCAGGGGTGCCCAAACCAGTTGGTTTCCCCAGCCAGGAATACTGGAGTTATCCTCAGTTCACAACTTCACTTCCTCTTCCACTTCAGCAATGCCCTCTGTCACCTTGACCTGCTTCCTGTCTCTTTATCTCCTCTGCTTTGCTCTATTTCACGTCTTCACCTGTGCTAATGCAATGGCCTCTTGCAGTAGGGTGAATAGTGTTTCATAAAAATGCGTGTCTACCTGGAACCTCAGAATACGCCTTTGTTTGGAAATAGAGTCTTTGAAAATGCACTTAAAGTAAGGATCCAGGTGAGGTCATACTAGATTAGGGTGGCAGTATCCTATAAGAAATAGAAAGAGGGACAGAGAAAGATGAACGTGGACGCACGCCGGGAACGAGCCATGTGAAGGTTAAGCAGATATCAGAGTGGTGCTGCTAGAAGCCAGGGAATACCAGGGACTACCAGAAGCTGGACGAAGCAAGGGGGATTCTCTTCTAAAGCCTTCAGAAGGAGCCTGGCCCTGTTCACACCGTGACTAGTACATTTCTGTTACTTGAAGTCACAAAGTTCGTGGCAGTTTGTTACGGCAGCTTTGGATACTGATACAGCTCCATACCAGTTTTCTCCATCAATCCATTCTCTGTGCTTCTGTCAAAACTCAGATCATATTCTGTCACTAATCAACATCTTTCGGTAAAATGCAAACGAGCCTCTTCCCAACCTACCCTGACTTCCTTTTCTTATTCTCCCGCACACTTTATAATCCTGACCACCCCTGAGCCCTGAACAAAGATTCTGTCCCCGCCTAAGTGCTTTCTGAATCTTGCCTCTCGGCTTGGAATTGCCATGCCAGTCTTGTCTTCCTCGTTCTGTTAGTTCCTCATGACCGCCCAGCCTGGGCATCACCTCCTCTGTATGATTTTCTTGACTCTACTTTGTCATGTTCATATCTTGCTTTGCTTCTATTATATTTATCACACGGTATAATTGTTTGTTTATGCCCTCTTATTTATCTTTATAGTCCAATATTTTTGTCAGGGAGCCAAACACATAGTAGATTTCCAATATATGTTTGTTGAGTAAAAGAATTCACTTTCTTATACATTGTATATAATTAAATGTATATTTCAATTCAAAAAACGTTTTGGGTCTTTTCTCCCAATTTGCTCCCTCATCTTGCTTTGCTGTCTTGGTTCAGGAGTTCATCCATCTCTCCTAAATGGTTTTCCTGCCTCCATTACTGTCTTTCAACTTTTTTTCTTCTTCTGCCATTAATAGAATTTTTCTGAAATCTATCTGTGCTCATGTCATTCCCCCAGCTGGAAACTTCAACAATTTCCCATTAGCTTCAGCGTAAACAGCAGACTTTATGCCATGACTTATGAAGTTCTTCCAGTTTCAATTCATCATGAATTCTCTGTTCCAATTTCACTAAATTTCTTACAGATCCATAAGCCCATTTGTGTTTGTGTCTTCATATCTTTGTTCCTCACCTTTTTCCTCCTGGTGGACTCCTCATCCTCCTCAGTGGGGTTGAAGTGTCCCTTGCTCTTTGAGATTCTTCTCGGCTCTGGGGTAGCCATGAAGAAGCACCTTACTGCTTCTCCTTCCTGTGGAACTCTATCCCAACATCTTCATTAAAACTCAGTAGAGTGTAACATAGTTGGTTGTATACATTACATGTCTGTCTCTCTATCCTTGACCCACCCAGCTTATAAGAAACTGGAAATTTGGGACCTTCTTTGTAGTCCTGATAGGCAGCAAAAAGTTCTGGTATGCTGAGTAAACATTGCTTCAAAGTTGGCTAACTCTTTCCCAGTGAAGAAGTTTGCTAATTTGTTTTTGGTCATAACATACAAATACGCAAACAGATGCACGTATAGAATCATATTAGTTAATTTTATGTGTCTACTTGGCCAGGCCATAGTATCCAGATATTTGGTCAAACATTATTCTAGATGTCTTTGAGAAGGTATTTTTTTTTTAAATGTCAGATTAACATTTAGATCAATAGAGTTCAGTAAAGCAGATTATACTTTATAATGTGGATGGGCCTCATCTAATCAGTTGAAGATTTTAATAGGAAAGAGACTGACTTCCCTTGAGGAAGAAGGAATTTCTGCCAGCTTTTGGACTGCCACTGTTCTCTGGATTCTCAGCTTGCTGGCCTAATCTGAAGATTTTGGACTTTCCACAATCACCTGAGCCTATTCCTTAAAATAATTTTCTCTCTGTGTACATCCTATTGGTTCTGTTTCTCTGTAGAACCCTGGCAAATACCACATCTAAAACATATCTCTATTCTCCTGAAACATTTCATTGATTCGATATTCACAAAAGGTTTCCAACACACAATAACACAAAACAAGTTATGAATCAAACCCATGGGCTTAGATTTAGGAATGTTTGTTTGTGTTTGTGGCATGGTCCAGTAGCCTTGGAGTTTGAATTCTGGTTCTAGTAGCCAAGTGACCAGGGTCAAGTTATTTAGGCTTTTGGTTTTCTGACTTCTACTTACCTTGTATGATGGCTGTTGTGAGGATTGGTGACTTACCATGAAAATATATAAAGTGCTTAAAACAGTGCCTGGCAAATAGTAAATACTCAGTGTATCTTGGATGTCATGTTTATGAAGACTCCCTCTGTTTGCCTAATTGCTTCAGTTCACTGTCTTTCCCTTATCAATTTACTATGAAGAAAAAAGGGATTATGTTTGCGGCTTCTGTAGTCTGAAAGTTGATATATAATAACGAATTCATTACTATAAAATGCAATTATTAAATTTTTTGGTTAGCTTATGTTGCTTGATGTAGTGATATTATATGTATATTCCCAGGGTGACATATTTTTGGTTGCTTATTGTTTAAACAACACTGTCTACTTTGATTCTAGGATATAAGAAATGTGGACTGTTCAGACAGACTAGTAAAAATGAAAGATGTTTTCATTTATTAAAGCCATAATCAAGACAGAAGGCATTAACTAAGTAATTACTTAAGGGAATAAAAATGTTGTTTTTGAGTTTGCAAACTATTTTCTTTCCTGAAAATTGAAGGGTTGCTAGAGTTTTGTCTTTAGCTATAACATATGCAAATACATATATAATTATGGCCAACTTTGGGTTTTCCTTACTTGCAAAAGAAAACAGTGGTTCAAAATAAGAAAAAACCTCAAAAGTAAATTCTGTTCAGCTTAAATCGTGCACCACATGATTTAGGGAGAATTAGTGGATTTATTTTGTGAATATGTGTGTATGTTTTAACCCTTAGTCTAAAACAAGACTAAAATTAATCTTTATGTATCAGCACACTCCTGCTTATTTAAGGAGGTGTTTTAGAATCCTGTTAATCAGGTAGGGGAGTCAATCAGAAAGAGAGGAGTGTGTGTGTGTGTGTGTGGGGGGGTGTTTCACACGTGAATCCCATAAGACATTGCTTCTTCCTCATTACTTTCTGTTTTCCACTGATGGTATTGAATTCCTCTTGCCCTTTCTTGATAAAGCATCATGTCCCTAAGGCTTGTACTAATGTTGAAAGAAAATACTCATTTCTTTTCCCCTTTGAGCATGTGAGAGATTGATTATGGAGACACTCTCCATCTTCTCTCATACAGTTCTCTCTTTAGATCATTACTAATAATTTGGCAATCAAATGCACTTGAAAGATATAGATAAAACAGTCTTTATTCTTTTTATCAGTGGCAAAAGAATTTCTGATTTACAAGTGGATCAAGAAACATCCACACACTTCACTGAGATATATTAATAACTCTCCAAAAGACCTATAAGTATAAATGATATACGGAGCATAAAGCAGTATAAACTAAAAGGCCTATATTCCTGAAGTCATTTAAGTCATTATCTGTCTTCCAATCAGGCTTCATTAAATCAAAACAGATTGATGAGTGTTTATCTCTTTCTTGTAAATTTCCAGGAAGGAAGATGCCTCATTTAAAGGGTAATCATTACCTATATATGTACATATATGCATATATATTTAGATATAAAACATATGTTACTTATGAAAATTCAAGTTAAGCTTTAACTTGATTTGACCTTGCATTAAATATTTGCTTCTTTTTAACTTCTCGTAGTCCAGTGTAATCAGATTTGTCCCTATTGTATAGAAAGGAAAAAAAAAATGAGCACAAGTTTGCCTACATTCCACAGGGAGTTAATCAAAAAATTTTTTTTAAATTAAAAAAAAAAGATTTGTGGTTTTTTATTTAATGCTAGAATTCTTTTCATCAGTCCAGCTTATTTTCTTAAAATGTCTCAATCATCTCTTACAAAACTATCCTCAGTGGAGGGAAATCCTCAGGTGGCATAATTTTTTTCTCTTGCACCCTTATCTTTTCCACTAAAAATCTTCTTTAATGTTTTCATAAAAACTTCTTAGAATCCCATTGCATTGATCCAGTGTGGTAACCAGGGGTTAACTTTGGTCCTCACTGTCCATATTTCTTATATAAAAAGCAGTTTGGTTTGAAATCTTTGTGCTTGGGTATTTATTAGTCTTGCTGACTAATGTGGATGCATCTGGTGATTTTCACTGCTTCCAAAGGACTTGAGAAACAAACCCAGACACCCTTTGAAAGTCGGGCCCACTAGATCCCGCAGTAGTTGTTGATCTCTGAGGGTCAGTTGAGTCTGGCTGCTTACCAGAGCCTGGAATGAGAAACGTTCCCTGAGACTGCCATCGAGCCCTTCTTGTAAATGACGCACATCGTATCTTTAATTGGACTCTTCCTCCTTCACGTGCCTGCCTTCTGTCCCCATCCTGACCTCTCCCCAGCTTTTCTCTCTTTTCTTCTGACGTAATAGTAACACCAGGGGATCTGAAATGGCATAATTTTAACAAACCCATTTCCCTGTGTCTGATGAGCAGAAGCTTACTTTTTGTATTTCTTCATGCCCGATTTGCAGTCAGGCCTTCCCCGTAATTTCTCTCACACTCCAGTTTCTATTCAGTGCAGAAGACGTTTTCCTTAATGTGTTCGACAGATGCTGCTTCCCAATGCCATCTTTTTTGAATACCGAAAAGTGCTCTATTGTGGAACCTAGCGTATATGCTTAAATATACAAACACAGCACTACTTCTTTTCTTTATTGACTTGCACTGAAATCTGTGCCTCTACTAAATAAAACACTTCACCGTCCCAGTATCAGGGTGCCCATGTGCTGAGACATTTGTGTCTCCTTAAAATGCATCAGATCTTCCCAGGTTTGCCTCCAACAATATTTTAACAGATAACTCACTGCCAAAACCCAATCAGACACTTTCCAAATCTTCTCGACAGCATTATTGATGACAGATGGTTAGCCTCCGCATTTCACCAAACTGTAGGACAGTATTAGAAATCACACTGCCTCTATACGATTATGTACACAAACAGCATATGTAATCCCTGTTCAACTCTTGACCCCTGCAAGAACGTAAACATTTAGAAGGGTTCCAGAATGCCAGAAGAGCTATAATTGCACACGGTTTGATGTGAAAAGTTTACTTACTGGTCCCCTCAGCTACAGGGGAGTTATTTGTTTTTCTTTTCATAGGAATCCTAAGTGTCATTCTGCTATATTTATAACGTCCATTCTCAGAGGTTACCAAAGAAAGGCAACTAATTTTCCATGAGTGAAAATGCTCTGAAAATAGATTACTCAGAGCTTGAAAATGCAATTTCTCAGAAGTCTGTTGTTTCTAGTTAGGAGTTTTTGGCCAGAAATAAAATGATATATTGTTTTTCCCAATAATTATTTATGTTTTATTTCCTAATTATTATTTGTTTGGTTCTTTGTGAAAGTTAATCCTTAATCTCTAAGTATCAAAAACTCAATTAATATTATGGAAAATGTATTATCAGTATAGCTCCTTATGTAAAAAAATAAAATTTGTAGGATAGTTATAAATTTGAATAAACCTCTTGGACATTAAAATATGCTATCATAATAAATAGCTTACCATGGATGCTTGGAATGGTTTTCATGTTTCTAGCTTCCTAAGTACCCTTCTATATCCATATATTTCCTTCCTAGATTATAAACTCCCTGAAGGTGAGGATTATGTCTGTCTTGTTTACTTTTGTCTTCCCGGTAGTCAGCATAGAATCTGTTGCCTTAATAGGTACTCAATAAATGTGTGATGACTGTCTGGTTGAATAAATAGATGGATAAATGGAAAGATGGATTTATCTAATTTGGATATTAGATAAATTGGAAAGATGGATTATTGTTAAATAATATTACAATGTTTATCTTTTCTTCTTTCCTTTTTTATTTTAGAGATACAGATAGTGTGAGCGGGGAGAGAGGGGCAGAGTGAGGGAGAGAGAGAAGGAGGGAGAGAGAGGTGGGGGGAGGGGGGAAGAGAGAGAGAGAGACAGAGAATCTTAAGCAGGCTGCACACTCAGCACAGAGCCTAATGTGGGGCTCAATCCCACAATGCTGGGATCACAACCTAAACTGAAATCAAGAGTTGGTTGCTCAACTGACTGAGCCACTCAGGCGCTCCTACACTATTTATATTTTCTTAAAGAATGACATAGTGAGAGTTAGTATACATTATGGTTAAAAGGCCAGCTTTCGCTCTGGTTATACTTACCAGCCTTATAAAAGTGGAAGGTTTTTAAAATATACTGCCTCAATCTTATGATCTCTAAAATGGGAGTAGAAATACTTCCTACAACATAAGAATCCAAAGAGGCAGTGTTGTGATATAGTGCTAAGCACATTGGCTCTATGGATGGATTTCCTATATTTGAATTCACGTGGTACACTTAATAGTTATACACCTTGCTCAAGGTTTTTGTGAGAATTTGGTAAGTTGGCACTGTTTTCTTTTTCTTTTTTTAACATATATTTTTTAAGTTTGTTGGTTTCTTTCTTTCTTTATTTAAGGAGTATGAGAGAGCAGGGTAGGGGCAGAGAGAGAAGGAGGGAGAGAATTCCAAGCAGGCTCCATGCTGTCAACACAGAGCCCGACAGGCCCTCGATCTCACAAACCATGAGATCGTGACCTGAGGTGAAATCAAGAATCTGGACACTCAACTGAATGAGCCACCCAGGCACCCCAATACTTGTAAATTTATAGCACCTAAGGTTTAGTAAGCACTCAAAACAAATGTTAGTTATTTTTAGTATGTAATATTATTTTTTCTTTCTTGAAACAAATAAGGTTTTTTTTTTCCTTTCTGATTAATGAAAAAGAAAAGAAAATCAGTAATTGTAATTTAAGAGCTATAAAATATGAATTCATCAGTGAAGTTACACATGTGAAAAAAAGGGCTTTAGAGCTAGGAGTGGAGATGGAAACATAACCCATCAATATAGTAGAACTTTACAGAAAAAGGTTAATTTGTTTTCTCTATCCATCTATTTATTTCATTCATTCAATAATACACATTGAACTCTGGCTCTGTGACGGGCACTATTCTAGGTGCAGTAAATGTAGACTGTAGTTAACAAATAAACACATAATAGCCTTCAACAGTTCTTAGAATCATGTATGTTTTTAGTGTTGTTTGGGTGTGTATAGAAAAAAATGATAGGCAAAGTAAGTAAATATGTAATAAGTTAAATTCATGAAGTAATTTATGTTCAGAAGATAACTCAGAGAGAGATAAATTTGGCATTTGGCAGTATAATTTTCCCAGAGTGGACAGGGGAGTCCTCAC
The DNA here is from genome assembly GCF_046562875.1 of Panthera onca. Lineage (NCBI taxonomy): Eukaryota > Metazoa > Chordata > Mammalia > Carnivora > Felidae > Panthera > Panthera onca. The sequence continues at coordinate 113,130,015 of NC_138345.1, read as the reverse complement.
TTATATGATGGACTTAGAATAAAGATGTAGCAGAGATGAGAGAGTGGAACGTGTTGGTGTCTTTGGAATGGACAACCAGAGTGAGAAGCTATTGGAAAGACCCTGATGAGGAACACCAGGAGGCGTTCACCTCCGATATTGGAGTGAACACATCCAGTAACCTGAAGTAGGCCAGTCTTTTTGCAAGCAAGCTCTACAAGGAGGAAAGTAGTAGGAGATCAAATCAGAGGGGAAGGTGGGAGTGGACTGGATTGTGTGGGGCCTCAGAGGCCAATGGAATGATTTTGCTTTCACTTGTAGATCTGAAGGTTTTTAGCAGGAGGATGAAATTATCTGATCAACATTTTAACAGGATTATTTTAATTACTTTATTGAGAATATGCAATAGAGAGGGCAAAGGTGGAAAAAGAGTACGGAGACTTTTGCGATAACCCAAGTAAGAGATGATGTGCTTTTGGACCAAGATGTTACACTGAAGACTGTGAAAAGTTGACAGATCTCGAACTTACTTTGAAGTTAGTTAGATGTGAGGGAGAAAAGTACAGAGAGACACTTTTTGAAAAATCTGGAGCTACTAGAAAGATAGAGTTGCTCTTAACTATTTAAGAAGGCTGAGCGGGTAAATGAGATTAGGTGGCCTGTTTCAGACTGGTGGTGAATTTGAGTAGGCAGCCACATCAGTGTGTCTCAAGTTCAGAGTAGAAGTGTGGATTGGCAATTCACAGTTGGAAGTCATCACTGTACTGAGAACTTGAAAATGCAACCGCAAAAATAGTTGAAGAAACTTTTTGAACAGAAGAAAAATAGAATTCAATCAGTAAAACACAATTATTAGCTACAAACTGGAAAAAAAATTTTCAGTTTATAACACAAAGGTTAAAACCCTAATATATAATTTCTTTAAATAGAAAAGAAAAATACTAATAACTCGCAACTCTACAAAAATAATGCAAATATTCCCAAAACCTGAGTAAGATGCTTAAACTCATTTATAATGACAGAGTTCTAAGTGAAAATCACAGTGAGGTAATATATCAAGGACTCTGTCCATAATAAATGTTTTGGCAAGGCTCTGGGGAAAAAGGCACTTTCGTTTATTGCTTGGTGGGAAAGCAAAATGTCATTTTAACGGAATTTGGAAATACCCAGTAAAATACATCTTTATTCTTTTATCTAGCAATTATTTCTAGCAATCTACATTAAGATACCCTTGCAAAAATACGAAATGATGTACAGTACAATCTTGGTTTGTGAGCCTAATTCATGCCAGAAACATGCTTATAAACCAAAGCACTTGTATATCAAAGCGAATTTCAAGAACCATTGGCTCAGTTGTGATCATGTGACATTCAGTGTCATATAATATTGCAAGATATTGCTCATTTATCAAGTTAAAATTTATTAGAAATGTTTGCTTGTCTTGTGGAATACTTGCAGAACGAGTTACTCATAATCCAAGGTTTTACTGTATATACAAGGGTATTAATATTGACAATATTTATTTTTTATCTTTTAAATGCTTATTTATTTATTTTGAGAGAGAACAAGTGGGGGAGGGACAGAGAGAGAGAGAGAAAGAGAGGGGTGGGGTGGGGGGGAAAGTGAATCCCAGGCAGGCTCTGCACTGTCAGCACAGAGCTCAACATGGGAATTGATCTCTCGAACTGTGAGATCATGGCTTGAGCAGAAACCAAGAGTTAAGATGCTTAACTGACTGAGCCATCTACACGCCCCTAATTTGGACAATATTTAAAATAACAAAATCTAGAAACCACCTATGTGTCCATCTGTGGTGAACTGGCTTAAAATAAATTATATTTCTCCATAATACAGCACTAGTCCTCCGTAAAATATAATGAAGAAGACTCATAATGAGGTGACTCCAGAGTATTTGTTTAAGTGAACAAAAAAATGCAGAAAATTCTCCCAACCTATAAAGTGGGAAAGAGGAGAAAATAAAAAGGAAAGGAGGGAAGTAAAGACTTCTCTAGTTATACATCGCATTATGTTTTTATTTTGTAATTATTTAATATTTTATAAAATTAAAAATAAAGTACATTGAGATAAAAATAATTGCTAAACGTGGAATAAAGTTTAAATAAAATGATTCAAATTTTATATTGTGTGTAGAACAATCATGTAGAAAATAGTTACTTCATGTTATTTAAAATGCGTTATTTTTACTGTGTAACTCTAATAAGAAATATTTTAAAAATAAACATCTATTTGAAAAAATAATTGAATTCAGTAGACTTGTATTTAGTAGTTCTATTATTATTTTGAATATATCGTTAGTTTTATAGAAACCAGTATTTTCAGTGAATGAAAAGAAAATATAAAATCAAATTAATTTAAAACCTGTAATTTGAAATGTAAACTACCGTATCACTATAAAATCATCACTAATTTTTATTTTTGTCAAATACTTTTTTAGCTTTTTTGTGTATTTTGTCGAATACTTTTTTAAACTTTTTTTTTTAAAGTTAATTAATTTACTCTGAGAAAAAGAGCATGAGCAGGGGAGGGGGAGAGAGAGAGAATCCCAAGCAGGTTATGCACCGTCAGCACAGAGCCCGACAGCAGGCGAGGCTTGATCCCACAAACTCTGAGACCTGAGTCCAAATCAAGAGTCAGATGCTCAACCAACTGAGCTACCCAGGCATCCCTAAATACTGTTTTCGTTAAAAGCATTTTATTAAAGGGGCACCTGGGTGGGTCAGTCAGTTGAGCTTCCAACTTCAGGTCAGGTCATGATCTCACCGCTTATGTGTTCGAGCCCCGTGTCAGACTTTGTACTCACAGCTCAGAGCCTTGAGCCTGCTTCCGATTCTGTGTCTCTGTTTCTCTCTCTGCCCCTCCCCTGCTCGCTCTCTCTCTCTCTCTCTCTCTCAAAAATAGATAAATATAAAAAAAATGAAATAAAATAATTTTATTAAAGAGATTAACCTTAACGTCTGTGATAGAAATCGCAAATTTTTTCCCATTTTATTTACCTTTTTCTTTGTACTGATATTTTTGTCATGCAAATTTTCTTATTTTTATGTACTTAAATTTATTATTTTTTAAATTGAGATTTGTGTGTTTTTTATTCACCATTGAATAGGCTTTTCTTCCTCTAAAGTTATAAAGGAAATTATTCATGTTTTAGTCCAGTACTCCTGTGGTTTTACTTCTGATATTTTATTTTTATACTTTTGGAGAGTATTCTGGTGTTTGATTAGAAGTATGGATCCAATTTTGTCTTTTTTTCCAGATCGGTGTGCAATTCTCTCAAAACCATACATTTTTATCCTTCTATTTGAAAATGATAACTTTATCATATGCCAAATTTCCATACCTATTTGGATTTATTTCTGGACTCCATATTCTGTTCTATTGGTTTTTCTATTAGTCTATTGTTTTATCATATAATCTTTGTAATATGCTTCAATATGTAGTAAGGTTAGTATCAATAATTTCTCTATCATTTTCTCATAGTTCTCCAAAATATTTTTATTTTAAAAATATTCCCAGACGCATTTTAGAATCACCTTTCTTAGTTCCAAAACAACAATAAACAACCCCCCACCACAACTTCCAAAAAAAAAAAAAAAAAAAAAGAACAGGTTTTCCTTTTTCTTGGTCAAGTATACTCTTTTTGTCTTTCAGAAGTTTTAAAATTTTCCTCACAAAGGCTGTGAATATTTCTTATTAAGTATTTCTAACAGTTATTTATATTGCAGAACCACCCAAGCTTAGTGTTGTAAAACAACCATTTTGTTAGGCTCCTAGATTCCGTGGGTCAGGAATTTGGAAAGGAGAGAATAGCAACAGCTCTCTCTGGCTTCTCTGTGACATCAGCTGAAAAGAGTTGAAGGCTGGGGGTGAATGGGTGACTGGGGGCAGGAAACATTGGGAGGCCTCTTCATTCACATGTCTAGCCATTGATACTGACTCCTCTCAGGACTCTCAGCTGGGGCTGTCACCTAGACACCTATATACGGCCTGTGTTGCCCGGGCTGCCTCACAGCATGGCAGCCCGGGACATCTTACCTGGTACTCAGGGTCCTAAAGGCCAGTGTCCCATGAGAACCAGATGGAAACTCTATCACCTTTGATAACTTAGCTTCAGAAGTCACATGGCATCGCTTCCACCATAGTCATAAGCCCATCCACTTTCAAGGGCACAGACATAGATCCCACCTCTTGATAGAAGTGTCTAGTCACATTTAAGAATATGTGGGATGAAAGATATTGCTGAAATCATTACAATGTGCTAGAGTATTTCTCTCTGACGTTTCTTTTTCCTGTTGACTTTATAGATTCTTTTCTTTCATCTTATATCATAACTAGGCATTTATTATTATGAATGTTACTGATTTCTATATATTACTTCTATACCATACAGTTTTTTTAAAATGTTTATTTATTTATTTTGAGAGAGAGAGAGCATGCGTGATCAGGGGAGGGGCAGAGAAAGAGGGAGAGAGAACAACTCAAACACTCTCTGTGCTGCTGTACACAGCCCAGCCTGACACGGGGCTCAATCCCAAGGCGCTGAGATCATGACCTGAACCGAGAACAAGAGTCAGATGCTTAACCAACTGAGCCACCCAGGCACCCCTATACCCTACAACCTTATTTAATTCCATCACTTTTTTTTTTTATGTTTGATTCTCTTCCATTACCAGTTACACAATTAGATAGTTAGCAAATAGAGTTTTACCTCTTTCATTACAAGTTTTGAGATTTTTGTTTTTTACTCTAACTTTTCCTTTGCATAATTTTGTTGGTTTTGACTCTCCCAGTATAACATGAAATATAATGGTGACAGTGGACATTCTTGAGATTTTTCTGACTACAGCAGAAATGTCATGTTTCCATTAATTAAAATGGTGCAATTGAAAAGAGAATATATCCCCCATAGGCTTCACTTTTTAAAGTTGCACTATGATGATCTATAGATAATCATTACTATTATATTTTCGTTGTGAATTTCAATCTTAACTATTATATAGTGTCTCTCTCACTTTTGCTCCAGCTCTTTCTCTTCCCTTCCCTTCTCTTTCTTCTTCTTCCAAATGCTTTTTGGTCTAATTTCTTCCTGATCTGATAGTAAAGTTACCAACCTTGATTCTCCTTTATGGTTCATATTTTCTTTCCTTAAACATCTTGTAGGTGTTTTTCCACTGTCTTCTGACATTAAAAGTTACTGTGAGAGAAGTTTGATATTGTCTAAGCCTATTCAGGCTGCTGTAACAAAATACCAGAGACTGGATAGCTTATAATCAACAGAAATTGATTTCTCACAGCTCTCGAGACTGGAAATATAAGAACACGGTATCAGTGTATAGTTGGTTAAGTGCCCTCTTCTGGGCCACAGACTTCCTTGTTGTATCCTCATGGGGACGGGGCTAGGGATCTCTCAGGAGCTACTTTGATAAGGGCAATAATCCCATTTATGGGGGTTCCACCCTCATGGCCTAATGATTTCCCTAAGTTCTCACCTTTTAATACCATCATATTGGGCATTAGGATTTAACATATGAATTGGGGGGGGGGGGGAACAAACATTCAACCCATAACAGTTACTAATCTTATTCCCCCATGCCCTTATAAGGATATTGATGTTTTTGCCTATCCAGTGAATTTTTTCTTTATTCTTAAAGCCCAATAATTTTATTAAGATATGTTTTGGGACAAATTTGTCTTGGTACACAGGTTCAATGTATAGATTTACTTCTTCTTTTAGTTCAAATAATTTTTAAATGATATCTTTAAATTTTAATTCTCCAATTGTTTTTCTTCCTTGGAATCTTCAATTGCACATGTACTACATTTTCTTTACTTGTTTTCTATATCCATAATTTAATATTTATTTGTTTCCACCTCTTTGTTTCCTTTTCTTTCTTCTCTTTGTCAGACCCTTTGTGTAGTTTCCATGTCATCATTCTTTTCCAGTTATAAAAGAATTTTGTCCTTTTTACCCCTGAGTTAGGTCAATTCTTTTTTTTACCTTTGCTGGCTTTCTGGCCATCACTTCTTACTGTCCGACTGTATTATCCTAGAACTCTTATATTTCTGCTTTGTGATCTTCCTTCATAGCTGCAAATAATCTGTTATTTTCAAAACTTTTATTTATTGAAATATTGGGCTGAAGTTGTTATCTGCTATACTGTAAAATAATTTTAGTGAGTGTTCCTTTCTGTTGGAAAGTTTCTCACATTATTTTTTCTAACATCATTTTAATTTTTTGTGCATATCTTTACCCTTTTGTTTTTTGGGTTCTCATATAAATGAGAACAATATGTTCCTAGATGTGAGTATGAGGTAGTGTAGAGTGAATAGGAATAGCTTCCCTGATTCACAACTCAAACCAGAATAGTATAGGCATTGATATGGTGTGGAAACCAACCAATTTAAAATAGACATCTCAGCCAACGATTATAGGTTTAGAGAAAAAAAAAAAATTCAGGAATCAATTTCTGTTGGAAATCAGCCCTGGGCTCAAAGATCTTTTGTTATACTGTGGCACTTCTATGTAGGACCTTCCTTTGCCTCTTAGAACCTAACTTGGCTCTGGAGAACTTCCTCATCCAGTCCTGTGTCTCCTCCGCGTATTCTACTGGCTGTTGCTACTACCCAGGGGCACATGTCTTATTTCCCAACGTGATCCACTTACTTTCAGAAAATTGATTTTTCCTGACATTCTCTAAATATATTCTCTGCATTTGGGCAAATTTTTAAGTCTTCCTTCTACCCTCACTCGCTCATGGCCAACTGTCTTTCAGTACTGTTCCTGGCACTTTTGCCCACCATTTGGGACCCGCCCCTTTTGGAGAGTAGATACTTATTTTGCTTTTGGTTTCTGTGATGGGCCTCTGCAGTCAGCACTCGCAACATGGCTCCTCGGGGGGCCTTCCTGCCAGGTTCTGCTGGTGTCAGTTGCTTTTGGCAGCATGTACACATAGTTTGAAGTTTGTGGGTTTTCTTTGTCTCCTATTTTAAGTGAAAATGGAGTTTGTGATTTTTTTTTTGGTTCTTTTCATTATCTTGTTGCTCTATTTCTAGCAGAAGCAGACAGATTCAGAATTAAGCAGCCATCATGCTCTTCCAGAAATCATTCATATAATTATTTTGTCATAGTGAAGTATGTTCTCACTTAGGTCAGGTAAATAAAGAATGGACTTTTCTTGTGGGTATATGAGACTCTCTAAAAGATGGATCCCTGAGCAAAATATATTCCCCACCGGTGAGTTTTCAAGAATGTGCTCCGGACCTAACGGAGAGAGGGCAACTCGATAAGCTTGTTAGATAAGCAAATCTATGCATTCAGTCTGTCACTCTCTGAGAAATGAAACTGGGTAGAGGAAAAAGAATCAGATTTACATGTTACAAAATGCTGTTCTTTATTTTAATCGACAGAATTGGATTAGACTCCAGCATCAGCATGCATTTCCCATTGTTTTCTTTTTATATTAACTACAGGAGACTCATTAGAATTTCATGGATGTAATTGTTTCTGGGTTACATCCTCAATTAATGACTATAATTGAAAGATCGGATAGGACTGGCATGACGTGACTGTAATTTAAGTGTAAGACGTCTGGGCCTCTATTTACAATGCATTTGTTATTTTTTCTTCTACTGTGGAGGAGTATTTACGAGAGGCAGAAATAAATGCATTTCCAACAGCAATGTCTCAATCAAAACAATGTGCATATTGTGTGCTGGGTGTTGTTTTTCTGGGCTGTTCTGTGATTGCGCAGCCCTCAGCAGGATACATGTGCATAAAAAGAGCTTGTGTTCAGATCTTCTGGGAGGATTTGGGGGAGGAGAACATGCCTCAACAAAGGGGAGGTGGACCAGAAGGCTATCTCTGTCCTCTCAATGGGATGTGTTATAACAACTGTTCAGAACCCAGCACCTCAGCCTGCATATGCCAAGGATTCCCTAATTAGTTTTAGCTTATGTCATGGGGAAAGAAAAGAACCCACTACCCCCATCTCCTAATTATGACTCTTCTTCCCTCTTCTTATATTTTCTCTAAAAGTAGATATTAACCTTATTAGCTTTTTGAGCAGTACATCACTGATTATCTACACACAGGCTTTGAGAGCAGCTGCAAGGGGCAGCTGAACAATTATCTGGGGTTAGCCAGATTTGCTCCAGACTCTGGGATCAGAGAAGCCTGTAGACTGGAGCTCTTGAGTTCAGAGATGTCTGCTATTTCTCCATCCAAGGTCAGATGTGGACTGTGTAGCTCATTATGTCTCTTTTTCAGTAGTAATGACCTTTCTTTCTCTTGTGGGTCTATTGATCTGGAAGGATGGCAAAGACAGGAGCAGGATGGATGGTGTGATAGACGAGCTTGAGAAGCCAAGATGTGTGGCTGGACTAACCCAGCACAAAAAGAAAAAGAAAAGTGATACAATTCACAGGCAGGAATAGAGTTAGGAGTCAGAGCCAGTGGGAAGGGAGGGGCTGCTGGTTCAGAGGTGACTTCATAATAATGACTTGACAACCTGGTACCTCTTTTTGTAGTTTTCATGCTGAGACTGTGAACCGAGAAGTATTTCTTAATATATTGCCTCTGCTTCAGAAACACGAGGGTGCTTGCTAGAATGCAGATTATCAGACCTTATCCAGACCTGTAGGAATCACAATTTCTGGGCATGGTCCCAGGAAGCTGCACTTATTCTGATAGACACTGGCGTTTGAGAATGACTAGGGAGGAGGGATGGAAAGTAGAAGAAATGGAATAGTAGTGACCAGCCAAGGAAGGAAGCTAGGAGAGAGTAGACTGAAGTCAGGCTCACAGGTAAGGGACTGTGAACCAGAGTAACAAAGTATCTTTCTGTAAGTTACGCATCTAATAAGTGACAGAGCCATTATATGTATACTTCTAAGTCTAAGCCTCTTTGTACAAAGCTTAAGTCAATAGAGATAGGAAAGTGCTAGAATTTGAATGGTAGGTTACAGGAAGAAAGCAACGTGGCTTGGGATCCAGGCTTTGAATTTGTTACATATTGAGATATGAACATTTTTCAAGAATATGATATGGAAGGGAAAATAGTGTTCCATTTTCTTTAACCTTATATTCTAAACTCATTATATTTGCCTCCTTCATGAATATTTTTGTACATGGCTGCATATAAACTATAAAATTATACCTGCAACTTTTTTGGTTGAATTGATATATATATATATATTTTAAATTTAGCATGGTTCTAACTCATAATTTTGATATATTGATTAAAACACGCTAGCACACCTTAGCTACTACTCAACTAATAATTTCTTAAGAAATCCATCTGTATGCTACTTAAAATCATCTTGCCAATGGTACTGTATATACTGAACTTTTGATATAGTGCTTTCATCAATTTTCTCTTCTTCTCAAGACTGATGCCTCTTTACATTGACTCTCTTGTGCCCCATTGTCCAGGACCTATTTCCATGATCTCAAACCATCATTCCATCATTTTACTGTATTGGCTTGTTCAGCATTGCTTTCAGGTTAAGTTTATTTCTTTTGAGAGAGAGAGAGAGAGAGAGAGAGAGAGAGAGAGAGACAGAACATTTGAGCAGGGGAGGGGCAGAGAGACAGGTGAGAGATAGAGAATCTCAAGCAGGCTCCACACGGTCAGCATGGAGCCCAGTGTGGGGCTCAGACTCCAGAGCCTTGAGATCATGACCTGAGCCAAAACCAAGAGTCAGACGCTTGACCAACTGAGTCACCTAGGCTCCCCCAGCATTGCTTTCATAGTGGTGCAGGCTGGCTTACCTTCTCTCTTTGGTATCTCCCCTTGTCCTTTTCTTCTGAGTTTTGCTCCTGAGCTTCTCCTCCAACCTTCATTTCTTTTTCTTTCTTTTCTTTCAGTGCAGAGCCTGATGGGGCTTGATCTCACAACCGTAAGGTCATGACCTGAGCCAAAATCAAGAGTCTGATGCTTAACCAACTGAGCCACCCAGGTGCCCCTTCCAACACTAGTTCCTAACTGAATTTTGCTCATGGACTTTGGATATCTTGTCTTTAGTGGTCCCAACAAGCTCCCCTCTCTCTTCACCTACCAAATGTGACTACTTTATGAATGATAATGTCCCTTATTGACATGGTGTTAGTAAAATGTTTGATTGATGAATCGATTCATAAATGGTTTCAGACCACCAAATAAAATTTTAAGTGGCTTTTAAGTATCCAAATGACAGGTATTAAGAAATGAACACATAAATATGATGCTTATTTATTTTATGGAGAAGATAAAACCGTGAAGTGTTAGAGGGAGAGAGACAAGAAGGTTCTTACTCTCTCTGACAATGGATAGGGATGATCTCCCTGAGAGAGGGTGACTTGAATAATGAGAAGGAGCCAACAGTCAGGTGGTCTCATTTCAACGTATGTATATAAGGGAGAAGTATACAAATGACTCTGGGATGGGGTTGAACTTGAAGCCCTGGGGGGATAGAAATAAAGCTCATAAAGAGGATAGTAGTAGCAGAAGAGATTAGAGAGGTAGGCAAGAGGAAGAGTCTGCTGGCTCTTATAGATTGCAGCAAGGAGTATGAAGCATATCCTAAATGCAGTGGAAGCCACCGGAGGTGGTTCCAAAGGCAGGACCCTGATCTAGTCTCCCCATCCAGGTTCTGGGGAAAAAAAACTGTCTCTCCCCTTACTTGATGGGCACTCATTTGCCTTTTTGTGTCTACCAGTTTTCCTAGCTCATCTTGCTCCTTTTTGACTCTAGCTTCCTACTATAAAGAAAATACAGTTAATTTTAATTCCATGTTTCTCAAACTTATTTGACCACAAACTTTTCCATGAAATTTAGCGTGCCTCCCCAACCTTCTTTGGGGAGGCATTCTAGACATATAAGCTACCTGGGTCTTTTTAACAATTGTAAAATAGATATAGTCATTTTCTGTTGATTAGCTTTTGTATTAGGCTTTTCCAGAGAAACAGAACATCTGTCTGTCTATCTATCTATCTATCTATCTATCTATCAATCATCTGTCTATCAAAAGAGATCTTTTTTAAGGAATTGGCTCAGGCTATTATGGAAGCTCACAAGTCTGAAATCTGTAGGCTGGTCTGTGAGGCTGGAGACCTACAGAGTAGTCAGTGCTGCAGTTCAAGTCCAAAAGTCATCTGCCGCAAAATTCCCTTTTGCTCTGGGGAAGTCAGTCATTTGTTCCATTCAGATCTTCAACTGATTGTCCCATGGGCCCACCTTAGGAACCGCAGTGTACTTTACTGGAAGTCCACTGGTTTAGGGGCTCCTGGGTGGCTCAGTCAGTGAAGCAACTGACTCTTAATTTCAGCCGAGGTCATGATCTCACAGTTCATGAATTTGAGACCCTACATGGGATTCTCTTTCTCTCTCTCACTGTTTCCTCTCTGCTTTTGCTCTCTCTCTCTCTCTCAAAATAAATAAAGAAACTTAAAAAAATTTTTTTTAAGGTCCACTGGTTTAAATGTTAATCTCATCCAAAACATCCTTATAGAAACATCCAGATTAGCATTTGACTACATATCAGGGTACCGTGGACCAGCCAAGCTGACATATAAAATTAACTATCATATTTTTCTTATAAGACAAAGGAAGAAAAGCAGTTTCTCCATTTTAAGAAATAGTTCTGTATTTCATCACAGATGGATTTGGACGTATGCACTTTTGTGCTGCCAGTAAATCAGTAACCATGGAATTAACAATCTCCTTCCAATAATGGTCATGTTTATCAAATGCCTTCCTGAAATAAGTGTTAAAAATGTAGTAATCAGACTGTAAGAGTTAAGTGAAGAAGAATAGGTCAAGGGTAAGAACACAGACTAGGTTAGGATAAAAATAAGGCAAGAAAAAGATTGATAAGTTTTCCTGATGAAATTCCCTAGTAAAAGAGAGTAGAGACAGCTAGGAGTAACCTAAGCTTTGTTGCTGCAGGATGGGATGATTTTTTTTTTTAAGAGAGAAGCTTTAATTGATCAGCACTTCATGCAAATGAATAATGTAGGTGAACCTTATCAGCATGCTGGAAGCTTACAATTATTCAAATTACACAAAGCCATCAAATATGTGGAAATCAAAACAACAGAAAGAGCCATTAATTCCTGTTCTGTCCCCCAGCATTCTAGGGTTTTACCCATATTCGTGATGGAAAGACACTTCAACCTTGAAATTAAACAGAGAACACGGTGTGGTAATTTAGTCACACATTCACCATTTAATTGTTTTAAAGGTGATCCAGGCAGATGTACAACAGTGAAGTATGCACATTTTTAGTGTGCAGTCCAATTCTATTCGTGTCTTGCATGATGGATTTGGAATTTCAGATCATTCTAGTTAATAGAAAATGTGTTAATTAAGATTGGTTTAGTAGTGGTGTTTTTGGAGGATTAAAAAAATGTTTCCTTCGAGCACCACGTTTCCATTCTGAGAAGCCAGAGTGCTTGGAAAGTGAATATATTGGATATGAAATATCTCCTGAACAAATCATCCTTCACAAACTGGAATTCTGTATTTTCTGAGTTAGAAGCCATCTATCAGTCCTCAAAGGACTGTTTCCCTTCCTTACTCCCAGACCTCCCCTGTCGCTGCATGCACCTGCAACACCAGTAGCTTAGGGCAGTGGCTGACAGCGAGAGTCCTGGACCATCACTGGGTAGAGAGGCCCTGTAGAATGTGGGCTCTTTGTGGAGATGGAAGGGAAAGTCACACCAAAGGGTCCATCCACTTGTTCTCACTGAGCCAGATACCAATTGTAATGTGGCCAAAAGGACCACCTCCTATGTGCCTTAAAAATGCTTCATTTAAAGATGTCAGGAAATAGCCTAGTGGTAAATAATGTCTCACACACAAAGAGTATGAGGCTAAGGAGATCTGATGGTCTGGAAAATCCCCTGCCACTAGCAAGCTGTATGATCTAGGAGAAGTTATCAAATTTTCTGTGCCTACATTCTTTCATCTGTGAAATGGACACAACTATAATGTATTGAGGTTTTATTATGTACTATGCACTTTTCATACTTAATCTCTCTCAATGTTCGCAACAACATTATGAAGTAGACAGCATTAGACACCCTCTCATTCTTTTGCTGAAGGGATAAGCTGATGCTTAGAGATATTGAGTACTGCCCAGCATCACACAAGCATGGCAGCAGGATTTGAAGGCAAGTTTTCCACAATCCTTGACTTTAATTACAGAGCCGATTTCGTGTATGCTAGTTAGTGCCTACTTCATTGGGTTGATCCTTGGAAAAATTTATGTAATACATGTAAAACACATAGTACAAATATCTGAAAGTAAATGTTAGCTTTAGCACCTGGATATAGCAAGAGCAACAACAAAGTCTTTGTAGGTAATTTCTTCATTAGTCCCCTTCCAATATTCCCCTCACCCCTCTTCAGTGCGAATGAATCCATTTAACAGGTATCTCTCCACGTGATTGAAACCTTTTCATTGTTCGCTAATTATTTTGTGAATGTATATGTTGTCTCTACAGTTCGAGTTGTTTTATGCAGGGAGAACCAAGGACCAACAGGTTCTTGCTTAGAAAATCAGCATGGATTCTTAGTTCTTCCACTGGACTTTAAGGGGGAAAAAAAAACAACAACTCAGAAGTTCAGCTTTCTCATTTCTGAAAAGGGAATAATGACACTTATTCTTCACCTCTGTCAGCACTAGAACAAAATTCAAATGAAAGCAGGCATATGAAAGGCTTTATAAACATCAATGTGCCATAGAAATGTAAAGGTAGTATTAGCAAGGGTTATGACATCTTCTGCTTTCTTTCCATTCATCCATTTTTATGTGTCTATCAACATAAAAAGCAATAATTTTTGACTTGCAAATTTTACCTTTAGCCTCAACTGTTGAATGACACAATGAAAGGAGGATGCATTCACATTTTGTTTTTATGTGAATAAATTATGGGCAACTGTTTTTCCCTTTTATTCCCTCCCCCACCCCATGGCAAATGAGCTCATCTTATTCATATTTAGACCAATGTTTCAAATTTCTTTCTGGAAAGTATTTAGGCTCTAAAAGTCCATGTGAGCTAATTAATTTCTATGAGGTTGATTGGTTTGCTTCAGATGGTGTTATAAGTTGGGATCTTCCTGAAGAAGACTGAGATAATGATTTGAGTATAAGAAGGCTACAGCGAGTGCTCTTGAGTTCAACATCTCTGGAGGAAGAGATGGAAATAGGATTGGGCAGAGGGAAAAGGTCACCTTAATCTGACTCAGGAAAGTTCTTGGCCGATCCCATGGGGAGCTCAATTCTGATCCTTCAGAATTGTCCTGACTTGGGGAGAAGAGAATGCATCTTACTACCCCGACAACAGCCAATTTTGGATCTACACTGCCCCAGGAGGAGGGCATGGCTTTAGGTGAGTTAGCTCTTAAGACAAGAGCAAGTTCCAGAATGGACTGATAACCAGATGCACTGGCAGCCAATGAGGAATCGCGCCCTCGGTTCTGAAAGGGGCTCCGGGCAGTGTGCCACAGTATCCACCACACGTGGCAATGCATCTGCTTTACCAGATCTGTATATGAATCTCATCTACATCCTCCTGGGGAGCAATCCTACAAACTCAGGCAGGTCGTTGCCTCATGAATATTTCTTTCTTTCTTTTTTTTTTTTTTTAATTTTTTTAAATCTTTACTTATCTTGGAGAGAGACAGAGCGTGAGCAGGCGAGGAACAAAGAGAGAAGGAGACACAGAATCCGAAGCAGGCTCCAGGCTCTGAGCTGTCGGCACAGAGCCCGACGCAGGGCTCAAACCCACAAACTGTGAGATCATGACCTGAGCTGAAGTCAGAGGCTCAACCTACTGAGCCACCCAGGCGCCCCCCTCATGAGTATTTCTGTCTACGTTTAGAAAGAAATAACTCATTGTGTTGAACCTTCTATTAGGCTGAAATCTGACTCCAGATTCCTTAATCTTCAAAGAAATGATTCTGAGGGAATGCTGCTGAAGAGCTCAACCTGGCATTGGAACAGAGAGAACAGTACAATACTTGGGACTGAAGTAATCTTTGCTGGAGGAATAAATTGCTGAGTGATGAGCAGAATTTATGTAGCTCACGGCTATAGCACCAGTCTTTACGCACTGTTATAGTTTCCAGCCCCTGAGGAAGAATAAGGGCTAATATTTTTTGAATATTCACTATATACTAGACACTGTTTTGAGGGAATTGCATATGTTAACTATATTAGTATCATAACACTATAGGAGGGCATTATAAACCACATTTTATAAACGAGAAAACAGGCTCAGGGACGTTAAAATGTACACCTGTAGTTACATGTCTAGTAAATAATGAAAACTGGAACATTTTCTTACATTTCATAATGGAATGATAGTAACTTTGCACCTCACATTTTAATTCTTACTCATCTTCTCAACCTTTCCTTTTTCTTTTTGCCATGCATATTAATTTCCTATGGCTTCCCTAACAAAGTATCACAGACTGCATGGCTTAAAACAACAGAAGTCTATTTTCTCATTCTTCTGGAGGCCAGGAGTGAAAATTCAAGGTGGTGGCAAGATCGGTTCCTTCTGGAGATCTCTGAGGAAGAGTCTGTTCCATGCCTTTTTCTTAGCTACTGGTGTTACCAGCAATCCTTGGCTTGCACATACACCACTCCAATCTCTGCCTCTATTTTCACATGGTATTGTTCCTTTTGTTCATGTCTGTCTCTGTATCTCTTCTGTTTTTATAAGGACACAAGGGTTAGGGGCCAACTTAATAGAGAATGACCTCATATGAACTTGATTACATCAGCAAAGACATTGTTTCCAAGTAAGATCACATTCACAGGTTTTAGGAATTCAACATATCCTTTTGGGGGGCATGATTCAATCCTTAGCACCACCATAATTGTCAAGCAGATTTTTCTCAGAGAAAACACTAATTCAATCAGTGAATATTTCTTATGTATCTAAAATGCATATGGTGTGATGCTAGACAGTGGAGGAAGAGTGGTTTAGAAGACAAACTCCCTACCACTCACTGAAAATACTTGTTAATCACTGACTGTTTATCAGGCACAGGTCTAAGAACTGAGAATATAGTAATGAATGGGATAAAGTCTCTGTTCTCGAGTTTATCTTCAAGTGGGATAGACAATAAATACATTAACTGCTATGATAGTTTCTTTTAAAAATTTTTTTAAATGTTGATTTATTTTTGAGAGACAGAGAGAGCACACACAAGTGGGGGAGGAGCAGAGAGAGAGAGGCAGACCCAAATTCTGAAGCAGGCTCCAGGCTCTGAGCTGTCAGCGCAGAGCCTGACACGGTTCTCGAACCCATGAACCGTGAGATCGTGACCTGAGCCGAAGTCAGACGCTTAATGAACTGAGCCACCCAGGTACCTCTGGATGTGAAAGTTTCTGATACTAAAATGTGCTATGAAACAGACAAAGTAGGGAAATATGAGATTGAGCGACTGGGGCAAGGTGGACACCTTTATCTAAAGAGTCATGGAAGATCTTGCTGGGAGGGTGAAATTTGAGTTGAGACCCAAGTGACTAGAAGCAGGTAGCCATGCAGAGACCTGGGAGCAGAGCATCCAAGCAGAAAGGCATCCAAAGGCAAAGACCCTGGTCAGGGATAAATGTAGAATGTTCAAGAAATAGAATGGAAGATATTCTCCCTAAAGTGTACGACCTAAGGGAAAATAGAAAGGAATAAGTGGGTAAACGGGTTGGCTTTTATCATCCTTTCCACTGGAAGTTATTTGAAGGACATTGTCATTAAGGACAATGATTTGAATATAAGTTTTAGAAACATCCCCCTGGCTACACTCAGTAGGGTAGACTGTAGTGGGATAAGAGCAGAATCAGGAAGACCACTTTGGTGACTATTGTATATGAATCCAGACAAAAGATGATGAGACCCTGTGGTAAGATTGTAGTATCGAAATTGGTGAGAGGGAGTTGGGACAGAGATGTATATTTAGTAGTAGAGAGGATGGAAACTTGTCATCAATTGGATGTAGGGTTTGAATAAAAAAGAACTTGGCTAAGACACCTCTCCGTCAAAGAGCTTAAGTATAATGGGAGGTGGTCCAGAAATGGGCAATTTTAATTTATTGTGACATGTGCTACAATGGGAATAAACCCAGAGGGAATTCCCAGAACCATTTAGGAAAACTTGAGAGAGGCTAGAGTTCCCTCAAGAATAAAGGGAAGCCTGGATCTTTAGCCAACCAAAGTTCTCTTAAAATGTATAACGGGCTCTCCCAGAGATGGAACTTGCATGGCTTCATAAGACCCTAAATCACATTTTCCTATAAAGTATCATCTGTATCAGTATAGAACAAAACTATCAGGAGCATAGCCTTTATAATTACAATTGCTCTGTATTAATCACATTAAGGAAGAAGCATACTATTTCCAAACCAGGCACAAAACTTCCTATAATATCTAAGTGGATTGTAACTTTATGCATGCACTGTCTCACGTTTGCCTCATTTTATTTTTCTAATATTAGAAGTTTAGGTTGACCTTGATCTAGGGTTTTGGCTTATCTTGCTGTTCATCAAGGCTTCTGACCACTCATTCGTGCATTGTTCCTCCTGAGGGTCTTCCCTTCTATAATATCTTCCCCAGCACTGACCGTCCCACTGATACACTATTGGAGCTCTCTTTATCTCACTCCATCTGCATGGTAAATTATTCCAACATACATTTTGTTAGTCTCTGATTTAGGGGGTGGTTTCTGCAATATATCTGCATGAAAATATGTTAAGTCTTCAAACAAGCCATGACCTCTTGGAACGCTGCCTGAAATACAAATTTTATAACCATTTGGGAGAGTGAGTTAACTTTACCATTCATCTGCCTAGTCATAGATTAGGGAGCAAGACATAAAATCAATGTTTTCATAATCAAGTGTGCTTTTCTATAAACATAAAACTTCTAAATAAAATATTCAGTATAAATATTGATTAAAGTAAGCTATAAAGGAAAGGTCTAGAAAAAAAGATAAAATGGAGCAAGATTTAAGCAATTACAATCGGAGAGGCACAGATTTTACTTTACTCTCAAACACGTATGTGTCTATATATGCATATATATACACATGTATGTATGCATTATGTATGTGCATATATATATATTTATATTTATATAATTCAACTTCTGATATTCTCTCAGAATTAATTTCCACATCCTGAATTCTCCTCTTTAAATTCATAAATCTTTCAGTGCTGTGCTGGGGGCTAGTGGCATTTGAAAGCTTAATGCATATGTACTTTGGGCAGGCTTTGATATAGATACCTCTTAATTGAGTAAAGAGTAAGTTAGTTTTTTTACTCTCTCAGTTCTTTCATTAAGCCATTCAACTGACTACGCCAGGCCGCCCTGTTTTCATTTGGTAAAGGGAACAAAACCAAATCACTTTGTGTCACTTTCTCTTAAAGTGCATTGAGAAAAGGTAACTGTTATGTATCAATTCTCCTTTCTTCAACTTTTCTATACCATGTTTAAACCACTGCCCCTTAATTTTCAAAGATATTGAACTCTGCTGCCATGGATGTTGTAACACATCTGAAGCAAATCATACTGCTACTATTTTAAGTGAAACCAGGGAATGGCTTGTCCCAAAGCAGTAGCTAGTTTTCCCAGTGGAGATAATTATTCCTTTCAGTACAGTTCAGAATAAAAATCAAGATCATCAGTTTAGTGTATAAATAGAAATATACTCTAGATTGCCCTGTCTTGGTGAGTGCATGGAGGAAAAAAAAGAGCAAGCAAAGTCAAGTGAAAAGAAATTCTAGGTATCTTTTTAAGAGAATGTGAAAAAAAAAATCTGAAAGCCTACTCTGAAAGCTTACAGTTTCTAAAAGTGAAAGAAATTTCACAGAAGCATGTATAGAAATTCTTAAAAAATCTGCATACTAAAGATTTACTTCAGTAAAACAGCTGCCGACCTGTAGTATCTTGGACGTGAAGTAAGCAATCAGAATAACAAGACTTCCCTAGAATATCAGATTCCAACATTAGCGCATAATCAAAACCAAATGCAGGCATCAGGTCTCAAGCCCCACACTTTCCCTGAAAAGCAAAAGATGGGAGCTGGAAGGATGACAATATGGTAGCATGGGGAGGTCATCTAAAAAATGATAACTAATTAAGCAACCACACTAAAAATAAATTGTGTTGTCTTGTCACTGTGTGCTTTCCTGTTAATATGAGCTCCTAGAAATTCTATCATTCCTAATCTCTTTGTGCAGGTGCTGCTGCTTGATGCTTTTTGACAGCAAATGAGAGAAAACCAAGAAAAAACGCTCATTGTGCATTAAGTCATCTGGTAAGTCCTTTGAGAAGAACGCCATTTGAGAAATGCTGATTTCCGTACCGCTATCCTCTCTAGCACGCTGTGTATTAACTGGAGAGTAGTACATAAAAGAAAACATCAGTATTCCAAGTATAAGTTTCATATTCATGGCAATAATGAGGATTAACATACTGTTTTTTATATAAATGTATGTTTTAGAAAATAGATCTATATATGTATCATTAGTGTAAAATGGCATCATTTAGAAATTTGGGGAAAAAAGAGCAATTTTATCTTAATTAAAACATTTTTCTGAAGGGATTCACTTTCACATAATTTACTTTCACTTTCAGCACTCTGTTCCTGAGTGCTGGGTGACATTATGTTTTAAATAATAATTAGACACAAATGTCATCATTATAACTATTTCATGGGAAAATTTATTGCAGGTTGCATATAGAATCAGTTCCCTCTGTTGCAGTTTTTATTTTTCCTTTGGAATTACTCTGACCTAAAACATTATAAATCACAACGGAGGGGCATAATTAAAGTTGTGCTGTTTTCTGATGTTTGAGGGCATTAACTATCACTGTTTTATTTTTATTTTTTTGTAATTTGCTCTTATTTTAGTGCTTAGGTAGCTTAGTCTATCCAGATGACTAGGCAACAGTGTGCATTTCCTCATATGTCCTAGAATGCTCATAGAAAAGGTGAGAAGTACCTCATCAGAATGATACTCAGGGATAAAGAGGTATTAGGTAAAATGTGGAGTAATTAAGAAAAAGAGTCATGTCTTCTGCAAGTCATGTGAGTGAAAAAAATAGCTTTTACTTTTTAATATAGTAAAAGAGAATTTTCTTCCTTATATTGGCCTATACCATCCATCAATATATGTGTGCATTCACTGAACTCTATGTGGGCTTTTATTTTCTGATTCAAGAAAATAAAAGCAATTTTGTTGGAATAGAGAGGGACATAAATGGAGGGCCGTAGCATAGCTTTTGTTCCGTAAAACTTTATTATTGTTTTTGATCACTTAGTGTTGGAGAAGCTATTTTGATGAGAGGCTTTGGAAATCTGTGTATATAGCACATTCTGTTTGGGGACCCAGAAGACAAAAAATAGCAAACAAATAGGAGAAGTCAGTTCTTATCTCCCTATCCTGAAAACCCACATTGCAGCTTTGACAACATTCAGAGGCAACCTTCTTGTTGCAAATGTTATCAAGGTAGCAGCAACGAATAGTCTCTTTAAATGATTTGTTAGGCATCACTCTTCAAAAGCAAGATACAGAGCAGAAGTAGAATGTGATGGGCACCACACGTACACTGGAGCTCATAGATTGGCTTGAGTTGTAAACACACTTGTAGCATTCCTTGGGGGATGTCCTAGAAAACATGTGGGGATCATAAAGAGCCTGGTGGTTCTGCATGCATGAGAGCAGTTATAGGAATATTGGTTTATCACTTTCATTGTAGTTTCATTTGTATTTATCAAGATATGGCCTAATATTTAGGATTACACATTTTAGCCTGTTTTAGTTTTAATCTCAAGGCCCTAGACATAGTCAGAATGAAGCCTAGATCTCAAAATATTGTGTTAGGAAACTTTGTGGTAGCTCTCTGGGTGATGTGCCAATATAAAGGTTTGTTTCTCACTCAGGGGAAGTCTGCTGCAGATCAGATGTCTTCCATTTTGAGTTATGCCATGTGGAAGCCATGGCTTCCATGTTCACTGGAACAGAGG
This sequence comes from Panthera onca, assembly GCF_046562875.1. NCBI lineage: Eukaryota > Metazoa > Chordata > Mammalia > Carnivora > Felidae > Panthera > Panthera onca. The sequence continues at coordinate 113,109,002 of NC_138345.1, read as the reverse complement.
AAAGAAGGGAAGGATAGAGGATGTACCTCACTCTTGGTACCAAAATCTGTAGTCAGGGTTGTCTAGAGAGAAAGAAGTAATAGAATACAGATTGATTTATCTATATGTCTGTCTGTCTATCTATCTATCAATTTATTATGAGGAATTGGCTCTCTTGATTATGGAAACAGGCAAGTCCTGGGATCTGCAGGCTGAATTAGCAAGCTGGAGACCAGGGGAGTTAATGGTTTCATTCTAGTCCAAGTACAGGAAAAACAAACAAACAAACAAACAAATAAACTATAATGTCCCAGTTTAAAGACAATCAGGCAGGAAGAATTCTTTCCCTTACTCTGGGGAGGATCAGCCTTTTCCTTCTGTTTAGGCCTTCAACTGATTGGATGAGGCCCACTCACATTAGAGAGAACAATCTACTTTACTTGGTGTAACTTACGAATTTGAATGTTAATATCATCCAAAAGCACACTCACAGAAACACCCACATGTTTGGGCACCTCATGACTTAGTCCAGTTGACACATAAAATTAACATGTCTACCCCTGGTCAACCAGGCACTTATACACATCTCTTTAACCCATATTTAACTTTCAAATAAGGGTAATAACAAGATCATTATTCTACCAAATATGATACAACAATCCTGCTTACAACCAAAGACACATAACCTCTTCCCCAGAAGAGGACGTAAAATCTATGAGTGAGGTTTACTCTTCTCCTTGGTATCCTGTAATTTAAATATGATATAAGGTTAACAATACTTAAACTCTATGATATAAAATCAATACATCTTATGTTAGATGATAAGGGAATAAGAGGGGAAAGAAAATAGATACTTGCTTAAAATTGTATACTTCTGCCACACACACACACACACACACACACACACACACCCATACCCATGCCCCCCCCAAACATATTCATAACAAAATAAATAGGAAATATTCTTGACAATTTCAGTTCTTGTTTCTATAACTGGTTACATGGTTGTAGCTCGTAATTGTAATTATCTTCTTCTACTTCTCATTCTATATTCTCTTTGGCTTCAGCAAGCACCAGCAGGCTGAGCCTGGTGCATTCTTTACCTGGGGTGGTGACCCAAACCCTCATTCCTAGAGGGTCTGGTGGGGGTGTTGGGGAATATAGACAAGTACTTGGGATATTTGGTGAGCCCTAAATATTTCCAATATGATATTTGAACTTCAAAAAGTAAAAGGTATGTAGGTAGTTTATGAAAATCAATTGTACCAAAGCTAGAAAACCAGACACTTTTATTTTTGGACCACGTGAGGCAGTTTTTATTTGGGGAGTGATCCTATGTTCTTTGCCTAAATGAAGAGAAGCCTGTTTTTATGTCTCAGTTCTAGAAAACTCCTATTGATTTTTGCCCTTCATACTGATGACCTATCTGCACAGGCTATTTCCTTAGGGATTCTCAGGCATTTTCACAATAGAGTCTATATTAATTAACTACAAAGTGATCCAAGCAATTAATTAAGCAGGCTGAAAGTTCATAATAGACTCTGGCGTCATGTACTGATTTTTGAGGTGTAGACAAGACTCTTTACCAAATACTCCTTTTTTTATAAAAGTACCTTTTGGGAATACACAAGCAAAAAATCATGTTACGTGGACTTATTCTATTGTTTACCCCCCAAAGTATGGTGCTGCTATACTATCTTCTGATTCAAATTATAGGAAACAAGTATATTTCTATATTTAAAGACTTCCTTCATGAGCTTTGTGCTTACCCAAAACTAAGGCAAACACTAGGTGTGCTTGAATATTTCTTCCTTATCTTTCTCTCAAATCAAACATATCATCATCATTATCATCATCATCATCATCATCATCATCATCATCATTTCCTCAAAAAGCTACATGTGAGAGAGAATGGGTAGAAACCCCAGAAGAAATGAAGAAAGGAAGAACAATTAGGAAGCATGATGCCAAAGGAGCAAAAACTAAGATTTTGCTGCCAATTACTTACATGGTTTCCTAGATCTTTATTTTTCTATTCTTTGATAGTTTGACTGTATATTACCTTCCAGTTTGGTCTCTTTACGTGATACTATTTTTTTAATGGTAGCTTTATTAAGTTAATGAAAAAATTAAATTTATGTTTGTCATCCTGTGACTAAAATAACAAATATTCTCTAGCTTAACGTTTTTCTAACTTCTCTTGGAATCAAGGACATGTGGCCTTGACCCAATTAACATGGAGAATGAGGTTCTCTCCATCACAATTTATTCCTGTAGAATGTGTCAGGTGGGGGTACTAAGTAAGCTGTCTGCTTCTTATTTATTTTATAATCTCTCATCAAGAAAATCAGTTTATATACTTTATTATCAAGATTTCTGTGGCATCTGGATGGGTGTATAGGATATGTGTATGTCTGCATGTGTTGGCGTGTGTATTTCTGTGTTGAAGCCTGATGCAAAGCAATATTTAAAATTAGTTGGAGAGTAGAAATGATCAAATCTCTAATTCAGTCTTCCAGTTTTTCTGCTCAGCTTATTTTTTCTTGATTCATAGCCCTGCCTTTAGATTTTGTTCTGAAAGAATGTGGTTGATACCAGTACTTTGCGACAATACAAATTTCCAGTCAACATGTTTGGGGGGGATGGACATTTTTTTCTCACACTGTACTTATCTGCTTTGATGTTTCTGACTCCTTCCTTAGGTGGGATTTCGTATGTTATTTTCTTCTCCCAGATCAAAGAAATGTCACAAAACCCTGGGATTTTATATCTTAGTGTACAAAAAATTCAAGGGTATGAAGTTTAAAAAAATTTAAAGGAAATATCCAACTAATGCAGCTCTGTATAGCCAGGTATTTCTTGCAGCCGTATATTATCATATGGGATGTGGTAATTGAGACCATGTCCGGAAATCACAGTACATTTCTTTGGTATACTATGTAAGTTACAAAGAATATTCATACATACGTACGTATGTACGTACATACCTCAGCTCATGCTATACTTACTGCAGCTCTAAGGAAAGATGGAACAGATACTATTATCCTAATTTTATCAACCATAAAATCAGGATCCAGAGTTTAAGTATTTTAGTAGTGGAACTATGATTAGAAGTTATCTAACCTAGTGTGTTTCAAACAATGTTGGTTCAAGCTTATAGATGCAGTAAAGGATAAAACCAGGACTGTAATAGTCTTAGCCAAAGTTCTTTAGTCACAAAGGAAATTAAAAAACTGGAGAAACCAGGTATGAAGATGAGATCTAAAGGGCTAGAAGGAGATTACACATGGGCAATGGAGCCAGTGCTCACTGTGATCTAGTAATTAAAGCTAGAGTGCTTTGAACCACTGAAGAATCCTAGTTCATTATGGAAAAGTGTTAGGGGGGCATTAACTGGGAATGGGCTAAGTCAATAGGTCATATTGATGTAAAGGTATGGGGTCAAAATAGACAATGCTATCTCTCTGTATAGAATTTCTGGGTTATGGAAGGAAGAACTCAGTCATCAGGTTCACTTGACGAATCAATGTTTGATCCGGATTGACTCCAAAATTCTAAAGGTGAAAAATTAGGAAATGAATAATAATGGTTTCTCAGAGAAGAAATTCGTATAAAAGGAGTCAGAGACACTGTTGATTCATAAACAAGATTTAATACCAAGATGGAAGTAGGCACTGTCAGAATGCTGGAACACTTGTCACTCAGGTATGACGTTGGGGAGTTAACTTACATAGGGTGATTCTCAAATAAACTGAGGAAGTTTGACCAGGGAGAGCATTAATACAGTTCTTGGAGCTGTGAAGCCTTTTGGTGTCTATAAATGATAGGTACAACTAAACCATCGACAATCAGTACTAATACAGTTTCTTCTCTGTGACTGGTCTTTTCAGCAATTATAATTATAAAATTATAATAATGAGATATCTAATAAACCCTTTTCTTTGGGTGGGGGAAGGAGGATCTGTAATTTTTTATCCAGGAAGTTTTGGCATCTCTCTAGTGGTGGAGTCAATTTTTTTGAAAGGATTTAGCAGCAGAATCTCATGGGTTCTGTTCGGGTTAATCTCAAAGGGTTCTATAGGATTAACTTTGTCACCTACCTTTGTGCAGGTGGAGCAGAGGGAGCAAAAAGGTAGGATTATTTTCTATACACTTCAAGGGCAGACGTAGGACACTCTAACTTTCCTGGAGGTAAAATACTCTTCCCGGAGATGACATTTATTACCAGGGAAGTGTAGAGATCCTTTCTTTGCTGCTAATATAATATCCAGGTGCCATCAGGCCCGCAGAGGACACACGTTTTCATGGTGCATCAACATTCCCTTGATTTTGTTATTACTGACAGGAGATATGTAATTGGCTTTCCTCATTTATGAAGTGTTATCGTTTGCACAATTTCAGATTTCAGTAACAACATATTTGACTGATAGGGGAAAACTAGACTTTGAGGGGACCACTTAATGGAACCATAGTGTGGCATCTTAGAATATTTTCTCGCAAGATATGATTAAATCTTTCTGGATAAGTTCAAACTGAGAAGAAACAAGATTAAATAATATTAAATATTGCAATGGAGTTTGGGACACTAAGGTTGATTGGGCTATTTGTTTTGTGATGTTCCCCAGGGTTATTTTGTTGAGAATTTGCCATTAAGTGGTCTAATTGTGTCAGTGGATGGGGGCCTTTTCAATTTGCATAATTTCCTCAAGGGACTGCAGCTGCTAATTTGGTGATTAATTATCCATATTACACATTGTTTATTTGACCATGCCTAGATTAATTTCTTTTTCTCAGCAAATCACATTTAGATATGAATTTGCATATCTTGATTACATTTTAATGCCTTGGCTATCATTGTCTCTTCCCTGGACACCTCATCAGATTACAGAAGAGTGCTCAAGCACAGAATGATGGAATGTCTTAAATGACATTGCACATCACTGGACAGATAATGCACATGACTTATTTTTAATGAAGAATGTGTTTTTTTATAATCAAGTGAGTTATGACATCTCATGTACAGTATATTTTATTTTTACCATTTCCATTTTGCTATTATCAGCCAATTTCAAAAATGGTCTTTATTAACATTTTGAATATTGCTATTTGTATGTATATATATATATATGTCAAAATATTTTATTTCTATTTATCTATAATCTCATATTTTGTTGTCAAATACTTGCAGTCTGCATTAATATTCAAGGTCTTTAATTGGTTAATCTCCCACCCAATTTCTTCTAGCTTTGAAACCACTGGGTTTCTGGTGACATTATACCGTAGGTTCCTTGCAGTCAAGGACTGTGTGTCAATTTATCTTTTATTTAATTTATCTAATAGAGTGTGTTTACTGTTGTTATCATTATTATAAAAGTAGATTGTAATTAATATTTATGGCTACACTTTACTGAACATTATCTAGGTCCCAGATAGTGTTAAGAGATTTACTTGTATCATCTCCTTTAGTTGTTAAACCATCTTATGAGGAAAGTATTATTTTCCTTGGTTTTGAAGTAAGAAAATAAGTTTTAGAGGCAAGCAGAAAAGAATTTGTTCAAGGTAAAGTAACTAGGAAACTGTATAGCCAAAAATAGAAACGGTCTAACAGGAGAGCCAACACTTTTAACCAGCTGTATGAATAGAGAATGCCAAGTGATAAATTCTCCTAACCAAAATGAATAAATGCTATTAATCAACAGTGAATGACTGCTTTTAATCAACTAAATGGGCACAAAACAATGAGTGTATTAATGGTCCTAATCAATGATGAATGAATGTTCTTTACTAACATATGGACATAGAACATTGAGGGAATGAATGAATGAATGAATGAATGATGGAATATTGCTCTCCTGTACCAGAGATATGGTCATATAAAGAAATTCAGTTTCACCCCTTCATCTAAATGACAAGGTAGGAACACACAGGGTCAGGTCCAAGGCCTCCCACACATGGGAGCTGGCCGGCTTGATATAAAGAGTATGTTATGGCTGGACTGCTGGAGTGAGAAGGAGGTATTATTCACCTCTCCCTTCCTGCTGCAGTACCCCTATCCATCCCTGGATGCGATACAGAAACTGGGTACCCAAGAAATTTCCGTAAAATGTGGACTCTAGGCAGCATTTTGGTTTAGAAGACTGCAAGTAAGTAAAACTCTGTGGGTATATATGGGGAAGAACTTCTCGATGCACTTGACCGCTGCTCTCGTTTCTAAGAGCGGTATGCTTCAGGAACCTAAAAACTCACTCCCACATCCTATTAAGCCTGTGTGCATTAACCATAGAGACAGTGCATTTTAACCATTTTACCAGGGCGGTTTGCACCATGTCTTAGCCATGCTAGGATGTTGAGGCAAACTATTTAACTTCTGTATACTTCAGTTTCTCATCTATAAAATGAGAATAGTAAAAAAAAATAAAAATAAAAAAAACCAAAATGAGAATAGTAATATTCAGAATATATTTTAAATTATATACTTAAAATATTAATTACATAATTATGTAAAATTAACATGCCAATTTGCATATGTTGATAAAAATAATTAAAAATAATATACCAGTAATAACATTATGGAGTTCTTCTAACAAATGTTATTGCTTATCAAGTATTTAGACCTTTGCCAAGCACTAAATAAGTTATGTATTGTTATTGCTACCAAAACTCTTAACATTTTTTTAACAGTTTTTTAAATGTTTATTTGTTTTTGAGAGAGAGGGGGACAGAGTGTGAGCGGTGAAGGGGCAGAGAGAGGGAGACACAAAATCTGAAGTAGGCTCCAGGCTCTGAACTGTCAGCCCAAAGCCCGATGTGGGGCTCGAGCTCACAAACTGTGAGATCATGACCTGAGCCAAAGTTGGATGCTTAACTGACTGAGCCACCCAGGCACCCCTAAAACTCTTTTACCATTTTTGTTGTATGCTCATGCTAACCTGAAGCTCTCCCAATTTATACTTAGATAGCCAGTTTAAAAAATTCAATTTCACCACCTCTACTTCCTGCTCTTTCTGGAATTCATTGCTCCTTTTCACCATATGAAATAATACTGGAATTAATCTCTGCATTAAACAGGCATTTATTAAACACTTTCTGCATGTAAAGGAACTTAAACCCTGATCTAAGGAAACTTGCGATCTAGATGGGACATTCATCAGCAAACAAATACAGAATATATTTTAAATATTACGGTAGTGGGAATCTAAAGTTCTCTAGAAGCTGCAGAAGGAGATTAATTCTGGGTTGGAAGCTGGGGAAGGCTTTACCAAAGACAAGCAGAAGGGGAAGGGAAGGGTACTCTCAGACAAATGTCTGTAAATATTTAGAATTTGTGTCTGTGAATTTATGAGAAATCTGGGTGAGGTATCGGTAAAGTGTCAGCATTATTTGTGTTTGTGGAAAACTCTTTATCTTCTAAATTTGCAAAATAAACTTAATTCTGCTTTTAACTTTTAAAAACACATTGTTGAAAGAATGTCATACTAATGTTGAAATCTGTACAAATCTGTAAGAACATCTTGTAGATGAGGAGTATCACCATCTTTCTGCTTCTGCCCTATATTTCCCAGTGCCTTGACAAGTAGCATAGGTTGATGAGGGAGAAGGAAGCCGAGGAATTATCTTAGTCATCGAATGAGTTGGTAAAAAACCTAGGCTTATACTGACTCTGGGTTTATTACTGTTCTAAAGGAACTCCTCAAGATTTTATAAGTTGCTGAATGCAGCTCAAGATGATCATGAGTGGTGGAGGAAAGTGTAAAGTAATGTCTAGTTAACTTGAGATGAGGTATGATGGAGCATTTCTAGATAAGTAAAATGTCGCCCTCTCTGTCTTCCTCTTCTCCTCTCTGAATTTAAAAAAAATGTATGTTTTCCTGTTTTTATAGAGGAGCTAGAAGCAAAGATATGTGCCACTTCGTTCTCTAGGAAATGCAAGAAAATATGCTTCTTTTCCAAGTGTTTTGAAAAGACCAGATGTGGAAAGTTCCTGGGGGATACCTGGCACTCTGTGGATGTTGATGTGCTATGAACTGTGTAACGGATTTCACTATATGTCATAGCAGAAAGGACCATCAGCTGAGAACCACAACATGGGTTTGATTTCCATGTGTTCTTAGACACATTAAGCTACTTGTTTGGTCTTCCATTTCTTTACCTATAAAATAGGAATAAGAACACCTTCACAAGGTTATTGTAAAGACGGAATAAATGATTACTTAAAGGTACTCTATAACCATTAAGGCCTAAATTAAATAAAAAAATTAAATGTGTAGAGTCACTGTACGAAATGGATTGAAAGTGAGTGTAACAAATGGCTTTGGCTTTGATAGAATCCCGTTGAATCTTGACTTGACTTTAGGGTTATTTGGAAGGCTGACAAACTCCTGTGAGCATTAATTTTCTTATCTAAAAATGGAGAGTTGTGAGGATTAAATTAAAAAAAAAGTATGTGAAAGTGTCGTGTGTCCACTGCTGAGTGTAGAGTAGGTGTCCCCCACATAGTTCTTTTCTTCACTTTTTTCCCCTTCCTTCATCCTCTGTCCCTTCTCTCTACTTTTCCCTCCCTTTCCTTCTCCATCCCACCCCTCCTTCCCTTCCTTTCTTCTCTCCTTCCTCCCATTCTTCCATTCCCCTCTTTCCACCGTCTCTTCACAAATTCATGACCATGTATTATGGCCAATCTGTTACTAATAATTCGTCTCTTATTTAATATTTGTCTACCGTTTTTTACTCTACACCTCTTAAAAGAGTCGGTTTATTTCTCAAACACCTTTTAACCATTCTCAGGTTGCATCCTGTTAACCTCCGAAATACTCTTACCATTTATCATGACTTCTATTCACCCTGCAAGCTTCAGACAGGCTCAGCTTCCCTGTATCAACTCTGCCAGTCCTTATCTTCCAGTACCCAAGGCTAGTCAGCATAGCTGGAGGGTGTCACAAAATTCTGATGTGTCCTTTATGTTTTTCAAACTTTGTCACATTACTGAAGCTTCATAGGTACTTCGTAATTTTTATACACTCCTTACTGCAAGAGTCATAGTGACTGTTTCAATTTTCTTACAGCTTATTAATTCCATTTGTATGTCAGTTAGTATATTCTGCCTTATGGTGTATGTGTGTACATGTGTGTGCACGTGTGTGTGATTCTTGACTGTACATTTTATCATATCTAGTGAATTTATATTCATGTATTTAACAAATATTTATTGAATTAATTATGTGTTAGACATGTTCTAAGCATAGGGAATTATTTCAGCAATATCCCCAATAAGCATGCTTCCTGCTTTTATGGTACTTATATTCTATCAAGGGACAGACAAAAAAAGATGTAAACAGATGAATAACCAAGATAATAGTAACTGAGTTAGTTATTCCCCCTCAAGACTGTGGTATTTCCTTTGGGAAATGGTGAAAATTACATGATTCTTGTCTGCCTTTAGAGCCATTTAGGGATGATATGGATATATTTGGTAATGCCTGTGTGCCCTACAAGATTATTACCATTATTGACAGTAACAGTGGAAAGAATCCTTGATTAGATGGTAAGGGACCTCAGTTCTAGCCAGGACTTAGTCATGAATACTCTCTCAGCCTCAGTGTCCTCACCTGTAAAATGAGGAAGTCAGCCTGGATAATCATAAAGATCCTTCCCAGCATAGTAGTGCGTGTCTCTAAGGTCTATGATGTTGCTATTCATATGCAGAGGCCCCAATTGATCTGTCAAAGTATGCAGAATATCTTTGAAAAGACACTGTAAATGTCTTCTGGGAAGTTTCATTTTAATAACTGTTAGGACAACAGGAATACTGTGTCTTTTATTAATTCTGTCTGTTCCCTGGTGCTGATAGTATCTTCTGAATATAAATTGCACAATATAATATAATAAAGCATAGTATAGAATTGTTTTCATAATAGTGCATGCCATAGTACTCGGCCATAAAATAAGAACTGAAAGTACATCTTGTTCTGTAAACTCATAATTTTCGGCTGTCTAAAAACTGGGTGTAAAAAGGAAATTAATAAGGGAAAAAGATTTCACAGCATGCACACACAGTTATAAAAAAGATTATGTTCTTTATAGAAAAAAGAAAGAACCTTCATTCTCCTGGTATTTGATAGCCTAGAAAAATATTTGTGTATTTTAATCTTTGTTGTTGCTAGTAATTATCACTGGCACATTTATTTATTCTTTAATTCTCTTAAAAAGTATTTGTTTACAAGTCACTGTGTATTCAACTCTACTTTCATATCAGCTTATGTATATTAAAAGAAAAGGCTTTTCTTTTAATACTAAAAATGTTTTATTATTTATTGTGTTATTATTTAATGTATTAAATGCATTATTTAATCTATTAAAATATAATATTAAAATGTATAAAATATGTATATTAAAAGAAAAACTCCAGAAGCTTGGACAACATGAGATTTTACAGTAAGGATAAGTGAACGTCCACTTGAAGTTGAATATGTTTAATTCGAGTTTTGCCAACCTGTGGGATTAGTTTAAAAATAATTTGCTCTCAGAGCACTGGTCAGTTATCTTTGAGCTATCATTAATTAACATGCTCATATGACAGATTAAAGGTCCAAATTAGATGCAAAATGCTTGTGGCAATGCAATTCTGTCAATCAACTCTCTTGTCATTGGGACAGGAATTATTGGTTTGGTTTTTGTGGCTCTGGACGATATAATAATAACATTAATAATATTGTCATAACATTTGCCATAGGCTTTGTTCTTTCATCTCATAGCCATCATTTCACTATATTCTTGGAACAAAATGGGAGAAAATGGCAAAAGTGAATGCCTTCAAAATGCTAATGTGGAAGACTCACAGTTGCAATGGGTGTGATAAAGGCTAAGAAGGGGTGGGGAGGAACAGCACGCTCATGTAACTAGTCTAGCCTTAGAAAGGCTTAGTGGACAAATTTACACATTGTGTGTTTTGACGGCCTAAAATTTTGAAAATAGGTGTGATGATCTGCATTGTACAGATAAAGGAATTAAGCCAGGAACCACATGAAGGTCACATAAGCAGAAATTATGACAGCTGGAGTATATAACCCCTGGTTCCAAAGCACTTACCTGCTGCAACAGAGATTGCGATCCCTATATCATTCCCAGGTGCTTGTTTGCTGATGGTCATGGGGGAAATGATTAAGAGAATATGAGTAGATCAATAAAAAAGCAGAAACAGTGACAACTGTATATACACAAACATACATACACATACCTGCATATATACACAAATACATATATAAACACACACACAGGGGTTCATACATACACATACATATTCTGCTGAGTCAGTGGTATAAGTACTATGGTATAAGATAAAAATGGGCTTTGGGATCCAGATGGCAGGATTTAGATTCCATTTCCCAGTGCATGTGTAGTGAAACTCGTCTCCACATCCTCTAGAACCTCACTTTCCACATCTGTAGAATGACATTAGTAATGATAATATTCCCATATGTTGAATATTGCACACTCAATAATGTACTTGGAAGCTACTGTAAACATTAAAGGCTCTACCAGTGTCAGCAATTCATTTTAAAGATGGTGATTTATATGAAATTGTCAGATGCTGATATTAATCTACACGCCTCTATGCTCAGAGTCCAATCTAGGTAAATTTGATTTTTTTCTTTCCAAGATTTTATTTAAATTCAAGTTTCTTAGTAGTATTGGTTTCAGGGGTAGAATTTAGTGATTCATCACATGCATATAACACCCAGTGCTCATCACAAGTGCCTTCCTTAATGCCCATCACCTTTTAGCCCATCCCCGCACTCACCTCCACTCCAGCAACCCCCAATTTGTTCTCTGTAGTTAAGAGTCTCTTGTGGTTTGCCTCCCACTCTGTTTGTATCTTATTTTATTTTTTCTCCCCTTCCCCTGTGTTCATCTGTTTTATTTCTTAAATTCCACATATGAGTGAAATCATATGGTATTTGTTTTTCTCTGACTTATTTCGCTTAGCATAATTCACTCGAGTTCTATCCACAGCATTGTAAATGGCAAGATTTTGTTCTTTTTGATGGATGAGTAATATTACTTTGTATATATCTACCACATCTTGTTTATCCATTCATCAGTCATTTGGGCACTTTCCATAAATTGATGATTGTTGACAGTGCTGCTATAAACACTGGGTTACATGTGCCCTTCAAAACAGTATTTTTGTATCCTTTGTATAAATACCTAGTAGTGCAATTGCTGGGTCATAAGGTATTTCTATTTTTAACTTTTTGAGGAATGTCTGTACTGTTTTCCACAGTGGCTGCACCACTTTGCATTCCCACCAACAGTGTAAGAGTGTTCTCCTTTTTCTACATCCTAACCAGCATCTGTTGTTTCCTGAGTTATTAATTTTAGCCATTCTGACAGGTGTGAGGTGGTATCTCAGTGTAGTTTTGATTTGTATTCACCTAATGATGAGTGACATTGAATAGTTTTTCACGTGTCTATTAGCCATTTGTATGTCTTCTTTGGAGAAGTGTCTCTTCACGTCTTCTGCCCATTTCTTCACTGGATTATTTGTTTTTTTGAGTTTGATAAGTTCTTTATAGATTTTGGATACAAACCCTTTATCCAATATGTCATTTGTAAGTGTCTTCTCCCAATCTAGGTAAATTTGAAGCAGCAATAGACATAATAAAGAATTAAGTGAATAATTATATTGTTTTGTCATAGTATTTTCAGGATTCATTTTTTTCCTAACACGTGGAATCATTTGGATAAACAACATATTTTATGCTTAAGACAAGCTCTATGTTGCTAGACTCAGTGGGCGTTTCTCAGGCTTCATCTTACCCATCCAGATCACTCTGTCAGGAAAATATTTGCTGCATTTTGTTACCTTTATAGATACTCCTTCTCAAATCTTTATTTATTTATTTATTTATTATTTATTTATTATTTATTTTATTTTTAAATGTTTATTTTTATTTTTGAGAGAGACAGAGCTTGGGTGGGGGAGGGGTAGAGAGAGGGAGACAGAATCTGAAGCAGGCTCCTGGCTCTCACCTGTCAGCAGAGAGCCCCCAACGTAGGGCTCAAACTCACAAACCGTGAGATCATGACTGAGCCCAAGTCGAATGCTTAACGGACTGAGCCACCCAGGCGCCCCTCAATTCTTTTTTATTGATTCCATATCATCTCCCTGTCCTCTAAGGGCTGTGCCTCAGGGGTCAGGCCATGGACCTCTTTCTTCCCAATCTATATTTGCCCTTTGGTGGTCTCATCCACTCTGATGACTTCCATTGCCATTTAGATATTGAACATTTATTTCCTTAGCATGGACTTTAATCCTCAGCTCCACACTCGTATATCTAACAGCCTATTTGAAAGTCTCTGTCTTGAATACCAAAAAAGCATCTCAAATTTAACATGACCAAACTAAACTAGTGATAGGACAACTGCTTATTCCTACTTGTCCTTCAGTTTTCCCTCATTTAAATTAATGGAAGATAATTTCTTATAGTTGTATATATTGTTGTAAGTATAATTTCTTATAGAAATCCCAAGAGGGATTTTCCCCCAGATATTTGAATATCTAGAACCCTTATGTTTTGTTATGTGGTTCCCAAAATATGCCTTCTCTGTGAAACAGCCTTTGATTATTCTTCCTGCAATTACACTACACCTATTTCATATTCCTCTTTCTTGCTCTATCTTTTCTCCTTGGCAGTTATTACCATCTAACAGCTTTATATTTTACTCATTTATTATGTGTCTTACCTCCTTCCCCTCATTCATAGAAACTAAGTTCCGGGAATATTTTTGTCTGTTTTCTTTACTGCAATATCCTTAGGATTTATAACACTGCCTGGCATATTATAGGTGCTTAATAAATATTTATTGAGTTGATGAATTTATGAATTTGGTACACACACATGTCAATAACATATGTGTGGTATGTATGTATATGTATATATATGAATGATGTGTTGACACATGAGAACAAATCATACAAATGTGCCCTGAACTTGAATTATCTATATACATACCTCAAAGGTCTATTTTATTTTATTTTATTTGTATAGGCACTGTCTGAGGATAATTTGAATCAGAAAAATAGGGTACATTTTGGGCTAATGTATTCATTCCGTAAATCAAGGACTATGGACATGTTAGAGAGAAATTAGGATAATCTGGGCAAAATTAGTTGGTTATATTTGCAAGTATCATAGAAATATCACAGACTTGGGGTGCCTGGGTTGCTTAGTCAGTTAAGTATCTGACTCTTGATTTCGGCCCAGTTCATGATCTCATGGTTTGGTTCATGGGATTCAAGTGCCACATCAGGTTCTGCACTGACAGTGCAGAGACTGCTTGGAATTCTCTCTCTCTCTCTCTCTCTCTCTCTCTCACTCTCTCTGACTCTCTCTCTCTCTTTCTGCCCTTCCCATGCTGTCGTGTGTACTCTTCTCTCTCTCATGAATAAATAATCATTTAAAAAAAGAGAAATATCACAGGCTTAATTAGTCTTAACAATTCTTCCTAAGACTGCTCTACTCAATTGGTAGGCAAAACAAAACATTGCAAAATTTTATTGCTGCTACAATGTGAAGCAGAATTTCAGCATAGATTATTCAGTTGTGGCTCCAAGAGCAATTTGCTCAGTAGACAAGAAATGTAGCTGTTATGGCAAAAGCATGGCACATTCTTTGTGTAGCAATTAAGGTATGTATTTTTAAGTTGAAGTTAATAAAACAAATAGAGTAGTGTTTTTCCCCAGAAGTCAGTACCATCACAACCAATACTGTCCTCAAAAAAAGAAAAGAGAAAATATTAAGTTGATTTAGAAAAACCTTCAAGATGATTGAATAATAGGGAACTCACCAAAGTGGAAAAACACTTAAGAACTCTTTTACCACATATATTGGTAGGACTTATCATTTACTGTCTAATTCTACAGTAACATCCTATTTCTACTGAATGTTTGCCTTGTCTTGTTCTTCAATATATCGTAAACTTATAGAGAAAAAAAAAACATAAGTGCAGGGAGTTGGCTACTTTCTCATTGCCACTAGTGTCCACTCCAATCCCCTAGCATATTAAAGTAGCAAGTAAGAAGCAAAGAACAAGCCAGAGCTAGGATAAAATTCCAGCATGATCTTCTCTACATTATGTAGCAAACTGAAGATTTTCTCAAAAATCTCTATTTAGTTGACATAGAGGCCACTTGGTAACCCTGGGATAACCAGATTTAGGGTGCATTTTTGTTCTAATTTATTTATTCAATAAATGTTTTCTGAATTTCTAGGTTTTTTTTCCTGACATTATTTTAGGTACTGGGGATACTGAGGTAAACAAACAGACGTGAAATGTATATTATAGAGAGGTGGGTAGTCAATTAACAAGTATGTAACATTGCATAATATCAGGTGAATATTATTATAGGATTAAGAGAAAACAATAAAATAAGAACAAAACAAAAGGGAGTGTGCTCTTTTTTCATTTTTTATGGTGTAGAAAGAAATGGTCTTTCCTAAGAGGAGACAGGGAGAATGGCATGGTGGAATTGTCCTTGGGACTCTCTGGGAAAGTATCCTCTAAGTTTCTGGAGAGAACACCAAGATTCTGGGAGTGGTGGAAGAGGGGAGGCAGGTTTGATTTGAAGACTATGAGGAAGCTGATGTGATGGTGCTAAGAAAGAGTTGTATTATGGAGGGTTTTCTGGCCATGGTGAGGCCTTTGCACTAAGTTCCAAATGACACAGGGAGCCATGGGATGAAGGACTATGGTTGGTCTTGCTAATCACAGTCTTGCTATGATCCATGATTTAAAATATAATTATGGCCATTATGTATGTGGCAAATACACTCTAAAGGATGCAAAATAGAATTGAGAAACCAAGTAGGAGGTGAGATTCCAGTGGTGCAGGGGAGACACGATGGTGGCTCGTACTGTGCGTGGTGGAGAACTGGGAGCATTTTAATACAACATGAAGATAGAGCCCATGTGATTTGATGGCAAAATGTGGAATATGAAATGGGATGTGAGAAAAAGAGGGAATCAAGAATGCCATCTGTTTGTGACATTTGCTGAGGTAGAAGGCACATGGGGAGGATGAAAGTTTGGGGGATGTTGAAATCCAGAGTTCATTTAGGACATGCTAATTTTGTTGTTAGTTATCCAAGGAGTAATGTTGAACTGGCAGATGTAGATGAGAGTGACGTTCGGAGGAGGAGTAGACTCTAGAGGAGGAAGATACAAGCATATGGAGAAGAGAAGACTGCCAAACACACCTACCAGGCACAGATCCACTGGCTTAGTGCATTGTCGATGTCAGTTGGACTTTGCTGTCATGACCAGATTATGACTATGAGTGTTGGTCATTATGGAAAAGGGTCTCACTTATGATAAGAAATGTTGGAAAAATAAGAAGTTGCAAGTGGAGATGTGATAAATTGAAGTGCTACAGGTTGCCTTGACATTATATTTAAATGTTATTTATTATTATTCAGTCCCCATTTTAAGGTTATGTTAAACATACAGTCCTTCAGCAACTAGTGAGCAGGCTTTAATTAGGCTATGGATATGCAATGGTAAAGAAACAGACACTGGGTCTACCAGTAAGCCCCCAGGCAGATAATAAATAAATAAG
The DNA here is from genome assembly GCF_046562875.1 of Panthera onca. NCBI lineage: Eukaryota > Metazoa > Chordata > Mammalia > Carnivora > Felidae > Panthera > Panthera onca. Next base: position 113,092,411 of record NC_138345.1, on the reverse strand, counting down.
CAAACCAAATATGTATCTATATATATGTAATTACAGCTTATGAGGGCAACAAACAGAGTACAAAGAAAGATGGGACTTGCTTAAGTTGAGTGACCAGGAATAGTGTTTCAGAGGAAGTGACAATTAAACTGAAATTTGAAGGATAAAAAAAGGTCAACTGTGTAAACACTGGGGCATGTGGGAGAGTGATCTAATATTGGAAAAGGAACAGTGTGGAAACATCCTGGGATAGGTGAATTAGGGAAAGATTAAGACATTTGTGGTGGACAGCAGAGAGACAAGTTAAGGAAAAAAATGGAACCAGGTGAGATTGGAAAGCCAGCAAGATCTTTAAAACTTGGTAAGCTTATTAGTGTTTCATTGTGGAAATAGAGCAAATAGCGAACAGTGGCCTTGCATGTATCAGTGTTGGCCTCTTCCGATCAGATTATTTTCATCCTTTAAAGTTCGATACCAATTGATATGCTATGGAAGGCATATTCCCTATGGCCTTTATGATGAACTCTATCTTGGAGATCATTAATCCTGATTGCTGCAGAACTACCATCTTATTAAAAAAATAAAATCTTGAATTGTAGTAAGTACATAAGTCAGAGTCAAAGAAGTCTGGGTTCATGTATTAGTAAGTAGTTACTGTGTGATCTTTGGCAATTAATCTCTTTGAGTCTCAGTTGCAATAAAATAGCAATAAAATAGGGATCATATTTACTTAATCAGGTTGTTGTAAGAATTAATTGAGGTGACATATGTCAAGCGTTTGTCATGGAATAAGGTCTCAATAAATAGAAGACTATTAATTATTATTATCACTACTCTTAAACTTACTGCTATCAGATAAAATCAGTAAATCAGTTTCTTCCTTGCTTTTGAATCTTTTTTTTTTTTTTTTGCTATAGCTTACTATAAGCTTAAAAATAGTAAATTCTGACAAAGTTTATTTTATATACTATCTGAGGGAGCCAACAGAATAATTGAGCACCCTATCCAGAGGGATGGCCAAAGTGTATAGTTTTGAAGGTGGTTATAAGATTCCTCCTGGGTTGGAAAGGGCAATTTAAAGATTTATACAATCCAGCTTACCACACATCTCTGTGTGTGTGTATAATTTTTCTTCTTTGAATCTTTCAATTGTATATTAGAGGAGTTAAAGAGGCAGAAGGGAAGCAGAGGAATTACAAGAGAATGTGAAGTATTTTTTCCAATTAAGTTTCAGAAGTAGATTGTGAAACTTTCATTCTGGGGAAAGAACAAAGACACAAAGACATTGTCTCCAAAGCTTTGTCCTTATACTGTAGTAAAGCTTTGGAATCAGAGCTGAAGCTACAAAGATATGGGGGCCTCTTTTGACACTAAAGATAAAAGTTGGGGATATAAATGGAGGAATGACTGTATAAAGTCTTTCATAGAAGTTTTGTTTTGGCTAGTGGTATTTTATTTTATTTATTTTTTCATTTTTTAATATCTATTTATTTTTGAGAGACAGAGTGAGACAGCACGAGTGAGAGAGGGGCAGCCGGGGAGGGGGTGCAGACACAGAATCCAAAGCAGGCTCCAGGCTCTGAGCTGTCACCACAGAGCCCAACATGGGGCTCGAACTCATGGACTGCGAGATCATGACCTGAACTGAAGTTGAACGCTCAACTGACTGAGCCGCCCAGGCACCCCTTGGCTAGTGGTATTTTAAAGTGGAGGACAACTCTTAAATTAAAAATAAATATTCATGAAAGGGATTAAGAGTTACAAACTTGTTACAAAAGGAGTAAGTCACAGGGATGACAAGTACGACATAGAAAATATAGTCAATAAGATTGTCATAACATTGTACAGTGGCAGAAGGTGACGGCACTTATCAGGATGAGCAAGAGTAATGTATAGAATTGTCAAATCACTGTGTTGTACACCTGGAACTATTATAATGTTTTATGTCAACTATAGTTCAATAATAAATTTTTGAAAGTAGACGTTCAATTGTAAAGGGTTAATCCTAACATTTTAGTTTGGGGAAAGCAAATTAGTGAGTTGAGTATGTTGAAATTTCTGAGGAATTTTCTACATAGGACTTGGTCGCTCTAAGGTATAGGGCAGGTAGGTCACCTCATGTGTGACTAGTACAGAAAATATACAAAGGAAGTGATCCAAAGGAAGTTGCAAACAGAGGAAGTTCAATTTGAGAGGCACATCTCAATGACAGAGGTCTCCAAAAAAATATAAGCAGAATGTAAACTGTAGGATTTGGTATTTTAAAACAATTTTAAATTCTATTTCAATATTATAAAGTTTAGTGAATTTTTTTATGTGCACACTACTTGTTAAGCCAGATATACACACAGATGAAAAAATTGTACTTGTCCAGGAGGAGACACTATATATAAACACATAATTATAATACAATGAGAAGCATGGAGTGTACCTTTTGTATCTTCAGACTACATTCTAGAAAATGTCAGTGATTTAGTATTCTTAAACTTGGCATATACCTATATCTAATTCTTTGTTACATTAAAGTTTATCTGTACACCCATGTACAGGAAACATACTCACTTGTGTATGTATTATGGTGTCATGATGCCTGGTGATAATTGAGAAAGACCCTCTGGAAGTAGGATCTCTGACTTTATAACCTTTTTTAATGCTTATTAGCCACGTGATTTTGGATAAACTACTTAACTTCCCTGAGCTTTCGTCTCTTCAAATATGACACAGGGATATTAGAATCTATCCCATAGCCTATCCCAGGCATAAGATAATGCTGGTTAAGAATTGGACCAGGGGCGCCTGGGTGGCGCAGTCGGTTAAGCGTCCGACTTCGGCCAGGTCACGATCTCACGATCCGTGAGTTCGAGCCCCGCATCAGGCTCTGGGCTGATGGCTCAGAGCCTGGAGCCTGTTTCAGATTCTGTGTCTCCCTCTCTCTCTGCCCCTCCCCCGTTCATGCTCTGTCTCTCTCTGTCCCAAAAATAAATAAACGTTGAAAAAAAAAAAAAAAAAAAAAAAAAAAAAGAATTGGACCAGTGCCTGACACAGGGAGTATTCAAGAAATATTAGCTATTACTTTTATGGTTGTTTTAAATCATTGTTTTATTTTTATTCTCAGCAATAGCAGAAGTTTTATAAAATCAAGGTACTTGAAATAGTAGCTTCCCAGTGGCTATTATCCTCCTATTTTAGAGGACACGTATTGAGATCCTTCCCAAACTTTCATTGTATCAAGAATAGAAACATTTCTGTGGCCCTTAATAAGTGCCCAGCAGTGATCTAACTGCTCCTCAAGTGTTAAATCATTTATGAGACTAAAATTGAGATAGCAACTATTATTATTATACTGTGTCACATTATACTAAAAGGGAAGCTTCTATACTAACTATTGAATGAGAGGAAAGGCAATTTCCAGAAAACCATTGCTGACAGGATAATCCCATAAATTCCCTCCCTCCCTCCCGTCCTCCCTCCTTCCCTCCTTCCCTCTTTTATATTGAAAAATGGATTCAGGGGCACCTGGGTGGCTCAGTTGGTTAAGCTCCTGACTGGGGCTTACGTCATGAACTTGCGGTTTGTGGGTTCGAGCCCCCATCACGCTATGTGCTGACAGCTCAGAGGCTGGATCTTCCTTTGGATTCTATGTCTCCCTCTCTCTCTGTCCCTCCCCTACTCATGCTCTGTCTCTCTCTCCTTCAAAAATAAGTAAACATTATAAAAAAATTTAAATGGATTCAGATAACTACAACTTTCCTACTTTATTGCTAATAATATATCATAGACATTTTTTAGATGTTATTACCTATAGATCCGTCTCATTATTTTTAAAGTTTATAGAGTTTTAATTTTGCAAGATGAAGAGAGTTCTGGACATGAATCGTACGGTGGTTGCACAGTGATATGAATGTACTTAATACCACAGAACCGTACCCTTAAAAATGGCTCGGTAGTGAATTTTGTTATGTGTATTTTACCACAGTAAAAAATTGGGAGAAAAATAAAGGTTATAGAATTTCAAGACTACTAGATTTTGTTTAAACTCCCTCTATTGAAGGATATTTAGATTATTTCTAAACCTTCACTTTTATAAGCAATCCTGTAATGAATATCACAACAATTTTCTTTGAACACTTATTTTCTATAGTGTATGATAATAAAATAATAGGTACAATTTACTGAGAGCTTACTATGTGTCAAGCACCATGCTAAGCACTTTATATAGATAATCTCGTTTGAACCCCATACTAATCCTGTAAGGTTGATACTCCTTGCCCTCTCTCCAGATTTTGCAGGTTATTCCTTGCCCAGGGATATCTGCTTGAGGTGGGAAGTAGGGGCTGACATCCAGCTTGAACTTTTCATCAAACCTTGGCTCAAGACTGTTTTTAGCAGAAAGAAGGGGCGGGGGGGGGGGGCGGCATATTCTAAAATGCCCAAAGACACCTTCTGGTTGTTAAACCTTGTGTCCCTAACCTGCCTTTATCCTGAAGGAGCAAGCTTTTCTAATCCTGAGGCATTTTATGGACCAGCCACAGTCCTGTAGTTTTCTCTAACTTGTGTTGCAGAACCAGGATTAAATTCAAGAAGTCTCCATGAGGACTCTACACTGAATCACTACATAAATGAGTCCTGGAGGAATTAATTCCCAGGAGTGCAATTGCTAAGTCAAAGGGTAGACACATTGAAGATGTTGAGTTTCTTCCAGAAACACTTTTACCTATTTATCTTCCACAGATAGTTTCTAAGAATTTTTGTTTCCTCACACCCTAGGAAATCTTGGATTTCACAATTCCTTTTTATATCTGTTAGGGTTATATTATAGTGCAAAACGTTGCCAGACACAGCTACATTTTCCCCATTGTTGTTATTTTACTCAATCCATGATAACTGATACTTTTCGTTTACTCGAAATTTTGTCCTAAAAGCAAAAGTAGATGTTTAAAAATCTTGGAAAATTGATGTTGTGTTGGCATTGATTTTGCTCTGCCTGAGCAACTTGATTTGACATATGAAAATATAGCCCTTCTGAGCATACTTGATAAAGCAATTTGCTTATACAAAGACTTAGACTTGTTTGGATGATAGTTTGAAGTTTGTGAGAGCAGATATAGATACTTAAATGTCTTACTGTATTTTAAAAAGCTGTTTGATCCATCATTAGGCCATTTCCCTTGGTATAAGCAAAAACAATTTTATTAGAATATTTGCCAGTCATAAGCTATAGCTATGGACAGTACATGTGCTTTATATGAAGCTACTTCAAAGCCTGTACTAATAGAATCATCAAGGCCCTCCAGTCCAGGCATGCTTGCAAATTGCTCATGCGTCATTTTGTCTTTTAAAATCTTCTGATGTGGAGAATGGAGAAAAGTTTGGAATCATTTTTTAAAGACTCATTTAGAATTTCATTCATGCAAATACAGATTTTATTTGTATTTTTCCCTCAAATGTTTCCTTTATTATATTAGCCCAGACTTTCACTCGTTTTAATCTAGTCCATGTTTTCCATTTTAATTCTTTTTACCATCTTTTGATGCCCAGCAAACATGTAGCCTCAAATAAAAAAAAAAAATGGATCTCACTCTCAGTCCAATGAAACAACTCTGGAGAGGTAGAAAAAGCAGAGGCCAGCTGTTCTTTCTTTCCCCTAGAGATCTACTATGAGTCCCTCAAAGGAAGAAGAATCACAGATCTCATCCTGACACAATCACAATTTAAACAGTAGCTAACACTTACTAAGGGGTACTAATAGCCAGGAACAATGCCAAATATTTTCCATGTATTTATCTCCTTTACCTTACGCATCTACTTTTCATCTGAAAAGTAGAGAAAATTGAAGCATAGATATGCTAAAAAAAACTTACCTAAAATCAAATGGATTTGAACCAAATAGCCTGGTCCACCTCTCCTAACCATTATTATACTGCAGAGAGAAGGTAGTTTGTTTTGGGTGAAACAGGGTCCACTTTTGACTATGTTTTCTGGAGACAAGTATAATTAAATGATATTAATATTTGCTACACCTTCTCCCCACCACTCCTGTGCTGCTAAGACTCAGCTCTCTGTGTTGAGAGAGAGAGAAACAAAAGGAAGAGATAAAAAAGTTATCAATAGATTCTGCAACTGGGTCAGGTTATGGCTTGGTAGCAGAAAGTAGCTGTCAGGAATAGGCTAGATCAACAAATTTTAAATGAAAAGAGGTGTTTAGCTTGATAAGAGAGTGGGAGGAGAAAAGAGAAAGAATACTGAACGGTTCAATCAGAGTATATCCCATCCTAGCACAGGAGTGAGATGGGCACCTAAGACACACTGAAGGAAGGCTAATTCTTTTTAGTGAGGCTTTCCAACAATTTCTGCATCACTCTGTGGAGCCTTTCTATCCATGCCCTAATAGTAACACCAATAGTATCAGTATTAGTGATCATAATAGTGACAGTGCCGAGCAGCCAGTAAAGCGCTCGCAATAGTACGAGCCTGGAATTGAGAGCCAGAAGATCCATCTCCCAAAACTATATACTTTGTTTTGTATACTACAACAAAACTTCTACTCACAAGTTTTGTGATCTTAGAGAAGTGAATCTCTCTCAGCCTTCATTTCTTAATAATGATATCCACCTCCCAAGATGGTTAGGAATAAGTGAAATGATTATTATAATCACCTAGAATATACTGACACATAGTAGGTCCTTAATATCTGTAATGTTAGTTTCTTTCTCTTTTTTCTATTCCCATCCTTTTCTCCCTCCTCCCCTCTCCTCCCCTATCTTCTTCTTTCTCTCCACTGTGGCTTTCGGTTTCCTCAATTAGAATAAGAAAAGCATGATGTCTGACAGTTTCTAAAAACATTATTCACTCCCCCATATTGGCATGCTGCTACCCAAATCTTCTGTACCATTACTCCCAGCATCTAATATAATTGCTTAGTGCTTTTTATAGGCTTGGTATGATCTTTCTACGGCTCTCAGGTCAGTCTAGGTTTATTTAAGAATCCCTTTATAACACATGTATTCATTTTGTCATTTCTTCAAAATATATGCCACCAGAGAAACCAAAAATTCTAAATCCGGTAACAAAAGCAAAATGTAATAAATTCCTTTAGGTTAAGACTTTTATTCTTATAAGCCTTCTTTAGAGGGTCCTCTTAAAACATTTATCTTTATCTTGAGTCTTAAGCACAAGGCAGTTGCCTCTTCTCATTTGGATACTGAACGAAGGTGAGTATTATGATTAGATATGTCCAGGAATCATAGATGGTGCCAATAAATGAAAGTTTTATGTCAACTCTTATGTTTGTGTTATTTCCAAAGATCAAGCAAATGACAGAGAGTCTGGGTGGCTCAGTCAGTTAAGCGTCTGCCTCTTGATTTTGGCTCAGGTCATGATCTCACGGTCGTGAGGTTGAACCTGTGTTGGGCTCTGTGCTAAGCATGGAGTTGTGTGGGATTCTCTCTCTCCCTCTGTCTCTGCCCTTCCCCTACTCAAGTGTGCGCTCTTTCTCTCTCTCTCTCTCTCTCTCTCTCTCAAAATAAACAAATGAACATAAAAAAAAATCAAGCAAATGAAACAGTAGGACAAATGAAGTGTATCAACTCAGTTCTGATTGGAATGACACCATTCCTGACCCAAAACATAATCCGGTTACAAGTTTTATCCTGCCTCGGGTACAGAGATAGAGACTGTGGCAGTTAGACCCAGTGACAGCAAGCAACAGAAACTGATTCTAGCTAACTCAAGCAGAGGAAACAAATATCAGTTACCTGGATGACAAGAGAAACGGGAAGAGTGATGAAAACACTAGAAAATCAAGGTCCTATAAATATGAGACTCAGAAGATTTTTGAGTCTAGACAACTAGAACTAGTCAGATGAATTTCTTCAGGTGATAATTTTTCTTGCCCTTACATCACGTTTCTTGAGATTTAAAGTCTTGGGAGGGAGAATCTGATTTAACTTGCTTGGTTTAGGGGCACATTGAATAAGAGCCCCACTGTGTGAGTTCTTCCTGACAAGGACTCAATTATTTGAAAATATTGTTATAAAAATAAATTTATAGAGATTTTATAACCATTTTTAAAGATAAAGAACCATTTAGGCTTTGATTTAATGTAGAACAACATATAATAAAAGTTACCAAATATCCAGTGTTTGAAGCAATGTTTAGTCATGGTAAAAATAGAAATTTATATCATAATTCTGGCCTTGACACTAACCAGCTTTATGAATTTAGGTCAGTAACATTATTTTTTGGATATCTAATTTCTTACCTACTCAAAATAAGGAAATTGGGTAAAGATCTCTTTAAGGCATAAACTGTATAGCACAGGAATGATTCCTGGACTCCCACTTGGTTTTTCAACCCTAATCCAAACTGATAAGGTGTGTTAGTTTGTGACCATGCTTTCAAGCTTCAGCCATAGTAAGCTGGATTAGTGTCTCTTGATTAACTCATCTTGTTCCAATAAAAAAAAGAAGTTCCATAATTATTCTCGGCATGCATCCAAAAATATGCCTCACTATCCAGTTCCAATTAATAATGTGTGACTTGTTAAAAACACATTTTGTTCATTTCAAGGTTTTAATAGCACCCAGTTTCAACTTAGTTCTCTTGGGAAAATATTTAGCATGCATTTAGCTAGCTTGACACATACAACTAATTAATTTGTCTAAGGCAAACTATTATATGAATCATAAACAAGGAACTGAAAATTGAAATAAAGCCAGAATTAAAGCTTGAGGTACCTTATGCTTAATTAGCCTCAGGTTGTTTTTTTGGTCCCTGTTTCTATTAAATAAGATACATAGATTCATGTTACATCATTTTCAGATAGAAAACTGAAAACTCACATATGAAAGTGGGTGTTCTTTATGTAGTTTCAGAAATGGAAAGATCTTTCAGAAATCTTATTTTTAAGGAATATGTCTAAATGGCATAGATCAAGTGATGGTGGACAGGGTGACAAACTAACATGAGCTGGTATGCCTTTCTCCCCAGCACAAATCCAGAGAGGCACAGAAGCAGGAGGGAGATGATAGATTTAAGTAGAATATTTGCATTACAGACTTATTAAATATTCAATGGTTTCCATTTCTTAGCAGAAATATACATTTATTCAGAAAAAAAAACCTTGAAGAATAGAAGTTGGTTATATTAGTATAAAGAAGAAACAATTCCCTAAAGTGGACGAGGACCAGATACAATGAAAGAGAGATTTTTGTTGTTGCTGTTGTTGTGATATCCACCTGCTCCTTGCCTGTCACCGGTATTGCCTTGGGAAGATCATTGCCCAGTCAGTAATTAATGCAAGACAGAAAAAGAGCAGTGTGATGGTGGAATGGTATGATTGTATCATCTAGCTGTGGTGAGGTGAAGATAACAGGAAGTGTAGGAAGACTGACTGTCTATTGCCATTTATCACTTTTTCTCGCATCTTGCTCTAAACTTGAAAGTGAGAAAGTTATATCCGAGTTAGATAATATTGGTGGAAGCACAAGGAGTTTTACCTTGTAGTAAATTTAGGATAGATTTACCTGACATAGAGGAGTTTGTAAAAAACAGGCTCTCTACCTTGAGGCACCTCCATTCCCCAGTCCTAAACTTATGGGAAGCTACTAAACAGGACCTGAGCTGCTTTAGCTACCTCTCCCCATACTCATCATTAACCCAGTGGCTGATACATCTAGAGGAAAATTGGCTACAGCAAAGTCTAACAATTTACCTGAGGAAGGCAGTCACTATAGAAGAAAGACAACATAGTCGACAGTTTGTATGAGAAGAAGCAGAATCCCTTGGCCAGATAATGAATTTAAAGAAGAAAAGAACAGAAATTATCTACAAAGAGATACAGATATTGGCATAGCAGGAGTAAGCAGTTATAAAGAACTAATTCAAAATACTATGTGTGAATATATAATAATTCTAACAAACAACTCAACTAATGGGTTTAAAAGCACAAAGAAAATAACCAAAGAATGAATTAGTGAATTGAAAGATCAGATTTAGAAACCCTTTTAATAAATCTTAGAAAGGGATCAGTAAGGGAAAGAGAGATGGAAAATGAAAATGCTAAGTAAAGACATATAGAGTCTAAAAGTATGAGCAGATATATAATAAATTTTCATGAGAGAGAAAAAATAAAGAATGAAGTAATGGGAGGAAATAGTTGAAAAATAATTTACACTGATTTTTCAGATTAAAAGAAGGAAAAAGTCATTTAAATGTAGCACATAGAATACCAAGCAAAAAAGAACAAACAGAACAAAGTTAAAAAAAAAAACTCTTAAAAAATTAAACTGAATTTTAAGAATACCAATAAAGGAAGGGATAAAGGGGAGGCACTAAGAGCTTATAAAAATAGATTTGGATTGGTATCAGACTTCTCAAAACCTTAAAAAAAATAAAAATATAATGAAATAATATTTTCAAAGAAAAGAAACTTTAGTATAGAATGTTATATTTGTCTAACTCTTCCATAAATGTGAGAATAAAATGAAATCATTCTCAGGCATCTAAGACCTCAGAAGTTTTACAACAGAAAGATTAATTTTAAAAGGAATCTTAGAGGAAGTATTTCACTAAAAAGAACAGCAAGAACTCCAGGAAGATGTTCAAAAATATATGAGAAATAAGGATGAGTAAATAATTTAGTAGAATTTAATATATTCTTTAAAAAAAAGTATCCTAAAAATGTGTGTAAATGATAATCCAGAAAATTGTGTGCTACAAACATGAGGTAGGTGTAGGGACATTCCTATGCACTTATCTTTTCCATGAAGAAGCTGTGAATAATAATACATTTAGAAAAGTCATGTAAAATAGTAAACATAAATATGAGTCTTAAAGTCCAAAAAAATTTTTTTAAAAACATGAAAATATAATGTGTAACTTTCAAATGAACAAAAAACAGGAAAGAAGAAAAGAGAAATGGAGAATGCAATAAATTTGTCTCATGATATAAAATGTCTGAAGACCGTCATGGTACAGCCTTAATTGCAATAAATGTAAATAAGTTAAATTTAATGATCAAAAGAGTTTCTCGTATTAGATGAAAATTCCCTATTTAATCTCATAATTTCAGTCCCCCAAGGGGGAAAAAACGTTTTAGGCCGAGGTTTGTATGCAGGAGGTTTACTGGGGTGAGCTTTCAAGAGCAGTAGTTGTAGAGGATGTTGTATGAATGAGTTATAGAGAATGAAGGAGAATTGAACACAGGAAGAAGTTGAGCTGTGATACAGTTTCAACAGAACCTTCAGCTGAATTCACAAGAGAGCTCTGGAGCTGGGATGGCCTTTCAGATAAAATTGAGGCAGTGGTGTTGGGACTTAACACCAACACACTAACCAGATGATACTGGATGTGGGCTAACACCAAGGTGACATAATGTCGAATGAAGCAGCTCCCTTTGGCCAAGGGTAATTCCTAGACAGGGACTCAACTGTTAGTGATAGACAAGTAACACTGACAGTGACTAAAACAATGAATTTCTCAGTCCTGAAGAGGGGAAGGAGGGGTGCAACACTGTTTACTGTATAGTCCATACTTTTAGTCACTCAACATAACTTACTTCGTAAAATACCTTCACCCACCTAGAAACAGCTTCTCCACAATTCTAATTGGTCTCTTTTTCTGGGAAAACTCTTAAGAGAAAGGCTAGTGGGACAAACTATAGCCCCTGCTGCTGTAGTTATTTTTGGGACCGCAAATGATACTCATCATTTTCCTATACTACTGTTCATCCTAGCCAGTCCTCAAATTCATCCAGCATTTCTGTTAGTCTTGGTGATGCTAACATCTGTATGAGATCTGAGTCTCTAGTTCAGGATATGTCTTCTACACTTTCTCATTTACTGTCAAGAATGATGAGGGCAGTACCAAGAAATGTCATTAGAGATCACTGGGTGTCAAACATATTCTGTCTGCCTCCAGGTTTAACGGCAGATCCTCATCCTCCTGATGATCAGGGTTAAAGACCTCCATCAGGATAGTTACTCCTTTCCTGGTCTGTTGGTGTTTAGTTATGCAACATCTGAAGTGACTAGGTGGCAGCCATGGCTTAACCTTTCATGGAAGTATTGTGGCATTTGTCATGGTGAAGGTGTTTCCCTCAGGGAAACATAACCTCTAGATTGACATAATTTGGAGTTGCAGGGATGGAAATCATATATTCCCCAGATGGACTAATGAACATGATAATAATCTATTTCTATCCCTTGGTTTTTAAATTTATGTACTCTATTTGTTGAGGTTACAGCAACGAACAATTGCTGTTAATTTAGAGCATATACTGTGACCTGAAAGATGAGATTCTGTCTTTTCTTGGTATCACTCCCAAGCTGGTGCCTCACTTTATAAGTGGTGCAGTATGTGGTGGGACCAGTGGATCTTATGGTAATGTCTTATTGCTACACCTTCATTGCTATGAAAGTAGTCCCTTGGACTGGAGTAGGATTACGTGGGATTCCTCATATACGCTTGTTCCTCAAATAAGTTTGACAGAGCAAACTTTGTAACCTTTAGATAGTGATGTGAACTGAGGCCCTGTAGGCAGCAGTGTCATACTTATGCGAAAAATGTGCGTCGGTGATTTACATTATTTTCTGCCTTTTACAGGATAGAAGAGAGGCAATGAAATCAATCTACTTCGCCACTAAGTGCCAGTTGGTTTCACTGAGGCATGGTACTCAGGAGCTCAGTTGTGGGCAAAGCAGACATTCTGCAGTGGCAGTGCCTAGATCAGATTTGGAGAGGAAGAGTCTATACTCTGGTCATAGATATTTTCCACCCTTATTACCATGCCTACCACTGTGCCAACACTGGGGAAGTTGACACAGGAACGGATTGACTTCAACTGGCCAAGCTGTTTAGTTGCTTAGTGCCTCTTCCATGATGGATAGTCTGTGGTAGGCATTAATTTATCAGATGAAAAACCTCATGCTTTGTGACAACTCCTACGTGTTTGTCCATGTGCCTCTTCTCAAGGCTTCCCTGCTTAGGGAGTATGAGCTATGCTAATTTTTTTTTTTTTTTCACTTCATTCCCCATATGAAGCCTCAAGGGCATTCACCACTGTCCATAAAATATTTATATATACATCTATATGTATATGTACATATAGATGTATATATATAGATTTATATGCATTTATTATAGATTTATAATTTGTTTATATATTATATATATAATATTTATTTATATCTTTATATAATATATTTATTTATATTATATATATAGTAACCTCAGGCCAATTTTCATTCCACACAAAATGAATACTTAGGCACATTATCCAAACCTCTGGTCAATGGCAGGATTTGTCCTCATTTCTGTTTCTCAGGGCCATTGGGAGTGGGGCTATAAAGTAGCTGTGGTACATTTTTTGGCTTTAATCAGCATATTGAGCCAAGACATCTAAGAGCCAAGTTCAACACGTTTTTAATTGTTTTTTAAATATTTTTTTTAATGTTTATTGTTTCATGTTATTCATTTTTGAGAGAGACAGAGCATGAGTGGGGGAAGGGCAGAGAGAGAGGGAGACACAGAATCTGAAGCAGGTTGCAGGCTCTGAGCTGTCAGCACAGATCCCCATGCAGGGCTCGAACCCACAAACCGTGAGATTATGACCTGAGCTGAAGTCAGATGCTTAACGGACTGAGCCACCCACGTGCCTCCATGATCAACCCTTTTTAATCTATCGACTGGTAAAAGGGTTTCCTTACCCATGTGAAATTAGTGTAAATAGAGAGAGAGCTGTATGGATGGCAATGGTGCATGACACGACAAGTGTCTGGGCCATTTGCTCCTGCAGCTTGCTTGTCCTCTCTGTTGCAGCCAGGGCTCCATCTCAGATGTAGATACCACTTCCATGTGACAGTGGATTGCTGTCAGGTCCACACGGTTGTATAACTTGTTTCTGACAGAGCTCAGCTTATGATGGGCAGTTTGGCTGGTTGTTTCCTGATATCCCAAGGCTAGGTGTTCCTGCTCTACTGGAGCACAACAGCATTCCAGGAGCTCTGTTTCAAATGGCATGTGATTTTCTGCTATGGTTCTCCAAAGTCTTGCTTCAGAACCCTAAGGATCCAATTTGTGATAGTCCTACTGATGCTCGACATAAACTCTACAAGGCATCTTTTATATCACAGATATCTCTAATACCGTAGATTCTCCCAGTTTGCCCAAGAGGCAGAGATGTTTGCACTGTGGCTTGCACTTGCTGCAAAGCCCATCCCTACTCTGGGCCCAATTGAAACTTGACGGCCTTCCATATCACTTGATAGAGTTTTGTGTTTCTTTCTTTTTATTTATTCACATTGAGTCATTTGATGGGAGATAGGAGATGCAGTAAATTGTCTTTTGCTTTGGAAGGGATGCCCAAATATTCCCCAAACTAGCATGCCTCTCAAATCTTCACTGATGTGGTAGGCCCGTGCATCCTCTATAGCACATTTATCTTACCAAGACCTTAATGTACCTGCCATTTCTCACTTATTCAGTATGATTAACATGGCGTCATTGATAGGATGCACTATTATGGCCACACGGTCCAAGTTCCTTCAGCCTCTCTTATGATAGAGAGTAAAAGAGTTAACATGGAGTTTCCATCCCATGTGAAAGCAATGTGCTTCTGACCCTGCTTTTCTGGTCCTGGTTCCCAGTAAGGATGGAAAAGAATGCATATATCAAATAGATGGCTGCAGACCATATGCTGAAGCTATATAAATCTGTTCCAGTAACTCACTGCATCTTTAACAGCAACTACTAATTTTTGGTGGTATTTGATAAAATTTGAAGTAGTCTACTATAATACACACACACGCACAAATCTGTTTTTTAGAGACCAGACTAGTTTTGGAGATATGATCAGAACCATCACCTCTGCATCATTTAGTTCCTCAAGGGTGGCACCAATCTCTTCCAGTCCTCGAGATACAATATCATTTTGCATTCACTATTTCTTCCAGGTTGGGGGGGGGGGGTGGATTTTTAGTCTTCATTTTGGCTTTCCCCAGTCTGATGGCTCTTACTCCACACACCAAGTAACTAGCATGACAGCTCAGCCAACTAGCAAGTGTGTCTATTCTAATTATTCATTTGGTGACGGAGGAAATGACCACTGGGTGGATCCATGAGTTCAGTGGACCTACTGTGAGCTGAACATAGATCTCTGTTCATTGGTCCTCATATATCCTTATTCTTAAAGTGACATCATCATCATGCTTCAAGTTCTTTAAGTATTGGTATAAACTCAGATCCTGTGGCAGACATTTTCAAATGTCTGAGCAGTCTGACTTCTCCCCTTTCCTGGTGTAGTTACCTGCATCAATGATCATAATTTCCTTTGGAGACGTCCTGAAGGAATAATTTAGAATGTACACTTGTAGTAGTGGTAGAATCCTTCCTCCTGAGCACCTGGCCTCTCCTTCACACATTAGGTCCTGGGTCTAAAATCTGGCTTAGATCTGTAAAGTGGTAAGGGTTCATGATTTTCATTGGAGCGAATTCCCTTAGCTTCCTGATAATCCATCTTTGAATTATTTTGATTTTGTAGATTGAGAAATAACTCTTGCAGGTTGCCAATACATCTTACCTCTAGGGCACTGTTTTCTATATAACCATGACCATAGTTCTCTGTAGGTCACCACCACCCCCATTTTCTGCCTGCCATTCAGACTTTGTTGCTTATATCTATAATTGCAGCCACCTGCTTTCTCATAGTTAAATACCACCAGCTGGTTTGTATTATTTCGAGATCTTACCATGTCCCATTGATACCAGTTCTGTAACAGCTTCTTTCACCACCAGATGGCAAGCTTCTTAGTGACGTCAGTGCCCCTCTCAATACTACATTCCTTAGAGATTTGAAAAAGCAATTGTCTGGGCTTTCCTATGGAACGTTGTTGAATGATAGGTCTCCTAGCTGTTCTGGTTATCATTGGTAGAAGCTGTAAGCTGAAGAGGACTTGTCATGGATATAGGTTCAGGAGAAGCCAGGAACTCCTAGTGAATGCAAAGAGCAAAGGTGAAAACAAATTACATAGGTAGAGGGGCACCTGGGTGTCTCAGTCGAGTGTCCGACTTCAGGTCATGGTCTCACAGTTCATGAGTTCAATCCTGTGTCGAGCTCTGTGCTGACAGCTCAGAGCCTGAAACCTACTTCCAATTCTGTGTCTCCCTCTCTCTCAACCCCTCCCCCACTCATGCTCTGTGTATGTGTCTCTCTCTCTTTCTGTCAAAAATAAATAAACATTTAAAACAATTAAAAACCCCCAAAATTTAAAAAATTATATATGTAGAATTATTTGGAAAACAATAGACTTTATTATGCTCAGTAAATTAGTTCTGTGTCTTTCTTTACCTCCATTAACATATGCCCAACTGACTTTAGCCAATGATGCTAACAAAGAATTGAAAAAAAAGAAAAAGAAAACACATCAAATTTAGAGCAGAATCCTTGTTAATGCTAAACCCAGATTTTCCAATGATTTATTTCTGTCAGTTATTAAAATTTGTAAATATTTTCTATTAGGAAAGAATGTATTAACTCCATTTTAAACTCCCTAGTAAAAAGTCAAAACCATTTTTGTTGGTATGTTTTCCCTCTTGTTCACTTAACCCAAAGTCACAAAAACTTTTTTCCTATATTTTCTTTTAGAGGTTTTATAGTTTTTGTTTTCACATTTAGGTCTGTGATCCATTTTGAATTATTTTTGTGTATCATTTGATGTAGGGTCAAATTTTATTATGTTTTTGCATATGAAAATCCAGTTGTTCTAGTATCATCTGTTGAAAGGACAGTCCTTTTTCTACTGAATATTCTTATTTGTTGAAAATTAATTGATTATATATGTGTTGGTCAATTTCTGGACTCTATTTGTCACATGGAGTTATTTGTTTATCCTCATGTCAATAGCATACTATTTGGAAGCTTTTTATTTTGGGGGTGTTTATTTATTTTTCTTGTTTAATTGCTCTGGCTACAACCTACAGTACAGTGTTGAATAGGAGTGGTAAAGGGATATTCTTGCCTTGTTTTTTTCTTTTTTCTTTTTTTCTTAGAATATAAGTTCAGTCTTTCACAATGAAGAGTGATGATAGATGCAAATTTATTTTATTTTTATTTTTATTTTTTTCTCTTTTTTTTCTTGTTTTAATTTACATCCAAATTAGTTTTAGATACCCTTTGTTAAAGTAAAAACGTTTCTATTCCTAGCTTGCTGACAGTTTGTTTTTTAAATAAAGAATGGATGTTGGATTTTGTCAAATGATTTTTCTGTTTCTAGTTCAATGTGTGTGTGTGTTGTTGTTGTTGTTGGGTTTTTTGTTTTTGTTTTTTTTTGGTCTATTGATATAGTGAATTACATGTGTTTGTTTTCCAGTGTTAAAGTAAACTTGCACTCTTGAGATAAACTCCACTTTGTCATATAGTATTAGATCAATTTGCAAATATTTATTAGAAATTTTGTATCTTTGTTCACAAGAGATATTGGTCTGTAGTTTTCTTTCCTTATAATACCTTTCCCTGATTTTGATATTAGAATAATACTTGTCACATAAATGAGTTGGAAATTTTTTCCTCCTCTGCAATTTTCTGGCAGAATTTGCATAGAGTTTGCTATATATATATGCATATGTAATGTGTGTGTATATATATATGTGTGTGTATGTGTGTGTGTGTATACACACATATACATATATATACACACACATACACACACACATACATACATATATATATATATGTATATATATATATATATATATATATATATATATATATATAATGTCTAGCAAACTTAATCAGTGAAAGTATCTGGGCCTAGAGTATTTTTTTAGGAAGATTTTAACTTGAAATTTGATTCCTTCAGTAATTATTGGACTATTCAGATTATATGAGAAGATTCAATTTACAATATTGTCCAATGATAGTCAGTTTTTCCTGAGGGGGAAAAAAAATGGGTAACAGGTGAATTCTGTAGCATTAGAGACTTAAAAAAGAGGAAATAGAAGGTGAAAATAGAATAAAGCTAATTGCAATAAGATTTTGTAAAAATTTACTTATGAATTATGGCAATGGGAAAAAAAAAGTATGTCAAAGCATTTTCTTAATCTAAATACATCTATAAGGTTATAAGGTTGGTTCTTTCAGATTTTATTAATTTATATATGTCATATAAGGTTTATAGAGATGGATAGGTCATGATTAGTAATACATAATATTTCATATTAGTACTGTTATGATCAGGATAATATAAATGTCAGGAATAAAATTCCTTTATTCATGCATTTATTCACAAACTCATTTATATATTCATTGATTCGGTTTCTTAATGAATTCATGAGCTTATTCATTCCCACATATCATTTACTTAAGGTCTTTTATGTGCCAGGCACTATTTGAAGCCCTGGAAATTTGGCTGTGAACAATGAAGACTAGCGTAAATAAACAAGACTGTCTCGGATGACCATTAATACTGTGATAAAAATAAAATCAAACAATGGGAGAGAGAATGACCTAGGGGCTGCTTTAGATTGAGAGGCCAGAAAGGTATTTAATGAGGAAGATGGAATTTAAGCTGACCCCTCAGTGACGAAAAGGAACTTGTCGCAAGCACATTTAGAGGACAAATAATTTATGAAATTGAAACAATTCATTAATAAAACAACATGATACAATGAGCTGGGCCTCTCTGAGGATCTCTGAGGCCAGTGGAGCCAGAAAAGACTTCGGGGAATACAGTCAGTGGAAAATGAAGTAAGAGAAGTGGAAAAAGTCTACATGTCTACATGTAAGGCACCTTACTTTAAGAGCCTCATGGAGCCTCATGGAATCCTCAAGGAGGATTCCTCATGGAGGAATCTCATGGAGGGTGTCAAGCAGGTTAGGGGTGTGTGATTTATATTTTGAAAGGATCACCCCAAATGTTCTGTGGAGAACAGACAGGGGTAAGAGTGTGAACAAGGACATCAGGCAAATGAATGCTGAAGGCTTGGGCTAGAGTGTTGGTAACAGAAACGGAGACAAGTCAATGGATATGTGCCACACTTTGGAGGTGGACAGGGTGTGCTAGTAGATTGGATTAAGGAGTTGGGTAAAGTTTCCCTCTGGCCGATTTGCACATTTTTGGCCTTGACAACTGTGTGTGGTGCTCTCATTTCCTGATAGGAAGTGCTGAGAAAAAAGACATTTTGAGAGAGTGAAAATTAAGATGTATTTTTGGATATCTTAAATTTGAAGTATCTAATAAATATTCCAGTGGAAATGTCAAATAGGCATTCGTATATATAAACTCAGAGTTGAGAGGGATGACATTCATTAACTCATTCACTCACTCCACAAAAAAGTTAAGAGACTATTACATATGTTGGGTAAGTGTGCTAGTGTTGGGGATGTTAATATAAGGAAGAAGTAAGATAATTCCTCACCTTAAAAAGTTTATCTTCTAGATGGGGAGACAGATGTATAAATGCATAATTACAATGCAGTGTGACAAGTACTATAATAAAGAAAGAAGCAAAGCACTTTAAATATCAGATGATGGCACAATCATTTCTACTTGAGGGAATTGGTAAAGGAGTTGCTAACATTTTGAAGTTGATAGTACTCTATTTTTAGTACAAAAATGATGCCGAATTACCAGAGTCAAATTTCTGTAAGTAATCTTGTAAATGTGTATGAGATCTTTTAAAGCTAAGCTTATTGTCTTCAGAAAGACACAATGGGGGATCAACACCAAATACACATAGAGATAAATGGAAGAATTAACACACCACATACACTGAAAGTAAAAACATTTTGCACATGTCACATTTGTTTGATTTGTTCTTTCACCTTTTTTGGATAACGTATTATCCAATGAAAATAATTCAGTGGACATCAGTTTTTTTCTATCTCCTTCAATATTGTCTAGGCAAGTGGCAATTTTCCAGGTGAATTTTTAAAAAATAGACCTAAGTGCCCACCTTCTCCAGGCAGTTTCTTGGCAACACATATATATCAAACCTTACTTTCAAGTGCTTGCTACTGTCATCATCTACTCTACTTAATTAAGGACTTTGTTGACTTCTGGTCCCACTTCTGTCTGTTCTTTCTTCACATATAGCCTTGAACGGAGCAGGCAAACTACTAGAAACCAAAAGTTTAATTGTTTCTTGCACCATCCTGGAAACTGAGTGTACAAGGAGAGACAGGTGATTAGGTAGATAATTTTCCTCAGTCAGATAGGTTATATATTCCTAGCACAGGGTTAAGAAACAAGGAAGCTCTAAATATAGGAAGTGAGAATGGTGAATTTGCCAGTTTTCTGGTCCCCCTTCAGGTTTATGATATAAAGTCTAAAATTAAGGCCCAATAGTATTTGTGCCTTGACATCTGGTGAAACCAGGAGGGCCTCAAAGGGCCTACCCACAAGTTCCCTTCCCAGTTCTGCTCCCATGGATAAGATACCCTCACCAAACAGCTTTCCTTGTCAAGGGGACCAAGTGAAGTACCTACTAATGCCTGAGTACCTGGTTTCAGTGCACTGCCAGTCCATGGGAGTATTCAAACAAGCCAGTCACATCCTCCCACAGAGCCACAGGTCATCCCACCCTCTTGATATTACAAAGCCTGCCTCCCATAGGCCCCAGTCGTTCACTTTGTTCCTGAGCACAGCCCCCATGTAGCCCTGCTTTGCATGTGATGTTTTCCTCCCCTGGGCTGTGAGTATATGTGACTAATAAACTGCCATCTAGCACGTCTATCCCGTGTCAGGTGTTGTGCATATGGCCATCCCTGCAACCCTAGGGCAAGAATCTCTCACTCATGCATGGGGCAAATAGGAGGTAATTAAAACAAGTTGCTACTAGGGTACACAGCTCTTTGGCCTGGACAGGAACAGAGTACTCTAAGAACTGGAAGGGCATGTTAATCCAATAAGTATAGGTTGATGACAGCTAATTTTCAGCATAGCCACAAGAAATAAATTGCTTTCCTTGCCATCCTAACCTTTCCTAAGTGTTTTTGGAACTTGATGTTACATGTCCACAGCTCATGCTTTATTTCTGACCCCTTGTCGTTATCCTCTGTTCCACAGTTTGGTTTGATCCTCTACCTGTATCAGTGTCTTAATCCCCAGTTCTGCATGGGATTGGTTCCTTTTCTAATTATACCTTTTTTTTCCTGCCTCCTTACACCATGCTATGATGGGGGTACAGACACAGGACTTCTGTGAAAGCAAACCCTTTTTATCCTCTCTTGGCCTTTGGCTTCTACAACTGTGATCCTTCAAGTTTTGACTGGAGTCTATTCTTTGGTCTTCAACTCCTGCCAAATTCAGTAGTTATGATGCTCGCATGTGGTCTCGTTATTTTGTTTGGAGTAGTATCCATTTTTAGATCACCAGGCATCTTTCCTTTCTGACAACATAAAAACTCCACCATAAATCAAGCGTAAGTAATAGGCATTAGGTTTTGTATTTTTGTTGTTAGTTTTGTGTTGTTGTCTCCTCTTCGGATTAACACAGTGAATTAAAAGTTAACTAACATCCATTATCCACATGGGTATGTCTGCAAACAGTTAAACAATCGTCTGTGACACAGTCACCATTGCCTTCAATCTCCAAGTATATGGAGTTTTTCAGGAATAACTATTGATGGGATTAACTTTGTAGCCATTTTTGTGTATATGGGTAGCCACTCTGTGGTCACACATGTGCAGGCACACACACACTGGCTCATCCCGCATTTTCATGCATACAATCGATTACTTGTTTGTTTCACCTTGTCTCTTCCCCAGTGCAAAAATATTCCATTTCCACTGGACTCTGATGGAAAATGTTCCCAAGTGAAAGGGAGGAGCACTTGGTCATCCAATGAACGGAAGCTGCATTGATAACACATTCAGAGTTGTCAAGGAGAAGGAGATTGATTTCTGAAAACGGAATCAAATGGCAGCTGAAAGTGTTAGCTTCAAAACTCTCTCCCCCTTCTGTTTGACATCGATCTTTCCTGCATGTGCCAGCTCATTATCTCATGGGCAGAGGGGAATTGCAACTTGACTTCATCTGTGGCACTTTTACAAGGGAGAGCGGAAGGGCAGACTGTCTGATACAATGCTCTGATTGACAGAGGTTTGCAGCCCACAAATGATGGCGTGATACACTCATATGGGAAGAAAAGTATTTATTGATGTTAGGACTAAAGCTACATTTAAATAGCTGGAGATCATGTTATAAATGGTAAGAAAACCCACAATGGGCAATTCTAGTCTAGGCTAGTGTTTAAAAGAATAGGCTTGCATTAACATGGCATTTCCCAGCTCATATTTTGGTCTGCCCTGAAGCTTGAAGACAATTTAATTTCAGTTGGCTTCTTTGTAGTGCTCTGGTGCATTTCCAAGGACAGATTAGAGACAATTCTTGGGCTGTGGAACATTATCACAGTTACCCAAGTTAGGACCTGGTAATTGGTACCGATGAATGAATACATTTACTCTGGGAGGTTTCTGAGATCAAATAGGTCTAATGAAATTGCTTTAAATGGATCCTTCACCTCATTTTAAAAAGTTTGGTGGCCCCATCAATTTACTTTGAAAGGTTCTTTTGGTCTTCTGGAGAGATTGGTGTATACATTTGTTTTTGATAATACCCAGTGGATGTTTCTCTGTGTTGCACGTATGTCTGTCTGTCAAAGTGTGCTCTCGGTGTCTGGGAATTGTGCACCCTAGACTCTCTGCATTAATGTTGGAGTGAATACAGCTTTACTGAAACGGGAATCCTGTGGCACGTGGAACAAAGAGCTCCCTGCTTCTGGGCAGAGTGTACTAAATAGTACATCAAAATACACTGCAGCCTAGGCACTCTGAGGGTACAGATATAGTTTTAAGGAATAATCACAGAACAATTCTCTTGTCATCTTGCTGTAAACCTTACTTTTTGAGGCACACCTCACATCTTCTGTTCAGTTCTCAACCATTCTCTGACTTCTGTGCCCGCCAACATAACACGACCCTTACTCTCAACAGGTGAACTTGTCTGGTACCTAAACGTGTCTCGTGCTTTTTACGCCTTATGGTCGAAAAAAGATAAAGGCCATAAGAAGCGGAAATCCTCACAAATTCCTCTCTCACTCCCTTAGCAAAACCAGTTAAAGAGGGGCTCATACTACTTTGCCCTTCCTTGTCCTCTGCTTGCTTTCCACCCAATCTCTTCTACTAAAAGTCTCCCATTAAAATCAGCAATGACTTTCTAGCTGGTAAATTAAAGCACCACTTCCCTGCCTTGCTCCATAGCATTTGACATTACTGTTTACCCTTCCTTTCTCTTCTTTTTCTTCTCCCTTCAAACCCAACAGACCATTCCCTCTTGTTTTAACTTGTTTCAGATTGTTTCCCCCTGATCTCTCAGATTGTTCATTTTTGTTTGCTCCAGGGACCCCTTTGATTCCACATGCTTGGGATAGAGGAGAGGGGATACAAATATTCTTGGAGTCACATAGCACATGGGGCTGGAGAGTTCACCCTCATCCCTTAGTGTTGGCTCTCCGCTCTGCCTCCTGTCATGCTTGGGGTATTGCCTCTGCTACCATTTTGCCTCCAATTTTCTAACCAGGCTTGGGTATAGAAAGTGGTCAACTCATTACCAGGTACATAGTGAGTGCTTAATTAAAATCAGCTAATTATGGATGGATTTAATTATCTAATACAAATATTTTAAACTTTTTTCTATAACATGCATTTTCCATTAATTCTCAATAATGCTTCCCCCTTTTTATTGTTTAAAATGTTTATTGATTTTGACAGATAGAGAGCACACACAAATGGGGAACAGGTAGAGAGAGAGAGAGAGGGAGAGAGAGAATCTGAAGCAGGCTCTGTACTGTCAGCACAGAGCCCGACATGGGGATTGATCCCATGAACCATGAGATCACGGCCTGAGCTGAAACCAAGAGTTGGTCACTCAGCTGACCGAGCCAGGTGTCCCAATGTTTCCTCCTCTTAAAAACAATTTAATTTATACCCAAATTAATACCACCTATAAATTATTCTGTGTTAGTTTCTTCTTACTTCTATATTAAGTCATTTCCATTTTTGGATTTGGGCCAATAGTTCTTTATGTAATTTCATCAGAATTCCAGTAAAGCATTTTGATAATTTCATATTTAATAAAAAATAATAATACAATACAGGGCAGGAGTCAGAAGAATTTTATGGCAAAGTTAAAAGTATTTCTGAAATGAGGTGGGATTCAAAGTCACATATTAGCTTTGGTTGGGCATTTAGTGGAGTTAACATTTCAAATCAACAGTAGAAGTCACCTTGTGAAGCATTTGTGGCTTTAATTTTCATCTCAAAGATAGGATTTACTGCCAAAGTTTTTGAAAAGGTTGCCAGTGAGACCAAACAATGTGCCATATCCTCTGACTGGTATAAGTAGGCGATGGATTTCAAAAATGAAAACAAACAAACAAACAAAAAACCCAAAAAAACCCCACCTCATTGATAAATGAAGCAATGAGAAAAGATGTCAGATCTGGATTCAAGTTATACCGCCAGCATTCATTGCTCTCAGACAACTCACGTAGCTCCTTAATTAATGTTTTTTTACTTATTTTTGACAGAGAGTGTGTGAGCAGGAGAAGGGCATAGAGATAGAGAGAATCCTAAGCAAGCTTTGCACTGTCAGCGTGGAGTCGTATGCAGGGCTTGAACTCACGAACCATGAGATCATGACCTGAGTGGAAAGAGTTGGTCAACCAACTGAACCACCCATGTGCTCTTCACTTAGCTCCTTTAAATGGGACCCTATAAGTTGGGAACTGGTGCTGGAAAGTTCTTTGTGGATAGAACCATTATACATATGTAAAGGATTATTTAGACCATCCTGTACCCAATAAATATCTATTACCCGTTGGCTAAATTGAATTGTCTTTTTTCTAAAAGACAACGGCTCATGGACCAGGCAGTTCAATGCCATACTGCCTGGGACAGACATTCCTATTATATTAACTGTTACTTTATCTCCCCAAATTTTACATTACTCATCTGAAAAATGAGGCCGTTAATGGTACCTCCCTCAAGGGAGAGTTGTAAAGATTACTTCAGCAAATACATGTACCCAGCTGGCACTCAACATCTCTGCCTACCTTTCTGGTCTCATTTCCCATAACTCTTTCTTATGTACCTTAGAAACTTTCCATACTGCACTGTGTTCGTGTTCTAGAATACCATCCTCACTCACGCCTCCCATACTTTTGCATATTCTTTCCTTTTCCAGGAATATTGTTCCTCTCATACTCCTTCCTGCCCACACTCTTCTTGCAAAAAGCCCATGTACATCTGTAAAGATAATTCCTTCCTCCTTCAGGTGCTTGTCTCTTCCAACTGCCAGCCAAGTAGGCAAGAAGTAGATTACTGTATTGAATCTACCTCTAGAGTTATACCTTTCATTCCAAAGCAGCACTTGGCTATGTGAGCAATATTTTCACTGTAGTTTTAAAAATCGTACGCAAGGTAGGACATCACACAATGTCTGCCACTATTTTTGCCCTATCTTCTAGGATATCTCTTTTATAGTGCTAATGTTTGAAAAATACTTGGGAAAGCACTGTTAAAAAATAAAGTCATATATAAAAATCATAGACATATACTACTAAAAACATCGTAGGAGTGTAAAGCCCTAGAATGATGGAAAATGATTGAAGTATGAAGCATTGAACTTTATATTACTTTTTTCTTTTTTTTTAACCATCTTAAACATTTTGAAGTGCAGTTTAGTAGTAATAAGTACATTCATACTGTTGTGCAACAATACATTGAATAATAACTCCCCATTTCTCTCTCCCCTCAGCCCCTAGCAAGCACCTTTCTATTTTCTGTCTCAATAGATTTTACTCTTCTAGGTACCTCATATAAATAGAATAATAGCATTTATCTTTTTGTGACCAGCTTATTTCACTTAGCATAATGTCTTCAAGGTTCACCCATGTTGTAGTATGTATCAGAATTTCCTCCCTTTCTTAAGCTGAATAATATTCTATTATATGCATGTGTCATGTTTTGTTTATTCATTCATCTGCTTATGGACACAGGGTGCTCCCATCTTTTGGCTATTTTGAATATGCTGCTATGAACACAGGTGAGCACATATCTCTTTGAGACCTTGTTTTCAGTTCTTTTGGGTATATAACCAGAGGTGGAATTGCTGTATTGTTTGTTACTGCATTTGAAATTTTTTGAGGAATATCCATACTCTTTCCCATAGCAGCTGCACTGTTTTACATTTCTACCAACAGTGAACAAAGGTGCCAATTTCTCCACATCCTCACCAACACTTATTATTTTCTGTTTTTCTTTTTTCTTTGTTTGTTTTTAATGGTAGCCATCCTAATGGGTATACTCCACATTCTCTATCTATCTATCTATCTATCTATCTATCTATCTATCTATCTCAATTTACACCTGAGTTAGCATGTAGTCCAGTAATGATTTCAGGAGTAGAATCCAGTGATTCATCCCCTACAGATACACCCAGTGCTCATCCCAGCTCTCTTCCATGGAAGCCTTCATATCATTTTGGCTTAGATCACACCACTTTATTCACTTTTCTGTACTCTGATATCTCTTGCTGAATTAAAGGTTCGCTGTGGCCTTAATCAATGTGTATCTTCCAACTGATGACCCAGCTTTTCCATGTCGTCACATGCTAACTACATTTTCCACTGACACACTTGTACTTAGGATATTGTTTTCTTAAAAACAGTTTTCATACCATGAAAATACAATTGACAAAAATACATAAGACAATCAAATAAAAAAATAAACAATAGAAACATTGTATTTTTAATGCTCTCTTCAGGGAAGCATTCTGCCTGAGATGGATCAGGTGTAGTTTTGGGTTTTGTTTTGTTTTGTTTTGTTTTAATATGGATCTAGTAAAGTTGGGCTAAATGCACCAAATTGGTCATAATCTCCTTAGAATAAGCCCTAAGATTTTCAGGGTCCTAAGCTCTTAGAACTGCATTTAAAGATATGATCATCTGTCTCAAATTTTTTACTGAAAATTTGACATGAAAATGGGCTTATAAAGGTCTTTAGAGGGTAAACTAGATGGGATACTTTACACAGGACTTTTATTTTCTTGAAGAATTCTCCACCGCCTGGCACATCAACCTTAAATATTATGGAGGAAAGCTCACATTTTTGGAAGCAATTTAAGGCCTTTGGATCAGTGCTTAGTGCTTCCCCTGGAGCTCTACGAATCCACTGGTATTCCTCTTGATACAACCGAAGTATTGCTTGCTCACTCTGAAACTTCTTTCTTTGATTTTTCACTTTTCCTATTCTTCACTGTTTTGGGGAGAGATAATATTTGCCTACCTTGGTATTCAGTTGTGTTTTATTGTCTAACCGCATCATCAAAAAGTTACTGCGTTTTTGTACATATATTTAGTGAGTTGGACACTGATTAAACAGTCTGGTGTGTCACCTTTCTAGTTCTTTCTTTAAACTGGCTTTGGAGGATGGTATGGGCTCAATTTGATTCTGTCAGAAGGAATATCACCATCCAATATGCCTACCCACTTTTCTTAAGTGATACGAAGCTGAAATAATGGCCTTTATAATAAGGAAAGTTGCACCTTAACTTTCAAGATTTTGTATTCCTTGATGAACTGGATGGGTTGATAAGTGTTCTAAATTTGTTGAGTACACACTCATGGTTTATAAATATACTTAACTTGGGTTGTACTGTTTTCTTATCCTTTAGGTGTTCATATGTGATAGCTTTTAATCTTAAAGAGAAGTTATATTAAAATATCTTCAAAACTGGAGAGTCACATCCCTGGCTAGAGGTAGATTGTCCATTGTTCAGTAAAATTGGCCCCTGGCTGATTCAGGGTAGCTTATTTTGAAAGGTTGGCTTACAGTACCATAGAAATCCACTAACAGGAAGCTCATAGAGCTTCCCTACCGGGTACTACTGTCACCTGCATTCAACTTGCAACTGTTTTTGAATTCATAACATAAGACTGTCTGCAGGTATGGCTTTCAGTAGGTTGTAAAGTGCTTAAACAGATGGGACATTGTTATTAGCATGGTTAATATATTTTCATTGTATTGGTGTTGAAAGTGATTTTCCAGATAATGGCTTAGACAAATGTTTGTGGAATCTGTCCAGTTAATCCACCAAAAAATGCAGCCTGGCTTTCAAGAGCAATTCCACTTTGATTGAATGCTTTTAATTAAATATTTAACTCCTGTGAATTTCTTGCTACATTGTTGAAGATTCTCTGTTTATTTTCTTTTTGAAGTCATTGTTATTAAGTTTTTTTCACTTAATAATGACTTCTGACTAATCCAGAAGTTCATTTTAAACTAACAACTACATGTTTTATTATATTTTGGATGATTCATTTTAAAAAATAATGTCAAAAAGGGTCTTTTTATATTCCCACAGATATCATGGAGTGTAGATCAGAGTCATTTGATCCTTATTAGATGAGATGCTATAGCCGGGGACCCAAAACCAAATAAATTGTTCACTCCTTAACTTAAGAATTAGCCACAGAATAGCAATGTCACCTATTTATTTCACCAGGAAATTTAAGTGTCTCTCATGTAGCAGTTACTATGGTAGGTGTTGGGGATACAAAAAAAAATTTGAAAAGAGAGGGTTCATGAAGACAAGAAAATGACTGACACTTGAAAGTACAATTTCAACTTCCTATAATTAGGGGGATGGTGTGGATATAATACTTATGAACTGTGTGACCTAGATAAGTTACTTATTCTATTTAAGCTCCAATTTCTCTATTGAAATGGGGGATATTAACCATATATACTTTGAGAGTTGATGGACACATGAAATGCGATATGGCTGCCTGGTACAAATACAGTAAATAAAACAAAAACAAAAACAGAAAACTAAAGTTTTGAATTACATGGAGTTCACCATATTTAGATACCATTTATATGCTTTTCCACATTTCTCAGAAGATAAATAGCAACTGTTTGAATGTTGATTTTTTTATTTCTCAATTGCTTTGAGACTTTAAAATTGCCAAATTCCTGTTTGTTGTTATTAACTTTGATGAGCAATAGGGAAGCCACCACAGCTGTTTTTGGTTTGGTAGACTGTTCCTACTCTGACATTTTCTTTTTCTTTGTTTTCCTGACTCAATTATAAAAACTGTACCACCAATACCAACATCCCTCCATTCAACAACAACAAACAACAAAAAAACAAACAAAAAACAAAAACATAGAAATAGGTGTATTAGTTTCCTCTTGCTGCTGTAACAAATTACCACAAACTTAGTTGCTTAGAGACACCAATTTATTCACTTAGAATTCTGGAGCTCAAAAGTTTAAAATAGGTTAGCAGAGATGTGTTCCTTTTGGAAGCTCTCAGGGAGAGTTCATTTCCTTGTCTTTTCTAGTTTCCAGAGGCCACACACATTCCTTTACTCATAGCCCCACATCACCCCACTGCTTCAGCTGTCCCATTGCCTTCCCTGATTCTCTTCCTCATTATAAGGCTCCTTGTGGATAACTCAAGATATTCTCACATCTCGAGATCCTTAACTTATTCATATCTACAAACCTCTTTTTGCCATGCAATATACCGTATTCACAAGTTCTAGGGATTAGCCTTGGATATCTTTTGGATACTATTATTTTACCAAGCACATTAGCTTAGGAAGATGAAAAGAAATCTGAAATATGTTTAAATTCTCAGGGATTAGCTGGGATGGCAGGAAATAGTTGAAGTTCAGGCAATGAAGAAACATGACATTACCTTTCTTTTATTTTATGAAAAAATTGTTTTATGTTTATTTATTTTTGAGAGAGAGAGAAAGAGAGAGAGAATGAGTGAGGGAGGGGCAGAGAGAGGGAGACACAGAATCCAAAGCAGACTCTAAACTCTAAGCTATCAGCACAGAGCCTGACACGGGGCTCGAACTCACGGCCTGTGAGATCATGATCTGAGCTGATGTCGGACGCTTAACTGACTGAGCCACCCAGATACCCCAAACATGACATTATCTTTCAATGGACATAATAAATTCTGTTAGGACTCATTAAGGGAGAAGCCAAACAGTAGTGTGAGTTATAAAATTTTATTTGTAAAACAGTGTTTTGCATTGAGCAACAAAGAATAAACTGGAACTAAGCTGACTGAAAATGGCCTGGTAGACATTGTTGAAAAAAATTGTTTTAGGGAACAGATAGAATAGTTAGAAATTAGCATATGGATCCATCATGAAATAATACTAGATTGTTATTTTTTAGAGTAATAGAGACATCATAGAGAAGTTTCTTGAATATTATTTTCTTTCTTTTTTTATAATTGTCTGTTTTATTTATTTTTTAATTAATTAATTAATTTATTTTTAATTTTATTTTTTTATTTTTTAAAATTTACATCCAAGTTAGTTAGCACATAGTGCAGCAATGATTTCAGGACTAGATTCCTTAGTGCCCCTTACCCATTTAGTTCATCCCCCCTCCCACCACCCCTCCTGTAACCCTCAGTTTGTTCTCCATATTTATGAGTCTCTTCTGTTTTGTCCCCCTCCCTGTTTTTACATTATTTTTGTTTCCCTTTCCTTATGTTCATCTGTTTTGTCTCTTAAAAGTCCTCATATGAGTGAAGTCATATGATTTTTGTCTTTCTCTGACTAATTTCACTTACTGTAATACCCTCCAGTTCCATCCACATAGTCACAAATGGCAATATTTCATTCTTTTGATTGCCTAGTAATACTCCATTGTATGTATATATACCACATCTTCTTTATCCATTCATCCATCGATGGACATTTGGGCTCTTCCCATACTTTGGCTATTGTCAATAGTGCTGCTATGAACATTGGGGTGCATGTGTCCCTTCAAAACAGCATACCTGTATCCCTTGGTTAAATGCCTAGTAGTGCAATTGCTGGGTCATAGGGTAGTTCTATTTCTAGTTTTTTGAGGAACCTCCATACTGTTTTCCAGGGTGGCTGCACCCAGCTTGCATTCCCATTGAATATTATTTTCTATTTAATACTCTGAGCAGCCTTGTAAGGTAGATAGGGAATGTATTTTGAACCTTGTATTACTGACAAAGCACTGAGGCTCAGAGATATTAAATAAGTAGGTCCCAGTTATAGGCTGGAGTGCTAACTATGGATCTGACTGGGACAGTTCAGGTCTGTGAATTCTGATGCCCGAGGGTACCTGAAATCCATTTGATCCCCAGAGTAGCTGAATGATCCCTTTCAAGTCTTGTTTACTCTATGGATGCCTCTTGACATTCTGGATGATTATAACTTAAGACTGCAGAAAAGCCTCTAAATTAACAAATAGCACCCTATTTTCTTATTTCTCATATCACTATGCATGCAATTCATCACATCACAGGGGAAGCTACTATTGCAATTCCATATTATACTTTTTATTATTTTACCTTCTGTCATGACCACCAGTAAACTAATTGTTATCTTTCATTTTCTGGACCATTTCTACTAGAGGGTCGAACATTTTATCACTGTTGAGGATAGCCTACCTGCACTTGCTCTGAGGATTTATTAATCCTGTTAAATAATGAACCACTTGTAGCTCTCCGACATTAGAGCACACGTACTAGACGCTGCTCATATGAGAAGCAGCAACCCCGAAAAGTAAAACCTGCAAATAGGAGCATCTGTCCCTGTGACTCTCAACATGACGTTCACAGCAGATAAGCCAGGTCTCCCCATCAGGTTCCCTGGAGGTCTCCTATTCTGGTGCTTGCCTCTGGAGGACAGGTACTTGTGTCTTAGTGATCTCACCCCATTGTATGCATTTTATGTTTGTCAGAGAGCCAGCGTATTAAGTCAGAAGAACACAAGCATACTCTTAAATTAAATTTGTTGCAATCTATCCTCAGTTTCAACTGGTCTGGGGGATAGCAACTTACCTCTTTGAACTACGGATCTCAAAGTGAAATTCCATCATTCCAAATTTAGTCTCTAAATGTAAGCAGTTACCACCCAGCTGTTTTCCTGTGGTGAAACAAAATCTTGATTTTATGTAAAGGTAAGAGGTACTGTTTATTTAAAGATACGTAGTGAACAACAAAACTGTACCAAATGACTTCCTGGGCTCTCCAGCTTTGGAGAGCCCCATGATTCAAATGTGCGTGTTGGCGACATGAATCACAGAGTGTCATCGGTCATCGGCTTCATTCTTTCATGGCCCACCTGTGCATTTCCCAAACACCTTCTGAATTTGTTTCCTTAGGTAACTTCTTGTGCATCCATTAGTAGGACCACTACTAATAATTTATAAGAATTTATAAGTGAACTGAATAATGAAGAAAAAACCCTCAGTCTAGCCTCTGCGCGAATTACCACAGGATCCTGCTTTTGCATTTAATGAAGTGCCAAGCTGGGAGGCTCCTTATGCACCCAACTTTAGCACACAACTCACCTTCTATTTCTTCCAAAGACTTTGTGATTTCATCTTCTCAAATATAGCATAAGAGACTGTTACCTTCACTTTGAAATATTATTTTTTCCTTAATAAATATCTCGGTGTATGTCATTGTCCAGTGAGGCTTACAGACTAAGAAAAAAAAAAGCCAACAAAACACCAACAGAGGGTACTCTGTCATTTTGAAAGGTCCCCATCGCATAAGCCTTTATGACAAAGACTTTCGCGATATTTTGTACCAACAGCTTGTCACGTGGGTCCCAGCTCATGGTATGTGTCATTATTTTCCAAATTGAATTTGCTGATCTGCTTTTCCCTTATATGGGCAACAGTACCTAGGAAACTAAGCTCACCCTGTTTCATCTGAGTCTGCTTCCCTCCCTTTCTGAGCATTCTACACTGAAATGAATAATATAATGCATATATCTAGTAAATGGCTCATTTTAATCAGGCTCTTCTGTCTCTGTGGTGCCTCAGACCTAAGGGAACAACTTTGACTTTTGATTATTGCCTTTTATTTCACTTTGCAAGCTCTCATTTTGCTTCTTCCTGCCAAAAGCAATTTCTTTAAAAAGGCACTGCTATTTCATTTCTTCATCATTTAAAAATCTGTGGTCTGAGATCCTCCTTCCACTCAACTCCCACATCAAGAGAGAGTGACCTTATTTCTAGCGGAACGTTGTTCTTTGCTTTAATGCTCACATCCCCACCATCTTGCACACTCCTGTTACTGTTGTCTGTTCTTACTGGTGTTGACAGAGCCAACTCCATGATAAGGTCAACGAAAGCAATTGCTCCGGGCCTCAAGCACAGGTACCTTCATATTTGTATGACCAGGACACAGGTCAAAGTTAGAGTCAGGGTCGGCAGGAAGGTAGGGAGATGGTGATGGGAAGGTCTTTGAGAGAACCAGAGCTTGCGTTGTCAGTAAGTTACCAGCCTCTCTTTCTGCTCCATATCCCTCCCTCTCCTTACCCCACTTCTCCCCACTCAAAAAAAAAAAAAAAACCTTTAAGTGATAGTATTTCATTCATGGCATTAATACATCTCTGTATCAGTTTTAATTTCAAGCAATCATCATCAACTCTGGCTGTGTACAGCTCACGTAAAATTTATAGGGGCTCACGGTAGTAGTGAGAGGTAAGTGTAGAAAAATGACAGGAAACACCCAGGACCACCTAAGGACTGACGCCAGGAACCCCGTCAACAGTGAGACCGTAGAATCAGCCTGATCCACGTGCTGCTAGAATGGAGGTGTGTACCAGGGCACCTTTAGGAGGGAGTGAGTCTGACCACAACTATTGTTGGTCCAAGCTAAGTTTTTATGTGAATTAGAACATGGCACCTTATCTGGGGAGAGATCCCAGCTGACTTTGAGTCCCCATTGACCTTCTTAACATGTTGCCCTCATGAATAAGACACAACCTGCATGATTGTTCCCATGACTCTGCCCTTGGGCTGTGCCTGACTGAAACAGAAAGGGGAGAGGAAGAGGACCCGGTTCATCCCACATTCTTAGTGGGAGGTGGGTGCTGCCTACAGTGGGGCATTTCCCAAAAAGGAAAATAAAAGAGTTTAAATATTGAGAATATATGGGCAAGTTTCATTGAACATGCCCTTTGTTACATTTTTGCACTTGAATTTTCTCTTGAATGAAAATACCTACAGGCTTCTGATACAGACCAAGATGTAAAAGATTTCGCTCTTTATGATTTGTTTCGGCTCTAATATCCCTAACAGCAGCTTTCATAGACTTTCATGATACCTCATCTAAGTGATATTACAGGAAAATGGTAAATCTTCAGTGTTAGACAACTAGGAAAGCATTTTGCCTTATTTATGATAGCATTTTTAGGGAGAGATAATTATACAAACTATATAGTTCAGGAGTTGTGATGTTTAATACATAAGTGCTTAGACCAAATTTTGGTTTCATTTAAATTAATTGCATGCATGTCTAGATTAGTAATCGTATGTTCTTAGGATATCTGGAATAAAGTACTATAACTTCCTTTTAAGATCTTTTTGCATATGTTTGTAATGATCCAGTAACTTTCTGATTAAACATAGATTAAACACATACTTTTCATTTCTTCCCACTGCTAAAACATCACTAAGGTGAAAGCAAAGAATTTAAAATGGTAAAAACACACAGAAGAAAAATAATGCCTGAGGAGACAATAATAGGTGGAAATGGCAAGTGCTTGTAGTAAATGGAAAGTAAATGGAGGAGGCAGTAGAGCTGAGAAAGCTGGATGAAAGTGCTGGCTGGAGAGAAAGGCAATGAAAACCGAGCTTAGTTTTCTCTCCAGAACCCTGGAAGGAATCACATAAACCAGGGGAAGGTGTGGTGCCTCAATCAGGAAGCTGGTGGGGAGCCTCTGCAGAGACAGTTAGCCCCTGCTATTGCTTAACGTACATGGATAAGATTGGGTGTTGTTTGTTTGTTTGTTTGTTTCTGGATGAGGAGGAGCGGGGAATGGAAAGCCTTGGGGTGGGTGGTTGGTAGGGTGAGGTTTCCAATATGAAACAAAAGGATTCCCAATAAATCACTCTCGAGGACAAGCCTCCCAGCTGGAAGGTTCCTTCCCCTCACATAGAGCTTCCATTCAG
Source organism: Panthera onca (assembly GCF_046562875.1). Classification (NCBI taxonomy): domain Eukaryota; kingdom Metazoa; phylum Chordata; class Mammalia; order Carnivora; family Felidae; genus Panthera; species Panthera onca. The sequence goes on along the minus strand of NC_138345.1, from coordinate 113,057,397 downwards.
TCTTCTAATGCCTCCTTCTTCAAAATGAACAAAATCTCTGGCTATTGAGGAAAGCCCCACTCAAAAATAAAAGCACCAAAGAGGAAAAAAAAAAAGACCTCAGAGAAAAAAAGGAATGCAGAGAACAGACAAAAGCTATAATTACAACTATTATTTATGTTCTGCACTCAATAGGGTAAAATGGAACTGTCAGTTAGCTAGATAGAGGTCTTGAAAAACTAGAAATGTGAAAATGGGATGAAAGATTCATCTGAAGACCTATACCAAACCAAGTTGTCTTCCTAGAAAGCGGAACAAAATTAAATGGAAATAATGATAGGCATAAAAAGATAAAAATATTAGTAGAGCAGTCCAGGAGGTCCAAAGGCTGAGCAAAAAGAATTCCAGAAAAAGATAACAGAAGGGAGGAAGTTAGTAAACAACAAATACGGAAAAAGGGTCCAAAACTAAAACACCTAAGTTTCCAAATAAAAAAAAAAAAGCTTAAAAAATGTCCAGCACAATTATCTTTTTTTTTTAAAAAATGATCACAGTAAGGCCACTTAGTAGGTCATTTACAGATCACTGAAGACTTCAAAATACTGGCAATAAGGACCACATGCAAGTTTTCAAATAACAAATTGAAAGTTTACATATGAAAAAAAAAATAGGGTCAAATTGGACTTCTTAACAGAAATAACCCAAAGCAAGAAATCAAAGAAGAAATGAGGACAGAGTTCTGAATTTTCCAAAACCAGAAAAAGACATCACAAGAAAGGAAAACTAGAGATCAATATCTCTCATGAACATAGATGCAAAAATACTCAACAAAATGTTAGCAAATCAAATCCAGTAATATAGTAAACATTATACAATACAACCAAGTGCGATGTTTTCCAAATATGCCAGTCTGGTTCAATATATGAAAGTCAATTAATGTAATTCATCACATCAACAAACTAAAGCAGAAAAATCATACTATCATATCAACAGATGCACAGAAAGTATTTGACAATATCCAAGAATTGTTCATGATTAAAAATAACACAACAATCTAGGAATAGAAGGGACTTCTTCCACATTTATATAGAACGCTTACAAAAAAACCCTACAGCTAACATGATATTTAATGTTGATAAATTAGGTGCTTTCCCCCTTCGGGTCAGGAACAAGCAAGGATGCCCCCTCACTACTCCTATTCAGCATCATAGTAGAAGGCCTAAATTGTGTGATAAGGCAAGACAAGTAAATGAAGGTATACAGACTAGGGAGGACAAAAAAAATTGCCTTTGTTTATAGATGACATGATTGCCTAAGTAAAACATACCAAAAAATTAACAGCAAAAGCCAGAACAAAACTGGTAATACCAAATGCTGATAAGATGTGGAGCAAAGCTTTTATTCATTACTGGGGGATGCAGCATGATACAGCCACATTGGTAGACAGTTTGGAAGTTTCTTAGAAAGTTAAATTTGGGGGGCACATAGGTGGTTCAGTTTGTTAAGTATCCAACTCTTGGTTTCAGCTCTGTGCTGACAGTGCAGAGCCAACTTGCGATTCTTTCTCTCCCTCTCTCTGTCCCTTCCCCCTCCTCTGTCTCAAAATAAATAAATAAACTTAAAAAAAAAAAAGAAAGTTAAATTTGATCTTAACATATAATCTAGCTATTGTGCTGCTAGGTACTTACCTAATTGAGTTAAAAATTTTGCTTTTACCCAAACCTGCACGTGAATGTTTATAGGAACTTTATTCATAATTTTCAAAATACCAAAAGCAACCAAGGAGTCCTTCAGAAAATGAGTGGATAAATATTCAACAGAATATTATTCAGCAATAAAAAGAAATAAGTTATCACGTCATGAAATGACATGGTGGAAACTTAAGTGCATATTGCTTAGTGAAAGTGTCTCTGGAAAAGCTAAATACTATCTGATTTCAACTATATGACATTCTAGAAAAGGCAAAACTATAAAGACAGTACAAAGAGTAGTGGTTGCCAAGAATTTGGGGGAAGGGTGGAGGGCTGAATTAAAAAAAAAATCTGGACCTTAATGAATTGACAATTCTCCTATATACGGAATGAACTTATCTTTTCCCAAGATCCCCAAAAATCTTATTCCAATATGGAGTCAAGTTCAGGTCCAGGTCCAGATCCAGAATATTCTGTCATCTAAATTGTGTGAAGTGGAAGGGTATAAGAGGAGCTTTCTCAGGGGAAATTCTCAGTCACAACTTTTCAAGAATGATTTCTCTTGATTTGAAGGCCTATGAACTAAAAGACAAGTTATTTGACCCACTTCCCCATTTCACCCCTTCTACACACCGACCTCATGATTGAATATTTATAATTTATTTTTTAATTTTTTTTTTTAATGTTTATTTATTTTTGAGACAGAGAGAGACAGAGCATGAATGGGGGAGGGTCAGAGAGAGGGACACACAGAATCTGAAACAGGCTCCAGGCTCTGAGCTGTCAGCACAGAACCTGACGCGGGGCTTGAACTCGCGGACCAAAAGATCACGACCTGAGCCGAAGTCGGACGCTTAACCAACTGAGCCACCCAGGCGCCCCGAATATTTATAATTTAAAAACCAGGCATAACAAAAGCTTCTAGTGGTCACTGTCAGTAATAGCTATGAAATCTAGCCAGACCCCTGTTTCCAATCCTTCATTGGAGCTCCATTCTCCTTTCTCCACACGGCTCTCCATTCTCTTGAGTCATCTTCCTTTTCTTTAGAAATGGCCTTTTTGTGGCTGAGAAGCTTTCTCAGTCTGCTTACTGCTCATGAAAGTGTGGGGACCCAGAGACCTCTTTTCAATGTAAATGATGTCTGTCCAATTCAGTCAAAGCTGGAGGTGCTACCAACAATTATAGTTCTCTTAATAGCTTTTTGGGTTTCTTATGCATCTTATTGTAGTTGACTCCATTAGACAAAGCCACACCCACAGATCCCTCTGAGACAGACTTCACTCTACTTTGGGCTGAACTTAAAGGTCTTTCGGACAAGGCCTTTAAGATTCTTAACAGCCTTTGTCTAGCTAAGAGAGTCTGTGAGATTCAGTCTTAAATTTTTCTGAAGTGACAACCAGGACTTTAAATAGTCTACTCTAACTTAATTTGACCACCTAATCAAAAGTGTTCTCCCTTCCCTTACAACATAGGCAATCATAGGACTTTAATTATTTCTTGATATTTTTTAGTTTATTTTTTAAAAATTTATTTGATTTTTATCCACCTCATTAAAATGTAAGAGCTCATTAAATGTAAGAGCCATGGGGTGGGGGCATTGTTTTGTTTTCAATTTGTGTACCCAGGGACTAATCCAGTGAATGTTGCATAGTGGGTCCTAAATGTCTATGCATGAGCCAGTAAGTGAGCATTACGACTTATAGTGGTATTTATTCTACTTTTGCCAAGGCTATTGATTTAATAATTATTACAATTACAGTAGAAACTCATTTAGAAACAGAGCCACATGTTTCCATTAGAGATGAGTCCTGGGTTAATTATAGGCCCCCTGTGGCCATACCAAAGTGGATAGGGTGGGGGTACATTCCGAAAGGTGCTTTCCTTGACCTAAGTCTATATGAGATTTTCACATCAGTGAATTAACTATTCTTGTTCCCAGTTTCTTACTTATCTCACAGAACTGTTAGAAATGTGAAAAATAAATTTCTGTATAGCATTTGACCAAAGGAGCACTCAATGTTGTATAGCTTTTATTAAGACGAGAGGAAGAGAACATCTATCCTTGAATGTAACCTTATATTTCATTCATCGTTCTTACTTCAGTAATGAAAAATTTGACCTTGAAATATATCTTCAGAATGTATTTTTTTCATTATTAGACATATTTGATGTGCTTCTATTAATTTAAATAGATTCCCATCATAAAATATTCAATTACAAAAACAACAACTAATAGAGAAGTATTGTTTATGGAAAAATTTTACCTCTTATTAAAATAGATGTTGAATTAGCTAATGGGAATTTATAGTCTACTTGCAGTTAGGTTAAACCAGATTGACAAAATTGGGACAATTCTATTTTTCTGTAAACACCCTGTAACACCATCACTCATTCTTCTAAATTGAAGAGAAATGCTAGTATGTTGGAGTTATTTCCCAGCTTTGTCTTTTTTTCCTGTCTTTGTGAAGTCCACGCACACAGCTACATATTCATTTTCAGGGGTAGCATTAGCCCAGAGCTTCTTCACTCTGATTCCGTGTGTTTATTTTAACACTTTTTTTAAACATTCAACCCTCGTGACAGTGCTGTAAGATAGGTATTACAGTAGGATTAGACAAACGTTTTCTGTAAAGGGCCACAGATTAAATATATTAGTTTCTGTAGGCTATGTGGCCCGGATCATAACTTTCTGCCTCATAACTAAACAATAGCATAGAAAGCAGACCATCTGCAAGCAAATAAGCTGGCTATGTTACAATTAAACTTTATTTATGGATCATGAAATATAACTTTCACATGGTGTTCACGTGTCGTGAAACATTATTCTTCCTTTAATTTTAACACTTAAAATATTTTTATTTTATTTATTTACTTATTTAAAAAAATTGTTAATGCTTATTTTTGACAGAGAGAGAGAGAGAGAGAGAGAGACAGAGCATGAGTGGGGGAGGGGCAGAGAGAGGGAGACACAGAATCCGAAGCAGGCTCCAGGCTCTGAGCTGTCAGCACAGAGCCCGACGTGGGGCTCAAGCTCATGGACTGTTTGATCATGACCTGAGCTGAAGTCAGACGCTCAACTGACTGAGCCACCCAGGCACCCCCACTTAAAAATATTTTTAAAAATGAACTTGTAAGCTGTACCAAAACAGGTGGTGAGCCAGATTTGGCCCACAGGCCATAGTTCGCTGATCCCTATAATATACAGACTAGGAAACTGGGGTTCAGAGAGGTCACAAACCTGTCTCAAAGTAACACTACCAGTGGATTCAAAGTGGATTCAAAGGTGAGCATCTGATTCTTAACCCATGTGGTATATTTCCTCTGGATAGCATCCTAACTTTTAAACTTAAATCTTAAAACTCTAGTTTAACAAAACTGAGAATTCAGATCACTTCTGCTTAGCCCGGAAACCTAGCCACTACCCAACATTATTTATATGGCAAAAGATAGTCCCAATTCTAAGTGACATCACTACTTTGGGATTATTTCCTGCTCTGGGGGCTACCTATATGTACATATATACTTACATATGAAAATTGTCCTTTTCTTCTAAGCATTTAAACAATAGTGTTGTAGTTTAATATATGATAATTAATTTTCACCAGTATGCAAACAGATGCATTTCAGGTAAAAAGCATTTTCCCTTGTGATCTATCCACAGTGCCAACAGTTGCAGTGCCCCTGCCCTCTGCCCCCCACCTTCCAGTTGGGGATAGATAGAGGTTAGCTCAGCAGCCAAACAGGAGACCACAGCTTTCCCCCGGGTGTTTCAGGACGATCATAATATTTGCACAAAGCTCTGCTCTGCCTCATGTTAGTGCAACTACAACTATATAGTTGACTGAACATCTGGGGCAGTGCAGGATACAAAATCATTTTCCCAACCCTGAAAAAAAAAATGTGTACACATGCTTATGTTTATGCCTTCTCTCCCCCATGTCTTCATGTCCCTGTCTTTCCTCTCTTGGGGAGACTTGGGCCCAGGCTGCTTGTTGGGCCCACTCATTATCTGGAACTCTGAAACTCTAACCTTTTATATTTTAATTCAAAAGGGAGCATTGTTCCAAATCATCCATTATTTTCAACAAGGGCAAAATAATACAGGCTGTCAAGGGCCCCCAAACACAGGTAATTTATTGCTCAGAAATGCTGGATTGAATGTGTTCCCCAAGAAAGCATTCTTCAAAACCAAATACTAGGCACCACCGTGTAGGAATCCGACTGTAAATGATTAAAAATACAATGGATCACTGGTCAGTTGTTTGGTCTGTCTAGAATCATTATGCTTGGAAAAGACGTTAAGCTAGGAAAGGAAACCCTTTGAGGTCTGTTCTCTATAAAGAAAGAGGATTAGGAAAAAAAAAAAAAAAAACCAAAAAAAACAGCCCAGTCTTCCTCCCCCATCATCCTAGACAATGTGTTTGTACACACATAGACACAGACAAACACACCCAGAGCCATATATTTCTCAAATAGCCCAGGGCTAAATGCTAAGAATTATAAAGGCAAGATTTAAAAATGCGAGTTTGGACAATGATTTAAGACAGAAGGAGGAAGTCAAAGCAAATGAGTATTATTTAATCTTGTAAATTTGCTATCCTGTGGTGTATTGGTAAGGTGTAGGTGTAGGTGAGAGGCCTTTGTTTGCTCACTATTGTGGCTAGAAGCCTAGGAAAATAAATTTATTCAGGCACGCCAGTCTGTCTGCAAAGACTTCCATTTTGCCTTTTATGGAAATCCTAAACAAAGAAGAGTATCTTTGCTTCTGTCAGGAAAGCAGTTTCAATCAGACTGATGAATAAAAAGCACAGCTGCCAAACATGATCCAGAGCAGGGTAAAGTTTAGGTGCCCAACTGCCTATTATTCTATTAAAATGTGTCATGAACGTTGGCCTGGGCTGATAGAGCAAGGCTAGGCAGCACTCTAAATTGCTTCTCAGTTTTAAAATACCAATTCCAGGAAGAATTATATGGGATAAAATGCGGAACCCCCGCGTCACAAGACAGGCTGTTCAGTGAGACAAAGGTTTCATTTTGCAGCCACCAAAGTTAGATTCATGCCATTTACATATTTAAGTCTGGGGTTTTGCCTACTTCCTGAGGACTGTGATTGGTGAATGGTTGTTCTGTGATATTTACACCTTTTGTCTGAATTAAGTGAGGCTAAATTATTTCATTCAAAAGAAGCAAGCTACAGGACACTTCCATTTTTTCAAAGTAGTCGTGAGGCCTTAGGAAGCTTTAGGAAGCTCAGATAGCGTTTGCTTTACCTCCTCATGTCACAGGTGGACACTTGTAACACTTAAGATGGAAGAATTGGAACCTCTCCCAAATGTTTCCCAAAGCAGCACCGGAATCTGCAATCCCAAACCTGTGCTCTTTCTGCTCAAATTCTGAGTGGAGAAACGTCATGTCTGTAGTCCCTGAATAATACTTCCAGAAGGGGACACCTGCTATTTTGATGATTACAAACAAACAAAACAAGAGCAGCAAGAGGATCTGTAGCGGAAAGAAGCATACTCTTCAGTGACAACTGTTGCAACAGGAGTAGCAAAAACCTACTTTCTAGGTAAACACAAACCTGGACTATCATAACAAATAAGACAGAGGAGAAGAAAAAGAAAGAAAGAAAGAAAGAAAGAAAGAAAGAAAGAGGAAGAGGAAAGGAAGGAAGGAAAGAAGGAAGGAAGGAAGGAAGGAAAGGAAAGAAGGAAGAATGAGAGAAAAAAAGAAAAAAAACAGCTACATTTCTCACGAAATTACTACCAGAATATGACTTATTTCTGTCTATTTTTGCCCGACCATTGGCTTTATGTCATGATATCTTGAGACAAACACTTATTGCTTATGTTTTAAAGGCTGTTGTATTAGTTATCTGTTAGTATCTATGAATTACTGTATAGCTTAATGGTATAAGACGATAAGCATTCATTGTTTCTTTGAGTCAAGACTGCAGATGTGGCTTAGCTGGATGTTTCTGGCTCAGGGTCTCTTATAAGGTTGCAGACGAGGCATTTGCAGGGGCTGCATCATCTTAAGACGCGGCTGGGCCTGGAGGATCTGCTTTCAAGAAGACTTACTCACACGGTGCTGAAAGTTGGCAAGAGACTTCAGTTTCTCCCCACATGGGCCTCTCCATAGACTCCTTGTGTATCCTCAAAATATGGTGGCTGATTTCCTCTGGAATGATCACTCCAAGATAGCAAGGCAAAAGTCATAATGTCTTTAATGACTTAGTCTTGGAAATCATGCACTATCATTTCCTCACGGTTCTACAGGTTACACATTGTTGGCCCTATTCTACAGGGCCAACACTACATTTCCTCACTGTTCTACAGGTTACAAATAGTTGGCCCTATTTAGTGCGGGAGGGAAGTCCAAAAGGGTGTAAAGGCCAAGAGGTGAGGTTCACAGAGGGCCATCTACTGTCTTCACTTAAAATTTGAGCTACTGTCTTCACTTAAAATTTCACTTAAAATTTGAGCTACACTGAAGCTGTCTTCACGTAAAACTTGAGCTACACTGAAGCTACTGTCTTCACTTAAAATTTGTCTTCACTACTGTCTTCACTTAAAATTTGAGCTACACTGAAGCTATTTCATTGATTTTGCAAAATGGGCTGGTCAGTTCAAACCACCCAATTATTAAGCATACCCTCATCTTCTAAAGCACAGCTTTTCATTATCATTATGTACATAATCATAATGCCTAACGTTATGGCACTGTGGCAGCTCTATACAATTTATAAATATTTTTACAGGTATTATCTCATGTATTCACAACTTTAATTATTATTATTATTATTATTATTATTATTATTATTTTATTTTAAATTACTTTAGATGCAGAGTTATAAAGATAGTAAAGGGAATTCCCTCAATCCCTTTAGTCAGGTTTCCCTAATGTCTACATCTTACATAACTGTAGCGCAGTTGCCGAAACTTAGAAATTCACATTGGAGGCGGGAGGCACCTGGGTGGCTCAGTCTGTTAAGCAGAGGGCTCTTGTTTTTGTCTCAGGTCGTGATCTCAGAGTTTCGTGGGTTCGAGCCCCACGTTGGGCTCTGTGCACTGACTGCGCAGAGCCTGATTGGGATGCTCCCTCTCTCCCTGTCTCTCTGCCCCTCCCCTGCTCACACTCCCTCTCTGTCTCTCTCAAAATAAATAAATAAATACAACTTAAAAAAATTCACATTGATACAATACAATATAGACTTTTTTCAGATTTCACTAGGGTTTCCAGTAATGTCACTTTTCTGTTCTAGAATCCAATCCAGAATACCACGTTGCATTTAGTCACTGTCTCCTTAGTTTCCTCTGGTCTGTGACCATTGCTCAGTCTTCCCTTGTTGTTCATGATCTTGACACTTTTAAAGAATATTGGTGTGAGAGAAAGAAAGGGGAAAATCAAGACTCTCAATATTTTATTTTATTTTTTTTATTTAAAAAAAATTTTTTTTAACGTCTATTTATTTTTGAGACAGAGAGAGACAGAGCATGAAAGGGGGAGAGTCAGAGAGAGGGAGACACAGAATCTGAAACAGGCTCCAGGCTCTGAGCTGTCAGCACAGAGCCCGACGTGGGGCTTGAACTCACTGACCGCGAGACCATGACCCGAGCTGAAGTCGGCCGCTTAACCGACTGAGCCACGCAGGCGCCCCTCTCAATATTTTAGTATGAATGACTGGAAAGAGGAAGTTTGCCATGATGGTAGGAAGAAGTTTAGAGTGGAAGATCAAGAGTTCAATTCTGGATACGTCAGGTTGTCTATGTTTGGAATATCTGTATATGATTTGCATGATATAAGATTAATTGAGGCTGGAGAAAATCTGAGGCTTTAGTAAACTGAGACGTCTTCCAAGACAAAGCTTAGCACATAGTGTCAGAACCCTACTTCAGTCTCAGGGAGATGAAAGTTACGGCATGGGAAGGCTGGACTTCCTGGAAAAACAGCACTCACAAGATAAGGGGATGTTTTCAAAATATCCACCAGTATTTGACAGCCCACACTAGATCCTCCAACTCTAAATTTATTTATGTCTTAAAGATGCAATTTTTATCTCCCTCCCCCATGACTGCAATTTTAAAGACTACATCTTTTATTTACTTAACAACAGCATTTGATGATAATTTCACATCCATTTTAAACCTACTTTCTGTTTTGATAAGCATTTGTTTCTCAGGCTACAGAGGTCTAAATTTTAGTCTTTTTTTTTTTTTTTCTTAATATGATCAGCCCTCGCTGCAAAGAATTTCCAAAAGAAATTTCTTCTTTCAGAAGGTCAGGTAAGTAGCTATTGAAAGGCACAATTACAAAGCAAGATTGAACCTCATGTACACACACTGACAATCACTGAAAAAAGGAGAAAGTCTTAATGGGGAGAAGGAATGAGCTTGTCAGAGACGGCTTCTTGAAGGTGAAGAACATTCAACTTAGCCTTAAAAGAAGTGATGGCTAACAGAAAGAAAGGTCCAAGAACAGAATAGGGCCCATTTATAAGATTGGTTTACCTGAGAGCATGAGAAAAGTTCAAATATGTATTTTTTGAAGGCAATTATAGGCTTTCTCTTTCATTTTCTTTTGCTTTCTATTTTCAAAAAGCACAATATTTCAAAGAGGCTCATCCTACTTAACTCTCATGTGGTTTAAAAATATAACTAGACATATGTTGTTAATACTTTTATATGTCAGGAGCCTGGAGGCTAGAAACAATTTGAACTTAACTTCTAAATTTTGGTTTCCCGACAACACCTTTGTTCTCAGCCTGAAGAATTTTGCAATGCCAAAAGTTATGAATCTTTCCAGATCTAAACCAATAACTGGGGTACACGAAGCAAATGATTGATTATAAATAAAATGATGGGAAACAGGAAGGTGTCCCCATTTATTGACACAAATTTTCATCTCTATCATGATATTGAAAAGGCAGGTTACATATATGATAATGATCAAAATAAATGAAAAGAAATAACTTGACAATAGTATAGAACAAATGTGTAATAAGTCTATTATAGCAAGAATGCCTTTCCTCCAAAAAACAGAACTTAAGCTTTTGAGGACACACGGCATGTCTTCCTCAAAAAAGAGGTAGATTCATAGTGATAGTAGCTCAATAAATACATTTAAATTGAATCAGTATGACTCATTTTTTAAAATGTTAATTCCGTAGTCTGAAAAAAGATCAACCTTATTTCTCTCATTTGGAGAGTATTTTCAGATGGCTGTTAAAAGGTGTTTTTTTTTTTTCCCCTCTCTCTCTTTCATTCAACTTCTGGAGAGTAACTAGAAACAAATCTGTTGCTTGGAATAAACGTTCAGTCCATATGTTATCTTTCATGGTAGCTGATGGAAGTGCGAAATCCTCCTTAGTAAATGCTGCTTGTGGTCTGTCCCTGCCCCCACCACCATATGTAACACATTTAGGAGTGAGGAGAACGGTTTCTTCATCATTTGACTTTGTTGCTTGCATTTTTTCCTTGAGTAACATAGAAAATTTAAAGAGAACCAGCCGTACTAGTACAGAGAGTGGACAGGTCAGTCCGGCTGTTCTGAAAGGCACTCGTGGACCATGATGAGGAATGAAAAGGAAAAGGAAAAAGACAAACATTAAGCACATTCTCCAAATCTCTGCACCGATGGAAGAAGCATCATGGACTCTGGAAACAGAGACCTAGGCTCATTTTGAGTACCACCATCGATTCACCTGGTAGATCGGGGCAAGTTTCTTAATCTGAATCGAAATTTTTCCCAACTAGAGAATGGTGACATGTAATTCTTACCTTGCTGTGTTGATGCAAGAATTTAAAGAGATAATCCAGGAAAAGGAACTGGAGTATTGTAGCTGTTTAATAAATACTAGTTTCCATCTTCCCATCCCTCCAACTCACCATTCTTGTTACTGATAATGAAAAATTCTTGTTTGTGTTTCAATGGTTTATGAGGATCCAAGGAAGACTGTGAATGTGATCAAGTACATGGTTTTTTTTTTTTTTTTGACACAAGATTTACCAGAATCTTCTTTTCATACTAGAGAGCTAGTCTAAGTTGACTTCTCTTGGCAAAAGCCGTGGGGTAACTGGAAGACTTGGGGTTTTTTACTACTGACCGATATATTTCAGGAAAATTTAACCCCAGGCCAAATGCTTTATGCTGGGAAAATAGTCCTTGACATCTGAATGCATCTGAGTTTTGCTGAGAGTCAAATGTGTGGGGTAGGACCCCTTGTGAATTGAAACATCACAAAAGCTTTATATTAATTCCCAGAAAACTACATATATAGAGTTTCATGCAGCTCTAATTGAAATGTAATAACTGTTTACAGATTTGACTGCACCATCACCACAGAGTAATTGCTTTTCCACACCAAGCAAGTAAAAGATGAAGTAAATGTGCCCAGAAGAGTTTGGAACCTCAATAAAATATTTCTAAGAATATGATTATGGATGGTGTCTTTCCTGTCTCAAAGCTCAGTCCAGAGCTCAGCCTCTACAGAGTCAAGTTACTGCTGGCCTTGGGTGTCAGAAGACCCCTCTATTATTCCAGCTTGAGTTTGTTAAAACATGAAATTGCCTTCTCTCAAAAAGCTACATTTAGTAAATTATTTATTGTTGGTTTTTCATATGTTCTGCTTAGCATTGGGCTCAAAACTCAGAGGCATTTTGGCTTTTTATGTACACTAAGTATGTTGGCATCTCTTCAGAAGGCAGAAAGAAAGAGTGAAAAGAAAGGTGGCAAACTGGAAAATTTCTCATGAATCCCACTGCAATTTACTCATTGTGAAATGTTCAAGAATCATTTATGATGGAGTAATGACCAATCTTGCTCAAAGCAACTGAAAATATAATTCAAAACAAAACAAAAAACTAAGGTGAAAACAAAATGTTGTAGACTCTGAGTCTGGAGTTCCTTCTTGTCCAGTGAGAAAGTGGGGCACAGGATTAAAAATGTGATTGAAAGGCGCCTGGGTGACTCAGTAGGTTAAGCGTCCAACGTCAGCTCAGGTCATGATCATGCAGTTCCAGCCCCGTGTCAGGCTCTGTGCTGACAGCTCAGAGTCTGGGGCCTGCCTTATATTCTGTGTCTCTCTGTCTCTGTCCCCGTGCACACTCTGCATCTCTCTGTCTCAAAAATAAAGAAACGTTAAAAAATTAAAAAATAAAAATAAAAATGCAAGAGATGACTAATGTCCAGGAGAAGACAAGAGCCCCGATTAAGGGTCCTTGCTCCATTTTTATTAGAATCAGAAGGCTTACAAACATGGTGATGGATGTACACAAAGAGACAATGAAACTGTGAACATTAACTCATGGGTGTGAGGGAAAGGGGGTTTTGAATCTATGCGGGGTTAGGGAGTTGGGTTAATACAAAATAAAATCCTGGTGCCAGGCAGCAGGTTGTTTACCGCAAACCTGAGGCACCATCTCTGTTTACCTAAACTGGTCTAGGGGACAAGAAAGACAGAGCTTGCTACCTGAGGGTCAACAAGGCATCTTTCTTTTGCTAATTAGCTACCCTCTGGGCAACTTCACCCCTCAGCAGTCCTTCGCCTTATTTACCTGTTTACCTAATTTGGTCCTTCCTTCCTGTGAAAGCAGCTTTATGCTATAGTACTAAATTGGGGGAGGTGTTTCTGCCCTGAATACCTAATCTTGTGTACCTCATATACCTTTGTTCTATGCTGGGGTCTTGGCCACGCCCTATCTATACTGGGGCCTCTGCCCCACCCTATTTATACTGGGGTCTTTGCCTCACCCTGTCTATACCTATTTACCTAATCTTGTTTGCCCAAGCTTGGGTGTGAGCATCCTATGGCTTCCTAATTCTTTATGCCTTGTTAACCCATCTGTGCAAGTTCAGGGAATTTGCTAAGCTTGTTCTCCACAGTTCCCCCTTTTTGTTTTTGTTTGTTTGTTTGTTTCTTCTGGTTTTGTGTTCAAGGACCATCATCACTCAACACAATAAGAGAAAAAGTGGCTCTCCTCCACCCCCCAATTCCAGAGGCTTTAGAATATAAGTGGCAAAATACTCAGGGAAAAGGGGAGAGTTCTGTCTCTTGAGAATGTTTGAAAACTAACACTCCATTAAGGAAGGAACCTAGTTTTTTTGAGAACATACATAACAATCTCATGAGATCAGTAATGTTCTCCCCATTTTAAATATAAGGAACCTAAGGCCATGGGAAATTAATTATTTTCCATATAGAAAGTTGCAAAATACAAATTCAAATCCAGTTCATGTTTTTTTTCCAATTCTGTGTTCTTTTCAAACCAAGTGGCCAATTTCAAAATTAAATATATATAATATATAGTTATACATGTACATATACATATATATAATCTGCATAGTTTCAGAGAAACACCATATTTTGATATTAAGATCTGACTTGAAATTCAATTATTTTCATACATTATATGCTATAATGCAGAAAGTTAATAAACTGAAGAGTAATTGAAATATAGTTGTTTGACCTCAGGTTCCTACTCTAAATGGTAGAACATATAATATAGGTGCCCCTGGGTGGCTCCGTTGGTTGAGCTTTAGACTCTTGATTTCAGTTCAGGTCATGATCCTAGGGCTGTGGGATGGAGCCCTGCATAGGGCTCTGCTCTGAATGTGGAGCCTGCTTAAGATTCTCTGCAACCACCCCCCACGCCCCCCCCCCCAAGCTTGTGTGTTCGTTCTCTCTCTCTCTCTCTCTCTCTCTCTCTCTCAAATTCATGGGTTCATGGGTTTGAGCCCTTTGTTGGGCTCAGTGCTGACAGTGCAGAGGTGCAGAGTCTGCTTGAGACTCTTTCTCTCTCTCTCTCTCTCTCTCTCTCTCTCTCTCCCTTTCTCTCTCCTCTCTCTCTGTCTCTCTCTGCTCCTCTCTGCATGCTCTCTTTCTTAAAATAAATAAACAAACTTAAAAAAAAAGAAAATGTAAATTTTCCCAGGGGTAGTGTGAAAGGCAAATTAACAATAGTAACCAGAGCTGTTCAGAAATATCTGTGCCTTTTCTGATGAAAATCCCATGGTAACTGAAACCACCTTGTCCTGTCACATAATTGTGAGCAGATCTGAGATGGAATGCCAGTTCCACTTGTGTAGTAATAGGGAAGGACACTAAGTCTTCTGAAACCTCAGTTTTTGCATCTGTACAATGGAATCCCAACAGTGTATAACTCACAGAATGAGAAAACATATAAAGGCTGTAGCGTGGCAATTAACACATAGTAAGAATCTATTAATTAATGGTATTTATTATTAACACACTGACAGTATTATACCTCACAGCTCAGAGCACAATTGTACTTTTCCCAAATAAAAAGGAATCTACTCCTAAGTTGTTTTAGTTCTTTGTTGACACATCTTATACCAATATTTTAAGACTTCTTTTCTGCGAGGTGTAAATATTGGCAAAGCACTTTTATAATGGCTTTAATATGTTGTAGGGTTCCAGTGTACTCTGTGTGATGGTACCTTTTCTAGAACAAACATTTTCACTACAAATAAAAAGAAGCCTTATTTAAGAATTTACACATTAGGGGCAACTGGGTGGCTTAGTTGGTTAAGCGTTTGACTCTTTATTTCAGCCCAGGTCACGATTTCATGGCTTGTGAGTTTGAGCCCCAGTTTGGGCTCTGTGCTGACAGCACAGAGCCTGCTTGGGATTCTCTCATTCTCCCTTTCTCTCTCTGCCCCTCCCCTGCTCTCTCTCTCTCTCAAAAATAAACTTTAAGAAAAAAGAATTTACACGTTAATTTTCATCATCATCGTATTTTAGGTTTTCATATTGTCTCCTTTAGCATGAACTACACACAGTTAAATTTATCTTCAAATTCTACCTTCAAAATCAACATACATAATAAATAGAAATACTAGTGCAGCTGTGTGGTGATCGACAAAGTAATGCTCCTTGCCAAAATGTCCATGGCCTAATCCCCCAAATCTGTCAGTATACTACCTTACGTGGCATTTTGCATATGTGATTAAGTTAAGGATCTTGGGATGAGAAGATCCTGGATTACCTGGGTAGGTCCAGTGTAAACACAAGGCTTGTTATAGGAACCAGGAAGAAGGGCCAGAGTCAGAAAAGGAGATGTGATGAGGCAAGCAGAGTCAGTCGGGTACCATTGCTGGAAGGGGGCCATGAGCCAAAACATGGAGGTAGTTTCTAAAAGCTCAAAATGTCACGGGACAGATACTGCCCTAGAGTTTCTGAAGTGAACACAGCTCTCCTGACACCTTGCTTTTGGTCCTACAGGACCGCGTTTTGGACTTCTGACCTCTAGAAATGTAAGATAATAAACTCCTTCTGAATAATGTGAGATAAGTGTAGCCTTTTCTTTTACATTATTATTGGTGTTCTTGCTGATTTATGTATTTATTTGCATATGGAAATTAGATGAGTCCTCAATAATTACAAGAAAAACTGTATGAAATAAAGGGAATTTAGTCAATGTCTATTATTTTAATAAACAAATTGCTTCCTATGGATGTTTACTAAAATCATCTTCAATTCAGAACAAGGCAAAGCTAACTTTGTTAAGAATACAACGAAAACTGGTCAAAATCTTAAGTATTAAAACAAAAGTGATATTCAATTATCAATTCAACATTAATGATCCCAAAGCTCAGGGGACCCCATATTTATGCCTATAATCAAAAACAAACATGTCCACTAGCTGGTAGATGAAGGATGTTGATCTGCTCATATAAAACTGAACTTCTTTGAAGTTACCAATATCATGGATGTTCTAATTACGTGGTTATATGATAGTTTTCTGATTTTTGAATTCAGTTTGTGTATTGTCTGCTCTGGCTGCTACAACAAAATTCCACAGACTGAGTGGCTTAAGCAACAGAACTTTATGTTGTCATGGTTCTAGAGTACAGAAGTCCAGGATCAAAGAATCATCAAGGTTGGTTTCTGATGAGAACATTTTTCCTGGCTGCTCTGTGTCCTTACATTGCTTTTTTCCCTGAGAGATCTCTGTTGTCCGTTTTTGTAGAGACAAAAATCTTATCTGATTAGGGCCCCACCCTTATGACCTCATTTAACCTTGTTACCTCCTTAGAGACTGTCTCCAAATACAGTCACTTTGAACTTCAACATGAATTTTGAGGGGACACAATTCTGTCTGTAATAGCTTGCTCAAGGGATGAAAATAGAAAGACATGAAAGCAAGGAGGGAGAGAAGAAAATTTTATTCTACTCCATTGTAACCTCTCTCTTTGGGACTAATTAGAGTTGGGAATTTTATTTGAAAACATGTTTTAAATTTTACATGTTGTTGTAAATTAATTCTGAAGAAAATCCTTAGGTTTACTTTTCTGTACACTGTGTTATTCTTTCTTATTAGTCTGAGAGTTAGATATGCAGAATAAAATGCTCACATTTAAAAATATACATAAATATATGCCACATTCACATTTTTCTTCATTGCAGAACACTGCCGTGTTATTATGAAGAATGTGTGAAGAAATTTCTAATTTTTTGAAAGTCTAACACTTACTCCGATCATAATAAGTTAATCTTGAACAAAGTAGCATTTGTTACATAGTGTCATCATTTATATTCTTGACCAAAAAAAAAAAAAAATGTTAGCTGAATACTATGCTTCGTTACTAGGGGAAAAATGATGGTCAGGCTTTGAATGTCACTTGGGATAAGGTTAAAAAATATTTTAAATATGTAAAAGTTTAAAGTTCAGTTTTCTCTGGGCTACTAATTTGTTGGAAATCTCAGGTCATTTTTTTGGTTTTTGGACTTGGTTACCAGAATTTTCAGGTCCATCTTGCCCCGCCATCTTGCTTTCCTCCCACTCATCTTGTGATAGAGGTCTTTGTTATATGGATTTGGAAATACCCTAGAGAAAAATGTCTTTGCTGAAAATTATGAATGAAAGTGTCTATAATATATGACCATGACAACATTTTGTGAAATTCCCCTTTCTAGTCTGCGGATTATCTTCCCAGCCTTGTCCTTCTTAACAGTCCTGGGTGATGGTGAAATCTCTGCAATGGGCAAGGTTCCTCTTGGACAATGATTCCACCATTGTCTCTCTGCACTCTCCCCCTACCCTCCATTCAGTTCATTTTTCACTGTGACATCTTCTCAAAGAGTAATTCAGATAAACACCACTGCCCCATGTATACAGCTCTTTGAAGTGTTTAGAATAAGATCCATACTGCAGTTTTTATGTGGTGCCTCCTTTTCATCATTTTGGCCTTGACGCCATTTCTATCTATTCTGATAGTTATTCCCTGACTGTACTGGGTTAAGTTCCACCCCTGTCCCCATCAGTCAGTTTCTCACTGTTGCCCTACTTTACTTTCCTTCTTATTTTATTTTATTTTATTTTATTTTATTTTATTTTATTTTATTATTTTATTTTAATTTATTTTTTATTTAAATCTTAGTTAACAGAAGTGTAATAATGGTTTCAGGAGTAGAATCCAGGGATTCATCATTTCCATATAACTCCCAGTGTTCATCCAAGCAAGTGCCCTCCTTATGCCCATCACGAATTTAGCCCTCCCCCCCCCCCCCCCAAACAGCCCTCAGTTTGTTCTCTGTATTTAAGGGTCTCTTATGGTTTGTCTCCCTTTATGTTTGTATTTTCTTTTTCCTTTCTTTCTGCTATGTTCATCTATTTTGTTTCTTAAGTTCCACATGAGTGAAACCATATATTTGTCTTTTTCTGACTGACTTTGCTTAGCATAATAATACACACTGTTGCAAATGGCAAGATTTCATTCTTTTGATCGCTGAGTAATATTTCATTGTGTATATATACCGCATCTTTATCCATCAATCGATGGACATTTGGGGTCTTTCCATAATTTGGCTATTGTTGATAGTGCTGCTATAAATATTGGGAGGCATGTACCCCTTCAAGTCAGTATTATTGTCTCCTTTGGATAAATACCTAGTAGTGCCATTGCTGGGTTGTAGAGTAGTTCTATTTTTAATTTTTTGAGGAACCTCTGTACTGTTTTCCAGAGTGGTTGCACCAGCTTGCGTTCCCATCAACAGTGCAAAAGTGTACCCCTTTCTCCACATCCTCACCAACATCTGTTGTTTCCTGAGTTGTTCATTTTAGCCATTTTGACAGGTGTGAGGTGGTACCTCACTGTAATTTTGATTTGTATTTCTCTGATTTTGAGTGATGTTGAGTATCTTTTCATGTGTCCCGTAGCCATCTGGATGTCTTCTTTGGAAAAATATCTTTTCATGTCTTTTGCCCATTTCTTCACCAGATTATTTGTTTTTTGGATGTTGGGTTTGATAAGTTCTTTATAGATTTTGGATACTAACGCTTTATCCAATATGTCATTTGCAAATATTTTCTTCCATTCCGTTGGTTGCCTTTTAGTTTTGTTGTGCCTTCGTTGTGCAGAAACTTTGTATCTTGATGAGGTCTCAACAGTTCATTTTTGCTTTTGTTTCTCTTGACTTCAGAGACATGTCTAATAAGAAGTTGCTGTGGCTGAGGTTCAAGAAGTTGCTGCATGTTTTCTCCTCTAGGATTCTGGTAGTTTCTTGTCTCACATTTAGGTCTTTCATCTATTTTGAATGTATTTTTGTGTGTGGTGTAAGAAAGTGGTCCAGGTTCATTTTTCTGCATGTCACTGTCCAGTTTTCCCAGCATCATTTGTTAAAGAGATTTTTTCCATTGGATACTCTTTCCTGCTTTGTCGAAGATTAGTTGACCGTATAGTTGTGGGTCCATTTCTGTGTTCCCTATTCTGTTCCATTGATCTGAGTGTCTGTTCTTGTGCCAGTACCATACTGTCTGGATGATTACATCTTTGAAATATAGCTTAAAGTCTGGGATTGCGATGCCTCCAGCTTTGGTTTTCTTTTTCAATATTACTTTGGTTATTCAGGGTCTATTCTGGTTCCATAAAAATTTTAGAGTTGTTTGTTCTATCTCTGTGAAGAATGCTGGTGTTATTTTGATAGGGATTGCACTAAATGTGTAGATTGCTTTGGGTAGTATAGACATTTTTACAATATTTGTTCTTCCAATATATGATCATGGGATGTTTCTCCATTTCTTTGTGTCTTCTTCAATTTCTTTCATAAACTTTCCATAGTTTTCAGTGTACAGATCTCTTACCTCTTTGGTTACGTTTATTCCTAGATATCTTATGGCTTTTGGTGCAACTGTAAATGGAATCGATTCCTTGATTTCTCTTTCTGCTGCTTCATTATTGGTGTACAGAAATGCAACAGATTTCTGTGCATTGATTTTATATCCTGTGACTGCTGGATTCATGTGTCCGTTCTAGCAGTTTTTTAGTGGAGTCTTTCTGGTTTTTCACATAGAGTATCATTTCGTCTGTGAAGAGTGAAAGTTTGATTTCTTCTTTGCCAATCTGTAAGCCTTTAATTTCTTTTTGTTGTCTGATTGCTGAGATTAGGACCTCCAGTACTGTGCTGAACAATAGTGGTCAGAGTGGACATCCCTGACAGGTTCCTGACCTTAGGGGGAAAGCTCTCAGTTTTTCCCACTGAGGATGATGTTGGCTGTGGCTCTTTCATTTATGGCTTTTATGATGTTAAGGTATATTCCATCTATCCCTACTTTCTTGAGGGTTTTATCAAGAAAGGATGCTGCATTTTGTCAAATTCTTTTTTGGCATCTATTGAGAAGATCATATTTACTTTCTTCATAGAACTTGCCACTGTTGAATATCTGTGTATACATTTATTCTATTTTACATGTGTATTGTTAGTTTTACCCCATTACTGTCTTAGGTTCATTAGGACAGAGAATGTTGTCTATCACGTTCATGGCTGTTACCCCTATGTGAGTTAAGTACTGGCATAGAACAGGTACTTATATTATTTACTTATTTCTTTTTATTATTCTTGTGTAACAAATTACTGCGTACATGAAGGCTTAAGGCAATTCAAGTATACTCTTTCATGGTTTCATAAATCAGAAGTCCAGGCCTAGCTAATATATGTTCTCTCCTTAGCCTCTCACAAAGCTGAAATCAAGCTATCAGCTGAGGTGCATCATTTTCTGGAGCTTGGAGTTCTTTTTTTCCAAGTTTATATGGCTTTTTGCAGAATTAAGTTCCACAGAGTTGTAGCACTTAGGCCCCTGTTCTCTTGCTGGCTATAGACCAATGCTACTGTCAGCTCCTGAAGACTTTCTGTAGTTAACTGCATGTAACCCCCTCTGTTGGCCCTCCCACATTTTGAACTTGTTGGACTTCTGGTTCTGAAAGCCATCTCCTGATTAATTCATGCCCACCCACACTCAAGGGGAGGGTGTTATGCAGAGTGTGCACCCTGAGGGTAAGGGGTATCTTGGGAAGCATCTTAGAATTCTGCCAATAATATACTAAATAAATTTGGAACTTATAAAGTGTTGTCACTCCACATCTGTAATAAATTTTAAATGCAAAACTGAAATTTAAACATTGCAAAAATGAAGACAATAAAGAAGTAATTTTTTTTTATATTGAAAAGCATTTTTAAATTTTTTCTTTGTTTTAATCTAATGTCGACCTTTCTATAACTACATTTTGAGTGCCTGACATTGTTAAACGCACAGATATGATTAACTAGAATTGGATCACCAGTTTACAGGCATGTTTATTCATAACTAACTAACCTTCAATTAGAAAATGCAATTTTATTTCTCATTTTAAACTACTCTCTCAATCCAGTGCCTATTTTATCGTTTCCCTTCAATGGGCTGTGATTTCATGATGAGAATTTAGAAAACATCATTAAAAAGACTGTCATTCCATTGACATTTCATTTTATCCTTTTCTAATGCCCCCCTCCACCCCCCCAAAACCCTACCTTTATTTCTAGTATTGATTATGAATGTGTCTGTATCATGATAGTCAGTAAGCAGGGAAGAGCATGGTGTTTTGGAATCATGAGTTTCTGTTTGAATTTTGATTCCACTGTTTATGTGTTATATGATCATGAGAAACATCTTCCTTCTACCTCAGTTCACCTGTCAATAAAATGTGGATAACAATATTTAACTCAAAAGACTGGCATAAAGAGTAAAGAAATAAATCATTTGTAAAAGTGGCACACAGTAGGCATTCAGTGAAAGTGAGATTTATTTTCACAGGTGGAAAATATAATGTCTCCATAAATACTTGTTAAAAAAAACAGATTCCCAGGTCTTCACTAGGTCAGATATTCTAGAACAGAGACCCAGTAAACAGGGACCCTCATTAGCACACCAATGTCTGAAAACCAAAGATAAGGAAATACACAAATAATTCATTAAATGGAAGTAAAGTGCATTTTGAATATATTTATTATTGACAAATATTTTTTTATGTCTTTAAAGATATAATCGTTATGTCAAATGTCAAGCTTACTTCTTGTTTTGTTAGATTCTGTGTATATGTCAGTTTTCATCGTTGTAAAGTAAGTATTGCATAATTTTAGAATCGTATGTTTGCTTCTTCTCCCAATGTGTTACATACTGAGTTTCTTCATCCCTCCCACCCTCCAAAATCTTAGAGTTTTGTCTCTGTTTCCAAAGAACAATAGTCAAGAAGGCAAATAATTTTCACATTCTGATTCCTCACTTTCATTCACAGTAGTCTCTTATCTGTTGGGGATACATTCCAAGAACTCCAGTGAATGCCTGAAATGGCAAATGGGAGCAAACCCTATATATACTATGTTTTTTTTTTTTTTTTCTATACATACACGTCTGATAAAGTTTAATTTAGAAGTTAGTTACAGTAAGAGATTAGCAATAATAACTAATAATGAAATAGAACAATTGTCATCATATAATGTAATAAAAGTTATGTGAATGTAGTTTCTCTCTATATACCAAAATATCTTACTGTACTGTACTCACCCTTCTTGTGATGATGTGAGATGATAAAATGTCTAGGGGACGATATGAAGTGAAGGAATGACACAGGCGTTGTGACGTAGTGTTAGGCTACCACTGACCTTTGGATGCTACCCCAGAACGAGGATCATCTGCTTCTGGACTGTTGTTGATCATGGGTAACTGAACACACAGAAAGCAAAATCACAGATAATCACACATCAATTAGATGTGGAATGGTGATGTTCCCAAACGAAGTACAGGTATCTCCCACTTTTCAAAAGTTGGTGTTAATGTCACTTCATTTTTATGAAAGATGTATATTAGTAACTGTTTTCACTAGTTGAAACAAATCCAAAGAGGATTTTTGCTTTTACAAAAATGGTAAATAGCAAAAATAGCATTCAGCATTAGTTTTGCAGCAAGCCTTACAGAGGCAGCATGCACCTGAGCAGTGAGAGTGGTCCCTCCCAGTTCATTCCCTGAGAACTCACTCAGTAACTCAGAATCCAGCCTCCGTAGCTTTGAACAGTGTGTGTGAGCACCTGTGTTTTATATCAATTTATTTTGTGCATCCATTAGTAAGATATGTGTTCTAAGGTATCAGAAGCCTAAGAGAGGTGGTTTTTTTGAGTCTAGGGATGCTAAAATATTTTTCTGTATAAATTAATAGTAATTACTTCCTTGCTTTGTGTCATTTTGGCTTACAAAAACTTTCAAAGTTTTTTATTTTTGAATCGTGGGGGAAACCTGTACATCTTAAACTTATAGAAATATGTGCATTAGTTATGTGACCATATTTTTGGAAGAAAAAAATCAAGATGTGGTTAAAAAATGGAGACAATTGGAGAGAATATTCAACTATTTGAAATTAGTGTATTCTGGAAAATCAGTCACAATCCTAATGTCTCTTAAGTGCCATATGCCTAATTATATCAGTGGATAAAGAGGAAGATAAAGTTCTTAGACTTTTTAAGGGTTTTACATTTCAACTTTTATCAATTAAATTCAGAAAATTGTCTCTCTTCTCTTCTATAAGCTCCACCCCTTCTCTGACCTTGAACTATCTCTAGCTCTTATTTGTGATCAAAACCATATGTACTGCAGATCTTTCTGGGATGGAAGCAAATCATTGCCATGCAGCACAACCAAAGCTCATCAAAAGCTCACTGCCACTGTCCTTTCAAACTGGGGAGAATGTGGCCTGTCTTCCCACTGTGTTGCATCAGCCCAGCAAATTATGTCTTTCCCCCTCATGAGAAGCCATATCACCCCAGGTGTGTTTCTCCAGCACAATTTGAAAATAATGAGACAAACACTGGACACAACATGCTTCTGACAGAGACCACTGAGTGTAAGCTTGTGGGAGAGAATTAATTTGGCCAGAGGCTGCAGCTAGTTTCGCCTCCCATACTTTGGCCTCTCAGATCACTGGGCCTCTCAGATTTAGTAGATGTCAATGCACAGATCAAACATGATATTCTAAAACCCAAGCAGCCATATTGGAATTTCAAGTAGTATGTGGCTTGGTTCATGGATGGCAGAAGAACTGAGGGAGGTTAGCTACTTATGTAGGTTAAATTGTTCACATGAGCGTGGAGGATTTAGATTTAAACCTCCTAAGCCACGCCCCTCCCCCCCCCCCACATGTTGCTTCTTTTTATTTTTATTTTTTTTTAATTTTTTTTTAACGTTTATTTATTTTTGAGACAGAGAGAGACAGAGCATGAACGGGGGAGGGTCAGAGAGAGAGGGAGACACAGAATCTGAAACAGGGTCCAGGCTCTGAACTGTCAGCACAGAGCCTGACGTGGGGCTTGAACTCACGTATCGCGAGATCATGACCTGAGCCGAAGTCGGCCGCTTAACCGACTGAGCCACCCAGGCGCCCCACTTCTTTTTATTTTTAAATAACCAAAGGACTTGGAGCATTTCTTAGGTGCTTCAATTTTATACTTAACCTATCCTTGTGATGTTAAAAAGATCTTGCCTGGTAACAGATGTGACAGAAGCTATGTGTAGAGCTCATACAAATAATACAAAAAGATCAAAATTAAAAATAGAGGATATAGGGGTGCCTGGCTGGCTCAGTTGGTTAAGTGTCTGCCTTCAGACACTTCATGGTCTCCCAGTCAGTGAGTTCAAACCCTGCCTTGGGCTCTGTGCTGACAGCTTGGAGACTGGAGCCTGCTTCAGATTCTCTGTCTCCCTCTGTCTCTACCCCTCCCATGCTTGCACTCTGTCTCTCTGTCTCTCAAAAATAAATAAACATTAAAAAATAAATAAAAAAATAGAGGCTATAATGGCATTTGAAACTGTTTTGATATTTATTATATGCCGGGCTCTCTACTAAGAGCCCAGACTTTAGAGATGTAATTACTGGGTTCAAAGTCCAACTCTGGTAAATTGCTAGGAAAACTTTAGAGAAGTTGCTTAACCTCTCTGGGGCTTACTCTCCTCATCTATATAATGGGCATAAAATCAACTGCTTACAGTTGTTGTGAATAGTTAATGCATACATTGTGCAAAGAATACTATTTAGCACATCCGAAGGGCTCAAAAAATAACTCTTATCATTAGTATTACCTATGATAACTATTAACAGCTCTTTACACTAGTAATAACTCTTAGCATTAATGATAACTATTTTAAACTATTATTGGTGGTAAATTATCATTAGTGATAACATGATTAGTCATAACTATGATAACCAGTGATGATACATAAATTTCACTTCTTTTTTTTTAAGTTTCATTACTTCTTTTTAAATTTTTTTTTAATGTTTATTTAATTTTGAGAGACAGACAGACAGACTGTGAGCAGGGGAGGGGCAGAGAAAGAGGGAGGCACAGAATCTGAAGCAGGTTCCAGGCTCTGAGCTGTCAGCACAGAGCCTGGTGCGGGGCTTGAACTCACTGACTGTGAGATCATGACCTGAGCTAAAGTCAGATGCTAACTGACTGAGCCACCCAGGTGCCCCTAGTTTCATTACTTCTTAAACATTATCTCTTCTAATTTAAGAATCTGGACTGCCCGGGTGGCTCAGTACGTTAAGCATTCAAGTCTTGATTTTGGCTCAGGTCATGATCTCAAGGTTGTGGGTCTGAGCCCCATGTCAGGCTCCATGCTAAGCATGGAGCTTGCTTAAGATTCTCTCTTTCTCTCCCTCTGTTCCTCCCCCGCTGTCTTTCTTTGTCTAAAGAAAATAGAATAAAATAAAATATTAAAAATCTTCTTAGCTCTGATTCTAGTTTCCTCTTACACAGCAGCTTAATCATAAAAAGCCCAAAAAGAAAAAAAAAATTGCCAGAGACCATATGACCAATAATTGACATTGAGCACTGGGCAGAAGTTGTCCGTCCAACTCCAGAGTGTGAAGCACTACATGCTTCTACTTCTGAATGTAAGCAAATACTTCAAAATGATTTATTAAGGCAACTAGCATTTACTGAGCTCCTCCCATGTTCTCTTTCCATATTTCTCTTTCAGTAGCAATGTGTGTGTGTGTGTGTGTGTGTGTGTGTGTGTGTGTGTGTATGTGTAGGATTATGGGGTTTCAGAGTGATGGTGGGGTCCAGAGCTAATGGCCAAGAAAGAATTCTTGAGAAGTCTTTGGGGCAAGAAGGTGATTTTATGAAAGCATGGGAATAGGACCCATGGGCAGAAATATCTGCACTGAGGTTGTGAAGAGTGACTGGTTGGATACTATGGAGTCTGGGAAGATAAAGTTAAGAAGTTTCTTAAAGGGATTTCCATATGCTAAAGAAGACTCACAGATTACTGGAGGCCTACCTATTGTCAAGCTAAGGTGGTTTTTCCCTCTAGCAAAGCATTATCATTAAGACAGTAGGGAGTTCCTGGAGATTAGGCTATTGATAAAATTGCCTTTTTCTTGTAATTTACTATATTTGCAAACTGATAGTCTTTGTACAACTGTGATCTCTTATCAGTTAACAATTCGTTTTTCTCTTTCCTTTGTTCTTGGGCAGCCAGGAGAAATATCACACATATCCTGCCTGGTGGGGCATGGGATATGCTAGTTTGTGCTTCGCCCTCAGCTTGCCTTATGCTCCCTCATCATAGGAAGGCAGTGGGTAGGGAGGGAAACCTCTAATACCCCTCCAGCAACATTCTTTGCAAGTACTTGTGAGTATCCCAGAACACTGAAAATGGTAAGCCTGATAAGATGCAAGCAATGTCCAAAGGCAAATCCCATTCATTCATCCATCCATACTTATTCATCCATTTACTTATTATCAAATTGAATGTCTACCATATACTGGACATTGTTCAAAACTTGAGGGGCCAGCATTGAAAAACAAAAAACAAAAATGTTAACCTGTTCTCATGAGCTTACAACTGGATGGAGAAGACAGCAATCAAGCAAACAAGTAAGCCGTAAACATTTATTAATGTGAAGAGCTACACTGTGTATGCTGGAGAATAACTTTAAATATGAACGTTTAGATTAAGATCTGAGTGACAAAAACAGAAGCAGATATGAAGATGATGGCGAACTACACCGAGGGAAGAGGAAACAGAGAAAATGAGGTCACGTGGGAAGAACGTGGAAGGTTTGTGGAACTGAGGAAAGGCCAATATGGAAGGAGTGTAGTATATAAGGAGTAGAGAGATAGGAGATAAGTTCAGAGAAGTAGGTGGGGGTCAAATTAAAGAGAGCTTGATAGGGGCACCTGGGTGGCTCAGTCGGTCGAGTGTCCAATTTCAGTTCAGGTCATGGTCTCACAGTTCATGAGTTTGAGCCCCGCGTCGGGTTCTGTGCTGACATCTCAGAGCCTGGAGCCTGCTTCGGATTCTGTGTCTCCCTCTCTGTCTCCCCCTTCCCTGCTCATGCTCTGCCTCTCTCTGTATCTCAAAAATAAATAAATGTTAAAAAAAGAAAGAAAAAAAAGAGAGCTTGATAAGTCAGGGTGAGTATATGAGAAACCACAGGAAAGGGTAAAATGATCTGATTTACTCTATAATCTTTTTCTGTAATCCTGGCTGTTACATAAAACAAGGATTTGGTCAGGACAAAAGAATAAAAGAGATCTCTGATGAATTGGGGGACTATTAGAGGATTCCAGGTGAGATATGAAGATGGATTGGATAAAAATAATTGTGCTATAAGATGGAAGGAAGTGGACGTAAGTGAGGATGAGCTTGACAGGTGGAACTGACCTTTTACTGAATGATTGTATGCAGACATTTAAGGAAAGAACAGAATAAAGAGCTGTAACTCCTTTTTTTTATTAATAAATATATATTTTTAAATTTTTTAAATGTTTATTTACTTTTTTGAGGGAGAGAGAGAGACAGAATGTGAGCAGGGGAGGGGCAGAGAGAGGGAGACACAGAATCTGTAGCAGGCTCCAGGCTCTGAGCTGTCAGCACAGATCCTGATACAGGGCTCAAACTCACTGATGGTGAGATCATGACCTGAGCTAAAGTCAGAAGCTTAACTGACTGAGCCACCCAGGCATCCCGAGGGTCATAATTTCTAATGGTCAATGGTCAAAGTCTACAGTTGAATCTAGATGCCAGTGGGAAGGACAGCTAAAGTAGGTCCTGAGCAGTATACTTAGTTACCCATTGGGAGTGTGGGGGCATTTCCTCCATGGGGCTGTTGGTGTGTGTGGGGCAGATGGTGCTGTCTCCATCTCTGAATGCTGAAGACACTCCTGTTCACGTGGCCCCATAGCTCTGTTCCCTCAACCTGGGCCCCACCTACTTCTCTATCCTCAGGCCAATTCTCTTATTTCTCAATAACCCTGTGCAGCCAAAGTTGTCTTTCTAGTTTTAGGGGAGGTGACCTGTTCTCTTACTCATTATGCATTCTCCCAAGTTTCTTGCCTAAGCCTCCAGGTCCCCCATTTCCTAGGCCTAATCTTTAGGCTTCTAAAACATAAACTTATAAATTTATTTATAAATTCTTTCCTTTTTTGAATGTGTTGAATGTGTTTCTTCTCCTGTTGAATGTGTTGCTGACTAAATGGAAGAAATAATCCAAGGATAGAAAATTCCAAGGAAGTAAACACACACACACACACACACACACACACACACACACACACACACGCGCACATGCACACACACACATACACGCACACACACAGTGATAGGTATTTCAAAATCACTATCCTTCCATGCTTACTTTGTCTTATTTATTCTCAAATATCATCACTCCCACTACTCACTAACTCATTTTATATTTGCTGCGTGGTCTCTTTTGGTTTAGTTTCCTCAAACATTAAATTAGAATAAATGATCTTCAAATCCCTTCTAGATCCAAACTAACTGTAATTCTATTCTATATTCTGGACAGAAACTCATATTCATTTGCTGCCTGCTATCTCCCAGGAGTTTTGTGAAAATACAGTGGAAGGTAGTCAGCCCAAACTGTATCTCTCACTTAGAATCAAGGGTATTTGACAGGATGAATCAAGCAAGCCTGCTAGGATCATATTTAAATTGGTGCACTAGATACTTTATAGAAAGGACATCATCCTAAGAGCCCAGACACAAAATCTTAGTTACTCTGAGCTGTCCAGAAACTAGCAGGGGCCTGGTGGGAGATAGAAATGTCTTATGGGAGCAGCTCATCTACCAGGACTAAAGACAATAACTGAGATTAAAGGGAGGGAGGGAGAAAGGGAAGAAGAGAGGGACAGAGGGGAAGAAGAAGAAGGAGGGAGAAAGGAGGAAGAGAGGAAGGAAGAGGAAGATGAGGAGGAGAAAGGAAGCAAGGCAAGGGAAAGAAAATACAAGATATGTGTAATAGACTTATCCATACTACATGAATGATATATCATGAGAAGCCCACAGATAAGTGTGAAGGGCCAGGTGAGAAGTTGCTAGTATGATTAGATAACATGCAACAGAAGCTAGGGAACACAATTTACACTTCTAATCTGTTATTTTAGAAACTGAAATTTTAAATGGTGAAATAAGTTTGCAATATTTTTTTTAACTAGAAAAAGTAGAAGGGGTTAATTTATCCACTTAATATTTATTGAGCACTGATTATGGGTTAGGCAGCATTTTGGACACTGAGGATATAGTGATGATAGATGACATTGCTGATCTCAAAGAACATAAATGCAATAGCAATTAACAAATAAACAAATATATGGTATATTAGATAATGAAGAGAAAAATGGAACAGGGTTAAAAATAGAGAATGGAAGAGGGCAGGAAGGGACAAACCATGTTACTGTATATCAAGGAAATTATCACTGTTAAAGGGATAATAAGGTTATTGAACCAAAGTCTGAATAAATGTTATTGGTGGACACCTGATCCTCAGTGCCTGAGCATAACACATGTATATTGCATATTTAGGGTTCCTGAGGCAATGTAAGCTTTTGATTACAACATTACCTCAGTCATGGTATCATGGACATTGCATGTAAAATAATTTAAGTTGTGGATAAGATCAGGAAAAAAATTATCTTCTAAATGTTAAAATTTTTAAGTCATGCAATTCTTCTACCTACTTGAATTATACTACCAAACATAATATTGCAAATAGGGACCATACAATGAAAAAAGAAATAAGGACACATAATATCAGAGGTGATCTAGAAATCTGGAATAAGTGACCAAAAGAAAAGAAACCGCTTACGTTTGCTCTTTAATTAGAGATTCTGGAGCCAAAGCAGTGTTACTGATTTTCATTTTCTTTAACACTAAAGGAATCTTTTCAACTGTTTTCTTTAAAATAGTTAATTCTGGCTCTGGTTCTTGAGTTGATTAAAGAGAATCTTGTTTGAAGTTGCTTTAAGCTTGCAAGTCAAAATGCCCATTGTGTTTATATCCCCTTCCTCCCCACCTACAATCCACCCCCCCCCCCCCCCCGCCAAAAAAAGAGAGAAAAACTATATTGCTAGATTTAGGGAACTGCTCATATAATTGTCTCTTTGAAAGTTCCTTAAGTTAGAGAAGCACAAAATTTGAGATATCCGTATATAAACAATGACCTCATGCTAGAATAGTAGCAGGGACATTGGCAGTTGCCAACCTCAAAAGTTTTGATGAGATATTTTCTGTATTACTGCCACCCCACATATGAACCACCCACTATCTCCTTCCATCCTGGTTACACAAAACTTGAGATCCCAAGTATAAAATACATAGGAATCCTAGTTAACCATGTTAGGCTTGAGACTCCTACTTCCTGTAATGAACCTTTTGGTTTCCCCTATGCCACTCTCTAGCTGCAAAACCTTGAATGTACCTTCTATAGATCATTGTTTCTTCATCTTTAAAAAAAGATGCTGTTAGTTACATATTTTAAAAATCTCTTTATGCTCTAGTAGTCTTAAGTATTAAACTATAAGATGTTTTGCAGATTGGGAGATATTTAAATATTTTGAGTCAGAAAAACATATGTTTGGATTTTGATTCATCAACTTACTAATTGGGTAAATTTGTCTCATTTTTTTCCTTTAAACAAATTTTTTAGGGGTGCCTGGGTGCCTCAGTTGGTTAGGCATCTGAATCTCGGTTTCGGCTCAGGTCATGATCTTACTGTTTGTGGGATTGAGCCCTACATCAGGCTGTGCACTGAGCACAGAGCATGCTTGGGATTCTCTCTCTCTCTCTCTCTCTCCCTCTCTCTCTCTCTCTCTCTCTCAAAATGAATAAACTTTAAAAAAATTTAAGTTTATTTTAGCGAGAGAGATAGTAGGGGAGAGGGACTCCATGGTGACCATGGAACCCTATGCTGGGCTCGATCCCACAACCCTAGGATCATGACCCGAGCTGAAATCAAGAGTCGGACCCTCAACCAACTGAACCACCCAGGCACCCCACATTATTTTCCTTTAAAATGGAGATTAAAAACACAGAATTCCTTGAAGGATAAATGGGATGACACATGGGAAAAGCTTAGCTCAATGCCCAGCACTTAACAAAAATTCAGTGTTCCCTATGCTATCCATGTGCCAGGCTTCCCATTTTCCCAAAGATTTCTGACAGAATTTGACCATCATTGCACTCATCACATTGCCAAACAGGAAATGGTTTCTGCAGTTTTATTAGAAAAAAAAAAAAAAAAAAAAAAGACTGTCATTAGGGGTGGTGTTGGAAGGAAAACCTGTACTTATAGTACAGTATTTTTACATTTAAAACCAACTTCTTCTTTGAGTGGAATTACTAGCTTTACCTGTATTGTCTGGGTATTTGGAAATTTTCTGAAAATACTTTATTTGCTATTTTTCATTGTGTCACAAACTACTTCTAAAACTTGGTGGCCTAAAACAACAATCACTTTATTGGGCCCACTGTTCTTTGGGTTGGTGAGGCAGGTTTTCTGGTCTGAGCAGGCTGGACTGATCTCTGTTAGGCCCTCTGATGTGTTTGTGTCTAGCTGGCCCATCAGATGATGGCTGGTACATTTGGCAGTTGGCAGGCTTGTTGATCAGGGCAGCCAAAAAATTTGGGGTGGCAGGGCCTTGCTCTCATAATCCAACAGGCTTGCCTGCCCTTCCTGACATAGTGGTGCTGGCATTCTCACCAAAGCAGTAAGAGAAGGCAATCCCTACTGCACATACAGAACATTTAATTCTTATGTCACATTTGCGATTGATTACTCCATTGACCAAAGCTAGTTAGATGGTCAAGGCTAGAGTCAGGATGGGAAGGTGCTGCCTGTCTTGAGCCGAGAATAAAGGAAAGGCAATGATTGCATCAGTTTGGCAAAAAAATGAACCACAAATGTACACGCTGTGCTCATTGGAATTAGTATCTTAATATTTCTTTACAAAATCAAATAAGATAATTTGCTTAAAAGAGAGAATAATTATGTCCATTTTAATATATATTAAAAAAAAATTCTACAGCACTGACTCTCCTCCGCCAATAACCCTGTCTTTTTTCCTCTCTTCGTTCTTTTCTTTTCATACTTCACAATACAAAAATTGAATTAAAGTGGGGTGTTCCGGGTGAGAAGAAGAAAAGAATAGCATCCAAATATACTTTTCAATATTTTCTTGGCAAATCCCAAAGAATTTTGTATTGCACTTTTTTTCTTGATTTATGCCTTAAAAATTTGAGGGATGTAAAATTTTCAAACTGCTGAAAACAGCAGTTTTGCTTTTGTCTTGTAAAAGGGATACCCAGTGAAAAATACCACATTACCAATCTGACAGTAAATATTTACATTCTTCTAATTTATCTTCAACAGTTAAAATGAGAATACAGATGAGAACAAAGAAATTTTGTGAGTCTCCACTGTTCAAATGTTAGTAAAGACAATTTCAATAATAGTCTGTAAGTCTGGCAATAATCATTTGGTGGTGATTTTTCACCTCCTTTATATGCTCTCTTTCCCTCCCCATCTTCCAAATGCCCAGCATCATAAATCAAGCAGGAAAACAGTGGTGGAGGGGATTTACATGCCTTCAATGTGCACCATGTTTCAGACATTCTAATTGTATAAAAATATTATCTCATATATTTTTATTTTGAAACATATTATCTGGGATGCCAAAAACTTCTATGCAGACTACAATAAGATAAGAAGTGGCTCATACTTGATGTCATAGGTCCATTATATTCTCCAACTATTAGAATTAAAATGTGTGGCTTAGTGGCCTTTTAGTGGTAATCGAGAACAATTATATAAAGATTATTATGCCTGAAGGCATTTCTCGAAAGTCTACAAAAACATAAAATAAAGGTAGATTTACAGATACTTCTTAATAACCTAATACTTTCTCAATAACTCCCATTCATCAAATATTTATTTAGCATATATGATATAATAGGGATTGTCTAGACACTGGGACTAAGAGCAGTTAATGGTGCACAGAGGGCAGGGTGCTGGGACTTGTCTGCCTCTGTTGCATGCAATTAGGGAGTGTATCGTCCACAGAGAATTTGAAAACAGTTATAAAGGCAACTAAAGCTGGTTCTTCTTTTTGTTTCTATCATATTTTGGCAATTGCTAACAAAGTCATTAATAAAATAGTCTGTCCTCCAAAGTTATTTTGTTAGTATAAGTATTTTAAACAATGGCTGCAACTAAGTTTATATAATAAAATTGTAAGAGGATGGTAACTTGTTTCTTCATCAAGAATGTGCTACCTTTGGTTATTTAAAAACAACTGCTTTAGTGAAAGAATACATACTACCACGAGGATTGGAGGCACAAATGGATGGCTAACTGTCCAACTTGGAGTTTTCCAAACTAACTTTCATGTAGATTAGAGTGGCAAAGAATGAGCAATAAAAATGTGCTAATTTGAAGCACATAGAGGCACCTGGGTGGCTCAGTTGGTTAAGCGTCAAACTTTGGCTCGGGTCATGATCTGGTAGTCCACGATTTCAAGCCCTGCGTCAGGCTCTGTGCTCACAGCTCAGAGCCTGGAGCCTGCTTCAGATTCTGTGTCTCCCTCCCTCTCTGCCCCTCCCCTTCTCTTACTCTGTCACTTTCTTAAATAAATAAATAAATAAATAAATAAATAAATAAATAAAATGAAGCACATAGTGTTTGTGTGTGATAATTTTAATATATAATAATATATATAATTTTAATAAGTTTAATTTAAATATATAATATAGCTCTGTCTCCACTCAGAACTCTAGGCAGAGGAGAGGAGCTGGAAATTGGGTTATAAAAAGTCTTGAAGTCCAGAGAGCTTCCAGTTTGTTGCACAGAGTCAGAGAAGATGGCGGCGTAGGAGGATGCTGGGCTCAACGTGCGTCCTGCTGATCACTTAGATTCCACCTACACCTGCCTAAATAACCCAGAAAACCACCAGAAGACTAGCAGAATGGAGTCTCAGGAGCCAAGCACAGACAAGAGGCCCATGGAAGAGGGTAGGAAGGGCGGCGAGGCGGTGTGTGCCGCACGGACTGGCGAGAGGGAGCTGGGGCAGAGGGGCAGCCTGCCGGCCAAGCAGAGCCCCCGAGTCTGGCTGGCAAAAGTGGAGGGGCCGGACGGAGTGTGTTCCGACAGCAAGTGGGACTTAGCATCTGGGAGGTCATAAGTTAACAGCTCTGCTCGGAAAGTGGGAAGGCTGGAGGACAAAGGGAGGGAGAGTTGCTGTGCCCTGGGACGACAGAGCTCAGTTTGGCGGGAAACAAAGGCGCTCGCCAGCGCCATCTCCCTCGCCCATCCCCCAGCCAAAATCCCAAAGGGAACCAGTGCCTGCCAGGGAACTTGCTCGCTCCGCGCAAACACCCAAGTCTGTGTTTCTGCGGAGCCACCCCTCTGGCAGCGGGTCTGACTCCCTCCCGCTGCCACAGGGCCCCTCTTGAAGTGGATCACCTAAGGAGAAGCGAGCTAAGCCTGCCCCTCCTGCCCCCGTGCACCTTGCCTACCCACCCCAGCTAATACGCCAAATCCCCAGCTCCACAAGCCTGGCAGTGTGCAAGTAGCCCAGACGGGCCATGCCACCCCACAGTGAATCCCGCCCCTAGGAGAGGGGGAGAGAAGGCACACACCAGTCTGACTGTGGCCCCAGCGGTGGGCTGGGGGCAGACATCAGGTCGGACTGCAGCCCTGCCCACCAACTCCAGTTATACACCACAGCACAGGGGAAGTGCCCTGCAGGTCCACACCACTCCAGGGACTATCCAAAATGACCAAACGGAAGAATTCCCCTCAAAAGAATCTCCAGGAAATAACAACAGCTAATGAACTGATCAAAAAGGATTTAAATAATATAACAGAAAGTGAATTTAGAATAATACTCATAAAATTAATCGCTGGGCTTGAAAACAGTATAGAAGACAGCAGAGAATCTCTTGCTACAGAGATCAAGGGACTAAGGAACAGTCAGGAGGAGCTGAAAAATGCTTTAAATGAGATGCAAAATAAAATGGAAACGACCATGGCTCAGATTGAAGAGGCAAAGGAGAGAATAGGTGAACTAGAAGATAAAATTATGGAAAAAGAGGAAGCTGAGAAAAAGAGAGATAAAAAAATCCAGGAGTATGAGGGGAAAATTAGAGAACTAAGTGATACACTAAAAAGAAATAATATACGCATAATTGGTATCCCAGAGGAGGAAGAGAAAGGGAAATGTGCTGAAGGTGTACTTGAAGAAATAATAGCTGAGAACTTCCCTGAACTGGGGGAAGGAAAAAGGCATTGAAATCCAAGAGGCACAGAGAACTCCCTTCAGACATAACTTGAATCGATCTTCTGCACAACATATCATAGGGAAACTGGCAAAATACAAGGATAAAGAGAAAATTCTGAAAGCAGCAAGGGATAAACGTGCCCTAACATATAAAGGGAAACCTATAAGACTCGTGACTGATCTCTCTTTTGAAACTTGGCAGGCCAGAAAGGATTGGCAGGAGATCTTCAATGTGTTGAACAGAAAAAAATACTCAGCTGAGAATCCTTTATCCAGCAAGTCTGTCATTTAGAATAGAAGGAGAGATAAAGGTCTTCCCAAACAAACAAAAACTGAAGGAATGCATCACCACTAAACCAGCCCTACAAGAGATCCTAAGGGGGATCCTGTGAGACAAAGTACCAGAGACATCACTACAAGCATAAAACATACAGACATCACAATGACTCTAAACCTGTATCTTTCTATAATAACACCGAATGTAAATGGATTAAATGCGCCAACCAAAAGACATAGGGTATCAGAATGGATAAAAAAACAAGACCCATCTATTTGCTGTCTACAAGAGACTCATTTTAGATCTGAGGACACCTTTAGATTGAGAGTGAGGGGATGGAGAACTATTTATCATGCTACTGGAAGCCAAAAGAAAGCTGGAGTAGCCATACTTATATCAGACAAACTAGACTTTAAATTAAAGGCTGTAACAAGAGATGAAGAAGGGCATTATAAATAATTACAGGGTCTATCCATCAGGAAGAGCTAACAATTATAAATGTCTATGTGCCGAATACTGGAGCCCCCAAATATATAAAACAATTACTCATAAACATAAGCAACCTTATTGATAAGAATGTGGCAATTGCAGGGGACTTTAATACCCCACTCACAACAATGGATAGATCATCAAGACACATGGTCAATAAAGAAACAAGGGCCCTGAATGATACATTGGATCAGATGGACTTGACAGATATATTTAGAACTCTGCATCCCAAAGCAACAGAATATACTTTCTTCTCAAGTGCACATGGAACATTCTCCAAGATAGATCACATACTGGGTCACAAAACAGCCCTTCATAAGTATACAAGAATTGAAATTATACCATGCATACTTTCAGACCACAATGCTATGAAGCTTGAAATCAACCACAGGAAAAAGTCTGGAAAACCTCCAAAAGCATGGAGGTTAAAGAACACCCTACTAAAGAATGAGTGGGTCAACCAGGCAATTAGAGAAGAAATTAAAAAATATATGAAAACAAACGAAAATGAAAATACAACAATCCAAATGCTTTGGGACGCAGCGAAGGCAGTCCTGAGAGGAAAATACATTGCAATCTAAGCCTGTCTCAAGAAACCAGAAAAATCCCAAATACAAAATCTAACAGCACACCTAAAGGAAATAGAAGCAGAACAGCAAAGGCAGCCCAAACCCAGCAGAAGAAGAGAAATAATAAAGATCAGAGCAGAAATAAACAATATAGAATCTAAAAGAACTGTAGAGCAGATCAACGAAACCAAGAGTTGTTTTTTTGAAAAAATAAACAAAATTGACAAACCTCTAGCCAGGCTTCTCAAAAAGAAAAGGGAGATGACCCAAATAGATAAAATCATGAATGAAAATGGAATGATTACAACCAATCCCTCAGAGATACAAACAATTATCAGGGAATACTATGAAAAATTATATGCCAACAAATTGGACAACCTGGAAGAAATGGACAAATTCCTAAACACCCACACTCTTCCAAAACTCAATCAGGAGGAAATAGAAAGCTTGAACAGACCGAAGAAATTGAATCGGTTATCAAAAATCTCCCAACAAATAAGAGTCCAGGACCAGATGGCCTCCCAGGGGAGTTCTACCAGACGTTTAAAGCAGAGATAATACCTATCCTTCTCAAGCTATTCCAAGAAATAGAAAGGGAAGGAAAACTTCCAGACTCATTCTATGAAGCCAGTATTACTTTGATTCCTAAACCAGACAGAGACCCAGTAAAAAAAGAGAACTACAGGCCAATATCCCTGATGAATATGGATGCAAAAATTCTCAATAAGATACTAGCAAATCAAACTCAACAGCATATAAAAAGAATTATTCTCCATGATCAAGTGGGATTCATTCCTGGGATGCAGGGCTGGTTCAACATTCGCAAATCGATCAACGTGATACATCACATTAATAAAAGAAAAGATAAGAACCATATGATCCTGTCAATCGATGCAGAAAAGGCCTTTGACAAAATTCAGCACCCTTTCTTAATAAAAACGCTTGAGAAAGTTGGGATAGAAGGAACATACTTAAAGATCATAAAAGCCATTTATGAAAAGCCCACAGCTAACATCATCCTCAGTGGGGAAAAACTGAGAGCTTTTTCCCTGAGATCAGGAACATGACAGGAATGCCCACTGTCACCGCTGTTGTTTAACATAGTGTTGGAAGTTCTAGCATCAGCAATCAGACAACAAAAGGAAATCAAAGGCATCAAAATTGGCAAAGATGAAGTCAAGCTTTCACTTTTTGCAGATGACATGATACTATACATGGAAAATCTGATAGACTCCACCAGAAGTCTGCTAAAACTGATACATGAATTTAGCAAAGTTGCAGGATACAAAATCAATGTAAAGAAATCAGTTGCATTCTTATACACTAACAATGAAGCAACAGAAAGACAAATGAAGAAACTGATCCCATTCACAATTGCACCAAGAAGCATAAAATACCTAGGAATAAATCTAACCAAAGATGTAAAAGATCTGTATGCTGAAAACCATAGAAAGCTTATGAAGGTAATTGAAGAAGATATAAAGAAATGGAAAGACATTCCCTGCTCATGGATTGGAAGAATAAATATTGTCAAAATGTCAATACTACCCAAAGCTATGTACGCATTCAATGCAATCCCAATAAAAATTGCACCAGCATTCTTCTCGAAACTAGAACAGGCAATCCTAAAATTCATATGGAACCACAAAAGGCCCCGAATAGCCAAAGTAATTTTGAAGAAGAAGACCAAAGCAGGAGGCCTCACAATCCCAGACTTTAGCCTCTACTAAAAAGCTGTAATCATCAAGACAGCACAAAACAGACACATAGACCAATGGAATAGAATAGAAACCCCAGAACTAGACCCACAAACGTATGGCCAACTAATCTTTGACAAAGCAGGAAAGAACATCCAATGGAAAAAAGACAGTCTCTTTAACAAATGGTGCTGGGAGAACTGGACAGCAACATGCAGAAGGTTGAAACTAGACCACTTTCTCACACCATTCACAAAAATAAACTCAAAATGGATAAAGGACCTGAATGTGAGACAGGAAACCATCAAAACCCTAGAGGAGAAAGCAGGACAAGACCTCTCTGACCTCAGCCGTAGCAATCTCTTACTCGACACATCCCCAAAGGCAAGGGAATTAAAAGCAAAAGTGAATTACTGGGACCTTATGAAGATAAAAAGCTTCTGCACAGCAAAGGAAACAACCAACAAAACTAAAAGGCAACCAACGGAATGGGAAAAGATATTTGCAAATGACATATCGGACAAAGGGCTAGTATCCAAAATCTATAAAGAGCTCACCAAACTCCACACCCGAAAAACAAATAACCCAGTGAAGAAATGGGCAGAAAACATGAATAGACACTTCTCTAAAGGAGACATCCGGATGGCCAACAGGCACATGAAAAGATGCTCAACGTCACTCCTTATCAGGGAAATACAAATCAAAACCACACTCAGATATCACCTCACACCAGTCAGAGTGGCCAAAATGAACAAATCAGGAGACTATAGATGCTGGCGAGGATGTGGAGAAACGGGAACCCTCTTGCACTGTTGGTGGGAATGCAAATTGGTACAGCCACTCTGGAAAACAGTGTGGAGGTTCCTCAGAAAATTAAAAATAGACCTACCCTATGACCCACCAATAGCACTGCTAGGAATTTACCCAAGGGATACAGGAGTACTGATGCATAGGGGCACTTGTACCCCAATGTTTATAGCAGCACTCTCAACAATAGCCAAATTATGGAAAGAGCCTAAATGTCCATCAACTGATGAATGGATAAAGAAATTGTGGTTTATATACACAATGGAGTACTACAGGGCAATGAGAAAGAATGAAATATGGCCCTTTGTAGCAACGTGGATGGAACTGGAGAGTGTTATGCTGAGTGAAATAAGCCATACAGAGAAAGACAGATACCATATGTTTTCACTCTTATGTGGATCCTGAGAAACTTAACAGAAACCCATGGGGGAGGAGAAGGAAAAAAAAAAAGAGGTTAGATTGGGAGAGAGCCAAAGCATAAGAGACTCTTAAAAACTGAGAACAAACTGAGGGTTGATGGGGGGTGGGAGGGAGGGGAGGGTGGGTGATGGGCATTGAGGAGGGCACCTGTTGGGATGAGCACTGGGTGTTGTATGGAAACCAATTTGACAATAAATTACATATATTGAAAAATAAAAAATTAAAAAAAATAAATATATAATATGTAAAATTCTATATTTATGGTAATTCATATGCTAATAAATATAGCATAATTTACATGCCATATATGTGCTAGTTTGAAGCATATGTATATTTCACAGTTTCATATACAAATACAAGCCTTAAATTAAAATCTAAAGTAGAGGTAGTTGGCAGTCCTGTAAGACTGAGCCCTTAATTTACAGAATCTGATGCTATCTATAGGTAGACACTGTCATAATTTACTTAAATTGTAGGACACTCAACAGATGTTGCAGAGAATTGCTTGGTATAGGGATAAAACCCACATGTGTGGTGTTAGAAGCGTTATGAGTTTGGTAGTGGTGTGAAAGTAAGAAGGGACAGAGGAGGAGTATTTCTTTTCATCTAGAGGCCATCTTGGAGATAGTTTCACTCTTCTTGCTATTATTTTCCAGCATACTGGAAAGACAAAGAGGCAAATTTTTCCCTAGGATTATATAATTTAACTGTGCGATTGCATTTCCAATTCTGTGTTATTTAAATATTCCCGATTTCTCTATAATAAAATACATGGATGCAGATTAAAAAAACACTGGGAGTGTTTATTAATTTGGAAATATCTACTTCGTAGAAATCTGTCTATGCCTATGGTATGCATACATTTATATATATGTGTTCTCTTTCAAATAAACATTTAAGGCTGTATACTAATCGTCAACATGACCACAGTGCCAGAAAAGATACTCTAATATGGAAAATAAACACTGTTTTTTAAATAAATGCTTAACAATATAATCTGTGAACTCTAAATGAAATCTTGCAAGGTTTAAATAATTATATTCCTAACCTTTCATGGAATGATATGTGTCAAACAAATGCTAGACTTTTTATTACTTTTATTGGTAAATGGCGTTTTTACAAATATCATGGGTTTTTGAAAGAAAATACTCTATTATATGTATTAAATAGAAGGGGAAGTAATCTTTGTAATATTGTAAATATCACTGAATTAGATCCTTAAATATGAGGCACTCTCAAAGATTAGAATGTAATAGGATGCAGAAATAAGTAACATCTGGGACTGTTTTCTTGTGTTTTTTTTTTCAAGTTTATTTTTTTTGAGAGAGAGAGAGAGAGAGAGAGAGAGAGAGAGAGAGAGAATGAGTGGGGGAGGGGAAGAGAGAGAGGGATAGAGAGAATCCCAAGCAGTCTCCATGCTGTCACTGTAGAGCCCGACTCAGGGCTCAGTCTCATGAACTGTGAGACATGACCTGAGCCAAAACCAAGAGTCAGTTATTTAACCAACTGAGCCACCCATGTGACCCTATTTTCTTAATTTTTCTTCTACCTCTTAAAAATAATATTTCAATGGAATAACCAGATCCAAATGATATATGTAAAATTAGAACCACGTGATATATGTGTGTGTGTGTGTGTGTGTGTGTGTGTGTGTGTGTGTGTGTGCATGCGTGCGTGTGTGTATACACACACACACACACACATATATATATACAATCATAGTATTTTATCATAATATTTTAATACATCCCCTCTTTAGACAATTTGTGTTGTTTGGGAACTCAAAAATTTCAAGGAGCAAAGCTTAGAAGTTATAGGACATAAACAAAATATTGGAGTATTTAAGATTGTAGACAGTAGGGATGGACTTGTGCTTTTTAATATACTAATAAAAATCTAAATATGCTAGTCATGAAATCTATTTTCCATAATAAGAACTAGGCTTATAATAATATTAGAATTATATATACAAATTCAATTTAACTTCAGTGTAAAAATATAGAGAGATCAAGTAACTTGTGTCACTTTGCACAACAGTTTTAATAGCTAAGTTTTAAATTTATTCATTTTGCCAATAATTTTCTTATTTGCCAATGATTGTCTACAACAGTTTT
This sequence comes from Panthera onca, assembly GCF_046562875.1. Lineage (NCBI taxonomy): Eukaryota > Metazoa > Chordata > Mammalia > Carnivora > Felidae > Panthera > Panthera onca. Next base: position 113,015,446 of record NC_138345.1, on the reverse strand, counting down.
TTAAGACACTATAAATATATGGGTTCTTCTTTATAAATACACCAAGTAAGGACATGATCTCTTTAAATTTCTAGTGGCAAAGTTGTATTTTATGAGGGCACAAGCTACTAAGCTTAAAATAGCATTTACAAAGTATTCCTTGAGAAGTAAAAACACATTTTTCTTAGTAGATGGGAATGTATCAATATTGATCTCTTCCTAAATATTGAGGGATCTATCTAAATACTTCTATGGCGAATCTATCACAAAAAAGTATAAGATGTAAATTTTCTCTTCATTAATTTTCAGTGAGAAGTGAACACTTGAGATAATTATGGTTAAAATTAATTTTAATTTTATCTTAATTAATATAGGTTTTCATCTGTTTTGTTGCTGTTTGTTGTTGTTTTTTGTTATATACAATATTTATCCTTCCTCAGGCTTCCTAATTCTTTTAATTGGCAAAGGGTGTTCTGTTTGTTTATTTTTAGTTGTAAGGAATAGTGAAGTCAACAACAGTCAAAGAATTTAGTATTTTTCAGACTTAATCTCTTCTTATATAACCTACACATGATGGGAGAGTCCAATCAAAGAAGATGGGTCATTCTTCAGTACCAGCTCTTTCCTGATGGTCAAAACTATCTGTGGGTCAAACTTCACCCTGGTGAAGTTCCATGGACTGGAAATGTTTTTCACAATTTTTCACTGAAGTCTTAGGTGTGCCATTCTCTCAGGCAGGAGATTGAGACTCTCTCTCTCTCAGTTAATGAGATTAAGCATTAAGTGAAAATGTCCCATAATGTGAGTATTTAACAAAGAGAAATTGAGAGTTCTGGTTTACTGGCTTTTGACTTTGGCTAATGAGCTTTGATTACTTTATTTGTGAATGTACATTATGTGAAAGGCTACAGTTGTTTTAAATAATGGATGGGGTGGGGACAAAGCCCCTCCTCCTGCCACTTCTGCCCCAAATCCAAAAGTAGCCAAAAAAAAATTGGGGCGCCTGGGTGGCTCAGTCGGTTAAGCGGCCGACTTCGGCTCAGGTAATGATCTCGCAGTCCGTGAGTTCGAGCCCGCGTCGGGCTCTGTGCTGACAGCTCAGAGCCTGGAGCCTGTTTCAGATTCTGTGTCTCCCTCTCTCTGACCCTCCCCCATTCATGCTCTGTCTCTCTCTGTCTCAAAAATAAATAAACGTTAAAAAAAAATTAAAAAACAAAAGTAGCCAAAAAATAAAGACAAGTGAGTCTTTGGCTGACAATATAAATTGGATCTCCTTTCAGGGCACCTCTAGCTCCAACGTGTTGCTTTATCATGTTGCTGAGATGGGCATCCTATGAACAATAAAAGCTACTGTGGTTTGAATTATTATTGTGTGGCTCTATGCTAAGCACCTTACTTTTATGGTTTCGTTGAATTCTCACATCAAATTATTCACGTTTTTTTTTTCAGAAAAGGAGATTTAAGTATCTAACAGTTAAAAGGTGGTGTTTAATACCAAAGGTCATGACAGCTGAATTAAAATGCTTCTGTGCCTTTTCTGTTCCAGTATAATCTATTTGGGTGGTTACAATTCATCTTCACCACTATTGTTAGGTTTTTTTCTTCAGATTCTGACTGTGTATCTAGAGTATATGCTGATTATTAATTGTATTAGTTAGAATGGGCTATATTATGCTCCAGTAACAAGCAACCCACGATCTCAATGACTTAAAGCAACAGGGATTTATTTCTTGTTCATGCCGCACGTCCTACACTGGTCAGCTGGGGATTCTGCTCACAGCATCCATACTCTATGACCAAGGTTACATTTTATATCATCTGTTATATAGACATACCCTAACTTTCTTAACAAATCCTCAATTATTGCATCTAGGATGGTTTTGCCATTTTAGTTAGCTGGTATTTCTATCCTCATGACAAGCAATATTGTCTAATGGCTAAGACCATAGTACCTGGGAATCAGACCCTTTGGGATCACAGCCTTGTGAGCCAATAGCTATGTGAGCGACTTAGGTAAGCTGCTTGAACTTCCTGTGCCTCACTTTATCTATGAAATGTAATTGTACCTATCTCATGGGATTGCTGTGTGAATTTATTGAGGTTTTAGGTGACATAAAGTATGTCGACCATGGCTGACCCATAGTAGTTTCCTTATATGTATTAGCTAATAATTCATGGTTTAAAAAATACTTCTTAGGAGTAGAATTTTTGAGTGAAAGATTATAAGGCTTTAAATACACAAAACAAAATGGGAATGAATTTTTACAATTTAGGACCTTAACATATAATAAATAATTCCCTCAGAAGACCTAAAGCTATTCTATGGGTCAGATTATGCACAGTTTACTAATAAAGCATAGGAAAATGATGGAACTTGAAGCTGCATGTGGATAGGTCGGACTCTTTTCCATACTCTTTTCTCCCTAAACAGCCCTGGATCTGCAGTCAGCTTTTATCAACTTCCCCTTACACTGTGGCCTATACCCCATACTGAACTATAGGAATATGTTTGTTAAAAAGCTTATTTCTGGATCTCAGGCTCATCTTGATCAGGCAGGTCCACTCGTCAGCCCCACCTTCAGACCTTCCACTATTTCACTGTATAAGCTGAGCAAGATATAATTCAACTGAACAAGTATCCTTGATACATGCAGGTCTCAGTTCCCTGCTCCTGTACAGTAGCTTTGTCTGTCTTCTATTCTTTCTGTTCCAAGGTTTTCATTTTTTTTTTAAAGTAAGCTCTACCCCCAACATGGGGCTTGAACTCATAACCCTGAGATCAAGAGTCACACGCTCTACGCACTGAACCAGCCAGCGCCCCACCTGTTCCAAGGCTTTCAGAAGCATATTCTTCACAGACATTTGACATCTTCCATTAGCATTTATATTTTCGTATGATAAAGCTATACCATTTACCTGTTTTTTTTTTTTTTTTTTTTTTTTTTTACAGGAGGTAATGTAGCTTCCAAAATGAAACATACCATTATAGTGCATTCTATATGTTGCTAAGATTACCACTGTACTGTTTGGCTTGTTTTGTTTTTCCTCAAGAGTTTAAAAGCCTTGCGTTATTTCCTGTAACTCCATGTACTTAATGTATTTTGCTTTTCATTAAAAGAATATGCACATTACAGAGAAGTAAATAGTAAAAATTGCATCTAAATTTCCTAAACAAGGAGATAAGTTGACTAGTATAGTCTTAAAAGATGTGTGGCCACACATCAGTGTAATTCAAGAAACCAGCAATCCTCATATTGATGGATAGAAAGACTCAGATACCATTGACTTAAAAGCTCAAAGTCCATTGAAAAGACAGAGCCTAGATTTAGCTCTTTGTTCCCTGACACATCTGACTAGCATTTGGTTAATGTCAGTGTCTTGCTAATACGTTTAGTACAATCTCTTCCTCAGCATGATTAACTGTAATAGGGCTGCTGCTGAAAAGGTGTGCTTAATGTATTGTAAAGGGTCACAGATGGGGAGTATTAAGTCCAAGATGCCCAGCTAGCTAGGCTATGAAAGATATAATCCATATTTATTATCCTTTCTCATTAACAGTAACAGTCACATATAAGCAATTTCAGTTAAGAACTAATCTAGAGCAGTAACAAAGTTTGATGGCATCCCTAATGACAAAAGGTAGGGCTCCATTAGTCCCACCCACTACTGGCTGTTCACCAGTGTTGGTAGAAATTAATGAGTCTTATGACAACAGGCTAACTAATGCCGATATTTGGTATAAAGTTACTCAAGGAAAAAAAAATAATAAGAGGGCTAAGTTTATTCCACACCTTTAACCCATTGCTTTTGAAAAACATGATTAAGAAATCATCTAACTTAATAAGCATTCATGTGGTCTTTTCTTTCTCTTCTATTTCCAGCATTAATGTGCTTTTATAGGGCAATTTATTTCTTCAGTATAAATTCACCCTCTTTCAAAATACCGCTTTTTCTGGATCATCTGATTTTGTTTAGTGGGATTAATTACATTGACTTTATTTCCACCCGACTCTTTTGGAGTACGCTATAAAAATGACATGATGCATTTACTAATTTGCAGCCAGGACAATTAACATGAACCCATAGTCTGCAGCCCTAAAAAATAGGATTACATGTTAAAGAAAACATAACATGGGTAAGTTACACTGAAACCCTCAAGGTGCCCACAACGGTAGGGTGCCTGTGCTTGACTGTATGTCCTATCACTTCAGATTGAGCAGGAATTTTCCGTATGTTTTGAAGACTTTGTACTCACAGCCTCTGACGATTCTCTGTCCCTCCTCCATGTGGGATTATTAGCCTAGTCTGCCTTCATAGCTGGTATTTATTCATTCAGTCAGTATTTATTAATCACTATACGACTCAGTGTGCTGAGAGCTAGAGACAATTGTAAACAAAATGAGACCTCAATTCTGATCTTATAACTCGACCTTAGAAGGCGGGTAGGGAGACAGATTATACAACAAACACAAACACAAAAAAATGTGCATAAATTATTATGAGTTTTGTAAGAGTAATTCATACAAATTAGGACCTTATGTTATAAAGTCAACAATTCACTGGTTTAAATTGGGTGAAATGGGGAAAGTCTTTTAGAAGGAATACATTGAATGTGAGGCAGTGAGTTAGGGAAATGTTCCAGACACAGGAAAGGGCATACAAACTTGGTGCCATCAGGAAACTGAAAGATGATCTGAGTGAATTAAAAAAAAAAAAATGTCTTTTCATGATTAATCCTGGGGGCACAATTTATAAACAGGCAGTAATAGATAAGGGCACACATCCTGTCACAGAATCTAGCTTGTTCTGGCTTACCATAGAAATTTTATTTCAGAGTTTTAGCTAGATTTGTGTCCAAGACAGGCTCTTCTTAGACCTGATCTGGGGAAGAACAGTGTCCAATCTACCTATCACAGTCTGGCTCCAAACGGACTGATTCTACCAGCAGTTGCCTCACATTGAGCTGTTTGCTGCTTTATCATGAATCTCTTACCCAGAACCTCCTTAGATACCCTCTTTGTCTCAGTCACATTGGAGTTACTGCTGGATTTCTAAAATTTTCTTACTCCAAAAGAATGTAAAAGATTCTTAAATCCTTTTCTTCATCGTCTTCCACAGACTTTTTTTTTTTTTTTTTTTTTTTTTTTGCTTTTTTCGCTCCTCTTTCACCACTGGATGTAAAAATTTCTAAACTTCTTTTTTTAATGTTTATTTATTTATTTTTGCAAGAGAGAGAGATGTTGAGAATGAAAAAGAGAGAAATCCCAAGCAGGCTCCATGCTGTCAGTGCTGTCAGCCCACCGCAGGGCTCAAACCCACAAACCGTGAGCTCATGATCTGAGCCAAAATCAAGAGTCAGACACTCAACCAACTGAGGCACCCAGGCGCCCCAACAATTGCTAAATTTCTTGATTTTTCAGTCCTTATCTCTTGTCAGTCAAATACCTTATATCCTTTCACTCAATTTGCAAAAATTACAGTTAAGACAGGTAAGGTTTTGTTTTTAATAGTGTCTCTTATAGTCCATGTATCATATAAAACACACATAAAAAGTTTAAAAGATACAATGGAAAATGAAACAGATCAGAGCTTACAGCCAAACAGTCAAGTAAATAAATACACAAATTATAATCACAAATTATAATGAATATATAATTTAAATTTAATTTAAACCGAAGATGAACAGTGGTTAGTCTTATAAAGAATGGAGACTACAATCATTACAGAAAGAACAAAAAATATGTGTCAAGTCCTAAAATAAAAAAGCACTCTATAGCCAGTTAAGGGCAGGAATATGTGGTAAGAAATAGACAACGATGATGAATATAGCAAAGACATTGAGGTAAAGATGTTAATGGTAAAGAAGTTTTTTCAAGCTTCCAGATAATAAATCTTTGTTTCTCCAGCAACCTGTTAATTTTTATGAAATTATGTTTAAGAAATACTGTTAGACAAATAGAAGAAAATTGAAGTATAATTTAAAATATCCATCAGAAAAGGCTACATGGCATGGATTTCTTTGTGGGGTATCCTGTGGCTTTTATACTTACTAACTTGTCATAGCAAGGGAGTTTTTCATTCTTTGATGTGTGATTCCTAATGCATGTATTGCCATGTTTATTATCTGTGTAGGTTGGTGGATTTCTGTTTTGTTTTGCTTTTAGATAATATCTGACATTAGGCAAACTGCAAAGTCTGAATTCACAGTCCCCAAGACTGCCCTCATTTCTGACAGCCACTGCAGGTTTGGCGGGATTCCTAAAGCTCACTTTATTGTATTTTTCAACTCTAGGATTTCTGTTTGGTTTATTTGATGGTTGCTATTTCCTTGTTGAACTTCTGTTTTTTTCATGCATTGTTTTCCTAGCTTTGTTTAGTTGCCTGTCTGTGTTTCTTGTAGCTCAATAAACTTCTGAATTAGGAGGATTGCTCTGAATTATTTGTCTGACAGTTCATAGATCTCCATTTTTTTTAGGGTCAGTTATTGGAGCTTTATTATTCCCTTTGGTGGTGTCATATTTTACCTGTTTTTTTGTAATCCTTGACTCCTTACATTAGGATCTACACACTTGGGCATTCAGGATCCTTTTCTAGTCTTTACAGGTTTGTTGGGCAGAGATGGCCCTTCATCAGTCAACTCGGTTTGCATGTCTGGATGTGTTTAATGGTAATGTCCTTGGACAGATGGGGCCTGCAATTACAGTTTATTTTGGGGGCGAGGCAACTGTTTAAGCTCAGAGGATGGGGATGGTCACTGTGTGTGTCAGTGTGTCACTGGCTGAGAACAGTTAGACTGGACCGCTGGCTTGATCCCCTATCCAAGTAAGACTGCAGGATGGGCTCCAAAGTTGCCTGGATTCTCTGGTCAGGTTTGCTAGATGGTCATGACTGGGTACTATGTTCAGTAGTGGATGTGGCTATGAATTAGCTTTTCTGCCCTGGCAGGGCAGCAGGACAGGAGGGGGACCTGTACAGTTTGCTGTGTGGGGACTCAAATCAGGCCAGGGTGTGCACTGAATCCCCTGGTCAAGTGAGGCCACCGATTTTGCTCTGCAGACAGGGAAAGCCATGGACTGTGCTCTGTGTTCAAGCGCCACTGTATATAGGGTTGTTCAATGGGCTATAGAGGTTCCTCTGTGCTCTGATTAGGTTTGTTGGTTGGACAGGCTGAAGGATATTTTCAGCAATGTGCAGAGCTACAAACATTCCCTGCCTGGGGCCCAGCAGAAGTAGCACTAACCCTGATAGAACTCTTTATTTGTTGTCTTAGCTAATCTGCACCCCAAATTCTCTGACCAAACAGGGTCACTGGCTTTGCTCTCTAAATTAACAGCTTGAGCACCCCTGGGCCACACAGCTTCCATGGGTTGTCACCAGCTCTTCTGGTCAGATGGAGCCAAAAGACACTCTCAATAGGTGGTGAGGCTGTGATTCAGCTCTTTGCCTGGATGTGGGCAAACTAGAGTCAGCAAAAGTCCTCATTCAAGGACCTGAATCAGGCAGATCTGCACTCCACTGAGTTCTCTGGTCAGAGTACATCCCAACTTGGTTGGGCCGATGAGCAAAACCACTCGTCGGGATTACTATTTTGGCACTGCAGGTTTAAACTCAGTCTGCCAAGATCCGTGTGTTGGTTGTTGCAAGCTCCTCAGTGCTGCTCATCGCAGTCAGATTCCCAGTGTTGGGCCCTGCAGATTCCCCTGCAATCCCTGCGGTGGGAGATCAGCGTAGCAGCTAAAACAGAGTAAATACCAATTCTGGAAGGGGGCTGGTTACCTCTTGGGGTTCTCTTTTCCCATTGCAGGAACCAAAGGCTCAGAGAACACCTCATTCTACTTGGTGCTGCACTGGCCGGGGGGAGGGGCCATGCAGTCAATGTGTGGTCCCTTCTCTTACCCATCGATGCAGTCTCTCTGGGTCTCTGAGGTGTAGGGAGGTGCTTCAGCTTCAACCTGGTGTTCTAGGATTCTCTCAGCGACGTCTCATTCTTGAATAGTTGTTAGTTGGTCTCCTTGTGAGAGAAGTGAAGTCAGAAATAACCTATATAGCCGTCTTGGTGACGTCACCCCCAAACTGGTTTTTAATCCAGCTCTATTCAATTCAATAAGGAGAGATTCTGAATATCTTGGTTTTAAGAATGAGTAAGCAGGAAGATGATACAGACAGGAAAACAAAGACAATATTCATACTCTAACATCTATGAGTAAGTCCTAAATGAAATGAGATTGTGAGTGATAATCAAAGGCAAGAATTATGTCTTCTATGTCCTTTTAAATTGGAACTGAGAAGGACCCACAGGTGCATACTAGATGTCTGATTCAGGTGGCAGAAAGGGCTCATTGAGGAAGAAAGATAAAATTCATCCAAACATCTGGTAGAAAATGTGGAAAACACATATTTTAGGCTTTGCATATAACAGGACTTGGGTGATGAAAATGGTCCTTTCTCTCTTTTTTTTTCCCTCTAATTTTTATATTCTATTACCTCTTTCAGGTATTTGTGGGAACTCTTTCTTTATAAATACTAAAACATAAAACCAACACAATAACAAGAACAAATAGAAAATACTGCATTTTGAATAAATAATTTTGAAATCTAATGAGATTGCACCAATGTACATAGCAATCAATCTACTTATATATTTGTTAAGTCTGTTTTGGTCATGCTCAGTGCCATGCTAAGAACTATGAAACATAAGAGTTAGATATAGAATTATTCATTTATTCAGTCTGTATTTATTTAGCATCGAGTATGTGCAAGGCACTGTGAGAGATACTGCAAATAGAGCAATAAACAAGGTGAAAGGAATTCCTGTCTTCATGTAGCTTATATCCTAAAGGTACAGGTATGCAGCATGCAACTCATTATACGGATAATCAATTATAATTCTGATATATCTGTGAAGGAGAATTATAGGATGCTAATGAGTATCCAGAAGGAGAATACGACCAAGAGTGTGTGTGTGTGTGTGTGTGTGTGTGTGTGTGTGTGTGTGTGTGTAGGTACATGAGCATGAGTGTGCTTTGGGACGAAGGATCAGATAGGAAAGGATCCCCCATGGAGGTGATATTTTGAGTCAAGACTAGGAGTAAGTATAACTTAACTAAGAAAGAGAGCAGCTGGTGAGCAGACCCTAAGGTTGTATAAGGTCTCTGTGGATGGAACTCCGAAAGCAAAGGGCATCAAGGCATGAAGTGAGGCTACAAAGTTTGGCATGGAATAAATAATGCAGAGATTGATAATGATTTAAGTGTTTTTCTGTCACCAATACATGGAAAGATGTTGACAGGTAGCTTGGGATGATTGATGTTTTTGAAAGATCACTCTGCCTGTAAGATAGATAACAGAAAGGCAGGATCAAAATGGAGTATAGGAGGATCAGCTAGGAGTCTGTATTGCTATATCATAAAGCAATATTGGTAGCTTGGATGGGAGTGACAGAGTGGATATGGAGAGAGGTAGACAGATTTGGAAAATACTCTAAGAACTAACATTGGCAGTTTAATAATTGACAAATGGTGAGAAGGGGGAGTGTCAAAAATTATTTCTCTGTTTCTCCCATTTTGGAATTTACAATTGTGAAGAAAAACAAGAATTGACTGAAATTTCTTCAAGATTCCTGAATCTCTGACATAGAAATTTGTGTCTCTCCATTTTGATATTTGTGAAGATGCTCTTTAGTAAAATTAGATAGACATACTTCTGGTAGATAGGGTTATGATCTTTACAAGTGTTACATTACATCAGATTCTTTTCTTTAAAATGGATTGGGGTGTGTTTGAGGGTTTCTTAGAGAAAAAAATGGAGAAGCAGTGTTTACGTGGCAATGATAAGATGCGTTAAGAGCCTATACACTTGTCAGTTGGCGGTGACCTATATTGTGGCAGCATGCTACCATTTTTGACAGTTTCATTAGGCAAGTCAGGTTCAGGGTTGTCAAGAAAGCTAAGCTCCCTTCTTCTCAGGTTTAGAAACTGGTCTGAAAGTCTGCCTTGGTACATGTGCAGAAAGGAGCCTGGGATGGCTGTCCTTAGAAAGGGGTGCTTACAAAGTTGTCCCTTAGCTCATGTCAGCAGCTTGACCGACAAATAGTTCCCTACACTGATATAAAAGTTTTCCTAGATGGTGGGAGGGGCTCATGATGCCTAAACTGTTCATATGAACAATATTGTTTATGCTGAACACCTGCTTTCCTTTTGGGAGTCTGAAATTTTGGTACTATGCAGAGGGTACCCATGTGACCGGCCCTAATAAAACCCCAAGCACCAAGTCTCTAACAAGCTTCCCTGGTAGATAACACTTCACACATGTTGCTACAACTCATAGGCTGAGGGAATTAAGCACATTCTGTCTGACTCCACTGAGAGACAGTTCTTAGTAGCTTGCATCTGGTTTCCTCTGAACTTTGTCCCATGTGCCTTTTCCCTTTGCTGATTTTGCTTTGTGTCTTTTCACTGTAATAAATCTTGGCCATAAACAGGACTATAGGCTGGGGCTTATGAGTCCTTATATGGAATCATCAAACCTGGGGTGGTCTTAGGGACCTCTGACACAGAAAATCACTGGAGTATATAATCTTGCTACTACCTAAATTACTTTTATGAAGATACATTGGGCATGGATTATCAATATTAGATTCATGACAATAATGATCTTGTCATGTAATTTTGGTGGAGATTAAGACAATTTCAAATATAAAAGAATGTCCTTAATAAATATCTCAGATTTGCCAGATTCACCTGAAGAAGACAGAAGTATAATTAGACATCACAATTTTCCATGTGAACATCTTCAGTAGAGTGAAAAAAAAGTATCTATAACCAAATCCTTTGGACCTTATTTTCATTAAGGTTTTTTGTTGTTGTTGCTCACGTTCATGTGTTGATGTTATATTCAGACCACAAAGCTTTTCCATGAGCAGGTTCTAGTAGTGAAAATGTTTTGTTTTTTTTTTTTTAATTTTTTTCAATGTTTATTTATTTTTGAGACAGGAGCGACAGAGCATGAGAAGGGGAGGGACAGAGAGAGAGGGAGACACAGAATCAAAAGCAGGCTCCAGGTTCTGAGCTATTAGTACAGAGCCTGATGCGGGGCTCGAACTCACAAACTGTGAGATCATGACCTGAGCAGAAGTCGGATGCTCAACCAACTGAGCCACCCAGGCACCCTATGAGCAGGTCCTAGTAGTGAAAATGTTTTATGTACAAGGCTAGAATGTCTCATTGAAATGATGGGGAAATGAACAAGGTACAGGGAAGTACTATAAGCTGCTCCTTGCTAAAAGTCTCTTGTGCTACAGAAGATGGAATATGGTATCTGTAACATTATCAACCATAAGTGATCCCTGGATTTGAATTGTGATTATGGAAATGGCAATGTTCTTTCATTTAGGTAATTACTAAACCTCTTAGAGCACCATGTGTGTGCAGGGTCCATGATTCTTATTACCTTCTGAAGCTTTTATTACCCTGCACAAATTTAGCACTCACTCTTGAATGCTCTGCTTTATCAAATTCTCATAAAATATCAAAAACATGCTCTGAAGAATTTTCTACTTTTTTTTTCTTTTTCCTCTGGAGCTATCCTAGATTTCTGTAATTTCTGGTCATTATTTTTAGGGTGAAACATGATAGTCTACCTGTTAAGTGTTTTCTTACTCCTCCCTGTGATTCTGTGATTGGATTGACTCTGCGTGTGTGTGTGTGTGTGTGTGTGTGTGTGTGTGTGTGTGTGTTTCTGCTAAGATGTCCTTATGTAAAGATAAAGACTAATTGCAAATTATTCCTAACTTTGCCTCATATAATTTTTTAACTCATTTTTAATCTCACTTAAGATTTGAAAATAAAAACTAAATATTGACCAAGGGCTTATTACTTGCCTGCTATCCTTCTAAATCTATTACATATACCAACCCATTTAACCTCACAGTAGCTTATGAGATAGGTGTTATTATTATCTTCATCATATTGATGGGGAAACAAGACACAGAGGTGTTAAAACCACTTGCTCAAGGTTAACATAGCTACTCAGGGGCAGAGTCAGGGTGGCAGGATGGAAGGGGGCAGTGTGGTTCCGGAGCCTGAGCTCTTAATCCTTGCCATTCACACTGCCTGTAAACATACTCTTGTCTTTTTTGTTTTGTTTTGTTTTGTTTTTAATTTTCACCACCTCAGTTCTGAGTCTGGCTGCTTCTAACCACACTTTGTTCCTTTCCGCAGTTCTATGTCAGTCTACGGTTTTGCCCTTGATATGGCTTATCCTGTACGTTCTCATTCTGTGATGCTCTTCACTCATGCTCTCTCTTCCAGAAAAGCTTTTCACAGTCTGATAGGCAGCCTGGGAAATGCTGTGCAGGCAGCACAGGACAATCTTTGCCGATGGGGCTCAGGCTGTGAACAAAGTGTAAAAGATTATTTCTGATTCCGTGACTTCCAATGATTTAGACTCTTTCACCCTAGCGTAAAGAAGGGGAACTACACCAAAAAGCTAGATTTCTAACACTAAACAATAGAATTCTAGAAGACAACAATTCTGACAAAACCAGACCTAGCATTGCTTGCCTGGTATTAAATCTATATTCAGACTTTAGAATGTGTCAGACAGTTTTAAATACAAGTCGTCAATTTTGAGTGGAAGGATTTAGAACATTTTCCCTTCCAGTGAAATCATATAATCCTCATTAAAATGTTATCTTATGGTTCAAATGATTAGCAAGTACTACATTCTCTGAATCCAAGAAGCCTGAAATTTTGTAGGTGAATAAAATTCCACCAACTACGACATGTTTTGTTAACAGTAATTTTCCCAGCTTATCAATAGAGAATCCTATTATTCCTTTACGCTTCTGTTACCTCTCAGTCATTTCATACATACTGTTTCCCAGCCTCCAGAATTCTTCCTCAGAAATAAAAGGTATTTCAAAGCAAATTGCAAAGTGTTGATTGTACACTACCAACAATTTTCTCATTCTCTCCCTATAAATCTATAATGTGAACTTGATGGCAGGCAAATCTTCTTTAGGGTTTTCAAGCATAAACTTCAAGAATTGTAAATGACAGCTATTTTGAAATTTTTTCCTCCGCTTTCCTAAGCAAATTTTTGAGTTTATTTCCCAAAATGTTAATGTTAAAAATAAATTAAAGAAAGTGTGACAAAAAGAGACAAATTTAAGTTAATGATAAAACCCACCAACATACACATCATCAGGTAAGGTTTTTTTTTTTAATTTTTTTATTTTAATTTTTTTAAAATCCAAGTTAGTTAACATATAGTGTAATAATGATTTCAGGAATAGAATTCAGTGATTCATCGCTTATATACAACACCCACTGCTCATCCCAATAAGTGCCCTTCCCAATCCCCATTTCCCATTTAGCCCATCCCCCCACCACCCAATACCCCACCAGCAACCCTCTGCTTTCTGCATTCAGGAGTCTCTCATGATTTGTCCTCCCTCTCTGTTTTTATCTTAGTTTTGCCTCTTTCCCCTATGTTCATCTGTTTTATTTCTTAAATTCCACATATGAGTGAAATCACATATTTGTTTTTCTCTGAATGACTTATTTCACTTAGCATAATACACTCTAGTTCCATCCATGTGGTTGCAAATGGCAAGAGTTCATACTTTTTGATAGCTGAGTAATATTCCAGATAAGTTAATTTTAAATTTTTTTTTAACGTTTATTTTTTATTTTTGAGACAGAGAGAGACAGAGCATGAATGGGGGAGGGCCAGAGAGGGAGGGAGACACAGAATCTGAATCAGGCTCCAGGCTCTGAGCTGTCAGCACAGAGCCCGATGCGGGGCTCGAACCCACGAACCGTGAGATCATGACCTGAGCCGAAGTCGGATGCCCAACCGACCGAGCCACCCAGGTGCCCCTCCAGATAAGTTAATTTTAAAATGAAGTTTAGATTTTAACCATATCTCAGTTGCTATTTATATATGGATTCTCTTGAAAATATTAAGAAAAAAGATGAGTTGCAGTTAGTAGAATGGGCAGGAAAGTTATGTAATACTCAATGATATCTTTACAAATTAAATATTAATGTATTGGAAATTGTATTTTACAGTATTGGCTCCAGGTTTCATAAAGCAGAAGGATTCCATGTAAAAAGCATGATGGAATCTATATTTTATGAAATTGTATGATTCAGATCTCACATTTACTGAGTATCCGTAGTAACAAATAACCATATAGATAGTAAGAAGGTAAATATTTAGAAAATACTATAGACAGCTAGCTGGCTGGATTTAGCACCGGTTATATGCATAGCAATAACTATGTTTTATATCTAACTCTCATTTCTTTTTCTTAAAAATTTTTTAATGTTTTTTTTTTATTTTTGAGACAATGCAAGAGAAAGAGTGCAAGCAGCAGAGGGGCAGACAGAGGGAGACACAGAATCTGAAGCGGGCTCCAGGTTCTGAGATGTCAGCCCAGAGCCCGACGCGGGGCTCAAACTCACGAACTGTGAGATCATGACCTAAGCTGAAGTCAGACACTTAACCGACTGAGCCACTCAGGCACCCCTCTAGCTCTCATTTCATATCCTGAGCTCTAGATTCAGATAGGAATTTCCACTCGAATGGTTAAAACATACCTCAAACTTAACATGTTAAAAAACGTTTACTATTTCACTCCAGTTGTCTATTTCCTTCCACTCTCGCCAACCTCCCAATCCACTTCTTCCCTAGTATTCCATATAACAGTTATTTGCATCACTGTTCACCCAATTAGTTTCTAGTTCAAAAGCTGATGGCTCATCCAGGATGCCTTTCTTCAGCACAGTTTCCCAATATTCAGTGTATCAGAAAATCCTGTTAGCTGTACCCCAAAATATACATATCAAATCCCCACACTTCTCACTACTTCCACAACCATTTATTCAAATCCCTGGCCAATCTATACCTGAGCAAAAACATCCTATGATTTCCTAGTCTCTATTCTCCCCTTCTAGGACCAATTTAAAACAGCAGAAAATCGGGTCTTAATATTCAAATCTTTTTATTCCCCCGGATTGAAACCCTTCAATGGTTTTCTATTACAATTAGAATAAAACCTAAATTTCTCATTATGCTTCAGTGGCCGGTTTCCACTTACCTCTCCCAGGTTCATTGTCTTGCTCACCCTGCTCCACACAGATAATCTTCCAACATGCCAAACTCTTTGTCCTAAGACTTTCACCGGCCATTATTTCTGCCCAGAAAGCTGCTCCCCCAGCCCTTTGCCTTGCCAGCATATTTTCATTATCTACATCTCTATTCAAATATTTTCTACTCAGAGAGATCTTCTTTAACCATTCTAATTAAATTAGCTACCATTGCCCCCCTTTTCATTACCCTGTTTTATTTTCTTCAAATCACATATAATCATCTGAAATTATCCTATTTATATATGCATTTAATAGCTTTCTTCTCTCAGTAAAACGTAAGCTTCATGAGGCAAGGTCTGTCTGCTTTATTTACTTCTGTGTTCCCAGTGCACAGCCTGGGGGTTGCTACACAGTAGGAACTCAAATAATATTTGTTGAATGAATGAATGAGTAAATAGATCATAAATTTTTCTCTCTTATCCACAGTTAATTTTCCTAAATTTTTCAGTTTGCCTCATTCATTGGGGCTTGGGATATTGAAGGAGAGAGCAAAATTTGACCAAAATTGAGTTTAAGAAAAAAATAAGTATACCAGCTGCCTGGATTGGAAATACCTACTATTGAGAAATACAGAGCCCTTTATTAGCATATCCTTATAATCATAACCATAATAGCACTTTATAATTGTATACTGATTTAGAGTTTACCAAGAGTTCTTGTATTCTTTAATCCTATACTCCATTCACAAGAGGAGTGGATGTAGTCATGTTTTCTTCTTTTCTTTTCTGTCATAATCAATATAAAATGGTTAAAAATAGCAACACGGAGTAAAAATATATTAACATATGGAAAATGGGTAGGTTTGTTTGTTTTGTTTCCTTAAATTACAGTTTACAAGCATTTCAGATTCACCACACATACACTCACGTTTGTTAGCTGTTATTACAGTAGCTATTATGCTAATGGATAAACAGATGGGAACATAACATGGGCTTGCTAAAACCTGCTTTCTTTGGTTGTTCCTTCTGTGGTTCTAGCTGTGCTAAGTTTAAGCAGTAAGAATCTTAGACAACTATTTATTTCACTGATATTGGAAGAGGTAACTAATATTTATTTTGTAGAAAACATTGTCCTGAAAATGTTTCATTTGCTATCACAGCAATATTTAGAGGTAAGGCATTATCCCTATGTTATCCCCAAGGAAACTGAGTCACAGCTGGCTTAGCAAAGACTACCTAGCTATTCCTAGTGGTGCCAGGTCCCATGCTCTTTCTACTGCTTGTTAAACATTATTTTTTTATAAAGTACCCCTAAAGGCAGAGGAGAATGAATATACACACCCCTAGGGAGTCTGGGGGTGTAGTTCAAAGGGAATCACAGCAAGTGTGAAATTTCTTTGAAGTTTCATCTTTTATCTTTAACATGCCTACAAGTCTACTCCATAATATATCTATATTTGTTTTAATAAAAATGTTTGTTTTCCCAAATCTTCAAGTGACACCCAAGCACCAGAAGTATGCATTGTGTTTATTCTGTGGCTTCTGGATCCCCCATGGGTATCCTGGTGTAAGAAGCACAGCCATTCACAGGGCGACCTCTAAAAAATGAAGCATACGCTTCTAGCCCTATTGATTTTAATGTGAAATCTCAATTTCCCACAGTTGTTCTACAGAGGAAGCCACTTTTTAAAGCACTCTTCTGTGCTTCATGGCACCCTGTATTTCCCCTTTATAGTATTCATCACATTTATAATTACTTGTTCAATATCAGTCTGCCCCATGAGACTGTAAATTCCGTTGAAGAGGAATTTTATGTGTTGGCTAGCTCTACATCCCTAGCACCTGCCCCAGTCCCTGGGAAACAGTAACTCCAAATGCAGTTTTATTGAATAAATAATTGGTGCATTTTATTTGCAAAATCTTTTCAGATCGTCAGACTAAGAGACGAGGTAGGTAAGACTTACCTATCATTATAGGGCTCATATAGATTTGATAGTAAGGTACATACTTGAGGTTCAAGAGTTGTGATTTCTAACTGTTCACAAAACTGATTGATTCAGTGATTCTAGATAGAGAAAATAGTGAAAAGTAATAACAAAACATGGTCTCCGCATCCTCATCTGGCATGTATATATGACGAGATGTCAGGGTTTCAAAAGCACAGGTGCTCACGCCTTAGTTTGCATGAAAGCCCATGTTTGGATGGGTAGGTGCTGGCTTACCACAAACCACACTTCCAAGAAGTTAGAGCTAGCATGTACCAAACTGGTTTAGCAAATAACTTGTAAGCTCGAGAAGTAATTGTCAGATCAGATTATCTTGGTTTTGTTTTTTTCTGCAATGACAGGCAGAATCCTTGCGTAGAGATTTTGAGTAGTTGAGGGTGGACCTTGTTAACAAGTTTTCAAGGGGGCGCCTGTGTGGCTCAAGTGGTTAAGCATCTGACTTTGGCTCAGGTCATGATCTCGAGGTTCGTGAGTTCGAGCCCAGCATTGGGCTGTGTGCTGACAGTGCGGAGCCTGGAACCCGCTTCATTTTCTGTGTTTCCCTCTCTCTCTGCTCCTCCCCTGCTCACACTCTGTCTATCTCTCTCAAAAATAAACGTTAAAAAAAAAAGTTTCCTCAGAGTCCAGAACAATGCGACCTTGATACTGTGCCATATTATCAGGTGAGAAAATTTCTCCAGGAAATCTTCCTACCCTTCACCAGTAAGTCAGGAACACCCTTCTCTATGCTCCATTATGACTTTGTACAAAATCTATGAATGCATTTAATTATAATTATATAAGACTCTGTTTAAGCCCCTTATAATTCTTTTAGTGAAAAATCCCTTTCAAGACAAGTATTTAATCTTAGTTTCCTTTTTGCGTAACCTAGAGACTGACACATGGAAATTGTTCAATTAATATCTTTTAACTAAATGAATGAATGAAGTGTGTCACCATTTTCTAGGACTTTCTGGTTTTCGTATAGATTGTTGAGACTGGATACAAATGTTCAGTTGTATTACATAATTACACAGAAAATTAACTGATTAAACAATAACATCCCAGGTAGTTCCAGTTACCAGAAAGGGTTTGATGCTTTAATAACAGAAATATTAGAGCCCATGAGCTCTGTGGAATTGGTAGCACATTTCAGTTTTATTGAACATAGATTTTTTTTTCTTCTTGCCAAAAAAGCAATCTCTTTGCTGAAACTCAGAGATGATGGAGGAATAGACCCAAGATTATGTAGAGAAAGAAAATGCAATGAAAATGGTGAGTTAGCATGAGCTGCTGGCTCTCCCTAAAAGCCAGCTATGAAAGCTTCTTGAGCTGGTGCTTTTTGATGATCTAGATTGAGGAGAAAGGACAGTGGTCCAGGTGGAGAAGGAGAAGGCTGCTGTAAGCTTTGCTTGGATGATCTGCAATCTGCTCTTACTTCTTGGCATCTGGCACATGGTGCTTGGCACAGTCCTTGATTATCCCATAACCTTAGACACCCATGAACCATTCTGCTGCTGAAGGTATCCATGGGGTAACATACAGGCAGTGCAAAGCCCTTCTGGGGCAAGGAGTTGTTAAAAACAATTGCAGAATAAATAACTTCCCCAAGCATTTCCTTCTCTACTCTCTTCCTCCAGATGTCCCAGATTGTTGGGTTATAAACTAGTGCCATTTCGTCTCCCCATGCTGCTTCTCCTAAAGTGTTCAAAGATAAAGTTGGGACCAGAGGATTTCCCTGGGAGAGCAGGTCTGTGGTGCTGAAGGGTCTCTGCATTGGGCTTCATCCTTGCTCATCTCTCTAAACTCACTGCTGCCATCACAGACTAAGGTGTGATGGCACCAACAATATCCATCAAATATAATAAATAAATGGATAACTAAGAAGCAGGAGCAAATATTAAGTATAAACACTGTGATGGTTGAAACAGAGAAACATATAGATGAGATTTTTAAAATGAACCTAAGCTGAGAAGGATGTAAGTTGGAAGATCAGATCAGAGGAGGGTCAGTAGGAAAGGACAAATGAAAGCTAAACAGATATGGAGGGTAGGAGTAGCAGTGCCAACATTAGATTAATAGTATATTAAGGAGAGAAAAATAAAAATGAAGACAAGGAAATATTTAGAGAAATGCTACAGGTGAATCCAGAATTAATGAGTTAAAACTTTATATTGAAAGAGTTCCTGGAGTGTTGAGTAGGAAGGACAAAAGAAAACCTCCATCTAGACATAAGAGAGTGACAGTTAAGGTCCAAGTCCAAAAGAAAACCTTAACAGCTTTCAGAGAGGACAAGCAGATTATCCATGAAAGGATAAGAATTAGATTTGATCGCACTTCTCAACAGAAGCAATGAAACCTACATTGTAATGGAGCAACACATTTTACTTTTTGAAGGAAAAGAAGTCATGAACCAAATTTGTAACCAACATTCCAAAGGGAAGGCACAACAGAAATCATCTCAGGCATATAAGATTTCATAGACTTTGCCAAAGACCCAGATTGAAACACCTTTAAGGAAAGTTCTTGCTGTGAAAACAGTGCAGATGATGCTATAGAAACATGCAAGGTTGAGGTGGTGCAATTGATTCTAGATAATATCTATATAATGATATCCATAATTCTAGATAATATCAATATAATAGCAGACAAGAGACCAAAGTGAGATAATAGGATGCTGAAATACTTGCCTCATTAGAGGCAAAATATGGATAGTAAAAGGTTTAAGAAATAAATAGGATTAAACAATTATAATATTAAAGCAATCACTAAAAGAACAAAAATAGAATTTATAATTTTTAAACAAGCAGAAGGGTACTCAGCTATTCAACCAAAATCCAGAAATGAGGGGAGAGAAAAAAGAAATAGAAAATACCATAAATAAATAAATAAATAAATAAATAAATAAATAAATAAATAAAATGAAATACAGTAGAGATAATAGCTATAGATATAAATTTAAATTTGTTGAAACTACTCTTTAATGACATAGACTACTAGATTGGGTCTAAAACACAGCCAGGGATGTGCATATAAAAAAAAGGCATACTCTTAATAAAAATCACAGAAATCTCTGTGTATTAGTTTTCCTTGGCATCATAACAAATTACCTCAAACTTAATGGCTTAAAACATACCGTATCTATTATCTCAGCGTTTCTGTGGGTCAGGAGTCTGGCCATACTGTAAGTGGGTCGACCAGAGTTTTATAAGCCTGTCTGGAAGCATGCCAGGGAAGAATCCACTTACATGCTTATTTAAATCAGCAGGATTCATTTCCCTGTGGCCCAATGGCTGAGGGTGTTGGCTTCTTATTGGCTGTGGCTGGGGGCCACCCTTAGGTTTAGGGGCTACCCATAATTCCTTGCCATGTGAACCTCTCCAAAGGCACTTCACCACATGACTGTTGGCTTATTCAAGGCCAGCAGGAGAATCTCTCTCCACTCTTGAGTCTTATATACCATTACCTAATCATAGGAGCTGCATTCTGTCACTTTTTCTATCTTCATGGATAGAAGCAAATCACGGATCTCATCTGCACCCAAGGGTAGAGGTTCACACAAGTGTGTGGATCATTGGGAGTGGAAACAAAATAAAAATACATAATGTCCCAAGAATTACATGCAGATTCAAGGAAGCCACACTCAGGGAAACTCGTAACCTATCCGAGAGCATGCAGATGGAGAACAAACCTTAGGAATACACCTGATGAAGGTGTAGTATTTAGTTAAACCTTTGCACAGTATGCAAAGTGATAAGAATTATCCAGAGTCAGTGAAAGAAAAAAAAAAAGAGGAAACTATTATAAAAAAAGGAAGTAACTATTATAAAAAGTGAATGTTCTAATTCATAAGGTAAGAGGAATATATAATACATAATAATAATAATAATAATAATAATAATAATGACAACAACAACAAGGACTGAAGCCTCCAAATATATAGAAAATAGATTTTCATAGAGCCAGAGCAGAGACTCTTCTTCTAACTTAAATGGCTGTGGAGTAAAACTATAATTTTATTCTAGAGGAAGAATTCAAAGTCAGAACCACACCCAAAACTATGTAATTCTCTATCAGCTAAATAGGTAATCAAGCTTCAGATGGTTGTTTAGTAATCCATACATCATTTATATTGCAAAATGTGGGCTTGCTTGGTTGTTTTCAGTTAACCTTTTTGTTTTTATTACAGTCACACACATTCTAGGCGGTGTTAGACATAAATGTAAACTTACACTTGCAGGAGAGACTGTGGACTTTAGAGCAGGACTATGCTTTGCGGGCCTCTTTCTATCTGGAGCTGCCCCCATATCATATAGTTCTCCTCTGCTTTTCTTCATAGCAAAATTCCCTGAAGGCTCACCTACACATGCTCTCTCCACCGCTTATCCCCTTTTTTCTTGAACCCACTTCAGCCAAGCGATTCTACTCCACAACTGCAGGCAAACTCCTCTGCTCCAATTCACTAATAACAACCTCTACTTTGCTAATCTAATGTCAAGTCCTCAGTGTGCATCTACTATGGACCTTCCAGTTGGTATCCAGGACACAGACTCCGGTAGGTTTCCAGCTAACTAACTGGCCATTCCTTTGAAGTGTCATTTGCTGGACTTTCCACCTGTCAGCCAACTTGACCTGTTGATGGACATCCAGGGCTTAGTCACTGGACCTTTCCTTTATCTACACTCACAACTTTGGTGATCTCATTTAGCCTGACATTCTGGTGATTCCTGAAATTAGATCTTCAGACCCCATTAGTGGCTTTCCTCTCTAATTCACGTTTTATATGCCACGGATGCTCATTATTCACTTTCTTGCTCCCATATGTGTTTACACTGCCCCTCTAACCATTTTCCTAGTGTGTAGAACTGCTCCCCAGTTCCTGTTTCTCCATGATGTCTAGCAACCTCTCTCTGCTTCACATGCCTTGCTATGGACTGAGTTGTATCTTTCTAAAATTCATTTGTTGAAACCCTAACCCTCGATGTTATGGAGATAGGGCTAATAAGGAGGTAATAAAATCAAATAAAATCATAAGGGTGGGGCCCTAATACGGGAAGAGTGGTGTCCTTATAAGGACAGGAAAAGAGACCAGGGTTTGCTCTCACTGCCATGTGAGGACACAGTGAAAATGCAGCCCTCTGCAAGTCAGGAAGAGAGACTCGCTGCACACTGACCTCTGCCAGAACTTTGAACTTAGACTTTCCAGCCTCCAAAGCTGTGAGAAAATAAATTTCTGTTGTTTAATCCACTCAGTCTATGGTATTTTGTCATCACAGCTCAAGCTAATACATGCCTCTCCAGGGCTTTGATGGTATCCTTTGCTTTACACATCATAGTCCTTAGCATGGTACATAATAATTATTTGTTTACTTCTTCCTCCTCAACTATATTGTGAAATAGTTGAGTGCAGGCCTCATTTTATTCATTTCGTTTTCCAGTAAACAGAGTAGCCAATGCAGAGCAGATGTAAAGAAATAATTTTATAATTGAATTGAATTAAATACTAAACCTGGGAGAGAGGACGTTTTGTGAAACTTTAGGTCTGCCTTAATTCTTTTCCTGAAAGAAAGTGAGCTAATTCCTAAAAAGAAGTGGACCTCAGAAAAACCAATGAGTAGTACATTTCCCGTGGTGTTTGTGTGTGTGCGTGCGTGTGTGTGTGTGTGTGTGTGTGCGTGCGTTGATCAATTCAAGGAACTCTTAGTTAAGACTCTAGGGTCATGGGCTGAAAAGAATGGAAACGCAGTTTTATCTGGAAAAGGCAAAGGGCAATTCTCATCAATTAATTAGTCCCTAGGAACGATCTTATTTTGAATATATAGGTATCCTGATGGGCCCTTCCGGAACTAGGGGCTTTAGATTCTATCCTCAACTAGCACAACTCAGACATTAATTTATTCTGCCATTCATGAGTTTAACAAATGGGCACCATGCCCTAGACAATGAGCTAAATTTTGAGAACATAATGTTGAATAAAATGGACACAGCACCCTGCCATCATAGAGCTCCTCATGGTTTATCTGAGAACCTACTTATCTTTTATTTTGTTCATGTGAATGTTGGAGAATACTCAACAACTATGATTTTTATTTTTTAGCACAATTGCTATAAAAATGCCATTCTGACAATAGTTACCCATCAGGTTTAGCTACTCCTTAAGACCAGTTTAAGATAATAAACCATTACAAGTACCAGGATGAAGGCACACCTGCCGCGTTCCTTAGCAGAGACATGTCTTTTGATCTTTGTATTGCCACTGCATATCACAGCGGCTGGCATGTAGGCAATGTTAAATATGTTTGTTGAAATGAACTGTCATCCTATTACAGCTAGAGAATACACATTCAATTTATGGAACACTGTTGGCAATTTATTTATATATAAATTGGAAAGAAACAGGTTTCAGACACAACATATTTTACATCTAGGAAAAAATACCAATCAAAACATATTTTAGATTTCAGTTGAAACTTTTTCAGAGATGTCAGCTACTTAACGTGACTCTTTCACATCTGTTTTAACTGGAGTTCATAAGGGCTATCATGGTCATGTTCTACCTGACCCTCACTAACCATGATAACTATTTGTGGATTGACTAGTGATTTTAGCCAGGTGATCTTTTAGTCTCATAGCTATTTAGCAACATTCTTTGGCACTCAGCAGTCTTCATTCTCCTTCTGATATATCAAGATTGAGAGTGTCTTGACTATTTCTTGAATTCATTCTTTTTCTCAAAGCCCCTCTGCCCTGCTCTAAGGCACTGTCTCTCTGTGGCAGACTAATGAGGTAACCTCTTGTCTTTCCTTCTTACCCATCCTCAACAATGCAGCCAAAGTGAGCTTCTGAACAAGCAAATATGATCTAGCTGTCCATCTGTGTAAAATCTTCATGAATTTCCATTGCATAAAAGACAAAATCCCCAATTCCTGATGTTGTCTAGGAGGTACTCAGGGTTTGGGCTCAATCTCCTCTACAACCTCATCTCTAATCCTCTGCTCCCTACTCGTTACCCTATACCACTTTTTTCCCATTTCCTTTAAGCTTGTAATCTCTTTACTTCTCCAGAACTTTGCAAATCTTCCATGGAACACTGCACCTGCAATGTTTGCTCAGCTAATCCGTACTCGGCCTTTAATGTCAGCTCAAGTATCATTTCCAGGATGCCTTTTTCCACTATTCCCCACCTCTGATCTAAATTGGTTCTTCTTATAATACATAAGATTATGTATTTCATTGAACCTCCATATTTCTTTCATAAACTTACCTCAGACTGTACTTATATAAATGTTAATGTGTTTAACTTACCCGTCCTTCTGGATAGCTAGTTTCTGGTATAAAACTACCCTATAGGAGCGCCTGGGTGACTCAGTCGATTAAGCATCTGACTCTTGATTTCGGCTCAGGTCATGATCCCAAGGTCGTGGAATCAAGCCCCACATGGGGCTCCACGCTGAAGATAGAGCCTACTTAAGATTCTCTCTCTCTCTCTCTCTCTCTCTCTCTCTCTCTCTCTTTCTCTGCCTGTCTCCCCTGCTCAAGCTCTCTCTTTCTCTCTCTCTGTCTCAAAAAAAAAAAAAAAAAATTAAACTATCCTATAGAGAAATTCACATATTTGGTGTATAAATGAAGCGGCAAGAATTGTTGGCACAGAAAATAAAAGTGACATCCATGGAGTGGATGAGCACCTCTAGAATAGGACGATTGCAAAGACAAAAGAGGTTGCTAACTTGCGTTTGCTAACCAAAGAGGAAAGCAAATATAAACTGATGATAGGAAGGAACACGTTCATTAGCCAGGCGAATTTAGTAGTTCCACTTAAAATTTGTGTATGATGAAACCTTTAAAACAACAAGGCTCTCTGAATACAAAAAAAAAATGCACAATCATAGACAATATTTGCTGAGAGCTTACTGTGCCAAGTACTTGACATTCATCATTGCAGACAATCCTTTGAATGAGTTTATGAGATGGGTCCTGTCTGACACATGAAGGCAATAGAGACCTGTAAGTGGCAGAGCTGGAGACTGAAAAGCTAGGCAGCCTAATTCCAAAGTAGATGCAGCCATGGTGCCGTTGTGCTAATTTGAACACGTAGAAAACCACAATTGAAATCCCCCATAATTTATCAATTGAACAAGTATGTTTAGAGGAACTGCCATGTAAAAGACTCTTCTCTAGACCCTGAAGATTCAACAATGATCCAAGGAGACACATTTACTTCTCTCATGATGCTCATATTCTAGTAGGGAAGTCAGACAATAAATTCATAAATGAGTAAAGAAGAGAATCTCACTAAATGTAGCCAAGTTTTTCCAGTGTATGGCTGGAGTGGGGGATGGAGTTTACACTGGATGATCAAGGTAAGGATCTCTGAGGAAAAGGCCTTGAGCTGAAGCCTGGATGATAAGAAGGACCATTCAAATAAAGGCATGGGGAGACGTGGGCCTTGTAAGAGGAGCTCCGGTGAAGGCAGAAAGGCAGGGAAGTTCAGAGTCATGAAGAATATCAGTATAGTTAGAGTAGAGCATACAAGGACAGGATGCATAAGACCCGCTGTCATAGAGCCAGGCAAGGATGGACCCACAGAGGGTTTTAAAGTTTTGGTAACAAGGGTGGATCATATTCTACATTTGATAGGAAAATAATCCAGTTTAAGACAGAAAAGTCACAGGATCTAGTTTCAAGTTTAACTTCACGGTCCAGTGATGTAGTCTCCACTAATAAAATTGGGCTGTGTTAGAACTTTAAAAATACTGAATATAATTTTAACAGTCATCTTGAAGAGAAGTAAAACTGGCTATGGATTAGTAGTTTCTAGAGTTGTCGGTCACATTCTTAGAAACCTGAAGGTATCCTGAGGAATGTGTCTAAAACTGTTAACAATAGACCCTGTTGCAAGTAATGTGAAAAATAAGTAATAAAATCTAAGTAAATAATAAAATAACTCCATTTTAAACCAAATCATTTCCTCTCTATGTATGATAATTCTGCATTGATAACGGTCCAGTGATGTCCCAGACGCTCAGCTGTATATTCTGCTGAATTTTTATCCTAAACTATATTTGCTCTCCAGTTAAAGAAACTGCCATTGTTAGAGACATTTTGGTAGACTTTATAATAAAAGATAAATGTTCTACCAGGGAAGGAAAAAACACTTTAATTTAGAAATGTAGGAAAAAAGTACTCTCTAGATTTCTTATTTTACATTTTCTTTCAGTTAATGAAAAAAAATGACAAATGCCCCATGAAGTTATGAAACAGCTAAAAGTAGAAAGCAACATTAGCTAACGCAATAAAGTATAATCTGTGATTAATTATTGAGCCCACATTCCTGAATTAGGCACTACTAGAGGTTAGGGACATGAGCAACTTCACTGAGGGAGAAAATTGAATTTACCAGGCATACGCTCCCTCCGGTGTCATGACTCAAATTTGACTATAATAATAATATAATAGCCATCATTTGTTAAATGCATACTATGTGTCCGGCAGTGTGAAGTGATTTACATATATTATCACATTGGCTCTTGGTAAGAGCCCTTTGAAGGAGATCTCATTACCTTCATTTCGTAGATGAGGAAACTGGGGCTAGCCCAGGTCAGGTCATGTGTTCATGTCCTCAGCCCTGGTGAGCAGCAGAGTTGACTTCAAACCCAGTCTGTGTGATACTCATCAAATCATTGCACCTATCACTTCTTTCTGTATCCAGTGTCTGTCTCTTTCTCATGCAGCTTTTCTCTGGTCGCTAGCCATTACTCATTCTTCAGCGTATTCCTGAATTTCCTGTTTCAAGAAGAAACTTAGGCAAGCCTTGGCTCATTACAGAACAGTTTTGTAATTATCAGTGTGTCATTTATTTTAAAACTAAACTTCTTGGTTTTGAGTGGCGGTTTTACTGATTGTTCTATAACCTTGGGCAAATTAATTTGCTCACCCCTCTCATCTTCAGAAGTGGAGAGAAGATGGTACCTATATCGTAGGATTGTTGTGAAATAAAAGAATGTATTTCATTGAAAGCTCTTATAATTGTTCCTGATGCACAATAAACTTCCACAGATGTTAGCTATTTAACTTAATGTAATTTTATTAATGATCTAAAATCTAGCTGCTATTAAAGGATCTCAAATATTTAATATGAAAATCCTAGTGCTTCAATAGATATATCACTAATGAATAAGAAAAAAAAGCCTCATTTGTATTACTGTATATTTTAGCTTTTAAAAAAATGTTTATTTTTCCATTTTTAAGCTCTCTCAACTCTCTCTATTGTATTCCTCTGAATCTAGCCTCTTCATGTTTCAACAGGCTGACTTAAAAAGAAATTAAATGGAATAGGTATAATATTAAAATCTTGCCCTTAAGCCAAGGCATTATCTCTCTCGTGGGGGGGGAAACCTATGAGTTGCAAATGTGAAAAAATAATTAAGGATTGTATATGCCTGCCTGCTCAAAACAAGTTAGCAGACTGATCCTCTTGTCATAAAGATAATCTGTTTTTGTCTGTTTTAATAGGATGACATTCAGCAACTGGAGGTGATAATCTGTCTGCTTTCTGCTGGTCAATATTCTCTTATAAAATATTCTATCAAAAACATTGACAAAGTACAGCACCCCAGAGGAGAATTATCTGTTTATGCATATGAGAGAGAGACTTGAAATCTTGCTGTATGAGAGACAGAGACTCTCGGAGGGTTTAACGTTGAAAGGGAAATACTTTGAATGTTTGTAGAGCTGTCACAAGGAGGAGGAACCAATTAAAACTTCCATGGTGGCTCCACAGGGCAAACTGAAGACAAAGGCACGGAGGGTGCCAGAGAAGCGTATTTCATACCAATGTAGCACACGTTTTCTAGCACGGAAGTGTGCCTTAATACATGGAGAGGGCTGTTTTGTGAGCAAGTGACTTTATGGAAATGTTCAGGAGAAGCATTGTGGCAGGTATTATATAGAAGACTTCCACATCTGGCTGCAGACTGGACTCCATCAGTATTTCTTAAGCTCTAATTTGGGACTAATGCCACTGTGCACACGAAATGGGAAATAGAAAGGCAATGTATTTATTTTTATATAAAGATAAATATTTTATTTAAAAGAATATTCTTTATTCATTCGAAAATTATGTTCTTCTTCCTTTTTTAATAGTAGAGTATTACTGTCATGTAGGGATTAAATTTGTGATACAAAATCGCCCTAGGTCAAACCCTGGCCAGTGTCCTAATACCTGTCAAACCTTGGGTAATAATGTGTCTTTCTGAACCTCAGTATGTCCAACTGTAAAATGAGTATAATAATACTAACCATACAAGCTGTTTTAAGGATAAAGAGACGATACCCAGAAGGTGCTCTGTGGCCGTTTGGTACATAGTATGTGCTCATTAAATGCTTGCTTCTCCAAGCATCTTATCTCTAAGCATCTTATCGTTTTTGGCGCGATTGCAAATGGGATCAATTCCTTGATTTCTTTTTTTGCTGCCTCGTTATTGGTGTATTGAAATGAAACAGATTTCTGCATGTTGATTTTATATCCTGCAACTTTGTTGAAATCTTGTATAAGTGCTAGAAATTTTTTGGTGGACTCTCGGGTTTTCTATGTATAGTATCATGTCGTCTGCAGATAGTAAAAGCTTGACTTCTTCTTTGCCAATTTGGATGCCTTTTATTTCTTTTTGTTCTCTGCTGAGCTAAGACTTCCAGTATAATTATAACTTCTCTTTTAAAAATAATATATCTTGGGGTGCCTGGGTGACTCAGTTGGGTAAGTGTCCAACTCTTAATTTGGGCTCAGGTCATGATCTCATGGTTTATGGTTTGAGCCCCATGTCGGGCTTCATGCTGATGAGGCAGAGTCTGCTTGGAATTCTCTGTCTCTGTCCCTCCCTCTGCCCTTCCCCTGCTTGCTCACTATCTCTCCCTCTCTAAATAAATAAATAAATAAATAAATAAGTGGAAAAAATGAATAAAATATCTTGCTTACAATGTTGTTAGCAGTGTATGAAGAGCTTCATCACTGTATTTATGTATTCTATTGTATTTATGTCTTATAGTTTATTGATATCAAGTTATATTAACTTACCAACTAGTTCTTTAGGCCTTTAGTTTGCTTTCAATATTTTGCTACAAAAATCAATATACAATAGCCATCTTGTGCATAGATCATTTCATATATATGTGGTATCTGTAGGAAACACTTCTGGAAGTAGAATTTCTGGATAAACATCTATTGATGTTTATAATTTTGATAGATTTTGCCATGTTATTTTTAGACATGCTCTACCCGTTATAATTCCTCCCAGCAATATATCCAAGTAACTTTTACCTCTCTCTTTCATCAGTATGGTGTGATACACTTTGTTCTTTTCCTATGTGGTAGTGAAAAGTGGTATCTTAGTGTATGCTTAATTTTATTTCCCTTATAAGTGAAATTGAGTGAGTTTTTTTCATGTCTGTGTGTGGTAGGCAGAATTCTAAGGATGCCCCCTTAATATTCTCATTCCTGCCATAAAGATAATCTAATCAAATACTGATTTAGGTGCTGCTATGAAAGGACTTGGCAGATGTAATTAAAGTTAATTATCAGCTGACCTTAAAAAAAGGAGATTATCCTAGATTATCTGAGTGGGCCCAATTTAGTCACAGAAGTCCTTGAAAAAAGAAAAGGAGAGTAGAAGAGAAATTCAGCAAAAGAGGATAGCAGGACAAATGAGACAGAAGGTGAGCTCCGAGAGCCTCCAAGCAAAAAACGACTCAGCTTTGAAGATGGAGGAGCAGGGCACGAACCAAGGAATATAGATAACCTCTAAGGTCTGAGAACAACTCCCAGCTCACAGCCAGCGAGGAAATGGGGACCTCGGTCCTCTGAATGTATGGATTTGCATTCTGACAACAACCTGAATGTGTTTGGAAGCTTTAGAGTTGTAAAAAGGATGTAGAAAAGGATGAATTTAGTGAATTTTATGTCTGTAAATTTTACCTCAATGAAAACAGAACAAGGAAACAATAAAATATATTTTGGCGTTAGAAAGTGATAGGATATTTTTATAACACTCCAGGAAAGAAGTATGAGACGTGGATTTTTATATCCTTCAGATGCAAGGCCATTGACAACCCATCAAATGAAGTTATAAACAAGCTAGACATCTGGGAATGTCATTCCCATGAGCACTTCCCGAGAAAGCTGCTAGCAAATGAGCATCTGCCACTGCAAAATGACTAGAACTGCTTCATCAGAAGGTTGGTGGGGTAGGAAGTAAATATGTTTAATTGTAGAACCAAGACAAGAAGACTAAGAGGAATCTGGACAGAACAGTATGTAAATGTAATATACTCTAAGAAAACATATATTCCGTAAGCAACAAAAATATGAGAAGGGAGAGAATTAATGGAAAGAAGAATTAGCTCTCTGATATTTTCATAGATATTAATAGGGAATATAATGGCATAACTTGAGAGTCACAAATCAGGTAAAAGATAGATAGACTTAGGAATAAAACCATCAAAACTACAATTATAACCAGTGATTAAAATTGAAGAATGAGAGGAAAGATGAAAGAGAAGGGAGAAAAAGAGCAGGCATTGCCCAATTCAACATTATTCATACTAAAAACTAAATTTCCAAAGGAGGAGTTGAATAAAAGCAGTGTATAGAATGATTAACATAAAGGTAATCGCCAGAGCAAAAATGTATCCTTCTAAATATCACATGAAATAACAAAACCATAGAGAAATGAAACTACAAAGTGAAGGACATGAAAAAATAACGTGAAGCAATATTGTAGAAAGAAGACCAAATCTATCAATCGTATCAACAATGCGAGTTTATAGCATATATTAAAAGAGAAAAAAGTATGTCTTTCAGTTTGGCTAACAGCAAAACCCAACTCAAGGCTCCCTAAAGTGATCCATTTAAGGAAATGTAGATGGTTAAATGAAAAGGACGGGCAAAAAATAACAGGCAAATGTATGTGTCAAGAAAACATGCGTCCTGATGTTAATAACCGAAAAAGTAGAAATCAAGCCAAAAAAAGCAGTTTTCTTTGGAGCGTTATGCCAATTCTATATGTGAATTGAAATCTCCTCTTATTTCAGAATTTTTAACTATTTGAGAAGAATTCAAACCTCAATGAAGAAACAGAATAACTAGATGAATTTATATGCAGCCATCTCTCAGCTTCAACAGTGATCAAAATTCTGCCATTTTTATTTCACGTGTAGTTCCCAACTCCCGCCTGATTGTTCATTACTATGGGTTCTCTTTGTTTTTTAGTTCAGTATATATACACTTAAATTCACAAATATTGACCACATAATTTTGAAAAATGGATACCCTTCTTTAACCCACATCCCATCAAGATATAGAATATTTTCTATCATTCCAAAAAGTTCTCATGGTTTTTTCACTTTATCCTTCCCATGCCCCAGAGGCAATGGTGTTTTTTGTTGTTTTGTATTGTTGTAACATATTTGGGTTTGTTTGTTCTAGAACTTCACGGAAATCAAATTATAAAGTATATGACATTTTACATCCACCTTTTTTTTCATTCAACATATTTCTGTGATATTTCATTTATGATATTGGACATGAAAATGATTTACTCCTTTTGATGGCTTAGTATTTCTCATTCCACAGAATAAATATCTTTTGTATGTACTTTCTTTTGTTGATGTATATTTGGATCGTTTCCAGTTTCGAGTTATTATGAATAAAGCTGGCATAAATATTCTTCTACAGCAAACATTCTTTTAATGGACATTTGTTTTCATTTCTATTGGATAAACATCTACAAGTAAAATCTTTGTTTCTAAGATACATATATGTTTATCTTTAAAAAAAACTCTCAAATATTTTCCCCAAGTATTGAATCATTTCCATTTCCCACCAGCCATGTTTGAGAGGATTCTCCGTGTCCTCCCAGTATTTGTAGTTGACAGCCTTTTATTTATTTATTTATTTGTTGGGGACAGCCTTTTAAATGTAGCAATTGTACTGTATGTGTAGTGGTAGCTGATAGACATTTTAACTTTTTAAAATTTTTTTAAATATTTTTTATTTATTTTTGAAGGAGAGAGAGACAGAGCATGAGCGGGGGAGGAGCAGAGAGAGAGGGAGACATAGAATCTGAAGCAGGCTGCAGGCTCTAAGCTGTCAGCACAGAGCCCGATGCAGAACTTGAACCCACGAACTGTGAGATCATGACCTGAGCCAAAGCCGGACGCTTAACCGACTGAGCCACCCAGGTGCCCCTAGACATTTTAACTTTTATTTCCCTGAAACTAATAATACTGAGAACTTTTTCATGTGGGAATTAGAAATTATTTTTCCATATTGTACTGTGTACAACTATATTTTTTTTCTGCTGTGCTCTAATCATGTCTATATCAGATCTTCCAAATTCATGTTTATTTCTGTTTCTATGTTTTTATTCCACTCTTCCCTGAAGATCTGCTAACTTGTATTTTACACCCTCCTCTTCCATTGGTATAGTCTCTTTAAGCTATTATATCTCTTCTTTGCATTATTTTCCAAGGAGAGATACTTCACTGTCTTCTTAAATGATGACAAACTACTTGGTCGCGATTTTAACAATATTCCAAGAAAGCGATTTTCTCGTGAGTTTATTAATCTGTTGTTCTGTCACTTTATTTCAATTCTTGTAGTGTATTTTTTATCCATGACTTTTGGGTTATATTTTGGGTATTTAACTTTAAGTTGTGTA